>NC_059473.1:33830540-35116914 GCF_018139145.2 Gymnogyps californianus
GTCTGAATGTTTTTTGACCAGTATCAGCTATACGGTCAGGGCTGGCACTCTGTATGCATTTACAAGAACATAAATAATGCTCTCAAATATCTGTGAGAAAAAAATGACAGATAAAATCCACAAATCCAATTCTGATTTCTATAGGCTCAGTACTAACAAAGAAATATATAGAATATGAACAATAGTACATGTAGTTTAAATAAATGTCTGTTCTTTTATTGTTTGTCCATAAATCATCTACTTCTGATGACTCATAAGTAGTGCCCTATTGAAAAAGTTGTCAACTAAGAGGCTATGTGAATGATTGCCAGAGAGCTATTTAAAAATGTATATCAAATATAAATATTAAACAAAGTGAACTCTACCAGCATATCTGTCATACCCCTGAGATGTTAGAAGTGTAATTTCATCTCTTTCTGTCATAATTTTCTCTCTTATGAGATTAAAGGCCTTGAAGAATGCAGGCAGTCCCTTAGCCATCACTGGCCAAAAGTTTGCTCTCCAGTGCATATTAAATATGCACCGTCATAGCATTATGGTATCTTTCAGAAAACAGAATACCTATATTAATACATTCCCTAACATACTTTTTCAGAGAGTCATTTTGGAAACTAGATTTCTACTAGACCACCAATCTCATGAACACACAGACACTTTGTTAATGTAAAAGACAAAATATGAAATTGAACTGTGATAACTTTTTTCTAAGCATTTTTGAAATAGTAAAGTCCCATTATCATCTGTTAACTTACCTGCAAATAAGTGCACATATAATCCCAAATTTAATAAACATCAATCAAGCACACAAAAAACCATGAAACAAAAAATGAAACCTGATGCTTATAGGAGTGGGTAAGAAATGGGAGGAGAACAAGGAAGGCACTCAACCTCTGTTGCAGTCTTAAAGTGCCTCTGTTTCAGAAGCAAATGCTGAATCAACATGCTGCAGAGAGAGGAGTGAAACCTCATTTTAGACCACAATGCACATTTTTTGGCTTATACAAATTTTGAGAAAATTCTGCAGTAGCACTTTACCCCACTATATATCCTGGTGCTATCCGCTGCCTTTTGCTATTTAACACTCAAGCACTTACTTTATCTGCCTTAATAGAAGCCAAAGCCAGTTCCTTCTCCTTAACAGCCAGCTCCTGAGAGAGTTTAGCAACAGATTCACTGGCCTCCATCAGCTTAGACAGACCTATTAAGTAAAAGATAAAATTCAGAAAAATGAAAACTATTTTTTTCCTAGTTAGATAATACAATCTAGCTCTAGATCCCAAATGCCTTGTACCTTGTGTTCTCATTTAAATTTGTGTAAAGGAGAGAAATTGGGTGTAAGCAGTCATACTATCATGATTGTGCCTACTATTCACTTTTCATGGATATAAATAGTTTCACAATGTGCAAAATTATTATAAACAAGCTTGATTCTTCAAAAGAGAAATCCATACTTCTTAGTTTTAGTTTGTTATAGCTGTAAACAGTACCTAAAAGTGTATAGCTGGGATGTTACCTGCAATAAAATATATCCTTACGCTCATTATATAGACTTTGTAAAAAAAAAAAAAAAAAAAAGAAAAAAGAAAGAAAAAAAGGGGGGTATGTCAAGGATATGTTGTGTCATAAAGTCACAGGACAATCAGAAAATCAGACTGATACTGCATTTGTATCACTGCACGAGGAAATGACAGAAATATTAGGATCCATAACTGCCTTCCAACACAGAGTTCTTTCTAGAAAGAAGTGGGAAGAAGTGGAGTCACCAAAAGTGGACCCAAAGGTCACAGCAAGATTACAACCTCCAGCTCCTGCATATTGATTTTACCCTCTCTTGTCCCTGGTGACAGAGTGCAAAAAAGCACATTTAAGCATCTGTGCCCACCTGGCTTAGGGCCAGTCCCATCATAGCTCTTATATGTGCTGAAGAAAGCAACCATCCATAGAGGCCGTTCAGCCTTACGCTAACAGTTGCCCAGAAAGAGATGAGTTTGCTCCCTCTATAATTATTATATATTCAGTCTTTCCCATGCATTCATGCATTCTTTTCTTCTCTCCTCTCTTGCTCGTAGATTTGAGCACAGATTTGTGGCTATTCCTGAGCTCCATGTTGCATGCTGAAGCCTTTCTAGCCTCTCCTCTCCATCACTGAATCTTAAAATCTTACAACTTGCCTGGAAGCATTCCCCTTATCTCCCTCTCTCCCTAAGGGCTAGAGTCAGAGCACACTTGCAGTTATACATTTGATGTGTGATGTTTCTGTGTAATGTCTCTTCACTTTTCTGTTACCACATTTCACACAGACAAGCATTCTCTCCCAGCACATTTCTTGTTCTGACACAGCTGCCTCATGATCAGGCTACTGCCATTCTACGGGCTCTTTATTATTCCCCGCCAAAAGACAGGTTATTTTGCCACTCTCAACAATAAAGTTCAAAGGCATGTTCGCTGAAAGACATTGACTGGGAGACAAGAGAAATGTTTTGGAACGTTTCCTTCTCCCAGACATATGCCACTTCCTAAAGCACTCTGAGGGACAGAGGTACATACACAGTAACATTCTACCCCTACCTCCCACTCCTCTGACAGCAATTTCCAAAATGGTTGTTACTTCACTTCACTGTAAAAAAAAGTTCTGAAAGAAAAGTTATGAAAGAGAAAGTGATACCCTTTGCTGCATTAGCTTTCCCTGCTACAATCCTAGAGTGAGAAGAAAGAAAGTTGGACAAAGAATGGGAATACGCAGAACAAGAAGAACTGAAGAATTTCTGTTATAAACAAGAAACCTTTATAGCTTCTTCAGGTCTCCTGCATACTTCCAATCACAAGAAATGTTACAACAGTACCATGCCAGAAGATAATATTTTTTTAGTGCTTGCAATCATAAACGAATGCCTGATTTAGACATTAGAAACAGGAATAGTATTTTCCAGAGGGATATGTAGAACTCCATGTAAGATATCAGCTACAACTTATCTAAAGCAAGTTAAAAAGACATCATATATTTTGATCTTATAGAGAGAATCGAAGTAATCTTTATCTCTTGTCAATGTATTTTGTAACTTGTCTGAATGATGACTGCAGAAAAGTAGAGAATATAGAAAAATTATAAAAATCTTTATTAAGATACTAAGCCACAGTACTCTTAGCACCTCAAGGATGTCATTTCTGTCATTTTTAATTAGCAGGAGATCTAGCAACAAGTTGCTCAAACGGATGACATGCCCACTTTGTCAAAGCTAAACTGAGGTCTTCTTGTAGAACCACAGTTCTATATGAAAAGACATTATCTATATATGTGGTCCTCTACCAAGGATTCCCTAGACAGATTCTGAGAGAAGACACAAGAAGTTAAGCATTCAGAAATAATTGTAATTGTCATTGGATCTCAGTTTTTTCCTCATCTGTCTTACAAGATTTTTCACTCAAAGTAACAAAGCAGAAAAGAGATTACTTCTATCTTTCAAAATATGTTGCTTGTACAGCTACTACCATGCTGACAAGCACACTTTCAGTGGGTTCAGGCCAGGAACTTTTCTAGAAATCAGTACAATTTTGCTGCTTTACAAGCATCTTGAATTGGCCCAGACATCATTACAGACAGGAAAAACATTTCAACAAGGAGATGAAAAGAGCAACATTATCTCAGCTGAATTTAATAACATAAAATTTAAATCCCATATCAGAATAATCTCCTAACAAACTGAAACAACTTTCAAGGTTAATCTTTTTAACCTTCTAAATCTTTTTGATGTTAAGTGATGAAAGACTAAGGATTAAAGGATGGATGTGTGAGATAGTAGCTAAATAACTCATAACAAACTTTTTGAGAAAGTTCCTTAGGATGCAGTAAACAGTGGAGCACATTTAGAGTCAGGGCTGACCAGTATTTTTGTTGTTTTGTAATATATCTTTTCTATGTGAGTGACACTATTTAGAATATTTTCTGACTGGCATGAGTATTGCCCATAAGCTGACAGACATGATTTTCTGAGCATCAGTGATATAAAGATGCTGCAGTAGAAGATGTACATGTACATGGTCACCTGTACATGAACATTTTGTTTTGAAGACCATGTAAGGAATTAGTGATAACATGTGAGAGGCTAGGAAAATCTACACATAAAATTTTCTTGACAGTGCTGAAGCTACTTAGGTTACGTCTTTTAAATTATTTTTGAAAATAGAAGTGGAGAAAGAACACAAAAAACCCCTCACCCTCAGAAATCTTCAAAGCTCTCAGACTTTATCTCCATCTCAAGCAGGACTAATAATAAGTTCTGATTTCTAGAACTGGCAACAGATCCATACAGGGAAATTTGCATAATGTGAAAATATTGAGGATCACTTACTCCTCTACAGTCCACTCTAATTCAGCAAACAGTTTGTGAATAAAATAAATATCTACACATTCTTATTCTATTCTTTTCTTCATGTGAAGTGTACCAGTTGCATTATTAATCATTGTTTAAATGCTCCATCCTTTTACCTTTGTATGAAAATTCTTATCATGTAGAATTCTCTATTCTGTTAGATTGATATACAATATCTTTTCCCATAAAGACCAAGTTTCCTAAGCTGTTCAGTTGCCTCTGTAGATTTACAAAAGCATGTCTAGATGCAAACCAGAGAAAACTGGAAATTTATTCAGAACCTATTAAGTACTAATCCAATGCCAAAAATTAGGTAATTTCAAACAGATATCCAAAATTAGGACGACATCAATCATACTTTTCTGTATTTCAGATCCCTAGTTATAAAATGACCACAGATAACACCTACCTACTCTACAGCATAAATCTGAAATAAATCAACTGTGAAGTGCTCAGATTGTATAGCGAGAATTTCCATAGACAAGTCCAGAAGTAAATAAATAACTGTGTTTAGAGCTACCTCTCTCTACGCTAGTAAATCAGATGCTCTCTCTAGCCATTTTCAGGTTCTACTTTCTATTACAAATGCTAAATTGGAAATATAAAGTTTAATATAATGCTGAGATGAATTATTAAGCTGGCAGCTTCTTTGAGGCATTTTTGTAAGAGAATCATTGTGAGTTGGTGATAGCTGGAGTGCTTGGAAATGGTCCTCATATGCTACCAGTTTTGGACTGTGATCCAGCAGAACTGATTTTAAGTGATCAGTGAATAAGTCTAATATTAAAAACACAGAACATTTGAGACCATACATGGAAATATACGTTTATCCCTATATTGCTTACCAATTTGCATACGTTCAGCTTGTTCATTAATACTCTCTAACTTTTCAGTATAAACTTCTTTGTAGCCATTGATGAAAGAGAGATAGGATTTAGGTGTTACATAAGCTCTTCTTCGATACCTAAAACATAGCATATTGGCAACATCAACTTAGTACATATTTTTGATATGTACAGCCATTTGATTACTTCCAATGAAACAGAAGATTATATAAATCAAGTCTTTAATTCAGTCAAAATCAAATTTTTTCATAATGCAAACCCTTATTTCCAATTACATTGTTTTTATCCACATAAGCAATGTTAAAGATTGTTGAACAGTGGGAATGAAGATAATGAATTTGTAACATGATAGCAATTACTTTTCATGGCCTTTGCATATATTGATATAGCAGATTTATTTTTGTATTAGCCTTAAAAGACACTTATTGATTCATATAACACAAGGAGTTCAAAAAAACACTATCAGTAGCAACGCTTTTGGGATTAATTATTGCATTTGTATAAAATATTACCTTTGGAAATAATTCTCACAGCTTTCTGAAACTATATCATGAAAGAGACCCATGGTTTCCACTACTTGAGTTTTAACTGATGCAGAGCAGACCATATCAAATTCCGAAAGAAAATAACTGGCTACAGCTACAAGAGCTTCCTTGGGCCATCGACTGAACCAATCCATGGTGCACCCTGATATGAGACCAGGAAATTTCAAAGAACGTGCACGGAACTTCTCACCAACCTGAAGAGAGTAACACTGTTAATTTACACTATGATACTTAATTAGGTCGATCAAAATGTTTAATTCATACAAACAACTAGATAGTCTATTTTTTTCTTGCTACTTTTCTGCTTAGAACACCCTGCACAGTTTTTTCTTTTATATAAGTATTTTGCTAAATTTCCAACATTCAATATTTTATGAAACTTGAAGACAGAATTTCATGACAAATATAAATGTTTCTTAATATTTTAAAACTTCAATTAACTTATTTTAATTTCCATTAAATTCTTGTTTTCAAGTAACAAGCAAGAATTTCACAAAGATACATTCATTGATTTGTAATAGGAAAGAATACGCCAGGAGGAAAAAATAAAAACTACTTTAATATGTAAGGAATAATTTAATTTTTAACATGTAAGGAATAATTTAATTTTTAAGTATTTTGCTTTTAAGTTCTGACAACTGTACTATTACTTTTATTATCTCAGCAATTATAACCAGACTTCAGTAATCTTTTTATGCGTCTTTAGATCTCCTTAATAATATAAAGCTTGAATAATACTGTCACACCTTACAGGATAGTATGCAAATGGAAGTAAGGAAGACAAATATGAAGAAAAAGCTTACTGGAGAAAAGCAGAGGACAACATGCAAGTTCTTCTTTGCCCGAGTTAAAAAATATTCATAAAGATTATCAAAGGTAGGAGGACACCGAGGCATCTCTTTTTTCATCACAGGTATTAATCCTTGGGTGATTTCATCCAATTCATCCCGAGCAAATAAATTAGAAATCTTTTTATAAAATTAAAATCGATAAGAAAATAAATTGCATGGATGTAATTATTATAGAGTTTATAAATATTTGTCTGTTTACATCTGTATATCTCTCTCTGCATATATACAGTTTAGACAGATTAAAAAGCACAGTTGTCCCTGATTTAGACTTATGTGACTCCATTAAAAACTAGGAAGTCTAACTCAGGAAGAGTACAGATCTTGACTGGCCAGTGAATCCTCATTTAATAAAGGCTACTGAACTACCCATCACAGCTCCCTATCTTTTCCTGGCTTACATTGAAATAGAGATAAAGGAACTCCATACCAAGAGCACTCCTTATTTTAAAAGTTGAGATATTTTAGAGTTAATCATTATTGAGTCTACAATTTATTACCAAAACAAATAGAAATAAACTAGTGGGAACAAATTCTGCAGTTCCTTGCTTCTAAAGTACATTGCCTATCATGTTGAGACTCTTACCTCGCCTGAAGACAGCAGATTATTTACATATTCCAGAAAAGACTCCTCTTTTATTTCATTATCAGTGAAAATAAAAGTGATGCCTTGTCCTTCTACTCCAGCTGTTCTATACAACAATTTTAAATCATCTGACAGATTGCTTACATTATAGGATCTAGAAGGAATAAGAAACATTACCTGTTAATTCAAAACAACTCAGAATACTGTGATTTTCAGATTACAGTGTTTTATAAATGATAGTGCAAACATCCTTTGTAAACACACATATTTTGGTTCAGGAATAGCTAACACATGGTCCAGCTTTTTCAGCTCGAACAGTCCAATGTTGTATACAAACCAGATAAGAATTTATTGTTTTCCACATTTTTAAATGGTGACACAATTGGGGGGGGGGGGGGGAAGGCTGTTAAAAGCATAAGGTTATGACTGTGTAAAGAGAAAGCAATAGCATAAATTGGATTTATATATTTCTTGCATTTCTTACCTGGTTAAAGTGATCTGAAATATTTTATAGCCAGCAATAAAGGAGGCCAACCTTGAAAGACACTGTTTTCCAGAACCACCAACTCCAACAAGTAAAGCATTTCCATATGCTGTCCGAATTATCCGGGAAATCTATATAGGAAAAAATAGAAGAAAAGCTCATTAATAAATTTAAATTAAAATGTTAATTAGCAAAATTAAAAATCTGTTATACTCTACACTTTATTTACTAGAGTACAATGTAAAGATTATTAAAAGGATACCTGCAGAAAATTTTTCCTCGCAAAAGAACACTTGTACATTCTTCAGGAATTTTGTGTAGCTAATGAAAAGCTGCACGTAAGAATATAGGATGGTTATAATCAGTTACACATAGGATTTAAATACATAAAGGGAGACATTTTGAGCTCCATTTTATGTTGAAGGTATCATCCTGAATGTGTTTAGAAATATCAATGAAAAAAAATTTAACTAGAAGAATAAACATACTACATTCCTAATTTTAAGAGTCTGAAAGACGTGGACACATTTAAACTATCACTTAGTGTTATCTTCTATTTTATCTACCTTCTACGTTTCCTTTGAGATAGTTTTCTTAACAAGTCTCCCAGACACAAAAGCTGGATTACAAATTTACTATGTTATTGCTTTTTTACACATCTCCTGTATATATACCACGTCTTCCTTGGTTTTATTATACGTTAGTGCACTATTACTTTTAAGGTGCTACAGTTTGCTTTGCTCCTCATGTAAATTATGTACAAAATGCAAAAGATTGGCATCTACATCAAGCCTTTGAATTCTGTTCATTTTTTCCTTCAAAGAAATGTTGGTTTATGCACCATTCCCTCTGAGCCTATCCAGATAACTATATTAAAACAGAAGTCTAAATGTGAAATTATGAGGGTGACTAAATTTATTGTCACCATAGTGACAGTAGGGCTCCTTTCTACTACCTAACTGCATATCCCAGATATTCTGGTTAAAACTTGCCAATGGAAATGGAGTATGAGAGACTTTCTTCTGAAATTCACCTAGCATCACATGAACTGTATTTAAAAATAAAATTATTTTCTTCTGTTTAAATGCAAAGCAAACAAAATCATTTACTTCACTTGATGTCAACTAGAGAAGAACCAAACATCTCCTCCTGTTCTGGTTTCACTGTGGCTTCTATGTGTCTTTCAGTAAACAGATCATCAAGTTAAAGTAATTCCTGAGCTAACTAACACAACTTCTTAAACCTGAGGCACAGTACTTCAAACAAATCTCATGCTTAGCCTTTTTTTTCCCCCCATGAATCAGATTCTGACTTCGGATGAATTCTTTCCTTATATCTTCCTTTCTGAATAGGGATTCAACAGATTGTAAACTGAGACTTTACCCTACACACTGATTCTTCTGCAGCCCTGATTTATATTTCTTTTCATGTCTCTCATCCAATCAGATTCTACCTCACGTTGTTTTGGTCACTTGTCAGGTACAGATACCTTTGAAGTGTTCTCTGAATTCTTAATGATTAAAAATCATTCTATATACAAAATATAAATGTGCCTCTTTATGACCTCACCTTTCCTATCAAGGAAAATCTTCATACCTCTGAATACATAGAAGCTTAAACAAATATATAAAATAAGGTATTTAATACAAAACATGCAAACAGCTAAAATGACTGTAGCTCTTTCCTAGTTCTTGAAAATGACTAGGCAAAGATGGCGAACAAGTTTGGGGATAAGAGTAGCTTTTCAGAATGTGCCCTCTAAGCATAGCTTGCCCAAATCAGGAACACTGTTGCAACAGTTAAACTAACAAAAAAGTAACAAACCCCAAACCTTAATAAGATGTGTCATTGCATCCTTAAAAAACACCAAATCAAGAGATGATCCTCTAATACATTCATTGTATTGTCTCTGATACATTTGCAATTTTTCACAAAGAAATTCAAAGTTTGGAACCTAAAAAAAAAATTTTAAAAAATCAGTAACAATACTAGTGTGGCCCTTCAGAATTTAAAACCGCACTGACATTTTTACACAAACTTGAGTTCATGTATTGCCCATGCGTAATGAGATTATCTTGTTGATTCACTGTAGTGATTGTAGTTATGTTTAAGCAGAAATTTTCTGCTAATGGTGGGAAAAAAAAGGAGCAAGGAGAATAGGAATGAATAAACTACATTTATATGGCATTATCAACTTTAACGTCACTAAAATGATTTATTGCACACTAAGCAGAAAAATCTAGATCTATCTTCACAAAAAATGTGGTAGCTATTCAACAAAACTTTCTGTATGACACGAGTTCAGCAATATAACATACTTAATAATTAAAGGGAAAATTCAGTGCCTAGTATTTTAGGTGTAAAATGAAATACCTCCTCATAAATTTTTGGTGCTTCAAACACAAAATCTTCTGGTTCATCACCAGTTGGTTCAGGCATCTCCCGTAAAAAATCTACAAAATATGGTTCAGCTGGGAGAACTTCTGTTATGTCTGTATCCACATATTCCTCAATTGCTTTAGTAATAGTTTTATGAAACCAGGCTGTATCTTCAGGAGTAATAAATCTAAAAATCATAGATTAATACATTTTTTAAAAAACCTGATTTCTAGTTATATAGGGGGAAAAACAGATAATTAAATACTAAAAAAAACTTGTAACATTTCAAAGAAAAATACATATTAAGCAAAACATATTAGACAATAGTCACAGAAATGGATTAGGCAATATTCACAGAAATGAAATGCTTCCATACTCTAAAGTATAATAGTCAATCACATAAAACATAAAACACAAAAACAACTTGACTTTCCAACTTTCACCTAGAACTAGGCAATGATAGACCATTTAATTTCTCAGATGAAAAAGGATTTAAAAGGTTGAATGATCTCCCAAATAACCATTGCTAAGTGACCCTTATCATCTTTCAACCTGCAGCAGACTAGCATAATTTATGTTATTATAGTACTGCCTATGAAACTGCAATGAGATAAGGAATAGTGAAAGGAAGATAGTATATGTCACTACAGCCTGACCATTCTCAATCCCTCTTACACCAAAATCCATAATTAACAGAGGGGGATACACAGGGCGGGGCGGGGAGTAATGCAGATCGAAATAAAACAAAGTTTGCAAACACAAATACTAGTGACTACATTTCATTGTTTAAACAACTGTATCTGCTTCCCTTGGTAGGTTCAAGATGGTTTTAATACACATCAAGATCTTTGACTACTCTGATTATCTGTGGCTGTGATTATCTGAGAAGCAATCAAGAATGATACTCAGCAGTAACTGGTAAACACAAAAGACAAGAACCACCTCGACCCCAGAAAAAGGGAATGCCAACTGTGAACGTCAAACTACAGAAAAAATTTTTTTTTTCATCTTTACTTCTTTTCCTTTTCAGTGATACAACTCAGAAGAAAATAGGACAAACATGAAAAAGCTGTACACAGTGCTCTGAGTTTTCAAATAAGACAAAGAATATTGAAGAACTGTGGTACAGAGACAGCCTAGATACACATTATATACTTCATTATCGTTAGACGTTCTTAGTGATGACATTATAATACTAACCACTATGGAATCTAAAAGCAGCATGGAAGAAGTGACTGCATGACTACACTCTCTCTCCCCCTCTCTCTAATATAGAACATGTCTGTACAAATACATACCTTCCATGATTTTTAAATTCCCCACAACAATAAAAAAAATATAAGAACATTTCAGTAAATGTCAGTGATATTGCTCCTAACTTTAAATAATACCCTCAAAGCTGTATGACACTTTTGCATCAGTGGGTATGATCCTAACTTCAAACTCAAATTAAACATTTTCCCCCTTTTTCTATCAACAGCACTCTATTGCACATATAAATGCACATACATCAATTTCAGGCAATTTGTAAGTTTGTACAATATACGGCAGTTCAGGCACTTAGAAATACCAGCACTGTTAGACTTTGTAGTGGATTTACACTGAGTGGTCTTTCTCAGATTATAGAGAAATAACTACTAAAGTCAGCAGAAAACTCTGGCCTTCATTTTTATATTCTTGACAACTGATGGATAAGATTTCCTTTTAGATTTCCTGCATGCATTTTCTGAACTCAGCATATGTATCTAAGGAGAGAGGAGAAAGTGAGCAGGATTTTCAAATTAGAGTTCCTCTGGGATATTGGAACTGGTCATAATAGCAATCTTACTTCCTTGGCTCTTAACTCAAGTTTGTTGATGCACTTTCCTGGGGAAAATGAGAAGGCATCTGCCAGCTGATTCAGAGCTCTCATGGAAGAAAATGAGGGATTCTAGAAGATACAGGTAGGGATGGTAAACAAAACTGATTGACAATGGTCTATGTTTTGTTTGGAACTGTTTCTAACATTGACCTGAAATGGAGGGCAGCTGTTTCGTCCACTAGTTTTGGCAATGTGTAATTCATCTCTAAGTTTTACATATCTTGTTTTGTTTCTGTTTCAACTGAGTACATGCTAAAGTCCACATACCAATGTATACTTGGGAGTATTTCACTTTGTCCCTCTAATCTTTTGAAAACAGAGATACTCCTCATAATTCTTTTATACCTTTGCTCTTTCCTTTATGTTGACAAGTTACTAGAATAATAGCCATTAAGCCTGACTATGCTTGAATACAATGCAATCATTATGTATACATCTTGCCTGCTACCATGCCAAATTATCTGCACCAGACTGCATTTATGTAGTCAGCATCTTAAAATAAATAAATTCCATTTTAGACTTCTACAACTATGTTGAATATTGAAAAAATTCTGGTCATGGCAGGTAACTCCTAAGAACTTGCCAATTCAAAGCCTTTACATCTAATTAAAAGCAAACGCAATATAATATGCCCTCTTGTGTTCATGGCAAAACATTTTTCATTCCTTTCACTTTGTGATAGCTTTATAAAGTAAATGCAGTGTAATGAAATACACATACATATTTTTAAGAGTCAACATTTAACTTTAATGCTTTAATTATAAAGTATTAATTTTATAAAAATTATGAAGGCCCTTCCTCAAGACATCAGAATAAGAAATAATTATATTTGTGAAAACCCACTGTAGTGGTGGGTATATGTCAAGTTTTTATTGGCAGCTACAGTACTACATCTAGAATTTCACAGAAAATTGAAACACTGTAGACACAAAAATATTACTGGATTTTTAACACATACAGCTCATAACTGTATCTGGTTTATGAGTATTTTAAAGGAGATTTAGAGGAGATGGGCCATTTTTTAATCATAGGCATGCAATGCTTTTTTCTCTGAGGAGATCAAAGCAATTTTAAATTATTCTCTGTGTATAAATTTAGGACTCCATACAATCCTCTTTTTTACAGAGGAACTGGCTGAGTGCAGCCAAAGATAAGTGCAAAAAAATGTACGTTAGAACATGGAATATGCGTATATTTTGGAGCTGTCCACCCAATTACTGGGCTAATCTATCAGTATGTAGCATGACATTTGTTGGGATAATACCCCAGTGCAGACTGTATGTAAAATAAGACAAAACTCTTCATATTGGCCTAATAAGGTTTATCATATTAAGAAGTTTTACAGATATATGAACATAAATTAAGTAAATGGCTAAACCTACTAAATATAAAATGCTATAGTTATTATACCTGTCAGCAATTACTCTGGTACATTCATGTTTAAAAAGTGTTAGAAGGACAGTGCTGCTGTTGCATTTTTCTGCCTTTATAGTTAACATTCCTTGCCAAATTCTAGAAAGGTCTCGAAGGTTGAAGATATAGTGGAATTTAGATGGTGTAGGCAGCATCTTTGTCTAAAGAAAAATATTGTTAATATTCAAAATCAGTAACATTTAGAAGGAATAATATAAATTATAAATTTATAATTTAACAACACATACAAAATATAAAAATAACAAAACTACTAATTTTCACACATAATACTGTGGGCAAACTCTTTCTAAGAAGTCATAAAAAATATCTCATCTGTTTGGAAGCAGGAACTAGCACTAAATGTAAAACCCCAACTCTTATAACATGTTATTATTTTATATGTTGCTTTTGGCTTTATAAATTAAAAATTATAATTTATAAAGAATTTCACTGCCTGTTCCTTAGCTATAGTGATTAAAGCTTTGGGTAACATGAATAAAACTATAGGAATGAATGGACTGATATTTCCATTCATCTGTCTCGTATACTGAAATCTGGTATTTTCCAGACTGCATTTCCTGAACTTTTTTAGCCCATCTTTCTCCTGGTTTTTTGTTGTTATAGATATGTTCTTAAGGAATGTGTGCCTAAATTACACTAATAGGCACTCTGTTCAGACTGATTGTGATAAAACTTTCCCTGTAATTTATACCTTTGTCCATTGCCACAATATTCTCCCTGTTGGGACCAATTTTTTCACCATATCACATACTTCAGGACTGAATTTTCTACAGGAATGGAAGTATCCACAGCCAATAATACCTGAAAAGATAAAACACAATATACAATTAATCTCAAGTTGTAGGATATAATAAGGTAGGTTATGAGCAAGATATACAAGTACTTATTTAAAGCATTAATTTGCTTTTAAATTACAGATGAAATAATTTTGTCTCTCTTGTCCATGGCTTTTCTGAACCAGTGTAGAAACAACTGGCAGTAAGTGCTGGCTTTTAACAATATACTGTACTGACAAAGTTAACAGAATTGAGAACTTTAGCAACAGAGGGTATTTCAGACAGTGCAGAGGTGGAATGGTAACCTACATAGTAATAGCAGTGCTCATATTCTTCCAGGAAATGCCATTACTTTCTTATTAATTATTTTGCTTGTCCAAAATTAGAAAGACAAGTATTTAAAGGGGTTAATTTCTCTTCCACTGCACTATTTTTGGTGTAATACAGCTTCAGTTGTTTCACTGGAAGTACTCTGAATTTGCATGATGAAAGTAAGAAAGAGAACATACTTTTATACATCATAAGTCAATCTTGAAACAAAAATTTATACTAAAACAAGAGAAAGAAATACCAAAAATTTTGTCGATGGATGCATTGGATGGCAATGTACAATTGAATACACAAAACTGTCTTTTTAAACGCTGGGGAATATCATTACGGCCTCCTCCAGGATGTATCATTGCTGCTATTAATTGTACATCTACAATTGTAGTGAAGTCTCCAGGTTTATCCAAGCTGTACATTCCTTTCATTTCCATCATCTGACGAACGATTTCATTTGTTACCTGTAAGTTTATGTAACTTGTAGAAATTAGAAATTCAAACAAGAAAAAAAGAAAATATACCCTGATAATTTAATTTCTTCTTGTAACTATCACTAATCCCTAGAGAAAGGTTTTCACTTTAATATTAACTCAGATTAAACTATCTTCCTTAGTCATATGGGAGATCTTGGTTTATGTGATTTTAAACAACAGGAAAATTCTTTCAGAGCTGTACTACCATATATCATCGACAAAATGTGTTTGTATTCCTTTCAACTAAATGAAGTTAAGGCAATGAACTGGAAAAAAAATAGTTTTGTTCCATATTTTGCTGCTGGACATTCAGCTCCAGATGATCAAACTATGCTTTTCAGTTCTCCCTTGGGCCTCCTTTGAAGCAAAACAACTAATTTTTTTTTTTAAACAGGAAGCTGTTTATTCTGAAAAGGTTATTCACGCCACATTCCACTCTACAGCACCTGTATAGATCAGAAGGCACCAGAGCTTGCCCCCATAGCAAACGCTCCAACGATACTCAGCAAGCCTTATGTGCTCACATACCCCAACAAAGCCACATGATATGCAAGCAGGGCACCGATCACAAACCTTCATCCCATTAAAAATATTTCAGCAATGTCTTGGGGCCATAATGGAAGACCTAGTGGAGGTCCCTCCATAACGGAGATCCTTCTTATCATTGAACACTGCCTGGGCCTGTGAGGGCTTTTCCTCAAACACGACCACCTATGTTCTAGACTATAGACAAGCAGCTCAGTGTTGTGGGTTATTCAACGCTAGTTTCATTTTTTTTTTTAAATTAAAGTTCTCTCAAGTGAGAGCAAATGATGCAAACCAAAGAACTGATACATATTGGCATTTAGGTAGAAGGCCAGGTTCCACTTCAGAGACACTAAAAACATATGCTTGGCTTCCATTTTGACAAAAACAGCTTTCTAAAGTGAAGAGGAGGAACTATTCAGTTTACATAGACTCACTTATATCCATACTGCCACTTAAATATGCGCCCAAGCCCACTGTCATGACTAGACCTACTACCCACACTGTTAACAAACCAGCTCAATATTTTGAGCAGCCTTAACCCAAACTGTGAGCCTCACAGAAGCCACAGAGCCTGAGCATTCAAAAGTGCACCGAGGCCACGGGTTTCTCATTTGTTGTTTACTCTGAGCAAATTAAAAAAAGTCATGGTAAGCATACTGAGTCTTTACGTTAGAATAGACATTTCAGATGACCTAGCATCCTGGAAATACTTCAGACCTAGTATGGAAAGGAACCGTGAGACGTTTTTGCCTGATTTTGGGTCTGTATAGGCATGTGAATGTTACACACCCAAATTGTAGATGGGCTCATCAAAAGCCAAAAAATCTTTAATCCAGTTTGCGAGCCAATGTGTTACCCTTGAATTTGGACACAGCCTTTATTATTTTCTCCAAGGTATCACACTTTCGTTTTGCAGAAAGTTTGTTTACTGGTGCTCTCAAATTAATGTCAATCTTGAAATTAATAATATGGTACTTTAGTACAGTGATGCTTTTTATTTAGTCTTACAAAAATATGAGAAAGTGGAGATAATGTAAGATATGACACCATTATCCTACATGTCTCTTCAGTAAATCTAATTTGCTCTCTTTTTTTCTTCATCAGTGTACCATGATTAGAAAGCATTTCCAATAATTAAGTTAATTAAAATATTGAGGTAGTCCACTGATTCCTATGTATATATATCAAAAAAAACCCCAACCACAATAATTTGAGAATAAGTCCTATTTGTAAAAAAACAGTTTACCTGATCTCCCCATTCATTGATAAATGGCATATTGATATCATCAATAAAAACAGTCATTTTTCTGCCTCCAGGAGGTCCATAAGTACTTCCAATGCGTTTGTCCACATAACTCTCTATTGTCCTCTAAAAATTAAAGAAAGTTCTTGTTTTGCATCTAAAGCAACAATATTTAAAATGTATTGTTAAAAAATGTGTTACTTATTTTCTTTCTGCTACAGCACTTATCCAGTGATTTCCTCTTTTTGTTAGTAGTTTCATCTTTGATTTATCATTAAGGAACGCTATTCTCCTGTTCATCACATTCATTCCTACGCAATTCCCTGGCCTTAGGACTATGTCCTGCAACCCACCTCTGGCTACCAGAGAAGTTTTTTTAAAAGTTTTCAAACTTGGAAATTATTATTTCATTATCAGCATTGAAGCCAATTATTATCATGAAGTCACCAAACTAAAACGACATTAATTTTAGTATGACACATTATGTCTGTATGAAATATTACATCTTCTTGTAAATTGTATTTGTCTTCAAACATGTCAAGATGAATGCAAGAGAAACTGCTAAGAGAAAAGAAAATTAATAGATCAGAAGTTGTGAATTCTGTTGCATATGGTTTTTTTCCTCTTGCTTCTCAAATCAGTAAGAGATAGTGGGAAGATATCACACATAATTTGAGAAATGAAGGATTAATCAAAATTGTATTAATTATGAGCAAGCTGGAGTATCAACAAGCAGAAATAGTATTTTCATTATCTACAGCATAATTTTTATAAATACTGGACTTATTTAGAAAGGCATTTAAGAATCTCCCTTCCAAAGGATAGCTCTGGAGAGGAATGGAATCTGATTTCAGAGAGTTTGTCATGCACTGTCTGAAAATTATGATTGCTTTGGATTTCCCCTAGCTAAGCTCAATTGCTTTATATTTGCAGTGCAACTGCAGACTATATAGAGGCAACTTAGATTCCTTTTACAAAGATTTCCCAGATGTCTTGTAAGCTAAGTAATGCAATATTTTAACATTTTGGTGGCAATAATCTTTTAAGACTGAGTTTTGAACTAAATGAGAAGCAGGATGCAATAGACAAAAGATGACGTTGATATGTAATTGAAATAGATCTTCAAAGTTCTACAGCCCTACAGTCTTTCTAAAGGTACTTGGAACATAAACAATGGCAGAAAAAATACCTTACAAGATGGTAGCAAATGTTTTCCTTAGACAAATAATTTTTTAGTTTTACAAGCATAAATGTCATCCTATATGAGTAACGTGGCACGTGCTGTCATAAAAATAGAAGTATTAATAGCATTTTTGAAACAGAAAACAGATACAAGTTTTGTCCAATATTTTTGTCCCATTTTCTCACAACAGAAAATAATTAGCAGAGTATTCTAAGATAAACACATATAGAACATTGTTAGCATTAACGTGTCATTTTGGAGATATGTTATTAAGGTGAAAAAGAGAAACTGCTAAGAGAAAGTGATTACATAAGAAATCAAAAATTTTGTAGCACATCTAACACATCCAAAAATCACCCAATCTTTCAAATATCCTCAGAATGACGATTCAAAATTGAAAAACTATTTTGAGTGTGGCTCTTTCAAGTGTTTAGAAGCATTTCAACTGTTTTTCTGCTACATCTCTCTCTTGGAAATCAGCAGAGCGAGCTATGCATTCAGGTAGCTAGCTGAAAAGAAAGAGCGTATCTTCTGAGGCACTACAGGACTGCAGCAGAGACAAGACACAGGAAGATCTTTTCACAGACTCTCTGCACCAGAGATGAGGAAGTCTGGGTTTTGTTTTCAAGACAGTAATGTTCTAGGGACCATAATACACTAAGTAAAGCACACTGAGACAGAGATACTGACTGTTCAATTAATCTTGCATGCATGAAAGGGCGCCTGCCTTATTCCGTCTCACAGTTTGATATAAATGATGGCCAGAGACCTTATGCATAACAGAAAAGTTCAGAAGATATTCTGTGACTTTGGAATTTTAAAAAATAGATGTTTAAGACATTACTTCTCACCATTTTCTTAATAATATTTACATTATCTTCTTAAAAAAGACACTTGATTTTGGGATGGAGTTTCTAAGGCCTGCTCCATGAGCAGACTTTTCAATCAAGAAATATTCCAAGGTGACTATATCCTACTGGAGGATTGTCACTATGAATTCATTGCTTTGAACTGGTCATGAAGCCAATTCAACTTACAGGATCACATCCTAGCAAATTAGTATTGAATCATAGCACAGTAGTACAAATCATCCTTTCAATCACTTGAAAAAACTAGCTGTAGTATTTGTTTCTATTTATATGGATTTTTAGCAGTTAAATTGGGAAAGGGAAATCTCTACAAAGTTGCCATGCTAGAGGACCTTAAAGATTGGATTTCTGATGCTGTAGTCACTCCAGAGCTGACGAAAAATAAGAGGATCTGTAAGTTGAAATCTGCTTTTTATTTAACAAAAATAAAAATTATAGTTATAAACTAAAGAATCAGGAAAAAACTGAAGAAGTATAACCAAAAATTTTCATTAATCTAAAATGAAAAGGAAAGGTCTTCGGCAAAAAATGGATTCTTAGAATTCCATAATGAAAAAACAGACAGCAATCATGAATATACGTATCTCTATGTGAGTGACTATATTTTATTCTGATCTGCAAAAAATATTTTTTATGGAATTTTCTGAAGTGTTTAACTGACTTAGAGGAAAAAGATCCTTTAGACTTTATTTCTAAATCACTTCTTTTATGATCAGAATTAAGTACACTTTAAATACTTAGCAAGGAAATGATATGCAAGAATTGCTTAAAATCTGTACTTTTACCTGAAACATAAATGGTTCTGTGGCAGATGAAAAGTTTAAACATTTTGACAAATGCTCTTCTGGGTCGTATTTCTTCACATATGCCTTAATCATGACTGTCTTTGCAGTCCCCTGTTCTCCTGTGAGCAAAACCGCCTATAACACATATTTAAATCACATAAGTAGTATCAACACTTATAATTAAATACGCATAATAGCCCTACTTTAGAGAAAGGGATACTTTCTGTGTCTACTTTTGAATGATATATTATTCTGGTAGGTTTTTGCTATGCCTCCATACGCAGTGACACAGTATGTGTTTTTCATCCCACCCAGATTCTCCGAGAAAATTATTTACAGAGTCAAAAGAGAAAGGATGAAGTGAGAACGTACTAGACATTTTTCTTCTAGTTGCCTAACTTCTTCCACTTTCCAACACATTCACTGCAGCACTCTCTTGTACTGGATGACCCTGAGAAGGCTTTCTTTATAATGGAAAGTAGTCTCTGACATCTAATTTGAATATAAAATTTCTACTATTTGGTTTGGCTATAGGTATCCTTTGTGACACATGCTTGTAATAGAAGGATAGTTCCTTCTTCCCAGCAATGTCCTTAAAGCAACAATACAGTATAGATCAGATTTAGCTATATCTCTTCTCAAGCATATTACTAAAAGAGATACTCTAAAGGTCTGTAGAGACATGATGTAATGATAATTAGAAACAAGAGTAACAGATACTGAACTGTGTACAGAAGTCTTAACTGATCCAGCAGTATCTGTGGCTTTGTGGTAAATGTTAGTAAAGGTGGGAAACAATTAGATGGATAAAAGACTGTTGATTTCCACCTCTGGAAATGTAGTCCTTTTTGAAGCTCCTCTTATATTTCTATATATTGTCTAAAATACCTGATCCAATCTTTTTCTCTAAACTGAATGTGTGAGGAGATACATAAAATTGATTTGCAGTGAGTATTGTACTGCTCATGTCCCCTGTTAGACAGGCCAGTGAAACTGGTAGGAGAGGAAGCAATTCAGCAGTGAAACTCTGAAATGTGTTTTATGTTCCACTCACAAAAGGAACTGAGAACTACTCCTACTTAACAGCAACAAAAGGAAAATCACCAGTTTTCAAAGCAGGCAGTTATTCTTCAACTTCCCTCAAAAGAACACCATCCTTCCTTTAAGGAACACTGGTTCCTATCCACCCCTTCTCTTCTCCTAAATTGGAATTTTAAGTCTGTTACCCAGGTTCCCCAGCGTAATTACACCGACATAAACTGACTTAGCAAGAAAGGTCTTCTGGATCCTTAAAGAGTCCATGTATCCTTGGACAGCAGTATGTTTTTCAGAACTGGAACCAAACTTGACCTGTGCTTTTTGTCCTGATTTCATTGACTGCCTGTCATGGACATGCTTGATTCTTTCTCTAAACAGCCATGGAGGAATATGAAACCAATGTATTTTTTTCAGAATACTTTTAACAACAAGATGATTGCTGTAGCCTAGGGCCTTTAGATCACTTATTCAGGATATCAAGCTTTCACAAAGCAGATTTCGGCCAAGGATGTTCACAGAATGGTCAGGAAATCTTAGAATTTCTCCCAAAATTTGTTCCTCCTCACTGATTGTTTTATTATAGGAAACAAACTCCCTTTTGATGAGAATGTAATTATTCTGTCTCCTTATCACTGCAGTATTTACAGCAGCACCATTTGATGCTTCTAATATGGCACTTTGGGCTCTTACAACTCATACTATCTTAATGTATGCCTCACTATATATTTCTATTTTTCAAAGCATTTTTACTCCTCTCTGGTGGCTTATTCAAATTAAAGGTGCAGAAGATTCTTGTTTCAAGCTGATATATTGATAGCAAGTATTATATTTCTGCTTTCTCTTAATATTGTATATTACAATATATAATATTATAAAACTTATTTTGTGGTTAATCTGTACACTGTCATTTTCCTGGCAAAAAAAAAAAAGTAATAGAGGTGTCAGGAAAAAAGAAAGTCTTTCCTGGTTTCCTTCTTATCTTGGTAAAATCTGAATCTAAATCAGAAAGTTGCTGAACCAAAGGATTAATACTTCTTTCCTTTCTGTTAAACCTTTTATAGAAATCACCCATTTCATCTCATGAAAGTGAGCTAGATAAGAACCCTGCTCTTTTTTCAGAGATGTAACCAACCTCCATGGGTTTTTTTCTAGCTCAGATTTTCATCCTACTTATGTTTTTGACAGATGGTATTACCTTCATTATTATATCCACTCCATGAAAGGAATTTAATTAGTTTGCAAAAGGGACTATGTATTTATTTATGATTGTGAGCATTGAAGTTGATAATGCAGGAGATTTGAAATGCTCAAATACTCCTGACTGACTTGCTCCTGCTTTAAATTAATGCTCTCCAATAGATAGCCACAACGATACCACATGGTCTCATTCTTCACCCTGTTTTTGAACACCCACGTGACCAATTGACAATGGTAACACAGATGATAGCAATAAACTTGCAGAACCAACAAGTGAAGTCAGACCTGTAAAACACCACTTTGGTTTCATCTGGTACATGTAATTCAGCTATAGCTGGAAAGCAAGTTCATGCTGCTGTGATCTGATCCAGGGGAGGGGGAAAAAAAAAAAAAAGATATTTCTCTATCACAGTTCAATATGTGATTAAAATCAAACCTTACCAAATAAAAAATACTTGAAAACAAAGGAAGCTGACTGCTTCCATGGAGGAGAACAGTCTGCTCAACAGAGAAGCATAGACAAGTCCCATTGCACACTGAATGCTGAAACTTTTCAACTGAAGAGAGGAAGATATAAACTGTACACTACAGAAACACTGAATTGTGGAAAATGCCAGGTTTCAGAGACTCTTTTTGGAAGATTTAAATGTTTGTTGTTTCTATTGCAATGATGGCCAAAAGAATGTACCTGGAGATATAATCAATATCTCCCAAGGCATTAATGTACAAAGATTAATTATTTGTTTCCAAATATAAAGATTTTGCATGTTTTCATAATTTGTGTCAGATATATCAAAGGCATAGCCACATTATGGCCTCTGGAACAGTTTCATCAAACCCAATCAACAGGTTTTCTGTTCAAATCCCAGAATTTTACAGAAAAAACAGGTTCCAGCACTGGCTCATGCACTTGTGGTATTTCTAATATTGGCTCCAGCTACTAAGAAGGGAGTACATTGACACATATTTCACAAGCTGACACAGATTTCCATAGGAAGTTGCTAGGGTTATTAAGAGCATTGTGCTAAAGCAAAATATGTATTTTTCAGATCCTCCTCTGTTTGAAAATAGGCCTATATATGTTTTAATAACTATTGTTTAATGTGGCCCGAGTCAAAAGCCATGACCACCAGATTGGTCCTTATTGGTTAAAGCTGTATGAGAAATGTTCTCTCCTTTTCTATAGTTGTGGCTACTGCTATTAACTACAGCTTTCCTAATGAGAGGAAAAAAATAGAGTAAAGGCTAGGAATTTCAGGTTTTTAGTGAACTGCCTTGTGAAATTTATTTTCCTTGTTTCCCTATTCATCATCATAGAATCATCACAGAATAGTTTGGGTTGGAAAGGACCTTAAAGATCATCTAGTTCCAACCTCCCTGCCATGGGCAGGGACACCTTCCACTAGACCAGGTTGCTCAAAGCCCCATCCAACCTGGCCTTGAACACTTCCAGGGATGGGGCATCCGCAACCTCTCTGGGCAACCTGTTCCAGTGCCTCACCACCCTCACAGTGAAGAACTTCTTCCTTACATCTAATCTACATCTACCCTCTTTCAGTTTAAAGCCGTTACCCCTTGTCCTGTCACTACATGCCCTTGTAAAAAGTCCCTCTCCAGCTTTCTTGTAGGCCCCCTTTAAGTACTGGAAGGCTGCTATAAGGTCTCCCCGGAGTCTTCTCTTCTCCAGGCTGAACAAGCCCAACTCTCTCAGCCTGTCTTCACAGGAGAGGTGCTCCAGCCCTCTGATCATCTTCATTCAAGAATGCACAAATCAGAAAAATGAATATGGTGTAAAGATTAAGAACAAAGTTTTACGTCTTTCTCTGAGAAAAATGATAGTTTGTTGGTGTTAAACATTTATGACAAAAAATTATTTTATAAAAAGCATATTTTATATGTTTTGCCAGTGCACAGAAATAAGTACAGAGGATTCATGTCAAGAAAATAAAAATAGAGCAATATGTAAATAATGATGCATCTGGCAAGCAATGACTAGACACAGAGAATATGAAGAATGATTGCAACCCCCAGTTACTTTATAAGTAGGTTTCTATTTATTTCATATAGTAGGCATATACTTAAATAAGTAATCCTGTACTTACTTTCTGTTGTTTTGCAATTGTGTTTATCAAAAACTGAGTTCTGACATTGTCAACATTTGGAACCAGAATAGACGCATAGTCTGGGACATTATCTGTTGGATAAACATATTCCTGAACACATTTACTCCAGTGCTCCCAGTCACCTGAAACGACAAAAAAAGAGGAAAATATCTCACAAGATTTTATTCGTGTTCAACATTTTGTTCATACAAAAAAAAAAAAATTAATCCTAGATGTTATGGGTGAAGTACTACAAAGTATAAAAAGGGATAAATTTTCTCAAATCTAGCTAAAACACATCTAACTAAAGACATACTTAGTCATGATCTCTAATTAGTCTACAATCCTACTAAATATACACATATTTCTTAAATTTATATATAGCTCTCTAAATAAAAAACCCAAAAGAATGTTTACCTAGAAAAGCATTCTCATACTAATGGTGAAAAATTATAGAACGTGAGAATATGGATTGTGTATATACACTAAATCAACATTGCTGGCAAAAAAAAAAATCTGAATTTTGATACAAGAGAAATAGATGTATTCACATGAGAATTTACTCTGAAAGAACAGTAAGTTCTTTGTGAAATTGGTTGTGTGTGTGTTATTTAAACTATAAATTCGTTGTGGAAAATATCACACTATTCAAAATATCACACTATTAGAGTTTCATAAACTGTAAGATCTATTACTGATTATCAGACATGGATAAATAATAATTATTAAGTGGAATTAAAATCAGATTATATTTTTTAACAAAAAATACTAGCTGTGAGGAAATTAAATATAAAATTAATATTAATTTAGACTAAACCAGCCTAAGCATAAATTATCTAAAAATTGTAGGCTGGTTAAGTTAATAGAAATCTGTAAGAATGAAATTAAAAACAAAAGAAATAAGAAAATGTTACGAGCACTCTATCCCTTGTTTCTGACTTCTCACCTCCACAGAGGTACTGCATACAGAGTCTGTGTTACTAGATAAAAAATCTCTGCTCATATAACTGTATAATAAGGACTAAAGGAGTAATTTTAAATTTCAAAGAAGCCATACTCAGTTTTAAATTGCCAGTGTGAAAAAGAATGTTAATGCTTTTTCTTACCATAATCAGTAACATAAAACTCATACATCGTTTGACTGGTGCCAGGGGAGATTTCTGGTAAGTCTAATTTGTTATCATGAGCTCTAATGAAGGCTTCAAGTTTATCTCTACCATCCAACTCCAGAAGGGCACCTAAACTCCATGTTATTGCAAAGCAGAACAATTTATGCAGATGAAATATAGTTGATAAACCACCTTCTTCCTTTGATGGAATCAAACCCTCCAGAAGATTAATAGACTGAAAATATTTTAAAATATTATGCATTAAGAAAATATTATGTAATCACTTTTTATTTTTTTACATATATGCACATACATTATTTATATGTATTCAAACTTTAAATCATAATTTGAAAACCAATACAGGTTACCAAAGAATAACATAAAATTCGGAACTACAAACCCAAGAAAATAAAGATATCTATATAAAACTGGATAAAATTTTCAAAATTACTTAAGTAATTTGATCATCAACTATCCTTTTAAATTATGCCTATATAATAAATGTCATTTAAGAGCTAGGGTAACAGAACAGCTTTTTAAGGAATTTTATAATATCCAGTGGGATATTCAGAACTCCAAAAGTAGGCGAGGCCTAGCCATTTCTTTCCATCTTTAAGCATGGAAGAATTTTCAGCATCTGTCTAATGTATTTATCTCAGTTATGGTCAATTAATGCATCTATCACATTAACTTCTATTTTGTGTTTTAAAAAAATAGATTAAAATATCCTATTTTATGATTGCTTCACTCTGTTTCTAGGAACTACATTCCAGAAATCTAGTAACTTGCTATCTACAATTCTGTGATGTTGCTCACGAAGCCAGATGTTTGACTGTCTTAGATAACATCCCTCATATTCCCTTTCAATACAAGGCAGTGTCAAGCACATTGTTTCAAAACATGTCTTTTTAACAGTGAAGCAGATTTTCAGTCAGCTCTTAGAATTAGTATTCTTTATGCTGTCTTGGATCTCATACTTGAAGTGGGAAGTAATGCAGTAACGTATACTTTTAATGCAGCCTAAAGGACATAAATAGTTAGAATACTTTTGATTACTTTAAAATCCAGTTTAAAAAATAATTAATCAGTATTAATTACACTTCATAACATTAAAATAATATTACTTCTTTTCTTTGAAAGACAATCGATTTATCTAATTATTTCCAGGACAGGCTGTGTCCCAGTTTATCTGAATAAAATCTTTTTGTTCCCTCAAATACAAACACAAGTTCAAAATTTCCCATGATGTTCTGGGTCTTGGCAATATTCTGTAACAAGTTTTTGAAGAAAGAAAACAGAAAAAATTAAACTGACTTATAAAAACACACAACTGGTTGCAACAAATCAGATTAAAACTTCAGCTTGCCCAGCACCTCATCTGCAATAGTGACCAAAACTGGACACTTACAGAAGAGTAAAAACAAAGAAAAAACTCTTTTAGCTTGTAGTGGTACTGGGTGTGGTACTTCCCGCTGGTATTCTCTTCAGCTTGGGGCTTTCTGAACCAAATACACTTTTTCTGGGTTTAGTAATCCTCTATGGATTTTTCCACCCTGAAAATATCAAGACTGGTCTTGAACCTACATAAACTTTTATAGTCTGTAACACCCTTTGGCAAGATGTTCCATAGGTCTGCTATTCATGGCATTGAACAGTTTGTTTTTTTCCCCTGTGTGAACCCCTTCATGCTTATCTTCACTGAATTTCATTTGCCATTTTATTATCTATTTATTCAGTCTCATAAAGTCTGTCTACAGTTCTTCATGGTTAGCTGTTTTGTCCTTACTACCCTGAATAATTTAGTATCGTCAGTAAACTTTTTCACCTAAAGCTTTTCCAAATTGTTTATGAACATTTTGAACAGCATTGGTCCCAGCAAAGGTACTTCAGGATCAGTGGTAACCTCTGTCTTTTCTAAGAACTGATACTCCAATCACACATTTCCTATCTTCTAATCAGTTATTTATCTAGAAATGTACCTCCTATCTTCTGCTATGACTGCTTACCTTGCATGTAAATCCCTGGTAAAGAACTTTGTCGAACACCTTTGTTCCTTCATGCAGACCACGTCAATCAGATCTCCTTTAGCTACAAGTTTATTCACTTTTCCACTAGGTTTGTAAGTCAGGATAACCCTAACCAAAAACTGTGTTGAATCTCCTAAGGTAAATTATATTTGTCTACCTAATGAGGTGGGCCAGAGGATGGTAAACAGTTAGAAAGTCAGTGGAAATGTCCTGGTTTCAGCTAGGACAGAGTTAATTTTCTTCCTAGTAGCTGGTACAGTGCTGTGTTTTGGATTTAGTAGGAAAATAATGTTGATAACACACTGATGTTTTTAGTTGCTGCTAAGTAGTGTTTATACTAAGTCAAGGATTTTTCAGCTTCTCATGCCCAGCCAGCAAGAAGGCTGGAGGGGCACAAGAAGCTGGGAGGGGACACCGCCAGCACAGCTGACCCAAACTGGCCAAAGAGCTATTCCATACCATATGACATCATGCCCAGTGTATAAACTGGGGGAGCTGGCTGGGAGGGGCGGATCGCAGCTCGGTAACTAACTGGGCATTGGTCAATGAGTGGTGAGCAATTGCGTTGTGCACCACTTGCTTTGTATAGTTTAATTCTTTTAGTATTACTATTGTCATATTATTATTATCATTATCATTGTTTTTCATTCCTTTCTGTCCTATTAAACTGTCTTTATCTCAACTCACGAGTTTTTTTTCCTGATTCTCTCCCCCATCCCAGGGGTGGAGGGGCAGTGAGCGAGCGGCTGCATGGTGCTTAGTTGCCAGCTGGGGTTAAACCACAACAGGAAATTACAAGGAGGAAAGCAAAGGTGAGATCACTTTTTATATAAAACCATTATGAAGCTGTTGTAGATGAAAAAACAGCTTAAATTGTGAATGCTAACAAACGGCAGACAATTGGGTACATGTGCATGTTTGGGTGAAGATCCAAAACTGACCTTTAGAACTCAAGTACAAGCCTGCTATCTGCTAGACTCAACTGGTTTGAGATGGTTGTAAATTTTGAAAACACCTGAACTAAACAAAAGCAGCACATCCTGAATCCCACAATTAATAAAGAGATATAAGACAGAACCACCAATCAGGAGGCTGATAAGGTACAGTGCTTCTGCACAGAGACCATTTATGGCAAAACTGGGATCTTAAGGTTCTGGAAAGGAGAGGTGGTGTGGAAAAGAAGGGTTCCCAAAAGAAGTGGTCTTGGAAAAAAAAGGGGCCCAGAAAGAAGGAGGCGAAGATCCTGGTTGGAGGAAAGATCCTGAAAACGTGGGAAGATCCTGGAGATCAGAGAGATGCATGTAGACAAATGCTGGATGATGCCAAGAAACCTTGTCAAGTAACGCCCAATCCTGGTAGCTGCAAGCAGCTGCACAACACAGAAACGAACATGACTTTTTGCCCGACCTTCCCACACCAACAATGAAATCCTTGCTGGGAAGAGAAATCAAGACTAAGTGAATGTAACACTGGAAGGGGGAAGCAAGAAAGGAAGTGAATCTGTGAAACGATCAAGTAGGGTAAAAGCTCTGGTCTCACTGGTTCGTAGATAAACCCCAGCATGGAGATCCACTAAGGCTTACTTACTCTGTCGCACCTGTGACAGAAACTTTCTCGAGATTTTCATTCACAGGAAGAAACATTCAATACAGGTTCAATCAGGGAAATTTTCCCTGACCAAGCAGTATGAGTAGAACACTGACTTGCTCACACTTCCTAACAAGCCCTAATCAAAAATAACATAGAAACTTCTAGTCCCAGGAAAAGTCTGGGACATGAAGACAACATCAATTCAGTCAGAGGTTTCACAGATAACAAATGTAGAAGAAAAAAATATTATTTCTCTCTAAAAGAAATTTGTGCGTCGTGCGTCCATCTCTTGTATCATCATAAATTGGCAAGTTACATAGTTTCTGCCTGTGGACTTCAATTCTATAGATATCCTAATTCCATTTGATACTACACAGTTAATCTTTCCAGCATTTACTGTGGCTATTAATTTGCAGCAAAATACTTCAAACTGTTGAAAATCTGAAGCTAAATCCCTAACAAACAGCAAAGAGATATTGGGTGCAAATTGACTAGTTTAATATTAAATTGAAGTGTTATCCAAAATATTATCTTATCTACCCTCTTATTCAAAGGCACTACTGAATTTATTAAGAGAGCATCAATATAAAACTGAGATTACATGGACAAATGGAAAGTCTGGAGACTTAGAATCTGCAGATGACAATAGACTCATAAACAAAGCAGCTGGAGACATGCAGTATAGGACTGACAGTCTTGCAAAATCTGCTAAACACATAATTTTATTATTAATAAACCACTGATAAAGTTTGGACTCCACTCAAGGTAGAATTCCCATTGATAGGGAGGGACAGGCAAAAATTACTACATTGACCTTGGAAGAGCTGACTGACAGAATCACAGCTATTACATTTGGAGATAAAAAGATAATTAGAATTATACTTCACTCCCTCTGCTGACACTACCAGTAGGGTTAGACTGACCCTTACCACAATTTGTCTGGCATTAAAAGAACTGGAATGAGACCACTAGCTTATTAAACATATGCTTCTGAAAACTTACTGAAGCCTGCAAATTCCAGTCAACAGAAGACTAGCCTACATCTGAAGCAATAAAGAGAAGTAAAATTTTCTTCTGCACATCCCTAACAGTTCCTCTTATATTGCTTAAGAAACAAATATTGAGTTTGAGGTTTTCTTTGTCAGGAAACAATCTTTTCAAATTAAATTTTATTGCTATCAAATGTTCTCTTTGTTATTTCTGCATGCTTACTATAGTCAGTCAATTCATACAGACTCACACAATATCTGTTTTACCTGCATAATGTAGTTACATTCCAGAAGCTCCATTTTTGGATTAAGGTTTAGTTTCATATATGTATATGCTGGTTCAAAGACTCTATCATACAAACTTTGTAAAACTTCAGCTTCTTGAGAAGAACGTTTTTTCAGCCACGCCTGAAAAACATCCACAATATTTTTACGTATAAAATGTGTAAAAAGGTAAAGTTAGGAGTAGCCAGCAATGATAATCTTACTTGCAATATTGGTCTCCAGCTGAGGGCAGAAGAACTGATGTAGACCATACCCATTCGAGAAACTGTTGCTGGAGAGGCATTCTCAATGTTGTGGACCTCAAATAACAGTTTACATGTAGGAGACATAGGAATTCGATCTCCATTTGCTAGAGTGAGGGTCTTGTTATCATCCAAAACTGAATTTAGATTCTCAATCCAGATTGCATCTACAGGACCATCTAAAATCAGAAATACATTTTCACCTGGAAAAATAATCAAGAGATATAGTTCATATCACCATGCTGAAAAAGCAAGAAAATAAGTTTACAAAAGATGGTCTAGAACCTAAATAATGTATAAAAATGTATTTTATTTATTGTAATTTCTGCCATCTCCACAGATGCTCATTACTGTATAAATTGCATACTTAGTTAAGGAACTATTTTTGAAACAATTAGTAGCAAATGAGGGCACAAGTATATCTTTATAATGTTGAACATTTGTGGTGAGATTACCTTGGCTGGCTGCCAGACAGACACGGCGCTGCACCACTCCCTCCCTCTCCCTCCTCAACAGGACAGAGGGAGAATAGAAGGTGAAAATGCTTGTGGGTTGACGTAAAGACAGGGAGATCACTTATCAACCACTGTCACGGGCAAAACAGACTCAACTTGAGGAAAATACATTTATTGCAAATTAACATAGACTTGGATGATGAGAAACAAAGACAAAAAACTAAAACACCTTTCCCCCACCCCCTTTTCTTTGTCCAGACTCAACTTCTTCCTTCCCAACCTAATCTAACTCTTCCTCCTTCCTCCCCCAGCCCCCCCCACCCCCAGCAGCACAGGGGGGATGGGGAATTTAGCATTTTGTTGCTAAAATATGGGTTCTTCGTGCAACTAAACAAAAGGCGTTGAATATTCACAGATCCCATTTAAGTTAATGAAAACTATCATCACTCGTCAATTCTGAAAATCTAGTTGTTTTTAATTTATTTTGAAACATAAATATTGCTGAAAATCCCTAAATTTTGGCAATCAAATTTAAAAATTTTGGCTTTGAATATAGAAAATTTCTAATAGATAAAATATTGACATTTCCAATATAGAAAATACAAATTTCTTTTAAATTTCTTTTAATTTCTTTTAAAAAGAACCTCTTTCTAGGAATGTTCCCTAGAAGAATTCCCTTTCTTTAATATAAACATTTTTATTTTTTCAGATACAAATGAATCACTGTGAAAAGGAATTTCAGTATTCCAATCCTAAAATACTGAAATATAAATATGGGTAATCAGCATATGAAAAAACATGGAAAAAACATTATTTTAAAGGTAGTGCAATTAGTACAAGTAAGTCTAAATTATAATTTATCAGCTTCCAAATAACATCTGCACTGTAGAACTGAAGTGGCAAGGAAACAAACAATTTTTTAATGTAGAGATACTACTGAAATAATAAACTTTTAAACTGTTACTCTTTCTTGAGAAGCGAACTGTAACCTTATCTATGTTCTCTATATTTTCTCTCAAGAGGGAACTTCACCACATTTGCAAATTCAGGATGCTTTTTTCAACGTATCATTCAAGAGGTATTTTTATGATACCACACACAAAGTATTTACATACCCTTTTTAGCTTTTAGTGTTTTCCTCCACAGTGTAGAAAAGATTCCATCTGTCCAATCATTAGTTGCAGCATCTAGTTTTCCAAACATTTGGGGAGCAGTAATAGCTTTGGGGTTCATACGCATTTCTCTATGAGGTTGGCCACATTCTGTCAGTGCTCTCATTAATATAGTTATGACCATTGTTTTTCCAGATCCACTAGGTCCAAGTGTCATCAACCCATGACGTACTAGAGAAGTTTCATACAACTATTAAAAAAATAAAAATATTTTTAAAAATATATGCTTTTGGAAGATTTTTGCTTGCATTTAATAGATTTGATAGTGATTATAAATGTATTAGACATACAAATTATATGCTCAGAATTTAAATCAGCACGTGTTTGCTGATTTTTAGTGTTTTGTGGAATAGTACACACTTTCACATCCTAATCTTCTAAGCACCAAGCAAGTTTACTATAAAACAGTTTACAGAACTAAATCTTGCCTAAACTTTTCAAAGCAACTGAAAATAATTTTACCAGATTTTAAAAAGGATTTTCCATATTATTCAAAAGGAAAAATGAATAGTAGCAAAACATTAATGCAACAGAAGAATCCCTACAGTGCTAAAGTACCTGAGTGTATGAAATAAACATAGGGACCACACTTCTTCCAGGATTGCAGATGGGTTTAGGTTCAGGAGAGTTCTTTATTGAATTTTCTATTTTTCTTTTAATATTAGCTTTAGGCTTGCTATGGAAGTGGCAGGGCCTGCCTACACAAGTATCTCCTTTTGGAGCAACTGAAAGGAACAAAAAAGTGATAGTCCTCCTGGATGACAGGACCTTGTAAGGAGAAGCATTTATAGCTGCTTCCTCTGCAAGCCGAATAAAGGCTTTTATCAGTCCAGGAGGAAGATCTACAGGCACCACAAATCTAAACTAAGATCAAGTCCACCATGAACTTGACAATTTCAAACTTCTTATTCCCAGTGGAAGATGGAATTTGTTAAGGCACAAGCAATCTTCCTATGACTAGTTTGGCAACCAGAAATATTAAGCCATGAATAAAACTGTGAATATGACTTTAAGCAGGATGGTCAAAAGTGTTTTCTCCCATGCAAAAATTCTGCTGGTCATCAGTGTGAAGCTGTGTGAAGGACAATATGGATCCAGCCTGCAGAATGTGGAGCAAAACCTTCTGTAAATTAGGTGGAGTCTGAGCAGAGCCATAAATCTACCTCTGGTTTGATGACAGAGACATGATATTCTAATTACCTTGAAGTAACATAAGGCAGAATGTTGCACTTTGTAGAATACTGTAATGCATCGTATCCTTTGCTCTCATTCAACAAATCACATAGCAGTTTTGGTTTTTAAGCTAGACAAGTTTGGAAGTTTTCAGAAATCTGGTAATAAGCACAAAGGTCAGAGTGCCTTTCTTGGTTTACATCTAGTTTCTTTTAAGATACTTAGCTCGTAAGAGCCAATGCTGTAGTTTCTAATTTAAGACTGTACAGTCAATGAACAAGCCTAGCACTTCAAGGCCTGTAGTTTCAGAAAGTCTCTATTCTGAGGTTGTGTTTCAAGAAGATGCAAACATATTTCCATAGGGAAAAATGTTAAGTGTCACTTGTTGTAGCTATACTCTCAGCCTGGCAGTCAGCAAAATTACAAATAAATGGTTCTAGAGCAATATAGTTTTCAGCCATTAGAAATGGTAAAGGTTATTAGTCTTAACCATTAACAGTGTTTAACAATTATCCAAAAAGTAGGGATAAGTAAAATACGAAAATTTGAAGACTGCATAATTCTTCTCTGGCTGACAAATTTTACAAAGCAAAATTCAATTTCATCAATTAATGGAATTTAAAAAAAAAATCAGTTTCACTAATTAAGGCTACAAGCTCAATCTCAATGAGTAATACGGCCAATAAAGTAAAGCTGATTACTGTTTAAAGCATGGTGTTACAAGAAAAAGTGTTTACACCTTGTTGCTTGCATGCAGAAAAAACAGAATCAGAGAACACAGGAAACCAAAGTCATAATGTTTAAAAACATCATTACCATCAATAATTAAAGTGTGTTCTCAAAAAAGAGTAGAGCAAAAAGACAAAAGAGCAACAATGCTCTAGTGACCTTTCTAGCTTGTCAATTTACAATTGTTTAGTGATCGTCTAATTATTTATTTCTTGAGTTGTTAGTCTGCTGCATTTGTTAAGTTTGCTTTTTAAAGAAGGATGTGTATAGGGAAGTGTATAGGCATAACTCAGAACATGAGTTAACTGTCTTTAATAATAAATTCAAAGTCAGTTTCAAACATGATTGCGTGTCAGAAATACAACTGTCAGCCATTTAAATGTTATGTTGGAGTACAGGTCCAAAAAAACATTTAAGCACCTTTTTTCCTTCATATTAAATAACTACATATTCATTAATCAACAACACATCATAAAGATTATCCCACACTAAACACAAATTACCATAATCCAAAATTACAGTTTAATCATTAAATCATTAGTTTACTAAACATAATGTCTCACAAATATTCTCAAGTCAAAATAATTTCTTGTAACACCTTAACAATTTTCTCTCTTTTGCTTTTCAATCAGAACACACTCCAGGTCTAAAGAGCTTGCAACACAAGGTAAACAAAACATACTACGCTCCTGGCAAGCTGCCAGCGCACAGGGTCTATTTCTCTATTCTTTAAGTGCTAAGAATCAAGTGTTTTTCATGTAAAAACTAAGCAACTTTTTGTTTTATGTAAACAACATTGCAACAACTTTTTGCTACACAGTCTCTCATTCAGATTCTATGTATTTTCTTACTCATTTTTACTAAAACTCTTGCATGCAGGTAACACAGGGATACATACTCCACTTTAGGTGGGGTCTTTCCACAGTATTCAGGTGGATAATGTGCTTCAGAAAGATGCTAGCTTTGAACACTACAGATACAAATTGACAGTAGCTTGTTCACATCCTTTGTAGTCTAGGAAGCCTCTAAGTCTCTTCAAGCTTTAATCTTTCAATCATGCATGTCCTTGAGAGAAACAATTCCTTTTGTATGACAGTGTCATTTTTGTTACTGACACTATTTTTGGTTCTTTCATTTTATAGTACCTACATGCATGTTCACTTGCATGCTTAACCTTGTTATAGGTTTCCATAAGCTTGTCATAGCATATGCTAAGACATATATGCTCTACACATCCTTACACTTTAACCCTTTCAACTCAATACAGGTAAGCTGGATGATTACCCAACGAACATATAGGTTCTCAAAACTTATGTAACAAAAACCTTTGTTTACTACAATGTCTGCTCAAACTCATCATGAAGACTCTTCTTCATTACAGAAACATATTTAAGTCAGAAATACATACCTCTTACATTTTTCTTTGCCCTTATAAAGGTCTTTTACCTCTCTCTTCCTACTTAGCAGAAGTTGTGCCCTGGCTGTGTTTCTTCTCACTCCGTACTTACTGCTTGGGCCTTCAGAATGCCTCCCAATCCTTCTTATGCCCTACTGTCCCTACTCTAGTCTAAGAAACTCATGTTAGAGACCCATGTAGGTGCCTTGCTGCTTCATTCAGATATCCTAGATGCACTAACATATCTGGGAAAGGCTGGGTTAACAGCATGCTTTAAGGTTTTTTTTTCTTCTTCTGCATAACTTAAAGAAATAAAAACATAAGTCCTTTGGACTGGTCTTCCTTAGTGCGGTGTACACACAACCTTTGGTTTTTCCCGTATTAGAAGCACAGGTCCTTGAGTGAGACAGTGGTTTAACTACTAGCATGGTGTTCTGACTCCTGTTCGTTAAAAATGTTTTGGAAAAAAAAGTTTTACCTGAACAAGCTTAAGATTCCATGGTGGATGATTAATCAATCCTGCCTCTTCAACCTGATTAGCTACTGCAGCCTGAAGCTCAGCATAAGTACTACTGTCCAGCTGTAACCCCGGAAAGAGATCATTGATAAGACTGAGAAACAAAGGCTCGTCTTCATCTATCTGAAACAAAAAAAGTTATTAAGTGCTTAAAACATGGTTATCCAAAGAATGTTCTCAAACCAAAATTAGTCTCCATTTTAAAATAATAAACAGTAAGAATATATTTTCTAAATACAGATGCTTATGTTCATAAACACAGCCAACCAACAGGACAGCTCACTACAAAAACAGCATTTTGAAAATGTCATCCATAGGTCACACGAGAAATAAATTCAAAACAGAAAGAAATTTCCCACTGAGTAGACACTGGAATCTATTTGTAAAATTGATTTGTAAAACACTTGCAGCATATATTGGAAAGAACATCCTATGTGGAAAGAAATCTGTAGAAGTCTGATTTAGTGGGTACTCAAATTATTCTGTTTACTTATGGTACAATAGTCAGTCTGTACACAAGTTAGTACATAAAATGTCACACCCACAGCTAAGCCACTATTAACCTATTTGAACCTTTGCGCCCTGAGCACCGTTTACAAGTCTAATAAACTCTCATTGCTGTTTAATAACATGATGATTATCATGTTTCAATTTTTAAAGAAAAGGATGTTTGAGATTTTTTCCTAACATTCTACAAAACCCCATAAAATATCTAGTAGAATTGCCTCTACATGGTGCTAAAATATTGTGCTGGTTTTGGCTGGGATAGAGTTCATTTTCTTCATAGTAGCTAGTATGGGGCTTTGTTTTGGATTTGTGCTGGAAACAGTGTTGATAATGCAGAGGTGTTTTAGTTATTGCTGAGCAGTCCTTACACAGAGTCACGGCCTTTTCTGCTTCTCACATCACCCCACCAGAAAGTAGGCTGGGGGTGGACAAGAAGTTGGGAGGGGACACAGCTGGGACAGCTGACCCCAACTGACCAAAGGGATATTCCATACCATATGACGTCATGCTCAGCATATAAACTAGGGGAAGTTGGCCAGGGGCCACTGCCTGGGGACTGGCTGGGCATTGGTCAGTGGTGATGAGTAATTGTTTTTCATTTGCATCACTTGTCTTTCTTGGGTTTTATTTCTCTCTCTCTTTTTCTTTTTTTTTAATTTTCCTTTTCATTACAATTTATTATTATTTTATTTCAATTATTAAACTGTTCTTATCTCAACCCATGAGTTTTCTCACTTTTACCCTTCCAATTCTCTTTCCCCCATCCTGCCAGGGAAGGAAGTGAGTGAGCAGCTGTGTGGTGCTTAATCGCTGGCTGGGGTTAAACCATGACAAATATTAAATTAGATTCTTACCAGCTTAGAAAGATTCATATCTCTTAGCCCTCTCATAACAATACTTAATTCACTTTCATTTGGCCTGGCCCTCTTTTGAGATCCAAGAGTCCTCAGTACTGAAAGGATATTCCTCAGACCGAAGTCATAATGGACCTAGAGAGTGGAAAAAGGCTTACACAGCAGTAACAAGTTCTCTAGCTTTATTTCATCAGTATATCAAACCTTACTTGCATATTGTACAGTATAGTTGCCATGCCTGGAAAAGGTAGCTAAAATAGGAATTGTTGCTGTTGTTTAGGAATTATTCTATTAAAATAAATGAAGGATAATAAGGTTATTTTCAGGAAAGGGGGGCGGGTATAAGGTTTTTCTTTTCTAATTTAAATTTAATTGAGTTCACCGTTTATAATGCCATATAGCAATTATTTTGTAGCTCTGTGTAGTAGGGTTCTAAAAAAACAATAGTTCCATTCCAGACTGGGTCTTTCCAACTGAGGCAGCTTAAAGCCAAGACTTCAGATCAAAGCAGTGCTATGGGGAGAAGGGCAACTTAAATCAAACTTGAGACGTTCCTCCTGTGGTTTCCAATTTCCAACTACTTTCTCTGGCCCTAGATAATTCTTACAGAAAAATGACATCACCAGGTTAATTTTTACCTGGCTGCCATGTTTAGGCAGAGAACCTCATGCACTTGCAACTACAAACTACCATTCTTTAACAAATGTGTGTATGGGACTACATATACATGAATTAACATGGTTAATTGTTCAAAAATTTTATAGAGATATTTGTTTGAATTATATTTAAACTACTTCAATATTTTGTAAAAAGCATAAAAGTGATGCTTCAAAAACAATCTGCACAAACCAAAACCTAAGGGGTTGCATTGCGTAAATATGAAGACAAAGAAGGGAATACATAATACTACCTGCTTAGTGAGCTGCTCCTCACAAAGTTTATAAAGAACAAAGAACTTCTGAGACAAGATCACATTATCAATAAATCCATAACTTGCAAGCTTAACTCTTATAATTATCTGAAATACAATTTTTTTAGAAATTCCATTAGTTTTTCTGAAGATAGGTAAGCAAAGTAAAATACATTTTTTCTTTCAGTTCAGTCAGTAATTGTACCTGTCTATCCGGAACCATCATTGCAACAGTTCTAAACTGAATTTTGAGATTTTCTGGTAGTTCTTGACGTCCAGCATATCCAGGATTCTATATAAGAAAACATACTGCATTATTATTTACAACAGTCAAAATAATATCCTTTTTATTGTTCAATCAAAGTAAATTTATGCATAAATACCTAGATCTGTTCAGTTAGAACTCTTGTCTACTAATGATAAAAATGTGAAGAAAGAACTTCAACCATAACTACGAATTTAATAACCTATGCATAATTGCCAGACTAATAACTGAATTTCTTTATCATAACAAGCCAGCAGTCAGAACTTTAAAATTTCATGGAATACAATCTAGTTGGTTGATTTCTTCTAGTGTATTCACAATGCCAATAAAGTTTTCATTACCATTTTGTAGAAGAGGTAGGTTTTGTAGTATATTAAAAATTCAGTGTCTAGCAAGAGCCAAAATAATAATAATAATAATAATAAAAAGATAACAAGCAGTCTACAGTGAAGAAATATTAGGATGCCTTTCTCTGTTTCTTGTGTCTAAAAGGCTAGCCTTAAATAGTCTACAGAGAATCTCACTGAATGTTTAATAGTTTGTGAGTGAATCCTATCCGCCGAAGTAAGAATCATTTAAGAAACTGTAATTCTCTTTTAGTGACAGAACTGATTTTAATAATGGCTCAAGAATACGCAGAGAATATTTTGTAATGACACGGTAAAAATAACACACTCAACAGAATTAAAACATGAAAACTTTACAACAAAATCATATGAAAGAAAATTTTAATGACCAAGAAAGTTTGACTAATAGAAGATTTCTGGAAACTTGCTGCAAACATGAGGAATAACTCTGACATCAAACAGGTGACATTTAAGAAATCAGAAGCAGTCAAAAGATATTTATGACCTTCTCAGTTATTATCCTGCACTCAAACATGCAGATGAAGATTTTAATTTCCCATAAAGTCATCTTGGATTGCCATTTGCCTTGGCATTAGGAAACATACACTATAAAATTCCCTGCCCATGAGATTACAGGAATTAGTGCTATGAAGCCTCAGGAACCCTATGGCAACAAGAAAGCACACTCTGAAAGTTAATATTCTAAATCCAGGAGTTTGTGTTTCTCCCTTGGGTAATGGTTGGTAACAGGTGTAAAATTATACGTACTGCCTTGCATATCTTTTTTGCACAGATTATCCATTCAGTTGTGGGACCTAACTTTGATCTATATATACTGTAAGTCTTTTTCACAAGTAGCCATTATAAGAAAGGGAACAACGTATCTCAAATACCACCCATAAAAACTTCATGATATAAGAAGCACAGTTCTGTCATAATGCCCGCACTGATTCCAGGATTGACGCACAGAGCAGAATGGGCCCCTTTGCCCCAGAAAGCCAAAAATGGACATCCAGCATTGTATTTACCAGGTTAGACACATTCTGTATCAACAAATGAAAGGATCTGATAATTTTTTGCACAGGTTTTGAAAAGACCTGTTGTCACCACAGTACAAGAAGGGTGTTTTATTCCAGAATCGTCGTATTTGTTTTCTGTAAATCAGCTTGAAGAATTCTTTTTATATATCCATGTAAAGTATCCATTAGACAAGACATACACCCTTGAAAAATGTCTTTCCTATATCTCCTGCTTTAAGTGAATGTGTTTTTTTTTCCTACAGTATCTCTCTCACTAATACTGTTAAAACATTTCAAGCTAAGGTAGTAAAGCGTATTAGTGTTTCAGTCCTCGCAGTAGGCCCAGAGAATTCTGGAAGTTTGGCCAAAGTCTTAGTCTACATAATGAATTGCAATACCGTAATGAAAAGACATAATTGTGAACCTTTTCAATAATCTTAAAGTAAAAAGAAGGCATGCAATTCATGAATAATCAGATTATTTATGTGTTCCAGTAGTGTAGTCTAATTCTATAGCAATTGCATCACTTAATAAAATCAGTTATTTTCACCTTGCCATTTAATTAACTTGTATATAATATAATTTGTCACTTCTCTGGAACCATTACTACATTTACCATTGTTAGGAAAATTCCAAATTCTGGATTTAAATCTACACAGTCTCCATCAGAAAAAATGAACTGCTTCTTTCTTTCTTTTCTTGCTGTTAAAATAATATAGATTTGTTGTGCTGCTACTGACAAGACAGGCAATTCAATTCGGTTGAATTCATCAAAACATCCCCAAGAGCCAGACTGTGCAAGACCTAAAACAGGGACAGAAAAATTTATTATCTGTTGTTCTTCATGCATATTTGAGATATTTGAACTAGATGACTTTTCCTTCAAATAATTAAATAGGATTAGTTTTATTTATTGCTCTGTGGCCAAGTCCTATCTTCCTCCAATCCACCTGACTATTTCCATATCAATCTGAATTAATATTAGCTGATATATACAAAATGCTTAAAAGTGAATCAAAATCAGAAAAAATCTTTTGATATCTTGGGGCATTGGCAGATCTTTTGTCCAGATCTTCTTGTGAATGTAGCCTTTTATTGTAAAGCGGCAATTCAATTAATTGCAAAAAGCTGTATTGTTAATCTAAAAAATAAAAAATAAGTGACTTAGAACTACAAAAGACTAGCCCTAAATGTTGCAACAAAAAAATCCCAAGTTTCTTATTTTCATTTGCGTCTTCCAGCCTTCACAATGCTTTTAAATTACTTTTTACTTGCCTCTTATAAATCAAAGTTTAAAATTAAAAATTGAAATTATTTTGCACTAACTAGGGGTTTAAATAAAACTCTGAATCTCACAAGACAGAAAATATTAATCTTAGAGACTATATTTGATTGCATAAGCTTTACCATTTTAACTCCACACTAAACTACAAGTTTTTCAGGTAAATGGTACAGGATATTAACAAAATGCAAAGTGTGGACAATGTTCTGTGTGAACTTCTCTATGAAAAAAAGAGAGGAAGACAGAGAAATAAAATTAAATGGAAAGAAAAATCTAGAAGCACTATATTAATAACATTTTCATAAAGGATTAATTTCACAGTTGCCTAATTTCAGTTTGGAAAAGTAAGTATTTAGTAGCAACTAAAAGAACTGTTGTTCCTTTAGCAACATTTTATGAGAAAATTTGTAGCAGCATTTTTTTCCAAATGATATTAAAGTACCAGTAGGCAGTAGTTTTCTTTCATGTATACTGAAATATAGCTATTTAAAAGTGAAAATTTATCCAGTTCATCAGGGTATGTTATTGTTACACAGTTAAGGCTAAATCACTTTAAAGGGATTCTGTCACGTACTCAAAGGTTTTTTAAAATTTGAATAGCTTGACTTTCAAAGGGGCAATATGTTTATAAACCCACAGCTTTAGGTACTTTTATGGCACAATTATTTGCTTGGAAAAAAAAAAATTAATAGTGTCACCCCTTGCTTCTCAATACATACAATACCATAACTTTGAAAAATGAGCTGACAGAAACCTCATGAAGTTCAAATCCTTTATCTGGAACAGAATAACTCCATGCAGTAGTACAGGCTCAGTGCTGACTGGCTACAAAGCAGTTTTGCAGAAAATGACCTGGTGTCCTGCTTAACAACTAATTGAGCATCAATCAGAATTATGTCCTTGTAGCAAAGGAAGCCAGCTGCATATTGGGCAACAGTGTAGCCAGCAGGTTGAAGAAAATCAGTGTTTGCCTCTACTCTGCACTTGTGAGACAGCAGCTGGAGTACTGTGTTCAGTTTGGGCCTCACCAATAGAGAGAGACATTGATATACTTGCACGAGTCCAGCAGATGGCTGCCATGATGGTCAGTGGCTGGAGGACATGACACAGGGGGAGAGGATGAGAGAACATGATTTGTTGAGCCTGAAGAGAAAGCTAAGGGGAAAACCTATTGCTGTTCATAACTAGCTAATAGGAGGCACTGAGAAATTGGAGCCAGGCTCTTTTCAGAGGTGCAGTGGAAGAAGAGGAGACAATGGACACAGGTTTCAATGTGGGAAATTCCAAGTCAATGGAAGTATAAAAAAATGTTCCCATGAGGATGGTCAAACACTTGAACAGAGGCCCAGAGGTGTTGTGGAACGTCCATTCCTGGATATACTCAAAACCCAACATGAATAAGGTCCTGAGAAACCTGCTCTAACTGCACCTGTTATATGATCTGTGGAGGTCTCTTCTATCCTACATGAAGAAGTCTTACCTTTGAAAATCCTACCCAAGCCTCTGAAGTCCATTTGATCAGAGCAGTTAAAGACTACTACGTATTTTCCCAGAGCCTTTCCCATGTCTTTCGTCGTTTCTGTTTTACCAGTTCCAGCTGGTCCTGCTGGAGCTCCTCCCATATTCATTCCCAAAGCCTGCGCTAAAGTTATATAGCACCTATAAATGTTAATTCATATTAATTTATTAAATCACATGAAAGATATACGTGTATATATAAAGATAACAATGAGTTATGCGATAGATTCTACAGCTCTTATGTTGAAACATTACTTCAATAAAGCAGTTCCATTGATTTCTGTGAGTGCAGGAAGTTCCGAGTGGTAAAAAGTCACAAAATACAGCATTTAAACATTACTTCTAAAAGCAAAAAATTTTATCTGGTGTTAATCTAGTTTGTTACAAACTGACTATTAAACAAGTTAAAAAATTAATGCACACCACACAAAGGAATTAAATTGTTATTAACTCTTTTGGCAGCTATAAAGAGCAGATTCTGCTGTTGAATTCTGCCACCTCATCATATTCTGCAGTATCTTAATCTGTATACATTTCATTAGGTTAGGTTAACTTTGTCTAAATCCTCAGGTGTGAAAGAATAAGGATATAAGGCCCCTTCCACAATTATGGGTAAAAAATTTTCACAATTCTAAGAAAAAAACCCTAAGCTTTACTCTTTTTTTTTTTTTTTTTGGTAAGTCTTAAAAACTTTAGACTACTGTTTTAGTTATATGTGAGTCTTAGTTATGATTTTCGTTCATGGTAAGGTATGGAAGAGTAACGCTAAAGGAATTAAATGACAAAGTTCCTACACAAATGATGGGGTATCTTCACTGTCAAATCAACTCAACATACTCTGAATGCATTTCTAACTAAAATATTTCTGGTTTTAATCCATAATTGAACAGAGTTTAATAACTAACTAGTTCCTACAGTTTAGCTTGAATCGCTATAATATATTATGCCAAACTTGCACTGCAGGGACCTTGATGTTTTCTAACCAATAAGAAACTTAAAAGTGACATAAAGGTTTTACTTCTACAGTTCCATTGGGGTCAAGGCAAATTTTAGGGTAGAACTTAACATTTTGCATCAAAAATACCTGATTGTTGAGGGCAGGACAGTTCACTGCAGAAATGTACTGAACTTTTCATATTGTCACAATAGCAGTGCTACCTCTTCTGGAAAAATAGAGGTGTTCAAAAAGCTGTACAGACACATACTCCACATAGGTAGCAAAGTAAATGATTGTAGATTGGAAGTTATTCTTGGTTCTTGAGGGTATCTTTTTGCAAGTGAAGTATATTTTGGCCTTCTATTTTCTCATTTGGTCAAAAGTGACATCTCAAGAAAGGAATAAATGGAGGAAGAATTTTGACAAAAAGTGAAGCCAAGAAATTCCCAAGAGGAAAAAAGAAAAATAGTTCTCATTGTTAAGCCACATTTGAAACAAAATTAATGTTCATTTGCTTGCCTGGCTACAGAAGAATGGCAGGTGAGTGCCTACAGCTGGGACTTCATCGACATCTAGATTCTTATGGACAAATCTAAACTGTTTCCCAGTACTAATAAGACAGACAGACACTGACTGGTTGTCTTAGACTTTCAAAGACATCGGTGGCCACAACATCTTTATAGCATCTCTTATTACAGAATTCAAAATATTTGACCTAATCTTTTCTTCAGTATAGAAATACTGCTAAACTATACATTATTATATAACCTTAAAACAATTCATTTCTGTTACTAAATCTTTTTTTTAAGACTGGGCAGTGATAAAACTTTTTCTAGGAATTACTAAGTGTAAATTAGCGTACAAACTAGTGAGACTCTATTTTACCTTTTCTAAAAGAGTATGATTCAGCAAATGTATGAGAAGATTTTCATGAATGACCTAGCCCACACAGGACTTAATTCAGAATGTACACCTTTGTATATATATGTTAAATAAACACCATATATATTAAAAGCATTCATTATGCATAATTGTATTTCTAACCTGTCTGTAAGAGGTGTTATAACCAGACGATCAGTGCAACCCAGAAATTCATTTTGGTAAACAAAATCAACATCTGTAATGGATACCAAGACTTGATCAAAATCCTCTTTAAAGTAGAATCTAGACTGCTTTAACCATTCAAAATCAGCTGGTGATTTGATGTGCATTTTTACCTTAAAAGAAAGTAAATAAATGTATACATTATAACTGAGCATCCACATTTATTGTCTTTGATAACTGTGATAAAATGCTTATTTGTATGAGAATAATGAATGATTACTCAGGTTAAAGTTCCTATGTAAGTAAACTGAAATACATATAAGCATCACATAGTATGTTCAGATGTATGCTAAACTGATATTAAAAAAATGTCCTGATCACTTAACCTGATTGTCACAACATCTGTGTTAATCAAATAAGTCTAAATTGCTTTGGTAGTGCAGCTCACCCTCTAACTGAAATTTGCAAACAACACACTGCTAAATCCACCAAACACATTGGAACAAAGGGCATGATGAAGGAAGGATCTGACTGAGGCATGGAAGGCAAATTGTGTAGAATCTAATAAGCTTGTGTCAGCAGTAAAAATATGTGAGAGATGTAGTGTTGAGGGATGACATTCCTCAAAGAATAAAGGAATGTAAACAATTTAGCACAGTCTAAAAAGTTCAAGTATAGGATTGGTATTATCTGTTGATTTTAGTAGGGTTTTTTGTTTGTTTGTCTTTGTCGTGGTTTAACCCCAGCCGGCAACTAAGCACCACGCAGCCGCTCGCTCACTCCCCCCCAACCCTGGGATGAAAAAACCTCGTGAGTTGAGATAAAGACAGTTTAATAGGACAGAAAGGAATGAAAAACAATGATAATGATAATAATAATATGACAATAGTAATACTAAAAGAATTAAACTATACAAAGCAAGTGGTGCACAACGCAATTGCTCACCACTCGTTGACCGATGCCCAGTTAGTTCCCGAGCCGCGATCCGCCCCTCCCAGCCAGCTCCCCCAGTTTATATACTGGGCATGATGTCATATGGTATGGAATAGCTCTTTGGCCAGTTTGGGTCAGCTGTGCTGGCGGTGTCCCTCCCAACTTCTTGTGCCCCTCCAGCCTTCTTGCTGGCGGCATGAGAAGCTGAAAAATCCTTGACTTAGTATAAAACACTACTTAGCAACAACTAAAAACATCAGTGTGTTATCAACATTATTTTCCTACTAAATCCAAAACACAGCACCATACCAGCTACTAGGAAGAAAATTAACTCTGTCCTAGCTGAAACCAGGACAGTCTTCTACGTATTCTCCTTAGGAACCAGAAGGAGAATCCCAGTAGCCTGCTCTCCGAGGAAGCAGGAGAGACAGAAAGAAGAAACCAGGAGATATGGAAGATGTTGCTATCATTGCCGTAATTCTAGAATTGGTGGAGCTAAAATGCAGCCTAGTACCCACTACTGAGATTCTGTAACAAGCCATGAGGAAATTATCTATAGTGGTAAAGCTACAACACCCTCAGCAGACTCAACTTTTTTAGTTATGCGAGTAATACAAGAGTTTTTCAAAGAAAGGACATACTAAAAGGTTTTTGTCTATCAAAACAATTCTGTAGGGAGAAGTGGAAAATTGAAATATTCTAAGAAAAGTATAAAATTTGGAGCAAATATTTAGATGACAGAACTGATAGATTTTATTCTAATTTAAGCAAAAATGTACTATTTTTACTACAGTGAGATTATGGGCATCTTACAAACACATGCATATATGTGTAACTAGCTACCACATATAAGAAAAATTATTATGACAGAAAATGCATTTAATTGTCAGAAATCAAAATCTATACTTTACCAAATCATCAAAAATATCACGCTGATGCACATGAATGGTAATAAGTGTTTCAAATTTCACTCTGTCAAACTTGGAAAGATCATGCGTGGTCTGGCTAATCAACATATTCAGAATCTCCAGAAATCTCCCATTGGTTACTTGCATGATTTTTCTGTCCTCTTTAGCATTCTGTAGAGCTTCTTCTGAATCACGTGTCCACAACATTTGAATTCCCAGTAATCCAACCTACAAATTTAATATGTGAAAAAAATACAAAAGAATCACTTGTTGAACACTAGCCTTATTATAGAAGCCTTAGGAGTAACAGGAACAATAAATTATGGTGTAGAGAGTCCCAAATTATCACTACATCCAGCATGATGCTATCTCACCAGTATACTGTGCCTAAGTTAATTGGCTCTGCTGTGGTACTGGAAACTCCTGAGAAAACATTTAAAAACTTTTATGAAAGTTTGTCACATACTGAGACACGCGCAAATTAAGGACAAGTGTCAGTTTCACTTACAATCCCTTAGTGTACTCTAGTATCACAAACAAACAGGTCTTAAATTGTGGGGAGAAGTCCTTGTGAAAATTTCCCATTGCGAATTTGTAGCTAATTAAAGAACATTTAAAAAAAAAAAATGCTGTGTGTTTCTACTGAACATGGGATGGATTGCTATCTTTCTAACATGCTGTCCTGACTGGAGTACAGCCTAGAGCACATTGAACTACAAGTTATTTTGCTTCCAAATAAATCTAGAGAGTTATAGGATGTTGCGTGTAAGCTACAGTCTCAGACTGGTTTTGATTTACAGTATCAGGCACACCCATGACAAAACAGGATAGACGAGAACTGTATCAATACCTTTTTTCCCCACATTTCTACATTCACAAAGCACCAAGACCTAAAATTTGACTCACCTATTCTTTCTACTTTTCTATCTCCCTATACCTGTAGTGAGTTCATGGTTACAGAGATTGTGTAGCAGGAAAAATCTCACCATTTTAGAATCATTAGGCTATCATCAGTAGAGTCTAAACCAAATTTATTTTAGAATGATCGATTAGTCAGAGGAAAAAAAAAAAAAATCTTTGGATGTGAATTTTTCATGCTACCTATAACAGAAGCTTCTGAGACAGGAAAAAGGCAGTTTGAAGGAAAGAAAACATTTTAAATATTTGTATTTTGCCCAATTTCTTCTCTGTCCTGTAACACAGCTTTTCTTTCTCTGTACTTTAAATTTCTTGGCCAAAGACCATTTTCTTCTCCCCCCCACCCCACCCCCCCACCCCCCCACAATTCTTTGAACATAAAAACATTTGGATTAGCAAGACATGGGAAAGAAGATCTTTACAGATGGTAAAAAAGCCACTTCAAAATGTCTGACATGCAAACAAGACAGACAGTCCTTATCTGCTTAAAGATAAGCAGTAGATTTTTTAAAATAAATACTGCTGAGATAATACATAATTACATCATAAATACAGCTTTAAGATAATTCTATTAAATATTTAAGTGTACTGAATCTTTTTTAAATTAGCAATTTATTGCCCAATTTTAATATTTGCAGAATTTCTATTAAAAGAATTACACCCAGCACTGTACTGATTAGCAAATTACAGAGTCAGAATTTGTACAGGATGGGAAACAGTTCATTACTTGTTAATGAAATTTATGAATTATCAGTAAGATGGAGGAGTCTCCAGGCAAACTAGAATCCTTCAAGACAGGCTTCTACTTGGACTGCATTATCCTAGTGACAAATATATGAACGAGGTAAATCTTGTAAATGATGAGATAAATAATCATAATCATAGCTCTTGCAATCTTAAATTATGAGAGAGAAATCAATCTGCACATGAAATTTTATGTGCATCTGAAAGGGGTTCAATATCCATCACGGAAAATATAAACTCTGCTTTATATTTGCCAAGAGAAGAAAAAAGCCATTTTAAAGTAGATTACAAGAAAAATATTATGCTATATACAGGGTACCAAAACTGAAGTCATTAAGGATTGCCTTCTACTGAGTAGATCCTTATCCTTGTTTCCTCTATGAAAACTTCCTCATATAGACAAACCCATATGCTCTTTACATCCCACCTCCCCCCCCCGCCCCGATCCAGACTGCACACACAAATCCACATCCTGTAATCTCACCTGTGCTGGGAAGTGATTAAGAAAATTCAGCAACTGATATCCTGGGTCACTAATTTGGTAATATGCTGCCCTAATTATGCCATGCAATGAAATCTGCTGCACACGCAATAAATCCTGCAACCAAAGTTCTACTGGTCCTTTTGCAACCACTGGAGTGTCCAGCTGAAAAATTAATAAAAGGTGCAAAATAGAACATAGTTACCAAACTTCAGTTCAAGAACTAAATTTCTATTCAAGACAACTACAGATTTAATTTCAATAAACATACTAGAAATTTATTTAATGAAGACATATTATAGTTTTGTTACACCAATCCTTGAAATGTTCATTTGTAATTAACAATAATTAAATTTAATATATACTTATATGTTCAATAATAGAATGATTTATCTATTAACAACATTTCTGAAAAAAAAAAATTCAGAGAATTACTGGAATTTTTTCTCCTTCTCTTGATATGACTGCCAGTATGCGATCATAATCCTTTGGATGAAAGTCTACTTCGTTTATATTGTCAGATATGGAAGGCAGATGTGGCTGTAAGGATAATTCAGAAGTCATTCAATGTAAATATATAACACTAGCAAACAGAAAAAAATCTCAAATAAGGTTATCCTGCAAAGGTTCATCTGAACCTACAGATGAATTTCAGGCCATCTGTAGGTAATAATTACAGAAATGACTGTGTAGGATTTTATCTCCATTTGCTCATTTTTTACAGTTTCCAGAGGTGATCTAGCAGAACAGAGATCAGCTATTATGTGAGATCAACTATCTTATCTCAATCAACCCTCAGTAACAATCCAGATTAGTCGGACTATAAACCTTCAGTAACAATCCAGATTAGCTGGATGAATTTTGCAATACGCAAAGCAGGAAAGTCTCACAGGGTCCCTTCTGTTAGTTTAGTTGTGAAAGGAATGACCAGCAAATCACTTGATAGGACCATATTCTAGTGTTCTGATTTCTGAAGATTTTTTTAAATTACAGATATCCATTTCATATTTTGTTATAGACTAAAGAGCAAGAAACAAAAATTTTTCTCAAGCAAAGTTTATGAGAAGAAAATGGTTACATTTTAATTTATTAAATGTTTTCCATATTCTAATTTTTTTTGTTATAAGCAGAAAAAAATCACTAAGGTTGTACCTGAATTGTATGAGAATCACTTGCTTGTCCAAGAATTTCAAGAAGGGCAGGATCAGAAACAAAAAAGAATCTAGGAAACAGTAGTCTTTTCTTCTCCAAGTATCTTTAAAATTGAACAAGATTTTTATTAGAATATTTCAGCTCTTCAATTTTTTCTACATGAGTGAAAGTAAGACTGAAATACTATTAATATTTCATTTAAACTATTTACAAAATAATAATGCATTAAAAATCAAACAATTCATACCCTGTAAGTGATTTCTGACACACTTCCAACTGTTCATGCAAATGAGGGAGAAGTTGCCCCATAGTCTCATCTCCAACACAGCAGTTAATTACATTTGGGGTTTCACGAGCTCGTTGCATTATTCTTATCCATGATTTGTCAATATTCTGAAAACGCTTTGCTTCCTATATATAGCAAAACCATAAGTACTTTCACAGCATAATCAGTTGGAAATTATTACACAGATAGCTTTTAATACACAATAATAGGCAAGCATTGTAAAGTTTACCTGGGGTAACTGTTTTGCAATATCTCCCCCTACAAAAACAGCTTCAAGGTAAATCCAGAGGTTCTGCACAACAAGCCATTCTTCAATTATGTCTGTAGAGCTGCTTAGTTTATAAATCCAGCTCTGAATTTCCTTTTTAAATGGTGCATTGTATCTAAAAAAGGATGAGAAGCAGAAATTATTTAATTCTAAATAAAGCTATTATAAAATAAATACTTACAATTGTGAAAAAAAACCCCAACCAAACACTTGTTTCATTTAGAGCAAGAAGAATCTCATGCAAAGTTTCTACCAGCTTCATTACATTCAAATATATTGAGACAATAGTTTGCTACTAATACAGGAAAGTCTTCCACTTGAGGAAGTTTTTCATTAGACATTGTAACTTTCTTTTTCATTAAAAAATAATATTCCATTCAAATTTACTGCTGATTTAGCCTAATAATAATACAGTTGCTATCTCAGTGTGTTTCTGAAAATAGCATACACAATCAATTTAAAAGTACCTATTGGTCAGTAAAGAGCCAAGAATCATTAAACTGTCCTCCATCAACGTTATAATTTCTGATGATTCAGTTCCCTTTAACAGTAACTCTCCTCTCCCTTTGAATGATGAAAAGCTCAGAATTTGGCTTCCCCAAATGTCAGCTATTTGACATAGTTTGGCTTCTATATCTTTTTCCTTTGTAGCAGATATGCATATATCCTGCAAAGAAAGAACCATTTTTTAGAATCTCCATTCTTCAGAAATGAACTTTCTTAATATTACACGTCTAGTAATAGAATATTTAAAAACAATATATGAAATTTTATAAAATAGTACAGAAATGTCACACATGCAGAGATCACACTACTAATTTTACTCACTCAAATTACATGTATGGATAACTGAAAAATGCACACTTGGAAATGCATGGATATACCATTTCTGTGGCTTCACATTTTGTTATTTCTGTGTAACAAGATTTCTGAATCATCATTTCTACAAGGTTTAGGTTAGTGATATAGACTCATCACAAGATGAACTCTCAATCTTATCACATTTCAATCTATAGCATCACAGAATCTAAGAATAGTTTAGGCTGGAAAGGTCATCAAGTCCAACATTCTATTCAAATCAGAGCTTAATTCAAAATTAAGTAGATCACCTTGGAATGTTTCCATATAAATCAAGTACGAATATAACAAAAGCTTTTGCATGCATATTTACCCTATGAAACTTGCAAACTCCATTGAGAGTTTTTTCAGGTTATGTGGGGGATCTTTTGAAGTTGTATGGTTCAGAAGAAGCCATAAACATCTGGGAAAGTATTCATACTAAATATTAATAAGCATGGACCCTTCCTCTAAAATTTCTGATTTATTTACAAATCTTTAAAGCAACCACAAAGTTAAAAAATTAGGTGACTATGATCATTTGAAGTTTAGTTTGGTTTTTTTCCTGTTTCAAAAGGGCTAAGAAATTCATAGGGAATAGGGCCAGGAAGAATGTGAAGAGATTATCTAGAAATAAGTGTCCAAAGATTTCAGCTGCTACCTCTGTCTTTGTTCATATGGATAAGAACTTCTAAATAAAATATAAATTATTTTAAACTAGTGTGCTCTGACTGAGAGTCAAGGACCTTAATGAAGTAAAAATATTTTTAAAAAAGGTGATCATTTTATAAGTAATCATATTATTTTTGCTGACAATATAAAACAAACATGGAGGGAAAAAATGTATGTACCTACCTCAATATCATCTTTATGTTTAAGAATTGGTGCTTCCATGATATTTCGAAGGCAAAAGGAATCCGATTCTATATCAAATTGATGTCCTGTTGTTTCAGCAATACGATTCCAATGTCTTTGTTTCATTGCTTTGTCGGTCATCATTTCCAACAAAGGACAAGACTCACTAAAATCATCAATTTTTTTCTTGAGATCTAAAAATGCTTGCCAGTGTTGGAGTCCTTTAGGTAGTCTACGGCACCTGCAGTTAAGTTAAATAGATACAGTAGTAAATGCCTCTTTTGTCAAAATAGGAATTGTTTAAAAATTTTAAAAACAGACAAGGAGATATGAAGTAGCTTGTATTGAGGTCAACATTTTCTATGTAAAATTCCAATTTGTGTCAATTAGTCTGCCTTTTTAGGAAAAAATAATGCAAATGCCCTACTAAAAAATCATAATATTTAACAGTTGTAATCAATGATATGTTCTTTGCAAATAAACAGAAATATTGCAGTTTGCATTGAAACATAGCTTATCTGCTGCTTATCATCACAAACTCTTTATTCCCAAACAGAAAACAAAGCAAAATTAGTTAAATTTCACATATGTAATCCTTGTACAAATATATTTACTTCAATTTACAATACCAGTAATACACATGGTACATATTAACATACCACTTCGGAGATAGACATGAAAATTAGAAAGATATGACCACCTTCTCCTCTACTTTTGGTTAGTGGTCCTGAAACTATTCACTAAGAAAATGAAAATTATATACTTCTAATGTGGAAAAAAACCCCAGCAAAACAGTTAAATGAATATTCACCTCTTTGACCACACTTTTACAGAGCCTACACACTAAGAATTAAGCAGCTGACCCACCACAGGAATGTCCTAATGTAAATGATAAAGTATATCCTTAGCAGGAAAAGTAACACAGCCTGGATCATATTTCCCTTGGTTTTGCATCCTTTGTCGCTTATCTCTCTACCTCTCACTGATATAATTTCACATTTTCTGTAATCAGGTACAATACAGCAGTCTGTGTCTGGTTTAGATCTATGTTGGTGCTGTGTGGTTGCCAGTACATTTATGTTGATTAGCTCCCTGGTTGCTGTCAAACAGAATGTTTAATACCTGCCTGCCTTTCCCTGAAGGGGAAAAGTATTTTGTGTCTGGTTTTGGACTACTGTGAAGTTTTGACTTTTATAAAACTCATTGGCACTTAAGGTTATTTTGTAAGAAATTTGCCTTGTTGAAAGCTGAAACTAGCCAATAGGTTAAAAAAAAAAAAAAAAGTATTCAAGAATGCTGAAAAAGAGGAGCACAGACATGGTCAGATAGTGACATCACAGATCACCTTTTTCCTTAGAAAACCAGGCAAAACATCTGAATATTTTATAAATTTCTCTGTTTGCAGCCATTCTTTTCATTCATTAGTGAAGAGGTAATGCCAGGTTCAGTGAATTGGGACACAGGAATCGGATACAGCAAAGAGGCAGATTATGAATGACATGCTGCAGGTTCCAGAGCTGTTACCCTTATTGAGTCTTGTGAACCAGGAGATACCATTTTACACAAAGACAAGATACTGCCAATTAGGTGTCTGACAACACCTTGCTTCTTTGAGAGACTCTTAATCCCTGAAATTCTATCAGTATATGTATCCTCAACTTTGGGAAAGAAAAATACTATTTGGCACATATTTCCTTGAAAGGTTATTAGTCTCTGGTTAATGTTTCCCACTTAGAAATTCAGAAATAATGCAAATCTAAGACCCAACCTTCAACTCTGACTGTAAAAAGTGCAATTTCAAAACTATGGAAATTCTTCACTTAGCAATTTTATGCCTTATAATGACATATTTGATATATCAGTTAACCTTCAGGAAAACATATATTTACTAGACTACCATGACACCCCGGACTAGAAGCCAATAACAAAAAAAAAAAAATCAAGTAAAAAATTCCCCATTCTGTAGTACAGATCCTCTCCCCCCAGTTTAGGAAGGTTATGCTCCTGTTTTTTGGTTACTTGAACCCATCAGTGCGATAAGCCATGAAAAACTGCCAAAGTAATGCCAAGAAATAAGATATATTGACAAAATGGAGAATGGAAGGAAATGATGGGTAAATAAGTGGGATGAGTACTTAACAGCCTAAGAAAGAACTATTTATACTGAAGGTTTTTCTCTTCACTGCAGTTACAAAAGAAGTTGCCCTTTTATACGCTTCTACTTGAACTACCTTAAACAAATGTCAATTTCAGAAAGTAATATAATTTAGCTCTTGCAGAGCGTTGTATTTCAGCAATTAGACTTTAACATTATCTAAGATTCATTTAAAGCTGTTTTAACAGGCCTGCACTGCTCTATAACTGTAGTATAGATATACTCTAAAATACCAAATACTGGCACAAGTACAAACATACAACAATTAGTCATGCCTTTATTTTGGAAACTAACAATGAAAGATTCTGGAATATTGTTCTAATAGGAGGACTGGGTGTGCAAAGAAAGTGCCAAGAAAGCTGGAGTTGTTTTAGGATGGAGCTTGCCGAGCTTGTAACAGGACTCTATTAGGAGCAGGAGAGTTGGGGACTGCACTCAATGATGTAGTTATTCTGTTGTAAAATAATCCTTGTCCTAGTCTTCTATATTATATTTCTTCCCAAAATAATATATGTACTTTTGCAAACATTAAAAGTAGAGTTAAATTAAAACGTTAGAAAATACTTCTGAATCAAACTAATTACATCTAATCCTCTCAACAGGGTCAAAACCATTTTAAGCTTCCAGCATTCCTGCAATATTTGTAACTTTTTTACAAACCCATACCATTTAAGACACTCCACATTGTTAATGTATTTGAAATGGCAGAAATGTTTTTAAAAAAGGATAAAATATTCTAAAAGACTCAGAAATGTTATTCTTGTATTCAGGACTTAAAACCAATGGGCTAATCCTCCTAGTTGAAGAATTTACCTTTTACAAATAAACTTTCAGCTCTCCTAACCTCTTGGTTAGTTTAGCTAAGGAGATCGACTCTTCAACTGATTGCATACCCTTCGATTATCAAAACTACAGGTAAAAGGCTGGTTAACTAAAAGTATAGTGTTATTCCACTCTTCCTTGGAGAATCGTATTACTTTATGATAACCTTTATTCATGGAAGTTTTGTATTTAAATATATCAAATAGCTTTACTGAAGTCACCTAAATCTTAATGCATTTAACATCAGTTATAATTCATATTATGAACATACCTGTTTTGAAAACCCAGAAGTTCAGCATTAATTTTTTCAATATCTACATCTGCCCAAAGTATCTCATAATAACCATTGATATTGTTTATTACAGTATCATATAATCCATACAATTTTTGCAGCAAGCCTAACTCCTTCCTGGGGAAAAAAAAATCATACCAATAATTTCAATAAGCTATTTGGATATCTCACAATAGTTAAATACCTGGTATATGTAATATTAGTACAAAAAATTGAGGTAGATCAATTAGATTATGTTTCGTAATGAAGAAAAGAACACTTCTTGAATAAAATCCACAACAAAGAGCAGACAGTTGGTACTAAGGACCTAATATCCATACTAAACGTATTTGGGGGAAGTTTTGCTTTAGTCTAGTTCTATAAAACTTCCATTCATCCAAAAGGAACCTAGCTTATGTACCCTGAGCTGGCTCTGCAGTGCAAAGCAGAGCATGGCAAGTGGGGACAATTAGTTGATTTACTTTGGAAGCACTCTCTGAATCTGAATTAAAGTGCTGATCTAAAAACAGCCAGAAAGGGTCAGATCCTCATCTGGTGTAAATCATCATCAAACCATTGAAATAGCTGGTGCAAAAACTTTAGAATCTGATTCTCATTTGTATAGCTGCTCAAAAGATCTAGACTTTCATAAAAGCTCTAGTTATATTTTTCATATAGGATAACACACTGACCTTTCCTTGCCTTTTCCTTGTTCGCTCTTTGTACCATATCTTAATACATAATAGTATATTTACTCATCTACACATATACATATATATATTTCTAGGACATGGTATTCTTCTCCTTTATATAGTATTTACATGTAGTAAAATAATCTAGTATGGTTCTGTTACCATAATAAACAAAATTAGTTTTCATTGGCAAATTCATTAGACCATGATTCATCAAAATTTTTATTGATTTTTTAATTATTATTTAATTTAAGGCAATGGAAACTTTCCATATTGTAATATTTCCCTCTTTGGTGTACCCTAGGCCTTTCTAACATACTTAATAAACACCTAAGACAGTTGTATTTCCACAGTTACCTGACTTTGTGCAAAACTTCATAGTCTGTGACAGGCAATCCAAACAACTGTTCACCAGATGAGTATGTGATAAACTTTCTCCACAGCTCATCAAAGTTAGCCTGATAAAATTAGGATTCATACAGACAAAATGAAAATATGTTTATAATATAAGTTTTAATGTAAAATTGTCTAATAATAAACCATTAAACAGTTCTTAACTTGTCTTAAAATAATTCTACCAGAAGCATATTTAAGTGTCTGAAAATATTTGATCTAAAATTTTGAATAGTTCTCATGTAATACTCAAATCGACATATTGAATTCAAATAGTGAATGTTTATATAAGAAGCAATAATTTGAAGAAGCATTTTATAAAAATGGGATGTGAAATGAATTTCACATCATCAAGGGGAAAAAAAAAAGAAAAAAAAAGAAAAAATTTGTATCAGATGGTCAAATATACAGCCTGAAAAAAACACTGAAGAGTGCCAAAAAATACAATTACTTTCAAAGTATAATTGCTGTCCAAAGGATACAATCACCATAGAAAAATGGGAAGAAGAATGATTTTGGCAGTTACTATCCATAAGTACAAAGCATTTTCTTAGCAAAGTAATAAACACAGCAAATTCAACCAAAATCACTCCATTTTCAGTACATATTAGATGCATTAGGAGGTTTAAGCACCTTCTGTTAGTTACTTAGTGCTTTTCACAAGCTTTGAATTTATTTTTTAGAGTTTATACAATATGTAAGAGACTGACAAAAGCCCTGTTGAAAAAAATCTTCAAGTTACTGTAACTTGCAGAGAAAGGAAGAAGGATTAAAAATAGATTAAAAACTGGTTATGGACCCATGAACTAAGGTTCATAACAAACAAATACAAGTTGAAAGACAATTATCTAATAGAAAATGTGATCTTAAAAGGATGAAAAGATTGACTCGTGACTGATATGTAACCTGGCTTCTTTTCAGTCATTATCGAGTTGTCATACTTGACTCTTCCCTTTTCTACTGCTTTTATTACTTCAAGTCGATAATTTCTGCTCACAAAACGCGAAGAGTGAAGCAAGGTTACACATCAATCAATCAATCCTTCCACATAAAGGAAAACATTGCCTGATAGAAACTAAAGTGTAGTTAACATAATACTACACAAAATATCCACCAAGACACATTTACCAAAGATTGTAAATGTGTCTTTTTCTAAACTTGTTTTGATAAGCAATAGCAGATCTAATTTTAATTATTTGGAAACTCAACAGTTTATTTTCTTACCTGAAAGATCTGCAGCCTATTACTGGCTTCCTGAGGTGGAATACTTGGAACCATAGGTCCTTCCTTTCAAATAAGCAGTTAACAAAAATTGAGTATTAATTCTCAAAGTGACTGAATGCCACTGTATATTTACAGGTCATCACAAAATGCATATTTTTTTGGTAGTCAAAATCCAATCAAGTTATGTATCCTGGTAATGCAATACTTACAATGGTCAATCTAAGAAAAGATAACTTTTATTAAATTGAAAATTCTTTAGCTTAATTAAACTCAATAGGACTAGACTTTCATTTTTCATATTTTGTTCTTTTGCTGAAAATAAAATACCCAGTGAGTGGCCTGAGACTATCTTTTTTAATGTTGATGTGTGAGCAAAGATGCCACAACATTTACTACAATTTCTAAATTAATTTCCAAATTAATTTAGAAATTATTTTCTAACTTAATATTTCATGGCAAATTGTACCACCAGGGATTCTTTTCTTTCCTTACAGAGTTGTGTGCACTTATTTCTTCATACTGAAAAGTTTGACCTACAATGATGACTGCTTAGCAACCATGGCATCAAACATCCAGTAGCTGAGCAGAATAAAATTCTGGCACCCAACTGCTGCAAATAAGTACAAGTCTTACAGGTAACTACTAAATTCATTTACCGTTTCATATGACATTTCAAAGTTTGACACATCCTCCCGAAAAACTGCAACTGATTCTAGCAAATTACTCTTAAATTTGGGCTGAACTTGAACCAACTCATCTTGAACTCTGGTCTGACATACAAAAGATTAAAACCAAAGTTATTTCTTTAAAAATCAGGAACAGATATTTGAGTTACATATAAACCAAAATTATAAATAAAAAGTATTAAAATTCTGAACAAAAATTAATTATTTGAAGCTAAATAGATTTTTTTTTTCCTTTTATGGTGCCATATGTTCAGTTTTTGAGATGAAAAGTGGAGAGGAAAAAAAACACAACCAAAAACCATAACAAAATCTCCCTTCCACCTTTAAGTGAACACGTTCCATTACAAGGGGGTGGGGAAACAAAAGGACACAGAAAAGGGGAAAAAAAAGATCCTGTTCTCTTCCTTCCTTCTGTCCCTCCAAAAGAACTCTCAAAACCCAAAGTGTTAGGGTCTTCTTCCTCATGGATGGCTCAGCCTTCTCTTTAACAACTTTCTTATTCTTTGCTCAAAATCTTGAGAGAAAGAACCAAGAGCTGCATGAAATGCAAATGTAAAATATACTCTTGAGCCCTTTCCAGAGTGATTAATCTGTGAGACAGGATCTAACTTAATTGTTCCAACAAAATAGCTACATATTTCCATCTAACCTTCTACACTACAGAAAATATTCAATAGATATTGAGCTTTTGAGGGATATAAGGCTGTCCTAAACAATAAAGGTAAATGTGCAATCACCACTTAGGGGTAAGGGCACTAGCAGAGTATGCACTTCTTAAAAACAGGTAATCTAAGGGTAGTAATCTTCCTGATCAGACAAGAATGACACAAAAACTGGAAATGAAGGAGAGCAGAAAGAGCCGAGACATTTTCTTGCGGGTTTTAAGCATATATCTAAAAGCTACAATAATATTTAAATATTAAAGAGCTCTAGAAAATGAACATACTAATAAAAGGTATAGACATTAGTGTGCAACTGAGGCCAAGAGTGAGAAGACAGAGTGGAGAGACAATTGGTCCCACACTGTCATTTATACTCTAAAAAAGCACATGAAGACAAATGGAAAATAACATAGTTTTATATACTTACAGCTTTGGTCTGTAATTTATTAAAAGAATATCTGAGTGTATCAACTCCTTCTGATTCCTCTTTTGTAACCTCAATTTCAAATGTATTTAAAATGGCATAGGCTTCCTAGATGAAAAAATAAAACCTTAGGAATGATGCATTTTAAGTTAATTTGCAGAAACATAGATCCAATTCATAAGAAACACTTCAAAGAAAATCTGTTCATGTAATTTAGGCATAAAATATTTATTTGTTTTTCTTAAAATAACGATGATGAATGAAGAACCAGGGAACAAAAGCAAAAAATATTTCTTCAAAAATGTCTTGGATGAAATACTAGAAAAAATATACAAAACCAATACATTTAATATTAAAAATATATAAAATTTTATCATCTCAATGGTATTTTTATTCCACTGATCTACATTCCACCTGAATGTAGATTTTGATGAATTTTTCCTAACTCTGAATATTATGCACACTAAACTACACATTTTTAAATGTTTTGCTATATCATCTATAAAATATTTATTACTATGTTTGCCAAACTATCAAATGCCTGCATATGTATCTGTTACAGAATGAAATTTTCTTATCGCTTGTTCTCATCTGCAATTTGTTTGCATATCTTCTGTTTTATTATCTTCCTCCTACACATATGGCATTATTTAAAAATAAGATCATTTTCATATTTTATAGTTTCCCAACAGATAGGCAAAAGATTTGCTAATGAAGACAAACAGCAGTGTGCATTATGTTAGCTGCTCCTTTGATCGACAACTTGTATTCTGTGCAGTTTGTGATGGTTGATAAATACAGTTGTTTATTCCATGCAGATATCTACACTTAGAATTCTCTCCTGTTCAGCTTCTGAGAGAGGTGTAGACTGAACCATTGAGGTTGAAAGGGGCCTCTGGAGATTGCCTAGTCCAACCCCCCCTGCTCAGAGCAGGGTCACCTAAATCAGGTTGCGCAGGACCATGTCCAGTGAGGTTTTGAACATCTTCAAGGATGGAGAGTCCACAACCCCTCTGGGCAATCTGTTCCAGTGTTTGAGCACCCTCACAGTAAATTTTTCTCAGGTTTAAATGGAATTTACTGTATTTCAATCTGTGCCCATTGCCTCTTGTCCTGTTATTGGCTGCCCAGTACGTGCATGTCTCTCTTGTATTGGGAAGCCCAGAACTGGACACAGCACTCCAGATAAGTCTCGTACCCCAGAGTAGAAGGGATCACCTCCCTCAACCTGCTGGCAACAGAACTGCTAACACAGCCCAGATACTCTTAACCTTCTTTGCTGCAAGGGCACTTTGCTAGCTTATGTTCAACTTGGTGTACACCAAGAAACTCAGTTCTTTTTCTGCAAAGCTACTTTCTACCCAGCCTGCACTGGTGCCTAGGGTTATTCATCTCCTGGAGCAGGACTTGGCATCTCCCTTTGTTGAACTTCATGAGGTTCCTGTTAGGCCATTTCTCCAGCCAGGTCCCACTGAAAGGCAGTGCAACCATCTGGTGTGTCAGCCACTCCTCCCAGTTTTGTGTCATCTGGAAACTTGTTGAGGGTGCGCTCTGCCCCATCCTCCAGGTACACAGTACTGGACCCAGTATGGACCCCTGGGGTATACCACTACTTACTGGCCTCTAACTAGATTTTGTGCCACCGATCACAATCCTTTGAGCCTGACAGTTTTCAGTCCAATTCTCCATCCACTCATCTAGTCCACACTTCATCAGTTTGTCAATGAGGATGTTATGGGAGACAGTGTCAAAAGCCTTGCTACCATCACAATAAACAATATCCACTAGTCTCCCCTTGTTCACTAGTCATCTCATCGTAGAAGGCTATCAAGTTGGTCAGGCATGATTTTGCCTTGATAAATCCACATTGACTATGCTCAATCCTCTTCCTGTCCTACTTTTGCTTACATCAAGCCCTCTTTCCTTCAATCATGTTCTAGTAAGAAATATAATGCCTAATCACCCCATCAAAGTTCTAATTAAATCCACCAAGAAAACAAGACAAAACATTGAAATTACTGATCAGTTGCCATTGTTCTATATTCACCTCCTGATTTTATCAGCTCTATATTCTTTCATTATTTAAGGAAAGCTCATGAAAAAAAGGTCTAAGTGACTTGTTAACATGACTAGCCCTACAGATAGTAATGGAACTTACTACGTTAATATAGAAAGGGAGTGTTTGCAAGATATATAGGATACAAGTGGTTTGGGAAAGAACCTTTATCCTAATGTTCATCTCAAAGTGCCAGAAGCAGGTATAAAAAAACAAGCAATGTTAATACTTCATAATTTTGTATACCTTTTATTTATTTACAAATTTTGCATCATTTCCTACACATGTAAAACCTAGCAAATAGACAGTGCTGAACTCCGTTCCTCTTGCTTGTTTTATTTAACATCTATGAGTATGACTATCATGTCCATATCTTCAGCCTGAAGACAGTCAGTCTAAGAAATAATATTTAGTAGATCTGAATATTACTTTAAATGTTGAAATTATTGTTCAGGTTCTTCCTTTACTTGTTTAATCTCTACCTCTTTTGGCTCACAGAAATGGTTATGTTTGCCTTCAAATAGTCTCTGTGTCATTGCTGGCTTACAAACCACTGCATAAATTGCTAAAACAAAACCCACTTTCTTCACATAAAACTAGCAAAAGTGAAAACAATCCACCGAAAGTCCTTTCTGGTATCATGCTAATAGAACAGTCTTCAAGAAAGAAAATGTTACCATACAGCAATACAATTTCTTCTCCGAAAGGTGGATGAAAATATAAAACAAATGTGTTCTATTAAGCTGACTGTTTCTGAGTATGAGAATAAATACCAAGTATATATAAAACTTAATGAGCTTCTTTTAGCTTCTTTCTTATAGGGAAAACTAAAAGAATGCTGCAAGTTTCCGACAGCATACAGTGATGTGTGGCTCCATGAACATATTCTGCTTATATTGAAAGGGGTTAGATGATCAAGATGTTTGTTTATAGATACAGAAAAGTTAAGAAGAGGATTAAGGCTAATGGAAAAGCATACAGCAAAAGGGAGAATATTGCTCCCTTCTCTTGTGCTCTCATCTGCTTATTTCTGCATGTTGTCTCCTAGATTGTATTTATATTATAATTTGAGAGAGAATAATTTTTTCTGTTCTGCATTTATATAGTATCTAGCAAAGTATCTAATACTGATTCATAATTCATAATAAAAATAACAACAAAAATATTACTTTGTTTCCCATCTTCAGCCTAGATGCTTCAGGACAGTAAACTCATTGTTTGGGTTCTCAGTTTATCTTATGATTCCTATTATATAATATCATTTTAATCAAGATAAAAAATTAAAAGTCATCTTACTTCAATAGGTCCCAGAGTCATATCCATTTGTATTTTATTATCACGTATGATAGATAAAGCTTCCATTGCAAATCTGACGTCATCTAAGTCACGCAGAGGTCGAGACAATTTCTTTAAATATTCAGTTATGAACGACATCATGTCTGTCATCTTCTTTTTATATTCTTCATTTAAATAACGACAGAGGAGCATCTTCCAGCCTTTGGCTTCAATTGCTAAGGCTATTTTCAGTGGGCCTGATTTAAAAATAATAATAATTAAAAAAAATTATTTAATCTACATCTTAATTCTTTTCTGTAAAAAAGCCCCACATCATCACATATGGTTCTTTAACAGCAATTAGGAAAAGCAGACAGGCAATCCAATTACTGCATTTTAAAAGTTTCAGAACAATTTCAACTATACTTAAATATATTTCTGTTGTTTTATTGTATATTATGATATCTGTAAAACATATTGGTAAGCTTATCTAATAGAACATATAAAGAAGATGAATAAAGAAGAAAATACCTACTTATTAATGTAGATTTTCAGAGAATACCTTTGATATATATTAAACAAATGTATAAAGATCAGTGATATTTAAATGGTTTATACCCATTGAGGAAATGGCATCTTGTGATTTCAATACTAGGATTCGGAATACTTCACAAGTAAAACTGTAAGGTGTCATATCATATGCAGTTAATATATAAACACAAACCAACACTGAAGAGACAGAAAAGCCAATCATTGGCACTCTAACTTATTATCAGAATACATTAGGATTTTAATAGGCAGCATTTTGTACTCTGGTGAAAGAAACCAAAAGATACTAACAGCATATAACATTTCTGCTCACAAAACAAATTTTACAGCAGATATAGTTTCTTCTTTAATAATGTGGCTATTCGCATTAAAAATCTGATTCCTGAAGGCCAGAGGTAATTCGAGAAAGGCACTGTATCCTGTCCAGAAGCTAGAATATGTAAATGATAATAAATCAATTCCCAAACCTAAATTGAGCCCGAAAAAAATACCTGCTTCCCCAGATCATAAAAACATTTCATATCCTTGTTCTTGAGCCTAGAGGACTTGATTCCCTCTGATGCAGTGGTCACAGATGAGGGAGTAAGTGTGACCATCCACAAAATCCATATTCTTTTGGATACACTGCTTCTTATCACTCTTGGTCACAGAATAATAGACAGCAAGAGTTCCAGAGTGAATCAATTGGCTCCAGAGTGGTTTCACTAATAAGAAGTTGCATCCAGGAACTGGATGAGGATATGCAGTCAGCAGTCTGACCATTTTGCTTATTCACTGAAAGAAAGCTAGAGATAACACGCCACCAAGATCCTGAAATGAACTCTAGTCATCAAAGTGTGCGGCTTCTGTCTTTTCTGATGTATGAGGAAGACAAATTGTACAGAGATGATTTCTCAAAGTGCGCAGCTTCTGTCTTCTCTGATGTACAAGGAAGACAAACTGTACAGAGATGATTTCTCAATCATCTAATCAATCTAATCTCTCAGAAGATGGGGGTTGCTCATTAGAAACGTGGCCACACTGATATTTGGAAAGGGATACATTTACTACTTGTCCCTAGATAACAACCACAATAACATCTGCCACAGAAAGTTAAAAAAAAAAAAAAAAAGAACAGTGACACTGGTCCAGAAAAGACGTTAGCTATATAATAATCTGTGAGGCGAGAAGAATAAGTGCCATGGAAATCCTTGCTTCTCTGTCATAGCACAAACAGCTTAATGCTTCAACAAGCAGTTGTCTGGAGAGAATACATTTTTCCACACCTGATTGTTCTTCAGAGTAATATGATCAATGAGTACCAGGTTGTCAGAGCCACAGAAGGCCAGGTACTGAGGCACGGTGCTATTTAGAACTGAGGGAACACATTCCAACACCAGGTCTTGGTGGCAGCTTCTCTACCTTTAAAGACACTAGAAGTGGACAGGAAAACACATGATATTCTGAGAGCTATGGATGCTAAACATGGGAATGGCTAAGCAGCCATACCTCCTGCTGAAACAAACACTGATAGTGAAAAAGAAGCTAATGCAGCTATGTGTTAGTCTTGTGCCAATATCAAAGAAGGTGATACATGCTTCCAATGCTCTTTATAACCACTGGCTGACCTGGTGCCAGAGATGAGTGCCAGGGATGATCAAATCAGTGTCAATACACATTCATTAACTCTTTAGCAAGCCTCCATGATAACTTCACAGCCATGACAGAATTTAATTTCACCACTCCAAAGAGAAGGTGGCAAGGGGAATGGAGGGTTTTTTCAAGTCAGATTTCTTAGAAGGGTCTGAGTAAGCCCTGGCTGATCAGTCAGGGAGGTCTCTTCAGTAATTTCTATTCGTATTGCAAGCATTTATTTCTGAGAATAAATGAAATAACATGACTATTATATTCATTATCTTACTGTACATACAGAGATAAGAGAATGTCTTACCTGTATGCAATTCAATTGGACCAAGAAGAATAATGGGTTTTAAATCTTCCATCTCTTGCTCAAACATAGCATAGTGAAGTATTTCTTCTTTAATTTCAGTCAGAGATGGACAGCTAGCGAAAAATTGCTGTGTGTAGTTTAAAATGTCAATCAAAAAATGTCCTTTTTCATATTTTTGGTAAAACAAGTGGCAACAGTTATTCGGGAATTACTGAAAATGTATACCAGTATTATACCTGTATTTAACCTTCTGTAGCCTTACTAACATAGTGAAATGCATGTGATGAGGCGTTCATGTTTATCAATTTCTCTGCCAGGAACTCTTAAGCTCGTTGGGAAATTCCAATCAAATTTAACAGAGAAACAGATATCCAAGACATGTTAAGCGCCTACTGGTTTTGTGAAAAAAGGTGACAAAACAGAGATCAAAAAATACATGCCCACACTTACAGAAAGACTACACCATTAGCCCAATTATGTGTGAAACAATCACAATAAAACACGTTTTCTAAGTAGTTCCATGAGCAGAACTCAAGTGTAGAAAAGTTTTGTGATTCTGAAAAGCTGCATTTCAGAAATGTTACACAAAAGCTGTATTCAATATGCCTACATTGCACAGGCAAGTAATAAATGCTGAAAAGCTGTTTCCCACTTCTATTCTTTTGTCTGAGAGTACCCAGACAGGCAGTGGAAGCGTTAGCGTAGTGCTAAAGAAAGAATGTAGAAACTAGGGCATGTGTGTATAAAACTTAACTGCATTATTATTGAGGCTTTCTCTGTAGCAGTATCCTTTTCTTCAGCAGTAACTAGATCAAAATAACAATACTTATTTGATTAGACTTAAAATTTTCATTTGACTAACAGTAAATTCTCAGCTCTGCATATAAAGTGGGTTTTTTTAGCCCACATAAACTGCACAACTTGCATTGTGACACTCAAAAGATACTAGTGCTCCTGTAGTAAACAAGGTGATGCAACATTCACAGATCTATGTATATATGAAGTAGTCTATTAAATAGAAAAGATAAGAATAGAAAACTCAATTAAGCCAAGGTTAAATAAAGTAGATATGGAAGCCAACTTTCTTCTACCAAACCTTTAAATTCAAACTCTAAATTAAAACTCTATTGTAGAAGACGGTGTGAAATATTCTGAAGCAGAAGTCCCAGAGACCTCCAATTCCTGGACACTAACTTTTTCTTGCTGTAGTAGACGCTAAATTTTTCTACCACACTTGAGGATTCAAAATAGAGTTCAAACAACCAAGAATTGAATAGAGGATTCTTCTTGGAACAGAGAATGCAGAACTCACCTTCTAAAATAACTACAGGAAGGGTGGTGAATAAAAACATGTATTAAAGTCAAAGTAAACACTTTCCATAGAGAAAAGTGCACAATTATCAGCCCTGATGCTGTGGGAATTTCTATGGGTTGTGGTAATCATGTCAGACTGGGGTAGTTTCTTGTGGCCTAAAATCCAGAGTTCCACAAACAAAAATTAAAGCAATTAACAAATTAGGACCAATTTATCAGTATCTAGAATGGCACAGAAGCAGGAAAAGCCAAAACCCAACACAAAAATTAGGTAGCATGCTATTACTTCTGCTTAGGAAATATACTATTACTACCGAAAGACAAAATAAGAATTTCAGCTGTTAAGATGTAGAACACACATTTTTCTTTGGTTTTTTTTTCTCATTATTTTCTGATTTCAAAATATAAGATTAATGAAGAACAGTCCTGTAGGTGATCATCATTAAACTCACCTGAATTCTGGCATCTCTATCTTCTGTCCACAGCACCTTATATTTCTGAAAGTCCTGCAGAACTTCACTAGCTACCTCTCTTATAGAATTCACAGAAGAAGAGAGGAGCACAACTAATTTAGAAATATCTTCATGTTCTGCAACACCTGAGTAAAAATTTCTTAGCTTTCTGACAAGCACAACATCTTCAACTCCTTCTGTAAAATAAAATTATATATAAATGAATGAACCATTAAAAGTCTGGTTAGAAAACTCTTCTAAACCTATGCATGCCAAGTTAAGCAATGATGCTTTTCAGTAAGGCTGAATATCTTTCTTCAAATGTCTGTCTGACTGCTTAATATGAAAGTACCAAGTGCTAGTTCAGGCCAGGCTCTATAGAGCTAGAGCAAATTCAATCCAGAGTGAATGTTTCCAAATGGAAAGAAAATAGTCTTCTTAATTCACAAATTTCACTTCCTCCCCTGTAATTTAATTGTAACTAGAACATGACAAGGCCTCATAAACATTCTGTGTTATTTTATATTTTTTTTAAATTCATATAATTAAAGTATTTTGATTGTATAAACCCCTTAAAACAGTGTAAGTTTCTTGAACTCTAACATGTTTCAAATAAATAACTTTTTGTTATTTTATTTAGTGGTTTCAAAAAAGATGCTAAACTTTGCCGAGTCACATATTAATGAGTGCAGAAATAAAGTTTGTCATGTTTTGGAGCTGCACTTGTCTTACAAACTGCTAATATCAAAGTCTTTTGAGTCTTGTCTGAAAGAGGTTAGATCTGAATGAAGAAGGAAAAACAAACAAACAAACAAACAAACAAGAGAAAGGACAATCTAGATATTTTCCTAAACTTCTTGCCTCCAATTATGGTTTCAAAGGCAGTTTAGACACTGGTAGCTGCTGCTCCAGTTACATTGTTGATGTTGAATCAGGAGCCCTGTCTCCTTTAAGAACTGCAAGTAAGCTCAAATAGAAGGAAAATAAAATGCAATTTATCATGTCCCTCCTTCATCTTTGATGAATTGCTGAGACAATCAGGGTCAATATAGACACTGATATCCCTGAGATCTAACAAGCCCCTTCTGTCATAACAATGCCTGAGCATTTTGAAGCAGATTTAAGGGAATGGAGAAGAAAAACGCACTCTTCCCACCACACGCATTGTTTAACAGGAGGGATTTAATGCAACCCCAAGTTCTCTTTTAGTCTGAAGACCTTTTCAGGGATATGGTCACTGGAAACAAAGTCTCAGGTTGATCCATCCTTGCCAGTGTACTCCATAGATCTCATTGGCCAAACATTAATGTATGCCCCCAGGTGTTGCTGATGAGTAGTTTAAAGATGATGAAAATTGTTACTTGCTGATGTTGTATTTTGACACAGCAGAGGAAAAGGCCATGACTGTCTGATGAGGATAGTTTCCTGCCACCCTGCTTGAAGCCCATTAAAGAGGTTAAAATCATACAAAGCACATCAGTAGAAGAATAAAGTCCCAGCTCCAGACTATCAAAAAGAAAAACTTTCCAAGATGTTAAAGACTTTCCAAAGGAATCACAACAAAGATACAACTGTATTGCAGATCACTGGCTCAGCCAAGCAGCTAAGAGAACCTGACGGTAAAAATATATTTGGGTTTTTGTGGATGCTTGCAAAGCATATGGAAAGATGCTTAGAAATAATATTAAAGAAAAAACTATCTGACTAAAATGGATGCAGGTCTATCTACAGTCTGAATATTCACATGAACAAACACTTGAAGTGTTTTATAATACATTCTAGGAATATAGCCAGCAATTAAAACCTTTACTGAAATCTAATTATTAAACTAGCTCTTGTTCTATCTCAATATTCCAATGAGAGCTAGTCTACAATCATTGTTTATGGTTTCAACTATATCATTATGGCTACATTCCACAGTAAGTAGGTAAAAAGATAAATTAACGAGCTTACTTTGCGTCAAATTAAATAGGAGATTCAGAATCTAGCAAGTTTTCTAAGATTTTTTTGCTTATTGTTTCTCAAAGTTCTAACACTTCCTTAAGTCTGAAAAGCTATTTCTGACAAATACAGCTAATTAAATCAAAATAAACCCAACAAATTAATTCAAGATAACCCACAGCTGGCCTCTCTGAAGAAAAGTGAGCTTATTCACAAATATTTATATATGGCATTTTTATTAAAGTAAAAAGTTGAAATAAGTAAAAAAAAAAACCACTTACTTTCCCCTTTTTTGGCTATTTTTCCTGCTGATCCAAAGCCTGCTGAAGATACTTGCTGCATGCCTGATTCTGCTTTTAAACTAGATTTTTGCAAATGTCTCTGTCCCCACTTAGCAACTCCACGACTTACTTCCAGTATTAACTGAATCATGCGATTGATGGCTTGCTGTATATCGTCTAAACTGGGAACCATTACCTATTTAAAACAGTTGAAATAAATGCAACTGATGATTGTCATTTTCTAAGACCTCAGTTTTACGCCACTTATAGTGAATTGCAGAACTTGACCCAGAAGAGAAGCTAGAAAATGTAACTTTAAGAGTTTGTCTGGCTCAGAAATGCTTCTAAAGAAATGAAACATACTGTACTACTACCTATTTCTACAGTCACAGTGTGGGTAAAATGACAAGCAAGTCTATAAGTAGATAGATTTATTGGGTTTTTTACAATTACTTTTACAATTCCTACAACATTTTAAACAGCATTTTTATAATGATTTTTATAGGGTGTGGAAATACATTACAAGCCTTGTTTCCTGCATTCTAGAATCATAAAGTATTAAAAATTGCAGGCCAAGATCCTCCTCTGTGTTGCTCTTAACCACTGGATCCTAAATTCTGTGAAAGAGCATTGTAAGAGGGATGGTCATAAAAATACTTTTGGACAGCTCATTTTAAAGAAGATTTACAGCTATATAACCTCTCCTAAGTGCTTATCTATACATATATTCACATTGTGTGTAATTTCAGGCAAAGAAAATCACCTGGATCAAAACGTCAAAGGTCCTAGTTGAATAAATACTGAATGTTTCTTTTCTCTCAAAGGCAGCATTACCTCAAAAACTTTTGCAAGAGCACAGTGTTTAGTAAATTAATGGAACTCCATGCAGTAGCCCTGAAGATCTCAACTTGCATATTTGGCAAGGATTTTGTATCATAATTCTGAGAGCAATCTAATACCCAAGTCAGAAGAGGAAGAGAACTCATATTCAACTACCAGAGTACATGATAAAAAGAACTGGAAGGAAGACAAGGATTCTTGATCTGAATCAAGAACAACTAGCAAACAGGATAGGGTTAAAACACAGGCTCTGGCCTGCCATCATCCACACAGTATAAATGCTAGTATGCTCCCTTAGCATAGTTTGGGACGATGCAAAAAAGCACTCTTCCAGAAAAAATTCAGGCACAGTTTGGCGCATAAAACATGACAGGGGCTGTTCCTAACACACAGTTTGAATGCAAACTCCCAGATTCAGGAAGAAAAGCATTTACTACTGTGGGTACACACCATTTCACATCAGCTCACTTTGAGGTCAAAGAACAGCCTCTAGCCTGTTTTATTTAGTAGTACACGAACAGCCATAAAGTCCCGAACCCAAAACTTTTTGAACCGTATTAGCAGCAATAATGCTAATTGTGACTTCGTCCTGTCCTTGTTTGAAAATAATCCTATGTAGGACAAGGTGGAGTAAAGGCACACATCAGTTTCTACCCGAGAGTGTTCCAGGAAAGAATACAAAAACAGCATTTCTTGTTAAACTTCAGAAGATCACTCTTGTGATACGCTCAATCCTCAAATATAGTCCTTAGAACATAATCTTATAGCTTTCATGTGCCAGCCATCATTTTGAAATGATGAAATCATCCACAGGAGTGTTCAGAACTGGGATATAAACTGCTTAAAAGTGACTCTGATATTTTATAAATCAGTTTCACAGATTGAGCAGTTGCATGCATAAAAGCAAGGATCTTGCAAAATCCTATTAGCATTAGCAAAGTGGTATTTTACCCAGCATTACTTGATTGCTGCCCTGGATCAGCCAAGCATTCCAGAGGACTGGAAAGAAAGACAGATGCACTTCCCTTTGCAGTGGGTGCAGCTTGGGGTTTTATGCTTATACAAATATCAACAAGGTAAAAATTCTACACTTTGACAGACATTAAACATGTGTACACACACACAGCACGAATGTACAACAGAATGCCAATATGAACACTGGTTCAATGTCAAAGGAATATCACCTTAGAACAGAACCTTTCTTCCATTATAATTTCATGAATTTAAAACTTTTAATCTTTATAAGACAACTGGATAATATTAAGTTACCTTCTCATTATAAAATAAAATACCATACATATTGCTGACACAGTGTTATCTTACTCTACAAAAGGAAAACAAATGCATGCACTAGTTCTTTGTAATCAAGCTGCCTTTTTGTTCTCTGCACACAGAAATCCACAGCTCTTTCCTTGGTTTTGAATCTTCTCATTTTTGGTCAGTGTTCCTCCTTCTGGTCATCTTACTTCCTATTGAGATGACTAAAGCCAAACTGAGCAAAGATAATGTTCATTATTTTTATTCAACAAAGGATTTAAATCACACAAGGAACAAAACAGTTAAAATAAAAAACAAACATGAAAAATCTATTCCAGCAATGCAACTGCTACACGTGAAGGAGAACTGTAATCATTCTGCAAAGAACACTGATGAACAGATTGCAATATAATTGCTGAAACACACAAGAACAATAAAAGGCCAGGTTCTGCAAGTACCACTAAGACAGAAACAGGAACGCTGGGACTGCGAGCACATTTCATCAGTGCTCTCAGTGCACTGAAAGGCCTGAGCAACTGTTCTTTGGAATGGATGCTGGTTCAGTAGAAGTGTGCCCACGCCCTGCACTTGGGCAAATGCAGAGATAACTATACGACAGTGTATTTTACCTTACCTATATGACACATAACTTACCACATTGGGAACAGCAAGATGTACTTCCGCTTTTAGAAAAGAAGCAACCTCTTCAGATTTGCTTGGACGAACAGAAAACTTTGTTCTTCCAAATGTAGTTTTGCTGAAAATAATTTTGAAATATGTCATAAATACTTCACCATGAAACTCCCTCAAATTATCTTAGAAATATAATTTTGAGCTACCTTTTCTGGGCAAACCCTCATGGAGAACTTTCACATTAAGTTACTTGACAAAACTTACAGAAGCTTCTTGTTTAAAGGGTAAAGATAACAGCCAGAGCTCCATCATTCAGACAAAGGTTACCTTGGATTCAGCCATTGCTTTCAGAATTTTTTATCCAGAATATTTTCTGATTCTGGATTTCAGTCTCTCAATTCAAGAATGATGGAACTCTGCCAGTGCTTTAATTAGGGCATAAGAAGGTTTTACTGACCATTTCATGCAACAACCTATCAAGAGTAAAAGTTGCTTCATTGCAGTTTAGATAAATATTCAACAGAACAGAAAAAAAAAGTTTCAAAGATGACAAGCTAGTGCAAAATGATAAATACATGACCTGAACCCACTCAAAACTAAAACCTAAAAACAAAGTGCAAAGTACAATTTCTAAATGCTATGACATGGTGACCAAATAAGGGAGGATTCAACAATACGATACTGTAGACAAATATAAAGGACACATTCAAATGAATTCCTACTGACTTCAATAAGATCAGGATTTCAATACATTTTCTATGAAAGATGTCCTCAGAAAAAGAAAAAAGTAACTCAAGCTTTAACACACATTAATGGCAAAACACCATCAACTTCACCTGCTTAAAAACAAATTCTCTTAATAGAATTCTAAGTAGGCTTTTCAATATACAATATATTATACTGAAGCAATTCTGTCTCTGAAGTGTATGCCTGTTCGAGCAGAGAAGCATCTATAGAAATTATACTGAATATAGGAGAATGATAAAATCATATGGATCTTGCCATTATCGTATAGAATTCATAGAGAGTGCATGGATGATCTTTAACCCATGGGAAACAACTCTGAGTGCATAGCCATGCTTGCAGAAATAGTGTGAAATGAGATGAACATATGGGCACACTGCCATATGTGACCTAGAATGGCCATTTAAATTCTAGTAATTTGTATTGGACTATAAATTGTACTCACAGCATCTTGAAAGCAATCCCAAGCAAAAGATACGGGACTAAAAAAAAAAAAAGGGTGCAGGCAGAGGGGAAACAATAGTAGAAATAAACTTCATTTTCTGCACAAAACGAAGTGCATAGACTGTAACTAACAACATAAAGAATTACAGATAAAAGAAAAGTGTGGGCCCAAAGCATCACTGCAACAAAAAGTGAATACTCTCCAGGTTTTGCTTGAGCTAAAAGGGCCAAGAGGTCTGGAACTGTTTGACTAATGATACATGTGCATGTATCATTACACATGCAAATGTATATTTGCATTATTATATTAACACAGAAATAACTCTGTTCTGATAATACTATTGAAGGAATCTTTCATTTGCAACTTACTTTGAAACAAATATTCTTTTTTTAAGACTATCCAGAGACAGTCGGGTGGCTTTCTGGAGGCTGTCTAGCAGTTGGTGACTGAAATAGGCAACCACCTCTTTACATTTCTGTAATAAATGAAACATACATTATTTAGTATTGTATTCAGACAGGAACCTAAAGATTATCTCAAAAGATTTTAAGTCAAACATATTAGTTCTTGTGTGAAGGAATTTATGCTGTAAGCTACATGAGAAACACAAGGGAAGAAGTTGGGGGAAAAATAGCTTGTAAGTAAGTAAATAAGTAAAAGCTGCATGAAAAAGAGAATATAGCATCTGAGGAAACTCAATTTGTCTTATTCAGAGACAGAATACTGAGATCTGGCTGAAGTCTCATCCTCCTTCAGAAAAGCTCTCCATATTAAAAAAACCCACCATGAGTTATCCAAGAATATTGATGCATATGTACCCTTTTCAAATAAGAGACAAATACAGTAAAATCTGACTGTACTGGATTAAGAACAACATAAAAATACAGCAACATGTAATGATCACTAGCACAAAACAACAGACTGCAACCTTGTAACATTATTGCATTTGTGCTTGCAAGTTTGTGAGTCTCTGTTCTCTACTTCCACTTCCCTTCTCTGCTGAATATGAAGAGATTGTATTCTTCAAGGAAAAAGTAGAAAGGTGATCTTTCTTGGTGAAGTTGGAAGAGGATGGCAGAAAGGATGAATGTTTCTGCCCACCCAAGAAGGAAAGCCTGTGTTACAGTTTAGGCATAATATTCTCTCCAAACTTTTACACTTACCACTCACATATCGAGAATTTATTTAATAAAGGTGATAACTGGAATAACATGGAATATACTTTTGAAAGCTAAAATCCATCTTAAATTCACTTTGTAGGGAAACTATTTCATCATTTTTACATGATGTTTGATATTGTCTATGTAATGTCTTTCTGTAATACAGATATCCAGCTACCAAAACTCAAGATACTGTCTACTAATGTGATCAGTCTGAAAAAAAAAATCCCTTCTTATTACAAAATACCTTTCTAAACTCATCTTCTTTATCATTGCCCTTGCTATTATCACCACGACGAGCTGCAGAAGTATTCTTTTCTCTCTCTTCTTCATTATTTCCAAACACTATATGTTTTTCTTTTACTGTAAATTTTAAAGAAAATATGTATTTTTTGTTAACTGAACATTGTGTTCTGCTTTGAGGCATGCTATCCCCCCTCTTTACAGGCAAAACAATACTGGTTTTTATTTTACTAGTACCTGGATCAGCTAACTGGTTTTATTTCATGCCATTTTTTTCATGCCATTTTTTTCACACCAGGAATCTGGTTAAGAGCCCAGCCTATAAGCCTCAGCCTAACAAACACCATGCACTACAAACATGTTATTAAAGATAGGTAGGCAGACATGGATATATCAGATGGAAATGGCCAAAAAAAAAAAAAACCCAATATAAACAATTTAACAAAATACAGAGAAGGATCTTTTCATCAGGCTTTTCTGGTTGCATTGTATTGAACTACCTGGAGTATTGACCCTGACTATGCCTCTATACCTGGAGGAAACTGAGCGCTGAAGGAAAAAATCCTGTGTAAGAAAAGGAGCTCCATTACTGATGAAGCCTCAAAATACATTTTTCTTTAAAACAAAATATTTTTCTCCAACTATAAACTACTTCTCCTATAATGGTACAGGACCTCCTAAAATCTTTGTAACACACCCCAGAGCAGTGGGAACCAGCCATATTGATCAGCTGTGAGCCTCGTATGCTAGCAGCTGATTGTCAACTGACTGTACTAATTTAAACTGACCAGCCAGTAAAGCACTGGTATTTGAGATACAGTTCTACTGTGGCAGAAAAGTCACAAAGAGAGGCACAGTACCAAATACCTGACACAGCTGAGAAGAGAGGAACACTGTATTTCACTTATGGAGAAGGGGAGGGGAAAAAAAAGGTTTAATGAGTGACTAAGAGAAACAGAACCATAACGTTCTTCCTCTAGAGCAAATACCTTGGTAATCTAAACAGAAGGACAGAGTTTAATTCTAGAAACTCCACCAATACTCAATTACCTCCGTATCTCATTGGCTAGTGGTTTCGTTTAACAGTGGTAATTGAAGGCAGAACTGTGACAGAGATGAAACTGTGGTGGGAGGGAGAAGTCTGAAGAAAATTAGCTAAAGCAATTCAATTTTGATACATACTAGCTAAATCTACAGAACTAGGGACAAAAATTTTTATTTAAATAATCAACATTATCTACCTGGTAATACATGTTTTTCTGAGGTTTTCTTAGAATATTTAATTTCATAATTCTTTTCAAATACAGATATTAGTTCTTGAACAGCATCTTCAACATGCATGCTTTTGTGGTTCAATAACTCAGCACATTCTTTAGTATGAGCCTGTTAAATAAAAATATCAGTCAATTATCTTAGTATCACTGATTATCTTATTACTGTTCCTCTTCATGGAGAGCCAAAACATTTCCCTGAATATTGCATTCTTCAGACTGACACTATTTCAATGAAACAGCAACATTTTTAAAAGAAAACTGAGAAATCATACCCAAAAACTTTATCCAAAATTATAAAAATCTTCTGTTATATTATCACTATATTTTTAATGCTTTTTTTTTTTAAATTTCCATTTTTGAAATGCATTGGTATTTTTAAGGGCCAGAAGAAAATCTTGAATATTGAAGGGAGGTCACAGTCTGAATCTGAAATTACCTAAATACTTTCAACTGTCCTTAACAATTTTACTTACTTGCACTCATTTACTAACTTAATACATTTTTAGCCTCATTTGGAATCAAGAAAACTTTCACATTCTCAAATATACTTGTTGGAAAGTATTTCTTGCCTTCTCCTTTAAAAAAACAGTTTGGAAAAAATAGGAAAAAAAAAAAAGGCTGCATATGTCCAAGTATTTTCATACATAAAAAATCTCATCTAGTTGTGAAGCAGTTAAATAAATAAAAATTATCTACGAAATACTACAGCTTAAGTATCTCAAATACCTAAGAACCAATTTATCTTCATATAAAATATTTTAACCAAAATATTTTAATAAAAAACCATTATGCTCTGTATTTCTACAGTGAGAAGAATTCTTTTCTAGTTTTACGTTAATTTACTAAGGTGTTGTTTCTAACATGCTCAAGAATTCAAGTTCAAAGATGTAAAGTGGCACACACCTCATTGCAGGTCAACATTTTCTCTACTTTGATAGGACCATCTACTGGTAAGACAATTAAAAGGGTATTTGATATTTCTTTTAATATTAAATCAATCTGCACTTCACTTAAATCATTAACCTAAAAAAAGAAAATCATATTAATACCGTACATTTATCTTTAAAGCATAATGTATTCTATTTTAAAGAGTTCTAACAGGTACACAATGTTTTGCAGAAAAATAAAAATCATACCCCTCTACCCAATGAAAATGCAAGAACCTTACACAGTAGAAAATCCGCTAAGAAAGTGAATCATAACAGAAAAAAACCCTTGTGTAAAAGCACCAACACAAAAGACCTCAAGATGAGAGAAACAGAGAAAAAAGGAAGCACAGCAATGCCTCATGGGTTATGGTAACTTAGGGGATATTTACAATGGCTAAATATAGTCTGCTTTTACTGTGACTTATCCTCTTTCTCTGTTATCTACAGAGGGAATTTAGGGAGACAAGTACCCTACAAAAAAAGCTAGCCTTTGTTAACATGTTCCATTGCAGACAATCTGGAATATGAACAGTGAAAGAACAGATGTAAGTCTGGAAATTATACGGTTACTATTGCCACAGAAAACAAGAACTTGATTGCTAAGAGTGTATGTATTTAAATTCTGCACAGTGTGACAACACATTTCTAAAAAGATTAGTAGTGTGCACAATTTCATTTCAGGCAGTCCTTTAAAAACAAAATCTTGTAATACTTAAGTATCTGCTGGTTCCACACTGGGAAACTGAGACATACAAATACTTGAGAAAGTGAAATCTTTAGAGGAATTTGGTGTTTCCACCTACTTCTTCACAGATTTCTGGTTATCAGCACCATATTTTTAAATTCACTGTACAAGTGAAATTAATTCACAGACAGTATAAGCCAAGACAACTTCTGCACCATAACAGCAATGATCTAATTTTTGAATGAACTTCTCTTGACAGCTCTTTGAGCTGATCAGTCTTGGAGATGAGATGAATGAGTGACAATGGAAAGAATTATCTCCTATGCCCCAAGAACCTCATCAGAAAGTGGCCCCAAGATGAAGAGTAGCTTCTTTAAACTTGTTTTTCTTCTGTCCTGAAAGTTTAGGAATTGATGGAATAGAAGAGAACTCTTGCTCCATGATGTTATCCATGCTAGACTCCTGAAGAATCCTTGCTGTTTTAACAGCAGTTTTAGGCAGACAGGCAGTAATAGTAAGTCAGACCCCAGATCTTTCTAGTTATGCAGGATACACTGTTGCTAGATTAAATAAAACAGAGCAAGAAAACAAGCTACGTTAATATAAGATGATCAGATTCTTGTTCATGATCTTACTGGCCACGAGTCTAGTTGCAAGGCAAGGAAGGGCCTGCTGTAACTTGCTTGATGGGTTAGTCTTCAGTTCTTCTTCTTTTACTCAACATAGCTTTTTCACTGGGTTTTTGATTCTAAATTACAGCATTATTAGCGTTCAATCAACTACAGTGAAGCAGCTTTGTCATGGCAGAATCCAAATAAAATTGACTTCTGTCCAATTTTTAATTTTTTACCTGAAATATTCTGCATCTGTGATATCCCATTGTTTGTCACAATATCACTCTTGCTTCTGTTTTACATCACTTTTTCCCTATTTGTTTATAATATCCCATTCACAGTAATCAAGAGTCTAACCAAGTTTACATATTTTTGTATTGATATGGGAGGGGTAAGAAAGTCAGAAATGTACACAGCCTACATATTTAAGGAAAACAGAGCGTATCTACAAAAGACATGGTTATTTCAGATATACTCAGGCTCAGAGAACTGTTAATTTCTTACATAGCAAATCTTTTTTTCAGCTTTGGGTTTCAGTAGCGAACAGAGCACTTGATCATAATTATGTTTTCCTGCCATACAGAAAAAGAAGTGGATATACCCACCAGTGACTAACAATCTTCTACCACAGGAGACACAATTTATGATATTGGTAGGAGAGATCATAGCCATACAGTTCAACCGTCAAGCCAGAGGATGATCTGACTATCAAGGTAAAGTCTTGAAAACAAAAAGAACCAATACAGGTCCTCAAGCATGTTAATGGGATCAAAAGAATTCAGAAATTATGTGGCAAACACTAAGAGGAAAAAAGCATAGACTCAGTCAGCATGCAGAGAGCTGTGAGGGAAAAGCATGCTCCCCTTCATTATTTTATGGGTTGCACGAAGAGGAGACAGTTTCACAGCATGCCTGCTATGAATACAGTTAATGCTAAAAAGTCGTCCGCTGGACAGTGTTTACAAGGAGGTATCTTGTGTGCAATTGCACTCATGGACAAGCACTCAAAGAGAAGCAGAGGTTGACCATGAAAATTGGAGTGGTAGTCACAGAATCTGAGGACAAGAAGTGGAAATATATTCTACTGCAAGAATGGAAGCAAAGATCAAACATTTGAGGGTAATAATGGGAGAGAATCACTGAGTATATAATTCTTCAAAAAAAGAACATACTTTAAAAAGCAAACAAAATTTCTATGTATTTCAAGTGGTACAAAAATAAGTACAGATTAATTTCCAACATGAAGAGCAGTGTACTAGAAATAATTTCTCTAAACTGTCATTTCAGTTGTATAGTGATCAAGTGTATACCTTTTTCAAAAACTGTTTAAATATGCACAGAACTTGATCAGCTTCTTGAAAGAAACTTTCCAGTGTCACAGATGACCAAGTCAACATGGTAAGTCCTTGCCTCAACACAGCTTCCATCTAAGCATAAAAATATAATTTCATAGATTAAAAAAAAAGAAACAATTTAAAACAAATGCCATTATTATTAGGATCACTAATGTCACTGATGAAAGAAAGAGTTGTGCCTAAGTTTTGCAAGGAAGGTTACAAGCTTAAGGAAAACATCAAAGAAATTTATGCAATATTGGGGAAGGGGAGGATAGTGCATTCTACAGCCTCTGTCCACAACTGTCAAGTGTACATGCTCAGCAAAGATCTTCCCCTTCCTGTTCTCCTGGATAGTGTCTTTTAGTGGTTCCCACTACTTCCTAAAATTAAAATCAAGTCCACTATTGATCTTACAAATTGTCCTTTAACATATATCTTGACCACTCTCAACAGCATAATTACTTGTCTTTCAACCTCGTTTATCTATGATCTAATGACCTTTTTCATTCATCCCTTTTTGAATTACACTGATCCTCTCCAAATTTTTTTACAGCCTCAACGCTATTTTTAAAAATCCTCTCTTCCCTACTATTTCCCTTACTGAATTCTTGGTTCTCCATGATCTGTTTCTTCTGGATTTGTCACCAAGATGTTCAGTATATAGCTGAAATCAGCTCGTTTCCCTGTTACTGTATGATCTACACCAAGATCCTTCCTTCACTGCAGATCCTGTACCTTCAAAGGAGATGCGTCTCTGAGGAAAAGGAAGTCTTATACTACTGCCAGGCTATGAAAATCAACCTTTCCAGACTCTCTCACAGAGCTCCCCTGAAATTTTTGCCTAGTACTCCAAAACTTCTCACTGATTTCCCAGTATACAGCCACCACAATTTTAAATTTTGCCATCTCCATCATCCTTGAAGTGACAGAAATTTAATTTTGCTCCATTGCTGAGAAACGTTGAACTGATTCCACTCATATTTAATTTTAAATAGCCACTTATCATATCTGCTCTTTCATCTTGACGTTTACCAAGTCACTGCCTGGACTTCACCCACTCTCTTCATCCTAACGCTTCTTTTTGCTATGTCTATATCACAGCTAAAACAATGAATTCAGCTCAAATAGACACACAGCTATTTGCAAATACAGCCATTACTATCACCTTAATATATATGTTTTTGGGGAATATATTTAACTCCACAATGCTGGCATGGTAATGTAACCAACATAGCCAATCTAGAAACAGTTTAAGGCTCTACATGAGTTACTGTCAAATTATGGCTCCAATGTAGCCATAGATTAGATTTGCTCATTCCATCTTTGGATTTGTGCTTTCCTCTCTTCTTCCTATACGCCGAAGAATTCTCTCTCTTCTTCAAAAAACATTTTCATCTTCTGTTGTTTTTACAATACTCATCCTTCTCTTTTGCCAGTTGTTTCTTCTAAAATGCAGAGGTGTATGATTCCCTCTATGATATAATCATGTTTACAGTAGTATCACTAAAGTGAAGACTACCATCACTTTATCTCTTTGTCTTTTATTATTTAACTCTTAAGAGCAAGGAAAAGGTTTTTTGTTTCTCACACTTCAGCACGTCAACTATGTAGTTACACAAACTTATGCAAACTCTGCAACCTTCTGATGTTATTATTTACAACCAAAAAGGGAAGAGTTACTTAGAACAGCCACATACATACACTTGCAAGTGTCTGGCAAAACAAAATGGCTTGTAGGATAGACATTCTGCATCTCCAATAAAACTGTACCTTTAGTGTAGTATATAACCTTTCTAAATCTCTGAAGAGACTTGACTCTATTCACAAGGCTAATAATTCTCTCCAAGCAAAGACAAGGATCATGACATTTAGTACTTCAGCTAAATGAAAAGCACAATTTCCCATTAAAACCTCTAAAACTGAAATAAGTGATAATTTACTTCCATGTCAAAGCCAGAGATTTGTGTAGATAAACAGACCCACAAAGTCCATATTCTTCTACTGGGTTTACATCTCATAGGCACTAAGATTATTCTACTGCAATACACATTATTTAAGCACTGTATGAGGGATGCAAAGAGCAAACTTTTGGTCTTAAAGGTTTTAGTATAATTCATTAAGTTCACAACATGCAGATCCATCTCAACATTTTAAAATTACAAACTATTATTAAGTTATTCTAACTTCTTCTGAAGTATACTGAAGTGCATTTAGCAATACCAACCTTTTTCATTTTTGGTGCCATTAGATTTACAAAAATCATTGGTGTTTCTTGACACAAATCTTCATAACATTGGAGAAGACCCTGTTAATTATTGGGAAGGGTAGTGTCAAGAACAATATTTTAAGTGCTTTTGTTACTGAAGCAAACAACCTGTTATACAATCAAATCTTTAGAAAAAACATGGAAAGCAGTACAAGACTACATTTGAAACAGGTACAGAATTTTACACAGACATTACATACTTATGTACATCATTTCTGGAATGTAATGAATCTGTATCATGCTACACAAGGAAGAATGAAAGCAGCCTTCACGCAACACATTCTTTATGCACAAAGCCAGACAAAATATCATTTTTCTCTAGAGCTAAAGACACCTTGAGCTTTAGGGACCGTAACTTGCAATACCCTCTTGAAACTGAGTATCATATGCTTTAGATAATTAAAGTCACATATAAACTCAGTTTTAAAATATCCTCTTGTCTTAAGCCTTACACACACAACGTTGTATACCTCATCCCCAATACATAAGCTTCTTGAAATATTGCAACAATAGCAAATACTACAACAGGTATCAGAAATCTGACTTCTCTGGCAGGTAACCTGCAAAATTCTTGATGTTTTTGTGGCTCACCATATCTTCCAATCCAGAAGAATTCCAATCTTCCTTCTCAAAAACTCTGTAAAACTGTGTTTTACTGATTTTCAGAGAGTGAACACTTTTTGGATAGCTTTAACTATTTCATCACCAGAATATATTTAACATGCCACAGGGTTTAAGAATTATATATGTTTATATTTATATGCTAGCCCACACAGCAGTTGCTAGAGGTTTTTCAAATGAGATCCTCTATGTCCACCTGTGCATTCCACAAATTTACCTTAAACTACCTCATACCCAGCTTTAATCTTTATTTAACCATAGAAAAACTTCTATGGTTAATCAGATTTTCTTTTTTATTTTTTTAAACAGCAATCATGATAATTTTTAAGTTTACCTCTAAATGCAACTTGTTTGACTTCAGGTTATTTTCTATTTTTACTATCTTTTTTGCTTGCTCCGGTACTTCCAGACCCAACTTTATCATACATTTGGTCTCTCGGACAATCTCTGGAATTTGAGGATCAAAATTAACCAGGAACTTCCCAGTTTTAGGATGACATGCAAATATTGTGGCTTGTAAGGCTGTAAAGACATTTTTATATCAGTTTCTAAGACAAACAATTGTTTCTGTTATAGAAGTTATTATGGAACACAGATTTCTAATATTACTATATGGTGATTAAATATGTATGGTTACTTGTGAAATAGCTTCACGTTGTTTTCAGTTAAAGAAAATACACAACTGACTTTCACCATATTAGTTTTCTGCCATATATAACCTTTCTCTTCATAAGCTAAACAAGTATCAGATCCAGTCTTATTTGTGGCATATTTTTTCTTAGCTCGAGTTACAAAATTATGAAATTCATTTTCTAAGGACTTGGAAACACAACACTTTTATGAGATGCTCAGTATCTTACAGGAATTTGTTAACCCAGAGTATGAATGTTTACATAGGGATATTGCAAATATCCAAAACAAAATATAAGCGCAAACAGCAACACAAAAACCTCTGTTGACTGTGTGATGACAAAATTTTATTCTTATAGATCTACTCCTAGTTTTGAAGCACACAGAGTGTCTACAATTTACATGGAAAATCTACTCAAAAAGGTTTTTTTTAAAACTTTGACTCCCATTTAATCTTAAAATGATAAAGCTTGATTATCAAACATTTTTTCTAGGCATAAAATAATACTTGTCCTGAAAGGAACTGGGATAATACAACTGTATACATTATCATAGTGGAAAGAAAACAGGAAGAATTATTAAATGGCATACATAAAGAATTTGAATATAAAAATGAACAACTGTGTGCCTTAAATTTGTTTCACTACTGTTTCCAGTCATCTGTTAAACAGTGTACCAAATCTGCAATCCTCTGCATCAAAACCAAGTTTCAAGGTAAGGGACAGAGATTTGTATTATTGGATCATGATCAATTTGCACATTTTAAGCGTGAGGCTTAAAAAATTATCTGATTTGATTTGTGTTAACTTAGCATTCAATAACTGGTAAAAAAAGCCAATTACATATTTAATTACTTACGATATTGTAATTGTGAAATTTCCTTCATCCATGCATTATGATAGACTACCTCAAATTCCACCAATACATAGGCAATTCTGTTGTATAATCGAACAACTGCTTTACCTTCTGGACTTGCCAAGATATTTGACTTTTTCTATTAACAACACAGTACATTCAAATTAAAACCATATCAAAAGAAAACCACACTATTTGGGTTTTTCTCAATTTAACTATTGACTATACATTACATAAGTTAATATTACATACTATACTTAGAGTTCTTAAAAACTGTATCAAGTATTTATGATTCAAATGTATAGGGTGATAAAGTCAGTAAGAACTTGTAAGTAATAAATACTAAATATTTAATACATGTAAAAGCAAATACTTTATTATATTGTGATAAACACCTGTAATTCACAGTGAAATGGATGCTCACTTCTACTAAAAATTGAACAGTAACAAAAAATTGATTTAAAAAAAAAATCTCCTTTTTAAATCAGTAATGATATTTACGTCTGTTTTCTTTGGAGCAGATTTAGGTGATCATTATTCCCATCTGAGGGAAACAGGAAAGTGAAAACCTCTCTCACATAGAAGTGAACTTGGCAGGAGACCCTAGATACTTTGTAGGAGAATCATTCAAACATTTCAAGAAATATTACTGCTATAGCGGATCCTAGTATAGCAAGATTCTGACTATTCCAATGAAGGAAGGAAATCCAATACCAAGAAATTCCTAAGGGCTATAAATGTTAAAGCTTATGTGGCTGGTACCAACCTTCAGCTGTATGTTAAGTGGTACAGAAAATGTAGAATGAGAAGTTCAGTAATGGAATTCCCTGTTCCCAGACTAGTTCAGAGATCATCTGCAGTGAAACTGGTGACCAGATTCTCAGTTACAGTACTACAGCTATTGTGTGGGTCCTTAAAATAAACTTGCTTTTTCAGTGGTACCAGGACATATACACCAGACAATTTCAGGATGTCAGGCTGTCCACATTTATGCCTTAAGCTACTCCCAGCAGCCGCTTGGTAAAGAGACATGATTCTCCATAAAGAACCCTACGGGGCTAGAGGAACAGAAGAGGTGGGTACTCGGTTAAAATACAGAACCTGAGTCTTATGTACAAGCCCTGGTCTGCTCCATTACAAAAAGAAGAAAAACAACACTGGCTGGAATGGTGAAATATTTCTTTGGGCCATATGAAGACAGACATATGAACAATTCAGTGCGTATTTCCAACCTGGGGTGCTAGTTCAGTGGTAAGTCAAAGAAACAGTTTTTCTGGATTTTAGTAAGGGTTTTGATACTGTCCCTCACAGCATCCTTCTGGACAAGTTGTCCAACTGTGGGATGAGTGGGTTTATGGTGTGCTGGGTGAAGAACTGGCTGAAGGGCAAAGCTCAAAGGGTTGTAGTGAATGGGCCTAAATCTGGTCGGCAACCTGCCACCAGCGGTGTTCCTCTAGGGCCAGTTCTGTTCAATATATTTATCAATGATACAGGAGTTGAATGCACCATTAGCAAGTTTGCTGATGATACCAAACTAGGAGGTGCTGTTAACTCTTGAGGGACAGGAGGCCTTGCAGAGGGATCTAGATAGATTGGAGCATTGGGCTATGATCAATGGGATGAAATCTAACAAGTTGAAATGCCGGATTCCGCACCTAGGATGGAGTAATGCCGGGCACAAGTATAAATTGGGAGAGGAGTGGCTGGAGAGCAGCCCTGCAGAAAGGGATCTGGGGGTGCTGGTCGACAGCAGGCTCAATATGAGTCAGCAGTGTGCCCTGGCAGCCAAGAGGGCAAACCGCATCCTGGGGTGCACTAAACACAGTATAACCAGCCGGTCAAAAGAGGTGATTATCCCACTGTATTCAGCGTTGGTGCGGCCTCACCGTGAGTACTGTGTGCAGTTCTGGGCCCCACAATTTAAGATGTTAAGGTCCTTGAATGCGTCCAGAGGAAGGCAACAAAGCTGGTGAAAGGGCTGGAAGGCATGTCCTATGAGGAACGGCCAAGGACACTGAGTTTGTCTAGTTTGGAGAAAAGGAGGCTGAGAGGCAACCTCATTGCTCTCCACAGCTTCCTGAGGAGGGGAAGTGGAGAGGGAGGTGCTGATCTCTTCTCCCTGGTATCCAGTGATAGGACGCATGGGAATGGTTCAAAGCTGCACCAGGGGAGGTTCAGAATTGACATTAGGAAACATTTCTTTACCAAGAGGGAGGTCAAACACTGGAACAGGCTTCCTAGAGAGGCAGTCGATGCCCCAAGCCTGTCAGTGTTTCAGAGGCATTTGGACAATGCCCTTAATAACATGCTTTAACTTTTGGTCAGCCCTGAATTGGCCAGGCAGTTGGACTAGATGATCGCTGTAGGTCCCTTCCAACTGAAATAGTCTATTCTATTCTAACAGTACATCTTGGATCTATAACAGTGGTTACTGCAGAGCATATTTTAACTAGATATTCACACACAAATAAACAGGTTGCCTAGCATATGAGAAGTGACATCATCATAGCCAGAAACATTACGGTCACTCTACTGAAGAAAGACAGTTCACTGTTAGACAAAACATCTAATTTTTCCTCACATCAACTTACACAGAAATAGTTGATTGGTTCATTTATCCTTCTGAATAGCTGTCTCACCCACAGTATCTTTCCTGCAACAGGTGGCATGTTTCGAGCAAGAGGAGGGTCATCTTTCTGAATTTGGTAAAGCTACAATAAGAACAGCATCATTAAACACATGAATTAAAAAATCTGTTGAAATGTTAAACTGTTTTGCCGCTGGTACCGCAGTTTCTTCCTCCTCCCAAACAGATTAAATCTGTGTGGAGTCACACAATAGTTCATTGAGAGAAAAATGTATTGCTTCCCCCACTTGCTACGCTTCTGAGATGCACACATTGATACCACTGTCGGTATGTCTCCTGTCTTCATTATCTCATGCTGTTTCTTAGCTGTGCTTTCTTATGACAGAGCCCTGAGTACACCAAAGAGCATTGCAAACCTAGGAGCTGAGCAGTCAGTATTCAAGGCCAAGCCTGACAGGTGCAACTGTGTAACTTTGGAGCCATCTTTTGGAGCTGCTGTGAAAGCAAGCTGTGTAAGGAAGTGTTGTGAGAACCCTTGTTGGGGCTTTGCTTGGGAACCGCCCTCAGGAACGGCCTAAGCTATATTGTTAACTGAGTGGTTTTACTTGAACAGAAATGTCAACATTATTCTTCAGACACATACACCTGACTAATAGCTAACATTTCAGGAGTTGGACTCAATGATTCTTGTGGGTCCCTTTCCAACTCAGGATAATCTATGATTCTATGATACGCTCTTTTCTACTAACTTCTCATCAATATGCATGTAGAGGCTCCTGGGTACACAGCCCATGCTTTTATCTGTGCCCAAGCTGAGAAGAAAAAAAAGGGGCCCTGCTCACTGAATGGCTGCTGCATTATAGTCAAGAAAAATCTGGCCTAAAATCATCACATGCCAAATTTGCATTGACCATTTATTCAAGCACTTTAAAACCAGTATTGCAGTGGGAGCAACTTTTACGAGAAATAACTTGCTTAGCAAAGATAAAAAGCAATCCAATAACATCTAACAAATAGTTAGAACTAGCCAGTATATTGGCAACATACTCTTCAACAGAAGAAAGGAATATTTGTATCCACCCAACTTGAGGCATACAAACTCATGCTATGATAACACAAACAGCTGTACTGCTTAAGCAAACACCACTCTTCACTTACTGGCACGTTTTCTTATCCCTATACTGTCTCCTACACAGTCCCAACAAAAGAAATTCAAGTAGCTTCAAGGCGAACTTAAGAGAGGAACTGACCTGGATGAAACCCCCTCAGAAAACATACCTATTTTTTTGGCTGGGAAAAAGCAGCCAGGGGTGGGGTCAGTGATTTCTTAAGCAGGCAGTGCTGCTGAAAATATGTTCATCAAATTAAGCCAGTAATTACAGGTTCAGGAAGTGTTATATACAGTGAGTAGATAGGGAAAGGACACTGTAAAGAGTAGTTCTGAGCAGCTATGCTAGGCTACAGTTTTAAGTCACTGTTGGGACGAATCATTTTCTAGTAAGTGCAGAGTTTACAGATACTTGGCTCCTCATGTAAACATGTGTCATTCATCTGACAAAATGTAAACATCTCTAAAAAGAATATTTGCATCAGGCTGGTTTTCCAGATTCCCTTTATACTCATTGAAGAAAAATGGCCATTTCAAGGGAATTATTTCAATCTTCAGGGTAACACATAAAATAGATCAGATTAATTGACTCTAGAAAACTCATTTCTTTCTTGAGTAGAAAGGGAGTATGGATGTCTAGTTCTAATGCAGATGTTTATTTTGCAGACATATAAAGCCAGGTTAGATGAATTCCTCTCTAAAAGTTTAAAGTCAAGTGATGTGAACAGTCCCCAGAAGTTAATTCTCATTTATGCTACAGTCATGGTACACTACACAAATCATGGAAAATTATTTTATAATGAACTTAAATGCAATTTACCTACATTTTATATCTATTTTATACTGTCAGAGCATTAGATAATAGCCATGTGTAAATGCAAATTAACTGTAGAGGCCTCATACAATAAAAAACCCAAAAGGTATATGCAAGTGATGTACACAGTCAGTAAAGAACATACTTTTTTTTCCTTAAATGATGAAGGAATAACAGAAAAGATTTGGGTTTAGAAAGTAAAATTGTGATGACACATTTGCCTGCAAGAGCATGTATATCATAGTTGCCTGCACACTCAGGTCTGTTTTCTGTAACAGGAAAATAGAAGTATGATAAATTGAGCATTGACAGTCAGTTAATGAAATAGGCAGAATAAATAAAAATTATTCATATTAAAATATTTGCTCTTATTTTAACATGATGTTTAAAATTTATTGCAAAATGAAATACCTTTTTAGTAGCTTCAAGTTCTGCTATATAATGTTGAAGAATACAACCAACTGTACGTACTGTTTCTTCCTGAAGGCATGGCATTCTCAGATTTTGAAACCTGTATTAAAAATGAGTACCCAAAATGATATTTCTAAAACACAAATAGTTGTTTTTTTTTTTTATTTTGGGGTACATGAACGTTACATAAAATCAAAGAAGCACAAATCTAGGAAATGCTTCTGGATCTGGGAAATTTTTTTGCTTGGAGCAACTTTAAGCAAGTTGAAAAGTTCTGCCCTGGTGGGGTTTTTTGTTGTTGTTGCTGTTGTGCTTTTTTAGGTTTTTCTTTTAGTATCCTCTTGTATATAAAAAATAAACTGTAATGAAATTAAGAAACAGGAGAATATATTGATTCCCATAAGAAAGCTAAAATACATCTTTTATGATGATTACATGGTTCAGAACACCAATAATGAAAAATTCTTGATTAGGCTTTTTGTTCTAAAATTAGCTATGTTATTTAAATTGTGTTAATCAGTAATTTGAAGTTACTTTGAAATATTTTAAAACATAATTGCCAATACCTTTGAAGTAACTGAAGTGCATGCTGTGAAGACAAAATTCTCCCAAAACAGGTACGCATAAATGTCTGTATCTGTATCTAAAGAATACAGAATTTAGTATAGTTTTTCTAGTCATATAATAGTATTTTGGTGTCTGATAACTTCTTAACATAGTAGCATTTGAAATTGTTACCGCTTAAAGCACAAAGTAGCAGCCTTCACCAGTCTATGCTTAATATAATCAATAAATAGCTAGTGTCAGTCAAGTAATCTCTTCAAATGCCAGACCGTTTCACCAAAGAATCAAATCATGTATTGAAAACAGTTGCAGCTTTGTTCTGCCCAAACTCTAACCATGTGTCTCCAGGCTAATAAACCACCTCCATGTAGAACATTCTCTCAGGTCTCGTAATTTTTGTCATTTCGGCTGTAGAGTGACTGATCTTCAGTGAGGACTGTATGATATATTTTACAGCTTCCTTTGGAAGGAGGAGAAAGAATGGAAAAAGCGTCCCTCCAGACAAAGACAAACTCTATGCTCTTTGGAAGAAGAACAGTGTAGCCCATTCACAGTTCAAAGTCTCACTGACATTCAGGGAGATACTGAGTAAGTAGTGATGAGATTCTTCACCTCAGTAAGTTATAGGTAGCAATATTAGTTACCTCTAAACCTTCAATTTTTGCCATGAAGTTCACAAAATCCACATCAAATTCTGTTTTTCGTGGATCAAGGATGTCATATTGTTTCTTTTGAACACTTTGGTAGATATTTCTGAATTTTACTGCCATAATATCTATCCCTTCGATGGTAGACACACTCAGTGCACAGAAAGTTTGTACTACAGTTATCATCTCTGTAATCTGAAATATAAACATTATATTCATGCTCATAAATTATTTGTTACTTCCTCTATAAACCAAAACCTGAGTAAAATAAAATAAACAATAGCCACTTCGCTAACTACTGCATTCAGAAACGTGTTGCTTCTGAGCTTCTAAGTCAAGTATCTTCAACAGAGCATGGTTAATTCAGTTTTCAACATCAGTTCTCACCACAACCCAATGCAAAGGAAAATCACCTTTGGTTTTTTTGATGGTAAAGGGTTTCTTTTTTATATTTGACTGTTAGATTCAATAGGGTAATATGGAAAAATAGTTAAAACATGACATACACATACTGATGACACAAAGAGATTTCACAGAATAAAAAAACAACCATACAGATTAGTATATATACTGCATGATAAGGAAAAACATCAGAGACTCACAGAATTCCTACCCTGTGATGACTGCCCCATTATCCTCTTATCCCTTGTCTGACCTTATTCTGCACCAAGGAGCACCTATTATGTTTTCCACGCAAACTCTATGAATGCTAGTTTAAAATCCTTTCATCAGCTTAGGAAGCTAAACGTTAAGACCACACTAAGCAGCAGAATTATCTGACGAACTGTGTTTGGCAGTAACAGGAGTTTTTAATGCCTTAGGACACCATTCAAAAAAGCAAAGGTGTGTTATTTTTCACATAATTTTAAACCTCCTAAAATAATGATCTAAGTCTAGATCAATTAGATTCTTTCTCTGCACTCTAACAGAGATAAATTGACAAATTCAGAAGGACATTGTGTGGTAATTGCCTAAAGTATTGGGATGACTTAGTCTGTGGAAGTGCCTAATTTCTCTCAATAAAGAGTTACAAACTCCTTCACAGGATGATTGTGTGTTGTGAGCATGTATGTTGACAAGCATCCACCTTGTAAACTGTTCTTTGGAGAAGCCCTTCTCTACCAGTAATAACAGCACACAGTATACTCACTTTTTCTAATCTCCTACAAAAAGCTTCAGATTTTCCAAAAATGTACATTTCCGATACTTCAAATGTCTTTTCTCCTAGAGTTTCCAAAATCTCTTGCTTCGTTTCATGAAAGCATTTCTGATATTCTTTCAATAGAAACACGCAGTCCTAAAAAGTGAAGAAATAAATACCATACTCATTATGCTATGCTTACGGTGAGAGACTGGAGAACTCAAACCTACTGTCATTCCAAAGTGGTTAATTACCACTGAATCTAGTTTCAGTCAACAGGCAGTAATGGCTTACATACAGTGGTTTTCTTTCAGTACGTGTAGCAAATATTTGCAACATACCAACATACAACAGTATGGTACAGTGAAAGACTTAACACTGGGAAATGAGTCACCAAAAAAAGAACAGGAAAGTTCTAGTTCTTGTTAAAGTAAAGAGTGGTTTAGAGGCCAGCAAAGAGCAGTTTATGACTGCTGCTCTAAAGGAGACATTTGAATATTAAGAAAAGCCATTAGCTTAATTAAGAATGGTCAGACTGTCCTCTGAATAAGGATGGAATTTGGCGTAACAGGGTAGTCTGTCTGGAACTCCCAAGGGACTTAAAGGAAATTGGTTATACAAATTAATGTGTTGACAAGTCTGAGTTAAAGTGAAATTGAAAAATAATCCATCTTTCTCAGTCAATTATTTACTTAAAATACTAAGACCTTATCAGATGTAAAAATAATGACCAGTGAGAAACGTAAAGTCTATAATCATTGGAATATAAAATCTTCTGTCAGTTCTTGGAAAACAGAAAGCAGATTTTATCATAATATACTGGCAGTCACCAGACTGTCTGAATATACAGGTATATATAACAATTGGCTATGAATTACAGGAAATTAAAAAAGGTCCTCATTGAAAGGAGTGCAGATCTTCAAGAATATACAGATACTAGAATGAAGACTGATCACCATTATTAGAAACTGGGCTTATATTTCCTCTCATAGAATAATGAGGGCTTGTCAGCTGTAGAACAATCACAAGATGACCTCAATGAAACAGACGAATTATTAGAATCATATCATCCTGTCAGGTCAGGAGAGACACATTCAATACATTTTCTTTTGTACCTCTGGATCTGATTTTTAAAGGGCTATGAAATCCTATGCCTTTCTGGGTAAGATAGGAAGTCAGTAGCTGAGGTCTGATAAAGGAGAAGGTGGAAATGAAGTCAGTATTGGCACCAGTAACCCCACAGCTGGACATATTTTGCCATGGCATATTGCATGCGCTTAATTTGTTCTTAATATGTCACCATCAGCTGAAGAAGAGGAAGAGTCTCTTAGCACTGAACTTGCATGTTGTGCCAAGGAAATCTGGTATTGGAAGGAGCTACTATAACGAAGTGAGGGTCTATTCAAATACCAGGTTCCCCATGGTAGAGGAAGATGGTACCATATCAGATACCCTCAAGAGGGAAGAATGTGGATTATGCAGGATGACAAAATTCCTTGGTCGCACATATGGTGAAGATGCCAATTCTAAGGTCAGTGACGGACCACCCTGATAAAGATGAGGCTATTCTAATTTCAACAAACGCTAGTGGGCTAAGAAATGGGAAAACACTCAAAGCATCAGGAAATAAAACAGTAAAGAGGTGTGAAGTACTTGATACATATTGATACGGACTTCCTTGTGTGTATCAATAGGTAATCAATAGGTTTGATAGGTAAATAATAAAATACCAAAATACAAACCTTAATTTTTCCAATGACTGTTGATGTCTCCTGCTCCCAGACACGAGACAAGCCACCATCTGTGATATATGCTCTACACGTCGTGACCATTTGATTTGTAACCTAGCGCAGACAAACAAAAACAAGTAGGTCTCAAGCTTAGAAGAAAATTTGCCTGTTTTGCAAAATCTAACAAAATTCCCACATGCATGTATTAGTACTATCAGAGTTTGGATAAATTTTACCTGTGGGAATAACAGTGGCTAAATAATATATGTAATACACATGACAAACACCCTATAAAAAGTCTTAAAACACTCCCTGAAGTGTATTTAAGTCCCAGGAAGTATTTGTAAGTACTGTAAGTCCAGGAATACATATGCATAAATACAGAATGTCACCAACCATAACTCAAGAACAAAGAGAAGTTATTTAACCCTAACTATTCTTCACTTACGTTGTCATCTTTACAGTTTGTAGTGTGTGCATCCTTATTTAAAAACTGCCATTAAAGGATTTTCTATCCTAGCAGTATGTCTTTACTTTGGTCTCCCATGGCTATGAAAAGGAGAGAACATTCTTCTACTTCTCAACCACAAAAATCCAAAGTTTGTAATGACAGAAAGAGAGAGGACTACGGGAGCGAATGCAGATATAGAAAACACATCTCAGAGAACAGCTACAGGTAGATAATCTTTTTCATCTATTAAATAATGTGAACAATTCAAAACAGCTCTCCTGACACGAGAGTACTGTAAGCAGGTCTTAAGAATCCCTAACTGAATAAAGACTGAAAACTGCCACACCAAAGGCAGCTTCACACTGTAATACAATGACTGATGAAGTTGTAGATAGGACCTCCAGTGTCACCTCTGATGATCTTTAAATGGAAGCAAACAGTAAGAGGGACCTTAAGCGACTGGATTAAAATAGAGCTTTTTCCTTGCGATTTCTTAGCACAGCTTCATGTAACCAGTTTGTTATTAGTCTCTGTAGTGAAATGCTCAATCCCTTAGACCATTAAATAATAGACACTAGCAAGTATCAATACACAAACATATAAAAAACAATTACATAATAGGCAATATAAACATTGCTGCATAATCCATACCCAACATATGATGTATGGAAAACAGCCCCTGCCATGGATAAATATAGCTTCAAAAAACCACATATTTCTTAATATCCTAGTTTAAATTGAATTGTAACAAAACTTTACACAAAAACCTGGGGTGTTCTTAAAAAAAAAAAAAAAAGAAAGTGGTGTAATGAGGGTCTACTATGAATTTCCTCTATACGCTTACTGGAGGTGTGTATTTTAGTTATGAAGGATTTCTTTGTTCTAAAATGATTACATAAACTATCTTTTCCTGCAGTGAATACCTGGATTCCACAAAAGACATTGGTATAATTACCTAGCTGGTCTTAATTTTCTGTTTAAGGTGGCAAAGTTTATGACCTGAGATTCAATTAACTTTTCAAGTATGACTTGCTTCTGAAAACAGGAACCTTTTGTCTTTCATACCTTTTGGAGGAATAGCCTAGTCAGACTGATGGCCATCTGCTTAATTAGGTTTTCAAAGCTGATAATAAAAGAATCTTTGTGGATTCAGTGATTTAGGAAACAACTGAGCAGATTAATTCAGATCAGGGCATTAATCAAGAAGACAAGAAAAAAATTAATTTTGCTGAACCAAGAATAAACAACAAAGTTCCCTCCAGAAGACAAGTCTCTGATCCAAGTTCAATCCTCTCCTGATCAACAGACTCCTCTTCCTTTCCCATGCAGACACCCACTATTTATTACCATTTTTTAAAAAATGTCCTACTGATTTAAACAAAATGCGTTTTCTGAAAAATCACATAATTTTTATAATTAATATTATACTTAATATATTTACCTTTATAAACAATGATGTCATTCTCTCAGAAGTATTGTAATATCTTGAAACACTGTGAATCATTCGTATAGCATTTATCAAGTTTGGTATTCCATGAGTCATTGATACCTTAAAGCAGAGTTTTGAGAAAAAATTTTACTTTCTATTCTTAGCAACTATATTTCTATTCTATTGACAACTTCTGACGTACATTTTTCCCTAAATCACATGAACCAATCTTCAAAATGCCATGGAATCTTATCAAAAGTTTTCTTGTTAAAAAAAAAGCTAATCAGACTCAATAAATTTTTAAACCTCAACTAATAAAAACAATAAAACTCTTAGATGATTTGGTGAGAAATCAGATTAAAGATATTAACATGAATATTTTTAATATGCTATTTTGATGATCAAAATCAAACCTTGATTCAAAAATTACAGGTTGCATTTTTTTGGCACAAAAGGACGTATTCTTCTGGCAGCTGACACTGGGTGTGTGCGACTAATGCTTTTGTTTTCCTTCAAGTACAGCTGTTAAATATACTCTATGCAATTACATTGTGATTACAACCATTACATAAAATGTTTAATTCAGACATTTCACAAAACTCATGAAATAATTGTCACAACGTTAATTTCATTAATGAGTGCCTAATTCATTCAATCATCACATGAAACATCTAAATCTTTCACATGTTTCATGAAATCATTGTTCATATCATTAAAATCAAACCATGGTATTACAAGTGTTCTGTAATTCAACCACTTCCAAAGTATTTTGGAAAAAAAGAAAAAAAAAGGTAAAAAATGATAATTCCTTAAATTATCATGGACTTATCAGAGTTGCAATTCAGAACATCAAGCAAAAGTAATTTTGACTGTCACCCCTCAACAGAGAAGCCAAGCTCCCGGAATTAACTTTGGGCTTCAAACTCAAAGTAAACACAGTAACACTGCGGATAGATATAGCAGGCATTTGCATTTGGCAGAAGAGTGTGAAAGAAAGGCTATATGGTATCAAAACAACCCTCAGTGTCCACATGTTGTTCATCACCCTCCCCCCACCCATCCCCCCAAATGGAATCAGGAGATTCTGAGTCTGCTAGTTTTCTTTTTTAATCCTTGACAAAAAATAAAACCCTGAATACTGGACTGTATAGAGATTTCTCTGAATCAAAGCCCGAGTTAAACGCTCAGTCTAAATTTTCATATAGTAACCCACTTCATCTGCAAATGTGACTATGTGTGATACTGCATACACTAAATGCCATATTTTATGCACACACTAAATATCATATTAAATCTGCATGTACTCCATTCCTAATCCACTAACATTAAAAATACTTTTCAATATCAGATACTAAATTCAACTCAATTCAGAGTGTAGTTCTTTTAAAAACAGGATATATTTAACTTCGATGTCATCATTTTTAAGTTGAATACCATAGAAAATCCTACCTAAATTACCTTGATCTCTGGAACAATGTTCCAAAAAATGAAACAGAAATTCAGATTTATCCAAATTTTTCCAGATTAAACAAAGAACTATAGTTAACTATCCTGTATTAGTAAAATGATGAACTCTTTAATGGGTTTCCACCCACAAATGTCTGTCTTTGTTTAAGATTAAAAAAAAATTATCTTAACTCGTATGAAGCAGCTCATCATTATGGCCTGGTACCTGGCACCCTCTAGTGATACTCTGAAGAGCTGAAGATAAACAGCATCTTAGTAATACTGTTTATCATACTCCTCTCTCCTACTATTCCATGCAGTATCAGTTCTGTATCATATATTATCACAGACTTTTTGCTTCCCCTCAGTTAAAACTTTGAAGTAGGATCCTAAGCTGCCAGCAATTCAAAAGAAATGCAACACTTCCTGAAGGAGGACAGGAGGCAGGTAGGACCAAGACAAGGAGGACTAAAAAACAAAGCAGAACAAGCAATCTTTCCTAGGGTATTTCCTCCTTCCACCCTATTCTGCCACAATCATTAGAAACATATACCTGTTATAATAATTAATAGTTAATATTAAACCTAATAACTATTACCTTGAACTAGGGCTGACTAGTCTACATGGACAACCAATTATTTAAATTCTGACTGGCTGGTACTTCTGCAAATAGAAGCAGCTAATACTGTTTTCAATATCAAAATATTAATTTACCCATTTAGGACCTCATTAGGTTTCATTATTCTCTATATAACTGAAACTTTGGTATTTTGGTTACAGCTGTGTGATTATACATTGAGACATACGGAATTTTCAATGAAAGATATTTTGAGATTCTTGTATTATAAAACATGTACCTGTTTTAGCTCATTTTAAAAATAATATTGGCAGCAGGACTGACTTACTAGGCAATGATATGTATTTATGTTTATTGATAAAATACATATTTGAAACTATTATATTTTATGTAATATAAACTAATGCTTTAACATTTAGCTTGACAGGCATTTAGAAAAAAAATCAGAAAAATAGAAAAGTAAATTAGAAAAATTTACTTTTAAGCAAATACAAAGAAGATTTCTTTTGCCCTGGGCATTCTATGTAAATACCTAAACTATGTTTAAAGAATGATGAAAGGTATACTTGCAAGATCATAGCTGTAAAGTGGCTGACAAACTTTTTCAAGTGTGCGTAAGTATTTCACATTATCTTTCGATTCATTTGCTGCATCTGTGATTCTGGCATCTAACTCTTGCCACATCTAGAGGGAAAACAGTACTGTAAAAAAACTTCATATATAGTGAACTATTCTTTAACTTACACCGATTTGCTGGAAGTAAACTTTGGTAAATTAAGTTTTTAAAAGGCATTGTCAAAGCAGGGAATAAAAGTTATTTTCATTTATGATAATTTTCGTCTGTATCTCTAAAAATGTCTTGTTCTTTCTCTTAATATATTAAGCACACCAGCACCATGTCTAAACTTTCCTCTCTTAATTCTCCTCAAGAAATCTCTCTTAGATGCAATGAAACAATATAAATATTGCAAGCTTTGTCTACTATAGTAAAAAAACAACATAAAAAAAGAAAAAACTAATTACCCTTAGTAGTTTAGAATGTCCAACATTCAGAACATTAATGACAGCTTTGCAGTTTGGTCCTTTGATCTGCTCAATAATAAAATTAAATTTAGCAGACATACACTTCCAGTGCTCTAGTTCAGTCAGCGGACCTGAATCATCAGCTTCTTTCCTCATCTGCTTACTCTCAATCAGAATCTGCAACCAATTTGAAAAAAACAGATGTCTACTATAGAGAACAGACAAATCATTATAAAGAAGAAGAGAAGAAACACTCTGAGGATACTAACTTAAAAAGGAACAAGATTGCAGTTATTGACACATGAAAATGGTTCTGATTTGGAAAAGCATCCTAAGTCTGAATTGCACTTAATCATATTCTTAAACTGAAATGAAGGCACTAATACATATGTTCAACTGCTGTCATAAATTTGGTGAATCTCAGCATATACCCATATTTTTTTCTTTAATCAGAATCTATGGATTGAAATGTACCAAATACAACTTCACTTGTAAAAAACTTGAAGAACTATTTTAATAAGAACATTAAATATCAGACGTAAAGTCATAAATATACTCATTTGTATGTTGATAAACGTGCAGTCAGCTCTTTTTACATGTCTTTTACATTTTTATTCTTGTGAGCTAAACACATTAAACATAGTATGCCCTTATAAGTAGAGTATGTCACAGCCTACACAGATTCTATATTTTGACAAAGGGTTCTGTGCTTTAACACATAACTCTCAGACACCAATTTCTTGGATAACTGAGACCTTACCATGTAAGATTTACACAGGATCAAAAATGCCCTACTAGGCCTGGTCAAAGATCTTTCTAAAAGTAGTCTCTCATACCATGACTGGCAGCAGAAACTTAACAGGTAATGTATAGAGTATACCTAACTGTATATATATGTGGTCCTCACCAGTGTTATTACTCCTGTGTCCTTCTGTCCTCTCCTTCTTACTATTTGTGTATTAACTATTCAGAAACTCTTATTCTTGCTAGACTGTAAGTTCCTAGGGATAAGGACTACTTACTTAACTTCACTTGTACATAGAAGTGAAGCACTTGTCTTATTCAGGTGAAGATGTAGCTGAAGCCTTCAGCTAACTTCAGGCAAGTCTCATATATCATTTATAAATATCCATCCATATTCGTGCTGGATTGATGTGTTAAAACAACAACTCACCCGTTGAATTTGTCTATACCATATCATAAGTACTTCCTCTAGCTGGTGAACCATGTCAGGATTATCAGCTGCTGCAGTTACTTTCTCAAACGACTGGAGTTTAGAAAAATTAATGTAATCTATTTTTTTCAACTCAACAGTTCCTTCAATGCTTATCATAGCCCCTGGGAAAAAAAAAGCAATTACAATACAGAACCAGTTAAGACTCTAAAATTAATTTCTACCAGTGTAAGCAATTTAAATTTGGGAATATATGTCTGCAATTGGTGTTGTTTCAACATAATAGTCATTTTACTCCACTCATATAAAGCAGAAAATTCTTATTTTAAATCCAGTGTTCCTCCTTAAAAGTAACTGTCGTGGTTTAACCCCAGCCAGCAACTAAGCACCACGCAGCCCCTCCCCCCTCCCAGTGGGATGGGGAGGAGGAAAAAAAAAGTAAAACTCGTCGGTTGAGGTAAGAACAGTTTAATAACTAAAGTAAAATAAAATACACTACTAACTAAGAATAAGAATAATAATGTTACAATAATACTTTTAATGAAAAGGAATATAACAACAACAACAACAACAAAGAAATAACACCCAAGAAAAGACAAGTGATGCACAATGCAGTTGCTCACCACCCGCTGACCGATGCCCGAGCAGCAATCCGCCCCTCCCGGCCATCTCCCCCCTGTTTATATACTGGGCATGACGTTCCATGGTATGGAATATCCCTTTGGCTAGTTCGGGTCAGCTGCCCTGGCTATGCTGCCTCCCAACTTCTTGAACACCTGCTTGCTGGCAGAGCATGGGAAACTGAAAAATCCTTAACGTAAGATAAGCACTACTTAGCAACAACTAAAACATCAGTGTGATATTCTCACACTAAATCCAAAGCACAGCACTATACCAGCTACTAAGAAGAGAACTAACTCTATCCCAGCCAAAACCAGGACAGTAACATATCACTACAGTATTTTCTTAAGTAAATAATCTACCCCTGTATTTATTATGCAAGTAATTGATCATTTTATTTTTCCTTGCAGAACATGAAAACTTCCTTACCTATGTGCTACTGCCTTTAAACAGAAATTCTTCCGTAGAATTCCTCTAGTTTGACTACTTCCTAAATGCAATGCTTACCTTCTAAAAATGAAAGGTATCTGTTAATTGTTTCCACGAAATTCTGTTTGTCTTTTGCATCCTGTTTGGTCTGACTTAAAGCACCCCAATTATTTGTTGCGAGGATAGCAGGGAGAAAAATCTTTTCTATCATATTCCTAACACCACGCAGGAGTCCTTCAGTGGCATCCAAAACACCAAAGAATATATCCTGCATTGTAACAGAATGATTGTTAGTAATGCAGTAACTTAGACTGGAAACAGTATTATAAAATCAGTGTATTTTTTTTATAAAGGTACTCTAATTTGCCAATGAACACTTTAAGGAGACAAAATCTTTACAAAATACTGATACCTACAATGTGACCATAAGATACTGTTTTCAATAAAAAAGGGAAGTCAATAATGATTTAATACAGTTTTAAAAGGCTGCCAGTTATATTTTTGTAATTTCAGTTATTTCCCTATCATACAGAAAGTTTGGAAATTTTTAATAGTACATAACAATTAAAAATATTCTAAATGTCCCCATCTATGATTAGGTACTAAGTAATGAAATGCAAGTAGCAAAAATGCTCTGAATGTCCGTATCTGAAATTATATTAGAAGCAATCACCTGACTGAATGTCTATTACTTTGGATCAGATGAAATTTTTGTCTACTCTCCAAAACTAAACTTTACAAGTTCTGACTATTTTTAATATTCCAGTATTTTAAATGTCCTTCAAATCAGCAAATATTAACGTATTTCATGTAACAAACTACCTAGAACATAAATTTCCTTTTCTCATCACTTCAGTAAGGAATTTGATGCAAAAGTAATATTTATGACCAATATTGAGACTCTTGATAAAGACAGATCTTGTATCTTACTTCTAGTAGTGCTCTTCCCCCTTCACCTTCTCAGCTCTCAAAAGGAATAAAACATTTTTTATGTATAACATAATGTATATAAATTAATAATGGATTTTCTGTCTGAAGAATTTGAAATATTAATTAGGACATACATATATAGGACTGATTCTTATCAATTTACAGTCCCTTGAGCACTGCCTGAGTATTAAGATGTGTAGCTATAAGCAAGAATGAGGCCCACACTTATCTAAGAGTTTGTCTTGTAAAGCAGAAAAACTCATACTACATAATTTACATAGGATAAATGTGTATTTCACACATTCAAAGACACATAAAAGAGAAAGGTACAAGTAAACTTCTCCTCTCCCGGTATTTGCAATAAAGACTTCTCAGTGAGTCCTTCTAGTTTAGAGATTTTGATCACATCTAAAATGTACTTAGTGGCTTTAACCTCTTCAAAAACAGCAAGGAGAATGAGAAATTAATCTAAATGCTGACTTTTTTAACAGGAGTCCTGTAAGACACTGAATTCACAAGATACCCTGAGTATTTGCTGAAGTAATACAGCTATTCATTGTCTACCCAAAAAGGAGAGCAAAGAGCATGATATAGCTTAACATTCAAAAAATGCAGTTACCAGTAACTTTAGTTATGTGACAATACTGAAACAAATACTGAAACAAAAATAGCTACTTTTAAAGTTTTGAGTTTTTAAAATATATGAGAGAATACCTCATGTATAGTTTTTGTGCTTATACGGCTGTCATTCTTACAACGAACAAAAAATAAGCATAGTCCTACGAATTTGTCTGGTGTATTGTCCACATACAATTGCATCATTTTACTTCCTTTTACAACTCCTGGAATTGTCCGACCACATTCTGAAAAGAATTTAATAGGTGTTACTATTTTTAAAAGTAAGGGTATTATAAAATGCTTAAAATCAATATAGTGAAATAAAATTCAACATAGAAATAATTTCTTTTCTTCTTTTTTGTGTAAGAGCATCAAAACCAGCAGAATCCGTGGCTGTAATTAACCATACAATTCAAAATCTACACCAAACATATAACATACATCTGACAAAGCAATTTTGGTGCATTGTACTGCACTGAAAAGAGAATTTGCTCAGGTCCATCATTTTCGGTTAATTTGCTGGTGACTGAGGTACTTTGTTTATTCGCATTCACTCTACCAAACAAGATGTCATGCCTAAGTGAGAAAATAGATAATATGAGATATCCTCAGGTCCTCTGTGGATATAATCCTAGGCAATTTGTTCATTTCATATAAATAGGTAAGGGAACAGCGTGTTCAGTGCTTAGAGGATCATTAGAGATTTTAGACTAATTCTCTACCAACCATGTGAAAACTAAAAAATTTCAAATATTTATAATAAATGCAAATTCAGACAGGTTTTATGAAAGTGCTTTCTAATGAATTGGGGGCATAACTCCTGTAAGAAAAAGTTGCAACCAATTTAAGATTTCAGAAGAACTTATCTTTTTATAGCCTTCCTTCCAAGAATGGCTAAAATTGACTGAAATTTTTCTAAACAATTTGACTTGAAGCAAGCATTTAAAATATGAATTTTCAGTCATTTGCAGCAAAAGGCTGCAAAATTATGAACAAGTAAAAACAGATTTTATTCTCGGAAACATTAAACAAAATTAACAATAGAAGGCACTACTATGTCTGCCGGTATTAATATTGCTAAAAATTTACCTATTCCTGGTGCTTCTCCTTCTTGATAGAAAATTTTCAATGTTTTACTTCCTCCCTTGGCAAAAAAAGAATCAAAGGCTTCCAACTGTTAAATCAAAAAGTGAATACTTGTTACTCAAAATACTTTTATGTGCCTTTAAGACATACAAAAATAATTTGGCCATGCCACTGTTTAAAATTTTGATGGTATGTAATGTTTATCCTCAATATTGTCAGAAGTTACAAAACAACATAATAGGTATTTCAAATATTGCCTTCAAGTACTGAACCTGCACACACAGGTGGCCTAGCTCCTGATAACTGTATATCAAATGTTATGGTCTTGTCCAGTAATGCAGAGACACTGGAGGATATTCTGTCACTCACAGAGATCTGTAAGTCTAAAGTATCAACTGGAAGCAACTGGTCATAAGAGACTTAGACACAAAAGCAGATTTGCATGACTTGACATACCCTGCTATTGCCACTCTACCCCTAAATATAAAAGATTAATTTGTAAAAGAGGAGTAACATGACACATGAGGATTTTATTCTGGAGACATGAATTGGCCACACTGGCTCCAAAAACCTTTTCATGACAACAAAGATTTTGCTGACCTGCGGAAGGACAATGTGATCACATCTGAGGGAGACTGTGCTGCCCCATAATTAGCTTGCTGTACCTGTCCATAAACTGGCCACCCTAAAACACTATGGGTTCTCTAGATGGCCATTTTGATTTTGTCATGTTATAGGTGCTTTGGATAGTAAGGATGCAAAGCTTTGAAACAAACACTGTTTGTGTATGGATTATCATTCTGAAGAACTTGCCTGAAATTATAGCTAGGGTTTCCAAAATCTGAATTTTCTAACTGCCCTAGACAATTTGTGTGTCCTAGTAAAACCAGGATATGTGATTTAGCAGAAAGTGAACAAAGCTCTAAAAAGCACTGAAAGAAGGTTTGGAGATCAGAAGGTACTGATCTGGTCAAAATCCAGCTTCTTTCACAGTCTCTGTAGTTATCTGCAAGGATGACTAACTCAACAAGATGTGACTGGGCATTCAAACTGTCCAACTGAAGGGCTCAACCTTGTAGTAAGACCTCCTGTTTCCTTCTCTTCAAAAAAAGTCAGAAATTTAGCTAGCAAGTATGTCTGGAGATGCATCACCTGTTCAAGTACAAAGCACACACCTCTAGACGTTGTATATTTCTTATGAGCATGATTTTTTCCCCAAAATAAACAAATATAAAATCTGAATCAGAATGGTGATAGGAAAATGAGTGACACCCAGGTGGACAGAATTCAAACCCACTCTTTTAAGAAGACAACATTGTGTGAAAATAAAAGATGTAAAAGCAAGACAGGTCTAGAAATGCATGCTGTGCTTTCACTGTGGTTAATAGGCACTAGTGAATAACAGGATTAAAACTGAGAAAAATAGAGAAAAAATCCCCCCAAAATAGTGAAAGAAAAGAAAAATTAGTAAAATACTGAACGGGCAATGACAAAAATCAGAAAAAGATTCACTACTACAAAAAGCACTCTGACGTGAGAGGAAGAGAAAGGCGAACAGTAACTTTTGGGCTTGTATGATTTTACGCAGGAGGTAAGACAGCGAGCTGTCCCTGTGGCTACTGCTTCTGCAAATAGCTGCTGGTTCAAGTCCATGTGGTACAAACACTCATTGTGTGAATACACATACAGGCTAATGCTTTAAAGGGTAAAACTTAACTCACGGATGTCAAAGACATGATATGTATATGGGAATTTACTAACTGACAATTTGGCAAGGTACAACGTCGAGACAGCCCCAGCAGCCTAAACTGTTTATGAATAAACTAAAACTGGAAAATTTCCAACCATAAAAAGTTTTCAGATGGTCCTGGTGACAGCAAAAAAAATCTGCAAAACCAAACAAAACTAAAAAAAAAAAAAAAGCCTTAAGAACCAAAGGTTCTCAAGTGTCTGAATTAATCAAACTCAGTGTAGAACAGCAGTTTTACATGAAGTCAGGATGATCTAAAATTATACACCATTTAGCAACTGTAAAAAAAGGAAATGTTAGTTGATTGACAACACTTAAAGCACCTCTATGTTGTGTAAGCATAAGAAAAAACAGGACTGTTAAGTACTTTTCATGATATACAAATATCAGTAAACAAACAACAAATTTGGATTGGGACTAAATTTGGCTTGTAAGTAAACATTTGAAGTTCTAACAATTTGTTTGATCAAAGGAGACAATATCTGGCTAAGTTTTGAATGCCAAGTGAAATCTCTCTAACAGACAAAAATAACATCATGCAATCCGAGAAGGCAAGGGTCATATCTTTTCACATACAGCCATACTGAGTTTTGATACTCTACTAAAAGAACAGTTCAGCTGGTCTCTCCTGTTTGTTCAAGCACTTTGAAACACTATGAAAGACACAACACTAAAGACACACAAAGAATGACTGAGCTTTCAGAAGTTCCACAGGTTTGGCATCTACTCACTCTACAAACCCACTATCCCATCTTTTATACATTCAAAAATAAAAGCACTCAAAACTGGAAATTATTTAATGGGTCTTTCCAAATGTAATTACATTCATTAAACAGTACAGGATTAATCTTCCCTCTTATTACTAAATAACACTCTTATTTTTCAAAATGTTCCTATGAAGTTACACATATTTTTGCAGAATCTTTGGCATTTCAGTGAGGACTTGCTTAACAAATAAAAACTATCATCTTTAGAATATAATAACGTCAGGCTGAGATGGATGAAACTTGTTGGAACTGGTGGATGTGACAAGAATCCCTTGGGTCAAAATAACAGCAGTAATTATATTTTCCTTGAGGTAAGAAAGATAAAAAAGCCACATTCAAAAACCCTGGGAATAGTTTCCTGGCAGATTTGCAAATAAACTGAATGATTTAGTCAGGTATCATTTTAGATGAGTTACGTGCCTTATTAATCACGTTTTCTGGCAGAAACAATCTAAATGATGGATAACACTTCATATCAAAGGGGTAATCTGCTACATATTTTGACTAAAAATGGAAATTAACAAACATATAGAACAGACTCACCGAAGGGGCATCCAAAATCATTTCTTCCACAGTTGTTAAGTCTAAACCTAGCCTGACACTGAGAACTTCAAATATGTATTTATATGAAGCATCAACTTTTGTTCTTCGATATTCTCTTGCTTCTTTGTATTGAGCCTAAAACATTAAACATGTCTTTCAAACTAAAAATATACAAAGTGATCACAACAATGACCTGCTACTTAACTTGCAACTAATGCTGAAATCTACTGCCTTGTATTATAAGACTACATAACTGCCCTACTCTTCCAAATAACTAAATTTTCAGAGGCTAACAGAAGAACAAATTATTAAGAATTATTATAAAATGTAAAGTCAACTCTAAGGATATGTCAAGGAAAGGCAAACATTAAATATACTACAGCTAGATTTTAAGATATTTGTGTGCCATATTAACTGGTTTTATTTTTCACAATCAATATTTCAATTTATTATATTAATACAGAGAGGTTACAACATCAATTTAAAACTAAAGTATTTGAGTAGGTAAATATTTGCAGGAACTAAGCTGGGTACAGCTTTGCTTCAGTGTAAATTATTCAGTTAATATCTCTTCCTTCCTTCCCCTATTACTTTAAAATAAAATCTTAAAATACTGCAGAATACTGCAAACATTAAAAACAAAGACTCACTCACTTTCTACCAGGAATAATTTAATAGAACTGAGTATAAACAAAAAGGAAAGAAAAAAAAAAGAAAGAAAAGGAAAAAAGAAACAATCAATATAAATTGAATTTAATCATGTGAGAAAAGAACCAGAAATCTATTTCAAGAGCTAAGGTTGAATACTAAACCTGTTTTTCTTTTAAAACTTCTTGCAAGGACAGAACTCCACTAGTGCTCCGGCAAAACCTAGACAACTTTCGGCTTGCAACAGAAAAAGACTCTTGGGAAGAGGAAAGGCTTGCTATTTGTCGAGTATGGCGAAGAGATCTCACTACAGCATCTTCTGGTGTAACAGGAGCAGGCACAGAACTCTCTGCAGTGAGATTAGGCCCAGCACTATTTGTGGCAGCAAGACTGGGCCCAGCATCTTCTCCAGTGTTTGAACTTTCTTTATTATTTTTTTGTACCCCCTCCATTCTGAAATCTGAAATTGCAAAAAAAAAAAAAATTTGCATTTATAACAATCTATATTTTTCAAGTCCAACTTTTCAAGAAGACCAGAAGGAAGAGCAAGGTAGGGAATAAAAACACGAAAAATGAGAGCATCGCAAAACTGACTTGCCAGGTATATAAATTTAACAGTCTTATCAAATCCGCTTCAAGTTCTTAAGATAATAGACATTTATATACATTTTATGATAGGTTACAAAGGTCAAGCTGAAGATGATTACAGAAAGATTTAAAAAAAAAAATTTACCATACATTTATATTTTGTGGAGTAAACATCTTTCTATATAATAAATTTTTTAAAATATTAATGCTTTCACTGAGTATCTGATTACTGAGAAACAGAAATGGTTTAGAATATAAATGATTTGTTTAAATTTTAGTCTGCAAAATAGACACACATATTCAGCAACTGAGCTTACATATATAGCCTTGCATACACTTCCATACCAGGTCTTAAATCATTGCTCACAGAAGTACATACACATGATTTTTATACAAATGCCCCACCATGCATAATTTTCTTAACACATGTGTTTGCAGAAGTAATGCAAGACGGAGGTGTTGGGTAGTATTTTTTCAGTGGAAAAAAATTCATTTAGCATCAGACATCTTCAGAATAATGAAACAGTCAGACTTTCTCTTAATTCTGTGCCTAAACCCTGGAACCCTGCAGTTCATATGGAATGGATGCCATTCTTCAACAGCAGAAAGGAATTTCTCAGTTCATCTCCTGGTGGCCAGGGACTAGCAGGTTAATTGTCCTAGATGAGGATTTCTAAAACAGCCCAAACCAAAGTGTATTCAAGGCTGACTGCAGAGCAGTAGGCTGTCATGCTAAGGTGGCTCCTTCCATTTTCTTTCCCTTTCTACTCGGCTAGCACATAAGCCTAGGACAGGTTTCGTTTCTGAATCCCAAGCCCATAATTCAGGGCTACAAAGAAGCATCTAAATCCTCTCTCTCCATGTTTTCCTATTATGGGGCATACTCATCCACTTGCATTTGCTGGCTGCCATCAGTCCCATTTGGTAGATCTCATAAATATATATAGAAAAGTAAATGTTTTATTCAGTGTGCTCAAATCTACACATGGATTGAGCAACTAGTTTTAAGGCACCGTAATAATCAGAAAAGCTATACCTAAAGTCTTTAACTTGTGTCTAATTTTTCCTCTAAAAGCAGCTTGTTCAGTTTCACGGGGATGTTACAACAGAGAAATATTTTATAAAACAAATGTTAAGATATGCCATTAAGGTCATACCCAGAATAACAGATAAAAACAAAAGCACAGAAATTGCTATTCCACTCAGAGTACTATTACTATAAGGATTAAAATAACGATCAAGAACTACCTAGTAGTTCTTGTGAGGCCTTAGGGCAGCCAACCACGGGTGTAACTGTGTTATACTCTTAGAGTGTAACTCTTAGACACTATTGCCTGATTCAGGAAATAGAAAATCAGAAGTGAGGCTGACATGAAAAGCAACACCTGGTGCTACATTACTAGCTCCTTATTTTTGCCCATGATTAGCAAAGTGGCCACTGTTCTATGGACTTTGGCATGCAATCACCTGTTACAGAAAATGTTCGTCTTTCTTGAAGTAAAAATACTAAGAAAAAACAACTTAAGAAAGTCATGAAAAAAAAGCAAAAAGTAAAATCTAAATTAATTAATTCCTTTCTTTTCCTTCATGTTTATCTGTCTGGGCTGGTCATCTGTAAGATTAGCGGTGGTACTTTCCTCCCGAACACTCAGATGGAGTAAGTTGGATGTTAACTTCCTTGCCTTTTAACTGGTTCTCTTGATGTTGGACAGTGAAGTTGATACCTTCCCCTAAAGCTCAAGATGAGAGATGTGGGGTTCTCACAGCTCTCTTTAGAAACAAAGACTACGTTGTATACTGGCACCCTCCCTGACTCTCCAAACATCTGTCTGGTGGCTCAGCTGAGGTTTTCACACTTTTCAAAAACCAGCATGAACTCCAGCTACCTACCCTAGTTGTAACAGCTGATGTACTTTTATATTAAAACTTCCTTTCCTCCCCTCCAAGGTGCTCTAAACCTTGTCTACAGGACCTGTTCATGCAAAAAAAGGTGAGTCTGGTTTCCAGCACAGGTCTTAGAAAGTAGGAAGAGGATGAGGTGAAGGACGGAAGGAAAAGTGGAGGATTCCCAAATGTAGAGCACAAGAGATACCGACTTCTGGCTCTCTTCGGAAAAGCTGAGGTGCCTTAACCGGCACGTCGGCTTTAGCAGAGAGGTGCAGGCAAAGAGCCTCACCGACCTGGCTGGAGCTATGCCTCACAACGCGGGGAGAGGGGAGCAGCCCCCCCCCCCCCCCCCCAACAGCAACAACCGCCGGCCGCTGCCCTCTCTGAAGGCAGAGCGAGCGGTTCCAACGCCTGCCCGCGGAACGATTCCTCCGCGCCAGCCCTCCCGCGGCCAGGTGTGCTGCCTCGATCCTGGGGCTATATAGCGCGGCGGAGGGAGACGGCGAGTCGTGCTAGGCAGGTGAGTTTTCGGCGGACCTCGTAACGGCTGCGGCGCTGCTCGCGCCTGGGGCTCGCTTCCCGCCCCGGGAGCCGCAGGCGCTGGGGCAGAGGCGCCGTTGCCGGCTCTTTCCCGCTGTGCCTGCGGGTCGCTGCGGCCCGGCGCAGGCCCAGCCAAAATTCAGCCCCCCCCCGCCCCCCGAGCCGAACCGTAATTCTGTCGTAGAGATCGTGTTGGGTACCGAGAACCTCTACGCAGCGGCGTAGGCGGCTCAGGCTGTAGAGAGCCCTTAATATCGTAAATTCCCTTGCTCAGGGTTTGGGTATGTACCGATGGAAGTTACTTAGGTAACGCAGCAAGAATGCTGCGCTGCAAAAGTGCTTTTTTTCACAGTTACCGAAATAAATTTTTTTCTGAGTATTCAATTCAGGGGAAAAAAAAAAAGTTTTTCATGCCGAGTTTTTGAAAAAAAAATTATCCTTCTCTTTTAGAGCTGAAATAATTGTTTATACTAAATGTCACTGCGTAACTCTAAAGGGCGTCAAATTTGCAATCTTCTCCCAGCGTCTGAAGGCAAAGGCTGAAACCAACCTCTCTCCATACCAAAACGAGCGCACCGCGGGTACGTTTGTGAACAGGGCTGAAGGCGCAAGGCCAGGTTTTCGAGCCACCCTAAGACGCCGCTAGCTGGAAGGATTTACCAAAAAAGCAGCGTGCCGTCGGAGCTGGATACCTACGCCTGCTCAGGCGTTTGTATGCTACCCCCGGCCTGCCAGTGGCAGCTAGCGGGACGCATCGTCACGTCAACGCGGCGGATCCATGGTTTCATTCCCCGCTTCAGCTAATTAACTCCCCAGTCAGGAGGCTCCTTCCCGTTAATGCTTATGGGAACGAACAGGCAGCACCCGACCTGACCGCTCACTTCCGCAGCGCTCGGGGGACCGGCCAGGCAGCCACCCGGCTGCGGGCGGGGCGGGGCCGAGCCCCGCCTTCCCGCTGGGCGCCGCCACCTCCTCCTGCTCCTCTCCCGACATGGCGGCCCCAGCAGAGCTCAGCGGCCTCAGCGATGAGGCAGCCTACGGCGCCTGCTCGGAGCCGGATGCCAGCACGAAGGTGGGGTGGATGGGGGTGACGAGGCCGCCCCGCGGCTGCCGGCGCCGGGAGGGTCTGCGACAGCGCCGGTGCCCTTCCCCCCCCCGCCTTTGCTGGGCGGACGTGCCGTGGATGGGAGGCGGCATGGGACCGGGAAGGGTCCCGGCGTTGGGGAGCGAGTGGGGTGGCCGGGGGTTGCTCGGCAGGGGGGCTGCCCTGACGCTCGGGGTGCGCCGCCCCGCCTGGTGCGGGGAGACCGTCCCGGCGTCGGCCAGCCCGGCTGGGTTTCACGATCGTGGTGAAGGGCGGATCCGCTGGGCCGCCCGTTGCGAGGTCCCGTCCCGCGGCCAGGCCCGCCGCGGCGCGCTCGGCTGGTGCCCTGAGCGTCGGTCAGGCTGGAGCTGAGGGGAGCGAGCGCCCGCTCTGCGCTCGGCCGCGGGGTAACCGGGCGCTCTGCAGCCAGCACGTGCCAGGGTTGCAAAAAAAATCCCCCCAAACATTTTTATTTTTTGTTAGGAGAACCTTGTAATTGCATTTCAGTTGTTCTGCTTCTGGTTTTTTGGTGTTTGTTTTTTTTTTTTAATACATCTGTCAAGGCTATCCTACCATTCACTTTTCATCCACTTAGTTGTTCATTAGCCCTTGGTATATAAAGTTCTCCTATGGCTTGATGAAAATACCCTGACAGAATTGCAGGCTGGTTTTGCTGCCAAGATATCATCAGGCTTGACAGAAATTCAACACCTGTGCAATTAAATAATAAAAATAACGAGTTCAGGAGTTTAGCTTTATTTAAATTCTGTGTCTGCAGTGAGGTCCAGTATCAAATATGTGTGTAGTGTGCTTGCATGCAAAGTGGTTCATGTGCAGTACAGCTCCATAAAGGAATAATAAAGATAAGAATGATACCCTTTTTTTGATACCAGTGATAATATATATTGAGTGATACTAGTGGTGGTTTTGTTTATTTGTTTTAAACATTATGTTACAAAGGCATGTTTATTTAACACAAATCTGTATGAGTAGGATCAGGACAAAAGGTTTTATTTACATTTAACACAGTACTCTGTTACTTCTAAACCTGCTAGTTTTAGATTCATTATTAACTGGCATCTTTGTTAATACTTGTAATTAAATTCTGGTTGATGTATAAATAATAAACCTTTTTTCCCACAGGATTTTTTGTTGCAGCAGACAATGTTAAGAGTAAAGGATCCTAAGAAGTCACTGGATTTTTATACAAGAGTTCTTGGAATGACGTGAGTAGAAGTTGTATGCCATGATAAGTTTGTTTTTTCTTACTATTCTTCTGAAAAAAGTTTTTGTTATTTTGATGTAATTATACTAATTGGTCTAACTACATAAACAATGCTGGCCCATCAGCTGATGCCCATTTGGACAGTCTGGCAATCTCTGAGAACTGCCACAGCGCAGGTGATGCCTAAGCTGCAAATGAACTAATATTGGCCTTGACTAGAAATTTCTTTTTTTCTTAAATAGGTCATTAATTATCAGTGTACAACTTGCTTACTTCCTCCTCACTGAGCCTGCAGTTAACTGGTAACTTTCATGACAGTGCTTGTAATCAGGAGTCATTGCTAAAAATCTTGAAATTAAATTTTCTGCTAGTTCTCAGAGGTGGCTTATGACCACCTCTGGTCATAAGAGACCAAGGCAATGGAAGCTGGAGACAAGGTCCAAACTCAGTCTTTAGGAGAAGACTGTTGGGAGGCAGATGCCCTGCAGCAGCCTAACGTATTTATGCGAAGGCTCTGTGCACATTCTTGACATTTGAAATGAGTTATTTCAAAATGAAATTCTAGCATATTTTTAAACATCTTGAAATGAGTCCAGACTAAAATAAACTACTTCCACTTCAGTGAAGATGTTGATGTGAGAAAATAAAAATTAAATGCCTAGTAAGCTGAAAAAGAAATTAGGTTTGTTTTGCATGCCTGCTTGTTCTGGCTAAACATCCTACATAAAAATGCGTACCTCAAGAATTTTTTAGTTGATTAAATTGTCACATCTGAAATTGATTTTATCATTTAGCTATTGAAACTGTAAAAGTATTTCATCTAAAGGTACGTTTGGTTTTTAATCCTGCTGTGTTCTTAAACTTTGTCTGGTGCCAGTGAGCTCCCTAGAATGAATAAGTGTCAAAGTAAATCTTTTTATTCTTTGGTGATATTTTAAAGTGGATAAACATAAAGATCTTCCTGAGGAAATATTGACAAGTAAAAGAGTGACAGCCTCAAAATGTGAGCCTTTGTACTGGCTTTGCTATTCAGTTACTGTTAGTTTGGCTTTCAAGCATCTGATTCTTCTAATTTTTGTAGGTTTGTAATGTGTTCTGGAGTGTTTCTATTTGATAGTTCAAAATGTAGCTATTTTAAGATGTGGATTACAGTCAGAAAGGCAAAAAATCACAGCAGTAATTCTTCCATGGGGGAAGCATCTTGGTTTACTTGCAAGCTACCTGATTACCTTTTTAAGTTACTATTTCAAAATATTTGTTGCCATTTAGACTGCTTCAAAAATTTGACTTTCCTACTATGAAGTTCTCGCTCTATTTCCTGGCGTATGAAGATAAAAATGATATCCCAAAAGATAAAACTGAGAGAACAGCTTGGACCTTCTCTAGAAAAGCTACGCTTGAACTGACACAGTAAGTATTAATATAATGAGAGATGACATGTAGCTAACAGTGATTAAACAGAAGTGGATGAGTGTAAATCCTGTTGGATTGAATAAAAAATGAATCATTACTGTGGAAACATCTTCACTGTCATATAGCCTTAAAATACAGCTGAGATCTTGGATACTTGGCAAGCTTAATCTTTCTCTTTTCAGAGCTCTTTCAGACTGCTAGGTGAACAGTGGTACATAAATATGAAATAATGCTTGCTATGTTTTGAGTATGTATGCCATCTGGGTAGGGAAGCCACAGAATTTAAGAAAAACCTGATGTGGTCAGAACTTTCTTTGGATCCCCAGAGCGTCCTAATAACGGGTAACTTGCTTCTGGAAGCTAACAAAAGAGGTATTAAGTCAAAATATACACTTCCTGTAAACAGGACAATTTGGTTAATGCTACTAATCACTGTTATTATGCAGAAAGAATCTCCCAAATACCCCACTGTCTTGCTTAGCTTCAGGACCTGCTACCCTCACTGTTTGTTCCCCAGCGATGGGTAGATAAACTGACTCATGCAGCGCAACCTTCTCTGTAATCTGAATGAGACAGGAGTGTCTCTGACTTATCCAAATGTAGAACCTGAGTACTAGTGAAGGGCTGTGAACATGACTGGATTAGCCCCGAGACTATCCCCAGGACCTGTGACTAGGGAAAATCTTGATAGTTTAATGAATGCAGCCAACAGCTGAAATTCTCGGGTTTCTTAGGAGAAACAACTTATCCTCCTGAGGAAACTGAACATTTAGGATTTGTTAATTTCGATGCTTTTCTTCAATATGTAATAATTACTTCTTACAGCAACTGGGGCACTGAAAATGATGAAAATCAGTCTTATCACAATGGCAATTCAGATCCCCGAGGATTTGGTAGGTCTTTAGTTTTGTGTTTGTAGTTTTTAGGCTTTGGTTTATTGTGATTACATTTTTTTCTCTGGTGTATTGGGGAAAAATGGAGTTTCAAATGTTTTTTAGAAAACATCTATATAAATTCTGTGCAAAGGTTATTGGGTAACCTGCTGTAGGCTGTTTTGTATGAGAACTAGTAGAGAAAATATTTTAAACTTGTATGGATGAAAAGAAAATGTACTAGCACTATGAAAGAAGGGAACTTGCATTTCATCCTTTCTCTCTCTTCTTCCAGCATGTATGCTGTGAAAGATCATGCAAATAGGTAAACAAATGTGTTTCAGAGTAATGAGCCACAGTTACACTTTTTTAAAGAATGTAATCCTTTGGCAAGCAAACACATGCTAATAGTAACTACTGAATGAGGAACAGTAATTGCTCTTGTGTATCAGATTATCATGGTGTTTAGACTGATTTACATTTGGATTTCTATTTTATAATCCACCGGTTACCCATTTTAAGCTAGAAGGAGAATTCCGTTTGTCTGTAGCACTGAGGATAGTGTTTGTGTGGCTCAATTTGATATTTTGAGTGCTTGTAAGGTCACTGGCTTGTGAAATGAGTTTCATACTCAGTCTAGCCACTTGACATTTAAAGCTTCTGAACTGATTTGTAAGCTCAGGCCTTGCATAGTGCCAGTGTTAGTCTCTACAAATACAGCATTTATGATAAACTCCTTGTACTGTTGAACTGAGCAAATGCAACAAAATCCTGTTATGTGGGCATGCTTCGAGAAAGGAAATACAGATAAAACAGTTTGATTGAAAATCTTATTTTTTCCTACTTTAAATAATATTCTCATCTAAACAATATGTGATATTTTAAAGTTCCTATTTTAAAGGGCATTATCAAAAAGCCAACTTTCTGAAGGAGAATGTTAATACCCAAAATGCTCTTCTTTCTGGAAGCAATGTTTTTCTTGTATACAATCATATGTTATGTGAACTACAGCATGTAAACTTTTTGCACAAGATGAAATGCTGAACAAACTTTTTCCTACAACACCCAGCAATACTTAGAGCGTACTTCACTCTTTTTACCTTGTGACACAGGACACATTGGAATTGCTGTCCCTGATGTCAATAAAGCTTGTAAGAGGTTTGAAGAACTAGGAGTGAAATTTGTGAAGAAACCAGATGATGGTAAGTCTTGATCAGAAATGCAAGTAATTTTTTTTCCTTGTTTTTAATATATTCTGTCTAGTAGATCCTCCTGGAAAGCTGGGTAATACGTTTCTAGTAGTTGTCACTGCTTAGAAGGTGCTAGAACCAGTTACTCCTGCACCCCCTTACACAGTGGGCAAAACTGACAATAGATCCATCTTGGTAACAATAGTTAATCACTTTAGCTACATGCCTTCTGTATGTAGTCTGACCTTCAGTAAAATTCACGTGCTCTGTTGATGTCATAGTTTACTATGTATACTACTGCCTAGAGTTATTACAGAATTTACTTTAACATGGATCAAATTCACATGTCACATCTGTTTGGTTCCTGTCATATGAAAATAAGATGACTCAGAAGACATAATTACTCCCACCCATTAAAACTGAGTAATTCTTGACTTCTCTGGCTATTTTTATTTAAATCCACCTAACGCCACCTACTAGCGATTATCATTTTAACTGTTCTGTCAGCTTTGGTAGAAATAGCCTCATTAGTCTCTATAATATTTGACTTGTATAACTTTTAGTAAAAAGTGCATAATGTATAGCTCAAATGTCTAGAGAGTACATAAACAAAGAATGTCTATGTCAAAATAGCCTAAAATGCAGAAGTCAGTGGTGAGAAGTCTTGCATTTTTGAACTGGATTCTCCTTCGTGAAGAGACTTCATGTGAGTTTTAGGACCGATGCGTTCCAAAATGGACATTTAATACCCAGCAGCGTGCACAAATCTGTGATAGTTCTTCCTTGTGGTTATAGAAACTAGACTGTTGCCTGTACTAACGGTGGGTTTTTTTTTAGTTTGAAAGTAACATTAGTACATGAAGCTTCAATTTACACATATTGGAATTGATCTTCTAGGTTCCTTGCTAGAGGAATAAGAACAAGTAATTGAAAGAGACTTAAGTGATTTTTTCATATTATTCACTGTGTTCTCAGCTGAAGCAAATGTGAGAAGTGTAGCTGAAAACTTAACTTGAACACAGATTTCTTAAGAATTGAACTTAGTATTTCTAGCATATTAGAGTTTTTGAGCCCTTTCTAATTTGTTCAGCACCTTTTGAACCCTGAGAGAGTTGAAGTAAGAGATCCTGACTTTGATTCTGTATCACTGCACCGCTCTAAGTACGTAGGAGGGAAAGCTTAAACTGTAAATGGAATAAATCACAGAAAAGAACTCTTTAAGCAGTCAAGGGGGGGAGAGCAAAAGCTGTTTTTTAACATTAAGAAATAAAATTGATGCAGCAAATGCCGCGGAGGAGGAGGAAGTTTTAGACCTCACATTCATTGTTTGTGGAGCAGGCTGACACCCCTAATATTTTTTTTTCCTACATTACTGAATCAAACATCTATTCCCTCAGAAGTTTTTGCAACTAGAATATATTGAGTTAGGTTGGTTCTGTTACAGTAAATAGCCTAATAGAGCAAGTATAATTAAAAGTGTGTGGTTAACACTTTTAAGATAACACGTTAAGCTGTGCTGTCCTCATCTACTGTTGAAGACAACTTTTGGGGACCCTGTTTTAATAAGTAATATTTTTTCCAACAGTAAAATTTAAAACATTCCTGCCCTGCATTTCTCTGTTTTATGAAGTGATGTAAATGTGTACTGTAAACCACATCGGGGGGAAAAACAAACTAAAACCAGTAACATAAAACTTCAGTGTGGAGGCAGGAATGATGGGAGAGGAACACAGGGTTTTATACTGGCAAAGCCAGTTCAAGAAAATCTGTCAAAACATCCTGGAGCAGAAAAATATTTTTCTGCATTTAGAGGATGAACACTTACAGAGGCATACACAGAAAACTTCAATCAACAAAAGACAGAATTTCAAAGTGACTTTAAACTAGAGCGTTGTTGAGAGTAAGATTGACAATTTAGCATACAAAGATCTAATGCTGATTAAAAACTAATCTGGATGTTTTCAGAATTAGCTGTCTAAATTTGAACTAATTATCATGCAAAAGGGAAAAAAGGAAAAATATTTTTCAAAGTAGTCATATTTGACATTAAGAACTAGTCATGTAGTCTTAACTTTATCTTGTATTTTTTTTTTCTAATAGGTAAAATGAAAGGACTTGCATTTGTTCAGGATCCTGATGGCTACTGGATTGAAATTTTGAATCCTAACCACATGGTGACTCTCACTTAGTCCTAATGAAGTATATTCTATAACAGATGTCCCCTTTCAGTCCCCTGGAGAAAATCTGTAACTGTTTGTGAAATTCTCGCTTAATGGAGAGGAATCCGTGTTCAGAATCTCCTCTAAAACTATCCCCTGGGACCTCACTGTACTTGAATTCCTTTTTTCTTTTCCTGTGATGCCACTGCCATTTGTCTCCAATTAGGAATACTCAACCATTTTTTGGAAGAGCGCTTACACAGATTCTCCTCTTGAACATTGATTATGTTAATATTTCACTAAACACTATCAAAAGATATGTGACCAGAAATTCACTACATCTCACACTGTTTAGATTTAAACTAACAACAACAACAACAAAAAATATCCTGTGTTACTACTGATGAGCTTCAGCAAGGAGGGAAAAAAGAAACCTCCAGAGTTTTGGGTTTTTTTTTTTTATGAAGTCAAAAGATCCTGAAGGCTTCATGCCCTATCTTGTATGCTAGAAAATAAAATGTCAAACTAACTTTGACTTGAGTAGTAGCATGTTTATGAAAGTCCTAATCTTACTTGTATTATGCCAGGCAAAACTCACTAAGGAGCAGCCTCTCAAAACAAGTGATGGTTACTGAAATGATACCTGTAAACAGCAGGAAAACATGTAACATTTACATATGTTACACAACTTATTTGATTTTTATGTTATGAAATAACCTGTTATGAACAGTGTAAAACCATGTCAGGTTTTGAAATCCTGTTTTTTCTTCCAACAAGGACAAAAACTCCTACTAAGTCTTCAGTTACGTGACTATTGAATAGTGTAATGGCATTGCAGTTCACTTCCAAATAAAGCATTGGTGAAAACTACAAAATAATTTTAAAGCAGTATGACCTGTTGCTTTGCTAATTGTTGAATCCTACATAACTGAAAGGCTGTTTTGGTTCATGGATTCTTTTTTGAGAAGAAATCTCAAAGAAAATATGAAGTGGGAGTACAGTAGTGAAGAAGATAACTGTGACTTATATAGCAGGATGTTTTAGTAACTTAATGTGCAGAGTTAATAATAACTGTCAATAACTCCCTGGCTTATAAGTTAAAAAAGAAATGTAGAAAGTATTGCATTTGATTTCTGCTATGCTCATGTAGATGTTAATGACTTAAATGCTAAGTGTTGCTGTCTTATCTCCTTATCTGAAAAATCCTTAATTCTGTCTGCCTCATCTTAACAAGATAGCATATTTAAACTCAGTAATGTAACAGAGCTCCACATGAAAAACTATTCATAAAACTTAATCCAAGATATTTTGTTTACCCTTGGAAATGAGTAAAATAGATTATATGCTTCATCTGAGCCTTAGGTGTTGGAAAAAGGAATGTGAAAACTATTGCCCTGCTTAATACCTCCTACAGATGTGTGAGCAATCATAAATTTATCGGGAGGTAAATGTAACTCAAAAGATAATCTTTTTTCAGTTTTCTGTTTGTTACATGAAACAACCCTGATACTTTAGCTTTAGGTGGTGCCTTATCAGTGTCATTCATATACAGTAGATTCTTTCCCTTTTTGAGTATTTGCCAAGTTGCCTTTTTTCTGCAACAATAAACACTGTTGGTTCATGGTTGCATTCTCTATTTCTGCCCTCCTGTGCTTCCAGAACTAATACCTAGCCTGTTCCCTGTCTTGTTCCTTGTGCAGTCGATTATTCTCTTGTATGTTAGGTCATTTTGATAGGGACAATATAGTTACCACTGTTTGGAGTGAGATCTGAGTAATTGAGCTGTCTTAATAGCTGTCACCACATGATCTCACAGTCTTCTTCCTCCCAGATGTGGGGCTTTTGACATTGCACCCCATGCCCCAAGCAGGCTAATTCAGCTTAATAATGTGGCAAAGATTTTCTGGAATGCTGGGTTAGTTTTGTGCCAAGTTTATTAAGCAGAGATGAGGAGCCAGTTCAAGGCTCCTTAGTTTCCCGAGTGAGTAAATAAAGCTGTTGGTTTTAGCAGAAAGTTAGGTTGGCTCAGCTGACTCATGAAACCTCACCCTACTTTAAAAAAAGGTACACAATATTGCAGAATACCTTACAGCAGCAATTAAGAGAACTCTTAAATTGAAGACTATTGTAGTGTAACTTGAGCGTGATACCTTCTGAAGTTAGTAGGATGAGAATAGTGCCAAGAAGCATGAGAGCAACAGCAATGAGACAAAGCACTCAGTTGATTGCAGCTTACGTAGGTTTTGATGGCTAAACTGTGGTTTTTCATGCACATCCCTTCTGCTGCTGGTGTTCTGAAATAGGAACTTGCAATGAAGTAAAACTCTACTGAAGCACAAGTGCTAACTGCAGTTCCTTACCATTCAGAATCTCTCACTAGATTGTGAGGAGAAAAATTATTTAGACTAATAGTAGTCTAAGTGAAGTTGTCTGAAACAAAGTTTTATTTCAGTCAATACTGATGTATCATCTAAAGCTTTATGACCAAGGCATTGGCAAGGAAAATCTCAAAATTCTACAAGCATGTAACTTGGTGGTTCATATTTTATCAAGAGTGTTTCATTCAGACTTGTTTCACTACACTTCAAAGTACAGGTGTGACTAGAAAAGCTATTGACCCAATTGTATGGAATCCAGTAATTAAAACCGGGATAGTTCGTAAATCAGATGAGTAAGTCAAAGGGTGTGCATATGTAGGTAGTTCAGTGGATAACTACACGAGGAGGAGCAGGCTATGCCGAAGGTTCTCTGCTTAGTACTCAGAAGTTACTCTAAGCATGTTTGCTGATCTTGGAATGACCCTTGGTTTTTTTATGTGCTTGACAAAATGTAGACAACGTGATAGATGACGAGGTAATAGAGGAAACTAGTAAAAAACCACTGGCATCTACAAACTAGTTACAGCAGTATCATGAAGTGGGCAAGGTATGTTTTTTTTTTAAAAAAAAGTTACTATTGCTTGCCATACTGAGAACTACTTAAAACCAGTATTCTCAGTTATGAAATCCAAGAATAAACTACTGAAGAAAAACACTTAATGATGATTCTTTTAGCCTGCAAGAGATGTTAAAGATTTTAGATGTAAAAACTTTTGAAATTATTTCATGTTCTCACTGATTACAGACAACGCTGTTTTTACTTCTTCCAAGGTAACACTTCTTTTCTGCTAAATAAAGCATGGAATTAAATAGCATATAGTGCTGTGCCACTTGGAGGGCCTAAATTTAGCTTCATGCAGTACAGTAGAAATTAATCTAATGGTCACGTAGAGACAAGCCCACACTCTCCTTACAGACAGGAAGAGGTTCTCGTTACTCAGGAAAGCAGAATACGCACCAATTGGCAAGAGACGGGCAAGCACACCGTTACACTTAAAGGAAACGTGTATTTTGAATGTCGCCGAGTAACAGCAGATGAGAACGACGGGGAAGGTTAAACATCAGTTGCTATTTTATACGGGCTCGGCATTTAAGCGTCCCTGCTGCCTGAACAAGTGCGCGGTTTCTGACAAACGCTGGCACCTGCTGGCAGGTTGGCTGTTGCCCGCAAGCAGGAGGACGCAGCCGTGAAGGTCCCATGCGGCCCGACCCGGGACACCGCTATCTTAACACTCGCGGAGAGAAGCTCCGCTGGCGCTGCGGCGGCCGCCAGCCTCTCCCCACTCGCCGAGCGCGGGGGGCGCGCCCGGGGCGGCTCGCCGCCCCTACCCTCCCGCTGAGGTGGGCCGAGGCACGCTGTCGGCGGGCAGCCCGGCCTTCCAGCCGCCCCAGGCCTAGCGACTCCCCTGAACGGGGGCAGCGGGAGCGCCGCCCGCTGCGGACAGGCCCGCGGCCCCCCCCCCCCAGCGCTGCCGCGGAGGGCCCAGCCCTAAGCGTTCTTGCCCGGGCCCTGGCCCGGGCCCGCGGGTGCCGCTCTGCTACCGGCAGCTTCCGCTCTGTGGCCGGAAGAGGAAACCAGGCGCCGCGCGAACGGAATTACGGAGGCCCAAGCGAGCCCACGCCGCCGCCGGGACCCGCTCCTGCGCCGTTCCCGAGGGTGCTCGCCTACGTCAGTACGCAGGAGGACGGCTGCTGTTGCTAAGTGACGTCAGCGCGCCGGTTGACGTAGCGACGGCGGCGGGGCAGGGGGTGGAGGCCTTGTCGTCGGCGGGGCCGGTGAGTCCCGGGGGAGGGTTGCGGTCGGGCGCGGCGGCTGTGTCCCCCCCTGTGGAGCGGGATCGTGACGACCGGGCGGCGGCTCCCGAGGCCTCCCCCGTGGTGGGCTCTGGCCCCTCGGCGGGCCGACATGCTGCGGCCGGGGGCTCCTACCGGGCGCGGGCAGGTCGACCCGGGAGCGGGCCGAGGAAGCGCCGCCACCGGGAGCGCGGGCCGCCCGCGGGAAGCAGCTGGGCGCGTCAGGCGATGAAGGGATTTCACCTGAAGCGCCTTTTTGCTGAGGCGAAGGAGGGAGGGATGCGAGGGAGGGAGGGGGGCGGCCGGGCGGGGGTCGCCTCCCCGGCGCCTCCAGACTTGGAAGGCGGCTTCTGGGGAGGCGGCGGCCCTGGCTTCCCCGGGCGCGACCTTGGGCGGATCGCTCGCTCTCGGCCGCCCTCTCTTCCGTGGGTGTGATGCGCCTGCTTCATCTGCCTTCCCCTTTGCCTGCCCCTGCGCTTTGCAAGACTCTGTTGTGGCTTTTTTTTTTTTTAATTTTTTTTTTTTTAAATATTCAATATTTTGATGCTTTCATAGTACACGCACTGTTTTCACAGGTTCTTCTGGGGTCTTAGTACTTAACTACTCTTGCAAGTTAGGCACTGCTGTGATTCATTGAAATGACATTTGACTTAGAAGAAGCTGTCATATTATCAGACTTTAAAAAAAACAACTTGATGTTAAGTTATTAGCAACCTTTCTGTAACCTTGTTTGCCAAGGAATGCTCTTTGCTCGTGTTATTTTTAAAGCACAGCGCACAGACCCTCCCAAAGCTCTGTGCTGGGATCACTTAATTTTTTATGTGTTTTAAGATTTAATTTGAGCTTACTCACAATGCAGGTGTATTTGGCATGTCTTCTGTTACAAATCTGTAAATCAGGTGCTTGAAGTATACTGTTCTATCGGGATCTGTTCACTCATATTTATCTAAAAACCCACAAGAATTTTCATAAATTGCTTTTGAATATATTTTGATAATACAAGATAATTTGATAACATACATTACTTGTAGGAACAAATATTTACATATTACATGTTATTCTTCAAAACCAGGAGATCATCTTCGTCAAATACCTGTTTTCAGTTTGCTGGATTAAGGTGTGGTTACTTTCCAGTTCATGAGGCTACCTAAAAATATTTTTTTCTTCCTTCTCCTCCCTTGCTCCCTTAAACATACACTTTAAAGAAGATTAGAGTGTGTCTTATGAGAGAATTCATAGATCAAGGTATCATGTCTTTAGCAAATTAAATACAGTTTATTTTTCCTGCCGGCAGATATGATGCGAAGAATAACAATAATTTGTACTTGTTGAGAGAGACTCATTATGTTGGTTACGTATTTAAACAAATAAAGCCTCTATATTTCTGTATTTCCTCACCCTACAGTTTTGTTTTGTTTTCCTGTTTGTAAAATTAAAGGCTTGTACAGGAGAAAGATCTGCAGCTGCCTTAAGTATTGTAAAAAAACCAACCACCAAAACCCAAACAAAACCCCCAAAACCTTTAGCTAGGCAAGAACACTTAGAGAACTTTGGATGTGTAGGGAATAAAATGTGTGTGATACAGTTTGTATAGACCTGGTTTAATTAGGACACCCACGTGGGAAAACGGTGTTCTCGGGGACATTAATGCTGTATCAAGAATGTCAGGATGAAATTTTTGTGGCTTATAATGAACAAATGAATGGCAATATGTTACCATCTTTTTTGATGGTTAAAAAAATGAATGATCAAATTTAAATGATGATGGCTCAAAAAAAGAAATTCTAATGCTATGTTTTAACGTTATTAGAAGTTTTCCCATAGAATGGAGGGATTTTTCAAGAATTTATTTCCACAAAAATTTTAACTGAGAAACATGCATCTCGCTCACTTTTCCCATAGGCTACATGACCCCAGTTTCTGATGGTATATATTTCTTGCATTGTTACAGGAAATGGTACAGTTGTTGCTGTGCAGCTGGATGTTGTTGAATAGCGTTTCTATGAGCTTGCTGTTCAATCTGTCTGTTGTTCAGAATGGCAAAGAACCCTAATTTTCAGGAAGTTGGTCATCTGCCTACAGGCTACGTCCACTGTAGATCTTCAGATAGCTTTACTGGTGAGTGGACCAATGTATTTTCCTGAGATTTTAATTTAAGGGTTTAGTTGTATGCCATTTTAACCAGGTTGTATCGAGTGCATTAATACCCAATTTATATGTGTGTTAATAAATAATCTGCATTTAGTATATTGTTCTTTGTACCTAGCGAAACTTATTCCTGCTCTGCTCTCAGAGGAATATGTCTCTGAGCAGAACGTAAAACGTTAGCACTACAGCGCTTAAGTAATGGGAATGTGTTTGCAGATGAGCAGTGCATAACTTCCCATACGCTTTAAGTCAAAACATTTTTGGTACTAAATTGTTGTTTAGAATGCTGTCACTGAATGGTATGGTTATTTACCATTAACCAGAGTTAACATCTGCTTTGCTTTTAATCCTTTCACAACAGATGGGTTGGAGATGAGACTTAAAAGTTCTATGAATTTCATTTACTTGATCTTTCATATTCTATATCTATAAATGCGTACTGCATTGATTATGTTGTTATTGTTGGATACTAAGTATCAAAATCTGTTACAATTTTCACTCAGTCAACTTTGTTATTGTTATTTAGAAGTACAAAGGAGCTTCTGTAGGGAGGGTTCTGACAGAATCAAAGTATTTACTTGGGTTATACTCTGTATATGTTGAAATACTTACTAAAAATTCCTGTTTCCTGAGATGTTAGCTTATTGTACCAGAACTTATGAGAACAGAATATTTTTGTATAAAAAGACACATTAAAAAACCAAACCATATGATTTGAAACAATGGTATGTTTGTACAGTAGCCTTACTGTCACACCTACCATGTTCTGTGAGTCTACGGTAATAGAAATTGTAATTACAGTAATATTTTGCTGGAATTTTTTTAAAGCATAGCAAAATATTTTATGAAGTAATGACTTAGAAAAAATTGAAACACTACTCAAGTCCCTTCCAATCAACTGAGAACCAATTCCTATTTCTAGATAAAATAGCAGTGTAAGAGAATTATATTTAAGAAAATTCCCTTTGTGTAATTCTGACAAAATCTGTATTATCTTGCTAGGTACAAACTAGATGATGAAGGAATTAAGTGTTTCAAGGGTATGAAATTATTTGCTCAGTGTTTATAATCCAGACTTATTTCATAAAATTTTTAGTTCTAGCAATAGTCTGTTTACTTGCATTTATTTCTAAAGTTTCAATAGGGTTATCAGTTACGTAAACATTTTTTCACTCATTTTATATAAAAAAAATTTCCAAATTATTCATGAACAATTTCTTAAATTCCTTTTTCTGTGCCTGGTATAAAAGCAACTCTTCCATGTTTCATTGAAACAGCACTGCTTTTCAGAGGACTCTCTAGTGATAGCCCAAATGAGGGGGGGAAGTGACTGAGCACCGATCTTTATTGCAGCTCTAGTTTGATAGTTGTTTAATAAAGATGTCATTGGGGTTTTGCTGTTGTTGCTGCATTTTCTAGATCATGTTTTTGTATGCTGTAATGTTACAGATTACTTACTAAAAAGAAATATAGCAAGCTGAAAACTGGGAATTTTGTTGTTGTTTTTCTAGCCGTGACACACATTGTGTAATATTGCATATTGCCTTATGTAATAAATACTAGGCTGCATTTTTCACATGCTCACTGTTGAAGATGGCCACCAAGAAGCTTGTCTTCGGATGGGGTCTTAGACAGAAGTGTTTTGTAGGCCTTCTGACTTAATAGATGCCTTTTGAGGTTGTTGCAGTTTTAATGGTGCCTCAAACTCACTGAGAAGACTGTTTTGTTTTGTTTGTTTCTGTGACGTGAACAAAGCTGCAGAAGGTGACTCCTGAAGTAGTTAATTAGCTCTGAATACCTTCTGGAAATAGGTTATGGTGCTGGGAAGAGGCTTGTAAATGGCTTAGCCTTTTATTCTGAAGTTGGTTAAATGTTCTTCTTTGACTGCCAGGAAGAGTAAACACCTGTATTCTCTGAAAGGGGTGATGTTGTTTGATGACAGAAGATGCCAGAGGGAGCTTCAGGAAGGGTTTTGCTAAGCTCCCGGCAGCATCCATCTTTGTTTTAGTCATAAATAATACTTTGAGTTGCAACTAGAAAAATATATGTTTAGCTATACAGGGAAGCTGTGAGCTCATAGCAACTTGCCACAACTAAAGCAGTGTGTTACTTTTTACTTCCTCAAACAAGAAACGTGCAGATCACTTCAAGGGTTGACTGAATTCGTACCATTAATTAATCCAGTCTGGGAAGATCTGAAGTCATGTATTATTTGGTTCTATATTTTGAAGGCAGGACTGCTCTCACTGGGCTGCATTATATGGAAAATCCACAATACGGACAGAACTTGCATTGGAAATGCATAGTAGTAAACAAATAAATGAGTTTTCAGTGCTTCTTCAGTATACTAGTGTTAGCCACAGAAAGCGTATAAGGCATGTACATAGTTTCTTAAAGTTGCCAGTTTCCAACACTTTGTGTCATTCAAGCATTTGAAAGGCTCCTCAGCCAGACGCTTGTAGCCATCGTTTGAGTCCTGTATTCCCTGTGATCAGCATGTTCTTGTTTGACAATTTAGAATAGTACACTGTAGCAGCAATTTGGAGAGCATTAAACATCGAAACAAATTTGTCTTGGAGCTTACACACAGGGATTTATAAATTTCTACTTTCATCACTTGCTGTAGTTCAGTGTCTTGATGTTCGTAAGGACTGGCATCATCGGCTTATTAGCAAGTGTCCCCAGTTCAGACTTTGCCCTCTTCTATCCACTGATTCTTGTTTAGAGGGAGGTTTATGTACCCTTGAGAGAGAAATGTACTTTTGATTTTATTTATTTATTTAACCTGAAATGGAAACAATTTTCCCTTGAACTTTTCACCCTGTTGGCACACAACAACATCCAAAGCTACTGGAAGCAAAGTTAGTGTGCAGCTGATGGCATTCCCTTATCTTTACCACTTTTACAGTCTCTCAGTTTTATGCAGGCAGTACCTGTTCTTACTTTTTAGATATAAGAGTGGATGAAGGAAACAAAGAAGTAGAATGTAGAAAAAATTGAACTAAAAATAGATTTTAAAACCAAAATGTGCCTGTACTTGTACGTGTATGAAGTATCATAAATAAACTTCCCTAATCAATCAAAATCGGCAGAAGAGAGATAGTACAGAGTTGCTTGATAATGTGCATGTAACTAGCACATAGTTGGGTTGCCTGACTATTGTGAATGAAGATCAACAACAGCAATTATAGACTTGTAAGGTACAGAAGTCTTGAATGAGTATTGAGGCTTGAGATTTGGAGCTGAGTAACAAATACATCCTTTTGTTTGTTCCTTTGGTGTAATAAAAGGTTTTATATTTTGAGAGTATTTCAATTTTACTGTTGTCTCTAAACTCAAATAATTATGTTGTGATAAATATTATTGTTAGTATAAATAGATGCAACTGGACTGATGTGAGTTAAGTTAATCTTGCTTGTTACAAAGTAAATGTTACTGGAAGTGTATGTTGCATAAATCTGTCCAGTGCAGAGTTGTCTTAGCTAATTGTAAATTAACCAGTGCAAATGGAAGAAACAGTCTGCTATTATGAAAAACCATAAAAATTAATTTACTCTCATGTCAGGATAGAAAAATGACTGTACAGTATTCTGTGTTCCCATGGTTAGGCTGCCTCCAGTGTTTTGGCCAGTATTGCTGGTTCCACACTGTAATGGCTACACGGGCATACAGCATCTGATTCAAATAGCAGAGACAGCCTGAGGAAAGCTGGGTTTTTTTTCCCATTTGTGCTGTGATCTGTATTATAAATTTAGTATGCTGTATTTTTCTCAAATCTTATTTTCTATTTCTATCACTTTTTCTAGTTTAGTTTGAAGTTCTTTGGGACCGTGTTTCTGCAGTATCTTGATTTTGGGTTAAGCATTTCCAGATGTTAAAGAAGTCCTTAACCCCGTGTGCATGTGTTTTCTTTTCTTTGTTGGGGTAGAAATGGCTGGAAACAGATGCGTATTTTCTCGTGATACTTTTAAAATATAGCTTAAAAATACATTAATGTAATGAATATTTCACTTGAAAGATTAACGTGTTAGCTGTGTGCAGGATATGGCCTCATCATTTTCCTGCTTCTTGTGGTACACCATCTTTCTTCAGCACTAAGTATGTGCCCATTTCGAAAAGTGGCTAGTCACTGGAACACAGAAGGTGTCTCTGAAAATATGGATGGTTATTATCTGAAACAGCCAACCTCTTTTTATTTAAAAGTAAACCGAAGTGTAACAACAGAAGCTGATTTAAGACCTAAATTCTCCTGTGGATGCTCTTGCCACTGACACTACAGAAAGCCTCTGTTGCTGAAATAAACCAAAACCAACAAAACTAAAACCTCTTGTGAATTAAGAAGTAACAAAATAATTCCATAGAAAATATGACTAATGCATTAATCTATATTGTACATTAGTGGACAGTCGCCTACTTTTATGACTGAGAAGTATTAGGGGGTTTATTTTCTTACATATATGAGGGAACAAGAAGGTATCAAGAAAACTGAGTAGAAAGGGTAAGAAAATTGAATTGTACATTGTAAAGCTTTGCTCTCTGACAGACTTTGTTATTTATTAAAAGTTATCCTGATTGTTTATTTTCTCCCAGTTCTGGAAAGTTGATTGGAATTCTGCAAAAACACCAATGTTTTTAGTCATCACTGATTTTAATAGAGACTTCGGAGTTAAGACTATGCTTAATTGGTCAAATTATTAATTTCTTTATAATTTATGTGCATTTTAATTCAGATAAAATTGCTTTCTAATGGTAACTTTAATTAAAATTGTTTCATTTTTAATTCCTTTTGTTGGAAGCTTTTTATTTTAAGTAAATGGATTGACAGAACAACAAGGTGACGGAATTCTCTGAAATATTTTGTCGGCTAGAATTGTTGATGCGAGCTGATTCGAGTCCTGTTGTAAATGAACTTTAATAGAAAATCTCTTGGTTTCATTTTTCTTGTAATATATGGTAACTTAGACTAGTCGCTTTTTTTCGTAATTGCAGCTTGATCTTTGCTATTTTTTAATATTTGTGCCCTTTATAATACTGGTTATTTTCTTTTTCCCTTTAGGCTACCAATATCACCATCCCTCCAAGATGAGTAACAGCCATCCGCTTCGTCCTTACACAGCTGTGGGTGAGATTGACCACGTTCACATTCTGTCAGAGCATATTGGTGCTCTAATGAATGGGGAAGAATATAGTGACGTTACCTTTATTGTAGAAAAGAAACGTTTTCCGGCACACAGAGTGATCCTGGCTGCTAGGTGCCATTATTTCAGGTGAAGTATAGCTTTTTGTCAGGCTCACAGGAGATTTTCATGCAGATAAGATAAACATTGTTTCTCTATGAACTTTTCAGGGTGTAATCATCTGTCCATTGAGTGTGACCTTTTCTGTGTGAATGTTTCCCAGCACATCAAATCATTGTGTCCAAATATAAAAAGATAAATACCATGTCATGGTGTTATTCTTTTGACCTTCATTAAATTGGATTTTGAAGATAGTTTCACAAATTCAAGAGAAAGATAACTTCAGAACAGAAAAGTTCTGCTGTAAAATTGTTTTCATTTTGTAGAGTATGGATGGTGTGCTTCTATGGAATGTACTCAGTTAGAAAGTTTAATTTTGATGCGTTGGAATTGAGTATTTAAAGAGGTCTGGCTGATACAGGTTAGAATATATATTTTAAAACTAGGAATAATACTAATCCAGCCTTTTTAAGAGCTGGGCATTTTTCCCTCTAAATGTGGTTAATAGCACTTCCTGATAATCTTCTTCCAGTTGATTTTGTCGGAGGGATAAGCTAATAACTAAACTAAAGTGTGAATGCAAGTTGTGTTCAAACTGCCTATCATATTTTAAAAAATAATTGTGAGGACTTGAATTTTTCTCAAGATTCAGGATTTCATTGGAGTTGCTGTGTGCTGGGTTTAGAGTAAGGAATAGAGGATCAAGAAACCCGAGATTTGCTAGTCTGCCACTGCTATTATAGTGGCGAACTATTTGTGTCGCTTGCTTTCTGAAAATTTTTCTTTTTTTTTTCCTTTCTCACTGATAGCACTATATTTAAAAAAAAAGGTATGAAAATCATATCTCAATTTCTGCTTCGCAAGCTATTGTTCAAAGTGGAGATGGAGCAATTGTCGTGTAGGATAAAAACATGATACATTAGAATATTATTCTTGTGCAGCTGCTTTCAGAGCAGAGCTGCACTTTAAATGCCAAGTATAAGGGTTTTTCTTTTGTAGATTCTTAAACCATATCCACTTTGTATTCTCCTTGCTGTAAATAGTAATTTATTGCTTTCTCTTTCTACTTTTTGCCTGGTTTTTATCAGGATATAAATTTCTCAAATTTTATCTTCCTTATAGAGCATTATTGTATGGCGGAATGAGAGAATCTCAGCCTGAAGCAGAAATTCCTCTTCAGGACACCACTGCAGAAGCATTTACCATGCTGTTGAAATATATTTACACTGGTCGTGCTACACTACGAGATGAGAAAGAGGAGGTTCTCCTAGACTTCCTAAGCCTAGCACATAAATATGGGTTCCCAGAACTGGAGGATTCCACGTCTGAGTATCTTTGCACAATACTTAATATTCAGAACGTCTGTATGACATTTGATGTTGCCAGTCTTTATTCCCTTCCCAAATTAACTTGTATGTGCTGTATGTTCATGGATAGAAATGCCCAAGAGGTGCTCTCCAGCGAAGGCTTCCTATCGCTTTCTAAGGTATATCTTTTGTTTGCACTTTTTTCCCCAGGAATGTTAATTTTAGTCTGTATACAACTTCATGATAAAATACTAATGAGGGCACCAAAGACAAGTTTATATGTTAGTTAACAGGTATAATTTTATACCAGTGAAACCGTGACAGTTGGAAATGTTCAAGCCAAACTGAACTGAAAATGCTAGTGATCTGTTCTGAATTTTTTAGGTATTTAATTTTGACCAGTCAGTATAGCTAAATATAGTAAATCTGATGGAGTATTCTAAAAGGTGGGAGCAGGCAATCTAATCTTAATTTGTCTTTTTTCATCTGTTCTTGAAATAATATAATTTGGCTTCTGAATGCTGCCCAGGGGATATAAAGTAAAGATTTGAAGGTACCAGAAGATACTGCATTCTGTTAATTTCTTGATATAGGCTGCCTCAGTGAAGGGTGATTTTCTACTGTGTAAGCTAAAGCATTCTGGAGGTTGCTGTGATTTATATTGCTGATGGTCATCATGTTCTGAAATTGCATAATATGGTGGTGGTGTAGGGTGGTTTGGTTTTTTTGTGTGTTGATTTTGTTGTTGTTGTTAGATGCATAAATATTTATGCCCAAGTCAGGCTGTTCTATGATGTTGAAATTTTCCACTTACTCTGGAGTGATCTTTGAGCTGGACATAATAGTGACAAAGTGTTTTCAAGTGGTGTTCACATGAAGCAGCAGAGCATCTTGGATTAATGATGGTTTAATTATTTTTTTTTTTTAAGTGTTTTTAGTGGAAAAGCTATGATGGGTCTGTTCCTTGAATAAGTGCAAGACATTCTGCTCTGCTGACTAACTTACTAGTTGTGTAGGGGAAAAAAATGGTTTTTTTCCTCTCTACTGTACTCTGTCATGCGCAGTTTGTTAAATCTGAGCTCTAAGACCATATTATCAATAAAGAAATTAGCAAACGTCATGGATCAGGAGGTGCATACTTCATGACATCTTTGGCATAGCCAGTCCTGGCATATATGAGAGATTTATCCTTTTCATAGGCAAACTCCTAATTATTCTTCTAGCTAAGTGAAAATCAAAAAGCTGTTCAATTCTTTTTGTTCTCATTTTGCAGTCAGTGGGTTTTCTGCATAAATTAGAGTCACTGAAGTTTCTACCTGCTGATTCTAAGTTGGTACCAAAGGGCGGGGGGGAAGCCCAAGTAGTTAGAAATGGTTTTAAAAGGTGATTCCAAGCCACAATTTATTTTCCTCATCAGCGTTCTTGTACCAGCCTAAATTTAAAGGAATGCTTTGAACTATACTACCAAATCCCCAAATCACTTCTTATATTCCAAAGTAAATTTGAAGTAGTAACTGGAATTAAATTGATTTGAATAGTTCTCCACATTTCTATTCTAACTTATGTCTCCTAGTGGATTTGTAATATTACTTATTATTTACATGATGGATTCTATAATTCTTGCATAAGTAACTAAAACAAGCTACAGTTTCAGGTAGTCACTCCTTTGGAGATTATTTTTAATAACTACAAGTTAAAATAACCATTAATTTTTGCCTTATTGTAATTTCCTTTTTTTAAAAAAATAAATTTAATTTTACTTTTGTTTATTTGGGTGGTTTTGTTTGGTTTTTTTTTCTTTTCCAGGCTGCTCTTCTAAGTATTGTACTGAGGGACTCATTTGCAGCTCCTGAGAAGGACATTTTCCAAGCTTTGATGAATTGGTGTAAACATAACCCCAAGGAAAACCATGCTGAAATCATGCAAGCAGTGCGTTTGCCACTAATGAGTCTAACAGAACTACTAAATGTTGTAAGACCTTCTGGATTGTTGTCACCTGATGCCATTCTAGATGCCATTAAGATTCGTTCTGAGAGTCGGGACATGGACCTCAACTACAGGGGCATGTTAAGTAAGCATCAGGGATTTTTGTTTGTTTGTTTGTTTTCTCATTTAGTGACTATAGTTGTCTGGAGGATACGGTTAATTTGTGCTTTGAGTTTTTATCTATTATTATGTGTTTTAAAAGGCTTACATAATGAAATATCTTGTTATGTACTGTTCTTGCCATTTCTATTCATCAAATAATATTAGTCAACATGTTTTCTTGCTTTGTATCTCAGATATTGCTCAAATGTGACTGTTGTAATAAGAGTGTATTTTCGTAAAGGAAGTGCTATTTTAATAGAAAATAGAAAAATTAAAAAAGAAAAAAGTGCTATTTTAATAGAAAAATAGAAAAAATAGAAAAATAGAAAAAATAGAAAAATAGAAAAAATAGAAAAATAGAAAAAATAGAAAAAATAGAAAAATAGAAAAAATAGAAAAATAGAAAAAATAGAAAAATAGAAAAAATAGAAAAATAGAAAAAATAGAAAAATAGAAAATGTTTTGCAAAAACATTAAAAATAAAAATGCATTGGCCGTGGGATATATGATATTTAAATGGTTTTATGTTGATGGTGACTTGTTTTCTGCTTCATGAAGATTTTCATCTCTTCTCCACTACTTTTGATTTTTCTCGTACTCTTTACATGCTTGCCCAAATAGTATAAACAAGTCTTCCAAAATGGTATTAATGGAAGCCTAAAAAGTGTGAGAAGCCTTTTGTTTGACTTTTGTCTGTGCTCTCTGTTAATTCAACAAGAATGTCTAACACTGAGCTTTAGAAAGATACTGTTAGTTTGCTATCTGATGTGTGATTTATACAGAGTATTTGCCCCACAGCAGAGAATAAAGTTAAATGTTCTTTGAGAGCCTGCACTGTAGTCTGTCAGTCATGCATGATGAGCCCTGAAAATGGTAACTGCTTTCTCAGAACTGCATCTCCCCTTTGTTCTCTTTTAGAAGTTACAGATATTAATATTTAAACATAAGAGTTTAATATTAGGATATTGTAAAAGTCTTGTCATGCAAGGCATTCTGTTGACAGTGCAGTAGATAAATTTGAAAAAGTTAAATGGTGTTTTCTGACTTCTCTTTCTGCATATTTATGTCTCAATAATAATATGCTCCTAATCTCAAAATTTCTACCTTTGTCAAAATCACAGCTTTTTAGAGAATTGAATTTCTGTGTTGTTTTAGTACTAGTTCAGGCTCTTGCGACTTTTCCTATTTGTGGAAACACTGACAACCACTTGCAATTTCATAGTTGTACATTTGATGTTTTTATGTAGTAGTACTACAATACAGTTAAAATTTTACCACTTCAAATTCTGTTCCTTAGATGTTAAACTTAACATCCTGTTAAAATTCATACTTCTGTTGCCAACCTGCCTGAAGAGTTCAGGGGCAGCTTTTCATCATTTAGCTTTCAGATCATGTTTTCTAGGGTCTCTCCTCAAACGAGACTGTTAAAAATGTCTTTTTAACAGGGTAGTTCATCAATGTATTGTTTTGCAGTTGGAGTTAGGGATCATTATCCCCAGTTATCTTGATGGAAGGTCTGTTCCTAGGATGTAACAGGTTTATTACTGTGAAATGGTGGCATAAAAAACTTGCTTTACCATGTTGGTTCAAAGCCCAGGTAGCCAAAAGCTTCCTGTTTCACTTAGGTTCATTTAGCTTTGCAGAGTATTGGAAGCTTGTATAGCTATCAAAATAGCTTGTATAGCTATACCACCATATATACCACTCTGCAAATTCATGATGCATCCACATGAACATCTTATGTGATTTTTAGTTTCCTTCCACTTCAAAAAAACCAGCAGCAAAACAAAAAACTGTTGAAATTAGAACAAAAAAATCAGAAAGGGCAAAAAAATTATTAGCGGTATGGTGAGAGGTTGATCACAAGGAGAGACTAAATAGACCAAAACTTTAAAACCAGGAGGGAAGTGATGATTGAATGAGGAAGGTGCAACAGAATTCTGTAAAATCATGAAGGGGACTGAGAATATAGATACTACGTACTAGTAAATTATCACTGCTTATTATTGCCATAAAAGACCTAGGGAGCATCAAATGAAACAGAAGCAGCAAAATTTCTAAAATGCCTCTCTTTTTGTACTTTTTTTTTTTAGTCTTGAGCATGTGTTTGTGGCCAAGAAAGGATACTGGCAATAAATCTTTGTTCTGACCTAATGCAGTTGATGTTCAGAACATCTAATTGGCAGTATGAGACTGTAAAAATTAAGCAGTTATTTCCTTTTCTTCTTAGTACCAGGGGAAAATATTGCAACAATGAAGTATGGAGCACAGGTTGTAAAAGGGGAGCTGAAGTCTGCTTTATTAGATGGGGATACTCAGAACTATGACCTGGATCATGGCTTCTCTCGACACCCCATCGATGATGACTGCCGTTCTGGAATTGAAATTAAACTAGGCCAGCCGTCAATAATCAACCACATACGAATACTCCTGTGGGACAGAGATAGTCGGTAGGTGCCAAGTTGACATAAAACGGGAAGGTAATGCATTTTATACTGGTGATAATAGATCAACGCGAAATATTAATTAAATATAGAAACAGCATGATACAGTGTTGGAGATGACAATGACAAGTTTTATTTGAAAACACCCTGTTTTTTAAATGCAGTTTTGGTTACTTACGCACCAGACCATATTTTGTGATACTAAACCACCTGATAATATTTCAATGTATTTTCTGTGTCTTCATTAAATAGTTTATATTACTAATGAAAGTTTACGTAATTTAAATTGTTTTAATTGTTTTCTATTTGCTACTTAGTTTTCAACTGCTTTTATTTTAGTTTGAAAAACAATGTTCTAGTTCTTTTGCAGAAACCATATATTTTACATATTTACATTCCAAACGTTGAAGGAATGTTTGTTCAGATTTTTTTAATATATCAAATTGTTAAGAAATAACACTTTGACAATAATTCAGAGATAGTAAAATTTGTTTAGAATGTGAATTACCGACTACCTACAGTAGTTATTAGAAGCCACTTCCTGATGAGACTGGTGAAGTATGAACTTTCATGGATGCCTTAGCCAATTTATGCTCAGCTACTTTAGATTATTATGGAATGCATGAAAGATCAAATTATGCATATTTGAACGATTGAGTGACTGCTTAAGTAGGAAAATTGCAAGGTTCTTTTTATTTGACAAATTGAATATATTAATTTTATAACTTGCCATGACAAAGATTTTACAGTTTAGGAGACAGCTCATGCAGGTATTCATAAGCAATTTCCTATTAAAAACAATAAAACAAGCTACTTCTAACACATTATTAGATTTCTGATAAAAGATTAATTTTATATTACTTCCAGACTAACAGTTTAGAATTGCAAAACAGTTGCATTTTGTTTTCTTAACTAAGCTGTGTTATTCTAGAAGAGTGTACTAATGTTTTATTGATTTTTATTTTTTATAAAGTATATTATTTTTAAAATATGAATTACAGTTATTCATCAATCAAAACAAACTACATGAATTTTTAGCTATTTAATTGTTTCAAGTAAGTTCTCCTGATTCAGTTCAACTGAAATCCTGATATTTCAACTGAAATATCAACTTTCTATTCCTTTTGGAAAGATTGAAAAGTAAAACTTTGAAGGTACAAGGAACTACATCATACAATATTATACTACTTGTCCCAGAAGATCAACCAAATTTACAAACCACTTGTCAACGAATTTTATAAAATTTGAAAAAGTATTAGAGATATATTAATAATGAGGAATTCTCTAGCAGTTTTTAGAGAGCTTGTAACTGGTAAAATGCCCCTCATCTGCAAGGCATAAATCAGCAGCTGCTGAAACTCAGGGAAAAACCCTTCTCCTTGGGACAACTTATTAAAAAACTATCTGTTGCTTAGTGTCCTATGCCCTTCCTATGAAATTTGTAGAACAAACCATTGTTGCTGGCAGAATATCAGCCAAGATGGACCTCTACTCTAGAGTTTTTTGTCTTCATAAAATACTGAGGGTACAGTGGTTTAGAATCTAGTTTCTGTGTCATCCTGAATTTTTTGTTTTTTCTGTGGGAACTTTGCTATTGGACTTTCTTTTGCTTCTTATGAGGTATAGTACCTGAATTGTCAGGTTTTTTCCCCCTAGTAGCTCAACTGTCTAAGATAAATGGAAAAGGAAGCATTTGGAGTACTTTGTCCAGTTGTGGGCTCCTCAGTATATGATACTATACCGGAGTGAGTTCAGCGGCGCACCAAGATGATGAGGGCTTGAGCACACGATGTACAAGGAGATGCTGAGAGATTTTTAAGAGGAGAAGGCTTAGAAGGGGGAACTTATTGCTGTCTTCGCCTATTTAATGGAAGAATATAGAGAATACAGGGCCAGACTCCTCTTACAGCTGTGTGCTGAGAGGGCAAAGAGCAGTGGACACAAGCAACAAGATAAATTCCTATTAAATATTAGGAAAAGAATTCATAATGGGGTAGTTGAACTTAGGAAGAGTTTACCCAGAGAGTCATGGATATCAGCCCTTGGAGGTACGCAGAACTTTACCAGCCAAGACCTTAAGTAACTTGCTCTAAGATTGTCCTTGCTTTTTCTAGAGATCCTTTCCAACCTATACTCTTTTAGTCTAAGAATTGCCAGCCACTTACCTGCATCTTTCTCATGGGATACATAAATAATATCTCCAAAAGAGATGTTTTGGCAACTGTACAAGTGCATGGTGGCTTCTTGTTAAACATACATTTTATGATTTGCTGATCCACGAGTGGAGTTTATACTTCATTCTAAGTATCGCTGTTGTAGGTATAATATGGAAATAGCTGTGGCTTTTAAGTTTTAGTTTGGGTTTGCTTTCTCCTAACAGCAAACTATAAACTAAACATAATTGATAAGCAAGAGAAAGACACAGATTCTGTTGGTAACTTTTTTTACTTTTTATTTTTGATGAGGTAATTTTGGGGTGTGTAATTAAGTAGTGACAGGCTTAACAATGTATCATAAACAACTGAAAGGGTCAGAAGTGAAGAACAACATCAGTGAGAAAATTATCATAAAGTAAATTTGCTTTTTTCAAGTAAAGGGTTTGAATTTGCATTTTTGATCTGATATGGCAATAGAAATAATAACTATATCACTGGAGTTTTAGATTTATACCACACAGAAAGAATACAAATTATTATTTTTATGACTAAGTTGAAAGTCTCCATTGCATTTTTTGAGGGACAATGGTCTCATCTAATTACTGCAGATTGTGAGTGTTAGGATGTTTTAAGTCATTCTGAAAACATGTCTTAACATAACTGCACGTGAATTTATTTTCAAAGCTAGTTTGAAAATAGGGATCTCTTTAGATATCTTAGATACAGGTCTGTGGGTAGGAACCAATAGCCGCCTTTTCAGCACAACTGAAAATCCAGAAGAAAGTGTAAAATTTAATACCTAAAATGTGGCTGCTAGTATTCTAACCAGTGTTTTTTTGACAATCCATAGGTCTTATTCCTACTACATTGAGGTGTCCATGGATGAGTTAGACTGGATTCGGGTTATCGATCACTCTAAATACCTCTGTCGGTCCTGGCAGAACCTGTATTTTCCTGCCCGTGTCTGCAGGTTAGTTCATCAATGTAATGTTGCATGGCTATCATTAAATAATGTAGACACCAAAATAAGATGGTGGATTTTGTATTATGTATTTCTGATAATGTATGATATACACAACTTCCATCAGCTATCTTAAAAAAAAATAAATTTGTCTATCTTGGTGGATGCTTTTTTAATATAAATATAGGTGATAAATTGCAGGCATCCTGTTTTGAAAACTCTGGTGCTTCCATCTCTAACTACGTATCTCTTTCTCCTTTCTTTCTTATTTTTCTTTTTTTTTGAGTCATACTCAGTTTTTCTCTTGCAGCTGATATGTTTTTTTTCACTCACTAGTAAACTGAGTTATCTGTCAATCATTCCTTGACTGCCAAAATGTTTAAAATGTGTTTACATACTTGCTATAGAACTTGGGAATGTATTTTATATATTTTCTGCTGTTGCATTGAAAGAGTGAAAGGGGAGAGTTAGGACAAGGAGGTTTAAGCAATGCTTTATGTAAACCAAAGCAGCTAGATGGGTTTAATCATTATTAAGATGATGATGTCTTTTTACTGTAGGTGCTGGGAATTCTGGAAAAAGCTATAATCACATTGAAGCTGTCTTATCCAAAAACTGAATTGACCTCATTGATAGAGAGGCCACAATCTGTAGATTCCAAAGACGTTATCATCATTAGGTTTTGGGTCATAGACCCAAGGAGGAAATGCCCTGTATTGTAATAATTATTCTGTAGACTCAAACTTTTTAATCAGCACAGCAACTCTTGGAATCCCCAAGGAGGGGAAGTGCTTTCTTTTTCCCAAAGAATGACCTCTTTCTCTGATCTTTACTGCTCTGCAATGTGGGATCGCTGGCAAGCAGTTGTAATCTGTGGAGAAAGAATCTAGTGGGTCACTTGTGTGTGTCTCCTTCTCAGATAACTCTTTCTCAGCCTCCCTGTCCTTTAGTAAGTTCATACTGAACACAACTGACTTGAAATTTATTTTTCCTGATACAAACAAATACATTCTCACCTTTTCCCTGTAATTTTTATGATTCTGATTTTACTGTTTTCTCTTTCTGAAATGGTTGGCACTGTTCCTTAATTTGTGTGTGTATCTGATAAATTTTTGCCTAAACGTGGCTGTGATAAATAAGCTAGCAATGATGAAATACCTCATGGAGTTTCTAGGTGTTTTACATTTTCTGGGGATACTTTTTTGTCTGTGTGTGACCTTAACTTGGTGCAAAGTGGATGGATTGTTAGTAAGCACAGCTTTTTTGCTTCCGTCATGTTACCAAGAAGATCTGAAGAGGTCTAGGGTGTTATGGTGGGACTTCCCTTAATCTTCTTTCAAAAGGGCAGCCATTCTTTCGCCTTATCCAAAGACTTGTCCAAAAGTGATTTTTCTATTTCAACATCAGTTCATCTGTTTGTCATTCCCCCCCCCCAAGCTGTTTTCATCTGTGCATGTGTGTGTGCTATGTTTTGAGAGCCTCATTGTTCTGTTCTGGTGAAGGCTCTTTGTAGCCTTGCCTGAAAGTGCAGAGGGGGAAGAGCGGAGGGGAGAACGTTACTCCAGAGTTTTAGGTGGTACCTTACTCATTTTTTGGCACAAAAGGACCTTTTGTACATTCTAGCTCTCTACTGATCCCTTAATCCTCTATAAGTGACTTACCCTCTATTGGAGGAGCAGATTATCGGGAAGGAGTTCATTTCATGTGGTGTTTTTATATGCATAGCTATGTTTTCTACTTAAATGCATGCACAAGCACACCTGGAAACTTCCCCCTTGTAGTTTTATTTTAGCAGATATTTGAAGTATACAGTTGTCCAGGTAACTACAGCACAGATTTCCTTATCACATAGTCCTCATGCCTCTAATTTTTCCTCTTCTGCTCCATGATCCCAAGTAAACCTGTTATTTTCTATAAATCTGTTACTCATTATCATATCCACAAAGTGGTGGGGAATTCCCTGGAGGTGCAGCTTCTTTGAAGAGCGAGTGAAAGAGCTAAAGAGAAAATCATGTAGCAGCATAAGTTTATGAGTACTTATTGTTAAGGAGCAGTAACCTTAAGGCAATATGAATTCTCAGTTGTGAGTCAACACGATAATTCAGGGTAGTTTAGATAAGGCTGTTCTGTAATGTCTCTTTACATTAGTGAATTGAAGCCTACATTATAGTAAGAGTGCATTTGCTATTCAAAAGTAAAAGTTACTGTGGCTATAATTTACTGTTCTTTTTATGTGTTTTTTCCTGTAAATAAGAAGAAAAGGCTATTTTAAATGTAATTAGAGACCTAAAATTGCTGACAAATTTTTGAGGAGTTCCACTTTAAGAACCTTGTATTTATTTATTTATATTAATATAAATAGTTAGGTCTAACTTGAAGGTTGGCTCGGCTTTGATCAAGGGTTTGGACCAGATGACCTCCAGGAGAGAGGCTTTGAGTGGGTGAGACTATGTACACATACATATTAGTATTTGAAACTTTTATTTATCTGGCTTCTAATTAATATTCTGTTTAGAAAGAAGTAAGCAAGGAGTACTAAACTTTTTTTTCTGTCTCTAATTTCAGGGTTTTGTGATTAAGTATTTAAAGTAGTTTTGTTTACTTAAATGAGTTAAAGTAGTTATCTCTAGGATACTAACATACACAAAACAGAAATACTAAAATACATAGCAGTTTTTTGTCATCTAAAAAAGAGATCATCTCCAGTGTTGTGAGCACAGATTTAAAATACGAGCTAATTTGAGATTATGTCAGAATGTATTCTTTTAATATTTGATATTCTGTTTTTACAGATGTTATGCATGCTTATCAAAGTGTTTTATATGCTCTGTCTAGAAAGAAATTGTTGTCACATTATCAACAGATAATGAAAAAAACCCATTTATTTCATTTGAAGATGTAAATGTCTGCCCCATTTTTAAAGCAAGACTATAATGTAACTCAGCAAATCACTCATATTTATTAGCACTAGGGTAATCAATACATTCTTTACATCCAAAACTAGTTATGTTTTCATATTTCTCAACACTGCTTCTGTTGTATACTCTTGAGTCAGTGTGACAAGTCCCAGTGCCAAAATTTTCCTGTTCATGGGCAACAGTACAGAGGAGTGCATTGCGAGCATCATGCTTTGCTCTGTCTTGTTGCCCTTAGTTTTAACATTTATTCCCTTTTTGTCTTAGTAATGCAGATAATCTCTTTGCAAGCAACCACTTAGGGAACCATGCAGCAATTTTTTTAAAGGTTTGTATGCATTTCCAGCAGAAGATGATGGACTAAGTATCTTTCACAGTGTGGTTTTTTTATCAGTATAGGTTTGAAATGGGTGGTGTTTTGGGTTTTTTATTTAAAAAAAGTTTATTCTAGCTCAAAGTGCTTTATGGCATCACTGTATAGGATGACATTTTGAGGAGCAGCAAAGAATTGGAGACTGGGGTTATTGGCTGTGTTTTTTATTTACACACCTTTTTTCAAAGCAAGGGAGTAGAACATGCCAAATTCTGTACACATTGTTGAAGGACAGCCTGTTTGTGTCTGATACAGTAGAGCAATTGTTCAAACACAGATTATAAAGAGAATATGAGCCCTGTAACATTAGGCAAGGTTAGTTGTCTTTTTGAGTTACCTTTCACATAAATATTAGTTATGCAAGGTGAGAGCTGTCAAGGGCTGAACTGACGTGTTCACCTGAGTTTTAAGAAGCTATTTGAACATTTCCATGGGCATAAAAATTGATGGAGTGTATCTCCTATTTGCATGTATGCAGGTTGGTGGGGGGGGGGTTTGTTTTTTGGAAACCTTTCACTTTTCTCTTAAGTGAATCTATCAATTTTCAAATCTACAATCAATGCCTCTTTCACACTAGCTGGAGGAAAAAAATGCAACCTTCTGGCAGTTAGTTGTCAAATAAAATAAGTAATTTATACCACAATGAACCACCAGTTCAATCTCCTTAACAAGTAATTTATTGTATTATGTGTGTCATAGTCTCTATCATGACTTTGATTTTTTTTTTTTTTTTTTTTTTTTTTGATGTATGGAGCATTGTGGAATATTCACAATAGTGTTAGAGTTAGGGACATTATTGTGCTTCCCATGAAAGATAATTTGTACTTGGCAAAGTGTGTACCAAGCCATCCAAACTGATTAGGCAGAGTCAAGTAAGTAACGTGATAAGATTACACTCTTTTCTTCTTCCTATTACTTACTTGTATGCTCCAGTCTATGTTTTAATAGGTTTGGAATAAATTTTGCCAGCCATAACCTTTGTCTAGATTAACAGATGGAAAATGGAAGGGCAATGACCAAAGACTCTGAAATTCTATAATGAAAAGGAGTTGAGAAGATTGTTTATGCTTTGTCACACACAGATGATGATTTATTTGTGATTTGTAGGATGTAATCCCTGATTTAGATATAGAAGCTAATTTTGTACAAGGAAGATTATTTCTTAGGCGTCAAAGCTTAGTATAACAGGTGAGAGGGTGTTGCTGTATTTTGAGGGTTTTTTTTAGTAAGAGGAAATGCTAAGTATAATACCTGGGCTTTTTATTGACATAGTTGTATTTTAGACTTTTAATTTTTGCTTTAAATGCTTTTAGAAGACATTATTCCACCACCTGTAAAAATTGAACAGCCAAATACTATGCAGAAAAATCAAATAAGAGAGAAGGATTACAGGGTAATTTTTTTTAATATGGCACTGTATTTTTTCTTAAAATTTCTTTTGGTCCTAGTTTCATTGTTTGCACTTACATAGCAATTTTCATGTAGAGCTGAAGACTTTTAGAGGGAAGAAGAGAGAGAGAAAATAGTCATGTAAGAAACTTCCTGTCAGGGTTAGGAACAAGTGTCAGGTTCATAGTTAATCCAGCTTCCTCTTTTAATAGTTAGGTAATGTAGAAGAGAATGCTTGTGTGTTTGTTTTCCGTGTGTGGTTTGTTACTGATTTTTGAAGTGAATATTTTTCTTCCCTATTTCCAAGTATTTTTAATATGTATCTGTTAATTAAGCCAACTGTTTACCCTGTCGTTAACCTGAAAAAATGAATACCATCTTCTTGATTATATTAAAAAGTTAACTCTTTCTTATATAACACTTACTCAGTCCATAGTCCTGACAATGTTGGACTGTGTTGTGTTTTAAGAAATCAGTAATAAAAATCATAAAAGAGCTGCTTGCAGGGTATTTTTTGTAACCTATGTGGATATCAGTTTGAATATGGGTAAGCAACGATAGTTCATTAAAAAAAAAAAAAAAAAGGGCAGATTTTCAAGTTGAGATAGCAGTCAGAGTTGTGATTCTAAGCCACAGTTCTTTTTTTGGGATAAAAAAGTGCAAATACAGTAAGTGAATGTTAATACCTCTAAAGATCTTTGAACAGACAATGCTTTTCTGTTTTGTTCTTCTCACTTTTTTCAACCTTTCATTTTTGTTTTGTGGCTTCATCTTTTTACTTTGTTCTAGACCATATTTTTGAAGAACTTCATTAAAGCAATTCCAAGAAAATGAAAAATTTTGAGAGGTCTCAAAATAAGTCAATGTAGCCACAAGGTGTCACTATAATAAAAGTTTAAAAGACTTGATTTCTTTCTGTTTAAACTGCTTTAGTGAAACTGTTACTCCTAGTGTATGTTGTGCTTGTGTACTAAACTTCCCAGATTTACAGAATCATTCTGGTTTGCTGTTTTTGCTATAGAGGGAGCAAGTATAGAGGGGATACATTAAATCAGAAGGAAACTCTCAATTAATCTTCCATGGTTCATCTGACATTGGATGATGCTGAGTTTTAACTGGGGGAGTATTTGCCTAACCAGACCAATTTATAGTTTGAAATGTAATGCTATTTTGTCAGTAATACCAGAATTTGAAAAAGATAATGAAAGGGGGAAAGAGTCAATTTTTATCTGCATTTGCTACTATTTTATTGTCTTGTCTCTTCCTGAGATATTGTAATGTGACTAATCAAAGGGAAATATTAATTAATTATTACTGCATAAATTTTTGATCCTAAAGCATGTTTCTATTGAAAGAACTGATAGATGCCTGTAGAATAATGCTGTAAATGTGGGAAATTATTTAAGCATATTCTTTTTCCTGTTTTTTAATTTGTTATAAATTGAAAAATGTTGAGGTTTTCTACTACTAGTAGGTTGAATTAGTAGTGGTATTAATATGTCTAAGTGCTTCGTGTTTCTCTTAAAGTACTTGGCTGCTGTGGAAAGCGTGGTGTAGAATTATTTTTACTTTAGAAGGTGTACTCGTGTATTAAATGTATTTATCAGTGCAGAGAGAATTTCTTGCGTTTCCTTTTATTAAGCATTGATGATATTGGGTGGGTTTTTTGTTCAGTGCTTCAACAGTTTTTGCTACTAATGATTACACCATTTGTAATCCTCTGCCTGAGTGGAGACAAATTAAATTGTAGACCCTGTCTCCTGAGTGTTGAAAAAAGCAAAATGTAAAAAGAGTCAATGTTTCAGTACTAATGCAGTTCCAAACTAAGAAATATTGGTAGTTGTGCACAATTATTTTGCAGGTAGTGACATGCGAAGAGATGTGCTTTTCAAGTATAGGCTAGACAAGACTTTTTTCTCTAATTCTGTTCTTGGTCACGCAGCCTTAGGTACCTGTGCTTTATACTGGTGACGGTGCAGTCATTTATTTTTCTTTGCACTTGGGAGAGTCACTCATTGAAATTAGCTACTGATTAATCAGCAATGTCTCACGTTCAGCCTTACCGATAAGTCTCTGACATGCTTATCTGTAGTAGATACCCATTTTGCAGTTTTCCTGTGCTTGGTGGAAACTTAGTGGATAATAATTTGCCAAAAGGTGTTCCAAATATGGTTCAATTTAAGAAGAAGTTGAAACAAGTGAGGAGTTAAGTCTTGAGGAAAAAGCAGTTGAAGCACTGTCCCAGGTAGTTGAAATAAACTGAGAAGGCGGCAGTGTCTGCAGATCTAATTTAGCACTGGCTTTTTTAAGCAAGTAATTCTGTGTCCTCCCCCTCCCCCAGTAGAGAATGGTGATGTTCAGAAAAAGCATGCAGACATCCAAAAAAAGCTTTTGAGCATTGTTTTAACTTAAAGTGCAACCCTACTGTATCACTGACCTAACTGAAAAACATAGACTAAGAGTTACTGACAGGAGCTCTGGTAATGCCTTCAGGCAGTCTGAAAAGCATTTGAAAAATTTTTCATCACTAAGTCATTAATATCCTTATAAAAGGACTTCTTCCAAATGGAATGATTAAACTTGGGCAACTGAAACCATCTTTACCTTAGTTACTGCACTTGAGAAATACAAATGGTTGCATAGGCAACATGTTGATTAGTTATTTTATTTGTACTGTGCTTTGGGAAGCATTGACTGTTATGTAAATATTTTATTTCTAACTGTGCAGATACGCTGATGTTTCAGAGTTTAGGAAAAAAAAAACCCTTGCTGCACAATACAAATCAGCTTTTCTTCATTTCTGGATAATTGAAATCTTAAAATCTTTTCCTAATTCTGATACTGTATGTAATACAGTGATAATGTAATGTCCAGAGATAAGTAAAAATTATCTTGGTTTGTATTACAGAAACATATTATTAAAATAAAGCAATTTTGAAATGTCACTCCAGACCTTTGAGGGTTTTCACTGGCATTATTTTCACAAATGAATTTTCACAGCAGGCAAGCAGTTTTCTTTTTCTGGTTTTCTGGGGGTTGGGAGAAGAGCTAATCACTCTTTCTAGTAGAAGGTGATCATATTGAGGAATCTTTATTGGCATGTTTCCAATACCTTGCTTTTTAGCTTTGTGAAATACAAGGAAATGATTTCCTGAAGTCTCCATTTTAGTGGCTAGGTGCAGCTTGATTATCTTTCTATCTGTCAGTGTTTGAACATCTTTTTTTCCAGTATGTGTTCAATCTGGCATTTTTTTCTTTTCCGAAGATAAGGTGATAGTCTCAGATTTTTCAAACAATGTAGATCATCTACACAGGATCAAGAAAGCTATTGTCTCGTCTGGGATGGAGCGTTTATTGATTTAAAAGATCCCTTTCTTCATTTCAGGTTATGTATACTTTTGATCTTAAGCTTACACTTCTAATTTCAGCTCCAAACGTGGTCCTAGTGATATAGAAGCTCATTTCTGTACAGGCGTAATCAATAACATTTTTCATCAAGAACTTTATCAAGGCAGCTTTTTTCTTCTGAAATTCCTTCTCTGTCTCTGCCATAGCAATTTCAGTTATCCTAACCTAAAGAGCCCAACTGAGCTTTGAGGAAAAGCAGAAAAGCTAGTGTGCATTTAAGCTGTCAATGACAACCTGCCAGACAGCTCATCCTCTGAAAATGAATATTTGTCTGAAAAAGTGTGTGTAGAGGGGTCAATGTGGCTTGTATAGAAATACCTGAGAATGTGAGAGAGAGCTTGCCAATCCAGTTTGTTGGATATGAATTATAAAAAAAGTATAGTATATTATTTTCTTTTTTTTTTGTTTATAGTTTAGAAGAAACAATTAACTTTTTAAGAGATCTAGATTACATATTTCTCATGTTTGACATAATAATAAGCAGGTTTTTTTGTAGTATGGTTAGAATTTCTATGTATTCTGAGTTTTGATGTATTCATTATGAGTTTCTTAAACTGTAAATTGTTTCTAGGTTTGTTTTCAAGCTGTTTCACCTCATAAAAGAGATCCGACATAGGTGAAAATTATCAGTAGTTATTCAGCTTGACAGTGATACATAAAGATACACCTAAACACTAAATTATCAAATTGTTCATAATAATTCTACAGCAAGTTGTGTTTTAAAGTTAATCTTGCATAAGACAAATCTGTGTTTAAAAGGCATCTTCAACACTCCTTTTCTTTAAATCCTCTTCTGTGATTTCTGTTACACACCAAGAGCTAGAATTAACTGAAAACTTGCCATATATATTTACAAAGACAGGCTTTTACAAAAGGAAATCTTATTTTGCCAAATTTGTAAGAATTCTGGTTTATTTTAGTTTGTTGATCAGTGATGGCCATCTGTTGAAGTTGTTTGATGCCATTGTATAAAGCATTTCTCTTTTTCCCCATTTCTCAGCAGATAATGGGCATGGTTTGTTGATGTGTATCTGTAACACTGTACCACACTTACAATTACACATTATGGATATTCAAATTGTATACATAAAACCAAGTAATACTCTTATGTGGACTCACTTTTCAGTTTCTAAGTTTATAAAGCCATCTGTCAGCCAACACTAGGCCAATCTCAGTTGTGGAGTAATTTGGATGATGTTAAAAATTTTACAGTAATGCAAATTTGTCTGTGGTTAAACTTGATTCTTTGTTCACAAACCTCAAGTTATCTTCTGTGTAGCACTTTTTAAAGGTATAAATCAGTGTATGAATAGGAAAGCCATAAAGTAAACTGCTTTATTCAGTGTCCTTTTTCTCCTCAAAAGAAGCTTGTAGAACTGGTGTTGAACTTAAGCTTCTTGAGCTTGGACTGTACTTGCTCTTTTTCATCTCAGTTTCAATTGGGAGGATTAGGCTGATGGTTCCATTTGATGCAGCTTTTAAATAGTTTTCTGTTCCATGAAAGGAATGTTCACCCCTAATATGGAAGAAGATAGGACACAAAGAGTTCAAAATGAAAAATCAAGACCAATGAAAAGACCAATAAATAAAAATGAACAAATTAGGTGCTATAGAGAATCAAATTTATAGGAAATAAGACATGTGAAAGTGTGCATAAGCATATTCAACTGACAGAAATGAGTAAGTGAAGGAAAGAAAGCAAGGGAAGAGAGATCACACAGAGAAAATACAATGTTTGGAAAAAAAATCAGTGCAAGTGAAAAATGTTTTAAAAGTGTTTTCTACAGTAGGGATAATTATAAGAAAACCACATGTGATTTATCATTTTCAGGCTGCTACTGGAAGCAGTTATTTTATTATTTGTAATGTCTTCTAAAAGAGAAAGAGTGATCTTTGTAAAACACCAGATTCTGCATTTGGGTTTTGATTTTTACCACAAAGCAATTTTTACAGCTTTATACTTTTCATGCTTGTTTTCCATTTGTAAGATTGGGACAAATATTTTCATACTTCACTGGAGATGTAATAAAGATCTCGGAAATTTTAGATACTGTAAGTAACATCATTAGTGATCAGTAAAGTAGTGCCTTCATTACTTTTCTTCATACCATTTTCTTTGTTGTTTGTATTGGGGCATAACAGCAGTGACGGAAGGTGTATTAAATATTGATTTCTAAATCTGTATTCTGTTCAATTCAATTATCCTGTCTCTTTTAATGGCAAATTGCAGAGTTGGCTAATCAAGCTGCATTCTCATTAACAACATAAGTGCCCTGTTGAGTCAGATCAATGGGCACCTCCCCCTGTGTCCTGTTTCTGACCCCGAGAGCAGGAGGTGCTGGTCAGGGAGAGCCTGTGAGCCCGGCCATCCTCTGTCTTCCGTTCTCCTTATGCTCCTCTGATCCTGTTAGTATACGTTCATAGATTTCTTGTCCATTCATTTATCTAAGGTCCTTCTCTGATTGGGCTGTTACCAACTGCTTTCACAGCTTCTAGTGGCAGCAAATTCCAAAAGCTCCTTAGCCATTGCATAAAGAAAGTAGTTTTACCCATTTAGACAATTCTTTTACTAGTTTGTGTCTTCTAGTTCCAGTATTGTGGGATCTGGTGAATAACAACACTGCATTCACCTTTTCCACTCTTACTAAGATTTTGTGAATGTCAAGCGTAGCCCCCTCAACCATCTCCTCTTTGGTTCCATCTACTCTGTTGCTTTTATGGTTTTAGGTGATCTTCTCTGTACCTTCTGTGACTCTACTGTGTACTCCTTGAGGTGTGGAGACCAGAACTGTACATGAGCACTTGAGATACAGGTGCACCAAACTGTTATAGAGTGACAGAACAGCACTATTTTGTTCTCAGCACCCTTCCCAATGATGTGCCACATTTCAGTGATCCCCTGCCCCTGGCATTTGACTGCCCAAAAAAAGCTTACTTTCATCTGCAGACTTGGAGACTGCACTAACGAGAACTTAGGCTCGTTAGCTCCCAGGCTACTTAGAAGCAAGATTATAGATTTTGTGACTCTTCTTGATATTGAGTGTCTTGCAAATGAAAACTTTGGCTTTCACAGTTCCTTGACTAACTGTGTGACCATATGAGACTTGCAGTTTCATTCAACCCTTATGTTAAAGCTTTAAAAAGTAAGTTTTGGCAGTATTTCTTTGGGTTGAAGTTGATGCACTGTTTACAAAGATTAATTCTCTGATATACTTCAGAAGCTAAAATTGAATGTCGTTTTTTTGGCATGGTTTTTGGTTTGGGTTCCCCCCCCCCCCCCAAAAAAAAAATTTCACTCTAAACCTGTCTGGGGATTTTCTCAAGTTACGCAATATCTATTTTTGTGGGGAGGATGAACATGCAGGATTTTTTTTTTTTTTTTTGTGTTAATGACTAGAATGATGGTCTTTTAAAATGAGTGAAATATTCTGAAGTTAAAATAATTATTTTCCTTCACATCCTCCTATGTAGAGTTGGGGGGGGAGAATTTGTTGGTTGTTTTGCAGATGTATTTTTAAGTGGTTACAATTAAATTGAATTGGAAAAATCCTGAAAAGCCCTTCTGAACTTGAAGAACTTGAGTTTTTTCTGAGACACATGATTTTTCAAATGTGTAGGATTTGTGTGTGGGGAATTTATACTAACTTGCCATGTGACTTGACATTACATGTTCATTTTCTCATTAACTTAACAGACGCCCTCACTCTTTTTATGCTATCAAAATTTGGATAATGGAGTTTAAAAATAACTTTATTTTAAAAAAGCAATTAATTCAAAAGAGGATAATATGTTACTGTATATGTAACAAGCTTTTTAGAGTCTAGAAATTAAGAGTTTAAATGTCACATGTTTGGACATTTGAAAAAATTAGGAGTGAATTATGAGTACATAGTATTAAGGCATACAATCAATCTTAACTGTGCCTTAGGGTGTTTCCATACAGCAGTTATGTTCTTCAGTGCATATTAATAAGTTTTCTTATCTGATAAAATTCACTTCTAAGAACTACTGAGCTTGGCTTTCAAAAATTATTATTATTTTTATTACAGTATCGGTAGCAGGACAATTTTCTGTGTAAATGAGTATTTATGAAGACTTTCATTGACGTCGGACAATTTTAATTTTTTTTTTTTCAGTTTAACTAGTGATGTTAATGTTTTGTTTGGAGGGCGAGGGTTATTTTTGCTTTGTTTTTTTACAAGAGTATTCTTGATTTTGATTTAATAGGTAGGAAAACTAAATCTGGATGAAACACTGTGTATATGTGTATGCATAGACACTCTTCCCATTCAGGTTGTATTTCATCCCCTTTTTTTGAAGGGAAGGATTTAATGTATATTTAGATGAAAACTGATTTTAAAACTTCAGTAGATCAAAATAGGGTGAAGGGCTGGAAGACATTATTTCTGATGATTCCAGTTTGTAGTAAATTATAAAGCATATATAACGGCTGTGAAGAGAGATGACTTCCTGTGTCATATTTCATCTTGCCTTCATAGATAAGTGTGTAAATGAAAGGGAAACAAATTGTTTCAATATGGCAAATCTATATTATTTCTTTGTAGTAAAAATGAATGAAATTGAAATAATTCACTCTTGGGTGAAACTAGAAACTATAAATGTATTTTATCCTCTTGGCGCGAATTGACATACTGCAGATTAGTAACAAGAGAATGTTCCTCGTATCATCACCAGTAGTCAGACATGTTCAGGAGTACTGGATTACAGTTGAGAAAAAAGGGTTCACCATACTCTTGTGTAATTTCCACAAGAATTACAGAAAAGCATGTAATTCATCATTTTAACAGAAGCTGCTGTTCACTGTTAGAAAATCTATCTTTTCAGACTTCTTAAACCCTTTTTATGCTTTATATTATGGAAAGTTTGTAGTTACCTGTGCCTCGTCTGCATCATCTATGCATCACCTGATTTCTGGGAAGATACTGAAGGCTTTTTACTGTCCTCTGGCACGTGGGCATGTGTTGGCACCAGCGCATCTAGCATGTAACTGGTCTTTCCCACAAATGTCTGGAAATAAATATAATAATAAGGTTTGGGGTCAGCAGCATATTTAGAATACTTTGTTTCCACAACTGACCGACAGTCTCTTGGCATTTTGTAGAGAATGAGACATCCTTGAAAGGTTCACAGTGCCGTATGCAAGTTGAGCTTGTAGGGTTTGTAGTTATGCTACACAAGCAAGCTAGCAGGGAAAGTATCTGCAGCCACCAAAACTTTTCTTTTCCTATCACCTGTATGAATGCAAAGAAAATCAAAGCCAAACTGTTCTGTTTGGCTGTGTTCAAAAGACACATCTTTCTCTCTTGCTGATGGGCATGGCAAAGCAGCTAGAAAATGCCTAACTTCTAGAAATTTTAGTTGTGTGTCTCAATTCTGACTTGCACGGTTTGGTTTACGGAGTAATAGTATGCCAAAATATGTACCAATAGTTCATTCTTTGACAAAAATTGGTTCCTTTATGTTTTTCATAACTGGTTAATTATTAAGAATTCTTCTGTTACTAAGACTTCAACGAAAAATTTAGGAGACTGTTCTTAAGCCAGCTTTCCTTGTGTATCTGTTTGTTTCTTATCATCAGTGTGAATGCTGGAGAAGTGCAGATGCTCACTTTAGTTTTCATGTGACATGTGAGATGCTCTGCAGAAAAGTTTGCTGCTAGGTATTTAATTTTCTGGTACATAAGAATTGTTTGGAGACCACTACTGTCAAATTTGTTACAGCACAGAACTGTATAACATTTCACAGAAATAGTCTGACAAGGATAAAGGTTGGCTGACTGCACAGCAAAGTAATTCTAGAGGCCAATGTAAGGTAACACAAATTTGCCAGAGGAGGCTAATCTTGCTACATTGCACATATAATTAATAAAGAGCGGAGAACCTCTTCCAGGACTTGACAGAGCATGAACCTAAATGTGGCGTTTTGAATGCCTTTTAGAGGAGCCTTTTTATATTCAGTGATAGTGCTGGGGAACCTCAGGTGACTATTCCCACAGCATAGCTCCCCAAGTTGAATGCCTGCAGCTAAATGATGTGAATAATTCCTCTTTCCTTTGGGAATTGTTTCTTGTTAGGAGTGTTCATGTTACAAACTGGAGATATGCATGTGATGGAAGAGATTAATACTTCTTTGGAGGAATGTTAGTACAAGGGCAGGGTGCAGGTAAGGCCTGTGCTCAGGAAATGGCTATTTGATTGATATTGGGGAGAAAATTACTATTGGAAGGTATTTTCAGAAACAGTGCTCTGAGTTTAATTATATGTGCATCACTTAAACTTTTGAGGGGGAAGAAATGGTACAAATGAAATAGAGGATGTAGGTAGGAGATGGAGGTGACAGGATAGCTTGTCTGCTCGGATAACCTAGGATTTCTATACATCAAACATCTACACTAGGTAAGGCAAGTGTGAAAGAGAAAACATGAGTGCTTTGACAGAAGAGCAGTTAGGTTTGTATTTGGTAAACTGGGGAGATGATGGGACTCTGGAATTCATCTTTTAAATGCAGATGAGTCTAGACTTCTTATTCAAGCGGCAGTGGACAGGCTACATTTTACTGGCGTTTGTTTCTGTATTGTGGTTGTTTTGTATTTGTCATCAGAAATAAGGTGACTGAGTGGAGATACTTGAATTTTGGAGAGAATCTGGTTTATGTGGGTTTTTTATGACAAGTCTGCTGAATCATCACACACTTTTAATAAAATGTTTGAGCTTGTTGAATTAAATAAAAATTTCTAAGTTGGAATTCTCCAAAGATGCATTTTAGACACAATATTAGTTTGTGTCTAAAATTAATCTAAAAAGGCATTTAGCAACTGGGGAGTTGACTGAACATTTTATTCTCTACTATAAGCTGGTTTAGTGCACATTTCTTCCAAAAATTATTGTTAAAGAATCTTACAAATCATAGGCTAAGGAAAATTGCTTAAAGCAATGCATGGAATGCAAACTGAATGTCTGCCCAGGTTGGCCTGTTTCCTCTATTAGCTTTGGCAACTATTGGACCTCAGTTAAAAATGTGATGCATTGTTCTGTGTGTTTTGGGATGATGGCATTTAAACATTTTTTTTTATGGGAGGTGGGGAGACTGAGAGGAAGTACTGTTCTTGACCAGCCTCTTGAGCATTTGGAGGACTTCATTGGTGTGTCATTTATAAAATCTTTAAAAAATAACTGATTTTAAAATATATCTTCTCTGACTATTTACTCTGTTTGAACTTACTTGACACTTTTTCCCATTTTGTACTGTGGATGACCAGTGTTTGAGCTGTTAAGAAACAAATCACCAAATTTCTTTAGTGGTTACATTAAAAAAAAAAAAAAAATTGCAGGGTGGAAGAAGGCATCTAGGCACTGAAGAACATCTGTTATCCCATTTTATTTTAAAGTAAGCTCAGTGGTACATTGTTTAAAATGGCCATTTTGGTGAAATTCATAATCTAATCTTTATTATGTAGCTTCATGGCTTACATTGCATGCAACTGCCATGATGCAATTTAAAAAGTTGAGTGTATTTGTTCTCTATTACCTAAAAAGGAAATATTTCAGTATGAAAATGTTATAGTCATTATATCAATTTCTTAACTGCAAGTGGGAGGAATTAGTATTGATCTGATAGATTTAATAGTTCGTATTCAAAATCTATGGAATAGAAGTAATATTTTGCAGCTGAGTAACTGCCGAGTGTAATCCTTCGGGCAGAATTCTGAAAGCAGCTGTAAAACTGGATAATTAAGTTCTTTTCTTTTTCAGGCATAACTGGACTTGAGTATCTTTGTTCATTTTAGCTTCTAGTGAATTATATCTGCATGAGGAGCTAAATTATGTATTTTATTTCATTCGTTCAGATAAGAATTTGTTTTGGGTATTAAAATTAGGAACTGTATGCGGTTACCATGGAAATTACTTGAAGTAGTTGCAATACTTAAGAGAAAACAGAGGTCACCACAGGAGTCAAAAACAATGGGGAATGCTTTTATACAAGGTGCATCGGATCAGGCTGATAGGAAGGGACTGAGCTTTTTAGTTCTCTCTGCAGTGTTTTTCCTATTTCTAGTGGCCTTTTTAAAGTAGAGAAGAGTTTTTTCTGGGGCCCTCTGAACGTCTTTTGGTTTGCTTCCTCCCACACTTTGCTCCTTCTCCTTCCAACTTTTCGTTTTCAGAATTAGTTGGTGCTACTTCAAATGTTGGCTAAAAGAAAAGACTTGACAGTACTATGGAGCTTTCCTACCCACCTAGTCTTTTAAGGAGAACTTCTATGTTGACTTCGTAGTTATCTTGATTTATGGGTCAAGAAGGTTATGTACAAACATGTCAGTTCTTCAGTTATTAATAAGCTCCATCCCAGTTAGTACAGTGGTTTCATCAAAGTAGGCTAAAATACGCTTACACTGAGCAAGCAAAAGTTCCAGGAAGATGGAATAGACTAATGTGTGTCATCTTAATGATGCAAGACTTGTCATAAAAGAAGAATATGTACAAATTAACATCACTGTAGGGGAAGAAAGACTTTTTTTGTGGTTTATATTTTCTTGTGCATGATGTTTCAGGTGTTCAGACGTGGTGCTTTAGAGTGGACTTCTTCCATAATAATTATAGGTAAATATTTTCAAAGCTGTACATAAGAGTTAATAGATATGGGAGTTACAGTGGGTAGCTGAAATAAAGCAATGAGCACCAATATCAAGAACAAAAATGGGGAATTCTTATCCAGATGTTCTGAAATACACTTGTGCTTTTCACTTTGAGTAGCAGATTTTTTTTATTTTAAGATGTGGGAGGGAAATATGCAAGAAAGTCTGTGAGCTTAATTGCCATCATCTAATTAGAATATGCTGTGCCATACTTGGAGGCACAGGGGGAGGGTGGTCTTAAAAATAAAGCTGAATATTTTACTCTTTGTAGAATTATGGCCACACTTTAGTATTAGAAGAATTATCATTTATAGTTACTGTTACATTAAAGCTTTAATGAATACTAATTTACTCCAGGGTCACTGGAGTAATTTTTGTGGCCTGTTTTCTAGAATACAGTTTCTGACAACTCCCAAAAGTACAAATGGAACAAATGCCTGCTCTCTGGCATGCTTGATCATCTGCAGCTACAAGACGTTTTTCTTTTTGACTCTGCTTTTCTCTTTGCAATTTCTGTTGAGCAAGTTAAATGTAGCAGTTCACCTGCACATTAACAACGTCTTGATGCTCACATTCCTCCTCTATCTTTTTTGAGATCTTTATAGTTAGAAAAACTATTAATTCCTTATTTAATGCTTTAAATTCCTTTCCAGGCCAGGGCTGAATTGTCGGTGATTCATTCTGGTTCAGAAAACCAAGTGTTAAGACAGCTGGTTTCTTGGAATAGTGAATAACACACAACTCCCGTATGCCATGCTGTCACTACTTCGTCTTCCTTCAAAAGGCCTTATTGGGTGTTGACGGGTGGTTTCTACTGGTCCTCCTCTGCCCTGAGCTAAAGGTTAGCACTGAGGTCGGGATTTTTGAGGCTGAGACTCTCACCTTCCTCTCTTAACCTCTTATGCTTGGACTGGGAGTTGGTACTGCCATGCTGAGTGTGTGGGAAACTCTGCCAACTTCTTATTGAAAAAAAAACAGTTTGCTGAATTAGATATAGACAGGAGCTCCAAGGATCAAGCTTGAGACTTCCTTTTCACTTTCCCCCCCACTTTCTTCACACTAGTAGAGATACATGGTGCAGTCATCAAATCTTTGGATCGCTGTTAGGTATCTTCTGCTGGTTGTGGATGCTTGACAGCAAAATCATACCCAGTTTGTGAGTGAAGAATAGTTCTTCATATGCACAGTAATTAACTGAGAAAAGCACGCTCTTAGGCTAAACGTGAATATGCTCCTCACCCTCAGCACAGTCCCCTAGTGACTGTCTGCAGGCTGGTCATCAGTCGAGTGGGAAAGTGCTGGTCTTGGCATTCCGTGGAGCAGGCTGAGCCTTCGTTTTGCTGAGCTGCTGTCTTCCTTCTCTCTGCTGCTTCTGGTAGGGTTTCTATATCTTGTCACATCAATCTTTTTTCTTCTGTTTTTTTGGATTGTCTTACTTCTCTGCTAAGCTAATGCCAGATAGTAACAGTTTAAAGCTATCTCACATTTGTGCTTTTCCTTTGTTTTTAGTTTACCCTACATGGCTTAATTGCTTAAACATGCTCTCACGTGTAGACAGAGGTGGTAAAGACAACCAGAGCTCATCATTAATTTCTCTCGGTAAAACTGAGACCTGGGTCATAATGCAGGAAAGAGGGAGGCAAGAATGAAGAGTAAAAGTTTCATATTTGGCCCAAGACAGGCCTTAATCCTTCCCTGGAATTGGCTGTTGTTATTCTGGCAGTATGTTGCTGTCCTGAGTTGGAAGATGCTTAGAAAAATTTGGTCAGCTAGGTGAATTCTGTGGTCTACTGTGATGCAACAGCTTGTACGTACTGTGTTAACTTCAGGTAAAATGGGTCAAATGGTGTCAACAGAATTAGGAAGGATGTCTTGTTGATGTGAAAACGATGTGATATTTGTGCTAGATAGGATTTGGGACTATTTCAGCAAATGAAATGGCAGATGTATATGACAGGTAGTCAAGAGTATTTGTAAAGTGGTTTTGTGCATCTTTGGATAATATAATTGGATTAATACATAAATGCAGGATAATATAGTTCTTGTCAATGTCACTGATTTATTCTCAAAGTTACTGTCAGGAAATCAGCCTGATAATTACTGTATTTAAAAGGAAACAAATACTACACTATTTTCTTACTTGATCCCAATTTTATGGCTCTCACTTGAAATAACAAAATGGTTATTGCATCCTAGATAAAGGCAGCTGGCTTTCTCCAGACTTTCTTTAAAAATACTGTATTAGCCTGATCAGGAGGATTAAATAAGATCTTAAGAACTGTGTAGCTTGTGAGTCTCAGAAGAGATTGAAGAGGTTTAGAAGGCCTGGACAGAAAAGGGGAATAGGAGGATAAGCTTTTAAAGTAAAGAACGCCTTTTAAACTGAGAGTATTAGCCAAAGGGCAAATAAGCTGTATGCGGAAGACAGGATTTGGAGCAAGTGTCATGTGCAAAACATAGAAACATGGCTGTGCAAGACAAGCCTAGAGAATGCTTAGGAATGCTGAAAAAACTTAGAGAATTTATCATTCTGCCTAGAAAGTATGTTTGTTTCTAATAACTGTTGTAATAAACTTTTGTAACCTTTTCAAGTAGTCTACAACTGCATCTAAAAATTAATGAACTAAATAGTCCCAATGTCCATTCTTTACTCCTGCAATGAACTGTCACAGTTTGGCCACATCCATCCTATTAAACTCCTTTCGGCTTCCAGAATGGATTGACCATATTCATTGCCCATGGGGGGAATAGCTTCTGGCCTGTGTGGACCCTCACTGAAGCAGTGCTTGAGGAGGGAGTGCCAGTTGGGCTAGACTGGCATCACGCCAGGGACAGGTCTAACAATTTAACAGTGTAGACAGTATATCTACTTCCATTTTCAGATGACCTTAAAAATGAATAGTGTAGCCAGAATAATCTCAAGACTGAATTCTGGAAGAGCTTTTCCTATACTTTAGTGCACAATCACTGCTGTGCAGAAAGGGGGAACAGCTTGGAGGTAGTGGACCTAAGATGGGGGCCATCAGGTCCATTAAAGGCATGGCTTCAGTTTGCTTGAACAGAGTGTTTGAGAGAGTGTGAAAGCTCTTTGCATGATGTTCAACTTGTTAAATGATTGGAGAGCTTTGGTAGTCTTTTTTCTGACACGCCAAAAGCATCTCGGTGTAAGTTGTTCAATGACACAACAGATATATGTGCGCTGTATAGATATTTTCCTTTTCTGTTATGATACAGAGTGAAGCAATAAAGGATGTCACTGATAATTCTTTAGGTTTTCTAGAGTGCATGGATAATATTTTTTTTATTTTTTTTTTAATATGGGTGGTCTTAAAAATTCCTTTAGCTTGTAGTTGCTGTCCTTTTGCAGATGAGAAAAATAAAGCTAAAAGATATTGGCTAATCTGCTTTTGTTTGCAGAACAAACTAAAATTGCAAAGTTTTATTTTTAGTGCTTGAATGAAGGGTTTGGATGCTGTGTATTGTAAATAGATGCAATGAATATTAGTTGCTGGATTTTTAATAGGGTATAAGATGCATAAGTGAGTGAAGCAAAACATGTATTCAGCAATTGCCAAATCCAAGATCACTTTGTTTCTGTGGCGTGTAGGGAGTAAGAAGTGCAGTGTCAGTTACTCTTATATAGAAAGTTTATCCTCTGTCCCAAGTTGAGATTTAATATTTTAAAATCTTTTCTGTTTTGATCTTTGATGCCATTTTGTTAATCCCAAGTTGTCTAGTATCTCTGGACTGCTTTTAGGATGATGGAATGAGTGATGAACCTGCAGAGATCTAATACCCTCCCAGGGGGATGGTGAGACATGAGAGTGACTACCTTTACAGAATGAGAAACCTTGTGGTAGCATATTGCAGTGATAGAGTTAATATTCAGTTAAATAAAAGTGGAAGACGAGCAATAGTGCAAGGGAAGGAGTGAGAAATTAAGTGGTATCTTTTTAGAAGTCTGCCTTATTGCTGCCTGCATTGCTCCTCTGAGATTTTTCTATTGAGTGCAAGAAAAACAGCAAGCTCTTCTTGAAAAACCCAAGATGAAATTACTGCCATAAATTTGTATTTTTTTTTTTGTGGTGTAAAACCTTAATTTAGATGGGGAGGGTTTATTACCACTGTTTTCCTTGGCATGGCTAAGTTAAATTAATTTCAGATGACAAGCTCCAGGGTTTTCTTCCTCTCCTCCCTCACAGCCCCCACTTCCCAATGTGTGGAAAGTACAATTCGTTATTGGTTTGCCTTGGGCTCTGGAGACCTCATTAAGGGCTCAAAAAGGGGTTTCTGTCTCTGCTGTTGGACACTTTTTTCTTTTTTCTATTGAACTGGGGCCATTTGCATTCTCACATGGAAAGGAGTACAAGGGCTGGAGGATGAAAACTGTTGGGTTTATATTGCTTGCCTGTTGATAAAAAAGATGATACTAAATTAAAAAACTGCTGCTCTTCAGGCTCTAGTGTTATACTAAAATTTGCAATGCAGAGGCAGATCAGCTTTGGGATGGGAATGTAAGTAGGAAATATCAAGTCATTTTTGTTCTGACAGTTTATATGCAGAATGTCAATTTTTTAAATGGTAAGAAAAGATGCCAGCAAAATACTACATTTAGTCACAGTTTTGAGACACCATGCTAACACTTCAAATTCCTATTCCTATCAAAATACTGTAAGACCACCTCTTGGAAGCAAGGGACTGGGCTTTTTAGTCTGCACAGTAGTTCAAGACAGTATATTGGAGCAGTAAGCATATAAGAACTATCATATATGTACAGTGTATTTTCATAGCAAAAGCCAATATGCCTGTGAGAAACTATTTATTCCATCCTTACAGTAATTTTAAGGTTTAACATGAAATGTACACAGTCACGTCTTACTTTGACTAGCAAACAAAACTGTGTCTTTACGTATTTAAACCCACATAGGGTACTGAATTCTAATTTAAAGCCTTCTTACTGACGTAAAATAAAGTAGGAGTTCAATAAAACTGATTTTCTTATATAAACAGTTGATTCCCTTTTCTCTGGTGTTGTCTTGTAATAAAATAATGTGTAGCAAATGTAGAATTGATTGTGCCTTTAGTATTTTCACAGTATGTCACAGTGTTTTCAGTGGCAGTATAAAGCACCTACGCACACATGCACACACACATTTATGTATCTCTATATACATGAAGACACACACATAAACCTATATAGAAGGATTTTAAGACTACTCTCGGGAAGATTAAGTAAAGGTCCTTTATAAATATAATCAATAATTGTTTTAAATTCACATTGTATGCTAGTGTAATACACAGCTTATACATGTAATACAAGATATGATTCAAAAAAGTTACTTACAATTAAGATCAAACTGGGAATATGGAATGTCTAGTTAGCTAAATACCACATGTAATAATATTTTAAAACAAATGCTTTTATAATACAAGACTTCTTTAAATTGTTCTTTCTGTCTAGAAGGCTATGTATCTAAGAACTAGAATTTGTTCGTTAAATAAAATGTAATAAGAAATTCAGAATAAAGTACTGATAAATTTCCTTTCCTAAATTCTCACTTCTGAAAACAACTGTATGTTCATTGTTATGTGCTGCTTAAAATTAATTCAAAGATCAAAAATGCTTCAGAAAATCTTTTAATTTAGAATAAATGTATGACAGCCTGAAATAAGAATATTTTCTGTGAAGTTTTAAAAAAGGTTAACATGGATTTTTATGGCATTAAAAAGCCCACTTTCTTTTTTTTGAGGTAGGATCCTCCAGCATGTAGTTGTTACTCTGTTAAAAATGAAAACTAAATGGTACAAACTGTTCTAGCAGAGTCTAGATAGTAGGAAAATTTCTTTATGGGGAAGCAGTTCGTGTTTTAAACATACACATTGACAGTGATCAGTGCTTTATCTTATTGTGGAATTAAGGGGTTTTTTATTAGATGCCAAGAATTCTGCAATTTTTAAACCATCAGAATGTTTATAATACAGCTCTTGTTAAAGGAATAAGCTGTACTTCCAAAGCTGTCATGAGCAATGAGTTCATAAAGAAATCCTGATGCTGTGCTCAAGGTAGTTCTCTGGCATTCTGGATACGTGTTAGAAACTGGTATGCTCCAGGGCTGGTTTTGTATCTGTGTTGTTTTCCAGAAGTTGTGAAACTATGGGGTAGCTTTTCAAAACAGTAAAGGTGCGTTTTTACATTCATTAAATAAGTTTGGAAAAGGCTAACAGGAACTCCTAATAAAATCAACGAGTGTCTTCAGAAGGGTGTTCAGAGAGCCTGTGTTCCCAACAGGAGTTGCTTACTCCTAGTTAATATAAAAAAACTTTAAAAATTAAAGAAATTAAGCAAAATTCTGGTTTATTAGGACTTTTCTAGCTAGTCTCTGCATCATAACATCAGTTGGAGAGAGGTATCAGAAGTCAATAATGCTTCAGAGCTTGTACATGTAAGTTTTAGGCATGCAAAGAAACTAACCCAACTGAGGGGTTTCCAGTGAGTTGTACATTCCTCCAGCGCTAGGTGATTCCTTGGATGTAAGCCTTTTGGAATGCTTTCTTGAAGCAAGATCAATTTTTAGACACGTGAGTTCTTTTTATGTGCCAGAGCCTTTTGTATCTATGGCTCTTGCATTTGTTTTGATCAGAGCCTGCTCGGCCCTTGCTGTCAGCAGTTGCAATACACTGCTCCTAGCTGATGGAAAGCCCGGTGAGCCTATCTAGGGACATGCCACACCAAACCAGCGGAGCTCTAGTTTTCTGTTTGGAGGTTTGGGTATGAGAGAGAAAATGGGCCCAAATATACTTAAATAATTAAAATGTTTTTAAACTTGCTTTATTGTGTAAAAATCTTGTTTAGAAAGCATAATTTCGCATGTGATAATACCTAAGAATGGACCCTTTAAACAACAAAGAACTAAAAAATGTGGTAAGTTGCTACAGCTCCTAGACTTTGACTATAATTCTAATCCTTTCTAATCTAACCCTGACATCTTGTTTAAAAAAAAAAAATGAAAAGGAAAAAAATCCGTGTCTGTCTTCAGGTTTTTAATCTTGCTTTGCAGTTTCTTTTATAACAAAGGGTATTGGAAGTCAGATGCTCATAATATTTATATTTTTAATGATTTTTTTAATATGATGTAACTTCACTTTTAATGGCTCAGAATTGTTACAGATAGTTATTAACAGAATATTTACAATTTTGCCATGAAAATGGATTAGTCAGTCTTATCTGTGCTTGTTCTATTGCTAGAATGAAGTTAGTATTTTACTAATCTGCCAGAAAAGATGCTTGTTCCCAGAAAGTAAAGCTGAAATAAGTTTGAGCTGAAGTTCTAGCATAAAATGAGAGTTTAGGAACCAGCATGTCCTGAGTCATTAAATAATAAGGCATGGTTTGTTCCAGTTCAAACACAGTTGAGTTTCAGATGAATTTATTTAATGAACATGGAAATGAGTTGATCTTGCATTTGAAAAATAATACCAAGGTTTTTTGCTTATATCACAAATATAATGGGAAATCTGCACTGTTGAGCATAAGGATCCCATTGAAGATTTGCTGTTAGAAGAAGAGGTAGGGAGTGAGCTGATTGGAAGACCAGTAAATTCCTCTGCACTTCTTGCAGAAACCAACCTCATATCTTTGTTCTCAGGTGACAGATGAGTAAATTTGTGTTGATATGTGCAAAACTAATATTTATCTTAAAATAAAATTACTTACTTTTAAAAATATAACATAAAATATTATAGCTCACATCATTTTTGTGTAGGTTAATGGAAATAGACGATCTTTGTCTTTATGTGCATTAGGTACAATTTATTATATATAAAATACAACTTTGTTACATGGGTGGGTATCCAAATCCGCATTTGTAACCTGTGTGTCATCAACCTCATGGAAATATACTTCAGAAAGAAGTATACATGCAGACTGTAGAAACTGTTTTCAAGCAGTTCAAAGTGTTTTGTACTTACGGGCTACGCTTGAAGTCAGAGAATGTAAATGGAGAGTTATGCAAATGCTTTCTGTTTTGTTGTTCATGCAATATCCTACAAAGATATGAATTAAAAGACATAATTTAAAGAAAGTTTGAAATGTTATTAGATTCAGCATCAGTAGTCTTCACAAAGGTGATATTTGAAACATTGCAGTGAGAAGTTTCATGTGAGAGATTGTAAAGTAGTTAAAAAAAACCAACCACAACACAAAACTAACCAAAAACACCACAAACCCAAGCACTTTTCCCAAACAACCGTATTTTTCCTCCAGAGTAAAAAACATAGATGTATATTAAGTCATATAAAATTATAATTTAAATGACAAATTCTTTAGTGAGATAGAATTTTTCCAAAGACTTAGTTGACTTGAACACCTTTTGCCACTAGAGAGTGCTATGCAATAACTAAAATTTTTTCTCTCCAGAAAAAAATTCTCCAATTGCATCTTTCCTTCTTCATGTTAAACAGATAAGTGATTGATATTCTTCAAATGGCAAATTAGTTTACGCTTAACATGCAGACTTTAACTGTAGAAACTTGTTTGAATGACAGTAATGGTTTCATTGCAAGTTATTTAAATTTTTAAGGTTATAATTTACTCAAATTCATGTAATTCCGTATTTGACTAGACCAAAACATAATGCTGCTGACATTGTTTTTAGCGTTAATTTAATTACATGTGTTAAGAAAAAAACAAACCAAACAAAACCAAAAACCCAACCAACAAAAAAACCACCCCAAACCCCTAAAATAAGACTTTCTAATTCTTATTTTGCAGGTAATTTTGAAGATAAATGTAGTTTTGAAGATTTTCTTTTTTAAAATTAGTATTTGCTCAGTGGATCTATTCTTTTCTTCCTTCTCTTCAGTTTTATAGTTCTTTATAATTCTTCCTATGTTTCTTTTTTGGTAGACTAAAAGAAGATTTGAAGCAAGTGCTGATTCAATGTAGATGCTGTTTCTACTAAAGCTTGGTTTTGCAGACCAGTTGTACAGGCTTTTTTAATCTATATGATTCTTCTGTTGAGCAGAAGTGAATGTTGTGTTTGCTGAAATAACAAAATCAGTGTAATCGCCAAACAAGGGACTAAAATGTTGACTTGCCTGACAGTGGTAGTACTTGAATTCCTATCTCCCACTGCTGAAGTTAAAACCTCAACATTCAAGCCCAGAGATCTCATCAGGAATGTTTTTGCTATTTGGTATAGATTCAGCTAAAAAAGGTGTACAAAAGTACTTAATTGTGCAGTTTTTAAAGGTTTTAATTTACTGAAATTAGACACCTGCTAGAATGCTGTAAGAGTCTTGGCTGCTTTTCTTATTTGGAATTCAATAGCTTACATTGTGTGAGTGCTCACTAGTACAGTATTTTGTTATCAGGAGTCCATAGCTATAGCAGTTGAAAAAAAATGCTCCCCAACCTCATTATTGACAGTGAGGGTACAGCCAGAAAAAAACTGGTCATCTATTTTCTTGGGGAGGGGCGGGGGAAAATCATGGCATGTTTAATCACTATAGTTTGGGTAGCTTTAGGATGCCTCATCTGGGGGTGCCCATGAATAAAAATGAAAACTAGTTGTCTGGTTTACTGAAGTGAAAGTTGGATACGTGTTTTTAAAACTACAATATGTCAGCCAAAACTCCCTCTATTCTCCCCAGTTTAAGCATTTCCCTCAGTGATCAAATGCCTATATACCATATGTCCTTTTCAACTTTCTAGCCTCTTCAACCAGATCATCAAACTGACCTTAATCGTTGTTATTCTGTTTTATTTGCCACTTTTAAAATGTTGGTATAAACCTTTGCATAAGGTCTATTATTTCGGTTTTAATGACCTTCAAAGTTGTGGTAATCAGGATTCTTCCAAATTCCTCTTTACTGAAGCTCCCTTTAGAGTCATCACTAATAATCTTTAGTCTAGGTGAGGAACAGCAGTGATGGTACAGCCCCTGACCCAATTTTCCAGGAGTTCAGGGCACTTCAACATGCCTCTGTTTTTCTTGTCACATACAGAAACAATATTAAGAAAGCTCAAGACAGAGTGAGCAGTGAAAGTAAGAGTAAATGTTGCCATATGCCTTCCCATAAACAGGTACATGATATAAAGCTCAGTACAACCTATTATGATTACATATTGAATGCATTTCTTACTGAACCATAGACTTTCTTAATTTTACAATCATCTCTGACTACTGTGAAGTTATTTTAGGGTGAGTTTTCATACATAGTAATAGATGACATACAGGTTGGTTGATAAGAAATACAGCGTTATCACAGTTTGACAGATAAGCTGTAAATTGTGGTGTAATATAGTCTTAACATTTCCTAAAGAGATTTTATATTTTAATCAGGCCTGAAATGGCATGGCATGAATAAGAACAGTTGTGTCTTGGGGAAAGAACTAATGAATGTTGCTACTAAATTTTTGGCAAAGGATAATTTTCCTAGTTAAACATCTCTTTACTAATATATTTTAATGTTTTGTATGTGTTTTGTTGCTTCAGATAAATTTATGTTGCAATTTGTCTTACGCTCACATTTTAGCATTTTTGGAAGGAAATGCCTACTTTGTTCCCTTTTTAAAGAGAAGGAAAAGGACATAAAGTATGTCTTAAAAACAATGCTTGTGTCTAGGATTCTGATGCTTACTTGGATTTTACAAAGTCGTAAATAATTTTCTTAAATTTCATTAGTTAGGTTTATTTGGGTTCAACTTTATGGGGATGTGTGGAAATAGCTAGGGTAGCTTAAATATTGGAAAGCCTGAGTGGTGACTCACTCATGACCTGGTGGCCTGAGTAAGGTGGTTTTGGAAGTACAGCTGCCTGCCTTCTGATAGCCATGTCATTGCATCTGTCAGATCTCAGTTGATGACCCTTTGCCTTCATATTCCTTAAGAAGATGCCAGGTTATTCTGCTTAAAGTACTAACATGAGAGTTAAGTGTCTTGGGTACAGTTCTCTACTTTGCTTTAAGTACCTTATGTGATCTCAAGTATGTTATTTATCGTTCCCGTACCTCAGTACACCAGCTTCACTGTATGAATTCTGCTCATTCCCTGCTTCAAAGCAGTGCTGTGAGAAGAAGTGCTCGAAGTTGGTGATGTGAATAGTGTCTCCTCACTTCATCTCCTGAGATGCTCACTGTTAGAGTAATTCTTCTCAGTAGCGAGGAAATGTTTGTTTCCTACTACTTTGAAGCAACTTAGGAGACTAATTGGTTCATAAGATAGGTTAGCTGTATGTGCAAGTACAATCCTTAGCTGGATATTGGGAAGGCTGAAAAGAATGGGAGATCTTTTTCCTCATTCTTGGGTGAACGTAGTCACCTCTCTCCATTGTGCTGGTTCTTGTGCATGTCTGGCCTCTGCATGAACAGCTTCAACTCACTGATCCATGACAGGGTAGTTTTCTACTTCCTAATGAGTTGACTTGATTAAGTGAATAAGCACTGTCTGATAAGCACCCGAAGTGTTGCAAGAAGGAGGTGGAACTCCTTGGCTGGAAGTATAAAAAGTGGTGGGAAGCTTGAAATAATAAAATTGGAAATGGAGTGAGACCTCCCCTCTCAGATCGTAGAGAAGTTGTTGGATCAGCTCAGCTGTTTTTAATAATTTTATTTTGAGGCTAGCAGATGAGAATTGATGATGGGAATGACTAGGTTAATGGAGAATGTCAGCAGTAGAAAGTTGAGTTATGTGATTAGGAGATAACAAATAGTCACATTATGATAATTTGAATGTAAGGAAAAGAAAATATCTATGAATCGAACATGCTTGGTTCAAAGAGTATTTGGTCTTCAGCAAGTTCAAATAAAGTCTTTTTCTGTGAAACGTTTCTGTAACACTATTCTGAAAATGAATGTATTTTGACAGTATACTCATCTGTGGTCAGTAGAACTGAATCCACGCTGCAACTATTGGTCCCTATCACTATACTTTGTATTAAACTACTGTATTCTAACTCTGTCAGAGGATTAGACTGCTGTATTAATTCTGTCTTTGAATTGGATTTCTTTCCCCAAGCTGAAAGGTAGAGCTCTTTGTTCTTAAATTTAACAGTTGAATACCAAGAGACTTGGAGAAAATGCCAGCTTTTGCTTTTTCTGCACTATGTGTACTACAGAAGTAGCTGAAAAGCAAAAAGTAGCCACAGTTGAAATTGCCTTTTCAAGGAACTGTACCTTAATTAAATTCACTTTTTTCTTTTGTTAGTCAGGTAAACCTGAATTGACCGTTAATTGTTGGAGCATTTGTTTCTATTTGGTTTTTTTGTTTGTTTTGTTTTTAATTGAAACATGAAATGTATGTCATTGTGGGACGTTGTCTGAATGAAGTAGAAGCAAAATTAAAACCAGCACTGCTAATTGTGCCACATTTCTGTTTGTAACTAATAGCACCTTCAGATATCTTGCACTTTAATAATCAAGTATGGCACTGGTTTGGGAAAGGTTGGGTAGGAGTAGACCCGGGAGGCATCTGACTGACTTGCTCTCTGTCTCCCTCATCCAGTTGATTTTAAAATAGCACCAAGAATTCTTGAATGTTGGCTTTCCTCTGTTGCCAGCAAACGTCTGTGAAACTTGCTGAGAGTGTCCCGTTCAGCTGTACTGCTGATCGGGGTGGAGAATGAGTATCTGCTGCTGTTCTTAGTTGCTCTTAGTTAACTTTAGTTAACAAGCCTTCATGATGAATGTGTATGTTGCTGTCACCTGCATGGATGAAAGTATAGACAGACATATTGGCTTTAAAGTTCAGAAATTACTATTGAATTTTCTGTGTGTATTTTCAGTGTAAAATTTCTCTGCAAAGTTGCAAATCCAGTAATTGGATGTTTAGAAATGCCGAAATCAAGGTAATACATATAATCTTACTTGTGCTCCTTAAATTTATGTTTTATAATACAGTATTGCATTTACTGTAGTTGCCATTTCATGTTGTTCTCTTGATCTCAGTTTACAGTTCTGAATGCACTTGAGAAAAGCCTGTTTTACTTGAGGTTTTGGGCATCACATCAGAATTCTGCAGGCTGTGAAGGGACTGTGCCCAGTTCAACAGTGCAGCGTTCAAATGCCTGAATTATGCAGCTTTGCTCTCTTGTTTCTTTTACTCTTCTTCATCTTTTACTCTGTACTTTTGCCCTCAGCAATAATGGAGCAGGTGTCCTGCAGTCAGTCTTACACTTTTTTTAATGTACGAGCCTGATTTCTCAGCTCCAACTGTATGCATACATAATTTGCTGACTTGTATTATTGTCGTGGTTTAACCCCAGTCAGCAACTCAGCACCACGCAGCCGCTTCCCCCTCCCCCTCCCAGTGGGGTGAGGAGGAGGAAAGGAAAAAAAAGTAAAACTCGTGCGTTGAGATAAGAACAGTTTAATAACTAAAGTAAAATATAATACTAACAAGAGTAATAATGAAGTATAATAATAATAGTAATGAAAAGGAATACAACAAAAAAAGGAAAGCGGGGGGGGGGGGAACCAGTGATGCACAATGCAATTGCTCACCACCCGCTGACCAATGCCCAGTTAGTTCCCGAGCCGCAATCCGCGCCTCCCGGCCATCTCCCCCTGTTTATATACTGGGCATGACGTTCCATGGTATGGAATACCCCTTTGGCTAGTTCAGGTCAGCTGCCCCGGCTCTGCTCCCTCCCAGCTTCTTGCACACCTGCTTGCTGGCAGAGCATGGGAGACTGAAAAGTCCTTGGCTGAAGATAAGCGCTACTTAGCAACAACTAAAACATCAGCGTGTTATCAACATCTTTCTCACACTAAATCCAAAACACAGCACTGTACCAGCTACTAAAAAGAAAGTTAACTCTGTCCCAGCCGAAACCAGGACAATTATACTTTACTTTGAGGAACCAGGGAGTGTACATCACATTTTGGCAAATGAACAGCCCTCTTCTTGGGATAAACTCAGCTAACCTATCAGGCTCAAAATCACACTGCAAGAATCAAATTATCCCTTCTAGCTAGGGAAAAATCCTGCTTTTTGTAGCATTAAATACATTAGAGTCTTAACTGGTTTTTAAAGACTGTTCAATTTTAAAAATATGTTGAAGTTAAAGCATCATTGAGAATGTGATATTTACTGATTTTTGTGCACATGTGTGTGTATAATGTTATGAATCCCCAAAGTTTTATGGAGTATCTTGATAAATGAAATGAATAGCACATATAAAGGAAATTAGTTACTAAGAAGATTCTAAATTAAGTACTCCAGGCTCCATTCAGTTAAAACTGCAAATTTAACATTTTGTTAGTACTTTGGGTATTTTATTTTATGCAGATGCAATACAAGTTTCTAAACCCTACAACTGATGTGCAATTGTCTTTTTGCCCCACAAGGCACTTAGTAAAAGGGATAAAACCCTGCTGTAAATGTTTTGCAAGTTTCAGGAGGACTAAAAGGTGTAACTTTTTTTTCTTCTTGTTGTAAAGCCTCTCTCAAAAAAATTAGCAGAACACATTGTAGACATGTTTTCCGATTTGCTGCCTTGTTCATTGCATATTGAAACAACAGCAGTGAATCATATAACTAAATGTGACTTTAATGTCTTTTCACTGTGGATTTCAAATTGTTGCCCACTGACATTTTAGCTAGTCTCGTGGAGCTGAAGCTTTTCAGAAGAGCTATAAAGGCTTTTAAAAAGTGAAATAAGTGAGGGAGAATCATACTGGCACAGTTTGATGCTAATATTACCTTAGCTTTGGCTGTGCTACTGGAGTTTTTTCTGGATTTTGAATCACTCATATTTCCATCTTGGATTTTTCTGTGAAAATTTGTACACAAGTTAACAGCTAATACCCTATCCTCTAGGTGATGGTCTAGAACATTCCTACCATCTAGGTTATACATCTAAGAGCCTAAGTTTCATATATATTTATAGACACATGCAGTCTCCTACTGTTTCTAGACAGGAATAAACTTCAATAGATGTAGGGGAAAAGATGAGGATGAACTCAGAGCTCTGCCCTTTAGAGTACTGCATTACCTGTCTTAGCACAGAAGCAAATGGTTGAAGCACATGGATGACGTGTCTTAAGAAGAGGAGGGGCATTGAGAAGAAGTGGAAGCACTTGAGGCTCCACGGAGGAAGGTGAATGAGTAATTTGGTGGGGCAGGAGTGGGAAATTGGGGTGTACGTAGCCCCTGGAACTTGGAACATAGGGAAGAGTTTTAGTTGAATACACTGAGGTGTGTGGGCATCAGATGCACAGGAATCTTTCAGGTAAGGATGCAGGACTTCCAGGTTTTTTATGCGCAATGCAGAGATTTAATGCTTCTGTTCACCCTTATTTGCAGACTAAGGTGGTACTAAGGATAGCAGAAGTTACTTTTTCACAGCTTTAGACCAGGCCTATACACAATTTGCACAATAAAGATACTAACTGATAATTTGTCAAGGCTTAAGCTAACTTTCATAAAACATGGCATATTGGAAGAGCCCACTGTGCATCTGTTGAGCCAGAAGAAGCTGCAAATAAAATGACATAACATTGCTAATACCTGTAGTCTTCATTATTTAAATCTCAACATGAATGACAGGCAAATCTGAGCAGTGTATTAGAAATAGAAGGTTCCACTATTGCCAACACTTTTGTGCAAGAGAAGAGGAAAAGAGAGTGCAGGTCTGCTGGAAAATTATCAGAATTTGAGTTAAGTGACAGGTAGCTATTGCTATTAAATGTAACAGGGAAAGAAGACATTTGCTTTCAGGAATCTAGCCAAATTTCTATGCTTTCTTTTTTTTCCCTTTTTTTTTTTTTTCCCGGTAGAAATTCAGCAGTACCAGTCTACTGTAGTGTGTATCTTGTAAGCAGCATTTTCTCTTTCTGGCACAGATTTTATATGCTGTAACACAGTATACTTTGTGGGATGTGGTATAGTAAAGTAACCTTTATGAGGGACGTAAAAAGCTCCTGCTCAGGCTGCACAGACATGGGAGTGGCCCAGGAGGACTGCAAAGTGAATCAGTGTAAGTGTGAGAGAGTGGTATATATTAGTTAAGGATCTTAAATCACCATGATGAGTCTGTCATGCAGAAATCAAGTAGCCTTCAACTGCTCTTGCTTAACCCTACAAGTAAATTTTAGTGGCTTGTTTGGGTTTTTAACAGTTTGCAATATAAATATACCACCTTCAAACCTTTGTAAAGGAAGTATTGTTTTCCTGCTATATATTATACTAATTTCCTAACAGTATTTTGCTGGTGCAGTTACACCCATTCTACAGTTCTTCCCTGGTATGGACATGTTGGTCAGAGATGTAGTTTGGGTTTGGTTTTATTTTTTCTGTATACTGACATGGCTATACAAAAGATTTGTTCTTAAATATTATTGTGCTGGTCAGGCTAATGTGATTGCAAACAAAGGATACTCCATTCCCTTTCAGAAGATTAATTTTAATTTTCCTAAATTCCTTGTAAATGGAAAACTTTGTGCAGTTTCATAGAAAAATTTTTCATTGGAAATTTTTGTTAGCGATGTGAGTAATGATGTATTTTTTAACACGTTTAAGCTTTACACTTTGAATGGTAAGATTTTGGTTTATTGTATAGCTGACATAAAGAGAGCAGAAATATAAATTTGTGTAAAATAATATGTGATGTGGTGAATTTGGGAATTTTTCTGTGTATTGCAGACTATTGCTATGTGTGCTGGAGTATCCAATTCCTTCAGAAGAAGAGAAATCTATTTAACAAAGTCCTGCCTTTTTTCTGAAAGATAGGTTTATAAGGGGTCTTCTTTTTGGTTTTTAACTGGTGTTGATACTTTCAGAATCAAATGTATTCTATAAAAAATATTATTTCCCTGTGATATTCCTGCTTCAGAAACAATGTGGTGAATAGATAATTTAATTGAAAATAGACTTTGTATCTATCTCTTGCCAGAAGGTATCCATTTAGCTTAAAAATAAAATTGATTTAAATATATTTGCAAAGTTAGGCATTTACACTTAGTGCGCAAGGTTTGTAGTTATCTTACTTCTCTTGAGTTTGTTAGTGATGCTGGTGTGTTTTTTGCATCTTGGTTTTTAACCTTTATCTTTTTTCTCTGAGCGGCCAATGTATTTGAGTCATTGCCATTCCTGCTAAGTCAATAGTGTCTGAGGCTGTTATAGCATCGTCTTTTATGTCATCACAAAAATTGACCCCCAACCGAGGACAGTATGATAAGGAAAGTTACGTATTTGAGGTGATTGCTCTGGGTCCTTATCTCTTGGAGATAAAATAAACATATTGAAAGTCGGAATGATAACGTGCCATTGAATGAGTTTGGAAACCATTTTTTGTTGGGCCTGGAAGTACATTAAATGTATCAAGTGTCTTAATACTGAAGGACAAGTTTGATTGGAAAAATTTGCCTGCCCACCTGCTTCTTTCCTGCTGTCTCAGAAAAAAAACCCAACTAATTGGAAATGGTATTTGTGGAGATGAAGTACTGTGACTGGAAGCTGCAGAATGAGTTTTGTTAGCTCTGATTTTATTCTTGCATCCATATTATCAGTAAGATAGTATTGTAATGGGCAGAACAGATTAATCTTTGAGATAGGCAAAGGTTGAACTGATTAATTGTTACGTGGTCTCTTACCGTATCAAAACCAGAGTCTGTGTTACAAACAAAAGGGCAGTATTGTAATGAGCAAAACAATACTGAATCTGCTGCAGCTGTCTGTTCTACCACCCTTTTATGGTGGTGGGTAATGGGAGCAGCAGCAGAGAAAGTCTTAGAAATATACTCAATAGAGTGGTAAAATAAATATAACTAATTCTCATTTTGTGGACTTGTAATATTTTTTCAAAAGTGAAATTTGTTCATGTTACGTGGAATTGCAAAGTGTCAAAGCTACAGATCTAGTGTTCCTGAAGCTTCTTTTTGTCAAGCAGCTTATATGAAAATGGCTCTCAGGTGTTAATTTGTTGTTCAATATTTTTTTATTTCCAAATATGCTTTACTTGGTGTATTTTGCATGTTTTGATTGAGATATTAAGTGAAAAGGAGCTAACGCTGACTTTGAAATGAAAGATTTTTTTTTTTAAATTGAAAGTGTTGGATTGCCATCTCTTGTTCATCTATAAAACAAAAATGTCAATGAAGTAGAAAAAAAGAGCAAATTACAGCTGACTTTTCACAGCATTTTTTATTCTTATAATTTTTGTAATGTTAGCTCTTTTTTGGTGTCTTTTTTTTCTTCTCCCCCCCCCCCAATTAAAATCAGCAAAGAAGTTAGTATCACTAAAGCTTTGATGGTTGAGACCCTTCTGTAATGTCCAGAGTGCATTGAATGTCTCAAAGTTTGATGACTTTAGTTTAGATAGTCTTTTGCATTTTAACTGTGTTGGCTGGATTGTCAACTGGTAAACTGTGATCAAAGGCAAGAGCTCATCTTTGTTTCACAGGGAAATAACAAACGACTGGCAGAAAAATGTATGTGTTATGTATTAAAAATAGAGAATGAACTATTAGCAGAATAACAAGATAAGTAGATGCGTGTTGCAGTTTTAGTTGAATTCATAGTAAAGAGATTTCCTACAAAAGAAAGTATGATCCCAGGGCGAAAATTAACTATGGAACAGTGTCTTGACTTTCATTTCAGTGTTCTTCGCCATAATGACATGAAAAATAGATCCCATAAATTTCTCAATGGGATATGGCTATTTTCAGTCTTTGAAATTCTAGTACTAAATTTTATTAAGTCTGTCTGAAATGAAGGAAGATGAAACCTTGAAGCTAGAAAGCTGTTACTGTAACTCTACAGTTTGAAGAGCCTGTTGGCAAAGGAAAGATGTTTAACAATGTGCAGACTTTATTTCTTGCAGTGAAGTAAAGTATACTAGTACAGAGAAAGAGACAGACATCAGTTTTTGCTTTGGGAGTTCGAATATACCTTTACCTTGGCTTAAAATTACAGTGCAGTTATCAATTAGGAAAATGGTATGGGCACTAATATCATGGATAACATTCTTTAGTGCCTGGTTTTTAGTCTCCTTTTGCTGCAAAGCTCAATGGAGACATCTCCAAGATGTATATTGAAGAGCTGCTCACAGGTCAAGTGGGTTATTAGCACCATCTCAGCCCCTGTGCGGGCTCAGCTTGCTTTCTGCAGACCTGCCTGGAAGCTTCTGCCCTCTGTTCCTTCCCACTCTGGATGATCAGGTAGAGAGCAATGCCCACTCCCGCTGTGCAGTCACTTTCCTTTTTCTGTTTTGCTTTGTTTATAATACGTGTACCAGTGTTGTGCTTGTTCCAATATAATAAACTTGGGTGGGAAACGGTTGAGCAGCCCTGTAGAAGTTAGCCTGGATGTGGGCTGGACAGTCTCCATGGACTTGAGTTAAATCCGTGTGGAAACACTGCTCTTCCCACACTAGTTTCTCCTGGTCACAATTCCACAATTGCAATGCCAAGACTCTGGAGTGCAGCACTGGATTTGGGACTTTTATTTGGGACTCAATATCAGGAAGACACAAGTATATGCAAGCAGTGTAGTAGCATTTATGTGATTGGGTACTTGAGCTGAACAAACCGTGTTAGACTCAACACGCTGCACACAGAAGTGGGTTAGTAGTGTTTAAGTCTGTAGTATGGCTAATCTGCTTGGTGGAAGAGGGGGAACAGAAGTTACTGAGAGTTGAGTACTGCTTTTGATTTTTAATCTTTTTTACTTAATTTCTTTTGTTTAAAATCAAATTTGTGTCATTCTTTTAGCAATAACATTATTCACTGTGGTTCTTGATCCAGTAGTAGTATTGTTTTTTGGGACAGGTTTTGCAAACAGTTGTTCTTTAGCATGACTAGCATCTGGGCTAGTCCCCAGAATATCTGTTGATCATTTTCCACTATGGTGTGGAATATATATATGTTATAGCAGTATATACTGCTGCTGCTGATTATAGTACATACGTTTGGAATTTTGTTTTGAGACACAATAGGTGCCTTTAAATTAGAAACAGGAAATAACTGCTACAAGGAAAATTTTCAAGTAAGGGGTGATTGCCTAAAAAATAAAATGAGAATTAATGTAAAAAGATACTGATATCCTTGCTTCCTTATCTTTTTTTACGCTGAAAAAGATATAATTTATACAACTACTTAAAGAATATGCCTTTTCTCTGTAGTAAGGATACCACTGGTCTTTCAGTAAAGAAAACCATGGTTTCCAAATGCTACATTCAAGTTCTGTTCCCTAGTTAGAAATACTTGTTTCCATGCTTGTTAAAATTTTGACTGGGAGTTTTCCTGATCCTTCTTGACCATGTTTGCCAAGTTACTGGAAGAGTAGTTGGAGAGCAAAATGTGTATACATAGGTTGGTATTCCATATAATTAGATCATAGAATATGTATTTCTTGATTTTATCTAAGCATTGGTTTGCTGTAGTGCAATTTAGTAATGAGAGAAAATGTTTAGTGTTTGATTTTTTTTTTTTTTGATACATGCGCCTTGATAGAAACTCCTATGTATGACTGCTTTTGAGGGATCTAATATTCAACAAGAACTTAAATGTGCTTAAAGATTTTTTTTGAAGATTTAGCTTAATACTTGTTCAGTATGATGCACAGTTATCAGTACATAATTTCATTTATATACAATATTTATTGAAATTTGAGATGATGCACTTCATTTGAGTGGAACAGGAAACTATTCATCTTCCTCCTGTCATCTTTGAAAACTTACACTCCATTCTGTTACTCTCTCTCACCTAACAACCTTCCTCATTAGGAGGACTGGAATATCTCAAAGAAAATAATATCCAAGCAATGTCTCTGTGGCAGGCCCGTTACTCAGTGCGAAGAGGAAAACCTGAGGTATCTTTGAGGTCATGAGATCAGAAGATAGAAATCTTCTCCCCACAATTCTGACTTCATCTATTTTTACATTGTATTTTTTCAGACTGACAATTTTTGAAATAATATTTAAAAATCATGGTGTGTTTTGTTGGTTTCTTTTAAGATTTATGTATCACATGGAGGAAAATGGAATGTAAAATAACTGAGCTTTAAAAAAGAAGAGCTGGTAATTAATCTCTCTTGTGGAATACTGCTCATTCTTCTGTTACCTGATCACGGTCATCAAAGGATGATATAATAATTTTGAAAATTAAACTTACTAAAGCACTCAGCTTTTTTTCTGAGCTGTATTATTGGATTTTATCTAGCCTCTTGCTATTTGTGAGGCTATTCTTGTCAGGAAATATATAGTATGTCTAAAGGAGCAAACACAGCTTTTTTTACGCTTATATATTAAACAAACGTATGTACCTTATCATCTCAATCTTATCTAACTACCTCCTGTAGTAAATCTCTGAACATTTTCTTATTTACTGCTTCCTCTGGTAGAGGATTGGTGTGTCTACTGAGGTGCAATGATGTGTACTGCATCTCTTGTAAAGCAGAGGAAAATGGCTTCATATGAAGAGCCTGTAACTTCTGGTTGGGGGGCAGTAACTTCAGCTGCCCCAGTGGGATTCTAAGTATCTCTCTAATCAGAGTATAAATTTTCAGAAATGCTAGGATAAGAATTTGTCTCACAGGTTTCTGAGTTTTGTTCTTTTACCCAAAGATTACTGCATCTAAATAATCTAAGAATGCCAACATGAAATACGCTGATCTGTTACCAGCACTTACTTACTGAAGTGTAAAAAACATTTTAAAACAGGCAACCACTTATTTAAAGTGGGAAGGCAGCTCTCAGTTCTTTGTTGCAAAGCATATAAGGAGTTGTTATTGACACAGCTGAATTTCTATTTACTCACTTACCTTGGGCCCCTGAATTTTGAAACAATAGTGTAAATAACATGCAGATATTTGCAGGAAGCAAACAAATGCAATAGAGATTATCCCTCTTTGCTTCCCATTTAGCCATATTATAAAACAGTTATTTCAAATAAACAAACTCCATATCATTTTACTTCAACATTGTTATTTTTTATGTGCAGTGGAAGAACAAGACAGAGCTAATTACCTTCCTTCAGTTTGTTATGCCTTCCACCACCCAATTTACATTTAGAAAAAAGTCACTTTAACCTCCATATATGGTACGATGAGACAGACTTTGAAAGACCGTTTTCTATAGTGCTCAAAGTTTTTGGTAGAAAACAATGGGTAATCCTTATGGACACTTTGCAGATACCAGCAGATCAGATATCACATTTTTAGTGATTTCAGTCACTAAATTAAAGAATAAGGTGGGCTTGTTTTTCAAAGGTATAAAACTTCTGTCGTGGTTTGTGTTGAACAGTAGTTTCTGTGCTTTTCTGGTAAGATGAGCTCTCACCTGCAGAGGTTTTTCTCTTGAGTAGAATCTTCTCAAGAAGTCAGAAAGCTGTAGGATTTCTTCTTGGTTTTTTTTCATAGTGTAAATAGTGGAGAGACCTATATCTTTTGGTTAGGGAGGAGGGAGAAGGAGAAGAAAGGTATCTTAAGTTCATTCTGTAGGAAGGTTAGATTAGAATATGACAGTCTCTCACTTAAGGTCTTTCCTCCTCCTCTGTCTTCCAGTGGAGCTCTCTGAAAGGCCCTCAGTGGTGTATCGTTAAGGACGCTATTGCATCATATTAAATTAGAGAACAGAGCTATTGGCATCTATGGCTTACATTCACTTTTTACCACTAGAGCTGAATATTCTTACCGAAAGGCTTTCTTGAAAATTGTTTCCAAATGATTTTTTTAAAAAAGAAAAAAAGGTAAAAAGATATCGTCACTGTGATTACCTTAGAGAATATTATTTAGCAAGGCATAATTTTCCTCTTCTATTCTGAAGCTTGTTTACATAATTTCATGATGTGCAAAAGTTAATTCCAAAATTCCATATTTATTTCACCATGAAGCTGTAAGGAGCAATAATCGTGTTAGGGAAGGGGAAGTACGTGTTCTATCATGCATAAAATTTTATGCAAATTGGGAAATATGACTAATAAGCTAAACTGTCAGATATTGTCCTTGAAAATTTACAATATGTAAGCTCCCAATTTCTTGGCGGTAACAGTTGCAGTTAACAATCAGTAATTGTACAACCAGAAATAAAGTTGTTCTGCTGGTACCTATAATTTATATTCTAATTCCCATTTTATTTATTTATATAAATATATAACTTGCTTTCTAATCCCCAGAAAACAGCTTTTGAACTAGTAGTTGTAACTTATACCTATTAGTTTGGAAGAGTTACTGATTTTTTTGAACTCATGGAAAATATGTGATGGGCACCAAGTTCGTTCTTTTCCCATCTTTAAAAGCAGCAAAAAGAGGGAGCTGAGGAATTGTGTCATATTGCAGAACTTCAGTTTCCAGAAAAATATTGGAACAAGTAATTGAACCAAATTGTTTGTAGGCACTAGAAGATAAAGAAATTACTGTCAGCTAAACTGGATTTGTCAAAAACAGATAGTCAATTTAGTTCCCTTCTGAGGCAGAAAAACAGGGCATGGATAAGAAATAAATCAGTACATGTTATATTTTGTCTTTAGTAAAGCTTTTGACACTAACATGGTATTTCAGTATGCAAGCAAGGGGAACATGGTCTAAATGAAAATACAGTAAAGTGGATATAAAACTGGAGCAGCACCTGTTGTAATCATAGTTATATGGAAATGGAAAATGGAAAGATATAAGAAGTGGGATTTTTATGGGGTCTTTCTTGTGTTCCATACTACTCAGTATATGCGTAATACTTTGGATGGTAAAAAACCCCACCGTATTTTCTTAAATTTGAGGATAGCATGAAACTGTGGGAGGAGATGCAGTTATGTGAAAGGACAAAAGTAGAGTTAAAAAGCATCTTGACAAATTGGAGACACAGTCTGAAATAAGTAGAATGCAGTTTCCTAAGAACAAGTGCAAGAATCTGTACATGTGCAGGAAAATATGATTTAAAGAATAAGGGTGAGGAGCAAATGGCTGAATAGCGCTTCAGCACCAGAAGGAACTGTAATTTTTACTGAATGCCAAGCTGGACATGGGACTGCAGTATCAGCTGTTGCAAAAAATAATATCTGAATATATAAACAGGACTATAGCTTGTAATATGAATGAGCATCATTCATTCAGTTCAGTCATAACTGAATTGCTAATTCTGGACCCTTGGGGAAATTACCACTTCATACTTCAAGAAGCGTGGGAGGAGTCTAGAAGGAAACAAGATGGACAGAAAAGATGGACAAACTTGTGACTGACTGGTTTAGAGAAAAGAGGTCTGAAAGGAGGCATGAAAAAGCTCTCAAAAGGTAAAAAACTTGTACAAAACAAGAGATTAATATATTCTTCATCCTTGTAAGGAATAAGACAAGAAGTAATAGGCATAAATTGTAGCAACGAAAAGTTGGATTTGGCACTAAGCAACACTGTCACACTGGCTAAATACAAGTTGTCTGTGAAGGCTGTGGAAGCTTCTTAAGTGGAGAATTTTAACAGGAGGTTAGATATTTATTTGTCTGGAGTGTAATAAATGTGGTTTGATCTTTCTCTGTGACAGTGTGATAGGAGAGATGGACTAAATGACATTGTAAATTCTCTTTTAAGCCCTTTTTTTTCTGTGACTTCTGGACTCTGATTTGTAGATTATGTGTGACTCAAATTGGTAGTTCAAGTAAAAGCAGCATGATGACCATAGGGTCAGGACGGTATTGTTTCTTAAAAGCTGATGTTTCTTCTGCATTCTAGTTGTCAGCACGTGTATCATGAGTTGGAAGTGATTCATGGGATAATCTAGCTCCATGGTATATAAACTATGATTTATTCATTACTGTTTGTGGGGACATAGTATGGTGAAGCACGTTTCTTTTATAGTGTATGTACCTGCTTCCATAAAGAAATGAAGTTGATACTGACAGACACCAAATATAGGAAAGAGATTCTGTTAATGGCTTCGCTGGAAAAAGGCCTAAATATTATCAGACATCATAGGATCTCCCTTCAGAAAAGGGTCAGACAGAGACAGCAAAAAGCTTTATAAATACCCCAGTTTAGCAGAAACCTAATTTGGAGTTTGCATGTGTCAAAACCAATTAAGTCTGTGACGCATCAGTAGAAAAATAGGCTTATTTTATTCTGATACTCATAATTTTTTTTAATAAGTTTGGTAGTGTCCAGAGGTCTGAGAGACTTGGAGGATTGCCACTGTCATCTTGTCCAAAGAATTTGGGAACCTTTGATTTAACTGATTTTTAAAATGCCAAAGGAAAAATGGTCCTGCAATTTTTTCTGCAGTAATATGTCAAATTTTTAAGGTTTGGGTTTTTTGTTGGTTTTTTTTTTTTTTTTTTTAAGTAGGATTGTCACAAATCTACTGGAATGTATTTTTACCATTAGAGGATAGTTTCTGACTGTTTATGGGAAAGATCAGTTAAGTTCCCTCATCATACAGTCTTCAAAATAGTTGTTGAGCATGCTCATACTTCTCTTTCGACATCTGTGTGACTATTTATGTGTTGCCAAATAGTCACAGCAGGTGTAATCATCCAATTTCTGTCCAAGTTAGATACCTACTCATGAATGTGTGTGTGTGATTCAATGACAAAGGATAACCCAGCGAGGCTTGGGGAACTCGAATCATCGGCTGGAGCTCAAGTAGAATCCAAATTGCTAACTTAGGTCATGTGAATAGCCCTTTATATAGTGTACTGTATTGGTAAATTGATTTGCTTCACAGGAGACTGTGTTCCTGAATAGCAATATCATCTTTTCAGAAATCATGGCCTTTGAATGATACACAGGATGGTTGCTTCAAAGGATTAAAAAGAGAAGGAAAAAAAAAAGGGGGTGGGTGGGTGAAAAACAACAGCAGAAAGCAGGCTGAGTCTGTATGTTACCATAGCGGAGGAAACATATAGCAAAAGAATTAGTTAATTTATTTGTCCTTGGTAATTCCATTCTACTGTATAGTTAACAATTGTTATAGTAGTCTGGGATGAATAGGATAGAATGGATAAAATTTTTCCCAACTGAAATAAGTTTCACTGGTCATGTTTCTGTTACAAAGAACACAGATGAAACACTTGATTTTTCTTTATGATATTCTATGGATTCAGTCAATTAATTGCCATGGATTTGTTCAAAATAATAATCTAAACCTTTTCTTTTACTTTGTGAGACAATAGACATAACTGGGAGAGAAATGGCTCTTACGCTGATTTGCAAATAAAAGGATTACACCTCTACGTTCTGTTGCCCTCTTAAATTTTTCCTCCCATTCAGCATACCATACAGTGACATACTGGTTCTCTGTTTCTCTTTTCCGGTTCTTTTAGTAGAAGTAAGTGAAATTTTTTATGCAATATCTTTCATTGGAATTTTCTTTTTTCTAGTCAAAGCGGTGCCACTCTCCTTTGTTTCTTCACCCAGTTTGTTTGTTGTCTGCTATCTCTTCCCTTTGTTCATTTCTTGTTCCTTTATGCTCTGTTTAGTTCTGTTCTTGAGGTGTTTTGTTTGTGTTTTTTTTCCCGTTTCTAGGGTCTTGTTCCCTGCTTATATATTTATTACAGTATCTCTGTGATTTCTTCTGAATTGCCTTGGTGGCAGTATTTTGAACTGATAGTAATATGAAATTACAAACCTGTTTTAGTGAACAAAGCATAATGACAAGGCATATTCTGTAGAGTTTACAATTGGAGAAAAAGAAGAAACAACATGAATAACTGACTAGAGTAAGAGCTAATCAGTACAGATAACTTTTCAAGAAGAATAATTTTTAAGAGTAATTTGAACAGTGATTTTTGGCAAATGAGGTAAAGGGGTTTCTGTTGCAATTGCATGGGCAAATGAAGTGTGGAGCTTGATAGGAGAGGTTCTATTAGGAAAAAGTGATGTGGAATGCTTGGAAATACAAGCAGTGTTCAAGTATCTTAAAAGGTGGAGGTAGAAATTATGTGTAAAGCTTTAGGATGAACATTCCCTGGTATTTTGAATTTGTTCAACTAAAGACCATGGAAGTGCAGAAGAGAATGAGCTGGAAGCGGGGAGTGGGGCCATCTGCACTCTTTCTCCCAGCTGTGGTCTTTCTATCCATCAAAGTTCTTCACAATAAAGAATGTTTAAAATTAGGTACCCTACACCACAGATTCTTGTCTTGGGCAAATAACTAACAGAGATTTTATTTTGGAGTCGAGGTTTAGACTAGGACTATATAGGAGTGTAACGTTTCAATTTTCCTTTCTCCTGGACGTCGGTTTAAAAACCATACGAGCTCTAAAGGCTCTAAAGATAGATACCTCCAATATTCTTTACTTTAGTGACCTGTTAAAACCATTCCATGTCGGAAGTGATGAATAGTTTTTTGTGGGTTCTGAGCAGGTCCCTGATCGATTGGTTGCTAGTTAATGAGGGAGAAGAAGGGTAAGAGAAGCTGAAGTCCAGCTGGCTGTGTGAGAGCACACCTGCCTTTTCTCTTTACTTCATTTTCTCTGTAATGAAGGAGCCAATTGGTTTAGAGCAATCAATGCTGACCTGTTAGGATCAGGCGGTGTTCTGGCATTGCCAAGGCAATTAAATTCAGCAGAGCAAGGATTATAAAGAAAAAAAAGAAAGGGCCTGAGACTTTGAATTGAATAAGAGCTACATTGATATTTTAAGGTTGGCAAAAAACCCCAACCCAATATAGTTAAAAAGAATTAAATCATTATCATGTTCTCTTTTATGTGAGATTGGGAATGACAAGATCGTTGTCATTTGTCCTTTAAATTTGATAATCTCTGGTCCTGCTTCTGTGACTGAGGATTTCTGCACAATGTAATGTATGTATTTGGAGGAGGCAGTTTGCTTTGAAATTTCGTATTGGTACTTGAAAACTTCCCCCTTTGTTGTCTGTTGTATTCTGTACTATTAAACTCATAGGCTGTGTACCTTCGTAAAATGATTCATTCCAATTGAGGGGGATTAAAAAAAGCTCAACCCTTAGTAAATAATCGTAATACGTAGTTCTTGTCAAGTGGTAGGTTTAGAAAGTTTGTCATATATTTTAAGATTTAAATAAGAGGAAGGTTTTATGATTCTGGCAAATCTTTTGTTGCCTTATGTGGATGTCCTTAAAAGGGAATGAATTTGTTTCCTATAAGAGTTTTGGCCTCGTCAAAACCAGTATATTTGGCAAGTTGGAATTAACTTGCATCAAATGTTAGATAGTTACTTGGTCCATATTTTAACTTACAAATTTATTGAATGTGGACATTAACTGGCAATATTATTGATATTAAATTAAATGCCAGGATGTCCCTTCTACACCTCTTTCCTGCTTGGAAGAGGCTAATGCATTGTTTTGTAAGATTCATCCATTCTGAGTCAAGACATTTCTATTAAAAAAACAAAACAAACAAACCAACCAAAACCCTGCAGGCAAACCAAAAATCTTGGCAAAATATTTTAGATGTATAATATCAAAACAATAATATCCAAGTATGATTTATCTTTGTATCTGATGTTCTCAGTTTTACTTGATTGACCTACATTTCCGTGGAAGTTAACCTTCCTCTCTTTCCACCTCAAAAACATCAGGGAGCCTGAATATATATAAAATTCCTTTAATCATCAATTGCATGTTGTCATTTTAACCTTCATCACATGAGCATCCTTTAGTTTATGCTTGCCCTTGAGCAGATGAGGCGCATAATTCTTTCAAGCTTTTAAAGCATTTTTATTGGATCTTTGTAATTGAGTGCTATGTTAAATCAACTTCTTATTGTGAAATCTGAAGCTCATGAGCTAATGTCAAGTCCATTCTAGCTGTTAATTGTGGCTTTGTGCTGACTTCCTTAGTGATTTTAGGTGTATGTGTACATATATGTGTGTGTATACATATATATACCCCATTTAATTTTCATTAGGGAATCCCAGTGAATATGATCATGTATTCTATAATGGGTGGGAGGAGTGGCAATTTTTGTGATGCCGCTTTTTGATGTGCTACTTTTTTGACATAATTGTTCCCCCTTCAGGAGTCTCCACCAGTTAGTTTTCAGATACAGTTGTAGAAACTCTTTATGTTTGAATGTGTTGATCATGGAGTAAACGTTCTACTGTAAAACAAAATACCAAGTGTGGGGACTTCAAAGGTGGTTGTTAGAATTGGTGCATTTCTGCCCTCTGCATAGGGAGCATGCTAATGATGGCTAGTGCTAATGACTTCTGTCCTGAATGTATCCTCTTTTAGGATGTGTCATCATTCCAATCTCCACTGATACAGACAGGTTTTTGGTTTTTTTTGCTAAGTACATGCTCATACAGCGTGGAACAGGTTTAATGTTAATTTTCAGACTGAATTTATTATAGAGTAAGAACACTGATTGTAAGTCTATATTGGTTATCAATAACGTAGTGAATTCTCACTACTGCTCAGAGCCAAACAGTATTAATCCATTGACAGTAAGGAAAATCAGGCTTACTTATCCTGATCTACTGGTGCAGAGCTTAATTGTGTTCCTATGGCACTAACAATAATATGTGTATAAATGTAGAAGAAAATTGGTAACAGAATATTTCAAGTAATCTTTCTGTTTTAAAAGGAAAGGGGTACGTTAGCCATGTATGAACTTGCTCTCAAAAATGACTAGTTTGAACTGTATATTTCTTGCGGAAGCAAGGCTGCTTTTTCCAGGCGAAAGGGTTCAGGTTTTCAGTCTCAGCCTTTTATTTGAATAAAGTTCAGTCTATAGTCCAAACCTTTTATTGAAGTGCAGGTCTGGAATGTCTCTTTCTGGAAAGGGACATCACAGCATAAAATTTATGTAATACCTCTAAAAATGTATTTTTGATGATGATGGTTTAATATTTCAAAAGTCATGAAGGTTTAAGTTCTAATTTAAATGTGTCTCAGGCCTTTAGCGTTAGTGAGACATAATGAGAATGTGAGTCATTTCAAGGTTGAATTTTCTGATGTAGAATAGGCATGTTCATAGACTTCACTAATGCAAAACAAACATGGCTAGACATAGTACAGGTGCAGCTACAGTGTTTTCCATTTGTAGTGTAATAAAACATACTTTTGCATTTTATTTGTTCATTGTAGATGTCCTTTTCTGTTTATGTATGTGCAACATTATTGCTTTGAAACAGAGGTGGAAAACCGAAGCTGTAGGTATGGAACTAAAAGCATATGCCCAGGGTTTACCTTTTAGAATACTGACATTCTACAACAATAGTGTATTATTTACAAAAAAATAATCTATGAATTCTTACATATTAACATTGGCAATGCACACCTGATGAGATATTTTCAAAATTATGCTGCGCTTGTGTAGGAGAACAAAGTTTTGTATTGTCAGAAACAGAAGAAGTGTAGTAATGGCCCTTTATGCTTTCCATGATGGCCTGATGCGGCACAGGTGGGTTCTAACCAGGCAGACTGAAACATGAGGTCATTGTGCTAAGGGGGATAGCCAATTCTGCTGAAAGGTCGTCTTTTTTCTTGGTTTTTTTTCCTTCACAAAACATGATGAATATTTTAAAATCTGAAGCTAAATATGTTAAGAGGTGTCACAGTAAAATCAGATCTCATTTGTATGGGGAAAGAATTTTTTTTTGGGTTACTTTTTGCTTTGAGGTTAAATATTACTTTAAAAGCAAGTTCCTTTAAAAAGATGGGTTGGAATAAGTATAGAATAATACGGAACTGCCTGTTTATTAGTTTTCACTGCATTTTCTCTCTTTTTTTTCTTTTTCTCACTCTTCCTACTATTTCTACTCTTTCCTTAGTTATAGCCATGCTTTGGGGTTGTTTAGTTGACTGGGGTTTTTTTTGTTTTTGTTTTGTTGTGGTGGGTTGACCCTGGCTGGATGCCAGGTGCCCACCAAAGCCACTCCATCACTCCCCCTCCTGAGCTGGACAGGGGAGAGAAAATATAATGAAAGGCTCATGGGTCGAGATAAGGACAGGGAGAGATCACTCAGCAATTACCGTCACGGGCAAAACAGACTCGACTTAGGGAAAAAAATTAATTTAATTTATTACCAGTCAAATCAGAGTAAGATAATGAGAAATAAAACCAAATCTTAAAAACACCTTTCCCCCACCCCTCCCTTCTTCCCAGGCTTAACTTTACTTTTTTATGGAGGTTGCGGTCAGTTCATCACACGTTGTTTCTGCTGCTCCTTCCTCCTCAGGGGGAGGACTCCTCACACTCTTCCCCTGCTCCAGCATGGGGTCCCTCCCACGGGAGACAGTCCTCCACGGACTTCTCCAACGTGAGTCCTTCCCACGGGCTACAGTTCTTCACGAACTGCTCCAGCGTGGGTCCCTTCCATGGGATGCAGTCCTTCAGGAACAGACTGCTCCAGCGTGGGTCCCCCGTGGGGTCACGAGTCCTGCCAGCAAACCTGCTCCAGCGTGGCTCCTCTCTCCACGGGTGCACAGGTCCTGCCAGGAGCCTGCAGCAGCGTGGGCTTCCCACGGGGTCACAGCCTCCTTTGGGCATCCAGCATGGGTCCTCGATGGGCTGCAGGTGGAGATCTGCTCCACTGTGGACCTCCATGGGCTGCAGGGGGACAGCCTGCCTCACCATGGTCTTCACCACAGGCTGCAGGGGAATCTCTGCTCCGGCGCCTGGAGCACCTCCCCCTCGTCCTTCACTGACCTTGGTGTCTGCAGAGTTGTTTCTCTCACATATTCTCACTCCTCTCTTCAGCTGCAATTTGTTGTGCAGTTTTTTTCCCTTTCTTAAATATGTTATCCCAGAGGCGCTACCACCGTTGCTGATTGGGTCGGCCTTGGCCAGCGGCGGGTCCGTCTTGGAGCCGTCTGGCATTAACTTTATCGGACCTAGGGGAAGCTTCTAGCAGCTTCTCACAGAAGCAACCCCTGTAGCCCCCCCACTACCAAAACCTTGCCATGCAAACCCAATACATTTGTTTTTTCTTTTTGTCTTAAATACCTCTCCTGAAACAGAAGTAGATGTCAAGTCTCTTATGCTAGTTGGTCTTCTCTTAGCATTATGCATTTTGTTATCTGTTTGTTGCCCAAATTGCTTGTCATGTACAGACGTGCATCTTTAAGTAGTATCTAATTGTAATGTTTTCACACAGTGGTTAATATATGGACTTGATCATTACATATAGAAAATGGAATCAGACATTGGGCAAATGATTTTTAGTATTCCAGCTATATAAAATTATTAGAGCAGAAATTTGTTCATGTCCAACCACTGTATTTTTGTTTTACTTATTTATTTGTGGAAAATCAGCAAATATAGTAGAATCCCTGAGTATAAGAGATCATTTTAAATGCAGTTTGATCATGTAGAAAACCTATTTCTGTGGTGTGTGTGTATAACAAAATGAAAATGTGATCCTAACGTGACTTAGGCATGCACATTTTAACTTTAATCTGGCTACCATGGATAATAATAGCAGGTGAGTTGTAGGGATGCAGGTTTCAGCTACTGAGATTCCGAGGGTTCTTTGTAAGACTTGTATGTGCTTTAATCCACAAAGCAGGGTGTAAAACCAATGATACTGTGGCATTAAAATTACCATGACGTTGTTTCCCTATGCTTCAGTCACTTTTGCTAAGTAAGCATGTTCCTGGACTCTTTTCCCTGAAACCAGTTTAAAAGTTATCTATAAACCAATGTTTCACTAACATTTTGGCATTATTGGTTTCTTTTGGCTTATCCATCCCTTTCCTGAGTTGACGTTAAGAATCTGATGGTGAGATATTGAGAGTCAGCTGTGTGTATTTAGGTAGAAACACTGACCAGCCTTCTCTGGAGTAATATAAAAAAAAAAGATCAGGAAGTTTGAGTTTGGGGTTGATAATAGTTGAGCTGTTGGGAGTTGTAGGAAGTCAAGAAAGCTCTTTGATCAGATACGAAATAGATGGATAGGGTATACATGAAAGGACATATATTACATAAATCAATACCACGGTTACCTGCTAAATATGGAGGCAGTAGGGTTCTTAAACATTTTATGGTGAAATGTACACAGGTTAGTTATTGATTTCAACTAAAATTTGGAGGCTATATTCTAAGTATATCAAGATTTATTCTGAATATATCAAATACATCATCTATTTCAGGATACATGACCTAGTAGGGAAATGGGAAACACCAATACTAAGTGAGCTGCCAAGTGAAGGAAAGTGGGCATGACCTGAGAGGAGGAGGTATAATAAGAGATCTGAAAATCAAGTGTGAAAATTTGAGTTTGGGCATAGGTAAGGAAGGCCAGAGGGGCATGTGATGGGGGAACCTTAGTTCTGAAGTTCAAAGGTTCCACTCCATGAAGGACAAAAATAACTGGCAGTCCTGTATTCCCTGTAAATTTCTAGTTAATAAAAATACAGCGATAAATAATATTGATTGCTTCTATTTCCAAACAGAGATTTATGTCATTATACTGAGAATAATAATATTATGGAGGAAAAGATAGTATTAGCCTGATAATAGCTGCCTAGTCATAACTGACATCAATTACAGCTAGGAATAAAGCATTGAAGTATAATGAAGAGCTGCCTCCTGAAACATTTTTTCACTACATTAATATATAAGAACAAAATACATAAACTTCTCTTTTAGCTGCAAATCAAAATAATGCAGTACTGAGTTCAAATTATCAGCTTAATAAAATGAAGTAGATGGTTTAAAAGGTAATACAGCACATTCAGGTAAATTGAATTGATATGCTAATGAAGGTTATGTCTACAGAATTGAGATTCACATAACTGCATGGTAAGATTCCTTTAAAAGATACTCTTTGCTGCACAGCACTGCTGTCATTTCTGAGGCAAGAATCGTATTATTTAGAGGAAAAAATCTTCTTGAAGAAGATTTGATACAAGCTAATGCCTTGCAAGGGCAGTTGTTCCAATGTAGTGTAACAATCTAATTGGATTTCGAATACAAGAAAGTTGTGTATGCTCGTAGCCACTTTGGGAAGGCCAGATACAAGGTAATAGCAATGGAGAGCTATCAGATATCCTGAGGGTAGGTATGGTGAAACAAGCATGTGAATACACCAGCTCAGCACTTTTTTTTCCAACAGAAATGTGTAACTGCAGGTTTCTGATAGGCTGTACAATTGTTAGAGCTAATACCCTAAATCACTAATTTCTTCTCACTATCTCACCTGCTATGCAGAACAGGGACTATTGAAAAGACTTTTCGTTTCCTTCCCCCCCTTCCTTTTTCCTACTTCTGACTTTCTGCTTCAAGTATAGTGGTTTATTTCTTCACTGAGGAGTGACATTTTCAAGTGTTAGCTAAGTAAATTCAGGAATACTCCAAAGCAGACAGAAGTGAAAGAAAACAACTTCCCATTAAACCAAACATTGTGGTTTTGTTTTGGGAGCTCTGGTTTGTCAATGCTAGAGATGTACTGTATGGGCAGAACTCTTCTTCCAGCTGCTATAGAGGTGAAAACAGATGTGGGACCCAAGTTTATAAGGTGGTATCAGGGATATTGTGGTAAGAGTGTAGATGGATCAGAGCACTTAAAAAATCTCTTTCGCATTTTTTTTTTTTTTATAGAGAGAGAAAAAATTGTTATTTAGAGCTACATTTGAGTGGTTTGGTCTTGAACATGGTACCAAATTTAATAATAGAGGAAAAAATATCAAGAAGATTTACCTGAATTGGGGCCTAATACAGTACCTTCATGAGTAATGGAAATATTTCAGTGACAGCATCAAGCTGGGAAAAGAAGGCTTATCCTTTCTGAGTACTACATGTCTTCTGGACTGAGAAAGGCAGAGGTTTATGGAGAAGAAATAAGTTTGTTACGTTAGAGGCTCCTAGGTAGATGATTAAAATTATTTAAGGAGCCTTTATTTTGTCATAACTTGGCTCTAAGCCTATCAATTTGCAACTTTCAGCATTTTCAGTACAATTTTTATATGCAGTAAGTTTATGTTACTTTTTTGAAACAGTTGATGAAACCTCTCTCTGGCACTCCTTAATATAGAGCTAAAAGGATGATGGCTTAATGCATTCTGTCTTTAAGTAGGTATCCAGACAAAGCTCTGTTTGATTCCCAACTAAAATATTCTTTGTTTATAGCAAAGGAAGTTATTACTTTAGGTTTTCTTCCATGGCCATAAAACTTATTTCACTGCAGAAGCAGTCATCCTGCAATTGTTAGAAATATTTGTGTAGAAGCAGGTACTGACTTCCTCATGTCCTTTCAGTGTTCTGTGGGATCTGTTATTAAGTATTTGAAAGGTATTACAAAGGAAGATCAAGGCAGATTTGTTGTTACTGATACAAATATGCAATATGATCCTCTTTATCAGTGCTCAGTTACTTTCATAAAATTCTCTCAGTTGAAGTGTTCACAATGGTAATGCCCTGCACTGCAATGCAGTCTGACTGTGTTTTGTTGTTAGTGTCCTGTTACGTTAAGCTGTGGTGACCTGAAGGTGTTGCATAAATGGCAAATTGCTGCATTCATCCCAGTGAGAGATTTCTTCCACCAGTGATATAGGTGATCATGTGTGACAATCTGTAACTCTTCCATTTTCCTGAAAAAATCCAATAACTGTGGTGAAACATTGTTTGAACATAAATATATCCTAACTTCTTTGTTTTTCAGTGGAAATATGTTGTTTAATGTCTTGAGACAAAAGGAAAGGTAATTCCTTCATTCAGCTCTCTTTTTTTTCTAGGTTCTTCTGGCGTCAGCTTGTCTTGTATGGCTTGAGCTGCATATATTGACAGAAATAGTGGAAGCTTTTTGGTGAATGCTTGAAGGAGTTACATTAACGTAGAATTACATGCGAAAGTTTGATTTATTGCACCTTGGCTTTAGTGCATGTACTGGTAAAGATGTTCAGTCATCTTTCATTTGAGCTGGAATCATCAGCAAACTATTCCAGTGCAGAAAAGGATTAGCTTAAAGATAAGATGTGAGCCAAAGAGCACACAAAACCAAACTGAATTCCAGAAATGTAATTATTTTTATCATTTTATTAAAAACATAGCAACTTCAGCTGTTAGACTTAAAGTATGTTTCAACAGAATGAAACTTCATGGCTAATTTTCAGGTGCTTATTTATTATGGTGGATAAGTATCACCTAGAAGGAACCTATCTGCAGCTCACTCAATGTTCAGCAAATTTTGGACAAGTGAGAACTTTATTTTCTTTTACACTTAAAAGAAATAATATTTAAAAGTCTTACTTTGTTTTTCTGGTTACCATTTATTCTGTTCTTCTTCCATTGCCTGCAAATTGATTTTAGGATTTATGACACTAGATTTAAAACAGTTTATTACTTTTAGATGTTTTACCATATAAAGGGAACTATGTGACTGGTTATTAAATCAAATTGTTCTTTGGTTAAGGAACCAGTTGAAGAGACCTGAATTCAATAGCTCAGTAAATATATTTCTGTCTTCCGCAGGTCTGCTCACCTGCTCACAAGTTTTAGTGGCGTAGATCTTAGACATGTCAAACACAAATTATTTCCATATTGTAGGAGACAAAGAACTGCATTTTAACAAAATGATAAAATTTTCTTGGGGCTATGGCACCCAATGTACCTCTCCAGCGTTATGGTAGTGTTTCAGTGAGCTAATATCCATTGTAATCAGTTGAGTCGGTACAATGTTGTAAAGTACTGTTCTGAATTAATCAAACAGTTCTTCTCCTGATTGCTTATTAAATCAGCAAGAAAAGTGTGGCAAATTGTATATGATAAATGTGGTTCCACTCTACAGCTAAAACAAATCACAAAAGAAAAAGATCGTGGAAGAAGAGAGAAGCAGCATGAACAAGAAATACTTATATTAAAGTAGTTGTCTGTCTTTAAAATAAATATAATTCAACTCTTCTCACAGGAACTTGAATTTCTGGAGATTTTACTATCTGTATTCAGATACTGGAAGTCGTTGCCCTTCTCTTCTGCTATGTCACTGCTCCTGAGCTGTGTAGGACTGTTTGTACAGGTTAACATAGGCCTACTTGTAATCCAAATTTATGATCTTCTTTTGCCATGTTATCTATTATTTCCGGTAAAATACAATTTGGTCTAAAAATAGCTAGACCTATGAAGCTTATGAGATTCAATCTGCTGCAGTGTCCATGTCTGATGAACAGAGCCATAAGTAATATTACTTTTGTCCTTTATTTTATAGCTCAGTTCAGGCCTGCAGTAGTAGCAGTTAGGTCTTGAATATGGTGGAAAGTGTAAGCAATGCAGATTAGAGACACTGATTAATTGAGTTAGCAACGATATATGTGTCTGGCAGGTGATACTGCTAATTGATACCATGTCAGATTTTTCTCATAAAACACAGAACTTAGTGAATTTAGAAATAATTGGTTGATACTTTCACTGATCTGTCTCACATCAGGCATTTGTTTCACCAATCTGAAAAACATGTCTTATAATTTCCAATGAGGCTTCTCTCCCATTTCGTAGTGTCCGATATATATTCCCATATGAATTTGAGTCTTCACTAAATAATTTCTAAAATGCATGTAAAGAATGATCATAGTTAAGAGTTTGGTTAAGCTGTGTGTTGTCAGGAGCAGAACAGGTGTTGCACACTTTTAATTATGTTAAAAAGAAACACCAAAGCAATCAGAACTGACATTCCACTAGTTTAAGTGGGGCATTACTTGTGATTTTTTTAGGAGTTTTGCTCCTACAAACATAAAATCTCCACTGTTGAAGAATTTAAGTTGATGTTTCTTTTAAGTGGTATCATTGCTGTTAACACCTTTATCTGTAAATCACTGAGTAGTACGGTGGTTTTAATAACTGTATGTTCATATCTTTAGTTAAGGAACCAATTAACAAAGCCATCCTTGCCTCAGATCTAAACCACTTGAATATTAACACTAAATGCTTTATCATAAATGTTTTAAATGTGTAAGGCAAACTCAGCTTAATGAATTACCCTACATTTCAGTGTTCCAAAATTGTTTGTGCAGCAAATTACAAATTGAGCCAGCAATACTTTGCATTGATTTTTCTAACCACCTCCAACTACAAGGAGTTGTATCCATAGGTACAATTTTCAAATCATAAAAATATTGATGAAGAAGCTGTATCCTCATTTTTATGTTACCAGTACTTAGCTGATTCCACTAGAGTATTGCTTGGCACTTTTCTAGTGTAATTTTAACATAACAAATGGTAGTGTTCCTTGCATATATCCTTGGATATATTTCTCAGTAGGTAAAAAATTATACTGTTTGTGGGGGGGCTTTTTGCTTGTTTGGTTTTTATTTTATTTTTTATTTATTTTGACATTTTATTCTTCATATGCATTTATGAGCTGCTTTTGAGAACCCTGGAGGTCTTCTCTTACTCTCTTCTGCTTATGTGCTCAAATACCTAGAATTGCTGTACTTCTCATTAGTAATGATTCATCCAGACAAGCCTTATGTAAAAAAGGTTCTTTCAGTAATGGCTGTCTTTTTTTTTTTTTTTTTTAATCATTTTCATCCTCTTTTGAAAGTCCACCTTTCTTTGCCACTGTCTGTCAGATATTGAGACGCCAGAGCTAAATACAATTTTCTGTATATATCTTCGCTACAGTTTTATAGGAAGACTTTCTAAATCCCTTGCTTTTTTAAACACAAGTCAAAACCACAATTATTTGTTGAGCTACCTTGATACAGGTTGATATCTCTCTTCCCCCCCCCCCCTTTGCTTCTAGATTGCTTTGTTCTAATACTTTTCAAGTATTTCTTTGTCATATTGTATATAGTCTGATTCCAGTCAAAACCTAGACAGCTCTTACTGAGGTGTCCTCGGAGTACGAAATAGTTATTGCATGTTAAATTCATAGGCTGGTGGAACATGAGAAGCTGGGATTCTCAGATTTCATTGAACAGAACTTTCCTGTATTTTCTTCTGTTTTATTCAATATGTTTAAAAATGTGGAGGCTACAATGTATCTCTATAATGAAGCCTGAGCTAAATTGACCCAAAGCCATGAAACCACATCAGGATATACTGTGATTCAAAGAAAACCAGTCCTGTTGAAGATTATGTGCATTTTGGAAAGAATCTGGCTCTGTGTCACACCAGCCTGGAAGGTATGCAGAGCAAGCTCATGTGGGCTCTCTAAATCCCATGTCCACTTTGTGCTAGAACCAGACTTCCTGAGGAACAATGCTTTCTTCTCTATTTAAAAGAACTGGTTTTTTATATAAGATTTAATTTATTAGGGTCCCATTTTATGTATTCAGCAGAAATGGCATAAAGATAAATGAAGGTGATATTTAAGTTGGGTTTGGCTGCAAAGTCGAATCAGGGATAGGATTTAAATACAGATTTCATGGCATCAAAATCTTACTGTCTTCTCCTACCAGGTTGTGAGTTCATGTGGTGGAAGTCCATTATGAGATCGGGTGAAATTACAGATTCCTGCCTGTATCTAGACAGGTTCTGCGAAATAGAACTGTTTTGAGTTGAGATCTGACCTGAAACAAAATCTGCAGAGCCAAGTTCAGACTTGAGAAATTGAATGGAACTAGAGATGCACACAATGTGAGGATTCAGATTCAAGGATGTTTACCTCAAATTTGGGGTTTTCTGTTTTTAAAAAAAAAAAAAAAAATTGGAAACCAGTAATGAAAAAATTACCATTTGTAAGCTTATTATTCTTACATATGGAATACAAAATACATCATGCATTATCACATCGTGCAAATGTTACTTATGTACCCATGCACATCAGTGTTAATTCGGTTAAATATGTTCAGAAACATTGGTTGTTTGGTTGATATGCTGCTTATATATAGTACACAAACAATTATATATCCAGTGTAATTATTGTATATCAATATTTTTAGCCACTTGAATGCTGCAGCATAAAACATCTGGATACACATTTTAGCACATTACAAAGAGGAATGTATTATGTTTCAAACTGCTACACTGTTGCTTGTGTTTGCATCAATTGTGAAGGTGAAAATGTTTGTTACTGTACAGTCTTTGCAGGTGTTACATATGCTTTTCCTACTAGAGTTCAATGATTTTGTCTTGTGTAAGTGTTTTGATTTGTCACTGTTGTTTTCTATATTTGCAGCAGAGATTTCCTTTGGTATAAAATAGACTCTATTAGACTTTCTCATCTAAGTGCAGGAAAACTTGTCTCCTGTCAAAAGACAGAAATGCTTTCCACGTTTGTTCTGGCTTAATTCTTTATTTTATATATTTATTTTTGTCCACTGTTTTTCCACATGATTTAATTCTGGCAATAGATTTTTCCTCCTTGCTTTTTTTTATCCTCCTGCCATGAGTCTGTTGATTCAGCTGTGTGAGTCTGAAGGATTATACGTTTTACAGAGTTGTCAATAAATGGGGTTTAGATGGCAGTGAATAGCACTGTTTCCTTTTCCACTAAAAGACAAACAGAATGTCTTCTAATGCCCTTGTGTGCTGGGCTGTATCTCGTGCATCTCTGTGGCAGTGATCAGAATGTGAATGTTAGTGGTTTCTAAGCAGCTAGAGGAGATACAAAGTATGTAGGACTAGCACTGGTGTCTCATACCAAATACTCCACGAAGGAAAATGAAATGCCAAGTTCTTAAGAGCTTGTTTTGTATATATTGGATTTAGTTCTTTATTTTAGTTCGCTGTTGCTGTTCTGGGATGCTTTGATAGTAACTTAGAGTGGATATCAGTGCAAAATAGCAGTTAATTTCCTTTACCTCTCATTACTTAGTCTTCTGTCTCAATATTCTTAAGAGATTGGAATCTGTACTTAATATACTCCAGAGTTTGTCTGTATCTTACTGGTGTTATTATAATGAAGGATTAAAATGGATCCTAGAGTATGCATATTTTTATGCTTTGACACATATGTCCTAAATACTGTTCTGATGCAAGCAGCTGAGCTTTGGTTTTAGTAGTCCTCCAGGGTATCCACAGCTGAATCAGTGGTATGCTCAGCAGCAGCTGTTACCCGAATTAAATGTGTCAGCTGTACAAATGTAAAGAGCAGAAGTAAAACATAATGTAGTTGTTCAGAAGTGTGAGTATTTGTAGTCAGAACAGAGTGCCCAAGTCATAGTTTTATGTGAAGGTGAAGAATTGCTTGGGGAAAAATAGGGGATGGATAAGGGCCATTGCCATGTGGGTACCTAATTAATCAACCCAGGTAGTTCATTCAGATTTTAGTAGTTTAAAATTCTACCAAGACCCAGTAGAACATGCTGTTTCCCTCTGGTTAAAATAATTTTCTTGTTAGTGGGTGGAAAAAAAAAAAAAGAAGAATACAGATTTTTCTAGTATTCCTGTTGTGGGAATTTCAGGGCCAAGTGCAGCATGACTGACTGTGACTAGAGAAGTCTGTGACATGTGGATGAAACTCTTACAGCACTTAAATACTATCAATATCCATTATTCTCAAACAGGGCCAGAAACCGAAATAAAATGTCTTCTAAAGGGGCAAAATTCTCATGCTGCAGTCCTGTTCACCTGCCAGGGCAGTACTTTTAAACTCCCCAAAGTGATCAAGGTTTTCTCTTTGAAGAATGAGTCAGGGTTCTTTCTGTCTTCCCCCCAGTCTATCAGTTGAGTCTAAAGTCCATTGACAGAGCTAGTCTAGCCCTTGAATTGTGATTCTTTTAATCTGCTATCACACAAAGATTTATAGATAACTTTGTGTTATATAAAGCTGCTTTGTTCCTGACAGGAAAGTGCACAATTTCTAATTTCACTGGAAAAACTGCCTGTAGTGTTTTTAATGTCTGTCCTCCTCATTTTTTTGTCTGCCATGTCTCTTCCTCAGTGAGCAATGTAATTAAAATTCATAGTTTGGCACCGGGATTTTGATTATATAGTTAATTCTTCATCATTCCTATGTCTCAGATTAATCAGGTTTGCCCAAGCTTGTGTCACCCACTGACAAGGTGCTCTTAAAGTTTTTTGGTTCATTTAGGGTTTGGACTTTCTGCTGTTTTTTACCCCTTCCATCTTGTGGTAATCAAAGCTTTTAAATTATCTTATAATTCAGCATACACAAGTAAGTCTGGTCAGTGGTCCTCTTTAATTAATGACATGCTTGCCAAGCACGAGAACTTACAGAAGAATGATTCTGTGTGGCTATCGAAAATAATTAGTATACACATTTATGTTGATTTAATCAGCACAAAAGATACCTGTATTCTATTTCAGGAAATGTCATCTGTTAAAAATATGATCTTTAGTTTGTTTCCTCTGTGTTTTCTGATTCAGAGGACTGCAGTAATTGCAAGCATGTAGTGTTGGAGGTGGGAGAATACCACTCATCTTAGAGGTGAAGGTATTTGTTCTCACTACTTGAACAGGTGAAAAGTAATTGCAAAACTATGCAAAGTTTGACCTTATTCTTAAGTATCTAAAAGAATCGAGATCAAATCAAATGTTTTATTATGCAGTTAGAGGTTTTATTTTATGTCCATATGGGTTGATTTGTTGTTTGTAGCATACAGAGGGTACAGAGAGTGGAGAAGTTACTCGCTCCAGCACTTCCAATCCCACAACTGCTTGTTTCTTTTTCCCTTAGTTGCAAGACGGAAAATATGAAGTTAACCAAGTGTGTTGGGTTTGTGTAGCAGGGGAGGGGCTACAGGGGTGGCTCCTGTGAGAAGCTGCTAGAAGCTTCCCCGGCTCCAAACTCAGACCCGCTGCTGGCCAAGGCTGAGCCAATGGTGGTATCGCCTCTGTGGTAGTGTATTTAAGAAGGGAAAAAGACTACTGAGGTAGAGAATACAAGGGTGGAGGAAGATGGAGGAAGAAGAGCAGCAGCTACAGTAAAAAGAGAAAGAGGAAGAAGAAGATGGAAGAAGAAGAGTAGCTATAGTGAAGAGAGGAGTGGGATGTGAGAGAAACCACCATGCAGACACTGAGGTCAGTGAAGAAGGCGAGGGAGGAGGTGCGCCAGAGCAGAGATTCCCCTGCAGCCCATGGTGAGACGGCAGGCTGTCCCCCTGCAGCCCATGGAGGTTAACACTGGAGCAGAGATTCCCCTGCAGCCCGAGGAGGATCCCATGCTGGAGCAGGTGGCTGGGCCGGGAGAAGGCCATGACTCTGTGGGAGAGCCCATGCTGGAGCAGTTCACGGAGGACTGCAGTACATGGAAAGGACTTGAGTTGGAGAAACTCATGGAGGGCTGACCCTTGTGAGAGGGACCCCACGCTGGAGCAGGGGAAGAGTGTGAGGAGCCCTCCCCCTGAGGAGGAAGGAGCGGCAGAGACAACGTGTGACGAACTGACCGCAACCCCCATTCCCCGTCCCCCTGCACCGCTGTGGGGGGAGGAAGTAGAAGAATCAGGAGCAAAGCTGAGCCCACGAAGAAGGGAGGAGTCGGGGGAAGGTGTGTTTTTAAGATGTGGTTCTATTTCTCATTATCCTACTTTGATTTGGTTGTTAACAAATTAAATTGGTTTATTTTTCTCCAAGTCGAGTCTGTTTTGCCTGTGACCCTAATTGGTGAGTGATCCCTCCCTGGCCTTGTCTCGACCCATGAGCCTTTTTGTTGTATTTTCTCCTCCCCATCCTGCCGGGGGGGAGGACTGAGTGAGTGGCTGCGTGGTGCTTTGTTGCAGGCTGGGCTTAAACCACAACACCAAGATTCATTTGTTTTCTTATGGGATGTAATTTTTGTATAAATATGTAAATAGAAAGCAAATGTTAAGACAGTTAAACTTCCAAAGTTGGACTCTGCAAGATATATGGTTACTGAAATTGTTCATTCCTGAAGTCTTAAGTATCCTTTGATCTCATGATGATGTCTTATAGTATAGTCATTTCATAACAGGAGCCTTTGGAGGGGGCAGGGTGTTCAACCTATAACTTTTTCAATGTATAGGATGTGAACTGTGGTTCTTGAGTGAGGAGCTATTGGATACTTTTCTCTGATTCACCGAGTAGCCTCACACCTTGTCTGCCATGCAAAGCACAGTGGCAGAGAACATTGTGTCCCAGTCTAGCCTGGCTCCCTGCGGGTAGGGACCTCTCCTTAGGTTTGAGGTCTAATTAAAAAAAGGAGATGAATTTCAGCCTCTTTTTGAGCAAATGCCTTGAAGAACAGATCATTATATAGAGAAGGATTATCAGCACCAGTATTCACAGCGGTTCTGCAGAAGAGAGTCCCAGCTTTGGAGTCCAAGTTGACAGAAGGATCTCCCTACAGTTGATGGAGAGAGAGATGGATTTTCAAACATACATCTGGCCTGAGCATTTTCTTCCTAGTTTGCTGTAGACAGTTGTACACAGAGCCTGCTCACTGATCTCATCTCTGTCAATGTTACCTAACTATCATCAGGTATGATACTCTTGCAGGTATGATGCAGATTTGCTTGTGGGAACCAGAAGGCTGTTAGATCTTATGGTGTTTAATTCTCAATTGTCTATACCTTAGGCCTTTTAACAAAGTCGGAGAGCCTTACCTGTTGCTGCTCTGCCGTTCAGAGCCAAAAGCAATATCATGGTGTTGTGGGCTAACCCTGGTGTGCAGCTCAGCCTCACGCAGCTGCTTGCTCACTCCCCTACAGTGGGAAGGATTTCATTCACTACTTCCCATCGGCAGGCAGGTGTTCAGCCATCTCCAGGAAAGCAGGGCTCCATCATGTGTAATGGTTACTTGGGAAGGCAAACACCATCACTCTGAGCCTCTCCCCTTCCTGGTATGGAGTATCCCTTTTGACAGTTCAGGTCAGCTGTCCTGGTTGTGTCCCTTCCCAACTTCTTGTGCACCCTCGGCCTACTCACTGGTGGGACAGGGTGAGAAGCAGAAAAGGCCTTGAACACTGTGCAAGCACTGCTCAGCAGTAACTGAAACATCCCAGTGTTATCAACACTTTTTCCAGCACAAATACAAAACAGCACCTTACAAGCTACTGTGAAGAAATTTAACTCTATCCCAGCCAAAACCACTACAGTATGTTTTAAAAACTTAGAGTGATCACACAGAACACGTTCCATGCATTTTAAGCTTTTGTCAAAGTTGCGTGTGCTGAATAGTTGTTCGTATTAATTTTGTTGCCTGTGCTCTTATATTCCAGCTAACAAATCACTCCAGGAAAATGATGACATGGTACACATACTCTGATTGCCTGAAGGATACTTTTACTTTTAATCATGACTCAGTTGCATTTCCATCTGGCAGAAAACTGCTTAGGAAAATTTACACATTTTCAAGCATGTAATGAGCTATAGTAGGCATTTTAAAAGTCTGAAATCTGTATGCTTTGAATTAAGACTTTGTTGCTCATATTGAAGTTGTCCACATTGCAGTTTTTCCTCCCTGTCGTGTTTCTGAGCCAACTCTTTGTTTTCAGCCTGTTGTTTAGTGTTCTTCTCATTAAGATTTACTACCTCAATATTTACAATGTCTTCATCTGACTCTTCTGAAACAGGTTATGTACCTTCAATATCGCTCTTCATTGGTGATATTTGAAATTCAGATACAGCTTGTTTACCTAGCAGTACTAAGCATTTCTAATAAATTCTGCCTTATTTGAAGGAAGATTATCTTTACAGTCTCAGGCTATGGCGGCTTTAGTATCTTGCATCAAGTGTAAGCTACATAATAATAAGCTACAATTTTTATGCAAAATCTGAGAATGTGATTTTAGAAGTTAGGGTGTTTAAAGTAATTTTGGAGATTGCATTATTTTAATTTCCACCAAGTAGAAGAATGCAAGATTCAGGCAGGAAATCATGTTGATCATTCACCTTGAGAGAGATAAGGAAAGAATAAAATATATGTATTGTATTGCGGAGAAAGGATGGGGTTTGTCATACCATTACGTTCTACCTTGCAATAATATTAGAGCATGGAAATGATATACTTTAGAAGATTAATGTATACATGATTATTTTAATGGATGGGATTTTGTTTTATATTACCACAAAATTTCCGCTTTCCAGCAATGTGAAACATTGTCACCTATTGTTCAAAATAACTGATAGGTTATTTAGCATACCAGAATAAGCGTTGTTCCTTTCCACCTGTTGGCAGAGAATTTTACTAACCAGTGAGTGATATGTTATTTAACCTAAGTGTGCAGTATGATAACGATGCTTTTCCCATGGCAAACTATTCAAATCTTGTGTCTTTCACCCTCTTGATATATTAACAAAATCCGAAAAGGCCAAAAACAATCAAGAAGTTTGCTCTAGTGTTACAATTTCATAACACAAAAAATCTAAATAAATTAGCTTTTAAAGCTAATTATGAAGCAGTTTCTTGTGTTCCTATTAATATTGTTACTTTGTTTATTCTCTAAACTCTTTAAAGCAAGGAAGTGTAACTGAAGTATGTCAAAGTATCTCCATTAGTAACGCTCTGTTGGTTAGCCTGGAGCATGTTTTGTCCAAGCAGCACAACTCAATCAATACCTTTCTTGCCTGAGAGAGATAAGGGAGTCTCTATGGTGAGCCAGCCTCCTCGTGCACTTATAAATGTTCCAAGACTGTTCCCGTGTTTAGTCGAATTCTGTGCTTCTGATGCTGGATAGAACGAGAACATTTACTGTTGTTGGATCCTGGTCATTGCCTGTGTATTTAGGGTTCATACTGTGCTCATGAATTGACAAGAAGAAAAGAATCTGAAAATTTTGGACCAAATTGGACCAAATATGTCTGTGCCTGTAACTCCAAGGAGGAGGCATACCCTTAGCTGAAGATGTCTACCAGACCTCCTAAAACTGAAAGATTCATTCAAATTTCAGGTTAACTTTCTCTGAACAGCAAACTGTTAGTCCCCTGAATAATCTGATTATTATCTTTTCAGTGGATCTTCAGTGTCAGTTTTGCAGAAGGTCAGCTTTGTGAGTAGAAACCTCGAGGTCTTGCTCCTGTGTGTCTACTGTGCTTTTGCTACGGCTGTACCTGACTGTGTGCCACTTGTAAAAGCACTGCAAATTATCCTCGACATGTTAAGAAAAACTGAGGCTGATACAGTTTTGCCTTCATAATGTGAATCCCAAAATATGGCATTTCACATATCACCTTGCAGCAACTGACTGGTTCACATGGGCAGCTCTGGGGAAAGAACTGCTGTTTCCCTGACTGTTAACCGAGATTCCTGCAATGCTCTTTGCAGGCACTTGTCACAGTTACATAGTGAGGGCTAAGTTCTGCTTTACTCTTAAAATACAGGTTCAACTTCTTTATGAAAAATAAATATTTTCTCCAGTTTTGCAAGTTTTACTTTTTCTACATAGAATTACTTGCAGGAAATTTGCTACTGTGATAATTAATTGATCTGTGAGTTAATATTAATTAGGGAATAGCATATAATTCTTTTTTGTTTCAAGTCATGATAATTGAAATAATTTTTTAAAGTGAAATTTTGAGCATATTGTATATCAGTTTTGTAATTTTAATCAAAATATATAATAGTTGTTTTTTTTAAATGAAACTTATATAAGCTAGAAGGAGCAGAGGTCAAAAACTGGCAATTTTAGCGATGTCATGATATTCAGGTAACTTAGTTGTCTCTTGCAGTTATTTGCATGTAATAGGTCGATTTAAAAAAATTATTTTTTTAGAGTATTTTTCTATGTATGGTAAAGACAAACGAATATCAGTAATAACAGTCATTGAGGCTTGCTTATAAGAGCTCTTTCATAAGGCACTCAAATCTTGAAGTGTAGGAGGAGGTTGAACATTAGTATGGTAAATAGCTATGAGGTTTTTTTATTGTTTAAAAAAAAAATCTCAGGACTGAAAGCTGTGTATCTTTTCAACTTGGTATGATGAAGAACACAAGCCAAAATGATGCTGTTGGTGAATGGCCATTATGTTGGAACTATAATTATACTGCATAAGTGAAAGGTTGTTTTATACCACAGACCAAGGATATTGCTTAAGATTCATACATTCTGATACTTGTTAATTGAAATGAGTTCATTTAATACAAAGCTTTCTGCAGTGTGGGTAACCCATTTTGTGGGGTAATTGTATTTGTTTTAGGTAGTTTTCTGTGTTGCTTGTTCGACATTTATTGAGATGGTGTACAATATTCCATTTAGGATTTTACAAAATTTATAGTAAGAACTGTTGGATCTCTTCAGAAAATGCGGGAATCGGACTGAATCAAGGTTAATGGCTGTTTATAGAAGGTGAAGCCTCCAGGGTAATACAGAAAGTGAATAGATCACAGTGTTCAAGACCAGCTCTATTTGATTTTCAGTTAGAGTCTAGAAGTATGAGTTATACAACCAGGAATGAAACCCAGAGCTAGCTTTGTTTCATAACATTTGACTGTTCAGATTTTTTTTTTTTTGTTATTAGTAAAAGATACACCAACAGTGACATTGATATCCTGTACATCCAGTGTTAGAATTAGAAACAGTCATATTAAAATGGAATTAATTTTTGGCTTCTGCAGAGAAGCCTCACTGTTGGGTTTGTCCTGGCTGTATGAAATCTTTCATTGTGGTGAAAAGTAGTTGGTAAAGGGATTTTTTTTATTTTAAAGCCTCCATGAGCACACATTTGCACTAACAGACCATTTCTGAACCAGAAGGTCCCTCATTTTGCTTTTCTTGGCAAATTAGTCCAGAAAGATTTTTGAAAGATTTCACAGCTCTTTAAATTCCCCCCCCCTTCCCCCCCCCCCCCTTAAATTGTACTGGAGCCAGCATCCTGAGTAGGTGCAAGTTTGCTGTGAAATTTATACTCTTATTACTCCTTTTCTTATTTTAATTTTCTTTTTTTAACAGTTACTCAGTTCTTACAGGCCTGCACAATATAGTCCAACTGAATAATTTATATTTTAGTGCATATAAGTTTGTCATGCTGAACTTGAGCTACTTACCTTTTTTTTTTTCCCTCTGTAGGTATATTCGAATTGTTGGGACCCACAACACAGTGAACAAAGTTTTCCATATTGTGGCATTTGAATGCATGTTCACGAACAAAACCTTTACTCTTGAGAAAGGTCTGATAGGTAAGAGGTAAAACTGTTTTCCTTTTGCATGAACCGTTGCAATCGCTTGCCTTTTAAGACTGGCCGTCACTGCGCTCTTACTCTACTTCTGTTTCCACACAGAAATCTCTAACTTGAGTTAAATGATGCTGTAAGCATAGAATTAGTTGGCCAGTCCTTGTGACTTCTTTGAAATTCCAGTTCTGTGGATTAATTAGTGACACTGCAGGAATGCTAAAGTTCAAATTAAATCAACTGCTGCTGACAAAGCCACTGGTAATTGAGTCACTCTGTGCTGCTAATGCGTTTTTTCTTTGCATGTAATAGTATGGTTGCTCTTGCCTCCCGCTAGGTTAGCCTGAATTCTGTAATGAGGATGGAGTAACCAGAGCTATTTATTGCAGTGAAGATGGATTTGGGCATTTAGGGCCTCTTATACAGCCTAGTTTCAACTGCTGAAAGTAAACTCTCATGTGTTGATTTTCCCCCAAAGAGTCGTAGACACGCTTAGCCATGGCGGAACGTTATATTGGCTACCCTTGTTCTCAGAACGCCACGTTGATGGAGCTCTGTTACCTCTGGAGCTCGGGACAGGTTATATAATACTGATTTAAGTATCTCTACATAGTACTGCATTACTTAAGGTAGAAATCCCCAACAGAACAACAATACTGAATGATAAACTATGTCAAAGTAAGATTTAATATTGGGTCTTTCGATAGTCCAAACAGGGTGATTTCTGTGCTTTCTTCCATATAACTCACGCGAGTGAGATCATGAAATGCATTGGGAAGAGTTTTGTGTGCCTTTTAGTAGTTGTCTAGGTGGGATTTCCCAGTTTGTTACTTCTGGCATGAAATTGGGAATTTCAGCAAAATTCTCCGAGTTCATGTACGTTTTAACCATATATTTAAATTTTAAGTATGCACCTATGATAGATGGAAAACAGTTTTCAAAAAAGAATGAGAGGAAAGATCTTAGTAAGACATATTTCTTTTAAATTTTTTTTTCTGAGAAAACTATAATATTTAGCTGTGAAAAACTGGGACCCAACTCCTTCAGCCTGTTCCCCATGCGTTATACAAAGGCATCGCATGGTTACACCTGATCTCATGAGGTTTGCTGTGTAATTTCATGATGGTTTTTTAGAAACATAGAATAAGTAGCCTGACAAATCACACTTTACTAATTTTCATGTTATATAGCCCCAAAGTGTACAAGCTGTCCCATAATGCAAATAGAAAGTTTTCCCTTTGTTTTAGGAAGTTTGCAAGTAGTACTGCAATTGCTATTGACAAGAAAGTAGAAAAAACAGTAAGGAAGAACTGTGTTTAAAGAAAACATCTACCTTCAGTAAACTAGTTAGCGGAGAAACAAAATATTTCAAGTTTGATAAAACCTTTGAGATAAATTTCATATTTAGCACTGCCAGCTATGAATTTTTTAAAACTTCATACAAAATCAGAATTATTGTGTGCAAATAAGTGGTGCATATATCTATATGTATTTGATTTAAGATTATCAGTCTTGTTTAGCAAATACTTAATTTAGGACTCAAATAACATATTTGCTTTCCGTGTATGTTCATGGAAGTGTACTGACTTGTCTTTCAGATACTCAATGATATTTTGTGGTTTAGTGAGCATTTTCGTGAGATGAACTATTTGATCTGTTTCAGCATTTCATGAGTTTCAAAGATGATCTAGGGGATGCGGACTTTATATGGCTTTATTAAAATTTATCCATTTATGAAAATTTGTTTTGTAGTTACAGAATCTTACAGGTAAATAGGGTTTGGACTACATAATAGTAAGTATCCATTGTTGTTCATGGTGATCAGTGGAACTATGCTGTCATTCAGCGTGGGTCAATCAAGCTGTTGTACGTGTAAGTCATTTGAAGTGATCTACAGTAAGCAAAAAGAGGCCTGTAGGGCTCTACAGCTTTTTATATTGAAGGGATAGTAGTCAATGCAATTAATAGAAAATTAAAAGTGTAAGAATTCAGTGAGTAGTTAATTGAGAGAGGGATGTGGACCAACTTCTGATTGTAAATGAGGCAGCAACAGTTGGATACATGACCCTGCAGAATTTATGGTGAAAGGGACAAATGGAAAGATTTTGGGACTAGTTGAGGGCAGTCCAGTTGTAAAATGGTACAGGGACACAATGGCTGTTCCACCAGAATTCATGGCCATCAATATTACCTATTCAGAAATATTCTCAACAGCTTTGATCCAGCAAAGTGACCTTATATCCATTTAGTGCTTTGTTTTACATACCTGTGATGGTTGCTGTAAGGTAGCATGTTGTCTGGCTCCCTTGATCAAGCAGACTGTCCCAGTTCCACTTCTGTAAAAAAATCTGTATGACTACCAATGGAGTAGTTGGCACAGATTTATTTTATTGCTCTAATGAGGATTTGTAATGTTTGTTTCTATTTCTGCAGTGACTGGATAGGGTAAAGTGAACTAAAAGCAGTTAGGAAAGCTCCACAAAATACATGAAAGTGCAGTAATCAGAGTAGGTTGCTTTCAAGCTTGACAGAGTATAGAAGTTTTCATCCTCAGCCCTTGAAAACCAGTATTAAGTAATACTATTGGGTTCATTTTTTATCCCATACGGTATTAAATATGATATTAAATTAGGTTAGAACAAACACAGCTGCTGTTTCTATAACCTGTTTTATTAAGAAAATGAAATGTTGGTCAGCCCTTGAAGGCCCTATGGTCCTTTCAGAAAGACTTTGTGACCCTTACTTCTTCCAAAACAACACTGAAGGTAATATGCAAAGAGTTTGTCATTTTGTGGTGGGTTGACCCTGGCTGGATGCCAGGTGCCCACCAAAGCTGCTCTATCACTCCCCTCCTCAACTGGACAGGGAAGAGAAAATATAACAAAAGGCTCATAGGTCGAGATAAGGATGGGGAGATCACTCAGCAATTACTGTCATGGGCAAAACAGACTTGACTTGTGGAAAAAATTAATTTAATTTATTACTAGTTAGAGCAGGATAATGAGAAATAAAACCAAATCTTAAAAAAAACACCTTCCCCCCACCCCTCCCTTCTTCCCGGTCTTACTTTACTCCTGAATTTTCTACCTCCTCCCCCCGCAAGCTGCACAGGGAGATGGGGAATGGGGGTTTCGGTCAGTTCATCACACATTGTTTCTGCCACTCCTTCCTACTCAGGGGGAGGACTCCTCACATTCTTCCCCTGCTCCAGCGTGGGGTCCCTCCCACGGGAGACAGTCCTCCACGGACTTCTCCAATGTGAGTCCTTCCCATGGGCTACAGTTCTTCACGAACTGCTCCAGCGTGGGTCCCTTCCACGGGGTGCAGTCCTTCAGGAACAGACTGCTCCAGCGTGGGTCCCCCGTGGGGTCACAAGTCCTGCCAGCAAACCTGCTCCAGTGTGGCCTCCTTTCTCCACGGGTGCACAGGTCCTGCCAGGAGCCTGCAGCAGCGTGGGCTTCCCACGGGGTCACAGCCTCCTTTGGGCATCCAGCATGGGTCCTCGACGGGCTGCAGGTGGAGATCTGCTCCACCGTGGACCTCCATGGGCTGCAGGGGGACAGCCTGCCTCACCATGGTCTTCACCACAGGCTGCAGGGGAATCTCTGCTCCGGTGCCTGGAGCACCTCCTCCCCCTCCTTCTTCACTGACCTTGGTGTCTGCAGAGTTGTTTCTCTCACATATTCTCAGTCCTCTCTCCAGCTGCAATTGCTACTGCCATAACTTCTTTTCCCTTTCTTAAATATGTTATCCCAGAGGCGCTACCACCGTTGCTGATTGGGTCGGCCTTGGCCAGCGGCGGGTCCGTCTTGGAGCCAGCTGGCATTGGCTCTATCGGACCTAGGGGAAGCTTCTAGCAGCTTCTCACAGAAGCAACCCCTGTAGCCCCCCCACTACCAAAACCTTGCCATGCAAACCCAATACACATTTGAAACCTCATTCCAAAGAAATAAGGCCACTAAGATGTTTGTTTAAGGATCTTAAGAGTAATTATTTATTTAATTTTCATGAAACCTATTCAACTTGGTCAGAAAGCTGTATATACAAAGAGGGTAATTTATCAGATATATTACTACTGATATGTAGTATCTATGTAATGGCTGTCACTGTAAAGTGAAGATTAGAAGGCTGGTAAACAAATAATAAAAATGAGGCGCTGTTTCATGATAACAGCAATTTTATGTTGCTGTGTTTTTGCGTACAAGGTTTTCATGACGAATTATTAACTTGACATATTACATTTAAAAGTTAATATGGAAAATGATTTATACAGTTACTTTATACAATACTGGATGCAGTACTGACATGACCCATTGGTAGTTGAGTAGCAGTTTTGAAGTAAAAGTAGCAGGAAATGCTCTTTCTAGCACTGTCTGGTGTTTTAGTGTTGATTTACCCTTTGTTGTCTTCTGAAATGAGGTAAATGACAGAAATTAATTCAGTCATATACCATTATTCCCGAACGCAGATGTTAGGGTTGAGATGTAGTTTTCCTTTTGGCATAGTATTATCTCTAAATGTGTAAGGAAGTTAACAGTTCTACATATTAGATTCACGAGAATGACATAACTGTTTCATACAACAGGGATGTAAATATTTTTTAAATCTCAAAAGCATAGTGTTTGCTTTTAATGAACTTCCGCTTCTGAAATTTTGAATGGCCTTTAGTCGTTAATATTTAATCTAGAATCCAAAACAAATGAAAATTTTCACAAGCAAGAGACGTACTCCTTTGGAGGCAGAAGTGGTACCTGGTGTGATGTGGTGTTTTGTAAAAGCTTCTGATCTGCCCAGTGGCAGGAAGCTACAACAGTGGGTAAGGGGCTGCTTCTATGCAATGCCTCCTTTTGGTTTTGGGTTTTTTTTTTCCCGCCTAAATATAGGAACCAATTCCTCTTTTCTGCCTCAAAGGGAAAAAATTTATAACCTCGCTTAGTCCTTTAATCAGTACTCAGTGCTGAGGGGCAGTCAAGGACTATGCAGGCATGTGGGTTTGACCAGCCTACCGTCCTATTTTGAACTTGGTTAAGGTCATAGGGAGTGCAATGTGGAAGGCTTTTATATGAAGTTGTGTTTATCTGTAGGCTGTCTCAGTCTGTTAGACTATCTTGTAACTTGTACATTAAACACGAAAGGGAAAACAGTGAATAATGACTGAAGAGCAGGAGATGGATATAAAACACTGGAATGTCCTTGGTCACCCTCTGGGGAATGCTGCTCAGTACTTATGAATCATTGTGAACCTTCATTTGTGTGCTATTCAGTGCCTTAGAACTTGTTTTAAAAGGGAAAAAATGAAATTAATAAATAATCATTCACTTGTCTCTTACTCTCTGGCAGTTATTTAAAAAATAAAAATAAAAAATTAAATGTATAACAGAGAGAAACCAGGCATATCAGTTTCCTAATGTGTGGTTCAGCTTTGTAAAAGATTGCTCTATGTCTCTCCAAGGAAGCAGTGAGAAATGCTATTTTTGTGTCTAGTTTAATGTTGACTCCACACAAAGCTATCGTATTTTGTTTCTTCTCTTTTTGAAAGGTTAGCCTTCTTTCAAAACCATGCAGGTTTACCCAGCAGTGTAAGTCAGCTCTGCTACAAGCATAGCCTTAGGAAATTACGAAAATTTGAAGACAATCTAAATACTGCAGGGATTTCCCCCGCCCCCCCACTTTCTACAGGAAAGGACAGCCACACGGTCAGTTTAGTGACTGCTACCCATTCTTCAACAGAGATCTGTTCATATGGTTATAGTTACTTTTTTTTTTCTTTTTCTTTTCTTCCTATTTCCAGTGCCACGACAAAGGATGTGTACTTCCTAGGGCTCTTCTGAAACAATTGCTATTTCTGAAAGCCTTCTTCAGACAGAATGTTTAATGAAAGAGCCCTGTAGCCAGCCAATTGGTTGCCAATTAAAAGTATGGCCAGTTCTAATGACTTGAATGCTTTTGTTCTAATTTATTGGATCAGAACTCATGAGCTCTAGCAGATATCAAATGAAAAATCAGCCTTCTCTGAAGTTATTCTAATCCAAACTGACAGTTGGACATAGGCAAATATTAGTGGGGTTTTCTTTTCCAGCTAAATATGGCTTGCAGAAAGGTTTTCACTGAAACAGGTGGAAAGGCTGTTGATATTTGTTTGAAGTTGGTATTTCTTGAGTTCTTGATTGATTTCTTGACTGAAGATTCAAATGAAATGTAGCAATGTCATCAGCAAGTTTCAGCTCAAGAAAAGAAGAAAGAGTATGTGGAAGGGGAGACAGGACTTTGTGACTGTACTTTTAATTAACTGAAAAGTCTGTAGACTTAGTATTTTCTACCATGTAGCAAATAAACAAGTGCTAATTCATATACTGAATAACGATTAGACTTAACAAATCTTTTGGCATGTGGAAAATAATGAAAGGGAAATGCCCAACATCCTTTTAATTATTTAATACAATAAAATCAAACCCTGGAATTGTAGTGACATCCCTAATTCTTTTTTTTTTTTTTTTTCCCTTGGCTCTCAGCTTTCTTTTTTCTAACCGTCACTCTCTAGTGAGGAAACTTTTGTCAGCTCAGTAGATGTTCAGGTAGAGAAGGAATGCAATTTTACCATTAAAAATGGAGTGATTGAAAGCTGAGCATTTAACAGATGTCAGCATGAGAGAAAAATCATGTCTTCGTATTAACTAAAATAAAAATTTATTTCTTCCAGTATAATTTCTTGTTTATCGTTTCTTCACAAAGTGATGGGTTTGTGTCTTAAGAGAATTCAGTAAAATGAACAGTTGTGTTGCAATTATGACACTTTAGCTGAGAACCTTTGACTGACTGTTGCCTAGAGTACAGTATAAATATATTCAACAGTCCATAATGCTTTAAATTACTACCTTCCTGTAAAATAAGACTACTTAGTAGATCTGCTGTCTCTCTGTTTGTTTTAGTAATTAAATTAAGGTTCATTAAGGGATGGTTTTGTGAGCTGGTGCAGGAACCCACTCCATTCTGTTCCTTCCTGTGTTGCAAAGAGTTGTTTGAGGATTTTCTGTCTTTTTTTTCTCCCCCATGTTAGCCAATTGATTGCAGTGAAGTTATAGTGGATGGGCAGAAAGCAAAATCTGACCTCTCCAGACTTGGAGATGAAAGGAAGTACTTGAAACTCAGATATGGAAGCCAGTTAACAACGGCTGCATTCATTTTTTTTCTGAGTACTTCAGGGAAAAAAAATTCCTATGGAAAATCAAGTATGCTAAAAATTAAGAAAAAAAAAAAAAGGAAAAAAAAATAAAAAATGCTTAAGGAGTGATAAATAAATATGACTGAGGCTACCACACACTGCTGGTACATTTTTCTCCTGGGGGATCTCTAAGGACAGTTGAATAACATATCTGTCTTATCTTTAAATATAGATGTATATTGTATATAAGTATAGATGGCCCTTAGGCCATGCCTTGAAAATGACAATCCTTTATAAAAATACTATTAGTAGAATTAAATATAATGCTAAGCTGTTCATCGCTCCATACTGCAGCATAAGACCAGGAGACAAGAAAGTAAGTTTTAATAAATGTTTTGATGCTGCTGTCCTGTAACCTCAATCTTCTTGTTTTGTTTGCTTACAGAATGTGTATGCTTTGCTAACGCGTGTCTTTTCTGTTCCATAAAAGCAAATCAGATTTGTCAGAGCAAAACTGCTGTATGAACAGTGGAAAAAATAATTTCTGTATTTGTAATCCCCTCTCTTCTTTTCTCTTACAACATTGGTTGCTGTAAAAGCTGGATAGCTGGTGGATTAAAAAAAAAGAAACAAAAATAGACACAAGGCTGTTGGTTTTGGCAGTATGTTTTTGTAAACAAGTGACCTAAATTGAAGCAGAAATTCTAATGGGAAAAAGGAAGATAACCAGAAGACTTGAAAATACAGCACAGAGCAGAGTCCCCACCAGATGGTATTTTTAATAAATTTATCAAGCAGATATAAAAGATGATAATGAACATTCAAAATAGGGAGTGGCAGACCCCTCTAGAGAGGAAGAACGGTATGGCGCCTTCTGCACACTGCAATTAGTTAGAATCACTTTCTAATTAACCGTTGTAGGGAAGACCACAGAATTATATTAAAAACACACTAAGACAGTTTCTATGCGGTTGTTAAGGAGTTTGACTAATCAGGGTAACATCATCTTAGGAGGTCACGGATTAGTGCAGAAATCTGAATGTGAGAAGGAGCGGGATGACGCTCAGAGGGCATGCAGGTAAAATGTTGGATGAACTGAGGTGTACTGTTTTCAATTAATACCTTACATAGCTCAGAGGGTGTCCGGAATATGCCACAGAGCCTCAACGTGAACATTGATTTTGACACTTCATCTTTTACTTGTTTTTTTTAACCAAGATTTCAGTAGCTTCCTCTTCCTACAAAAAGCAGCAATATATAGAAGATGCTTTAATGCCTATATAAAAAGGATACTCAAAGAAGTTCCCTTACTGCCAAGGAAAAGAGGAAGAAAAGGAATCCAAGGCAAACTTTATTTCTATGCCAGTACTCTTCGTTTGCATTGTTAGTCTTTGCTTTATTCAGATTGTTCCCAGTGAAGTACTTCTAATGTCTACCACCTGCCCCCGCATAAGAATCTGGGAATTTCTGAATGTCTCTTTTCAGTAATAGGGAATCAAGAGGTTTCTATAATAATAATATGGTGGGTTTAGTAATTTTTTTTATGAGCAAACAGAGATGATAGTACATTTGATAGTGCAGTAGATTTTTCAGAAAGCATTGCTTTTTCACTGCCTTGGATTATTACTTGGCAATGAGCTTGCACTTTTTTCCCCTGTGTGTTTTATGGTGTTTTGGTTGGTTGGTGGTTTTCTGAAGATTATGCTCCTGACACACAGAATCCTAGCTCTTCATGGAAAATTATCTCTTTTTCGCATGCTGGAGACTCTTACAATCAGCTCTGAAATTTCACATAGCTATATTTTAGCCATTTTCAGATGTTGTAGTATTTTAAATACATATTTTACAGACAACTATTAAAAGTATGTAATTAAGTTATCAGTGTGTAGTGGGCTTAAAATGGTACATTTGCATCTCTACTATACATAATTTGTTTTCTCATGAAAATTCAAATAGTGTTGGTTTTACGTCTTTGGTATTTCTAATTTTTTTGTGCCGTTCTTGTTTTGGCTTGCTCATTTTTTTTCTGATTTTCAAAAATGTTTGGTACGAGATATTGTGAATTTGGAAATTTTGTTAAATTGATCATTGTCATTCCGATAATTTTTGGTAACTTATTTCTTCCTCTCTCTTTTAAATTGCATTACCACACAGATTGGTTGTCCTTTATCAGAGGTTGACACAAAAAAAATCTTAGCTTTTTTTAATACAGCCTGTGCTGAAAGAATTTTTGTTATCATTTAGATAAAACAATTAGTGCTTTTAACATTTTCCCCAAAAAAAACAAAGGCTCGCAGGCAACCTTAATTTTTACGGGTTCAGAGAGCATCATTTTTCAGCCTTGTTAATATTAATTTTTTGATTGAGAGAGAGACTAGAGAGCGTTTGAAAAGTTGAGGAGGTTAGCTAAAAACTGAGCTGGACCTGACTAGGGCGTCTTAAATAGCTTTTTTTAATGTTCATCTGTCATCTTGCTGGAAGGTGACGTTCAAAAAGCTTGGGTTTCTCTCTGAATTACAAACAGAAAGAAAGTGCTGTACTTGATTAAATGTTAACAAAGGGAAATAATAGGTAATTCCAAAAATAAGTGTTGAAGCACTTGTAAAACAGTGCTGGAAAAGTACTCTATGCACGAGAAAATACACTTCCTTCTTACAGCATGCTCCCAGAGGAGCTGCTGTTGTCTTGATCTTTGATGAAATTGCTGAAATTATGTCAAGTTCTAACTATACTATGAATTCTGTTTGATTTGAAAGGAAGGGGGAAACTACTTAGCGTTGGATTTAAATCAGATTAAGCAGGACTAAGTAAGTACAAGAAGAGCATTCCGCTCCTTGGAAAGTTTTCTAGTAACCAACACTAAAGTTACGTCCTTTGCTAAAGAATAACAACTCCCAACACTACACTTTTATTGCTGAGCATGTAATGTTCCTCTGCTTCTAAAAATGCCTAGTAGAGGGTTATATTATCCTTTATCTAATTCGGTTTATAACAGCAGTTTCCAAGCTAGAGCGTTCAGTTTTGGATGTACCAGGGAGAAGGAAGAACTGAAGTTAGATGATGCTGACACATGGACCACAGTATTGGATATGTAGACTGATTGCAAGAGGGGCTGTAGAGGTGAAAGAAAGAGTTCATTATAGATGTTGCAGCACAAAGTAGCTGGCCCTGGCCTGTGCAATTAGAATTGTAATCTTACATTTTTTTACTGAAACTCCCTTCCTCTTGTTATGATTTTTCTAGGAATGCTTTTACTAATTTGAAAATTCTTTGAGTTCACTAACTTGCTCATTTTCCCTGTAATATTCAAATAACTGCATATAAGTTAATGAATGAAAGCAGGCAAATTTGATATTCTGCAGTAATATCTTTGACTTTCTTTGGCATAGCAGGCTACTGTATGCTGGCATTTTTCATGGCTGCATATAGGATAGGAAAAAGAATTATCCAGCAAAGATCTTTGATGAAAATTAACATGGCAGGGGAGGGCGGCGGGGGAGGTACTGTATAATTCCATCACTATCTCCTGGAGGAAAATCATTACCCTGTGTTTTGGCCTTCCTTTTTTCAAGAGGATGAGTTCTAAGTAGTTTGTTTTCTTTTGCTATGGGGTTATTATAATTTCTTTTTTGTGGCATTCAGTCATACCTTTTTCCTGTCTCTTGACTGAATGAGAAATACTTCTGTGCTTGCTGTTCCATTTGTGTGGCGGATCTATTGGTCTCTCCTTCCCTCTTGTAGTCCAATACTTGTATTGAAGGATTTTGTAAGTATTAAAAAGCATTTTCATTTTCTAAATTCTGGGGTGCAATTTCTGATCACAGTCAGAAAGACCATCAGAAGTACCAACAGGTATGTGTTGAGAATAATCTCCTGAGCTGTGAGACTTCAAGCCCTGGTTTTGCAGACTTTGAGTCCTGACTTTCCACAGTCCAGATCAGTGCTTTAAACTATCTCCCGCTTACTTTTCTTTTTTCTTCTTTTTTCTTCTTTTTTCTTCTTTTTTCTTCTTTTTTCTTCTTTTTTCTTCTTTTTTCTTCTTTTTTCTTCTTTTTTCTTCTTTTTTCTTCTTTTGGGGGGGGAGGAGAGAGGTTTCATCATGAAAACAGGAAGAAATTGTTTGAAAATTTCAAAAGTTTTGCTGGACAAGATTTTTTTTTTCTCAATTGTATTAAAAGAGTGCTTTCGTATCACCACAACAGAAATCCAATTATTAATTTACCAGGCTATTCTGGGACCAATGCTATAAAAGTTATCTGTACCACTTGATTGTGCTTCAAAGTTCATGTTAAATAAGATTTAAATTTCCTTGTGTTGATCATACTTTCATCCTCCCCCCCCCCCCCCCCCCCCCCCCCAAATTCTTTGGCAGAAATAAAGACCATCGGTATCTGAACTGTTTTCTGACTGTATGTCTGTCGTCTTTGTGTTTTTAATTCACAGTTCCCACTGAAAATGTTGCAACAATTGCAGACTGCGCCAGTGTGATTGAGGGTGTAAGTCGCAGTCGCAATGCCTTATTGAATGGAGACACAAAAAACTATGATTGGGATTCTGGGTACACATGCCATCAGCTTGGGAGTGGAGCTATTGTAGTACAGCTAGCACAGCCCTACATGATTGGATCAATACGGTAAGAGGGATTATTTTTCTCTAACTTAAGGGCAACAGTGAAGCTTTTGCTAAGCAGTTATTTTCTTTAGAATAGATGACATTTGGCAACAACGGTAATTAGGGGACTAGTTTAGTAGTCATTTGGCGTCTTACTTCAGTATAATGGGCATGTTAAAAATTAAATGTGTGAATTATATGTTGAGATACAGCAGTGTAATTCCAGAAAATATTACATTTCAGAGGCATAATAATAGTAATAGTCAAATTGTAAGATTAAAGGTATATACGTATATTGAAATAGAAATTTAATTGCAGCCTCACTTGTGGTCAAAGTAGGTGCAGTTCCTCATATCCACCTCATTGTGAAAACAGAAACATTTATTGAAGAAAGCCATCATCTCGAGTCAGCCAGGCTTCCTTTTCACTATACAATTAGTACCAGTTCTTACTTGAACATGGAGTGTATAATAAGGGTACAGTAACCTGAATATTGCTTTACAGTGTTGGATTAATGAATGTGTTTAGATCTGGATTGAAGTTCATTGGGCTATTTCTACAGTGAATATCTGTATACATATGAAGAACAAACTTTTTGCTAATGTAGAAACTTTGGAAATAGATTGGACAGCGGGATTGTTCACAGGTGAAGACAAAAATATTCTTGCCAACTTCAGGTTCTCTGATTGTAAATGGTTTTTTTTTGTTTCATAAAATCAGACATACAAAACCTTGTCTTAATGGCTTCCTGTTCTTTGTAAATTTAGAATATGTTGTCAGGGACTTAATTTGTATTCTCTGTGCCAGTGAAAAAAAGGAGAAAGGTTTCTGAAGTTAGAGTACCAGTGAGCAAAGGTTGAAACCCCAGGGGAGATACTGGCTCACAACAGAGACCATGTACATAGGTACATGTTGCTAGGATCTGGCTTGGTGCTGTCTGCCTGTTAAGAGTTGCCTCTTCAAACTGACTGATGAGCAAGTGAGACTTGAAAGCTCTTTTGTAACTGACAATTTCAGTTTTGTGTGTTTTGGTTTTGGTTTGTGGCATTGTTATGATGGTTATAAAACTTTGAAGATAAAGTTTAAAATCAGACATCCAGGCAAATCTCTAACCTAACAAAAGTACTGTTTTATTTCTATACTAGCTATAGATGTTATGCATAATGCAAGTCCGGCATTGTTCTCACTGTGTGAAACAAGTTGAATAAGTATAGTTGGCAGCTTTCCACACTCAATGTTTTATGCTTTTGAGTTTGATGTTTTTAATGTTCCATTAAGTATTGCGTCTCAAGTAGAAAACCAGGAAGACACAGTACTCAGATTTCTTGAAAGAGATAATTGAAAATGTAATTACATCATTTTCATGCCAGTTTAAACTTAAATTTAAGTAGCAACAGAAGGTTTGGCCACATGAAGGAGTAAGAGAAGAATATATTAACTGAAATGCATAGTTTCTCAGTTCATAGTCTCTGTCTTCTTATCTTACCATTTTCTGCTATCTGTCAACTGACGAATTATACCATCTTTTCAAGTCAGTGCAAAAAATTTACTTTCCTATATTAAATACTATGCTACTGTTTATTCTTGAGCAGAAGATTTTTAGTAAGTCTCATTATTAAATAGTGTGTTAGGTGAACTGGACTTTTGGTTGCCAAGAAATGATAATTGTATAATCGGCAAGTGTGTAGAGCAAATAAAAGAAAAAAAATCCAAGCATTACATAATTTAAAAATAATAGGCATTTAGTGATTTATGTGGTATTGCATTGTATAGGGTCAGAATCTTACCTTTCTTTGTCAGCTTTCCTGCCTGTATCGTACAAACAAGATGAATAGCTTGCCTTAAAAAACAGCAATAATAAACATCATCATCTAGGGTATCTTCCGACAAAGGAGACTACCTGCATTGCCTAGAGACAGAAATGCTAGCACTATGGCATCTTTTCCTTTTGTGTTCTGCCTAGAAGAACAAGTGTTTTTAGTTGCAGCCACGTCTGTTGCAGCTCATAGGCAGCCAAGGGAAAGATGCCCTTTTGAGTGGGGAAGTGAGGTTTCACTATGTGGCAGCTACAGCTTTGGCAAGGGTCTAGAACATGTCTTGTACTGTGCAATGCTAAAGATGGTGACAGTGACAATGGTCTCTTTATTTAGCACCAGGAAATCTGTGACTGGTACAGAAATCCAGTTACATATGAACATAGATTAGAGCAAAAGGTCTTAATATTTCATCGTAATGAAAGCAAGAGATTTTTTTTGAACAGAATGTCTTCCACAACTGATTGAACTGTATTCATTGCCTGTTTTTCTGCTGTTTGCTTGCTTGAAAAGTCCCTTGATCTCACCCTCCCACCTAATAGAAAAAAATTTCCAGGAGCATTTTCTTTAAGCTGGCTGTACACCGTGACTGCAGAATGACCTGAATTGCTCTGTCCCCAGAAAATGAGTCATTAGACCTGTGGGTTTGGATTCTAAATTAATAATTAGGAATTAAAGTATGTATCTTTTAAGTTCAGAGACATGAATGTGCCATTGAATATATTTGTATTGGAGAGAGTAAATATGTGAGCCTTGGAAAAAAGTGTAGTAGCTGCTCTTAGTCTATAGAAATCGGAATACCACTGGAGAGAGCCTCCAAGTCAGAACGTGTTACCATGGCAACTAAATTCTGAGTATGAAAAAAGCAGAAGGACTCTTGGTACTCAAATATGCATTAGAAATGCACAGAGAGCTTAATGTTTCAGGAGTATATCTTGTATGCATGCTTTTTGCGAAAGTCATCCCATTGTCTTAGAATCTTAGAACCATTCAAGTTGGAAGGGACTTGAGGAAGACATCTAGCCCAGCCTGTTCCTCAGAGGAAGGTCAGCTATGGAGAAAGACCATACTACTCAAGGCTTTATGCACTCAGGTCTTGAAAACCTCCAAGGAAGGAAATTCCACAACTTCTCTGGGTAGCCTGTTCCAATGTTTAATTATCCTCACAGTGTACATTTCGCCCCCCCACACCCCCCCTGCCCTTTTCATGCAGTTCCTGTTTTCCTGTGCCTCTAGTCCATCTGGAATGTCCTGTTTCAATTTTTGACTGTTGTCTTTTGTTTTTCCCATTGTGCACCTCAGTAAAGAGCCTGGCTCAGTCTTTTTGATAACCTGCTCTCAGGTATTGAAAAGTGCTGTTAGGTTCCTCCCCGACCTGAAGCCTTCTTACGCTAAACAAGCCAATGTCCTCAGCCTCTTGCACAGCGCGTGTGCTCCAACCTCCCGACCATCTTGATGGTCCTCTGCTGGACTTGCTCAGATCTATAAATGTTGTAGTTGGGTCCAAAATGGAATGCAGTATGTCGGGTGTGATCTAACAAGTGTCAAGTAAAGGAGGATAATCTCTTTCCCTTGTTCTGCTGGCTCAGTCCTGTTGCTACAGCTCCATATGCTGCTAGCCTTCATTGCTGAGAAGGCACACAGGCAACTAATGGCATCTTCTGTTCGATACGACTCCCATGTCCTTTTTAGGACAGCCAGTCAGACTGTAGCATTTACTACTGCAGTGGATTAGTCTGTATGAGGTACAGGATTTTCATTTTGATTTTGTTGAATTTCACGAGATTCTTTTTTGCCCATGCCTTTAGTCTTCCCAGAGGCTGGCAATCAGTTCTGAATGGCAGCCATACTCTCGAGTGTATCGACTGCATCCCACAGTTTGCTGTCATCTGCAAGCTTGATGAGGGCTCATTGCGTCTCCTTGTCCAGGTTGTTGATAAAGATATTAAACAGGAAAGGTCCCAGACTAGACTCTGGAGGAACTCCTCTTACATCCAGTCTCCAGGTGGATGATGAACTGTTAACCACTACCTGTTGAACTAAACAGTCTAGCTAATTTTTACCCATGTTGTAGTCTACCCATCTAAACTGTAACATCCCAGCTTGGATACAGGGATGCTATAGGAGACCATGTTGAAACCTTGTTAACATCCAGTACTTCTTCAGGTGTTTGTATATAAATTCGGAGCTCTTGACTTCCACATCAAAATTTACTCAGAAATTCTGAAACAGATGTAATGATAATCTGTACTCAATAGTATTTTCTAATAGAAGAGACCTGGAATACATGGGGGTTGGACTAGATGACCTTTAAAGGTCCCTTCCAACCCAAACTATTCTATGATTCTATGATTTTATTTTAAAATAATTGTAACTGAATATTGTCTTTTTGATTATAGAAATGAAAACATTTTTTTATTTAAGAGGTTTATTCTTTTAAGACTCCTACTTGGAACAGTTAACAGAGAAAATGTTACTTTAGGTAGTTTTTCCACATTGTTGCCTGTCTGGACAGAAAATAACCTTGCTATGTTTCCTCTCTGAAAAGGCCCTTATCAATGACAGAAAAACTGTTATAGTTAATTAGGAACAGAAAGACAGCAATTGGCGTGTTTAACATAGTAAACATAATTTAACTTTTAAATGGCTAAAACTTTAACATTGAAAAGGCTGCCGTATCACAAGAGCTCTCTGTCTAACTCTCCCTGCATTTATCTGGAATAGAAATGTAATACTATTATGCTACAATCTTTGGCTGATAACTTCATGGTTTGGGGTTTTTTTTCCCTATGAATTTCCAAAAAAGAAAGCAAAAAAACCCAGCCAACCAAACAAAAAGATAGAACAGAATTTGTTATAGTGTATGTGGTGGAGGGAGACAGAATTCTTCTGTACCATAGTGGTTTTCATGTTAAAATAAATAGAAATATTTTGCATCTTTGTAAAAGTAGATTAACCACTTATCCCGGTTTAATCTATTTGAAGACTTTATCATGTATTCATATTAGTAATAGCCAACTGTTTTGCTTTTCATATTCAGAGTAATTCTTAAATTAACAAATGATATCAATTAGCTTTAATGTGTTTTCTGTTTGCTTATACCATCATCATATACATCTCTCATGCTTTCTAATTTTCCATACCACTTCTGCTTATGAAGTTTTTCTTTCTTTGCTGCTCATTTTCTGTGCTTGCCTGACTTCAGAGTGAAATCGTAACTCAGAATAAATGATCATATAAGCACATAGCAAATATGCAGGAATTTTGTCATCTTTGTAGGATCCTGAAGAAAGATTGGTTTCCTGCAAGATAACTACTGAAACATAAATATCTGCAGAAAATGAAAGGGGATTATAGACAACCGGAGGCAAAAATGCAAAGACAATTGTATAAAAAACCTCCTTCTGTACGGTTTTGGGTTTTCTTTCTTTTTCCCCATCTTTCAACAAGTGTTACTACCTCATGTTTTAATTTCTGTCTTTTGAGTTTCTATAAGTATGCAAGTAGTTTATGAACACAGTACTATCAAATATTTATACTGTATGTGGTAACTACTGACTGAGAGTATTCAGGAAGCAGGTATCATCCTGTCAGGTGCATGACTACTATTGTTTAGTATTCTGCTAACACCTTGAGTATATGTAGTTACACAGCAGTCTGAACTAAACAGTGACAATCTTTTTTACAGAAATCTAAGACTAAAAAGCAAGCAGAGACAGCACAAAATGCTTGTATAAATGCAGAACAATCAATCATAGGGCAACACATGACATTTAGAGAAATACTGTTAAAGTACTGCAGCGTCTTTTGATGTAACAGGTAGCCAATATAATCAGTTTCCCACACCTGTAATATGAAATTTTATTTATATTTGAAAAGCTTTTATTTTATAAAATGAGGCATTGTCAACGTGTGATGTAAATAACAGTACCATATTAAATGATTAACAGGCTTAGACTTTAGATACCCAAGAAGTGGCATATGAGAAATATGTTTAAATCTCACGATGTTGCAGGGACTGAGCTGGATAAAGCTTCATTCCTCTTTTCCTTCTCAATCCTGAGGGCAAGATCTACTGACAAGAGCTAATTTAGCTTTTTACTCTAATATGGAAAGTCCTAGGAACATGGGCAATTTTGCTATAAACAGATGCATTTCCAATGAGTACAGTTCTGACTTGCAGTGGAATATTCTCCTTCCTGTCATTTAATATCCATCTGAGCAAAACATAGCTTCTCTACGAAAGTTTTGCCTGGAATGTGTTTCAGAGATTACTGTACCTGGCATAAAAAGTGGCCCTTGTGCTTAGTGTGCACTGGTGAATATTCATGTAATCACCTGGAAGTTTTTCACTGCTTATCCAGAAAGGCATTTCATGCAGAGTAAATTCCAAATAGGTTCTGTCGTCAATCTCCCTCCCCAGTCTCTCCTAAAAAAGCTACTGCAGGGAGATGAAGAAAGAACTTTTTATTTTCTTTCACATGTCCCAAAGAAACAAAAATCTACATTTAGTATTCATGCTAAGTCACTTTGGGAAAGATTCTGCCAACTTTAATTCACTCATTGTTTGGTTTGTAATAATTCTAAGCCATATGCTTTTTTAAACCTATTTAACTTGAGCTAGGTTGTTTTGCGAGAGAGCAATTATACACGTTCTTAAAAGGAACACATATGTCCTGTTAGCCTTTTGCTCTAAAACCAAGCCAGTTGCGTTTTAATTACAGTATTGCTAGTTGAAATTACAGTCACCACTGTGCTTCTGATATTCAAACTCTTGATCATAGCTTTGAAAACATGGATCAGGGAAACAACACTGAGCCCCCATGATGAAAAGGATACTATTGAAAAGCATAATTAGCTACATTTTAATAGCCTTTTTAAAAGAAAACAAATTTACATATGTTTTTGCTTTTCCCTCTTTTTATCATTTAGAAGACTTGGTTTAAATACAGATGTTAAATCAATTCAGGATCTGTTGATTATTAGTAGTTGCCAAGTCCAGGATTTTAATCCATAAACTTTTTTTTTTTTTTTTAACAGAAAATGCGCTTCATTCAGTCTCTTCAGTATTTGGAGACCTTCAAGCTATAGAAAAGCAGAATGGGAAGGATCTGATGAAGCAGGGGGGAGAGGGGTTGGAGTTGAGTGGTTTTGTTTTGGGGTGTGGGTTTGTTTTTTTTTTTTAAGTCTTTAATGATGCCACAGGCAACTGTTTTTATTTTGTACTAAGTCAGCTCTGAATTTTTTCATATGCAAATAGACAATATTAATATGTGCTAAAAGGCTTCTGTTAAAAGTGTTTTATTTTAGCTTCTTAAAGCTATTTCTGATAGCCTATTATTTTTTATAATATTAATGAGCTGGGTTCAGTTGAGAGCATCTAAGGAGTTTATTTTTAAATCTGGTTGTCCAGTAGACTTGATTCCACTTTGAATGCTAGGATTCCAAAACCAAAAAAAAAAAAGAGCTAAACTAGATTCTTGTGAAAAGAAGGTAATAGCACTGTTTTTTAGGGCAAAGATACTGACACACGTGTCCTTAATAACCAAATTCCGAAGACAGTCCAGCTTCTGGTTGGGACAGCATCTCTCTGTAAGAGGAAGGATTCTGTGTTCAACAACTGGCTAGGTCATTTTCCCCCTCTAGCGGTGTTGGGTTTTTAAATGTTAAAAGTGAGCAATAATTTTTGCAGTTCTATTCCTCCCAGAAGAGGTAGCAGCTGAACGCGAGAAAAACTTTCTCAACTGGAAGAAAGGACTTTATGATATAAAACTTGGGCACTCTTCTGAAAGGCAATTAAAGAGAGACAGCTTGAAACTCTGTGCCTGGGAAAGTCTGTAGTGTGGCACAAGTTCCTTTAATTTTTATGTATGTCTCAGCTATTTTCATTGACAATCAATGGATCCTTATCTATTGCACTTTGAAAAAAGTGGATCTGTGGAAGTTCTTCCTCACAGCTGGAGAAAGAACCCAGGTTAGCTGTGTTACCTGGCTTTCGCACTTTTCTGTGCATGTGGCTGTAGTTATTCTCATTTAGGTCATCGTTGCAGTTATAGCTATTTTGGATAGCTAGCTGTGCTTTGGTTATTTGACTACAGCAGGTTCATTTGCTTCCGTAACGAATAGTCAGATTTAAGCAGTAATCCTAGTAAGTGTTCACTAACTTTGACAAGAACCTGAGGATCAAGAGACAGCAGCAGTTGGTAACAACCAATATATTGCAGTAGAGTATTTATTTTCCATTGGTGTATTGAGTAAGGATTCAGAGAATAAGAGCTTTAACAAAAACAAAATCAGCAAAACATAATTTTCCACAACAGACATGATGTGGATTGTTCACTTAGAATATTGCAATTCAAAAACTTTGAGTAGGTTGGCGAGAGAGCATTATTTCAGAGAATGGTAAATGCAACATGCTGGTTTTGCCTCCAGTCACCTCTAAATCAAATAGAAAAGATTTTTGAAATTTTGTTTTTGATATCACATTTGCCATTGAATTTATATGAAAACAGTAAGAACAGCAGTTAGTTTTTCTAAACTGTACCCTGCTAATCAGTGGAATGACACGAGCCAAGGGTTTTACGTAAAATGTAGGCAAAACCACATCTATTAATCAAAATATGGACAACATTTAACTGCTTCTAAAGAAGAAATTGCAGAAGTGTCTGCCTCTGTTCTGGCCAGTCCATGGCCCCTTTAAGTTGTGTAAATACCCTCTTGTCGTTGATGCTTCATTGGAAAAAAGGATGCTCCGTATTGGTTCGCAAACATGCTGGATAGAATTTTTCATGGTTTTTGCGAAAGAAGGCATTCTGTGCTGGATATCTTTCTTAAGTACACATATCTCAATCCCATCCACTGAGAGGGAGAGGAGAAGAGAGGCAAGGTTCTTGGTTTTGCTTTAATTCATATCCTTAGAAATAAAATGAAATTGAAGAATGATGTTGAGGTTTCAAACATCTCTTACAACAGGGAGATAATCCCCATATAAAGAGAAGAAGTAGAGAAGATACAACATTTGCCAGATGTGTTTTTTGAGAATGATATACTTAAGTGAAATCACATCCCTGATGCTTTAGATCTTCCTCTGAGACACGTGTGGAAATTGAAGGCTGTTCAATACGTCATTTAGTGCCCTTCCTGAAGAGCTACATGTTTGTTAGAATAAGTATGGAATCAGTCCTTGAGACTTCTATTTTATTCCTTTTTCTTCTGTCTTTTTAGTAATTTGTTCAAGAATTCATTGCCTTTTTCCTCATATTATGATGAACCAGGACTGGGAATTCCCATTTTCATACTTGTTTGTTTGTTTTTTTTTTTTAATATTTCTGATATATTTACAAAAAAAAGAGAATACAGTTAAGAAGACAGTGTAATCTTTTTTAGTCACCAGAATCTTTTTTCCCCTCTTAAACTGACCTTTCCAAACAGATCTTTGGTTCAGATTTAAAGCAGGCAATGCCACATGCCAAATAGATTTGTTCATTTATTGACTTTCAAATAAGTTAAAAGTAATTGCATGAATGTAATAGAATAATGTTATTAAGATGGTTATTGTAAGCCTGTAAGTCTGTTACTGGCCTGAGGATAATAAGAATAGAGACACTCAAGTTTGAGATGACAGAAACAGTAAAGACCTTGTTGAGTGTTAGAGGCACATTCCAAAAGAAACAGCTAAATTTGTAAAGGATTAAGAGGAGGAAATAAAGGACTGGAAAATTTAAGCAGCTTGGTTTAAAGTTTATTTTACTTATCACTCAACAACTTCTTCATACTTAGGTTGCTACTTTGGGACTGTGATGATCGGAGCTACAGCTACTACATTGAGGTTTCAACGAATCAGCAGCAGTGGACTATGGTGGCCGATCGCACAAAAATTTCCTGCAAGTGAGTTTGATTTTTCCCACTTATTTGCACAAAGTCAGAACTGGAAACTGTTTGGTTTTTTTTTTTTTTTATCCTTTTGTTCACTACTTACTTAGGTGACTTTTTGACTGTGAAAAGAATGATCATTACATAACGTGTAGATTACTAACTCCAGACCCTTGTAAATACAACTTTAGGAGGTAACAGCTTCTAGCGTGGCTGAATATCTAGACTTTCAAACCAGAATCAAGTTCTGAAGGTCCGCATCAGTACTGGATCTTCAAACAATCAGTTTGATTGCTCATTCTCAGAAACAGTCTGTCTACCATACCCTTGGTTTTGTGATCACAGGAAGTTAAACCATGTTTCTCCGGAGTTCACGTGTCTATGGTGACCTTGGTGTCAAATCACCCCACCTTGAGAAACATGGTAGGAGAGGAAAGAGGCCATGCTTGGTAAAGGATTTTCTTAATCAAACGCCTTTCTCCCTTATCAAAGCACATAAATGTATTGTATGATATTTGAAGGGGGTGCGGAGAGCAAGGACAGGGACCAAACCATAACAGATCAAAGCTACCTAAGCTTGACCTTGTCCCTGTTCAAAAGCAGAGTACCTGACTTACATGCACTGACCACTCTGCTTTTGAACAGGACCCTTCCATAGAAAAAACATGCATCTTAAAAAGAGATAAAAAAGAGAGAAAAACTGTTTCATTTTCATTTGTATACTTAAATGAGGAGAAATTGGGCATGAATACTCTCCACATGTATACTCAATTATTGGGTCTGCTGATAAAACCCATCTTCTAGTATCGAAGAATAAATCAGTGTTGATAGCCTTCTTAAACCATTTGATAGCTTTAATTCCAAGTAAAGAATGACCCAGATACTTGTCATGGGACTGAAAAGACAGTCTGCAAATTTATACGTTACATATCCAGAAGCCAGGTATGCTCAGCTTTCAGTGAATGTTGATAGGATATGATCTCCTGGCTGATCCCCAGGGAGGCTCAGACTTACAAAAATCTTATTTCCCTCCTTTTCCCCAAGTCAGTTTTCCATAAGATACACTTTCTTTCCTGGGACAAAATTGAAGTTGTCAGCTCATATGGGGACAGCCCCCACCCATCCTGTATTTGTGCCAACCAAAACAAAATTGATTTTACAAGTTCAGAGATGTATCTCAGTTTGTCACCTCAAGGAAGAGAGTTATTCAGTCCTTTCTACACTGCTGATACACATTTTTCTAAAGTTTATATTCCGTCTCTTAACAAATAGGGCAATTCAAACGTGTTACAATGCAGTCTAGATGTGTTGATGAAGGAGAACTTGACACATCCTTTCACTGTCTGTAAAGGGCAGGGTATTGATAAGCAGAAAACCTGGGTTCTGCCTGCAGGTCTGGAGAAAGAGTAAAGGAGATTTAATCATTCTCAAAGGCATCTCAGCGTAATAGATAAAATTCGTCTTTTTGTCTGCCTCCAGCAGTGGGAGCACTAAAAGGCTGAAACCACAAGAGAGAGAGAGAGAGTCAGAATCAGAATCTTTTTGCACTTTTTCCTTGTACATTTTGATTATAATAGCCTGTAACAGTCAAAAGGAGCACTTGCTTAAGTATGCAGAGTGCAGGTGGAATTGTTGATTGACTGCCCATTTCAAGTATCTACTCACCATATTCAAATGACACTTTTTTTTTTTTAAAGCCTTAACCTTGGACAAGTATAGGTGCATCCCTGAAATAGATAACTGCCTTCTCATGGTATACCTCAAGATCTTGATTCAAAACATAGGTGCTCTGGAAGTTCTCAAAGCCGTGGCTGCAGGAACTATTTTCATGTGGATTAGAGAATTGCATTTTGCCTAACTTCTTGCTCTGAAAGACATGCGTCCAGCTGCCAAAATGCCAGTCTTTAATCTTGAAGTCTACAGACTTACAGTGTTCTAGCACTATCTGTAACTATCTGCTCTAAACAAATACAAAGACCTGGTCCTGAAGCTTACAATTACAAAAGCTGAGTAGACTCCAGAAAAATTCAATTTAACAGGGAGTAGAAAATTGTAGAGAAAAAGCATCAATTTGAAAAAACCTTACTTCTCTTTGAAAGTTTTCTATCCTCTGCTGTTACATTTAAATACTGTATCATCTGTAACTGAGATAAGTTGAAAGGTTTGTGGCCCCCCCACGCCCCCCCCTCAATTTTCAGGTGATTTCTTTGCATTTGACAGCACTTTTTCATGTTCAGTTTAAATCTCTTGCCCTTTATTATCAGCAAATTGGAATTTTTTTTTTTTACAGTTACAGCACCACAGAAAAGAAAACCCTTTAAATATGTTTAATTTTCTTTTCAAGTAGGATTTGCAGAAATGCTGAAATGACTTCATCTCCAAAATTACTTTGATTGTAATGGCAGGTTGATAACTCTAAATACTATATAAATAAGTATATGTATCATATAGAAAATTAAATACATACAATAATATATGTATATTCATATATTATATATATTATATATTAAATATGTAAAATAAATATATAAAATACTGTATACCTGCCAAATGCTACAAATGTTAGGATTGGTCTGTAAAGTACAGAGGATCATAATTGCATACAGTCAGAGCTGGACCACTTTTATTTTACTGAAAAATACTGAAACATGGTACTATGACCTAAAAAGCCATACTCTTAATGCTCAAAAACAGTTGAATGTAGAACGGAAGAGACATCATCATTCAGTGGCTCAAGCACTGAATGAAGGCCCTCACTTAAAATTGTTGGGCAAGGTTTCGATATGGTGATGGAGACATCTTAATGAAGAAGAGAAAAATGAACCAGTCACTAGTAGGAATATGTGAAAAACTGACTTTTTGGTTTAGTTTCTATAAGTTTAAAAAAAAAAAAGCATCTCAACAAATTGAAAACGTGGATTTTTTTGCCATGAAAACAAACAACTTATTTTCACTTTATGTTATTTTAACAACAACAAACAGAGGAGATGAAGAGTTGGTTTTTAATCAAAATTAACAGATGCTGTAGTAAGGTGGAGGTGGTGCAATTAGTCTGTTTTATTGTCATAGTGTAATGGTAAAGATACTCCTGCTGGATGCAAGAGATTTTTTTTTTTTTTTTTTTCCCTTCTCTCCTGTCTCTGTCCTTCCTCTTACCATGATTACATTGGTATTTTATGCAAACAGCGCAGCTCCAACAGAGGGAGAAATCTGCCTCTGAATGCCTTATAGTCAAGTGATTCAGGCAGTCCCCAAGGAAAAGCAAGAATCAAACTCGTGCACTGTGCCTGGGTTTGATTCATCATCAGGTTTAGGCAGACAGTTAAAGATTCCTGCATTCAGCAATTTGCCTTAACCAGACTACAGCATAACGGGGTGGAAGCAACAGTACCCTCATCTCTTCGTTCTCTGTATGTTTATGAGTGCCACACCCCTCTCTCACCTGGAAGAAATGAAACAAATATATTGCTAATGTGGTCAAATTTTGCAACTATTTTTTGTCTCAGCCAAATCCTAATTTTTTTGATGAATACTTGGACACCCCAGCCTGAAAAGGACTAATCCTACATTGGTATAAAAATTGTCATCACTTAAGCTTATGTGTCTTTGTTTAAAGAAAATGAGAAGTAGATATGTCCTTGCATCAGACTACAATTGCCTGTTTGACTACAAGTACCTCTCAGAGCAACAGTCAACTAAGAATCATTATACATGTATTTGTGTTAGGCTAAAATATGAATTCTTTCAAAAAAAAAAATACTCCAAATTACGTCTGTTTCTCTTAGACTGCACTCACATCTTCAAAATTTATAAGTGGCTGATAAGGTCTTGAAATCCTGAGTTCACCCTTTCTGACATTAGTTCTGTGTTTAATATACTGCAGTAGACTCCAGAAAAATAACTCACTTGCTTTTCTGTGTAGGATATGCTGCAGTAGCAAATGAAAGTGGATGGAGTTAAAACATGGGAGAATTTCACAGGAGCCCACATTTGAAGAGACAGAATACTTGCAATGAGAAAATTTACTTTGCTAGTAATATTCTCTGTTCACTTTCCTGTCTTCAAAGACACGTGGATAAGAGTTGTTTCCTTTGCTGTTTGCTGCCTGTCTTTCTATCTGCCTGGTCTTTCAGCGGAGTTACAGTCCTTTGTGAAAGTCATTAGCGTGCTGTCTCGCAAGTGTCCTGTGAGGTCTCCAAATCGTTTTGCTGAATCTCTGGCACAAGGGGTAGGATGAACCATAAAGGTAGCAAACACAGACCTTAACAGACACCTTTGATGATCAGTAAGTGGCAAACAAAACGATGAGAAAGAAAATTAAATTGTTTAAATAGCATTTATTGGTTTTGGCAGTCTACTGAAGCATGAACTTCCACTTTAAACTATTGGTATGCTGCTTTGGGTTGTTTTAGTGGTATTTTTAATGTAGTATTTTGTGTAAATTAATAATTCAATGCTCAAAGCGGGGAACTGACAGGCTACCCCTAACCTCCCCTTCTCCCAGTTTTAAAAGGCTGAAGACAGAAGCTGAATGTCTGTTATCTTCACAGGGGAAGCTTGCGTACCTTCCCTAAGTGAGAGCCAATTAATGCATACTGGTTGTGTAATTGTCAATTTTCAAATGCTTTGTGGAGACTATTTTTTTTTCTTTTCCACAATAAGCTGTTTTTCTCTACACAGTATGACAGTAATGAAAAACAGTCGTGTTCCGTTCTATTTTTTAAAATATTTATGATAAGTGGACTTGAGCGTTAGTGTCAAAAAATAGAGATCTGCACTTGTTAGAAGAGTTTGCTGACAAAGAATCGGAAAGTCAAAAGAAAAACAGAAGATACCAAAGGCCAGTAAGAGTCAGACGTCAGAGTTAATGATGCTTTTGATAAAATAAGCCCTGTAAAGACAAATACGAAACAGGCTATCGTGACGGATATCAACTCAGTATCGTTCTTTAAAGTTCTCTTGTGTAGTTATTGTGAAATGGATCTAATCCATTGACAGCAAATATACCATTTTCAATTCCCCAGTAGGAAAAAAGGATCTAATACTTTGCTAGAATTTGGGAGACAATGAATATTGTTTATTGATGGGCAGTTTTAAGGCAGTTGGTATCAACTCTCTATATGGCTGGTTTGGGACAGTTTTATGATTTTCTTGTGGAGGGCATGACTTCATTTTCAGAAGGTTTATAACATATTGCCTTTTTTAATTTTTTTTTCCTACTGGACTCATTGTTTGTTATTAAGAGTATACTGCTGTTATGATAAATGTTTAAAAACTTCCAAACTTAATTTCATGTTTCCATTGCTTATTATCTTTTTATTATATAGTAGGTATTTCAAAGCCTAAATTCTCAGCTCAGTTCCCCTCAGTTTTTTTTCTATATTTTTTGTATGAATGTAATTAGTACTTTCACATGAAAAGCCCTTTGGGATGTGGATGCAGGATTCATTAACAAAATTTATTAACTGTCTTCTGATTGATTTTTCAAGAATAATTTTCAGCTTCCGAGGTTTCCTGCTCTTGTCCAGTGTTTCATATTTCTATCCTATGACGTACTGTGTGCATTTCCAGTTTTCAGGCACTACTGTATTTCCTTTGATAATAAATCACAGGTAAAGAACACCTAGAGAGATGTAGGTCATGCACTTAACAGTTCTAAAGCACTTTTCAGATGTACAGAAGAGTGTTTTCCATGTTGTCTAAGGACTTCAAGTGAGAAAATAGTTCTGCTTTACACAATGTTAGTGGCAAATTCAGGTTTGGATTTTTTTTTTCTGGGTATACTTTTGTGAAACCAGGCTAATCTCTATCATGATGGGATTATTTCTTTTGCTATCGAGATAATATTTGAAGTGTGTGAATACCTTTCCTCGTAACTGCACATGGCACGTTACGTACTCGTATGTGTAGTTCCTTATACTTAGCCACAAACATAGCAGGTTTTTCCTCCTGTCCTCCTATAGTTCCTCCACTTCACTCTACGATCCCGTCTATAGAATTCCCTCACATCCATTTTCATCCATCATTCTTCTCCTTAACCACTTTCATAGGACTGTTTTCTCTCATAATAAAACATCTTGAACATTTCTCAGCCTTCTTGCTTTTCCAACTGCCTGTATGCTCACATCACTTTTTCTGTTGCTTCCCATCAGTATTGCTTGCATCTACTGTGTCCTGTCATACCTAGAATGAGAAAATAACATTTTTCCTAATTTTTGTGTAATCCTTAATTCTGTCTCATGCCTGAGCTCCCAAGTGGCAGGGTGGAACAGGATAAAAGGAACTGTGATGTCAGAGTATTTTGACCACACTTCATCCTATTTTATATTAAGTTAATTTCACAGCAAGACTGTTCTTGTACCTCTTCTGTCAAACAGAGTATATTTCGACCATGGTTCATCCTATTTTACATGAAGCAAATTTCACAGCAACTCTGTGAAATCCAAATGCCTCCTTCAGAGTTGCCGAACTCAGCGTAGCCACATTCACACAATACAAAGACGAAATATACTCAAGCAAGATATCTGGGAAAATGCTACATAGTTAAGCTCAATTTCAAGTCTCACTTCACAAAAATAAACTGAGGGTTCTTGTTAATCTGTTCATTATGCCGCTAGTAATGCCTACTGGAGCAAGTCAGACAGATATAAAGGGTCATTTTGTGTAATTATTGAGCTTAAAAGCCCTGAATGATAGAGGCATTGAAGTACATATTTTTCCTTGTGTTTATATGCTCACATTTTGAAAGATTCTAATAAAGCAAAAGAAGAAAGAGGCTCCAGCTTCACAGACCTGCCTTACTAAGCACAAAGAATTAAGATTTCACAGAGAGAAACCAGAGTTGTATTCCATTTCAGAGCATTAGGAGCCCCTCAGAAGTGTGAAAACTGCGTCTAACATTTCATTTGCTAGCTTTTATTTTAGCTGAATCTAGTTTGAGTGAAAAAAGGTCTAGCTTCTTTTAAGTTATGTTTCTTAGCGGTGATTCAGGATCACAAGAAGGTTTTCAAATTGTTCATTTGTCTTTTCTTTTTTCCACTTCTACCTTCAGTTCCTTGTGATTGCTTTTCAACCGCAAATATGCATGGATCTTTTGAATGAGCCTTGAACAGAGTAGCAAGGATTTGCAAACTGCAGTGTCTTAGTCTCCCTTGAATGTTTTGCCATACACTTATTGCAGCTCTGCATGTGCCATATGCATTCAAGTTTTGCTTTGCTGCGCTTTGCCTTGTGATTGGCATGTTCTCAGCTCCTCTTCATGCACGTTACTGTGAGGAGAGTGAGGAAAATATCACAGTAACTCTGACGTCAGTTTGGGTGTTAGCTCAGTTCTGCTCAGAGAAAATAAGCAATACTAAATAATACCCATAGTATCAGTACCTGTTTCTTTTAGGTATTGGATTTTTCTCCCATGCCATCAAAGACTTGAATGTCTCTTTGGAAGCCTGTAAAAATTGTCAAGCTAACAATATAAATAGATGTATGTTGTATTACTTGTAATATATCATCTAGAAAAAATACATTTTGGTGGAGGGGGTGAAGGAAACTTGAAATAATGATTATCCCAAAGTGCATCATTAATATTCACAAATAGCTTTATAAAAGAAAACCTCTGCGAAGGGCCAAGCTGTGCTGATGAAGCTGGATTACATTTATTCTTTGCTGGGTTGGAGGGAATAAGCAGAGACAGGACTTCAGACCCTTAGCCCACAAAAGTGAAATCCTAGGGAGTTCTCTAAACCCACAGTGTTCTCTAGGAATGGGTAACTTGATTCCTGTGTTACTGAGTTCCTGTTCACTTTAGCTGTTTTTTGGTGGTGGGGTTTTTTTAATGTTTCAAACAGTAATATAAATCCTGAAGAAAAGAATATGCCTTGCTCTTCCAGGAGTGCATAATCTACTTACGCTATTCTGTTGATCGTGCTTTAGAATAAGCCCTGGTTTTCTGCTTCTCTTGGATAAATAGCAGGAAGTTTATATTGACTTTTCATGGTAATAAATTTGGTTTGAATGCATGTGTGAGCACTTCTTGGTTTTGAATTTTTTTCAAAACAAATAGTGGTAATTAAGTATGTGTAAAGTATCTGTTGCATAGTCTTCTATTTAAAATAAAAATTTTAAAATCCTTTATTATTATCCATTATTATAATTATTTTATAATTATTATTATTATTTATTATTACATTGACTTTTCAGTAGAAATTAAACTTCCCAATGGCTTTGCCTTTTTGATTCTTGCCAGATGATTTCTAAAGCTTCTGTGATAAAACAGCAAACTTTCAAGTTATTCTTATTACAAGAGATTACATTTTAAGTATAAGGTAGTTCTCATTCTTTACAGGTAACCAGTGCTTCTACTGTAAGCGCTAGATACAGGAGGGGGTTTTAGTACATGTATTTTCATTCTGCTTGGAAGAGGGAAAAGACAGTACTGAAGGAGAGAGAGGCTGCTTTAGTTGTTTTATCAACCCCCAAATATGTTTCTGATATTCAGACATTATTTATTTATTTACTTATTTATTCTTTTTCTGATTATCTTGCTTCCTGGGTTGATATTCATAACGCATCTTTGGTTTAACCGGGTAGGGATTTGTTTTCCGTATTGTGAAAGTGGATGGGATTCCGTCTGGCTGCTGCACTCATTCTTGCATATTCTGCACTAGCCGTTCTTTCATCTATATATTCATCTTTGCAACTATTTATCCCGGCTGAATCTGAGCAAGGCCAGCTGCTGCCAGAATCACTGATTTTGTGCTACCTTGTAAGCCATGTAAATCACCATGATGACATGCCATGGTGCTTTCATCACAAGCTGTTGCTGTCATTTATCTGTCTGAGACATGGTGTTCCTGTAGATTTCTTGCCTCCTGTTTTGATGCCTGTGACTTTTAAAAACATATTAATCCAACATACAGTTACAGTTGATTTGTCAAATTTGCATACATTGACCACATTTAATTTAGAAGTTATCAATGCAAAGTCATGGGTTGGATAATCAGACTTGTCCTTTGTATTATTTCCATGCATAGTACTCAGCGTTGCCTTCCCTTCTGACACAGCAACTTTTCTCATTCACTGTCTACTGAGCAATAGAGTGAAGACTTTCTTGCACGCATATTTGCTTGAGATTTTGTTTGATCACCCAGTTTCTAGAGCTTTTCAATAGTTTTTGTTGTAGTTTTTTAAATTCTTTTTCTTAAAGACAATATGAATTTACATTAAACTATTTCACCAGTTACATGCACTTTGATGTTTTATGGTGAATCTGTCATTCTGAGACATCAACCATTTCATAGGCTTTTTGTTGCTTATTTAATATATGCATTGGGTAGATTCATGTACACTTCAATGTCCGTTGACTTTCTCAGTCCATTTTCTTTTTTTCTTTTTTTTTTTTTTTTTAATATGGCAGAGACACAGCATTGCTTAGTGGGCAGAATATTTGTTGGGAGGTGGGAGGAAAGAACACACCAGAATCCGGGATAATATTACTTATTCTAATTTTGTCTTTACTGCTTGTTGTTAGGATAGATTTATACAAACACTGAAATTCAAAACAGAGTTGTGTTTCCCTGAGCCCAGGGACCAGATTATAGAAACATTCAGACTTCTTGGTTCTGAGAACAAGAAGTTCCATTTTAAAACATTCTTATTCTCAACTTCACTTGATTTTCTTCTGCATGTATTTGAACATGGTACCATGCCTGTTTTCAACATGTGCCACCGAAACAGCTAAAAGTACTTCACCAGTGTTAATGAATTAGGTTTTGTAGAACCAATGTTAAGTTGATAAATACGGTGTGTATGTTGTAGGTAGAGGACACTCCTGGATACTGAAGCTCCAAGACCTGATCTATGTATTCTTATTCCTGAGATTAATTATAAAACTTTGTCCTCTCCTCTTTGAACCCTTTCTTCTTGACTTAATCTGTCATCTCTGCCAGGCTAAAAAGGAAATCAGATGATATAAACACTGATTTTTAGTGAAAGATGAAACCTTTATGCCTTTTGAAAAGTTTAAGGATGCTGAAAAAAATTCTGAAAAGAAGATAATTAATTATAAGGAAATGCTTGCTGAGGTTGAAGAATGTAAGATTTTGAGACACTGAGATGGGTACCTGAGCAGCCCATTCCTGCAGCAACATACTGGGTCTGTAAGTGTTCCTTGTAGTGTAGAGGTACAAGAAATACATGTATTCCTTGAGAGTTACAGCATGACTACATTGCTATATTTTGCTTGATTGTACTGTGGTCACTTTTTCGTATTAAAGAAGATCAGTAAGATGGAGAGTTACATATTGTATATTTTATCAGTACATAACCCTAGTTTGGAGATGCAGGCTAAATGTGAAGATGATGGGAAATGATCGCTGTGTCTTTTAAACCTTATAGATAATGCTTTGCCAGAATTAAGTTTTGCTTTATGAGTAAACATTAGTTTTGTCTTATAAAATAAATTGTAGTCAAAATCTTGGCTGTTGCTCTGTCTTACAAGAAACACCATTGTTTTTCAGTGGTCAGCCTCACGTAAATATACGACCTGTTCGACCTTCTGTTATTGCCATGGAGAAGTTCTTTGATAGTGTTAAAAACACTTGCTCTTAGTAGGTTTATTCCTTTTTTAACTTCATTCTGTTGTTCAGCTTTACCTCAGTGTTATCTTGCCCCTCTCAGATATTTGTAAATTCTATCGTCCTCCTTCTATGATTGATTGCTCATACAGGCTAAGAATACTTAAATATTTCCCCCCAATAAACATTTGGGTCCCAGTTTGACCTACAACATTACGCAATTCTGGAAAAGCCTGTCGTCTTAGGAGGTCTCCTTCACCACCTATTGCCAACTCTGCTCAATGTAACAGAAATCCTAATTTTCTTACTAGGAGGAGAATTACTACTCCTCTCTCGCATGCCGTTAAGCAAAGTATTTTTCCAATCGGCACAGGAACAAATTTGCAGCTTCTGGGTGAGGACTCAACAATGCAGATTACTGCTTTTATATTATGGAAGGATCCTATGGCAGTACATTGGATTGCCTTCACTGAGTCTTAATATTCTGTGGTAGGTTGACCTTGGCTGGATGCCAGATGTCTACCAAGCCACTCTATCACTCTCCTCCTCAGCAGGACAGGGTGAGGAGAAAGTAAGATGGAAAAAACCTCATGGGTCAAGATAAAGGCAGTTTAATAAAGCAAAAGCAAAGGCCACGCGCAGAAGCAAAGGAAACAAAAGATTTATTCTCTACTTCCCATCAGCAGGCGATGTCCAGCCACTTCCTGGAAGTAGGGCTTCAGTATGCATAGGGGTTGCTCTGGAAGACAAATGTTGTAATAACAAATGCTCCCCCTCCTCCTCCTTTCTCTTAACTGTTATTGCTGAGCAGACATCATATGGTATAGAATATCCCTTTGGTCGGTTTGGGTCAGCTGTCCTGGCTATGTCCCCTCCTAAGATCTTGCCCACCCCCAGCCTGCTGGGTGAAGGGGAGAATGTTGGAGAGACAGCCTTGATGCTGTGCGAGCACTGCTCAGCAGTAGCCAAAACACTGGTGTGTTATCAACACCTTTCTAGCTACCAATACTATGAGGGCTGCTATGGGGAAATTTAACTCCATCTCAGCCAGACCCAATACATATTCTCTCTTTTGAAAATATCTGTGCATGCATGCACATACCCACATGCATGCAGGCACCCACACACACGCACACTCTCAGCACCTTTATAAATAAATATTACTACAAAAAGGTTATTCAGATGATAGATGTCTCCTGTGAAACCGGACCATTTATCTCCCTGAGATAAGAAAGGAATGCCTAATACTTGAACTGTTCTTTTGCAGTTATGTTTGTTTACTTTGAAATTCATTGTTGCATAAGATCATCTAATAACCCAATGAACAGGAGATGCCAAAATGTTCATGAACTAGATGGTAAGTTACTGTTTTGTCTGTAGCCCTTTCTTACAGGCAAAGCCATTAAATATAGCAACTGTTGACATCTCCTTGTATAGTCAGAAGGCCAGTCAGATGTTAATGCATCAGATCTAGAGATTTGCCCCAATTAGATTGTTGATATTCAGGATCTAATTTCATTAAAACTCTGAAAAGTACACATTTGCTTATGCTGACCAAAACAGGTATGGTCTTTAGTGTTACAAATATCCTACATTGAGATATATGCAGTATTAAGCCATTGATTTATTCACAGTAATGTTTTTACCAGGACAGATTATATCCATGAATCACAAAATGGAAAAATTATTATATCTTTAAGTTCATCCTTTGGGGATTTCCACGCTATATGGTATGTGGTGTATTTTTTTAGAGTAATGCTCCGTCAGTTTGTTTCATATACTTGAAGGGATGGTGCTTCCATTCTGCTGCTTTTCTATCACACCGAGTTCCCACAGTAAGAATTTTTTTTCTCAATACCAGTACTGAACATCGTATTACCTAATTTCATTCCATTATTTTTCTTGTATCCCTCTAAACCAATTTTTCTTTCTTAATGGATTTCATACCCTTCAACTACATATTTATAAAGTTATTCTGCCTTTTTCCTGTTACCTGAGCTGCTACTTAAACAAATTTTGTCTGACTTTATTTTGTGCTCTTTCATCACGAGTCAAGTTTCCTCTGTTTTTAAAATGATATTTATGAATTTTACCTAGCTCTTAGTCTATAAATTTTTAAGGTACAGAGTTATGAATTAAATACTAAAATTTAGTTGATCAGAAAATATTGGGAGGGAAGCTACATTTTTTCTGTTCTGTAACACAGTAACAGAAGCAAAAGTTGTATTTGTTATTTTTGTCTGTCAGTTCACTTTAGTCTCATGTCTAAAATTACTGCAGTCATAGATGCCGGTTCAGGTTTTTTTCTAGGCGATTTTCAGTCTGAGGTTGCAAGGCTTTGTTTTCTGACCTTGAGGTTAATAGATAATTCAGTATGGTAGGAGAAAGGGTTACAGTTTTCCTCCCTTCCATTAGCAAACCTCAGTATGCTTGTATTGCTGTTATGAGGAGGCACATGCTGATTTACTTTTTTCACTGTTTTATTCTTCTTAGAGGCTGTGGTTCAATTTACTGCATTCCTTGGAGGTTTGACATGTCAATTAGATGTTATCGACAGTAATAGAAAGGCAGTTGCTGTAAATGTGAAGTTTTTACGAGTGGGCCATGAAATCACACCCAAGGGAATGTAACAGAGAAGTGCAATAAATACAGTGTTAGTCTACACGCTACAAAAGAACTGATTAATAGGGAGCATGATTCTGTCTCATATCTCTAAAAATATTGTTTATATATTTGCTGTTAATCAACTATTCCATTGGTATGAAAAGTTATATAAAAATAGCTTACAATCTGTTGTAGGATTATGAGGGGGAGAAGTCTTCAAAGTTAAAAGCATCCCACTAGTGGTATTATTGGGTATGTTAATGTGTTGGATGGCTTTTCATATCTTTGCTATCTGTGTGAACATCAGGAGCAATAACTATTGGTAATCAGTAAGCACAACAAAACCGATTCAACCTCTAGGACTGTGCAAGCTTGTCTTCTGCACGTGTGCTCTGGTGTACACAAAAGTAAGATGAACTCATAGGTCAAGTTACTCAAGTTCACAGCTTTCGTCTGCCACTGCTGCCATCCCTCAAAGATGTATGTGTAGATACTACATGCACAGTTCTTGCTATGCCATAGAAATTTGGCTCATGAGTTCTGCCAGACAGTTGCCAGCAAATTGCTAATAATTTCATTTTGTGTAAAATTTTTAAATATAAACTGTATTTCTGGAAGTACAGAAAGACAACCTGTTGAAATTGAAAAAATGTGTGAGCAAGCTAGATTATATGAGTACACAGCTTGTGCAGTACAAAAATGCTACTGGTTGCCTACATTGGCATGTGGATATATTTGAAAATTGGTTACTACATTTAGTTAGAAAAATAATTACTACATTCAGTTTTACTGTTGCTCAATTTGACTATATTTTAACATTTTCTTTATGTAATATTTTTTCTAGAACAGCAAAAATGTCAGCACTGAAGCTGTGAAAGCAGAGGTTACTATAAGGAGTCTTTTACATTAGAAGCTTTATAAGGATATCAGAAAGTCAGTATAGACTTCAGGATTTTATATCAGATTTTTTATTCTAATAGGTCTGCTTTATCAAGCCCACATTTGGTTTCTACAATAAATCATATGCAATAAAATGTTTATAGCAGTTTAGTGAAGTGTTCCTATAGAGGACAGATATTTTGTTTGGATTGGTGTGAGGGACCAATCATAGGGCAGAAATAACTACAAATTTTGTTCAGGTGCTTTCAAAATTATGTGTTCCTTATGGGAAGTATATTTAGAATGAAAACTTTTGAGGGGAGTTTTCCCAAAAGATGGGAATACATATTTTTACTTGTCAGTTTATAAAGCTGTTATGTAACAAATACTGATAGGTGATTTTTAGTATTTATTATTCTCACATTTATTCTAGACTCTCATTATATTTTTCTCAACTGTGTTTATTACCTCTGCCATTAGTACTTCGAGTTCTTTTTGGTTTTTTTTTTCCTTATTAGACTGGATAAAGTATATTTGCTATCTCATCAAAGGACTATAGCATAAATATAACCAAGATGCATTATTAGGTGAGTTTTGCCTCTGTCTCTGAGAGCTGCAGAGAGAAAGCTGTTACTTCTAGCTTGCACCTTCCTTGCTTCCTTAGAAGTACCACATTTGCCAGGCCACCTTTTGAGAGAGTGCTGTCATGGTGACAGCAGAATAGATGGAAACTCATTTTTAGGTCTCAGGTTTTTAGGTGAGGTAGACCAGGGGTAGAACTGCACTTAATTTGACTTTAATTTAAAAACCAAAATGTAGATGACCTTTGATTCCTCACAATATTTTCTTTCTCATGCTTTGTCTTCCCCCTCAGTGGCTTGGGAGGCTGGATGGAAAGGGGGTGGCTGAGCCAGCTACCCAGTTTGACTTCTGTGCTTTATGGGTCTGACTCTCTGAATTAGTATGTTAAATTACAGCTTTAACAGGAGAGGGAGAATTACTTTATTGTTTAGTACTGTTATGGTGGAAAACATGTTTTTTATAGGCAATTTATAAGGTAGCTGTAGACCTTTTTGGTATTTTATAAAGAAAAATGTCTGTATAACAATAACTGTTATAGCATTTTTAGTGCACGCTTCTGTGTTTATTTTGTAGGTACTCCATAGTAGAGGTTAGTATGGTATTTATTAATAAAGCAAGGGATGTAATACATCATGCAGAACATACTATGGTACTTCTCGATTCTCAGTTGGCTTGCTTATGTGTGCATGCAATTTTTTATTTGGCAGCATCACATGCTAGCTACTTGCTGTCTTTTTTACATCAGTACAGTCATCAGACTGATGTATGGAAAGACAACACAACTCTTCTTTCCTTTTCCTGTCATCTGCTTTTACAAATATCTCCTCACTATTCCACCATAATGAATGCTGTATTTCATTAAAAAAATATGTAGTAACAGTTGAAAAAGTCCGCATTCAAATAAGCTAAGAAGTATTTTGTCACTTAACATAGAACAAGGCGTATGTGGACAAGCATTAGAAAGCAAAATGGAGGTTACTTGCTGGTAATTGACATTTTTCAGGGTGTGTTGTTCATTTCCACATTTGCTTCCAACTCTGCTTTGCTTTTCTTCTTGGAGTGAGGAACAAAAAATGGAGGTTGTATGTCACCTTGGAAAGTGAGGAGACACAATGTGCACACACAAAATGTACGTGCTTAGCCTAAAGCAAGCCATGATATCAATATGATACGGTGTTATAGCTTGATGAACGTTAGTTACATGTAACAGCTTTCTCTTTCGTCTTACATCTTTGTCCTGAACTTGATTTCAGCTATAATTAGTGCTGCTCTGGTGATCCCACAGCGTGGTAGTATTCTGTAGTGCCAGTGGCTCATTAGAAAACCTCAATAAAAGATAAGCTTCCAATTCTTTCTTAATTTGTTCTTTCTGGAAGAGAAGGAAATAATGGGGAAGGGTCACTATTTATATCCTGTTACATGTAATAAATCTTTAGAAAGATAGCAGCTTTTCATAGAAGTAACTAGGCAAGGATTCCGAATGCTGAGAAAAGCCATTAAATTCTTTAATAGGTGAATTGCCATTTTGGAGCTATAGATAGCTTAAGCAATAGCAAGCAATTGTTATAATTTACCTGGACATCAGTATTTCTTGCATTCTTATTGCAGTAGCCTAATAAAGAAAAAGACAGGAAGAAACGTGAAAGTGGAGGAGTTTCTAATGATTTTCTTCTTCCTCTGAATAGAATATGGTGAAGAGATTGTGGGATGCACAAAGCCATTGAGTTTTCAGTGACAGCTGTTGCTGTTGGAGAGATGAAAGCACTTGGCCCCAGAGTCTGTTTATATGTTTGAGCAAAGAAAGTGATTTTCATTGCAAGGAGCTCTGAGTGAGACAGGCAGAGTCAGAGAATAAGAGAGCAAAAGATAATTATCTAAATTATGTTCAGGCTATTATAGAAGACGAATATAGTTAAAATGTAATTAAATATGACAGGCTTACAGGATGCAAGCATGGCTTTGGAATGCTAATCATCAATTACTGCATCTCCTTAGGGGAGTCAGGCAGAACGAGAGAGTTAGAAGTCGGGTGGCTGAGGTGAGATGTAGAGTGTTAAATAAAACACCGTAGGACTGTAACAAGGCTAATTTCTTTTGGAAAATGGAGCTGTGGTATCAGGGCACCTTTGCTAGCCAAACAACTTGTAGTGCTGCATTTCAGCTTGAGGACCCTAGTATAAATCTGAGTAGGCTTCTAGTCCCAAGTCTTCTCTTGAAGATGTAAACCTCAGCTTGAGGTAGTGATTATTTCTGTTGTGAAAGTGATGACTAGGACTGCTGCAGATTGAGCAGCAAATCTAAAATGAATCGACCAGCAAGACAGGTGTGAACGCAGAAAAAAAGATCAACACTTCCTGAATATTTAAAAAAGCTAAACCCTGAAAAATCGGTTTGTTATAGGGTCACTAGTAAGGAGTACAGAGATACAGAAAGTCCAAAGACAACAATGTCAGTTTATGGGAGAAGTAAGTTCTGATGGCTTCTTTATGACCATGGCCTAGGTAAAGAAGGTGAAAGTATTGCCACCAGCTTGAAAGATTTGTTTGCTTGGCGTATGGGGAGTAAAGGTGAAGAAATGGCATCTATTACACAGAAGTATCTAATCCCAGACCAAAAATGAGGTGCTTTTGATATGTTTTAACGCTGCTGTTCCTGGAGTACAGTGACTTATGTATGAATCAATACCAGAGCTATGTATAAAGTTTGGAGGAAATTTTTGTAAAGACCATCAAAAGCGATTTTGAGGATAGAAGGACTAGCTTTTGTAAGGAAAGTATAAAATAAGCACATACACATGGCATGACTACAAAATAATTTGCAAAATGAAATTTCTACAGAGAAACTGAAATTATTACAATAGTTACAGAAGAGATAACTAGTAGTAAAAGGAGGAGATTAAAAAGAAACTTAAGGCTTACCTGTAATGTCTTTAATTTAATCGAGGAACACCACTGAACAATTGTTATGGCTTGATACATAAATAGAAGACTTACTGAATTTTTTATATCAGCAAAAAATGCAAAAAGAGGGCAGATATGCCTTGATAACGTTCTGTCAGTAATCTCTTCCCATATGAGTATAGTTACACTGCATAAATTATCTCTTTGCTGCATAATTATATCTGTACTGGAGAGGTATTGCTTTGTATTTATCGGTGTTCTCAAATGTACTGTTACAGTTGAAATCAGTGCAACTTTCTAGTGAAGAAGGTTTGCCTTGCTTATTTCAAAAGTGACTTCTTCCAAATCCATTTGGGTTGTTTTCTACTTTGTTTTTTCCTTTTTGCTAAGGAAATAAACTAAGAGGCTTAATTTTCTCATTATCCCATCAAGTGCTAATTCTCTAGTGGCAATATTCTTGAATTTTAATAACTTGAATGTTGTTAACTCTTCTACAAATTGTCTATAATTTTGACTTTCTTTTTCCAATGGGAAAGGAATAAAATGGACACATACCAAAACAGTAAATATTCTTAGGACCAAATTTATTGAAAACCCTATCTCACTTCCAAGTCTCACATCCTCAAGAATTTTTTTTACTATTTTCTATCATGTTTTAATATTATTAAAAGGGTAATTATAATCCAATCCTAATAACAGCATTGTAGCAGAAAGTAAGGACTTGTAATGCAGTGGGAAGTGGAAGAACTTAGGAGCTTCCTGGAGGAGCTGATGCAGAAGTGTGTTGTCAAAAGGATCTTCAGAGGCCTTTTTCTCAGCATCTCTTAGTATCTGTCATGCTTTTCAGCTGTATTCCTGAATAGATGTATCAGCTTCCTTGTTGTCACTTCATATGACAGACAATGGCATGTACTGCCATCTTTGGAAAATCTGTACTGAACTCTTGCAATGTGTATTTGACCAGTGCTCAGAAGTACTATAAATAAATACAGACCCATTTATATTCTATTCTATGATCCCTAATTAACCTATTTTCTTGTCACAGAACACAAACTCCACCTTAGAGGCTAGGAAGGCATAGGCTATTCTTAATAGCTTCTTTAGGATCTTAAACTCTTTTATTTAGAATAGCTTTAGAATATTTTCCAAATCACTAAATAGGGAAATCTGATTTTTACATCATCACTCTCCTTGCATAAAGTGCATGCGTGTAAATGTGAAAGCATATGCATAATGCAAACTATGGCAATACTTTGTTATGAGAAGTAGTGTTGCAATCATCCGATTGTCCCAGGCACTCATCTTTGGGACTCTATGCTTCAAGGTAAGAAGTTACATTCGGCCATGAAGATTAACTGACTGGCTGTACTAGAGTAATATGAGAAAGAAACTCAAGAACCGTTCTCCTGTTTAGGGAAAAAAATGTTTAAATCATAGCAATCTTTCAGATCTTGAGACAGTCAAGAAAATAGTCCATTCTCATTTTGTATTTTATTTAGAGCTTGAAGAAACAGCCTGAGCTGTAAAATAAGGAGGACATAGCCACATAAGGGTTATAAATAAACCATGCCGTTAGATAGGGACAAGTGGCGTTCCTCAGGGGTCGGTATTGGGACCGGTGCTGTTTAACATCTTTGTCAGCAACATGGACTGTGGGACTGAGTGCACCCTCAGCAAGTTTCCTGACGACACCAAGCTGCGTGGTGCGGTCAACAGGCTGGAGGGAAGGGATGCCATCCAGAGGGACCTTGACAGGCTTGAGAGGTGGGCCTGTGCGAACCTCATGAAGTTCAACAAGGCCAAGTGCAAGGTCCTGCCCATGGGTCGGGGCAATCCCAAGCACAAATACAGGCTGGGCAATGAGTAGATTGAGAGCAGCCCTGAGGAGAAGGACTTGGGGCTATTAGCAGGTGAAAAACTCATTATGAGCGAGCAATGTGCGCTCGCAGCCCAGAAAGCCAATCTTATCCTGGGCTGCATCAAAAGAAGTGTGGCTAGCAGGTTGAGGGAGGTCATTCTCCCCCTCTACTCCACTTTTCTGAGACCCCACCTGGAGTCCTCTGTTCAGCTCAGGGGCCCCCAGTGTAAGAAGGACATGGACCTGTTGGAGCAGGTCCAGAGGAGGGCCACAAAGATGATCAGAGGGCTGGAGCACCTCCCCTGTGAGGACAGGCTGAGAGATTTGGGGTTGTTTAGCCTGGAGAAGAGAAGACTCCGGGGAGACCTTATGGCGGCCTTCCCGTACTTAAAGGGGGCCTACAGGAAAGATGGGCAGGGACTTTTTATCAGGGAGTGTAGTGATAGGACGAGGGGTAACGGCTTTAAACTGAAAGCGGGTAGATTTAGATTAGATGTAAGGAAGAAGTTCTTCACTGTGAGGGTGGTGAGGCACTGGAACAGGTTGCCCGGAGAGGTTGTGGATGTCCCCTCCCTGGAAGTGTTCAAGGCCAGGTTGGATGGGTTTGAAGGTGTCCCTGCCCATGGCAGGGAGGTTGGAACTAGACGATGGTTAAGGTCCCTTCCAACTCAAACCATTCTATGATTCTATGATAGATAACTGCTTGTACCTCTGGGACCTGACACAGACCGCACCTTTCTATTATGATGAGTAACTCTAATTACATCCATTACTTCATGCAGTAATACCAGTAAACTACTTGAAATTAGGTCTTGATTTGGCTCATAATCTTCTTTAAGCAAATATAACCTGACAGCAGTGATAAAAGTAATAGTCAACTAAATTAAACCCAGAAATGCTATGTTTGTGACAAAGAGGTTTTCCTACTAAGGGAAAACTCAAGTGCCTGACAAGTAGTCAGCAACCAAGCTGTTCATACTGCCAGGCTTTGGGGTAGTCTGCTGGTGGTGAGTGGTGTTTTATTCCAGTTTTGCTTTGGTCCCTATTTCTTATATGAACACTTCTGAAGGTATTCTGAACACATTCAGGAAAACTTTCTTCTGTAGTGAGTTAATCAAGTTATACTTAACTACATTTTGTTTCTGAAGCCTTCGGTGATAGAGTCTAGTTTTGCTAAAAAGTTAAATTCTGTATCTAGCTTTCATGTTTTATGAATGTAAAATAATTTAAATTCTAATGTGTTCAAGTACTCATCTAGTGTAGTGGAAGACTGACATCAAACAGAAACCTCTAGTTCCAATAATTCTTTTTGTTTCTTCTGTTTTACTGTCAGTGTGTTCTGTAAGCACAAAGGTATGGTAGGAATTGGTGTCCTTTTCCTGCTGTGTATTAGGCTACTTGAGGTGGTGTACCTCACCCAGATCAGAAGAGTATGAATGAGGAAGGAAGATTATAGTGGTCCCAATCTACCTCTAGTGTTCTCAGTCTAGCCCAAAAAGTTATACTCCAGCTCTGGGGGGGGGGGGGTGGTGGTCTATTCTCCCCACTGCCTCTGTGTCAGGATGGGGGAATCCTCACAACCTGAACTGCAGAGAATGCTTTATGTCACTCGTAATTTACTGGAAGGACGTTGGCCCACCCAAGGGAAGCTTGGCTCCTCTGCCTCCACTGCTCTACTTAGAGTGGGAGGAGTTTGTTTGAGTTTTTGGGTGGTTTTTTTTCCCTAGAGCTGTAATTTTCTTTAACCCAGCTCTGACAATTTCTCATGAGTAGTTAACAGGTGGATGCATTTACTTTTACTTATCTGATCTTTTGTTTATCTAATACAGTCAATATTAGTCAAGGATTTTAGACTTTGATTCAGGTTTTTTTTCTATTACCATTTTCTTAACTTTCAGCAATAGTATGAGTATTATTCCTGCATACAAATTATAGTAGTATAAGGTATGTACGGAAACACATAAGCAGAGTCAAGGCACTTAAAAATAAAAATGAACAAGGAGTGCTAGAAATTCAGGTGATGAAAAGTGTTTCTCTGTTTGCCCTATTAAGTGATAATAGTATGTACTGTCACTTGAATGGACTCTCTGTATATTTTACTGCAAGCTGTTGTGACAGTTTTTATTATTTGTATGTCTTTCTGGACTTTTTTGTAGATCCTGGCAAACAATCACTTTTGATAAACAGCCTGCATCTTTTATCAGAATAGTCGGAACTCACAACACAGCTAATGAGGTAAGGAACTTTTAAGAAAACCTATATTCTTCGTGAATATACAACAGTACAGTTTTTCATATCTTACAATGAAATTGATAATGCCTTCTAAAATGTACTTCATTTTTTTTGCTCTGGCAATCTAGCAAAATAAGAATGAATGCTTTTCTTATTTGAATATTTGTGAACTGTGTTATCGTCTTCCCAGACTCTACAGAGTTGAAGGGCTGTTGCCACTGTGGGGGATATTTTGGGGTTTTTACAAAGTACAGTAAACTGTTTCTGGTTTTGACCTTTGCACAGTGCCATCAAACGTTCCTATTGGGTTTGGTTTTAAATTATTCCTTATTTTGATGAATGATGAAAATATTATTTTAGTGCACTAGAGAAGGGTGTGTAGTCTCTGATTACTTGGTTTTATCACCTTTGTATTATCTTTTTAATGAATAAAACATACAAAAAAATCTCATTCTTCATAAGAAAATCTTATTTGCATAAGATTCTCTTATAATTAATTTTCATACCTGGTAAATCAGTTAACCAATAGTGGCCAAACTAAGAGATTTTTTTCAATTCATTTTATACAGAAAAAATATATTTTGCCCTAACCAACCAAGGGCAATATCATCCTCTTTTTGTTTACTTGTGCTTCTGTCTTTCATAATTGTTGTCTATTGTCTCAGATGAAGTCCAGATTTTACAGTTGACTTCAGTGAAACAGTTTACAATATGTGAATTTAGGAATATATGTAAATCGTTGTGAGATTAGGACCTTATATGATGAGATTATTAGAGGCATCAAAAGCTGCTACTTCTGCATGTATGCATGCATGTCTACATCCCACACGTAGTTCACCACAAAACATTGTACTTTCACACTTTACAATGAACTTTGGTTCTATTACTATTACATTTGTAGTAATTGGAGTTTGTCAACTCTAATGGTATTAGGAGTCAGGATTTCTGATCATATTTAGCATATGGGGTTGCTGGTTCTTAAGCATTAGAAGAATTGTCAAATAGCATTGTTTATGTCCAATTTTAGAGTACTTATTGCAAACATATGCCCCACCAGATGTCAACGTTAGTTCTCAGCAGACAGTTGGAAAGAAGCTGACCAATCAACTGAACTGGGAATACAATTTTTTTTTTTTTTCTAAGCACTGTCTCTTGCGGTGTACAGTTCAGTCTTAATCAGTGAGTTCTTAGAAATACAGAGTCAGAAGCTGCCTCCAGGGTTGTTGTATGTGCATGAAGAAGGCCTTTTCCATTACTGATCCATAGAGACAGTCTTCTTTGCTCTCATGCCAGTCTCTGTAAGTTCTCATCTCTTTATTAAAAAAGAATGAGGTGCATTGTGTAAACTTAGCAAATCAGCCTACAAGAAACATTACCTCCAACTTTTAATTCTTAAGGTTAGCTTTAAGCCCTGAAGAGTAAGGGGCTTTTAAACATAATTCTAATTTCAAATTGGTTACTATTTCCAAGGAATTAAATATCCTGCGTAGTTATTTATATGGAGCACTGCATAACTATAGTGAAGATTAGCATATGCAAATTGAGGTTACAGCTATTCATGTAGTGGCTCAATGGAACTATAAACACATGCTGCTATTCTAGGTCTTTTCCTCTTTTGTCTTTAAAATCTGTATCCAGCACTAACTTTTTTTTTTTTTGAAAAAAATTATTTCTCCTAAAGCTTGTAGAGGAGGAACATTATCAGCATGCACATATTACTAAATTACATTGTTTTGATATATATTAAACAGATGGTCTGTAACATTTTGTCATAAATTTTCATTTTCCAAAGAAGGCAGCAAGATATTTTTCATACTTCTAATTTAAATAATAACAGTGTAACCAAAGTCTTGGTTTGTTCTGAAGTCTTGGTAGTCTCTTCAGTAAGAACACAAGCAGTTTCCAGAATTATTTGCCCAGAACTGGTTGTATTTTATGTCAAATCATTCTCATTTTAAACAAAAGATGCTAATGGCAGCATATTCTCATCAAGGAGTTTTACTGTAATAGGTACAAAAATACTCCCTACTTGTTCTACCAACACATACCTTTGAATTTTGAAGCACAAATCTGTACTTTTCAAAGGGAAGAGTTGATTTTTAAATTGCAAAAAATCCCATAAAATTTCTCCATTTTGTGAATTATTTCATCTTCTAAACTCGTCTTTTCCTTTGCCATGTTTTCCAACTCTTGAAAGACATGATGTTCACAGATTTTTTGACCTGGCATTTGAATATTTTTTGGTATGTTAGAACATGATAGAAGTGTAACTTCTTGTTTTCTTGAGCTTCCGGACATCCTACTTTTATAAAGAAAAGGATTATTTTTCCTTAGTCCTTGTCATCATTTATTTGTCAGACAGGTCACTTCACACTTTGACTGTGTAAGTTTTATCTTGTTATTCCTCTTCAGTATTACTGACCTGGAAAGGACACCTAGTTGCTAATGTGAGAGCTTTATCTTACAAATTACTGCACCAGTGTATATGTACTTGGCCTTCCTGCTTTGTATGTTGGACCCTTCTTAAAATGTCCATGAGAAGTATATGATGCCATTGATCAGAGAATGATGCTGAATTGTCATCTCTGCCTTTTTAGAGAAACACATGCAAGATTTTTTTTTTTAGTAATACTGTTCTGAAATACGTAATTCCGATATTGGATGAAGCAGATGAGCTCAATTGTACTGCTCTGTCCTCTGCTTCTTTCACAAGCTGTATTCTCTATATATGTTGAAGTGGCAGAGTAACTGAAAATAATGTTGTAAATTCACAGGCTCGTTAATGTGCCAGATGCTGAGTTGAGCATTAAGAATTTAGTATGAAAGAATCAGTAAAAATGAAAGTTACAATTTAAGAATCGGGTACTTCAGACTTTATAGACTAGTATTGGCTAAATTTCAGTGGTATCCATACTACATTTAAAAAAGCATGCATCACTACGTAAAGTGAAGTTTTAAATGAGAAACACTGTTGGTGTGGGATACAGTAGAAATATGGAATCTTCTGACTTGGAGACCTCCATCCCATTCATTAGACTGTGCTGCCTTTCAAGGAAAGCAGCGTATTACAGAGGTGCACTGATGAGATAATGTTCTTTCCTACAAATCCTGATGCTGGTAAGTGTGGCTGGAAAAATGACAATAGCTGTTACTTTAAAAACATGGGAGAGGGATGAGTATAAAAGGGGCTTCTCAAGAACTGTAGCTGAATGCAAAAATTGGCTTCTCAAGAACTGTAACAGATGGAGAGAATTCATGCCACTGTAGAAATTAGTTCAGCTTTAGAAAAAAAACTCACCAGAAGAAATGCAGAGAAAAACCATTTTGTGCACTTGTGTATGTGTGTGGGTATGGGTGTAGATTTGTAATCTGTTCATATGTGTATATATAAAGGCATAGCGATACATCTTTATGTGAGCATGTGTGTATATATAGAAGTATAAACATGCATCGCTATGTATCTGTATAAAAAACTGCAAGAATTCTTACACTGAGAGGCACAAGAAAATATAATGGGGATTAAAGAAACTAGTGACTGTGAATATTTTTTTTATTCGTTTCATGTATGCTGTCAGAATTTGAATTAACTAGCTACCTCCTCAGAAAAGACCCAGGGGCTATTGCAGACATGTCATTGCAGACGTCTGCTCAATGTGCACTTGAGCAGGGATGGTCAAAAAGAATAATAGGATTTTTGGTTGTATTGAAGAAAGGATAGAAAATATAATATTCTGTAGTCTTGTATGAATATGTAGCATACCCATGTCTTGTTTATGGTATTTGATTTTGCCCACATTAACTTGAAAGGGTCTGGGAAAGGGCAGTTAAGATTATAAGAGATTACCTTTGTTTGTGAGAAGAGCTTTAAAGACGTGATCTACTTGCAAGAAGAATGATAGAAGATGTCATAAAAGCATACAAAATTAAGTTAAAACAATAATTTTAAAATTCAATTTTTAGTATTCATCAAGCTTTAGCTATAAAACTACAATGCATGAGAAAATAGCAAATTTTGAATCAGTATAAGAAAAGATTTATTTGTTTAGTATGTGGCAAAGCTGTGCAATTCGTAGCAATGAGAAATCATGTGGAAAGAAATTTTGTAACAATTTTAAAGAGTTCCTCCCCCTTTTCCTCCCAGGCACTTCAAGAACAAGTAGAAGTAAGAGTAAGTAAAGTAGAAAATAAGTCGGAAAAAATGCTTACACAGATGGTCCTCTTACTCTAAGATACAGTCACCTCAACAGTGGTCCCAGGTATTGTTTGAAACATCAGAAAATGATCACTGTTTGAAATGGAATATTTCATCTGATGAAGCAGCAGCCTCCTTGGACACTCTGAATGCCTTTCTACATACTCCAGGATATGTCTGTAGAGCTACCATTGCTGTTACAGCAGAGGGCAATCTTGAAATAGAATCATATTGGTAATGATTTAAATTTCATTTCTGGTGTGTATGAACATTCAGTCTTTTGAGGAAGTAATTAGATCATAAGATACGTTTAAGACAATTAATATAATTGTTGTTGTCATCCGATAGCGTGTAGTAGATAGTTATGCTACTTGGCAAAGAAAAAAATCATTTACAAATATCTCTATCGGCTTTGGAACCATCTTTCTGATTTTTAGTGCCATATGTAAAGGTTGGTATAATTTGAAGGCCTTCTCTTGCTCCACTTGTATCACTTCATAATGTTTATGGCCCATGGATAGACGTTTTTGACCTCATGGTGAAACATTCTAATTTGACTAAGTACTTTGGCACTGATCTGGCCTGCATACTTCCATAGAGACTTCATCTTACTTTGATCATGCTTTTGCCAGCATTTAATTGTTTTGCTTTATCTTCATTTTTTGTTCTCTCCAGGTGTTTCACTGTGTGCATTTTGAGTGCCCAGCACAAAACAGTACCCACAAGGATGAGAGTAGTAAGGAAGTGGCAACAACAGAGGTGGGGACTGGTGGACAACAGCTTGTTTCTCGCCCTGTTCGAGCTGCAAGCACTAGTTCCCTGCATTCCCCTCCTGGATCCACCTTGCGTTCACAAGCTCACCAACCGTAAAGGAGATTGAAAGGGAGCTTTTGCAGCCCCGCTGACATTATATGAAATTATTCAGAACCTTCTTGTGCTGGCACCTTTTCTTTCTTTGTGAACAAAGGGGACCATGTCTGAAAGCTGGAAATGCTGAAATGGAAAAGGCTTTTCCCAAGGACATGAAGAGACTGCTTCACTCTCCTCAATTTGTTCAAATCAGGCTGGTCTCCGAGGGGGGAGAAAATAGGTCTTCAATCTTCATCAAGTACCCCATTAACACCCTACCTCTCTAATCTAACCAAGGCAAGGAGAACAGAAGGAAATAAAAGGCAGAGCTACAGTGGAAATCTAAAATGACTCGAGCAGAATGAAACACATATGAAATAAGTATTTGTTCCCTGAAGGCTTCCATTAGCAAAGAAAATGTTTATGGAACACATCAGTCCAGAATATATGTTATTTTTAAAAGTTATTCTTCATTCATATTCCTTTGTAACTAGTAATCTGTTCTCTAGATTGTTTTGACTCTGTATTCCACTTTGTCTCTTATTTTTGGCTGTAGCAAATGCTGTGCAGTAGATTAAGGAAGTATCAAACATGTTTACCTGCTGAGATGCAAATTCCCTCATTCATCAGTGGGATGACAAGAAAAGCCTTCATGATATCAACAAACTAATTAATGGATGCTATATTAATCTTGACCTTAGTTGACTTTTCAAAGTACAAAATTATCATTTCTTGCACTCAGAAAGAAAATTCCTAAATCAAGCATCTGTCTTGAAGAAAAACATATTTTTCGCTCCTGAAGATGATTACTTAAATTTTACCTGTATTTCTAAGAAGACTTGCAACAGATCATCAAAAATGTTTGGTTTAGAAAAGTGGAACTGCATCTGGTCGCTGACAAGCAGTTGTTCAGAATACAAAAAGAAGAATTTGCAGATACTTATTTTTTTTCCAAGAAAAAAATGTTTTACAGTCTGGAGCTAAAAATTCAAAGGCTGTGTGTGCATAAACTTTTCTCATAATCTTCATAAAATATGATGCTTTTACACTGTATTGTAAAAGATCTGGCTCTTACTTTACAATCACAGAATTCGTTATCCATCTATGTCTGTCTGGGTTACATTGCCTGCTACTTTGCTGATTCTAAGTGTTTCCACACTGATGATGATGCAGTCTCTTACTGTCCAGATCTACATGACTTTTAGGAAGAGCTCCATGTTGGTCTTTCAGTGTGGGATAAAGTGGTTTTGTATTAAGACAAACGCTGATGTAATTGGCAAAATTGATTAGGAGGGTTGTTCCTCCTCACAAAGTATATTATATTGGAAATGTCAGCTATCCAGTTTTATGAACTTGGAATTTCCTGTGGTGACAAATAGCCTTGTCAGAAGAAAACAAAGCTAGTGTAGGATAAATACGGTTTTCCTTTGCATAACCATAGTGATAAAATGAGTTATATCAACATAGCAAATAGTATGTTAATTTATCACACTACTTAATTTGAAAGAATTTCCCTGTTGGATACTGGTTGTGCTAAAAACAGGAAGAAATATAACAAGTGGTAGCAATGAATCAGTAGAAACTTCGAAGGAGAAAAGCTTCCTTTTCCTTGTTTCAAATAAAATTGATTAGGCTTTATCAATAATGTAGTATTTTTCATTGCCAAATTGCAGTTGAGTTCTGACATTTGCATACAGCCCCCTCCCTTCCCACTGCTGTCTTCTGACTTGTGAATGTCTGTCGGTGAAGATGCATGCCCATTGTGTTATATATAGCTTATAATACATGCCACAGCTGCCTCAGACGGTCTGGAGTTCTGAGGCAGGATACTGCTTGTGCCGGCCAGCCCCTACTCTGGGTGCTGATTACCTTATGGCTTAACAGCTTTTGGAGCGTGAAAGAACTGAGACCAGCTGCTGGGGGCACAACTCTCTTGTTTTAAGTATAGGTCTAAAAAGTTGGATTTTTTTTTTTTTTTTCCTTTGAAAAGTAAAACCAGAAAACTTTTCTGTTCCGCTTGTAATCCATGCTAGAACTACTGAGGTGCATGGAGCATGTCTTGTCTTTGGTAGATAAGTCCTTCCATGTCAGTGGTGGTATTTTTTTGCAGTTTGATCAAACAAGTTTGCTTTTCTCAAGCTGTGGGTAAGCAAAGGGCATAACTTCCTAGCTGTTAGTCTTTAGTAGTCACCATTGTAGAGAATGTTTAAAAAAAAAAAAAATTTTTTTAAAAAGTTTGTGCCAGCTGTTCTGAGTCTAGGCTCTCAGAGAAAGAACAGGATTTTCAGTTTGTAATCTTTGATGTGCACAATTAATTTTTATGATACAAATAAGTCTTGTAGACTATAACCTACTGCAAATCTTTTTGGTCTTGTCCTGTGACTCACTGTTGAACAGAAATGTCTATTTATTTCCCATGACATTTGCTCTCTGCCAAGAATCTAAATGAGCAGATCTGAGAGATTCCCAAAGCAAAAACTATCTGGTCCTATAGACCCTCCAGTTCCCCACCCCCAAAAATCAATCAAAACAAAAAATAACTTTGCATTATCCCTTCATACAGGTGAATGGAAATTTTTAGTATTAGGCTGATTCTTAGTCACACATGGCCTTTCTCATAGTCTTTATTTTCTTCTGTTAGAGTTACTCTTAGAACCTGTCACTGAGGTGAGTCCAATGTGATCACAGAGCTCCCAGGCTTTTAAGACAAGCCCTGCCACAACTTCACATTTTCTAGTGGGAATGCTTTACCTTTTTATTCAAAGAAATAATGTTGAAATGTTTAAGGGACCTGAACTCTGCTTGGTCTTCTAACACTACCCGCCAACAAACACCCCTAGTATCTGTATTGCCTAGTATAGGTCTCTGTCTTAAACATTGTGTCAGCAGCGTATTACTAGTGACAAAGGAAGATACCACACAGAACTGATTTGTGGTTCGGTGTGAATGTTTGCATTCTTTCTAATTATTGTCTGTATTTATTGACTCCCAATTTCAGATGTAGTTCTTGTATATTCTTCTGAAATATTTTTTTTCTTTTTCTTTTCTTTTTGTTTTCCTTTCAGTGGAAGTATGTTGTGCTGTTATGTTTGTTATATTATGACTTAATATCAGGGTTTATCAGAGTGATGAACTACTATAATTATTCAGAACCATGTTATCACTTACTCATATTTTATTTGCAACAGGGGTAGAGCAGAACTGACCAGTTATTTATTGCTTTCTTGTCAGAAACTATAAAATAGACCTGTTGTTAGATTTCTGCATAATGGAACTAACTATATTGTCACTATTGAGCCATTAGTTCTATTTAGTACTTTAGTCTCTTTAAATTCCCCGGGCCTCGTTTTCTCAGTTTTTCTTACATAAGTTGAATTCAGACTTAGGCTCAACTCATATGGAGCTCAACAAAGCTCTTTCTAAAGTCTCTTTATTTAATTAACTTATTCCAAGTGAATTTAAAAGATTTTTGTTCACAGAAATGTATGGCCAAATATCAACTCCTTAAAACTGATTTATCTGGGAAAATTAATTGCTGAAGTGAGCAAAAATTGTGCAGCTCTTTTTTCAAGCCATTGCCAATCAGCTCTAAACAAGTTCAAATGGCATGTTAAGTGGAATTACAATGATATAAGTTAATCCAAGTCTAATGTAAAATACAATACAGAGGAGGAATCACCAATTTTGTTAGAGAAGGAACTGTTCTTCATTGCGGTTTCCTTCCTTTAGCACTCCATTTCTTTCTTTTTTCCCCATGAAAATCAGTTTTTCTTGTTTATTATGACACCTCATGAAAGAGCTCAGTTCTTCTCAGCATTGCTGAAAAATTCCAATGAATTTAATGCATCTTCATCTTTACTAATGATAACATTAAATTAGAGAATTTTCAGTTTAGTATCTGACTTGATGAGAGTTGGTTGCCATGAAAGAAAGCGAAAGATGTCTATAATTGTTCCACTCTAAGTAAATTAACTTTTCCAACCAAATGCATGCAGCCATCTAATCATTATTCAGTGATATTTTGTACATCTAGAGTCAGTGCAAAAATTAGAAGACAAAGTTAATGCCATTCTTGTCTGATTGTTGTGTGTTAGTAGTTGCGGTTTTACAGTGATGCTCGCTCAGAGACACTCAACAAGGAATTAGAACTTCGATGTGATTTCACAGAAAGTAGACATGCCATACATTGCATTTCTCTATGGAAGTATTAATTGGCTTATGTTCTGACAAGTGTTAATATACTGTCAAATGGGCTAGTGAACACATTGGTAATTTTGTTGTTGTGGCTGGAGTAGGCAGCAAATAATCTGAGCCAGTAAGAGTTAATGTATTTAAGAGTAAATGTTTAGGCTTGTATGTCATGATATCAGTTGCCAGAGGAGTAAACCATGCTTCAGAAATAATAATTTGTAGATCCCAAAGGATGCTTGAGGCTTGGTTCCCGTCCCCATCTCTCAGTTAATGGTGTATTTAGGTTAGAATCCTTAGTTTTCTCTGAACTGATTGTTGTTGTTGTCACTTGTACGAGTTAACTCAGATATATATAGAAGCTCGACAAAGCTTTGTTCAGGATACAGAAATTGAAGTCCTGGGTCAAGTTTTAGGAGTACCTAAATATTCATATATATATATATGTTAAATTGAGCTAGTAGCTAATTATTTAGCTTGAATTTAGAACAGGTTCTAAAGCTCCAAAACTAAAAAAAAAATGCTGTGCAGGCAGGTGCGAAATGCTGCCGTTGTGGTATGGCAGGATGCTGACGCTATTTTATGGTTGCTTAAAAAGTGCAAATGTCTAAACAAGGTATGGGTGGGTGGGTCCAAAGCTGGTTTTTGCCCAGTTGTTAAGTATTGGCAATTTGGCTGTAGTGAGGTGTATAAAATAGAGCAAGTTAACTGCTCATCTCAAAGACGAGTGCAGTCCAAAGAACACACCTATATTCCTCCTAGCTACCTTGTATACTATAGCTTGCAGTGTTTACAGAGTAAGCCTTCATATGACTTTTGTTAACTGCTCAGAAAAACCCTGCAGACTTTTCTTTGGCCCTTCACAAGCTTTCATTGCAAAGCTTTGGCTGAGGTAATGTCGAAGTCCCACCCATATTCCATGATAGAATCTGGTCTGTGTTTGATTTTGAAAATGCTTACTAGAAAAATAGTTTTAAAGTTACCCTGCAACTTTTCTTAGATAAAGAAAGCCCAAATTAAAAACTGTAGTATAATATGAGGAAACTGCAGGTATCTGTCATTTACCAATAGATTGACTGCCAGTGCAACTACATACCAGTTTTATAATGCTGTATGTGTTTAATTACTACAATACGTACAAATGGTGGAATGAAGTGAAGAATCAGCTCCACACACCCTTGGCATTAGACATTATCACCCAACCAGACATCAGAGAATTACTTCTTTTCCCGTTCCCTCCAGCCTAATAGAATAATACAACTCAGTGTTCTGAAAAAAATTATAATTGATTCATTACATAAATGTCATGGAAATTGAAATTCATATTACTTTGGCTAAAAATCTGAGTGGTGACTTCAACTGGCACAGGTGTAAACATGCCTGTCCAGTGCCTCCTGCTACTTTAGGCCCTGGGCTGTCGTAGAGGAGGAGAGCTGCACTGTTGGTGCAATGTAAGTACTTTTCCTCATGAGAACTTTTACTCATCTATTTCTTATTTATCATGTTGTCACATCTATTCCCTTTGTGCAAATACTCATGCCTCGGTTAAAAGAAGGTAACCTAGTTTCTCATGATTTTCAGAATTATCCAGTGACTCCTGAAAACTGGCAGATATACATCAACAACCTCAGTCTATATTAAGTAGTCTGAGGAATTTACAAAACTGACCTGTATGGTCTTTTACAGCAAATGCTATGTGTCCAAAAAGTACCAGGTGACTCCTGAAATATCAAGTAAGTTGGCAGTATTACTGTTCAGATGAGGGTTTGTGCGTCTAAAACTATGTGCCATGTAATTCAAGTGAATAGTAGTTCTTGCAGCTTCTTTCCATAGAGGAAGCAGGGAACTTACCTACCAGAAATCACTCATTTCCTTCATATCATTTTTGGTCTACATCACCTATCTGTTGTCTCTGTACTCCTGAGCTATAGTTGCTAGGTGATTTATGGTTAATACCTGGAATCCAATAACTGTGTTTAACAATAGATGTTAAGAAGTTTTTGTCTTTACATAAAAATTTTAGATTGTGCTCTTGAAGCATGGTCAGGCCACAGAATTGGGGTTTTGGCATCTTCTATAGCTGTCTGTTGGGTTTTTTAGTTATTTTCAGCTGTTAAAAGAGAGTAGAATTCTTCACAGGAATTTCTCATAGAGATTTGTCACGCTGAGAAACAGCTTTTGAAACAATCATGGCAGGTTCATTGCTGGAGAACAGGGGCAGGTTTCTTCTGCTTTCTACAGGCCAGGATCCCGTTTGGGTCATTCTGTAAGTTTATTTATGCCATTTTTAATTACAAGGGCATCGGTGTTGCATGATTTGGATCTATTTCAGGAATTATGTCACTTATTCATTTTGAGAGATAAATACTTTGAGTGGATGTTTTTATGCAGTAATACAAAGTTCGTGGAACTTAAGTGGTTAGATTAGAAATATCACTCACAGCAAGAGCTGGAGTTGCAAGGAGCAGTTTGGGGGAAAGACTGGTATGGACTCACGTGTGTGCATTTGTGCATATATAGCTAAGAAAATGTATGTCTTACCTAAGTTGAAGTGACTATTTGCAAAGTTGTGTTTCTACATGCCCTTTTTTTTTTTTTAATTTAGGGAATTTTGTTAAGGAATCTATCACTCATCTGAATGTGAGTGCTAAAAAAAAAAAGAGGAAGAGAACGTAGGGAGAAAGGCTTTAGTAGTTTTTATGGGAAGAGCAACACGAAGATATGATTCTTGTGGTCTGAGCTAGTTCTGTTTGTCTTCAGTCTTCAGAGCTCTTACTTTTTCCTACATGCTTCCCCCAATCTGCTTCTTACTCCTTTTCTTTTCCTCCCTACCTAGCATTGTATCACTGTTGCTGTGGTGTTCCCTGGAACTTTCCTCCAAGTTGTGATATATTAAGGATTTTTTAAAATTTATTTATTTTTACCTCTTTTTCATATGCTGAATAAAATATCCTTGTCCCTGTTCATTCACATTAGACTTTAAAGACAACTACCACTAAGCTGTCAAGTGCTAGTAAGCAAAATCTAAATTTGGCTGTCTATGGATATGGCAAATACTAGCCCTTTTGGAGCTTGTACTTCCATAATCTGTTTGCAATCTGTTTGTTACCCTTCAGAGAAAAATCAATAAGAGGTTTCCTGTTGACTTAAGTAGTAGGTCAGGCTTTGTGCAGGCTTATCTAAGTTAAGTTTAAATATAAATTTAAGTATTTCTCTCTCACCATGATGCACCAGATACACGCTCAATTTGTTAGTTGTGCATTGCTCAGTGTGTTAGTTGTACATAAGTGTTGTTTTCTAAATAAACTGCATCATCAGAAGTGAACCTCGAAAGAATTCGTAACTTTTCAGCGTTCCTGTGTGAAGGTATTTCAGCTGTCTGAAGATTCAGACATCACACTGAACACATGGACTCATTTTGAGAAGTACAGCGTTACTTCACAATTCAGTGCCAATGTCTATTAACCTTGTCCAATATCTTGTAAAATTTTCTTTGTTTCCTTTCTTTCCTTTCTACTTTGCTCAATTTCATTGTTATCATTGGTTTTCTTTCTGAAGTGAATGTTAATGTTGTTCCTTCAAAGATCATAAATTAAATATAAGGAGCCAGGCTAAATAGCAGTTCAGCTTTTAATTAACTTTTTCAGTCATTTCTGTCAGTGCTCCTCTTTCTTGACAGACAGTAGTTTAAAACTATATGGTTACACTGCCCTTCCCTGTAGCAATTATCATTGTATCTTGAAAGTTTTGTGCATTAAATCCCTTTCCTTCTTTCTCGTATTTCCTAAACGTAGAGTGGTTCTAAACTACCTCAGACCTTGTTGTGAACAGGTACAAGTTTCAGCTGAAGTGAATACTTTATCATAGTCTTTGAATGTTCTTTAAGCGTCTGTATATGTAGCGAAATCAGCCTGCCAGACCCTGATTGCATTTTCAGGAATACTGTTCGAGTGAGATACATAACTGGGATGAATTCACAGCCACACCCATTCAGGCTCATACTGATACCTCTTTCAAGAAAAACTTTTCGGGCACGCAACTTCTGATATGGGAAGTGCTTCAACTTTCTGGTCTCAGCTCTTTGAAGGAACATGATATTGCCTGCACTGGACTATTTTCACCTCTCTTTACTGTGACAACCGTCATAAAAATTGCGTCGTCAGACCTCCATTCCTGGCTGTTAGCAGGAGCTGTGCTATTGCATTGGACTGTGCTCATCATATGAGAATAAACCCCACATGGCATGTTCTGATGACCTTGGTAACATTTTATGCCACAACGGATGCGCATGGCCAACCATTTGGGCTGATTAGGTTTTCGGTAAAATGATGATTGCAGATTGTGATGCAGTGATCCAATCAATAACTTTGGGAATTGTCTGGTTTTGTAAGTTATCCGTTGAACAACCCGGCAAATCTTGTTAGTACCGATTTGCTTTTCACCAGCAGACGTGCTCATCATCAAACAAGTGCTTTGTAACATGGAATTTTCTATGAGCATCTAGAAAAAGAAGCATCACAATTATATCCTTAGTAACAATGTGTGTATTTGTAATGAAAGTTATAGAATTATTAAACTGCTATAAGCTATTCTGTGCATGCTCTAGCATTGTATTAACAGTTCATCTTAACAGCTGATAAGCAGGGGGTTCTGGAGAGCAAGGAAGGCTGGCTATGGATTTCTTTTTTAAGAGTTTCAGAGAGCAGCGAAACTCGCCATAGTGGATGCAGGACCAGACAATGCTCAAAGCCAATCATAAAGTGAAACTGTTGTGCTTTGTATTTATTTCTTTGGGGATTTTTCTTTGAGGTATTTAACTTCACAGGAAAATACAGAATATATTTAAAATAGTGACAATTAGAAATGCACCTTTTCAAGAATGAGAGGGGTGTGATTTGAAAAATAAAGTGATCTTTTGTGTTTAACTGCTTGTCTGTAGTTTTATTAAAATAATGATAGAGCCTGTCTGGTGCTGCTTACATATTGCATGTGCAAATGGAAGAGTTTTGGCAGAACTGGATTGATTTCCCAGCATGGCAAGGAAATTAATGTCATCATCGTTGATGTATTAACTCATAATGACGCAGTTTTAATATCAACATAGAAAATGCTGGTGATTTTTGCAGTGACTTACAGGCCAGTGGGTATCCATGAAGCTAATGCGAATGTTGAGAACAACAGCTGCTGGAGGTTGCTACCAGGATGTGCCACTGTACTCTCTGGAAGAAGTGTCTGAATGAGTATTTCACTTCATTTCACAAAAAAGGGGGCAAATATTTTGAGACTTGGGAATCCGTTTTCAAACGAACAAAAAAAGACTTGATTTTTCAGAGGTATTTAGCACTTGATTTCCTTTGAACTACTATGAAAGGTGGGAGCACAGTGTTTGATTCATGAATATTAGGCCTTTATCTGCCTGGCCTATCAGCCTCACCTGTTGAACAGAATTTTTCTAAGCCTTGCCTGGATTTCAGAACTTCATGCCCTAAAGCAGTGAGTGTTCTCCAGTAACAACAATACATTCCTCTATCGCGTAATCTTTTAAGCAGTTGTAGGTGTGTCATGCTATTCCTTTCATAAATGTATATAACCTTTGTTACCTAGAAAGTAGAGAGATCAAACTCAAAAGATGGAAGTACGATACCAAGTTGTGAGATCAAGCTGAGGTACCACAGCAGACCATACAATGCCATAATATAATCAGATCTGATTTCTTTTGTGTGTTGATTAGCCATAAAATAGTTAGTAAGTTTGGCAATTACTATTAGATTTTGAGAGTAAAAATGGGGTTTTTAAGTGTCAGATCCTGCTGTTTGTTTTTAAAAATGGATGTGTGTATTTTGGAGCATAAGCTGCCATTCACCTCAGTTACTAAATTGTGACACTTCTAACATGTGGGAATACTGATGCGAGGAAGCCTTACTTTTGAAACGGTGTTTCCCTAATAGAGTACAGGCTGAATGTAAGCCAGAAAGTGGTATAATCCAGTCAATGAGACGTAGTGCATGCTGAAGCCATCTGCATTCCCAGGCCATGTGTCCAAGTTAAAAAGAAGGTAAATGCTTTTTGCTCTGTCTTGACAAATCAGAGGCCTCTTGAGGGCTTTGGGCAATTTCCATTGCAGCCAGCAGGCAAAATTTTGATTGTGTTCAAAATAATGCAATTTGTAGCAAGTGTTGTATATGTTATACTGGAAGAAAAAATACACTTACAAAGCATAGAGAGGGGGGGAAAAAAGTTGGATGAGAGCAAAGCTAAGAAGAAATATGCTTTCTCCTTGCTCTGGTAAGGGTCCAGTTTATCTTTGTGCTTAGGCTTGTGAGATCATCATCAACAGGTAGGGATCATGAAGAGAGTGCAGACTAAAGTGGAAATACAGCTCCCTTTCCAAACAGTAGCAGAGTGCAGAGTCAGTTTGGATGCTACAGCCGGAGGATTTATTTCAAAGTTGTTTCTAATTCTAAGTGATGGACTTGCTTGTTAATGAGCAGTGGCAATTGAAGCTTAAAACACCGTGACGCATCATTTGAGTATGAGTTGGAAAGACCAGATACATATCAACTCACAATCATTTTATCTTCACTATACGGAGCAAAATGCACATAAACAGGACACTTTTGTTACTCATTTTGTAATTTATCCTCTATTAACTGCTGCTTAAAATATCCTCATAGGCTGTGCTAAGCAAATTAAATCTCCTGGAAAGTAGGCAATGGCTGCCTTATAGCTCAAGGCAAAAAAAGAAATAATCATATAAGATCTGATTTGAGTCTCTGTGTTGCTGTGCTTCACCATTCTCTTTCCCTTTTTCTCCCCCAATAATATGCTGACCTTCTATAGCTGGAAAAGTGGGTGGGTCTTGTCTCAAAAGCATCAGAAGAACCAAGGTGTATAGAAAAAAGCATATCCCATTTAATAAGAGTGGATGTATCACAAAAATATCCCTTAATGCAGCTGAGTCATTGGGAAGTTGCATGTGTCTAGTCTATGCAGTGCCAACTTTAGTCCCATTTCTGAATGACTGTTCTATGTTGTCTGCTTTTTAAGATGTTACATTTGAAGGTTGATGTTTAAATTGTTAAGCTTTTTTCTTGAAGACTGCGTGACTCAGCAAGAAACTGAAATATTCACAAATCTTCACTCCCCTCAGCAACAAGCTGTTTGACTGCTGCGCAGGTTCCCTTTGGCTTGCAGAGAGGATGCGGGCCGGTTGTTACCGATGTGTTTGTGGAAATGCTCTCTTCTGTAGCTCTGTTTGATCAAACACCTCCCTGTGTTTTTTGAATGTGAAGATTCACAGCATGTGTATAAGGGAGATAGTGGTATTGCTTAGCACTGAAATATCACCATCTCTGGGATAAAATCAAATTGGCAAGAGGAGGTATTATTAGAATATAAAAGGTATATTTGGTTTCCTATCATTTGAACAGTTATTTCTTTATGAGAGGACATTGTATATCCTATGACAGCTCAGTTTCTTGGAGCCTTTTGTGAGCGATACAGTCTCCCTGCTCTGGTATCCTGTATCTAATGGTAGCCCATAGCAGAGTGAGATTTTGTGAAGAGCCTTATCAAAAGCTTTTTGGAAACCTAAATATAATGTACCAACTAGATCACTGGTATACTTGTGCTCATTGACTTCTTCAAGGCACCGAATGTATTTGTGAGGTAATTATTTCCTCTAATTACAGTACAATACATGTATAATGTATTATTGTATACGTACAGTACAATAACAAAGGCCATCCTGAGTTTTCCCATTGTGTGTTTATCGAGGAGGAAACAGACGACCCATGCTTCTGTGCACTGTGGAATAGCTTTTACATTTTCAGATCTGTCGGGTCATACATATGCTGAGACTCGCTTGTCTGTCCCCAGTTTCATTCACAGTCCTTCACTACCGCTTGTGGTGTGGTTTTTAGAAGACAGGAGCTGCTGCTCGGGGCCTGCATGTGCTGTATGCAGATAATCAACCTGCCCCCCAGCCAGGGAAGCACAGCTATGGAATAGCCAAGGGGTTTGGGCATCCTCCTGGAGACCTAACTGCTCTCCAGCGCATCTGCTCCCCTGTCTACCCTTAGCTACTGCCTCGTGCCTCGGTTATTCTCAAATTGTGTGACCTACTGCCTGGAGCTCACACACAGGGCAGCAACATCGGTTGAGACACAGCTGTGCTTATTTAACATAAAGACTTCTTTGCCTGTAGGTCATGCATACTTGCACATATTTCTGCATACCTGATGTACGCGAATGGCTACAAGCAAATCAGCTGTGTTCATCCACACGCTTTGCTAATGAGAGATCCCTGATTTGATTCAGAGAATTTGTGAGCTTTGAAAATGTGGACTGATGTATTCTTAGGTACTAAGCTTTGTTGCAGATTCCAGGATTGCTGCTTGAAAACCATATAAAAGTGATTCTAGCAACAATTACTCCTAATTTCCCTTGCCTTGGAGACTGCATGAGACCAAGTCTGAGCTCTATTTAGAGGTACTTATTTTTGATAAACAGCCATTTTGCAGCCCAATTTCATGGTTTCATTAGGCACTACATGTATGAAGAGTTCAAACACAAACAAATGTACTTGAATATATCAATGAGGGGCATGGTAAGAGTATTAGAAATTTGCTTAAGGCACACCTGAGGCTCCCTGGTGCAGTTCTACAAGTCCATTCTGTTTAACAAGGTAATTTACTATCAATCCATCATTGCAATGTATTAAACCGATGCCACTATAAGGATCTCAAAAGGTGTTCCTTTCTAACAGTCTAATGAAATGAATACGCACGATGTGTATTTTAAGAAATGAGAATGTGGTACAGAGAGATGTATTTCTGACAGGTGTGTTCTTTATGCTGCATGCTCTGTGCTAGACCACTACATAAATATCCTTGTTGTTTTAATTCAGAGATGACATTATCACTTTCTGTTATCAGCTGCTGGGTGAAAAGACATTTTTGCTAAGGTGCTGACATAGTGTAGTTTTATTGCTACTTGCACCGTTCAGACTTCAGCATCACATAATGGAGGTGACACTTTCTTTTACAGACGTATTTTTAAGCTAATAGTTTCACTATTAATAAACAGATAAATGGGTTTTTATTAATATAAATGGAATATATGTCATGATGCTCTTTTAGCCATATTCTAAGCTATATAGCATCAGTAGAAGCTTGCTGCCAATATATAAGCTTACATTATAGTTATATTTTGATTTCTCTGGTTATTAATGATAATATCAGATGGAAACAGCTACCCTTGGAAGTGAATGGGATGAGGAAAGGAATTACCTATGCTTTTGATGCTGTTATAGTATTGTCTAGGTTAAAACCTACTAGGAGGATAAAAAAGCACTGCCTTTGCAACTGAGGCTGTTAGAAGAAATGTGTTTTTCAGCAAAAACACAGGAGATAACAGTAGGGGTAGACAAATATTCCCAGTCAACAGCTTTCCAGTTGATATATACACTTAACTCTTTCCCATAGTTTAATAGTACTGCTTTCTTGTCCTGCTCCTGGCAGCTTCTGTCCTCTTTGTGTTGTTCTAACTCCAGTGTGGAGAGCTTTCTACCGGTGGCAGTTCTGTTCTCTGACTCTCAAGTTCGATCTACTGAAAGGGAAATAACGCATGTCATTACTACACAAACATTTTCTTTGTCCATGTTCTCATATAGGACTGGTGAAAAGGTTTATTTAAATGGAAGGAAATATAGGTAGCTCCCTTGTCAAAAGCATCGTTCCCAACTGCAGACCTGTAGAAGTATTTGGGCAGAGAACACTGAATACAGGGTTGGTCATTTCAAAGTCTTAAAAAACTAACTGCGGAAAGTTTTGGCACAATTATAGTTTAGTATTAGCCCCTGATTAGAACAGCCAGCAAGCTCCAGTATTCTTTCCACTGTTCTGGAATTGGGAGCAATAGTATAAGCATACATACACTATCCTGCCCATTTTATGAGATCTGAATTCCCCATTAAACTGACCTTTCTTTTTGTTTCAAACTAGACTAGGACCCACAACTTACAGCAAGAAATCCTGTAATCTTCTGGCGTTTGCCAGATTCAGGTTTGACTGATGGTATGTTTAAGAACTTCCGCTGTCTCTCACACTTGCACATAATCTGTTTTGGTGATGGGCCAACATTGCAGGGTTCCAGTACATGACTATGGAGATTAAAACATCTGCTCAAAGAGGATGCTGTTATTCCCTTCACGTCCTTGTTAATACTGGCAACCTGAGAAACACGAGCTGCAAGTTTACTAATACTCCAGGGCATTTTCTTGTTTTCCAAGCATTAACTCTGAACAGCTCCCAGTGGTAGCTGTTTAGGGAAGTGACTGTCCCAGTAACTTAAACACAATGATTTCTAAGCTTAACTATTACACATTTCGGATATTCTCTCAGCGGAATAAGGAAAGAGGAAGAAGGCTTATTATTCATCTTCAGAAAATGATCCTTTGGCCAGACTTAGGTATATGAAGGAGCTCATGAAAGGGCCTGGCACTTCACTTTAGGCTATCATGATCCATAGTCAAGGAGATGCTCTTGTAATGGTTGCAAGGTTTTTTTTACCTGTGTGAAGGAGATGAGACAGAAACGAGCTGATGAAACATGAATATTCAGGGCCACATCAACCAACTGACCTACAAGTAAGGTTGGTGTCTGTAACAGTTTCTAAGATCAGGAGATGACAAAATAGTTTAGGTCATCTGCTTTCCAAGGCTGCCAAATCCTGGGTCACTACGTAGTCAGCGGGAAGTAGGCTGAACACTGAAGCTGGTAGATATCTGTATTGTGTGCGTTGAATATGATCTCTAATTCTCTCCGCTGATTGCAGTAGTGGGCAGGCCAAATCAACCGTGCTGTCATGGGCGAGACATAGCAGTAGGCACATAAATATAAGATGCCATAAACAATGCCCCACGGTTGCCTGTAGCAGTCCTACATCAAATTTAATGGTTGACTTTTATTCAACTGAGATGCTTGTGTAATACCTAAATCCAAAATATCAAATGTTTTCAACTTGATTACAAGTTTGTATCAAGATTACAGTACAGCCTCCATCACAAATGTCACTTGCAACACCTCCCTGTTTTTCATAAATATTAAGGGTGACATAAGATCGCAGTTTCACTAGTCGTCTAACTGAAGACAATATTCTCTGCTAGGTGCTATGCAAAGGTGTATTTCAGGTGTAGACTGGAAATGTTGGCTGGTCCATTTTATGGCAAGGAAGATACTAACATATTCTGTTCCCTGGAAAATATTGTAGAAACTACTAGGTAACAGCTGTTGTGTAGATTTTACTTCTGAGAATGTGAAGTAGCAAGTTGCTTTATCATTTTCTTCTTAAGTGAAAATAAAATTGCCCATTGTTTTTTGAGTGATTTTAATCTTAAGGTTGATGGGCAGATCGCAGTCTTATTTTTCTCAAGATTAAATGTTTTCCTTACCTGTCTTTCTCCCCACTGTGTTTTTCCTTTTTCCTCCTCCTTCAGAGCCAAATTACTAAAACATAGCAGATGCTGACAAACAAAAAGAACCCTTTATGCATTTTACTTATCATGAAAGTGCTAAAATTTTAGCTTTTTAGCTCACTTAATCATTTTGACAAGATGACAATACGATGTATCATCACCAGACAGATGACACAAGACAGATGACAATACTAATCCTGCAGCAGGTTCTCAAGGGAGATTTTTATTGTAAAAATTGACATATATTGTATCAAGGTGACAATAATACATTTAGAAAAACAGCAATTTGCTACTTTGTGCAGTTCAGTATATCTCTGGGTCTTTATCACTGTTGAGACAGAGTTTCTGCTAATCTCAGCCGCCTCAGAATTTGGGCTGTGGTAAAGCTGGCAGGTCCTTCATGTCAGCCCCACTTCTGAAGCTGTTGAGGTGCTGACAGATAGGAAGTACACAGATGTTTGCTTAATGGTTATTTCCCCAGGGGCTCCTGTCAGAGCTGTTGGCAGGGAAATAGGGGAATTACCTTGGAAATTGCTAACTCACTTTCACTGAATGATAGACTGGTGCCTTACAAAACAAATTGGACCAGTTTGTCAATGTGTGAACTGCCTCCAGAAAGAGAGGAAACTATTCCTAGCATAGATGTTGTCACCCATCTGTTGCTCTGTCAAATCAGTTATATTGCTGTTGGCAGGGGCTGGTGTCCAATGCTTCAACTGAAGGGAAGTGTTCTCTAAAACATACATGACCTGTTGAGTGGTCCTGGACAGAAGATAAAGAGTCAGGAAGCAATTCCTAAGAGATTGGGGGGGGGGTGGGGGGGTGGGGAGAAAAAAAACAACAGTTTAATTTTTGTTTAAAGTGCATTTTCAGAAACCATGGTGATCAGCATAGTATAAGATTTGGGCAGAGAGAAATTCTAATTATCCTTTTATGTGATGACTGATTGTTCTGCAATACGAGGTCTGATTACTCTTTTCTTCATGATGCAAATACTGGTGGTCAGAAGACCAGGCTGCAGGCTGGGGGAACTGAGGTGGCTGTACCCCTGCGGCTGCAATCAGGTGTTAGAAGCGTCAGCTTGCAGTATATTACACTGCTCATTTTGCTCCGTGGACTGCTTGCTGTGCCCACATGTTGAGCTGCTTTTAACTCATGTGCAGACTTTGATCTTTCATATTTTTTTCTTGGCATTAGCATTTTTTCTGTGACTCTGTAAGAAACACACAGCCCAAGCTGAGAATGTCTAAGCCTTGCTGATGCTTGCCATATGTTGACTTATCCTGAGATACATTTTTCTTGATTTCTGTGATATATTCAACATCACAATCCCCATATGGTTACTGCTTCTTTGTGTATTCCAGTGGGAATTTATCTTCTGCTTTTCAAAGGTTTGCCACAGAGACTATCCTTAGTGGCACATCATTGTGTGCCTGGTTCATCTAATTATCCTCCCTAGTTAGAGATGCATCAGGGACTCTGTGTTAAATTGGGGAAGGCTTTTAAAGTTGAATATCTGAATACTGAAAGCTGTAGAAACACCAAAGAGTGAACAGAAGGCATCATATATTGAACAGGAGCGTTCAGAGATGGGAGCTATCGCAAGCAGGCAGCTTTGACTTCCTACTACCTGCAGGTGACTATGCCTTAACGTCCATGACAAAACTTGGGGAATCACAGTAAAGAGACCTCCCTTCCCCCTAAAGTGATCTATTACAGCAAATTTACAACATGCTACATGCTTAAGGATCTTTGCTGAGCTATTACAGGAATGTAGTTCCACCCATGCAACATGAAAATATGAGTTTCTTAATGATACTGCCAAGTCAAATCTGGGTGCTCGGAAGATTTTTAATAAAAGGAAAAAAAACCCATATTGTTCATAATAAAGCACTTGTCCTGCTGTCTCACTTATCTTTTCCTAAAGACCATGCCTTTTCACAGCATCATACTGAGGGAATGTCCATGCTAATGATGTATTGATTCTAGTGGGAGAGAACAAGTGCATTGGCCTGCTTAAGGCTCATCTTGCAGAGGGCAGCAGGAGTCAGTGAAGCCAGCAAGTCACGCTGACAACAAATCCTAAAACGGAGTCCAAAGGAATGCAAACTAGGTGGGACTTTTCAGGATAGGAGCAGCACACTGTAGTGTAGCTGCTGTACTGTAATGTAGCATACTACTACCAGCGTAGTATGGTTTATTGCATTAAATGTTTATCATTCAGACATCCATTAGATTTTTCTATTCTTAGCCATAGTAATAAAGGAGTTTCCTATAATGTCTTATTACAATGGCATCAGATGTTGGAAAGCAACACTGTGAAAGATACCACCGTGATTTTGAGAGGTACAGTGTATGCCTATCATCAACAAAGATGAATTAATGGTAACAAACAACATTAGTGTGAGAAATCTATTACCTTAACTGCCTTCGGATTATCTTCCATGTGGTTCCAAAACAGAAAATACATAAACGATTGTCATCTTCTTCCCCTCAACCCCCAAATCCACTCTTCTTCCTTTCTCCCTTCTCCTGTTAGTCAAAGTCAGGCAGATGGTGGGTATCCAAAGGCTGTAAATCAGGAAAAGGCATAGTCTAAGGTCTGTGGCATATGCAATATTTTTAGTTATTGCCTATACTCTATTAGTACTTCACACCTCTAAAGCATCAGATATACAGTAGCATTAAGATAACAAAAATAGGAGTAGTAGAGTAATAAAAACAATTAAACCCTTCAGAGTTTTTTCTGAGAATAATCAACTGGTTATAGATATTGATTGTACAACTACTACTGTATAAGCCTGTCTAACTCTTCACCCACTTTTCTAGATAAATAAGGCTACAGATGTATGAATATATGCACATGTATGTATGAAAAAATGCAGATGCACACACACACGAGAGCTTTCTTTGATCCAGCTCCCTAAGTCTCTCAGCTAACTGGCAAATACATATCAAAGCTCTAACAAACTAGCTAAAACAAGCAAAGACAATGTATTATATTTACCCACGGTTTCTACTCTTCCAATTCTGCCTTGCACAAATCACAGGGTTTGGCAATGTTCTCGCACAGTGTGAACCGCTGTAAATCCTGGAGTTCTGTATTAAAGTTACACAGTAAGCGCCAGTGTATTACACACTAAATCACAGAGTTTTACCAAAGAAGTTGCAATATCAGCTGCTTTCCTGCATTGTTTGTATTTATGGGGAGCATTCATCAGTGATAGATAAGGTCAGTTTGTGCTGCTGTTGTCACTGCCCAGAGACACAGAATGCAGTGATTTCTCAGAAATTCTTTCTGCTTCTTGCTGTCCCGTGTCACCCGAAAAATGAACTCTGGCAAAAGCAATCAACAGAGTGGCACAGCCAGTGCAGATTCTAGGCACATTTGAGAGAGACTTTTGATCTCGTAACTGCACAATTGTCTGGTTCATTCTATTTACTCTTAATGAAAACTCTTGTGGAATTTTCTGCCTGGGCACTCAGGTACCATAGAAATGAGCACTGCCTATGCCTAGCTAGGTTAGATAGGCATAGCGAGTTAAGAATGTAACGTTAAGCTCTATGGCTGAATCAACATTAGTTTCTAAAATGTACAATTACAGAAAATGCTTGGAATAAAACCCCGTGTAACATCAGAAGGAAGTATCAGTGTCCCAGCAATGGCAAAATCAGGTGTCTGAGAAAGACAGAAGCAGTGGAACATGCATGACTTGAAGGCAACCTCTTTCCCAAAGAGCTGGTATTTTCACAAGACAAAGGGATCTTTAAATACTCAAGAAACACTATAAAAAACCTCCTGAGCCAATGACTTCCATTCTGAAGTCATGTCTGTGGTAAAAACACTCTTTGATCAGTTAGCTGGGTGGAGAGATTTGTGCACTAATTCATGATTAAAGGAAATGAGGAGGCTCAGCACGTGAAGCAGAGTGGGAGGAAACTGCTGGCATGATTAACAGCTGGTAAAAATATGAACTTGAAATAATTGCACTGTTCTCCATGTTCATGGCCTCTTTCTATTCATGCTATACTCTTCTTTGGATGACAGAAAGAGAAGAGGCTAACTAACCCACCAGCTAGCCTGAGATCTGTAGGAATTAGTTTTGTGGACTCTCATCAAGAGAAAGCACTCTCTAATGGTTGTAGCAGGAAAACAGCAAACAAGTATCCCTCACTACAATGTCAGGTCAGGGATTTACGATCCATAGCTGTAGGACATTTTAAATTCTCTGTAGGATACAAGCTCAAAAGTGGTAAAGCTATGCCTCATCTGAGCGATTCAAGAGTGAAACTCAAAATAAACTTGCATTTCTGACTACCAGACTGGTCCCTGCAGTCAGGTAGAGGATCTTGTATGACTGTAATTTGACTGCAGATGGAAAGTTACAGGCTTACATTTTATTGATGTAAATTTTATTTGCCAAAACGTAGTTTTAATTTTGAACACCCACCCCTGAAATGCCCTGTTTGGTGAATCTGGGTACATACTTCTGCATTCAAATGGGTTTCTCAGCCTGTCAGATGCTACTGGCAGGACAGTGATTTGGCTAGGGAGATTATTCATTCTCCTATGATTATTAATCAGCTAATAACCACCTCAAAACTTCCTATAAGCCTCAGCAAACCATGAAGTTGACTTCACCTCTCAAGTGAACGTGACTGTGTCCTCCTCATGGCTTGCCCAGGAAGTTAGGACAATACTGGAGAATGACATACAGAAAGAGGAGGCAGCGCAGAGGATAGTCAAATTGAAGCATAACACTCAAAATCCCATGCTATATTCAAATATTACGGCTGACACCAAGGTATACTTTTCTACTCTAAAGGTGGAAGGCATTTTAAAGGTGGAAGGCTTTTCATGCAAAGCATGGCAAGTGAAAAACCCTGCAGGACTGAGAACAGGAGTTTCTACTCCACAGTGGAGAGAAGCTGGAAAGAAAGAGGAAATGAAAAGTTAGAGGGGGGAAAGTGAGGAAGAATAGGAGGAAAAAAAGAGATGTGGAGAACTGGAATAAATAAAAGGGCAGTACAGATCCTTAAGAATGAGATGGAAGAGGCATTAAAAAGGAAAGCAGCCAATAGAATTTCCCTGAAGAAGACTGAGTTATTTTCTGGTTCTTCCAAAAAGTGGAACCTCAATAAGCAAAGTTGCTCAGAATCTCAGATTTTGTATCTCAGCCAAAACAAAGAGAAAACTGAGAAGCTCTGGCAAAAAGCAGACACAGGGAGCCAAAAATCCCAAAGAAGCTTAGTTTTGGAGAAACTGAATTGAAACGAAATGTGCATGCAAATATGCTTTCTATTAAATCAGTTTGAAGGAAATCATGCACACAAATGGGGCAAAAAGGACAGCCAAGGACTTGGGAGTAGAGCTAGAAGTGGAGAAATAGTCGTCATAATCAGCTAGTTCAAAAAATTATTTACTGCTATTTCCCTCCAAAGTGTTGTTTTTCCTGAACATGAAAGGCCCAAAGCATATCAAATGTATTACAAACTACAGTTAATTAATTTAGCACCCCTGCTAGAGAAACCAGTCCATTTTTCTCTCTGTCAGGTGGCCTCTCCAGTAGCTTCCTCAGTCTTGGTACTCTGCCTGGTCATTCCCTAGCCTCTTGGAAATGTAAGACAGGCGCTACTCCAGGTTCAATCTGTCTGTCTTATCTGTGTGTAAAAAAGTAAAGCATCAGAGGCAACAAACGAGCCAAGAGTGAAACTGTGTTTGATACAGTCGTATCTGGACAGTTTTTCATCTTTAGAATCTCTTGCAAAATGCATTCAACTAAGAATGGAAACATGTGTGCTGAGCTGCCACAGTTGCACTGTTTGGCAAATTTGCAGATCTCAGCTGCCATATTTGTTCTTCTTCCCATATACATAAATACTATCGGGCAAGAGATGGGAGAGGGATCCTATAGTAAAATCTCCATTATCAAAGGTAATGGGGAAACTCATGAGATGAGAAGCCTATACAAGTACTACTGGGTGTACCTGAGAGCACAATATAACATACCCAATGTCTGTGTCCAGTGCAGGTCTGGGTTCAGTCAAGCTTATTATCTGGCCATATCAGAGCTAGGTTGGCTCTTGCAGTCACGCTAGCGTTCCCCAGTCTTCCAGAGCGAGGATTCATTAATCCAGACCTAGGATCTAGGTCTGCAGCTACATCATGGCTTGAACGAACAAGCCCTGGAACCAGGAGCACGGAGCTGCAGGTGCGGAGGCAGCGGCTCTGCATGGCATGAGCTCAGATCCAGCTTGTGCAGAGCTGCTGTGCACAGCTGTACTACACCTTACTTCTTGTGGCTCTGGAAGTTGTCCCTTCGCACTATTCCTGACAGCCCACCTTGAATCTGACAAGGTTTATAGTTGGGGTTCCATGCAACACGGAACAGCTCTGTGATTTCCAAGCCTGTAAGTGGTATGTCCATGTTCTCCACCCCTGCACCTAAGCTATAATATAAAGTGTATCATCAGAGCCAACTACCTCTGCAGCCATACTAGAGATAAACCACAATTTGAAAAATCCAATCCCAGGAAACAGAGAGGTGATTGTATAGTAATGTCTATGGCATTAACTTCTGCAAATTACAGCTCTGCACGGCTAGGGTGACTATGAAATGGAGGTGCAGGAGAAGAAGATGGATTGCAAAGGTGTCTTGAGCTGAGCATGGAAAAGTGCTTGTCTTCTACACCTTCATGGTAAATCAGATACATGACTATCAGTATTTTCAGTGGAAAAATAGGATGAGCTTCTTAGATCAACTGAAATGTATATGCAGAAGGAGAGGCAGCTAAATGAAAAACCTTTGAAGGGAATCCTGGTTACTCAAATATTTAGAGAGAACCAAACCAGGTTTCATTTACCTCCTGGATACGTTCACCTCCCTGGGAGAACACAGAAAACTGCGGGGGACAGTGGTAATCTGAAACATTCCCCTTCTTGGCTAATGAGGGAGGAAGGAAAATTCCATTAAAATGAATATGCAACTAACCACTACAATCAGCTCCTTTGTCATTCTAAAGACTTTGAAGGAGAGCTGTATTTTCACTACAACAGCACTAATAGACTATCTTGATTCTCTAATGGGTAAAGGAAAACTGAACACCAGCATCCCTCCCCCCAGAATTACTTAAATTTTTTCATCCCTTTGATATACCCTAGAGAAAGGACCCAAAGAAGATTTAGTGGGTGATGAGTTAAAACAAGTAGCTCTCAGACAAAGTAAGCAATCCAAAATATTATGGATTTCAAGTTCTAGATGTTCTGGGAAAAACACAGAAGCTGAAGTTAAAAGTGTGGGGGGTTTTCCCTAGTAAAGGACTAATTACTCTGGTTTCACAGAGCTTGAATGTAGAGTACAATTTTCTTTCCTTCTTTGGACTCAGGATGAGCTAGTGCAAAAGACTTTTAGGTGTCCAACTTCAGGCACTTCAGTCCAACGTTACAGACCAACAGTTGCAGAAAATGAAACCAAAACCAGCCTCCTTTTCCAATGCCTGTCCAATCCTGGGAACACAAAAAGCCACTGGAAGACTTCATTTTACCTTTTAAAGGATATCCAGAATTATAACGCCCAGAGTGATGAAGCAGGAACCAGACACAACAGGTGTAGGGCCACATCTAGAAGGCACCAAGGATAGATACCTAACTCGTAGAAATAGCTCTGGGTTCAGCACTGAGCACTGCAGTCATAAATTCATTAAAATGTTGTGGTTGTGATGGTGCCTCTAATTTTTTAAAAAATAAACAGTTATAGCACTCGTCCAGAAACTTGGATAGCCAAGCTCTAGTTTCTCCATCTAAAGGACCCTCACAGTTATCTTCCAGGAGGGTGCCATAAGATGACATAAAGAAAGCTGTAGGAAGAAGGCACCCTTTTCTGGCCTGTTAAAGCTTGGCTGCTGTACAGCTAATAACATAAGGTATATGCAGCAATTAAGCAAGAGGGAGACAGCGTTTTTAATAAAAATGATTAGTGTATGCCCTGGGAATGATGGGATTTTATGCCACGGGATTTTATACCTTCCTCTGATTTGTCTGGTGGTGGCAACTGCCAATGTGTGACCAACACCATTAAGCTAAGCAGGCACACTGTTCTGGAGTTCAGTGAGAATGGGGGCTGAGCCTTCATGAACCAGTCTGCTCTGACGCAGCAATTCCACCTTTCTAAGATGTCTTCCTGAAGCAATACTCCATGATTCATAGCCTTTCGCTCTGTCTCGGTTTCCTCATATTTAAAAATGAGAATAATGGCTCCAGCCTATCTCACTGGGGTTTCTGACGCTGAATTAGCAATTATGAACTGTTATAAGATCTCTGAAGAGCTGGCAGAGCATAGAATTATAATCAGTTTTCTGCTGTCTTAAATACTGGATTTGGGTGACTCGGTGTGTGTATGTTCTGTCGCCCTGCTTCAGAGAGACAAAAGGGAGAAGAGCAAGTGTTGTGGTTTAACCCCAGCCAGCAACTAAGCACCACGCAGCCGCTCACCGCTCCCCCCTCCCAGTGGGATGGGGAGGAGAATCGAAAAAAAAGAAGTAAAACTCGTGGGTTGAGATAAGAACAGTTTAATAACTAAAATAAAGTATAATAATTACAATAATAATAAAATATAATAATAATAATAATAGTAATGAAAAGGAATATGACAAAAAAAAAGAGAGATAAATAAAACCCAAGAAAAGACAAGTGATGCACAATGCAATTGCTCACCACCCGCTGACCGATGCCCGAGCAGCAATCAGCCCCTCCCGACCAACTCCCCCCCCCCAGTTTATATACTGGGCATGACGTTCTATGGTATGGAATATCCTTTTGGCTAGTTCAGGTCAGCTGTCCTGGCTATGCTCCCTCCCAGCTTCTTGCACACCTGCTTGCTGGCAGAGCATGGGAAACTGAAAAGTCCTCTAACTTAGGATAAGCGCTACTTAGCAACAACTAAAACATCAGCGTGTTATCAACACTGTGTTCAGCACAAATCCAAAACATAGTCCCATACTAGCTACTGTGAAGAAAATTAACTCTATCCCAGCCAAAACCAGCACAGCAAGTCTGATACAGATTCAGGAATTCTTTTTTATTATTATATAATGAAGGGTAAAGGCACACTGATTCTTTTGACACATTCTTCTGGTTCCCACATGCTAACACAGTTGTGGGTTAGAGACTAGGATTTTGATTGATACCTCTGTGCCAGTACTTCCCTTCCATGAAGAATCAATTGTTTTACTTAACTTGAAACAATAAACAATATGAGCCCAACATTTCACCTTCGTGTATAAGGATTCAGAATGAATGTTAATAGAAAACTCCTGGTTAAAAGTCCCCAGCTTTGGTGAATACCCATTTGCTCTGTTATGTTTGTGACGACAAAAAGATGATTCAGGAACTAGTAGAGAAGTATGAGTCCTCCTTGGAGGGTGCAAAAGCCAAGTGTGCTCTGAGGTCTGGCAGGAGTGGACCAGAGATACCAGTGGCAAGATTCCTGCTGATCAGTATCTACTTCATCTTGCTGCCAAGGCTGTTGGAGGCTTTAGGTTTTCTGCAGAGGTCAGATAAAGAAGTTATTTTCCTTTTCTGGGTGAGGGTGATGGGGAGAAGTCACTAATCATCCCTCCTGGGTAGCCAACTGCCTTCCCAGCAAGGTCCTGTGAACTGGGATCATAGCCAGGCATGGTCAGCATGAAACAGGTTTCAAATCACCAAGGTCAGGAAGTACAGTAAGCAATAGGCTAATCACGTTTCTTTGATAAGAAAAGCGCCATTTCATACCCAGTCCCATAGCAGTTCTCTCTCCAGCCTGCCTGGAAGCTTCAGCTCCTTATAAAAGCTCTGGAAGAGTAAATCTTATCTTGGCCACCATCTCATGTAACAGTGACACTGATATAAATGTAGACTAGGTTGTCCATCTGCAGCTTCTCAGATTTATACATATTCCCCTTTTCCCATATCCTCGTCAAGCCCCTTCCTCAGAGTGAAACCAAGTCATATTCCACCTGCCTCGAGCACACAGCCCTCATTGTTGGCCAGCTTATGGCCAGCAACAAGGGCGTTCTTACATGTCAGTCCCTGATACTGACATTACTGTGTCTTATAGCAAATACTTTACATTCCCAAGTCACCCTGGGTTTTAATGAGCCATATTTAAGCAACTCGCCAGCATCAAAACCCCTGTTATTACTTCAGCTGTGCCTCTGAGATAAAGCAGGTGGTAAACACATCCAGCTGGACAGCAGATTTGCCTGCAAAATGTGTGCTTGTTCTTTTGAAAATTTTAGAGAGCGCTTGCTTGACTTGCCCTTTAGAAAAGCTTTGTTCTATTAGAGCTTCCTATTTCCTGCCCACAGCTTCATGTTGTCTACTGGAAGCAGCTGACAAAAGCATCACGTTCACTTTTTCCATGAAGAAAATGCTTGATGTTCTGCTTGTCCTTTATGTTGATCCGCAGCATGTACCCTTACAAGTGGTTTTTGTGGGTACAGAGTACAGCGATAGTATGCCCAGCCTGCCACTGTCAATCTACCCGAGCTATCTGCAACAAAGTGTTTACCCACTGAGTTTGAATTTTGTTTCTGAACAGATAACAGTTTCTATAAGTGGATCTCGCACTCAGAGCTACTCACTGAGTATTTTGTGTGAAGAAATTTTAGCAGAGGGACTGTACTCACAGTCATCACTGTTTGGCACTGTAATGTCTGCAATCTAAAATCAGATTGATATGGGCTTGTTCCATGAGGTCATATAGCTGTTGGAAAATAGCTAGTATCCAATATAATCAGCTCTCACAAACTAATCATTAGCAAATAGTATAAGCATGATTTAACTATCCATCCCAAGTGCAGAATGCTCTTTGCTCCTCAGATGTGTAAGTTAGGTCAAAACAGCCACATTCCCTGTCAGCTGCCATCTGTCAGATGGTTTTGTAATGTGGAATTTTGAAAACAATTATTTTTCTACACTTTTCTTTTCAAAAGGCCATTCTGTAGTGAGAGATGAGAGACACCGATCTAATTCCTAATTAGTAGACCTTGCATGGTAGAAAGACCTTTGTGAGTGGTTACACCCCAATACCACTCAGCGGAGATTAAGACGCTCTTCTTCTGCTAGCTTCTTCGCTAATGCCGTTCCCGATATGGTGGGAGGCTCAAGGTGGTGGTGTTTCCAAAGCTGCTTTTCCTAGCGTGAGAGCAATGCCTTAGAAAATACGCTTTATTGTTATGCTTGTAATGCTCTTTCTTGTTGGGAAAGGTGTTGAAAGCAGCAGGAGATTTTGTTTTCTGATTCAGACTCTAACTAGAGCGAATTCTTGGCAAAGAAAGCTTCCAACATTGATATTTGGATGGAGATTTCTGAAAGATGGGACTGCTTGTAAATAGTCAGTCTCCCATTTTTCTGCTATTGTGAAGTATTTTGAATGTTTTTGGTGCATTTCAAATGTTTTCTGTTCTTGTTCTCTATTTAGCACTGTTGCATTCATAACCCTCTGCATAGTGTTAATCATAATTATCAGATTCAACAATACTGCACTATGTAGCCAGAAAAGTTTTAAGAGGTGTTCCTCTTCCTTATATAGAGCTTAACCCTAGAAAGCAGGATGACTAAGGCACAGCAAAGCTTGCCATTCACCTAATAACCACAGTGTGAAAGAGTATCCCAGAAATCCTTATAGATGGGAGTCCAGGAATAATATCAACTCTGGACGGTTCGAGAATAAATTCATAAGGATATGACTGTAAGGATTTAGGCTGCTTTAAGGGATAGTTTATTGGGTTTCACCTGTGCATTTTACTACAGAAGTCTTGGCCAATGGGGCCTTTCTTCTCCCTCACCCCGCTGTTCCCCAGATCCTGCTGTGGTGGGATGTGTTGGCTTTAGGGGCTGGATTATCACCTGGGCTTTCCACTGAGCCGGTAAAACCACACCCACTACAAACTGTTCAGGAGCCAGCAGTCGTCTGTTCCTCAGAAACATCTGTATTTGAAAAATGAATGAGTTTTAGATAAAAGAGAGGATGTTACCTCTTCTAAGTAAATTATTTAAACTTGCAACCTGTTTCTGTCTTTTCCATATGAAAAATTAATGTACCACAGGCTGTTTTGCATTTTCATGGTAAAACAAATCTTTTTATAGGTTTTCCCCTCTTAAGGAACAGAGACAAGGGCTTTCCACAGCCAGTGTCAGAAATTTTAGCTATCAGTGCTCAGGCCCCCCCTCCCCACCCAAAGGGGACAACTCTGTTAATCAGCACCTAAGTATTAACATAACAGAGCAGACCCATTAATCTCCAGAGCACCAGAGAAAGAAAAGCTGAGTCAAAATTGCTACTCTTAACATTTGTGAAAAACAAAATGAGGATTTTTTTTTTTCCATGTGCCACATGGATGTTGCACTTGGTCTTAGACTGATGCTTGATAAAATTCATGGTCAAAATCTTCAACCTGGGAGCATAAACTAGGCTTTTATTTTCGAATTGATGCACTACCTGAACAAAACCACCCTAATTTTCAGCAGTGCTGAGCAAATACCCCTCCGATTCATTTCACTGGCAGTTAAGAGATCTCAGCACCTCTGAAAATCAAATAGTGCTTAAATTTACAGCTCCTCTATTTGAAAATATATCCCCCAGTCTCCATCTATTTAAATGGAGAAATGCAAAGCCAAGGGCACACAGTGATCCGGGCAGTTAATAATGTTTTTGGCGATGTAACAAATCAATGAAACGCTTGGGAATAATGGCATCAACTTGGATTTAACAGTTTCATGACAGTGTCACTTTCCAACAAATGGATGTCGGGATTTTTCCCCCCATGTACTTCTGTATGTATCAGTTGTGGCAGGTCACAGTCATGTCCCTCCCTCCAACCACATCTTCACTTTAATTCTTCTTATGAACAAGCAAGCAGCCTGGGCACGTTACTTACTGCCCATTCTGTAAAGGTTTAGAAATCCTGCGTAGCATCTCCAACTTGCTGGACAGATGGCATTAGGGAAAGGTGAGTGTTGCCCTTCTCATCTTGGGAGAAGGGAAAGGAAGAAGAGGGCACAATTCCAGATTTCCCTGAATTGGCTTCAGTCATTACTGAGCAATGCCATAGATTTTCAGTGAACTGAAACAGCAGACTGTCTGATCCCTCTAGGGCACTCGCATGGAGCGCACCATTGCAAGTAGAAACTGATTCTCCTTTCTCTTGCGACCTGCAATTAGCATCTGTCTGACTACTTCCATGTAAAGCATTAATATTTCTAGCCCTGGAAGTGCCTGTGCTTGCGTTTGGAATCTTACTGCATCTGCCCTGAGCAGTGGTAGCTTTCTCTTCCACGTCCTCTGTGCTGGGTGGCTGGCTGGGAGCAAAGCTTTAGTGTTTGCTCTTCTACGAGACTGCTCTCTTGGGCATTCCCACATCTTTATGGGCCCATCTTTCAGGGCCTTCTGCTTCTCGTTACTTATTTATTGCATTTAGCTGCTTATTTGGCTGACAGTGCACTTTCTGTCCTTGTACACCTTGTCCCTTCCGATGTGCCTCATACATTTTAAAGACAATTTTATTAAAAAATAAAAGCAGGTGAGTTAAATAACAGTTTGTCTGGCCAAGACCTCAAAGGAAGATTTAGCTGAGCTACAGTATGAGCTTCACGCTGTTATGGAAGCTGAGGCAATATTTGGTTTTGCTTCTTTCACATAATTTGTTGCAGAGTATCCCAAGCAAATGCTGCCAAACTGCTGGGCAAGCAAAGAGTGAAGGAAAAGCAACCTAGAAACTATTTAGTGCTTTCTGATCTCCACACACCCAGCCAGATGGGTAACAGTGACATATTAATATTGACATTGTGAGCTTAATGCAATCACTTATTTATGGGTTTACTATTTTGTTCTAGGATCCTCAGTGAAATACAGCTGAAAGAACCGATTGGGACTTTTTGGGCACCAGATGAAATTTTACATAAAAAACTGCCGTGGAAAGTCCTTTTCCCTCTGGGGATGGATGATCTACAATGGCCATCTATTTCTTTCCTTGGTATTAATAATGTGAAGTGTATCTTGAGTGTCGCTTTGTGAGAAACCCTTTGATATCTTTGTTAAACATTGTCCTTTGCTATAGCTTTATCTCTAGCAACAAATCTGGTGTGTTTTGTACAGACAGAATAAACGATAAAAACAACTTATTGTATTGAAGGAGACCATTCAAATTTAAAATGAGATTACTTCTTACAAGAAAGGTGGTTTATCTGTCCCAGGGAGAGGTATCTTACTCTGATCAGATATCACCGTGAAAGGCATAACACAGCAGCACCTCTTAGAAGACCTTCACAAGGCGACGGCCGGGCAGACCCAAAGGAACTCCCTGGAGAGGCGGCCTCCCGCAGCTTCCGCAGTTTCACAGCAGAGCTGGGGCCGTGCCCAGAAACGCCTGGAGAGCCGCTGTCACCGGAGGGGTGCTATTCGGAGCAACCCCCGCTCCCGACAGCGCTGACCCTCCCTCAGGCCGTGCCCCGGCCCCGGCCCCGGCCCCCTCCCCGGCTCCGCCCGGCGCAGCGCTCCCTCCTCTGGGCTCCAAAACAGGGGCCCGACCCCTCTCCCGCAGCACTTCCAAAATCGCCACCGGCCTTCCTCCTCGCCCACGGCTCCAGGGCCCGCACCTCCTCCAGCGGCCCCACCCCGATCGCTGCCACCTCCCCCGGCAGACGCCCTAAGGCCGCTGCCCCCTCAGAGGGGCTCCCCCGGACCCCCAGGCCTTGCCCGGCACCTCCCCTCTTTCCCTCTCCGCCAACCACAGGCCCCCAGACGCTGCTCGAGGCAGCTCCAACGGCCCTTCAACGGTCGCCCCAACGGCTCGAGCCGCGCCCGTGACGGGGCAGGGCGGAGCGGCGGCTCGCCGCCGGGGGGGGGGGGGTGCCCACCGAGGGGGGCTGCAGCTGCGGAGCCGGGGACAGCGGCGATTTCAGCGGCCCCGCCGCAGATGCGGCCCCGGCAGAGGGAGCCGGAGACCGCCGGCCTCGCGGCTGAGGTAAGGCGGGGCCGCCGGGCTGAGGAGGTGGTGCCGGGGCTCCTTTTTGCCTTCTTTTAACTCTGTCGGTTAAATGAGCGACTTTCGGTTTTTTAGCCTAAGCAGCTCCGCCACGGCAGCAGTAGGCAGGCATACCGCAGTCGGTCGCTGTCACTGCCATGGTCTATGCCCGTTGCTTAACGCACCATGCCTGTCAATGCTTTCCCAACCGGGTAATTGCACCCATACCCAAAGAGTACACCACACTGGGGAGAAACAAGACCTAAAAGTAACGTGTAGTCTGTTAACATCACGCTGTAAATGAAGTTGCTTCTAGGGTGGTTCATCCCCAGCTCACTCCTGGGCCTGGCCGTGCTGCTGGAGCTGGAGCTGCAGCTGTTGGGTGAGGAGCTGCTTAATATGCTGGAGGTGTCCTCGTCCTGCTTCTCATTTCATTTTGAGTAATCAATCAGGCTGCTTTGGAGCTACAGCTTACGATCTGCAATTTGTATAATTTGATTTGACAGTAATTCCATTGTCGTTATGTTTATTTACAAGAGATGCCCCGTGATTTGTTCAGTTTTTATCTGTTGTTTTCCTTGCTTTTCCAATCATGGTTTCATAATTTCCCATCTAATTCTTGGGGGCTGCCATGCATCCTGGCTCCTGAGGTGGTATTCACTTCTTTGTGCCATGCTCCAGGGAAGAATATGGGTCTGTACAGGACCTGCTCACCTTCGTGTAGGTAAAAGTCTTACCTGAAATCTCTTCTTTTATTCTAATATTGCAGGTATTTTCTGCTTTCCATCAATTTAGTTTTGTACCCTTTTTCTCCCCACTTTTTTTTTTTTAAAAAAAACAACTTGCTGTGTTTACCTTCAGATGCTTGTTAATTTTGAGGAAGGCAAGTAAGTACAGCTTCATTACGTCAGTTTCCAAGAGGTAGATAGAAAAACAATTCAGCACAATGAAGTATGGCACTTTAAATGCCAGAATGCTTTATTTTTTAATCATCTGTCCCTGGATTTGAATCTGAAACCTGTATCAAATCCCACTTGCACTCAAATAAGGTACAGGAAAAGCTAGGTATATCAAAATGACTTCCAGAACAGTGTTTTGAACACAGGACAGAGCTAACCAGTAGGAAATTCTGAGTGGAAGGGTTTATCATCCATCCTGTCTCTCTGCAGAGTTCAAGTGTTTAATTCAGAAACACTTGCGATACCGTCTGGAGTTCTTTACTGAGCAGAGAGAAGAGAGCTTTTATTTTTTCCTTAACGTATCCTCATTGTAGGAGAAGAGATGAAGGTGTCACCCTGGTATATAACACCTTGTCAGAGAAACCGTGCAGAAAGTGAGAGATTGTTTTCTTTGCAACCTCACAACTTTCAAAGTCACATCTCTAGTCCCAGAAATACTCTAAGCCTATAGCTTACTGGGAGAGAGGCGGAGTACTTGTTACTTGTGTTATTGAAGCTGTGTCATCATGCAGAAGAAAATACATAGGAAAAGGAAATTTGGCTCCCACATGAAGTACTTCAATCACCTGGAGTCCAGAGTTCTGATCCCTGGCTCAGGGAACACATAGTTATTTTACCAATTAATAATGGTCCTTGGAGTAATGCTCAAAACTGAATGCTGCTTTCTCTCAGGTGCATGTTTTAAGTCCTCAGGTGTTCTATAAAAGCAGACCATTGCCATCAATTGGCAACAGCTGAGTGAAAACTGTTGATTAGTAATTTGGGGTCTTGATATGTTAATTATGCCTAAGACCCAACTAGGTGGCTGTCTTTGTTTTCCTCTTTAAAAAAAAAATCAAAGAAATAATGATGTGATCCTCTTCTTCAAGATTTCCTGTAAATATAAGTATTTCTGCATACATCAAAATGGTAAGATGATTTTTTTTTTTTTCCAGTGACATAAATGGCTGCTTTGGAAGTAAGCAATATCACAAAAAAAATCATGTTTTAATGTATAAATCACAGCAGTATGTGTAAGCACAGTGAAAATTTCAGGATGGAGATTTTAAAGCTAATGAAAAAAATTATGTAAGCACACATGTGTGCTAGGTATGCAGATAAAAGGTACGGAAAGAACTTCTAAAGTGGGATTTACATATATTAACTTTGTAATTGTATGCACAACAGGCAATTACACAAGAGTTAATAAAATAATAGTAATAATGATTTGTACTAGGTAATTGAAATTTATGAAGCAGTTTTGGTATCTCTAATAAAGCTGTGATGTCTTCAAGTGGAGCTAATGAGTATGATAGAAGTGACTAGCATGAATAAACTTAATGTTGCATTTGTCAAACAAAGATAGTAAAATATTTTTCAAAGATGTCTGAATGTTAGTATCATCATTATATAAATGGGAAACTGAGGTAGGAATGTAAGTCACATTTTGGTTTGCTTTGCAACTTAAATCAGAAATGGGATGCTGCGGTCTTTCATCCAAACGCACTTTTTTCCTACTCGGTAAAATCTTGGCTGTTATTTACAAATACCATGTAAATGCTGGTGTGTTTCAGCATTACTTCCATGCCTGTGGCATGTTCCCCAAACCACTGTTATGCTTAGCAATTTGAATTCTTTTCTCATGTTTGCACCACTTTAACTGTAACTGTGTGTTACCATTGAGTTCAGGTGTGTATCTGTTACGCTGAAGAAGTAAGCCGATTGCTTCTGGATCAGGGTGTCACTGTCTGTGCCTTTGAGGTCTCTGAAGAAAGAAAGAAATGAGATCTCCGAACGTGAGAATGTTTTTGTTTGAGCATGGCTTACCTTTTAAAGTACTGTTTCTGTGCTTAGGGTTTACATTAAGGTTACTTTCTTTATCCGAGAGTTTTAACTCTGTATTCTTTCTTTTCTTCCATACCATAGGATATATTTCGAAGGTGATAGCAAGTGCTTTTTCTCACCGGAAAATTCTGTGTAATTTGCAAATGAGGCAATTACCATCCAGTTAGAAGGGTCCTTGCTTTATGTGTTTCGTGGGGGTTTCACTTGGACAGAGAATTAAGACCTTTGTGCTGAGAAGGGTTCACTTTTCTTTATGTTCTTGTTTTATTGCAATGTCAGTCTCCTAAAGAAAGTATGTTTACTGTAGGATAGGATGAAACAGTATGGAATGGATTCTTTCAGCTCTGATCTCAGATCAGATCTCTCACTGATCACGTTACTTTCTTTTGCTTCAGAAAAGTACTGGATCGTAATGGTATGGATTGTTGGTGAGGAGTGATTTGGGAGGATGCAATTAGGAGGGACAGGGGAAGACTCCAGCAATAAGGTAGTAGAAGTGGCAAGTAAGTCAAATTGTTCTTGAGATGTGGTGTTAGTAGTTTGGAGCTCTACTGTCAGCAATGACTAAGGACTGCAGGGGGCACAGAGGTTATAAGTCAAGGTTGACACGTATTGGCAGAATTATGTATCAGTATTTTGAGAACTAGGAATTGGTTTATGGAATTAGGTTCTCTGTCTCCCTCCTCTCCTGCTCCTTCCTTGCCTCCAGCTGAGCTCCTAATTGAAAGGCTGGGGGGAAGGGAATGGGAAGCAGCAGAAGGATGTTTATTGCTGCTTGGTAGGAATGTAAATGAAGTAACTAATGATGTGCATTGAATAAATGGGTTTGGTTTTCTTGTCTTACTTCTTACTGCAAATTGCTACAAACAGCCTGTCTCTGCCTTTCACTCAGACATAAGCATGTGTAAATTTGACCTGTTCCTAGGAAACTCTCACCAAACTGAGTCTCATTTTTGAGCATCTTCCACTTCTACAGGCACCAGAAGTTTCTTGAATTGGATGTGACGTGGCAAATCTCCACCAACACTTGTCACGTTTAGGACTACAATGCAATGTGGGAAAGATGGGTCTGGTTGCCAAAGCTCTAGGAACCATTCCTTTTTTTTTTTTAAAGTAAGAAAGTGGGATTTGAAAGCCTATGAGAGCAGATGGAATGGTGGTGCTCCTCCACCACCCTTCTTATTTCTTGGTAAATTCTGAAATTTCTATGGGTGCAGGGCTGGCTGATGTTCATCCACTCCAAATGGGCTCCTCACACAGGGAGTGACCTACGGTAAAGATGCCAGAAAGCTTCACACATGCACCTTTTCCTTAAGCTGCATTTCTGGAGGGAGTTTGAGCTATTATGAAAGCATCGAAGTGGGAATGTTCCACATCCTCCTTTAGCAGGAGGAAGTAAAAGGAGGGTTTCAGTGGTATTCATCACAGGGCATGCTGTATTTGGCAAACGACAGAAAAAGGAAGCAAAGGGGTGATGGCCCTAGGTGAGATCAACTCTGATCTAGCGCTGGTGCTGAGGAGCCAAGAGAATAATTGGACTGACACAAGCAGTAAAAATGAGTGAAGCTACATGTCTTGCCAATTGACCTTGGAATTTAACCTAGGACTTTGCCAATTTAACCTAGGAATGAGAAGGGAGTGGTTCAGTTCTTTCTGAAAACTGGAGGAGCCATCGAAGTCCCTTTCCATACAGTAAGAAATATGGGTCACTAGTCTGCGTTGTAAGTGGACATAATGCTTGCTTCAGCTGCTTTAGGTTTAATATAAGAAGGTGTTGTGACCCAATCCCAGAGTGTAGTCTCATGAATGAGTTCTCTCAGACAGCCCTTTTAGAAGGTCAGGCTCAGATAGCTTTCTCATTGGTATCTGTTGCATGTTCGCTTTTATGATACAGGATTCTGTTTTTTCTTGCTGAATAATCCAGCCTGTTTCCACCCTAACTTCACCAGCCAAGCTCAAGTCTGCCTTGCTCATGTACATAGGAAACTGGGGCAGTATCTTAAGATTGGGAGCTGTCTGCTGAAAACTGCTTGGCTTCATTCAGTACAAAGACTTGCAAAACACAGTACAAAGCCTTGCCTGTAGCCTGCAATTTCTCTCTTCAGCAGGTAATAAAGAAGATAGGTGACTGCTTTAAGGGAGTGCTCAAAAACATTTTGCTTGATATTTTTGTTGTTGTTTTTAAATCCTCTTCCTCCACTTCCTTGTTTTATCTTCTTTCCATGCTTGTTTTGCCCCTGTGCACAGGCTGACCCTGAGAATTAGGGATTGTCCGCTAGGGTGGTAAATTCAGCTCCTTCCCAAGCCACTCATAATCCTCACTGTCTCTGTGAGGATCACTCAAGCAGGAAGGTGTGAAGAGAAATACTGGTGAGAAGGCGTGAAGAAGAGAGGAAAGACTTGCAGTAACAAAGATGCTTTTGCTTTGGCACAAACAGTTATGATCTCTTCCTGCTTGTTTTGTTTCTTCATAAACGTCCTGATCCCTGAACTGTATATTCTCTGGACAGCGTGTCACTTAATTATTTTTCACTGGATGGAAAAACTATAATTCCACTAAATTAAAAATAGAGCTGCAAATGGGTTTGGTTTGATCTCTGTGGCGTCTGAGGCAGAGGAACAAGATTAATTCCTGCAATTAGATGTTAATTGATGTCTGAGTATATCTATTCCTAGAAACAGCAAGACCATGTATAGCATAACTAGCACCATTAAAACAGCATCATCTACCCTCTGTGCTCAGCAAGTGCAGAACTGGAGGAGGGGGGAACTTCCTAGGGACCCGCGTCTAAGTAGAGCAGCGGGGGATGCTGTGAAATGAGCAGAAACTTGTGATGAGGAAGAGGGAGTGCAGCCTCTTTGAATGGTTATGATCTGATGGTTAAATGCACAGAGTATTACAGAAGAACTGTGGTTTTGTTTGTTAAACATACATCCACTTTATTTTCATTTCATTGCTGGTCAAGCCTGCTTGAGATTCACATCATAAGCAACTACAAAGGTTTATTACAAACTGATGAAATATCTGATGAAGAAAGAAAAAAAGAAAAAAAAAAACCCAGAAATTTTCTTTGGCCTTTGGAAAACCATATACTAACAGTTTTGATTAAATGGAATAAGAGGTCACTGAATCTGGTCTTTTAGCTACTGTGTGTAACAGCTTCAGCTACATCCATTTCAATAATGAAATTCTGTTTCTGTGCTGCCTGTGCCTTATATATAAAGCACCATGCACTGTATATATTTCATTTTGTTTCCATTTTACAATACAGTAAAAATCTTTTTCAACTAGAATAGATGCTAGCCTTGGATACTGAAGTGCTGAATAGAATAATAAATCCTGTGCATCACTAGCTTGACTTTCATCCAAGAGTCTCAAAGAGCTTTATAAACATCAAGTAATCTTTCCAGCCTGCCCATCACAACTGGAGAGTATTACCACTGTTCTGCAGCTATTATTATTAATTTGTATCATTGCATCTAAGAGCTCAAGTCAGACTCAAGACTCTACTGTGTATATAATGAAAAGTTAAGCCCTGTCCCAAAGACCTTTGAACAGTTATAGAAAAATAGGAGAGGGATACAAGAGGCCAGAGGAATACAGGATAACAGTAGAAGGGGGAAACAAATTGCAACTTGTGAAGTGACCAGTGTTGGAACGGCATGGTCTGTCCAGCCATCATCATGTATCTTGTGGGCAGTGCAGTGAAGATGAGACCTGAAGAATTTTTTCAGTGGCTCTTTGGATTTTACTGTGTGACTGCTTCCGTGTTTAAAGGGCAGCACAGGAAGAGTGTGCCTGAGGCACACTTGGCTTGATGAGCAATTAAGTTTGCCTCAATATTAGGAGAAAAATTTGTAGAGTGAAGGTAACTGAACTGTGAAGGAGTAGAGACTGTTGCTTTATGTGTGGTAGTAATGCAAATGGAACTAGTGGGCTTAGGAAAAGAGGAAAACAGAGTGGCCAGCCCCTTGCCCTAACAGAGCTGTCATGAACTGAATGTGGATAGTGGGTGTTAGGATGGAGATCGCTGTACCTGCACCCTGTGATGATCTCAATTTTGTATTCCTGTTTCCAGACATGCTTAGTGAGGAATTTTCAGCAGAAAAAGGGAAGTACTAAGATACTACCACCATATGTAGAATATTGTATACAGCCTGATCACCTGTGGTCAAACCAATTAAACTGCAGCAGGTGTGAAGAGAGCTCTTCTGATGATTCAACAACTGCAGAAGCAATTTTAGGAAGCAATGTCTGGCATGTTTAGGCCGTGCAGTGATTTTTGAAGTTTTCTGGCATGTCACTCGGGCTTATCCTTGCATTCTTTGTGTAGTCTAGTAAGTGGGGCACTGCTTTTGGGGGAAGGAAGAACTTGCTTCTGGGATTTCCTGCTAGCCCAGTGGCAGTTAACACCTGGCATAGCAGGGAGAGTGCTTAGCTCAGAGCACCCCCTACACTGACAGTTAAGGGGGGGGTGAGATGCATTTGAGCCATCCATGCTCTATATGAGTTCTTTACTTGCTAAGCTGATAAATAAGTGGAATGTCTCTCATTTTACAGCTTCTCTACTGCAGAGTTAGACTGCAGAGCTAACTGGGGTTATACTTTCCAGCTTGGGTGTCTCAAGATGCAGAGTCTGATGAGCATCTACAGCAGAGTTATTCAGTTTACCCTGAGATCTGTTCTCCCACTTCTGAGATGCACATGCTCATGCCTAGCTCTTACAAAGGCAGGGACTGCACCTCTGATTGCTCCCAGCTGTTAAGCACACCTGGAAGAGGAGAGTGTGATTCCTGTGTGCAGCTTCTGCTGGACTAGACCCATCCTTCTCTTAGTTTCACCCTGTGACCCCACCTCTGTTTTTCTCATTTGTTTTCTGGTCACTTGGCTGTTCTTGGTGAAGCTGAAGCAGAATTTGGTTCACCGTCCAAGTCTAGACAGCAGTCTGCTTTTTGAGTAGATTGCCTCTACTGTCTAGCTCCTTTCAGCAGTGTAGACAGGCCCAGATCATCCCTGATGTAAGAGTACAGATGTGCAGAAACCTGTACCATTGAAAGTACAACTGTCTGTAGACTATAAAGCACCTGTGTTAAAAACAAAAGAAAAGGAAACCCTCGGAGCCCTCACACTGCTTCTGCCAACCAGGCTGTTGGATCCCAGGTGTTTCTTAGGTACGTGTCACGCTGCTTCTCCCATCCTCCATACCACCCAGGACTCCCATAGTACGTTAGGTTTTCTTTGTGCCACAACTGTAGCTGTGGCTGCTACCACTGCACTCCCACAGTGCCGGTTACAGCTTGTTAGCTCAAGTTTGTCAGTGTGGGCCCCATTGCCATTCCACACCACTACTGCTGGCAAACCTTGCTGCTGAGGCCTGCCTCAGTGGCTGCAGCCTGTGAGTTGGGCACAACATACACCTGCTGAAATCTTTGTGCAGGTCTAGCTCTTTGTGCTCTTCCTTAGCATCATCAATGGGCTTAGGCAGCTGCTGTGTCAGAGAGCTGGGGTTTTGAATCCTGGTCTGTGATTCTCTGCGTGTATCGTATGAAATGGCTGTGCTTAAGAAATTCCTCTTGTGAAGTCTGCGTTCCTTGTGTTCTGCCATGTTTTCCCTGGCTTTAATCTAGAATCCCAGAGACTTTGTGGTCTAGGGAGATGTCTTCTGACCCGAGGATAATGCACACAATATAAACATGGGGCTGTGCCTTGATTGTAACAAGTCGGGCTGACTTAGAAACACTGGCTATTGGTTTGTTCTCATTCTGACTAGTGACCTTACAGAAAGCTATTGGATCTGGCTGGGACTTACACAGATGAAGGAAAAGAGGGTTGACACTGTGGGTGACTGCCCTTAACATCAGCGAATGCTGTATTCCTTTTGCGTGTCTTGTTTGTCCATTCCATTTCACATCTCCCTGTTGGGTTATAATATCTGTCTCATTCTGATGCAGTGAGATTTCACAGCCCTTTTAGTGCTAGTCTGTTGTAGTAATCAGTGCAATACCTTGCAGCTGTTGGTCTCTTCGAAGATGTCACTGGAGCGGAGGAGCCAGCTCAAAGGCAATCAGCCAAGGCTGGAAAAAAGACACTCTGACTGCACAGATCAGAGTAGTATTTTACTTGGCATGCTGGCAGAGTGCCACAGGCTGTGATTCTGCTAACTTCTGTGAGGTAATGCAGGTTCAAGCTTGGTCAGTTCTTAGGTGGGAGAATGCTAAGGGAAAATCTTGTGCTGCAAGGAGTGTTGGTTTTTGATGGAGGAGCTGGCATTCCTCTCTCTTCAAGGGCAGTCAACACTTTGGTGTGATAACAGGGGATGTTGTCCTTCTGGAAGTGCCATCATTCATGCATGACGTGAAAATTGCATCTGGTTTATGCTGCAGTTGAAAACTTCCCAAGGCACTGAGAGTCTTATTCTGCATGGCCTGTTCAAATTTCCATTTAAACAACTTCAGTGCTGCCTCCCTAAATCTACATTCATATGATAACAAATGTTTGAGGTACTGTGTGTGAAGAACTATGTTTGCAAGAGGAGGAGAATGTGTGTCAAGTGTTACTGAAATGCTGGTGATAAATGGTAAGTTAGTACAAGATTTTAGCTTACACCAGGTGGAAGTGGTTTTACTTCCCATTTGCAATGGGTTAAGGGCACACACGGCCTTGGCTACTGTTGCTCAATGCACAAGCTGTAATTTGCTGTACACCATGGTAACTCAATCACTTGCAGTAGTATTCTGGATGGAGACAGCAATCTCATTTAAACATGATTGGGTTTTTTCATGCCAAAGAAATGTGTAGTGTTGCCAGTGTGCTCAGAGGGATAGTGATTAATGTGTGTTTAATCCACGCATTTGATGATTTTTCTGTGTGAAAAGGGTTGGGCTTTGTTTACTTCAATGTAGGAAACTCAGCAGAAGGAAAGTGCTCTTCATATTCGAGGTTTTCTTTCTGTAAGAACAAATTCTTTGTGGTTGAGCCCTTTGCAAGTGAGGCTAGGTCTAGCAGTAAAATTTCAGTAGTGGAGTGAACATTTGGATTTTTCTAGTGTAAAGGATAATGAGATGTACTGATGCCTCGTATCATCTCCAAAGGGCATTATCTCTGATGCTTGTGGCATTCTAAATGCCATGTGAAACATTTCAGTTCTCTGATCTGGAGTTGTTGGGCACCTAGGCTTCGCATGGGATTTCTAATACTTCTTTGTTGCATTTAGACTTTGGTATCACTGTAGAGACTCATAGCAAATACTGCTGATGGTATTTTAGCATTTTTGCTGCCTTTTAAAATCTAAGATGAAAAAGAATGTAATGAGCCACCTAATCTGTGCAGTACTTGCTGTCCCTTTCTTATATATAAGAGGAGCTGCTTTTTTTCCTCTCACCACTAATTGACTTGATCTTCCCTTTATACTGCTGAAGGCAGATGCTGCTATGTACTTGGAACAAGGAGGAAAAATGGCATATACAAGGTAGGACAGTTCAGCTACCACTGAGAAATATATACTAATTACACTGATTTCTCACCTGTATCTAGAATGACAGCATTGCTTGAGAGACAGAGGGTGAGGGCCCAAGATTAACCATTGTAACCTATCTTGCCTTTGAATGGGAAACCTGGGTAATTGTTTTACCTGCTGGGTGCCTGTTTTACAAAGTCAGTGAAATGATTCCAAATGAGAGAAGAGAACCTAGCCAAAATACGCAAGCTCAGATGTCCCATTTGGATGGTGGGGAGATGAGAGAGAGAGAGAGGGGGGTGCTGCATAACTGTAATTAACAAAAAATCTATTTTTGGTATTCAAAAGGCACTTCTCACAGTTTCATCTGCTAGGTTCAGCATCTGACAGTGATTGCCTTGTGCAGTTTGACTCTGTTTCTGGTATTCTGATCTCAGTGGAAATGTATTGGAGAAGACAGAAATGGAACAAATTAGGAACCAAAGCCATCGCCATGCTAACTAATTGAATATATCTATAAACATTGAACAACCCCACAATTACTGTTGAAGCTATTACATGAAACAATCATGAAAATTCTCAAAGCTTGTAGATATAAAACATGTTGGCAGCTGGGAAAGGAAGCTGTAAAAAGGGAGAGTTTTTAAAAAACATTTGGATTACAGGTTCACACATCTCATTTAAAAACAAAACAAAAAAATAGAGCTGTTACACAAACCATCTCCCTCTGATTCCCGCACAGTTTAGTAAACATGTACCATTTACATTCTACAGTAAAGAGAAGCCATTCAGAATGAGCTGAGCCACTGCACATGTTTTAAGGCCATCTGGCACACAGTGCTCAACTGTCCATCACTTGAGACCCAGTGTTACCTCTGGGCTCATGGAGACCTGCTGTTACCTCAGTTTCTCTGTTACTGTCATTTGTTGACATCAAGAAATGGAGGTTATGGAAGATGTTATTTATGCGACTAAAACAAATGCTACCTTATTGGCAGCTGCCTTCTGTTTAGTTTCTTCTTTGTAAAGGGAAGAAGAATATTGTCTTTGCAGATCTTCATGGTGTATTTTTAAGTTGTGCATCAAATCTGACAACAAAAATCAAGGTTTAACACTGAATTAAATTCAGCTAGCTCATTGTTCCCAGGTGTTCTGTTCATGCTAAATGACTTTTTAGTTACCCTTGGCTGCAGGAAATTCATCATCTTGGGTGTACTGTAGTAATGCAGATTTCAGGCATGTCATTTGAGCTGTGCTAGGACAGTTCTTATTTTTGTTTTTTAGTAGATGCAGATGGTACCAGATGGAGGGCTTATGCAGCAAAGGGTGTAGCTGCTTGGTTTGTTCAGTTTGTTTCAAGTGCTGTGTGTTGTAGCAGAGTAGCAGTGAGGAAGAGCTGCCCGTTTATCTTGTTGTAGCTGCTGCACTCAGGTGAAATACTGTGGAAGTACTTGCACCTTCTCTCAGAAAAAAAATAGACATTCTTCTCAGGTAGGAAAACCTTTTAGAGGGAAAGAAGAGCAGCAACATGGGTAGGGAAACTCCAGCAGAAGAGACAGGTCCCTCTCTCTTTTTTCACAAGGACAGAGTGATGAGGATTTGCTTTGAAACTCTTTTATTGACTGCCTTACCAAGCACATCTCAGTTTTTTTTATGTATTTGAAGAGAGGGCTTATTTTAGAGCCTAATAAACTAGAACATATTCTAGTTTAGAGATTGGGAGTTTCTTGGTGTACTTTGATGTGCTAATTTGAAAGAAAAGGTGGGGAGTAGTTCCACATGAATACCCTAGCTGATTCAGGGTCCTGTCACAGCCTATTTTTCTTCTCTCCTTTTACGTTAATTGGACAAATGGAAAATAATGAAGAGGGGACATAGAACAGGCTACCTGGATCAATAAAAATGTCAGTTTGGCTGCATCAATGTAATAGGCAGAGCTAATGTCATTTGGCTAAATAAATGGGTGTGTGTTGTGCAGCATTGTGGTTGTCCAGAGTGCTTTAAAAACAAAGATGATGACAGAGCTCAGCAGCTGCAGGCTAGTGTGGCCTGGGGATCTTAGAGCAGAAGAGACCTCGCCCAGTTTCCAACAGGAAATGGTCTTTATGCCAAAGCATCGGCTATATTGAGGTCAGAGAGTGGGCCATGAGGCTCAGTAGGGCAAGGTTGGGCACAGTTTAGCTGCCAAAATGGCAATTCTGCCAAATATAAGAAATAATACAAGTTTTTACTGAAGTCTGGTCAGTGTTGCTGCTGCTGTCCTTGTTGCATGGTGGTAGTGTGGTGATACTGAGGTGTTGAGCACTGTATGGCTAGCAAATTTGCAGTTAGGAGATCTCAGCATTGGACTTGTACAAGACCCATAGATTTAGATTGGTGATGAGGATTCAACCAGACTTATTGTAGATGAGTACAGCTCTAACACTGTTGGCCAGGCTGGCAAGCTAGCTTGATCAATGCCTTTGCAAGCCTAGCAATACACACTGAGCAATGCTCCAGTAAAGTTACAGAACTGCTTTTGCATCTGCATGGAGTGGAAGTATGGTCAGTGCAGCCACACCTACGCAGTTGTTTATTGTGCCCTTAGGATGGCTGCCTCTCTCCTGGCATCAGATCTTCTTGTTGCTATAAAGAAGTGTTTCTTCTTTTGCTCTCTTTATTTCCCACAGCACTTAAGTAGAATTCCTTATACTGAAGTGTTGTAACACAGTTGCATAATGCTGTGCATTTAATTTCTGTCTACAGAATTGTTATTAGCAATATCAAACTAAAACTTTTTTTGAAGAGTGACATTGTGGGTAGTCTTTGCTACCTAAAGAGATGGTAGCAAACTCACTTTCAGGGCACTTTTAGTATTTGTTGGGATTTTTTGAAGTTCTCACTGCTAGCCCAGAAATTTACAGAAGTCTTGTGCAATTTCTCTGATGGTGCAGCATTCCCAGAGAGGTTTTCTTTAAATACCAGTTGAAGGGGAAGGAATCTTAATGGTCAAACTGAAGAAGCTGCTAGTTTATCTAGGAACAAGTTTCATTTCAGCCAGATACCAGAAGTCTTCATAGCTATTTATTATTTGATACATCTCTAACTTCTCAGCTTTACTTCTCCACTGCTAAATGCTGCAGTTCAATAAATTTTGTCCATTGATCATTAGATAAATATAGATGTGAAATTGGAGTGCTACCAAAGACCTCATCTATGGAAGAGGTAGCCGTGTGAGATGGGGGAGAATTTCTACTTTCAAGGCTGCTAAAACTTAAATGAAAGGAAAGTCCTTTAAACCCTGACCTTCAGCTTCTGGGTTTACTTTGTTCACGTTCTCCTTCAGGAGCCACATACTGGCTTTATTTATACTTAGTAAAATAAATGTGTGACCCTTTTTCCTACACACAGGCAGCTTTTTGTCCGGTAGAAAAGTTTCTTTATCCTATTCTGAAATTAATACTGACAGACAGCTTCTTAATAGTCTGTATGTAACACTTTTTTACAAGTATTTCAGTGCTTTACAAATATGATTGCATACTTTGATCCCTTTCCCAAAGGGCAAATACCTCTGGGAGGAAACAGACACATTTGCAACATGGCAAGCAAAATCAAACACCCTTAGTGTGAGAAAGAGAAGAATAGTGGTCCAGCTAACCTTAGGGAACTTAAACGGCTTGTAAGAAGAAGTCAGTCTAGTGTAGTCACCCTGGCTAGTGACCTGTCCTTTCAGTAATCTTCCATGTCTATTTGTTTTTCATTTCTTGTGAAAATCAAATACTGAGCCAAAGCATGATTTCAGCATGGAGTCAGATATGTTATGTCATATCTTGGCATTGTGCAGTCACTGATGCAGGGCTCATCTTGAGCAAACAGAGAATGAAACTGTGGCAGAGAGATCTACTGTTTCTGTTCCTGAGGAACAGTTTGGTCTTGCTGCACCCACAGGTTGGGTCAGTAGGTTGCAGGAAGCTCCGTGTCCAAGATGATAAAATGGGCACTGTCAGTTCACTAAATGAACTGCTAGATTCTGCTTTCAACCTGGCTTCCAAGAGAGGCTGGTTAGTGCTAATCCTAAAAAACAGCAAAGCAATTTCCCTTGTTGCATGCCAGGAGGACATTCCACACAAGTCTTGCATCCCCCTCCACCCCCACCAAGCCTCCCAGTACCATCAAATACCAAGCCACCACTGCAACTTTGGACAAGAGTTGGTGGGATGTAGGAAGGTTTGTGTGGAGCATGTGTGTCCCTTTGCTTGCCAACTTTTCAGGACGTGAAACAAAACTTGGGGGATGGGGAGAGGGAAGGTTTCATCATGAACTTCTGCAGTCCAAGGTGGCATGGGGAGTTCTGCTCTTTTCCCTTCTCTTCTAGAGCTTTTGATCTAGCATTTGCCACAGTGTTGATCTGCCACTTGTCTGGGGAGAAAAAGTGGGTGGATGTTACTGCAGAGGAGGTCTTAAGTCCTTTCCTACTGCTGGAGGAGAGGGTCTGCAGAGTACAGGCAGATCATGGCCAAGGGATGTAGGGGCAGAGCATGAAACTAATACAGGAGATGCCTCACTAGCTCCAGTGCTGCACAAACACTGTACTGTCAGTATCATCTTACACATCACTACCCTTTTCTCCTGCCTGTCTACCAAAGACAGTGCAGGAAACCTCACAGTGACTTCTCTCCACAGTAGCAGGGTTTTGTACTCTTTTCTCTGCAGAGAGGTTGGCGCACAGGTCTCAGCCTGGCCAGGTGACTGAATTTCTTGATACTGCCTGTGACTTTGGAGCGATGAGGAACTTGTATGCCAATCACACTGGGGATGACATTTGTTTTACTGGTTTGACATAGTCAGTATGGACAAATACACAAATAGAGCTTGATTCTTGTACGTGAGTGGGCTTGGACTGTAACTCTGTGTCAGAGCTGGCTACCACATTCAAATAAATTTGGGCTAAGTGGATACTTTAGAGCCCAGTATTACTTCTTTTTCCTTGCCAAATTACATGAACAAATTGCTGAACTGCCTGCAGGTGAAGGTTGCATAGTCTGTCATCTCTGATCAAATAATGCCTGAGTGTGTGAGACTATCCTGTGAGTGTCCTAGGCCTGTTGCAACTCAAGGAATGAGACCAGGTTCCATATCCTTGAGAAGGAAAGATTTGTTTTATTTTGGGGGTTTTGGCGGTGTTTGACTAACTCTTAGTTTGCTCAGCACCTCACCAGTACAAAAGAAGTTGTTATGCTTTCTCCATAAGGCCTACATACCAGCAGAGAGGTAATACAAAAGACTGGTTAAACAGCTTCATTTAAACCCTTTATCTGTTGCGAACCTTTGAAGTTCAGCTGCCTTGAGTGACTGTAAGAGTTGGCGTGCAATGCTTGTACTCTTATTTGTCTGGTTATGCTGGCAGAGATAGGGCCCCAGTAGTCACGGATAGCAGATGATTGAATAATTTGTATGCAATAGAAGCATGGCATGAAGAATGTGCTTCTGGCTGAAGTGAGCAAGTCACTTTATCATTGTTTTTTTTTTTTTTAAACTGAAGACTATTTACCTGGCAGCTCTGAATTAACATGCTGATGAATTCTGTGCAGGAAGAGTTTACACAGGTTCCTTGAAAGAATTTACTACTTAGATTTCTGTTTTTCTATATTTAGGGGATCAATCCCTTAGCCATATGTTCTAAAATAAAGGATATAAATTAGCGATTCTAAGACTTAATGCTTTCATTCTTCTCATATGCTTTGGAGTAGCAGTTATCTGGTAATGGAATTACACAGTATCCACAAACTGTAGTTCACAGTTAAGCTCTCTCAAACAGAAAATTACACCAAGAAATCCATAAGCAGTAAGAACAGCAAGGGTCAGACTGTCTTACTGTGAAGAATTACATGGTGTGGGAAGCCTATTGCCTTTTGTTCTTTCTGCTGTTAATGCCCCAATCTCAGCTCCCACGGTGCTTTCTGAGAAATCAGAAATGTAGTGTTGTATTCAAAACACATTTCAGTATTAAATTCTGTTTTGGTACATTTTACACAAAACTCTGTAATCCTTACATAGATATTTAGCTCTGTCTGATATGTTTTATCTTCTGTGCCTTTACTCTAGAAAGGTGCTGAATGTTGGCTAAGGAGAACTGATCTGTGTTGATGTTAAGTGACTGAATCAGGGCTGGTGTGAAACAAATGGTTAAAGCCTACATTAATCTTTCTGCCTTGCTGGATGTATGCAAACTGCATAGGGCCTAACGCTTGTTTCAGTTCCTGTGAAGTTATTTAAGTTCCACAGGCTGTTGAATTTCCTTCCCTACCTTTCTGCTGTCAGCCAACGGCTGATAAAAGAAAGCCACCCCAGAAAGCACAATTCAATCACAGATCAGCACTGTCTTTTTTTAACACATTATATCTCTTTATAAACAATTTTATTGTTTCACACAACAAACGTGGTTAGAAAGAGCAGGTACAATATACAACTTGATTGCCTTCAGGGACTCGTGGATGATAGGTTCTGTGAATCCTGAGATCTTTCAGGGCCTGGGATAACAGTGCACAGCACCACTGCAGCTGCTGAGCCAGTGGACAACTTGCACGGAGCTGAGGCAGCATAATTGGCTTTACCTTTAATATCCAGACAGAGAACAGCAAAGGCAAGGAACTGGTTCTGATTTACATACATAAGAAGTTTGACTTGGGTCTACTTGACCCATGGTTTCTATGTCAATCAAAACTGCCTGTTTCAGTAGTTGTGACAGTTGAGAATTGTCTTCATGAAGCTTGATGTAAAGAAACCAAACAAACCCATAGTATCAACCACATGCTAATAATTTTAAATCCATCAGTGTGATTAACATTTAGCATTACTTGGCAAATGAGTGATAGCTTTGTATTTTATCCACATAATAACAACATTGGGTTAACAATAGAAATAAATAATTAAAGGCAGAACAAAGACAAATTTTTTTATTCTTGGTCTGGATGGGTCTTTGGTACCTGTAGAGGTACTATTAAACACTGCTTGCATATCTCTAGTGGCTGTAGTGTCAAGCTAGCCTTAAGGTTCTTTGTATTGAGAAAGTCCACAGAGAAAGTTAAGAGCAATGAAGAGGCGGTTTAAACTGGAAGTACAACTCAGCCTTAACATTATTTGCTACAGTGTATTAAGACAGCTCTAGGAATTTCATATACTAAACAGCAGCAGTCATTTCACACTTAAAAATAACATTTTCATTACAGATGGAAACAGCTACTGGCAATACAAGCCTCAATACCTTCAGACATGATCATGTCTACTGTTATGTTGTCTTCACATACATAGACTCTGTCTTTGAACAGGGGGGCATTGTAGTTGATGAGGGAGAATTTGCAAAAGGGACAATAGAGACAGCCTACAGAAATTACAGCAAAGAGAAGCCAGGGAGTAGAGAAATGAAGGCCTGCATGGGTGCTAGAACAGAGGCTGACAGAGGTATTGGATACTAAGTTTCAAATAGCACGTATTTCCCTACTCCCACTAATTTAGCAGGAGTTGCTGCCTCAAACAGAGGCAAAGTATTGCTATTAAGGTAGCAGCTGGAATATGGTCAGCGGCACCTAGCTGATCCTTCACTCACCCCTTCACAGAGTTCCATGCCCCTAGGAATAGCATGAGACACACTATTCAAAAATACCAGTAACCCAACTGTCAGCATTCACTCAAACTTCTCAGCTGTTAGGCAGGAGTCTTTTTAATGGGATTACAAATGAGCATAATGGTGCTTCCAGGACTAAGTCTATAGTAGTTGATAATGATTAAACTACAGATACTATTAAACAGGCATACTGAGATATTGGGACAGGCTACATTTCCCCAGAAGACAAGCCAGACAAGGACTGATGATATGTATGTGGGTGTGCAGAAAGTGAAAGCTGTCTTTAGCCCAGCAGCGTAATTCTGCTTCAGTCATTTAATGTCCCAGGATATATGGGTATGTGTCTGTGTATGGGAAGATCTGTTTGGAACTATTATTTTTGACGAGACCTGAGACCAAACAGTCAAAAACAGAAAGAGAAAACAATGGGTGTGAAAACAACAGGTGTGCAGTGTGACTTGAGAGCTATAGAATTTGTAACTAACAACTGCTCCTGACCTGCTTAGTATTGTAATCTATACAAACATGAGGGGTAATGAAGGAGAAAGTCTGCATGCAGACAGAATAAAGATAACACCTCTGACTGCTGTGCACATGACAGGCTATCCAAACAAGCAGGATTCATGCAAAGCTGATATGGGTGGATCAGTTAGTTAAAACATTTTTAGCTAGCCATCATTTTAAAACTCTAGTGTAAGTTTAGTGTAAGTAACCACTGTGCTACCCAACAGTGGTTAACTTAAATTTTAACTTATTCTTGGAGCTCATCATCTTCCTCATGCTGCTGCTAAATGTAGTACATTAAAAGACATCTCCAGAAACTGGTCTAGCTAAAGCTTTCAGGAATCTAAAGCAAATGTAGTATACTTCAAACACTGCAGAAGAAAGGGGGGGGAGGTGGGGAAGACAAACTATTGCTAGAATGAACTCTGAATTTAGCTGACCTAGCAGAGGGCTCAGATTCTCTTCTCCCCCCTCTAAGAATCTTGCATTTATTTGCTCCTTTGAAAAGTAGAGAGATGAGACTAAGCATTTCAGGAGTTAAGAATGAACCTTTCATTTAGCTTTCTTAATGCAGAAGGGCTGATCATGCAGGCCTTCCTTTCAAAAGATGATATAAAAAAAAAAAAAAGCATGGCATTAAGGATTGCTACTTTGCTTCAAAGAGACACTGAACAATTCAAGAGGAGAAAAACACCCCAACATTTTCAAGTGTGCTGAGAACCCTAAAGAGAGCTCCTTCTGGTGTTGCATCTCTGATACAGCAGATGACTTCAACACTTTGCTTTCAGAGATGTCAACTTTTTTTTCTTTTTTAAAAACCCTGAAGTGTTTAGAACTCTAGTTAGAATGTGTTTTTTTCCATCCTCCCTGAGCATGCTTGGTAGAGGGAAGGAAAGTGTCTTCTGGAACTCAGAAAAGAATAAAGGGGACTAAGCAACGAGGAAATAGTGGGTGCCATCTTCTGTCCTTTCATGTGAAGGGAGAGCCAACAGACAAGAGTAGGTCTCTATAGTTTTATTCTCATTACTTACACAGTCACTGCACCGTGCTACAAATTATTAACTCAGCATCCTACTGCATGTTAATAGCTTTGCACAAACCTAGCAGAAAGGAACATTCTGCTTATGGTTAAACCATTGCTATCAACACTTGCTACTATCTGAAGAACAAAACCCTTTTGTTAGAGGATGCAGTCATCATCTTTAAAAACTATATATAATTTCAGTAATCTTCTCCTGATGCTTCAGATGCATGTATTGAATTTGAAATCATTTACAGTTAGTCTTAGAAAGTTCTGCTTGTTTTTCTTCCAAGGAAAATAGCAGCATATTGCAAAATAGGAAGGTCCTGTAGCAAAATATGTAGTTATTACTAAATAATCCATCAAAAATGTTTTCTAATTACGACAGTCCTGTTTCATTTCTTTGCATATAACATATGTTGCAGAATTGACTCAGACAAACTCTACACAGGTATATTCACAAAGATAAAGCAAAACAGTTTTCTGTAGTACCAAGTCAAGAAAGTTGGTGCTGTTAGGCAAGTAATTATTTACCTCTTTACCATTTTATGATCTGAGCTGACTTGAGGAGGGTGGATGTAATCAATAAGCACTTGTCAATTTGCATCCTCTGCCTCCTGCTTTCATGCCTTCTTTCCTCCTGACTTGATGGGAAGATGAGACATGCAGAGTTATGGGAAGGTGTATATGAACAATATCACAGAATTGAAGTTCAAAAAACTCATAGCCTAACATCCAGAACAAGTAAATCATGTCTGCATTAAGTTTCAGTTAATTGAAGAAATAGCCTATCAGTGTAGTAAAATACACAAGGAGGTTATCACTTCTATAGACCAATGTCCATATTTTAATCTGCTTGAACTAACGTGCAGGGGCTTGCAAGAACCACAAAGTTGATGCTTTTTTTCCTGTGGTGAGTACTGAAAAGCCAAAAAGAGCAACATTCAAGCCGAGCTACTTCCAAATGCCCAGCTGCACATGCTGACCACCTCAACGAAAAGGAAAAATGAACGAAGACTAGGAAGAGAAAGAAAAATATGTCCTTCTCACTGATGTCTTTAAGAACTGTTATTTAGGAGTGGCTCTTTCCAGCACCATTAAGGTTTGTTCTCCTGGAAAAGCTGCTGAGAGTGAGATATAAAGCCTGCTATTGCACAAGTTCACCATGTAAAATGTCCACTGTGAATACTTTTGAACAGTTTAATCTTATGCACTGTTTTTCCAGTGTGGTCCTTTGTGTAGCAAAGTATGTACAGACACAGTCTCAGCTAAGCATAAGATTATGAACTGGTTACACTAGAACGGTATCCTTATACAGCAGCTCCTGCCACATCAGCTTTTGTGTTGAACCACAGCTTACTACTGCTTCTATTATTTTTGTTCTGTGTGCAGAATTCTAATCAGGTATTTGAGTGATGAAATTAAACATGTGGTGCCAATAAATACACTTCATTTTAAGTAGTGTTGTCTTAAATGTTTCCATTTGTTTTCTAGGTATAAAAGTTCCCAGGAGCATACAAAATTATTTCCAGTGTGAATTGGCTACAATTTCATCGTGACACTAAGGGATTACTTCGATCAGACCTTCTCTTTGCCGTTTCACTGACGACTTGACAATTTCAGTAACTAAACTACAACAAAGAGAACCTTAATTCATTTGTCTGGACACTTAACTGTGTACACATCAACTGTGAGCATAGGTGCTGTCAATTATTCCACTGATGCATTTCTTGGAATCTGTTATAAAACCTGTATTTTTATGACACCATTAGCATGAGTTTTCTTCCCTGGCAAGTCTTTGTACTGAAATAGTCATTGTAAGATTTTAAAAAAAAAAAAAAAAAAGAAGTGCTTTTATCCCTTACAGACTAAATTGGAGCATAGTCACAGAAGGAACCGCTACGATTGTAGAATAAACCGAACACCACAATGAGTACAAAGTTAAATATAAACAGAACATTGTGTTCAAGAGGCCAGGGGATTACAACTTGTCCAAAAGAAGAAAGTCATGCAAAATTCAAGTTTTCAATGTATTTATCACCTTCCATGGAGTAAATAAAAGCAGTTAGTATTACTTTTGGACTGCTAAAATTGCACCAGGACTCTTTTCAGGGTATTGCCTGTGCACTACTGAAGAGTAGTTCATGTTCTCAGGTACCTCATTTTACAGTTAACGTTGCTTCTCATTCAAGACACTAAATGGCTTCAAAACAGAAACCAGTGCAATTAAGGACAGGCTCTGGCATAGCAACCTTCATAGGCAATTCTCGTTTTTCCTCGAAGCCTTGGCTTGCACCCAGCTATAGGTCTGAAACTTGATGAAAAGGCAGAGCTGTTTTACATAACTTACCTTTACTATAACACAGCCATCTTGTTCAAGAATCACACACAGTTTTATAATTGAAAGTACTGTATTAATTTGAGGAAAAAATGGGCATAGGTGTCCCATGAATCAGGCACATTTTCAACTCCAAACAATTTTCAAAATTGTTTTTAAATAATTGCCTTGATATTGTCTCTCCCTCTAATACATTCCATTGTTTTTTAATTAGACTTGTGTTTCTAGCATCTAAATGATTAAGAAACAAGTCATTCCCCTACTTATCCATTATGAATACAGCCCATTATGATTTGGAATACAGCTACTCTAGGTGCAGAAGTTGTCAAAATGCATGAAAGAACATTTAAGACGTTTTAAAACTTTGATGCCAATGATATAGTGCACAGTATCCATTTGACTTAAGAGTATGAACAACTTGTTCATTTGATTACTGTATCTAACCTCAAAATTAAATTGAGCAATATTCAGGTTACAGTAGATTAGCCAGATTTGCTTACAAAATAAATCACTAAACTTGAACCCAGCAGAAATATTATCTTCCCCTTCCAAACTGGCAGAAAATACTGTCCACTTTCCACCAATTGTAAATTCAGCTTGAAGTTACTGGCCTAACGTTGGTATTTTCCCCATTCATATTTCTTACATGAACTTGCAACAGAAATGGTGCAAAATAGCAAGACCTGTTGGAATAGGCAGAAAGGAATTCAAACTTTAATCTGATTGGTTTAATTTTTTTTAGCAGGAGGAAAAAGAATAAAGTTACAAGATTCTTTTAATATTTTCACAATGTTAAACTAAAACTGAGCTCTAGGCTACACGTGTAAGTAAATCTAGAACACAAAAGGGTTAAATAAGATCTTCTTTTAAGATACAAGAACTTAAGCTTTCTTTACGTTTAACAAACTTCACAGAACAGATACTGCAAAGGAACAACCCCCTCCCCAACTTTTTTGTTTAAAGTGAACATTGTCCATAATTCACATGAACTTTAAAGTAGTGTTCTCTCAAGAGCCACCTTGAAACCATCTGTGCACTTGTAACGAGATTAAAGAGACTATTAAGGAGGAACAAAATAGCATCTTCAGTATTAATGCAGAAAAGTCTTGTGTATCAATCAGAATGCCCATCAAATGCTATGATAGGATTTTGTAGGAAAAGAAAGTGCGTATCACAGCAGCCACCAAAATCCATGTTTTTTTAAACTCCTCACAGCAAATGTAAATAATATCCTTGGACAGTCCCTCTCACCAGGACCATTTCCTGAAAATGCAGCACATTACAGAAGATTTTGCTGCTGGTTTCATATTCTTGAATAATAACAATAATAAAAAAAACAGCTTGCCTTTTGGATAGCTTGCATTTTATAATGATGGGACACTTCTGATTTGCTTCATGGTTAATTAACGCTAATACAGTCAGATGCTGAGTGTGTGTGTGTGGAGAGACATATATAGTCTTATTTTTTAAATTAGTTGTCTCCTTGTTAAATGCTCCTAGCTGGCTACCAAAGTAACAATATAATTTGGCCTATAAGGAGTTAGTTACCTGTAACAAGTAGAATGGAGGATGACTCATACAAGCTTACTCCCAAAACGCTGGGGTTTAAGTGACACATTACTTCACCCCTCTGATGTTTTATATCTGCCCAGTATTTGAAGATGAGACACAATCTTGCCCTCCCTCAGGTTTTCTTACAAATTTACCTGATTGTTAATACCTTACTAATAGGCTGAGAAGCTAAATTCACTCAGGATTAAGCTGGGCCACATCGGTACAAATCCTTTTTACCTGCATAAACCCTGTGTGCAGCAGGAGACATGCTGATTACTATGTTTGCTTTTTTGTTTCCAAACTGACAAGACTGGTGCAATTCAGTTCAGCTCAGCTCAACGTGAAATACCGTAATACAGAACCATAGGTCTAAACAGATCCAAAACTTTCTACTCCATGTAATGCTTTTCACATTCACTTGCTATACTTGCTTTGCAATAGATGCGGGCAGAGATTTTCATGAGAGCGTTCAGCTGCATAGAAGGAGGGCTGATATAGCCCATTTGATTATCTCATTGACACTCTGGAAGCGAGGAACACAAACTCAATCTGATAAAGGGTGTTTTACCGGTTGTTCCCCAATACTGTTACTGAATTCCGTTTGCTACAAAATGTCCTTTTTTTTCCCCAATATATAAGTCTAGCTACAGAAAGTCAGTCTGTAGAATCCAGCCATGGCTACTGTGCTGTGAATTAGCCTTATTTGATCAATTATCAGATACCTGCACTTAGCAAAAGGCAAACAAGAGCCAATCAGGTTTCGGCCGGTGGGAATGGCTGTACTGCTCAAGGTATGTGGAATCTGTTCACACAACTCGTAGAATCTCTGTGGATGCCATGTAAAAAGCATGCACCATTTACTGCTCTGGGATGGAGTTGGCTTTAAAGTGAGATCATAATTTAACTGAGAAGAAAGAAAAAAACAAAAACCCTGATAGGTTCTTTATAGTAAGATAGATATAAAAATTTTTCATAAGAATCTCTGTCCCCCTTTCTTTTTGGCTTCCTGGGAAGAACCAGAAAGATGTTCCTACCCCAACAGAATCCCTGATGCTGGTGACACTGCCTAACTCAAAAGCCACACGCGATGAAGGCACGAGTGACCAGTCAGGTCATCTGGGCTTAAGCAGCTGCAGTTGCTGCTCTTAGTAGTATTTCACCTCCTCAGGATTCACTAGCAGTGAAGAGGTGAAAGGCTGCACATTAAACAGTTTGTCCGAAAGCCATGTGCATAGCAAACTTTTACACCAGCTTCTATACAACTATTTGTTTTAACTCTGCAGCTGGAATGTTTCCAGCATAAGGCTTTTAGAGTGACTCCAGCAATAACAGAAGCCTTTGGATTTTTCTTGTTTTGTTTAAATCCACTAGCCATGCTCAAAAATAATATTTCTTCATGTTTTATTTTTATACGGTGGCTAGCAGGCACCTTAGTAACCAGCCAGAAATCAATTTCAACCACCATCAACCCCTAAACTACAGTACCAGGACGGTTGGCTAAAGAAAGGAAACTGATTGGCTGTAGTCTGAAACTTGCCTAGTACAAGGTGTCTGGCTGACTTTGTCCTAAATAAGGCTAACATTAGTGAACTAAGAGAACAGCATTTGGTTGCAGTCTTGCACTCAGGAACATCCTTCGCCAATGCGTTGGCAAGATCTCCCTACTTTCCGATCCAGTTTCACCATTTTCATAATGGCTTCCTCACGCCCACGTCCCATGTGGTCAAATGTGCAGTCATGTTGTTCAGGCAGGCGATGCAACATACAGAACACATAACCTACCATGGAAAGGGAGAAAAAAAAAATACAGTTAGGGACTTGGTTAAAGTGGCAGAATCTTACCTGAATCAGAAGCGAAGGGTCACCTGCTGGGGGATTGCTCAGTTCTCAAAAATTAATGCCAGCTTTAAGTTTTTACTTGTCTTCCTTACAGGGTATTAATATATCTGATTATTTACTGCATTTTCTTGAGTATTTATTAACACAGCATCAAAGCTCAAGTCATATTAGGTTTGGGGTTTTTTTTGCCATCCTCTCATCTTATAGAGGAAGCTCCCAAAATCATCTAAACTAGGTGTGCCCAGATAGTAACAAAGCTAATATAAAAAAAAAAGAAAGAAAAAAAAAAGCTGATCACCTTCACTGAAATGTTTTCTACTTTATGTGGAGTTGGTTGTCATTTCTGACATTCATGCCTATGGTATTTCAGATTTAGCTCCCAAGCAGGCATTCCAGTCAGAACTGTTAAATCTAAGCACCTTGCTTCCTCCTTACAGCCAGCACCCCAAGTTGGCAGTGACTGCAGGAGAGTTCACTGCTCCACTACTATTCCAGTTTTCAGAAGCTTCTCTTCATGAACTGTTCTGACACTAACGACGGGCAATGAACAGGCATTTGACCTGGGGACATGTCATGCCACACTGTCTTGCTTTGTAGCTGAAAAGATACAGGTTATTGTCTCTGTCTAAAGCTAGTCAATGTTATTCAGTTTTTCAGGGAGCACGTGATTCAGAAACACATCAATACTTCTTCCTGCAGGTAAGGAGGGCATCTTCAGCAGCCATCTCTTTCTAGTCTATAATCAGCTTTTTTCTTATTTGGCCCTAACACTTTATAACAGTAAAGAAATTGCCTCAAATTTCCTACCTCTAAAATGAATGTTACATAGCGATAAGTAGTATTAAGATGATATAGTAGGGAAGAGAGTCACACAGTTACAGGGTTCACGTAGTCCACCGTATATGAAAGAAGTATGGTATCGCCTATTCTGCAATATTTTTCCTGCCTGATGGTGCAAAGAGCATCACTCTGCCTCTCACTGAATGCTTTGCATTACTGCTGCTCCTTGAATGCTCAAAAGATATTAAAACCACAAAATTATGATATTTCAGAGATGGAAAAGGATAAAAATGAGTGAATGATTGAGAGAGAGAGAGTGTGTGTATATATATGCACGCACACACATATATATAAAAATATGCGTGTAAAGTATTTCAAGTTCCTGGACTATAAAACATCAATTGTAGGAGAGAACAACAGGCTACCTTTATGTTAGTGTGATTGTTAAGAAAATAGAAAGGGAAAAAGTATCACACATGGAATTAAAAAAAAAAAAAAAAGAAGAAGAAAAATTGATTTATCTTTGCTCTTTGTTTCAGTAGCACCAGCTATGAAAAGACATGTCTATTATCTGTGGCTGGCTTTGAAACCCAGTTCTAGGGACAAAGCAAAAAAGGCAAGTTTTCTGTATTGGTATATGCGATTCAGAAATATGGATGGAAAGATGCAGATTGAATTGATATATATCTCGCCCCTTGTGATCATTGCCTCCACTTCAATCTCAATGTGGGTCATACCCCACACAAATGTGACAAATATCTTTCTTGAGGTGCCAAAAATTCAAGGTCTGATTGTTAAAATGAAAATATCCTTAGACTATAGTTTCAATACTGAACAGGCATTTCACTCAATTCTCTCTCACAGAAAGCATAGACTGAAGGTTTCCCTTATTTCTTGAAATAAGATTTCAAATTACTGAACCAACATCCACTGCAGGCACAAGAATACATAAATACCTGACTAGATGAGCTCAAAAATCAAGTTCATCATCTTATCTGCAATGGATGTGTAAGAAGCAGATGCAAGAAACCCTGCAGATACGGACTGGGCTGAAGTAATTTCAGTCCCTTGTAGGTAAAAACTGGTTTTAAATCCTGATGGTTTTACAGATCCTCTCCACATGGTTAACAAGCATATGTGGAAACACTATTTGATGTTATCTAAAAGAGACCTTGAACATTGTATACAATCTTCTATACAGCTTCAGCAAGACCCTTTTGACAATTCTATAAATCTAATAAGAAAATAAATATACGATACGATTTATCACTTTTGAACATGACCTTTCAATTGCCCCATCTCCTCACCTTCTACAAAGCCTCCCGCCTTTTGTAGACCAGTATAACTTCATGATGTTCCTTTCTACTTTGCCACTCCCCCAATACAATCTATTCTGTGCTTTGCCATATCTTCATTTCTTTTTTGAACACCTTTCAGTTCTTTTTAGAGCACCTGTTTCATGTAGGAAAATCTGTACTGTATGCTATATTTATTCCAGATGAAACATATTATTTATTTTTTTCTGTTTGTCAAGCATTTCCTTATGCATTCTTGAACAGAATTTCAGTAACTGTCCACAGAATGGCAGGGGATTTTCATATTCCCAGACTATGGGAAAAGTATTTCTCATTTCAGCAACTAAATGATCTAAACCTGTTATTCATATATCTATTTAAATATGTACTGCTAATTAGAACTGATAATACCTAATGAAAGAATACCCAAGCACATTTTGAACATTACTAAAATAGTTTTGCGTATATTGGCTGTTCTTATGGAGGGGGTTTATTCTTGTTGAATTAGCAATGGGGGTCTTCTGGAAGTCTCATTTCCAAAAGAGACTTCAGATCTTTAGTCCCATTGCTCTAAATGCCTAAGTCACTTTAAAGACTGGAACTTGTATTTTTGTAGGTTTTATTTAAATTTTAAAGGACTTGAATACTGTTATAGAATAGCTAGTTGAGTTCAGAACTACTGTTACATTTTTTCATTGGTTCAGAGTGGATATATTCAGTTATTACTGCTATATTCACTCCTTGCTTCTTCATTGGTCTGGAAATCAAAGTGGACATTCTGTGGTCTGCGTGTGCACAAGTGCCTGATGTCATATCAAGACCATCAGTTTTTACAACAGTTCCATTAACAACTTATGTGCACTGGGGCAGAAGGCCAATATATGTACTTCTCTTTTGATCCTTAAAACCAATCCATATTTAGAGGTGAAACCTTTCTCCTGAGAACTCTGCTTTTATGGTCATAAAGCAAGTTAGATAAATGAACTCTTGCAGTGTATGTACTGTTAAGTTCATTATGGGAAGATACCCAATACAGGTTGTCTCCCCTGAAGGATTTTACTACAGAAATGCTTCTTTTAGCACACTATAACTAAAAGACAAATAACTTTCTGCTAGGGGAAAGAGCATTGCAAAAGGGAAACCATCTGCCAACTAGAATTAGTTTACCATAGTCATCAACCAAAAACATGCCAGACTTCCACTCCAAGCATAGAAGATTTCAGTCTAGTAAATGTAATAATACATCTCACAGCATTGCAATTGTTGTTTTCTGATGTTAGAAGTAAACTATGAATCACCTACTCCTCAGGCCTCTAACGCAAACATCTTGGAAAAACAGTATGTAGTGCCTCAAAACCTTTGAGCTCCTCTAAGCACCCCAGAAACTACTTCACAATATATCATCAAAAATCCACTTCCATTTCATTGCCAGAGCATAAATGGCTAAAGCCATAAAGCAGTGTACCATCTCTGCCTTACTTGTATCCATACAGATGAGTCTTTTGCATAGGACATGCAAAAAAACATCATTCAAAGGAAGTCTAAGATCGCACACAAGCAACTGTGAAGTTCCTTTCATCATTCCTGAGGAATCTGCTGGGAAAAGGCAATTGGAGAGGACAGAAAACAAAATAATCTTCCATATTCAAGACCAGAGAATACCACAGACCTACAGTTCGCTGTGTGTGGGTGATGATGAAAAATGACTGCATTTTTCTCATTGTTACATTCAAGAGCACTGGCTAGATGGGAGTATGGTATGACAATAAGCAAATATTTCAACTGAAACCTACATTTAATTCTTAACTTTCTGTCTTCAAATTGTGAAAACAGTAAGCTGCTAAAATACCAATAAATGATACGTGAAGCATCAGAACAATTCAACTAAATGGCATAATAATCCACAACACAAAAGCCTAATTGTAATTTTGGAGGGTCCCTGATTTTATTAAATTTCTTCTTTTCTCTTTGTTAACTCAACAGAAAGGGGTCAGACTTTCTGGAACATGGAACAAATGCCCAACAACTGGATTACTGCAAACTACCAATGGAGAAGCACAGCACACTGGTGGCACTACTCTAGTGGATGTCCTTAGCCAGGCATAGAGTCCAGACTCTTCTAATGTACTGCTGGAGAACATCACACTGTTACAGAAAATATGTAATAATGATCCCTGTTATGTGAATAGCATTGTGATAGAAAGGAAGCTCCTTTTTCTCCCACCCTGAGATTCTCGTCCTGATCTCATTGATGAGACATTCAGAAAGCTGCTAAAAGAAGACAGATTTGTTTTGTTTGTGAGCATGTTTTGCAAAGTGGTAGAAGTGCCAAACAAGCTTATTAAATATTTATACAGCTTACACATTTACGAAGTGACTTAAAAACATTTAAAAGTGTCCCTATTTGAAACATCTTGATGTATGTTACCTAAAAAGTAGTTGCATGCTGCCACAATTACCCTGATATTCAGTATATTCATACTTTTGTTTTTTAAGAACAGAGAGCATATTTGGACTTTGCCATACAGTGAATGTGTCATATGGTTAATATGGCAGTTCCATCTACTGAAGAAAACTGAACCTTGCGTATGTAGAGGTAGATTTTTGTGTTTCTAAAAGCTAAGCCATTCAAGTGTCATTGCTGACATGACAAGATGAAGCCCTTCATTACCAAGTACCATCAATCATCTTAAACGTCTAGCTTGAACAATTATGTTTTCATTGCATGCAGTAACTGCTCTGAAAGTTTAGCCTTACATACTACGGTGAACCCTTCTGATTTACCCGCTGGTGGGTAAAAGAAAGTGAAGTCAATATTACCATACAAAATCAGAGCTTCTGACACTTTAAAATCACCTTACCTGCCCACTAGTACTGCTATTTATCAGTGTCATTCCCAAATCAAAAGGCAGAAATCAAAACTGCCAGAATTTGCAGCTTATGTAATTTCCAAATTTTATTTAATAAACAACTTGTGTTTGTGTAGATCCCCTATACAAAGCCTATTCAAAAGTAGTCTTAATAATGGCATAGACTTATTCCTGTGCAGAATTCTGTGCTGTGTGCTCTGGCTTCTTCACATGCTTCACAAGAAATTTTACCTTTCTTGCTAATTTGAAACTGTAATCAAGAGAGGCTCAAACAGAACTTAAAAAATACCTTGTAATCTTAAGAGATGAAGGTGCTGCAAAAATTCTCTACCAAAGGTGTATTATCTAACAAGGTATGTGAGAGTCTATATGCAGATTTCTGTGCAAGAACAGATTTTAACCTATCTTTAAAAGGTGAACCATACAACACAGCAAAACCAGGCAGATTAAACAGCAGAGATTAGCTCATGCAGTGATACATGCTGCTGCAGCACTGTTCAGAATAATTAGACATTATTCACCAAAAGTATCTAGTAATCCCTGAAACAATGTTTATGCATCTCCCCCATCCCTTCCAACTGGAAAGATGACTTAATGTGTTGTAAATGATACTAACAATAAAGCTATTAAAAAAAGTGTGGGAGGGAAATATTTCGGTTTTCAAGACAAGAAGTAGGTAAGAAATGAATGTAAGAGTAGAACAAATAGCTACCAAGATACAAAGCAAGATCCTAAAGACTTGTACATTGAGTACCTCAGAAAACACTTGCTCTCTGGATTTCAATATAATCCAGCTCGCTCCCCTAGTAGTTTGGAGATTGTTCAAAAAGAACATCCAGCAATGGAAGGATGTGTAAGTGTGCTATAGTCCAGCCTAGCAAAACTTCCAGTGCAGCTTATATGCACTGCTATTTTACAGTATAAAAATATTCTAGTCTGCTGGTATCTTGTTATTATTCTCCTTCTAGACAGCTCCATTCTTGCATACACTCTAATTATCTCTTCTGTGGGGAATGCTCTGCATTGGCATTGTCAGCTTTCATTATACAACTCAAGGAACATTCAGTTTTACTGACATTTTCTATAAAACCAAACCAAACCCCAACAAGCTAAACAACAAGCTTTTGGAAATAAGTGAGCAACTATTCTCCTGTTTCCCTTTCCCAGCTTTGCAAGATGTCGTGGACTTTGATTAAGAGCTAAGTAGTTCAGAATAACTCAGCTAGGAATCTTGTCATTCCTTCCCAAGGGGAAAGGGGAGTAAGCCACATTATGGTGAAGCTTCTTAACCAAATAGATGTATTTATTAAAACTCCACAAAACACAGCTTGAGGCTGTCCTTTCTACCATTTCCACTCCAAGAAGAGTGGATGGGGAATGTTAACCTCTAAGTGCTCAGAGTTAGAAGTCTCTAAATATTAATGCACAGTATCTTAAAAATTGCCCTCTCAAGGCATTTCAGTTCCACATTCCTTCACAAACAGCACAGCTGCAAAAGATGCACTAAACACACAGTAGGAAGAAGTGAACGTATCTTATTAACTTATTTTTCTAACCATTTGCTATGGTCACTGCAACTTGCTTTTCAATATTTTCTTCTTTATGTAGATCATCTATACGTGTGACTACCAAAATGATCAATAACTGAATCAAAAAGAGGAAAAGGAAAGAGGTGGTATAAGACACCTTAGAATGTCTCTCAATCTGCCAATCTGTCCCTGGGACTGGACATGCACTTGGGATTTCCATCCTGCTCTTAAGTCAGTCATAATCTCAGGTTTCATGCTAGAAGCACACAGCTCTGATATCTGAGATGCTACACAAAATTTTATGTCCAAGACTTGGGATGCTTACAAGATGCTGCAGATTCATTTTGTATTTCTACTGCTGGGTTTATGCTTAGGAGAAAAGGGAACAAAGATTTTTTTCCTTTCTTGCTCTATTTTGCTGTCTACCACAGAGAGGGTAGAGCACTATGTATGAGCATGCATTAGAGACAAAAAAGCTATTAGTGAAAAAACTGCTCAGGAAATGAATGGAAGAAATTGTATACAGAAGAAAGAAGATGTCATCTTAATCCTGTAACAGCCACTGGACAGGTATGGTTAAAGATTCTGCAAGAATTCTTTAGACTGCAAGGCAAAGACTTTGTATTTCCAAGTTTAGTCACGTATAACCTATGTTTCAAAGTGTCTTCTGTCTATTTTCTTGAAGATTGTAAGCCTGGGAAGGTGCTTTAGGGAACAGGCAAGAGATGCGGTTTTGCACTGTGGAGACTCTGCAAACAAACTACGTTTTATCCCAATTTGTGCTAATTTCAAATTCACTTTCCTATTTATCTTGCTACTTGCACAGAAAACTGTCAAACTATTTTTTCCTACATTAAATGTGACACAAATTTTGAACAGAGAATTTATATCACTTGAGAATAGAGCACATGCTGATTTTTTAGGGTTTTTTTTGAATCAACAATTCTTAAGGAGGTGCTGCATAAGAGACTATTCTACTCTATGACTTTGGAACTAAGAAGAACTCCTCAAAAGAAATTGTTTCCTCCTGTTTCTTTGAAGACAATGTATTTGGAGTGGGAAAAATTAAGATATGGCACTCTCCTAGATTCAAGTCCTGTTTTTGCTCTAGTGGATACCAGCTCCACAGAAGTAAGGGAGCATCTTCAGGAACAGAACTAAGGTTTTCAGGAAATTATTTCTGAATTTCAAAGAATCCTCACTGAATCAAAGTGATAAATACAGAATACCTGCTTTGTAGTAGTAAACTGCAATTAAAAAAAGTTTACTGTGGGTCAAGTCTTACTAAATACTGCAGCTCTCAGTCAGGATCATATCTCAGTTCCACCATGTACCACAAAATAACGGTGATTCAATCTTTTGGTTGGGACCAAATATTTTTCTTGCTCTACAGAACACATGTACATAAGAGTAACTACTGCTACATCACAACTTCTTCACCCCACTATGGATTCATGAGTGAGGGCCAACATCTATCGGAGACAGCCTAACACAGCAACTTAGGTACAAGATTACTCCCACAGATACAGCATGCAATCAATACTCACTTCTAAACTGCTTTATACCTCAGAAGTCACTGACCTACACATTTCATCTGTAGGCTCCCCTTCCAACCTTACACACTGTCCTCGATTTTTTGTCCAAGTTGCAATCCACAGCACTCAGGCACAAGCAGTAGTTGTGACACTACAAGTTGACTTACCAGCTAGCACAAATGGTGGGCTACCACTGTTGTGAAACGTCTATAGAACTGGGGTATGATCCCAGTTCATCTATGGTGACAGATGCAACTTTACAGAAATTAGCATTTTAATTTGTCACATACTTTCTTAATATAACTGAAAGAAAAATTCTTCTCCAAAAGACCTGTGCAATTGTTGAAGCACAAAGGCAAAAAAAGGGTTCAAGTTTAACAAGAGAATTTTCAAAGAAACCACTTTGCTCCCAACAACTTGCAGCATCAACAGCAGTGCCAGACAGCGTACACCAATGTACAACTAACTTGAGGGAGAGGAAAAGCTAGGTTCAAAATAAAAAGTTTAGACTTCAGGTAGGTGAAGAGAGTTTGCTTTTTTGAATAATCATGTGCTCTTGCAATGACATATTCAGGAGGAATTAATATCACCGCTACACTTGTAAAAGGAACATTCACTGCCATGTTTGCAGGGCCAAGAACACACTGAAACAACACTGCACCTCCCATATCATTCCTAGTTTCACAAGGTTATATTCTGTAGGATGTTGGAGAATGAATCCAAAGAACAGGATATGCAGTAAAAAAGCAGAATTATGCCAAAAAGGCATCCTAGTGTCCAAGAGTAGACACCTAATAAAGTAGAGGTAAACCATAATAATAGGTAATACTATTGCAAATGGTAGTACTCTTATTATTAGATTTTCCATAGGCTATACCAGCATGTAAAGAAGTATTTCTTTCCTACTGAGAACATTTAGATTTGAGACTAGTGTGAAATCCTAAAAAAAGTCTCCTGAGAAAGGGCAGGTGGATGACAGAGCTATCCTAGCATCAATGCAGGGCTTTGTGCAGAGTGTTTGACGTTTTCAAAAGAGCTAGATAAGTATTAATACTTCTAGAAATGTCTCTACACCAAGCCCACCTGAGCTAATACATAATACACTTCTCCCAGAAGCTGAGGATTTAATTAAAAGCCAAAGTGTATCCAGTAATTTAATTAAAATAGCAAGCAATACTGAGTGATTCAATAATGTATGTGTATCATTTTGTTTAGCCCAATGAAAATGCAGGAAAGGTAAGGCTACTAATAAAGAACTGGAATGAATAATGAAAGGGTCTCTACTAACATACTGTACATGTTGTATTAATTCTAACAGTTCTCCTGGATCCTGCATATATTTTGACTTCAAATCATCACATGCTGAATATGATTCCAGGTTTGACTTTCAGTATATTTCCTGAATTATATTATTTATGCCTTGGGTTTAAATAGCTTTCTAGAGGTTGCACCATATTGATCCACAGTCTGACAACAGCTAGGCTTGCTGGCCAAATCACTGGAGAGAAGCAGCTCTATTTCTTTTAAACCTAAATGAAATTTATTTTATGTCTTTATCCACTATTTACACCTTATGCCCAGGGTCTCTTAGATTACACATTCTGCTCCATGCAAGTCTTCTATTCCTGTAGCCTCTTGCAATCTATGTCAAGAATAATAATTCTTCTAACTAAAGGGAAAGAGAGCTCCATTCAGAAGCTCTATTTATACCATAAAGGAAAACAAATGCTTAGAGCGATGTACACTTCTACCCTTCCCCCTTTTTTTGGGTGCGAAGACTTACACAACATTCCCTGCTCCTGCTTGTTCAGAATATGGCAGGACCCCCTGTCCACCACTTATGCACACATTTGAGCAACCTTCAGCAACTCAGGAACATATAACGGCTGTGAACACCTCTGTAGGTAAACATTTTCATTTCAATACATATAAAGATACAGTTAAATAAATGTATTACTTTTAAAAACTTAGTGAAGAAAATGCCATACCTTAGCAATTAGAATATCCATAAATACCGTTTTTCAGCTCTTGAAACTTTCCTCCAAGGCCAGAAATACTTAATATCAAAAGCCCCTGACACAGACTAATATTATTCTTTTTCCTTTTGTGAAAACTGATGCACACTGATCTTTATGCCATTTTCTTAGAAGGCCCACAGCAACCTAGTGGAGAACTCTAGCAGAGAACCAGGTAGTCTCAAGTCCCACGTCCCACTACCTAGCTTTAACACTTTCTTATACCTTATATATGGAATTTGAGACCACAGGTGGCATTTTCCTTTAGGTAATATTTATTTAGTTTGTAGGGGAAAAAAACTCTAGTTCCTGGAAAGAATCCTGACTTTTCAAGGCAAATTTTAACAATTCCTTTCAATATCCTTTTTCTCCTCCCAGTTCTGATGCAGCAATTGGTGTGATGTTTTTTCCCCACTTCTTCCTATGAAGAATTTAGACTTTCACCAACAAAATTCACTGGCCATCATTCCTCCCTACCTAAGCCTTACTTCATGGTCAGCTGAACTAGCTGGTCACGTTCCTTCAGGATTTGTCAGATTATTATGGCATATTTTGGGGCCTTCTGTGTTTACTTCAAATATCAAGCACGTTAGTAAAATCAGTACTTATGTGCATAGCTATTAACACGTGGACAAATACATTTGATTCACTTTGAGGGGGGACGCTTTCTAGGCAGTATCTTTCCTTTTGCGAACAGACTGCTGCGGCCTCCTGCCAACCAGCAGAAGCTTTCTAAGTGCACAGTCCTGGTGAAGCTATAAAGTGTGCCTGTAAGACTCTGGATAAATAAGAACACTGTAAAGAAACAATTTTGATTAGAAAGGGTAGAGCACTTTAACCTTCAAAAACGTTTCCTTTAACATCTGGCAGGTAGGTGGCTATTATCTTCATTTTTCTGATAAGAAAAAAATGACTCAGTCTGAGCAAATTACTTCCCTTAAGGTACTGAAAGAGATGGAATTAGAAGTAAGGTAGTCTCAGCTAGATTTTTATGTTCAAGTTCACTAGGCCATGTGTCTCTTGTGCATACAAGACAATTAAAAATTGCATAATCTTTGACTTTATGCATATGTTTCTTTCTTCTGTAACCACAGTACAGGTATGTGTGGAAGAAGAGACCTGATGTGGCACACCAACAAAATCCTTACTTGTTTCCTCATACTGTAGTTTCCATGTGAAAACCACCTGAAGGGTATATACTGAAGGACGTCCCACATCAGTAGTGTCAAAATAAAACAACTTATTTTGTTTCGTTTTTAAAAGGAACATGCTAACTTATTTTATTTAAGGAGAACTTGAGAACTTAAGAGACTGGCTGACCCATTTCAATTACATGCATTGACTGGGACTATAGGAAGATAACTAACAGGCTCAGTATACATTACTAAATCAAGAGAGTCGCCTGTTGCAGAACTTTAGGTAGCATGGTGGAAGAAATCAAAATCAGCACATGCTGTAAGAAACCCACATTAGTTGAACAAGCTGGAAGAATATACTACAGCCTTTTCAAACTGTATTTCATGATTCCTAATTATAAGCAGACCATGAACTCCATTTACACTCTTAAAGCTGTGGACAGCTTTTCTAAAGCCTAAACATTAAAGTGTTTTTCTGGGTCCTATCCTTGGAACCCATGATACACCAATTAGTCAATTGCTTTTAACTGTTTAATTTCTAGTATTTTCAGAATACATATTGCTCAGAGAGACCAACATTAGTTAACAGCTCCTATTCCCTATCAATTAAATTACAGTCTTGGGATAATATCTTTGTAAAATAAAATAAAACAAAACCCCCCTTTGAGTTTGAATTAAGATTTCAATAGTTTTTCTTTTCTTTTCTTTTTTTTTTTTAAATACTTGCAGCAATGTAAGCTAAGATGCTAGGCATTACTGGAATGACCGAGGCAGAAAGTACTGTTCTGGGAACAACTATCTTAGTAGAACAGTCAACATCTGACAGAAGACATCTGAATATGGTACATCTTAAGGCCTGGCAGGAAGACTTGCCAGAATTATAGTATGTAACCAGTTACTAATAAGATTTATTTTTCCTTTAATGCTTATTGAACTGGTTGACTCCATCTCCAGAAGCAGTGTGCATATTTAATTTTAATCAATGGAAGTACATCTGTTATACCAATACATAATCATGTCCTGAAGCCATTTTGGTTTGTACCAGATAAACCTTATCCATCTAGAAAGTGAATTTACCAGTGCCATTACAAATTCTTCTCCATAGAAAAAGGTTCCATGGAAATGGAACCATGATTTAATATTTTACTGAGTTTTAAGAGAAACATTAGTTTCAATACATGTTGGACTACTTTTGTACAAAGATGAAAAAGTTGTCAGAGCCTTTTTTTTTTTTGCTTATCCAAGTTTGTTTGTTTCTTCCTGTCCTTTTGAAGATAATTTCTATATTAACTGAGTAAATCAAATCATTCCAAATTTATTCTGGCACAATCCAAACAAGTGCCTCATTTCCTGTGTTTATGAATGAGCAGCTCTGTAATACAAGTTAAGAATCTGCAGCTGTTTTTCTTCCACCTGTTTTATTACTGAATCATAGCGAGACTTGCTGCCACAGTATCTGTAAAAAAGGTATAGCCTCTTCTGTGTGGACAAATTTTGTTTCTGATGGCTAACAGAAATGCTCAGTGCTTGATGTGAGTCTGTTCTTTTCTTCCTCTTACCCCTCTCCTTCACAGAAGACCAAAACAGAAATAAAACAATAGACACTTTTAAATAATCCCAAGAAAAGAATTCCACCAGGTTATTACAGACCTATACAGAACTAAATTAAAAACAGGGATGTGGAAAAATAAGCATAGTAACATACCAGAACTCTCTTCTTTTATACTTATTAACTATGCTTATGTGTTTGTGTGTGTATATATACACATGCATATATATACACATAATATGAGACAAGTTTCTGAAATGGTTTAGAAGGTATGTTTGCCAAATATTTTAAAAAAGTTTTGTTCCTGTCCCTGCCAAGATTACAGATTTTTACAGCTTGTTTATAATGCTTTCTCATGACGGTCAGATCTCCTTTAATCTGCATTTACTCATTAATGTTTTAAAGTCCTTTCCATTGCTAATATTAGATATATATATATTTTTATAATTTGGCAAGCACCAAATTATCTTTAGAACACACCAGACTTAAGTCAGGAGATGGTTTAGAACGTAGGATATTTTGTAAGAGATATAATGCCAGTTTGTTTTTAACGTTGTTCTAGTGCAAGATAAATGTGTTCCCCACGGCTTTATTCCCTCATCACCTTAAGGTCAGCTTTCTTTTGAGCTACTTTTTCCAAATGACTTCTCAAATTTGTAATTTTGTTCCCATGAGTAACTTCCCTCTTGATCACTGTTCACATACAAAGGAATGTGGTGCACTGATACCTGTACAGAAATTAATCTGAAGACTTCACATGCATTTTTTGGACATACGTTTTTTGATGAGCTGTCTTAAGTTTTTTTCTCTTATTTTAATAATCAACCAGAGTACCTCTGTTTCTGTCAATGATTCCTTTCATCTACTTAATAGGCATTTATAATTGCCTGTCCCATTGCCCCTATTTCTTCTGTTTGTTTTCAATCAATGTAGTTAAACATTCATTTACATGTTTTTTCCCCTCTAGCCAAGTAATCTTAAGATTACTCAAATACTTAGTTTGTTGCTTTACCTCCTTATTTTATACTCTTTCACAGTTCAGCTTCTCCTTTATCTTTCTTTCATCTTCCTATATCAATTTGTCATCTGAGCCAACTGTACTATGCAATGGGTACATCTTGTACTACTATGGCCTCTTTTCTTTATTTTCTGTTTTTCCTGTCCCCTCCTCTAATCTAAGAAAAGAATGCAGAATCTTAAGTGTTTTTATGCATTAACCTTACGAGAAACAAGCCAGAAAGTAGTCGCGTACAAATTGAGTTATCAACTATTCAGACACGTTGATTTTCTGTGTTGCTAAGCTGTAGCAAGCAGCTTGCTATTAAACTTGTTAGAACTAGAAACCGTTTTATCAAGACAATCTTACCTACTTTGATCACATCTTGATGAGGCATTTCACCAACTTCTAATAAAAATTTAACATGGCATTTGTCCAGTCTGCATTAGAGTCACATTCAGCAGCATCTCCGAGATGCCCAGCACATTGTATACTGCAAAGACTAAAATCTGTGTCCTCTTTCTAGAGACAGGCTTTAGTAGTTAGATCTCAATCACAATAAGCAGTGGACAGTGATCTATGTGGATAAAGTTATATCCACATAAAGTTCCTAATCAGGAAGGAAAGTTATGCCCTTATAACCAGTCTGTGGTGTGCTTCAACAACATGCTGTGCCCTCATTCCACGCATTCAGCACAGCGAGGTAGCACTCTGGCTAACCGGCAAAGTTGTTTCCTGACTCAGTCTTACTGCTGTAGAGGCCACTTGTGAATGTGCATCCCTTCAAATCAAGAAACAGACAAACATCAATACTTGCCAACATCTCACAAATAAAAATTGCAAAACACCACGTTTTGCCTTCACCCATGCCCGAGGTTAGTAGTTACTGCAGAGTTTCCATCAGGAGCAGCACTGAATACATAACTGTTCAAGTCTGTCCACATTCTGGGAAATTATAACTTCTTACAACACAACCTAGGCCAGCAAAACTCCAAGAAAATCTTTTCTGTCCACACAGGCAAGAAATACTGCTAACAACTGTTTGATCAGATTGCACCACAACTGAGCAGTTATTTTTTCATACAGTCTGATCGAACTGGAAGGTGTTGGCATCTTCCCATCCTATTAAGCATCTGCTCTGGCCAAAGAACACGAAAAATTTGAGATTCCTATCTGAGAAGCACACAAACAAATCTGCAACATCTCTCTAAGACACTGCTACTGGAAGCTAAAGATAGGCTTACTTTCCAGGGCCCATTATCTTGGCCACCCCATTGATTGCCAAGAGTTCTGGATAGGGGGAGCCCGAGCTACAGACGTGTCCATTAGGATGGGGCCTACAAACAGCAAACCATTCTACGCAAAAGCTGCTGAAGACCTGGCACAGTGTACTAATTTTTCTTTAATTGGTGACTAGGACTGGATCTAACATGACAGATGTGAAATTCCTTTACCGATCATCTAGAATATCCTCGTACATCTTATGCAGTTCCAACAATATTAAAGACCACTGCAGACTTCTGTGTGTTGGCTTTACGCAGCAAGTGATACCAGAAATCCTTTTTGCTGTAAAATACTAACCCTCTGCCATAAAATTAAGCTATGCTTTCTGTGCAAATAATTTCTATGGCTTAGAAGTTTACAGCTCAGTATCTTTTAAAAACGTACACAACTTTATTTAGTAGCGATATACATCTAGTCAAGTAATTAAAACAAGGCCCATAAATTTATAGTGTAATTTGCAAATAATCAACCTGCTTTTTTCTAAAATACATTCCCAGAACTCTGTGTTATATAGCTACTTTCACTCACAAATTTGCTGCCCCTAGTTTTAAAGCAAATTTGTGGTAACCACTTGCTTATCACATGACTGAACTGACAACTTAATTTTCAGATCAAGGATCATAGGAGATTGATTTCAGACTGCTTACACTTCCAGCAGAAATGCTATAATAGAATGTAACTTGAAGAATATGATTCCTGTAATTCCTGATGATGTAACTGCCTACTAAATCTAATATTAAAGAAATACATTATTTCAATACAATCGTTATCCATCATAAGACACTAAACTATTGAAGGGCCCACCCAAAACTAGAGAACATCGCTGTCTGGAAAACATGCCTAGTGTAACTGTCAGCTAGAAACGTTTCATAGGAAGCTGGTTTTGTTCTAGTAGTGTTGATTTAAAGGTTATCCAGTCAGAGAGGCACAAAATGAGAATTCATTTGAAAATTTCTCTTTCTCACTGAAGCTTGCAAAGTGCATCAGCAATTAACAATTCCTATCACTTCCCCCAGTTCGCCGTGTGAAAAGGCTCAGAACTCGTCTTACAAATTGCTCTTTTGAAGATCAAAGGGAAGCCGAATTTGTCTGTGTGTGCTCTGGATGAGTTTGTAATTTACTGGAACTTTCAGAGGCTTGGCAGCACGCTCGTTTGACAGCCCCAGGGTACAGGATTCAGGGGAGCTCTGTGACTCTTCCCTTCTGAGTTCCTTCCTTGCCTTTAATTGGCACCTCATTAGAAATTAATGAAAATGACATCCTCTGTTCTTCCTGCTCCAGGCACAGAACGCTACAAAAAGGCCCATCACAATTCATAACACATTCAATTTATATAGCAATGGCTCTTAAGCATTATTTATTAGATGTGAATTTCTTGTCAGCAGTTAGTAACTTGTACAGAGCAGAAGCAGAATGAAAAAAGATCTTGAGAGTATGCGTGTATGAAAACAAATCTTTCTACAGCTGAAAAATGTTGTGTTTGAATTTGAAGAACCCTTAGTGGAACTCCCTCTCAGTAGTGAATTGTTTTTCTTCATAGCAAAGCCCTGCAGCACTGTCAAATCTGTCTAAAATTCCATGTAGTGTCAAGGGAACGAGCTCAGCAGCATCACCTCTCACTGGAGAGGTCTTACAGGAGACAGTAGAGCCAATACAGCAGTTTCCCAAAGATCTCAGAATTTGGTGTAAAGCCTTAGGTGTAAAGAAGCAGCCCACTCTCTCTGCCCTCTTCTAAAAAGGTTGTGCCCTGTTGGACAAGTCCCAGTTACTCTGGATTAACATCTGCAGGTGTGTCTATATTAAAACATTGTCCAGTATGTATAGATTTTTCTTTCCACTATGTCTCACTAAAAATCTCACTGGAAGAGTCACCAGGACACATCAGCAAAAAAGGAGATGATTTCCAATACTTTCAACAGTAGGACAAGAAGCTGTGTAACAGCAAACAGTAAAATTGCTGTTCTGTGGAATCTTAAAGAGTTAATTTGGACTTTAACAACAGTGTTTCAGACATAGCTTTGGAACAACATATTTATGTGGTTAATCCTTTTTCCTTATGTCCAAACACACACATCTGCCTTTCTAAAGATCGCGTCTGCCTTGTTATTGATTCTGACCATCAGAATTTCTTTTAATGTTTAAAGCTGAGGGTTTTTCCACGTTTTTTCCCATTGCTTCAGTTAAGGATTAAGATGCCAATGAATTTAATAGCAGTGGTCCAAAGTCCAGATCAAACAATGTTCTACTTTGACCACTACTCCAGAGAATATACATGCTTATTTTACACCAGCTGATTATATTTCCAACATTTCCAGTTAAACATGCATCATTACCTGTGCTTCACATTATGACAAAAAGGATAACCTGATCACATATGAATTTAGAAAACATTTTAAATGAATGAGAATTTTAACATATTTATTCTGTCCCATTTCCCATCACCCCTTCCCCAGGGTTTTTGATCTGGCTCGTCATTCATGACCTAAAGCAACCTAATTTTACAATAGTAGGGCAAAGTTAGTGAGAATGGTTTCTAAGGCAGCTTCTTTAAAAATGACAAAAGCTACATGCTGATGAGTATTGGTAAAGCAGTTCAGGCGATGTGAAGCTGAGATGACCTGTGTTCTCAGTGGTAGGGGTTTTTTTGTTTCTTATTAATATTACTATTAGAAGTAAGTAGTGCAGGGTACACCTACTTTCACATCACATGAGAGCATTTCATTATAGATAAACACACGTACTGAATACAGTATTAACGAAACATTATAGCTGCACAGATAAACTAAAGATATCCTGTCTTTTCAGCCCTGTTGTAAACATGGAAATAGACTCCTGCCTCCCACTTCTCTCATTCAATGTGTGAAATAGAAATGTTTATTATACATCCTTTAAACTATATAGAATGTAGTGTGTAATGTGGGAATGCAAATTTTCATTTCCTCACTTGTTGCTGAGGAATTCAGAATTTTTTGCTTCATATTCATATTTTATTAACACATTTTATGAACCTTAACAGAAGTATTTCCATAAAGCTGTATATATCCAGTAGAAACAATTTAAAGAATAATTCCTACAACACTTACATTGCAACAATGTTGAATTATGGAACTACATCAAGAAAACTTGAAAGGAACCAACTAGATGTATTTGTCATCTAGTTTATGACAAAAAAGGCAGGTCTTATTTTATAATTTTAAAAACATTACTGATCAATGGAAGGACTTTTAAAAAGTTGCTTTCAACTTCATTGCCCTTGCAGAGCTCCAATTTTGCAGAATGCAGGAAAGAGCGATTATGTTATATCATTGATAAGTCATCTTTTCTCCAAGTCTCCCAAACTTGTAAAACTCTCTTGCTCTCAATATTAGGGAGGATTCTTCTATTTCAGTCAGGTACCTGTGAGCAGCTTCAGTCATTTGATATGTGACAGCAGCAGACCAAGAGCAGAAACTCCTGCCTCTACCATGCTGAGCAGAGCGAGCCATACCAAACTGTGTCACTGAATTTCTTCATGTGTGCTGAATTTCTTCAGTTTGATAAAAATCATACTGGATACTTCAAAGTATCCAGACATATGATTTCCATAACAAGAATTTCAACATTAAGGCTTTTGATTTCATGTTTGGTGGCTTCACAGATAATTTATGTTAGTTCTGTGGCAGTGCTCCAATATCTGACAGAAAGCCTGTCTCATGTCCAAAAGAGCACAACACAACAGTAATCTCTAAAGGCTGAAGACAGATGCTGAAGAAAAGAACAAAGGACAACATGGAATCTTTGCAGCTTTCTACCGCTGCTCTTCACTTGATATTTGGTATTCAATATGGAATTCATTAACTGGGCCTTTGAAACTAGCTTAGCCAATCGTTTCTCTCCCCACTGCTGCTCAGAAGGACATGCCTTCTATCCAGAAAACGTTTTTAATACAATATTCTACATTTTACAGGTGCAATGTGAATTGCAGCTATCATCTATGCAAATCCTTTGGAAATTATCCCCCTGCTGAGACACAATGAAGTAACTAAACAAACTTCTCCAAATGTATCAATACAAGCATGGTCAGAGAGCACAAATGTAACCTTTCAATACATGATTATATGAAAAAACAATTAGCAGGTAAAACTACCATGTGCATTATCACTGGGTCTGATGAGCACATTTAAACCAGTTAGGAACACAATTGTTCCATGAAGGAGAGAGCACCTCCTCTGGAATCTAGTCACATTAATTATTATTTCAGAAAGATTATTTGCATGTAATATGAAACCCCAAATTAGCTGTCTGCATGAGATTATCATCCTCAATTCAATTAGCTGAACAGTGTCATCAACTTCAGAAAAGCCAGGTTGGACAATTTTAAGTGTATGGTGAACAACAAGCTTTCCCCCCCCAACAGCTAACTGTGAGAATGAAAACATTTTCAGTTAGAGGTTTTTTTAACTTTTTAATAATAATGTAATTATAAAATGCAGAATGTAGATGCTGACCTATCTTCATTTAAGCTCTGTAAAAACCTTGTCATCTTTGCATATTTACTGATGTGCTTTGTGTTTCTTCTCCTGTCAAGTGGGTATGATGCTCTCCTGCCTTACAGGGACTTCTGAAGCTAAATTCATTAACATCTGAGATCTCTTGAGACAAGGCCGAAGTTTTAAAGGGGAAATTAGACAGGAACTAATTATAACTTTTTGCTACCAGTGGAAGCTATAGCTTCTGTTTAAAGTGTCTTTGAAAGAGAAAAAAATGCAAGCGTTCTCTGTATTTCCACCTCTGATACAGATCTGAGCACGGCTGCGTTAGAAAGCCGGACACTACTGACAAACAGTACTCACCACAGCGACATGATCCCAGTTCCTGCTGTACTAGCTCCAGTTTTGTTTGGCACTGGAAGCATCGGCGTCTACTCTTCTGTTTGGATCGACTGGTTTCTTCAGGCCTGTCATTACTGTCATCCAGTAGCCGTGGCCGTTTCACAGGAGAAGCCTCACTCTCCGACTGTGAATCTGTTGTATTCACAACAAATATTTTAGGAAAAATATTAGAACTTCTTTGCTGAGGCATCCCTTTGGGCAGATTGAAGGTATATTGCTTTCAGCTGGGGTCACCACCAAGCAGCATGATACTTCCCATTCTATTGCATATACATATTTTCTTAACAATCAAAATGAGCATCAAGTAAAGGACAAATTATCTTTGTTCCCTATAAGAAGCCCTCCTGCTGGCAATACTGAATATAAAATGAACTGATTAGCTTCCTTCCAGCCATGGCTGGGTCATATAGAGATACATGTAGAGTACACACCATCCTAAACAATTGCAGGCTTCATCTGTCATCTCATTTAGTTTCTCCTGTGCGCCGCCTTCGTTCTCCCTGCACAAACTAAGTGAAGTAGGCTGCTGATGAAAAACAACTGAACGCAGGTTCGACCTATTTCCTCCCTGGGCAGGAGGGAGATTTTTAAGGCACAGTATGTAAATTATATCTCTTATGACTGAAGGCGGTACATGAAAGCACCATACCGTGCTTCCCTCTCTTTCCACATGGATAACAATTTAAATCTAAATTAGTATACACCAACAATACAAACTCAAACAAAATAAGCCCAACCTGAACATACATGCTATAAATGCAAAGTGCTCAGCCATTTTTAAAGAATTAGTCAGAATACTATTTGCATGAATAACTTGATAAATTTCAGCTTATAAGAAAATAGTGTGTGGAAAGCCTTAAGAAGTTAAAGTTCAGGACAGTGTTACTTCAGGTAGTGTAGTGCCTTGTTTGTTTGTTTTTCTTTTACAATGGAGAGTATATTGACCAGGGCTCTAGAGTAGCACATGAAATGCACATTACTGACTGGAACGTGGGATGCCCAAGGCTTATTTTTGTGGCATGTCAGAGGCAGTGGATTTCAGCAGATCTGCTGCTCTGCAATCTGAGTCAGGTCAGGCTAGAAAAGACATTTTCCCTTCCCAAACCTGTGCATAGCTGAATTTGTTTATTTAACAGAAGCTGCAAATAAATTTAATCCAAACTGTACTGAAAATTAAATTGTTTGTAGTAGTGTTGCAAGGAAACCAACTGCTGAAAGCCAGTACTGCAATCAGTCAGCATTCTAGTGCAAGATGGTGATCAAGGAAAAAAAAAACATTAGTTCAGATAAATCCATTTTGAAAGGACATTAATCCAACAAATAACAAGAGAACTATATCTTTTTGGCAGGACAGTAGCCCATTGAACATGTTTTTACCTTTATTTTAAGCTTCCATTGCGTGGTGTCCTGTGCTTATGGGAAACATGTTTACTTTGTGTTAGCTGTCCTGGATTAGGCAGGAAAAGATAACTGCCGTGGCTAAAACCTTGTCCATATCCTTGTTATTTCAATGATCTTATCTGATCCACTGTTTACCAACATCATGACTTGCCCTGAGCAAATATCTATTGAAGTCAGACTAGGAATACCTGCTAGCCTCTCCCTCCAGGGTATGCTCTATTAACTTTCCCTGGTTCCTCACATGCAGTATAAACTAATCCACTTTTCTTACCTGTGTTTCAGACCTTGTCTCGCAGTGTTTTTCCAGTTGTTGGACTCCAATATTACAGCCATTACAACTACACAACTTGCCTCACTTGGGTCTACTTTATTTCTGTCATACAGCTCTTAAGATATGCTGAAAATGTGCCTGGCTTTACAATAAGTACAAAGTCTCCGCATCTCACATTTCATAGAAAAGTGAACTGCTTTCTGCACAGTATACAGGTGATAAGTTTTTATTAAGCTGCAATAGTTTTATCTGATGTGTGCCTCAATACAGCCTTCTTTTTGATCAATGTCATAGATTACAACTTACACCTTACAAAATACATCTATTAGGCCTAAACTAACACTCAGTACATAACGTACTCCACCTCTGCATGCTTGGCTGTGCAGGAGCCTTGACAAGGAAAAGAAAGTAGCGTGTAATGAATTAATACAGTTATGGAACAACTGGTCCTGTCTTAAATCTCCGCAGAAGATGATCCGAGAGAAAGATCCTCTGAACAGACTGCCTGACTCTGAACAGAGACCCCGACTCATACTCCAAGGCAGCAGTCCTGTTGCACAGACACTCGTTTTCAGAGCGCCTACAAGAGTAGGCTAGCCTTGAATGCAGTAGGGTGCACCCTTCAACAGGCAGCTTGGGTACTGTAGCCTGGCTGACTCAGGGTTCAGTAAAAATCTCTTCCAGCCCACCTTGTTGCCAAAGACGGGGAACTATATGATTTGTAGTTTATTCATTACTCAGAGAAACAGACACACTGCTATTCTGAAATAGCTACCTCCCACACAGCTTTGCTCCTGGAAACATAAGCCATTCTGGTAGTTCTCAGAAGCAAATTTGGCATTCGGAATTAAGCCGATGGAAACCGTAGTGGTCTGCTTATAATAAAGTCCAAATAAGGGATTCATGTGTATGAGTCAACCAGTGTCTAATCAGTTAATGAAGCCATGTGTCTTAATGAGAAAAATAGCTACCCCGAGTCAGGCTAGTAGTCCTATAATTAAAATATTTAATTATACATTTCCTGTTAATTGGTAATGACTAATTGAATATTAACATAAGTTGGTTAATATGATAGAAATGAAAATTTAGGTATCTCATTTTTTAAAATGCGTATCTTTTTGCCATAAATTAAACAGTGTTAACACTGAGGTAAACTTAGCCTGACTCTCAGGGACAGTACCAGCGATCTGATCACTGATTGCACAGCACCTTGAACACGCAAGCCCAAGCTAATACTTATTACAAAACAGACCAACAGTACACACGCTTGCATCTTCCAATGGGCAAGTACAAAGAGCAAGGAGAAAGGACAGATCAGAAATCAGAACTTTTAGATTCAGTCCTGCATGCATTTCTTCCAGATCACGTTGCCTTCTGCAATACTGACACAAGCAATACAGGATATAAAATACATCTTCCAGCACCTGGAATCTTGCAACATTAAACTTCAGAGATCTGATAGCAAAAGGAAATTGTCATGCATAGCTTTACTACCTGGATTGCAGAAAAAAAAAACCCTAGGAACAGGGTGAAGTGCTGCAACTAGACTCAAGAGTAAATTCTCAGTGTGAACTATTAAACAATCAAAAATGGCTACAAAGAAGAGGATTCTTTCAGCCAGTGACTGACAGTGGCTTTCCTTAGAAAGATGGTTCGTGCAACAAGAATTACTTCATGCTTTGCTTTTAAGAAACATTTTCCACACTCAACTTGCATTTTAGCATTACACCTAAACCAACAAATACCCAGTCTGAGGAAAAAAAAAAAAAAGCAAAGAATGCTTTCGTTTTACCTGCAGATGTCAAAAATCACAAAACTTCTGTAAAAATGAAGAAAAACAATAGAGATGAGACATCCCCAAAATTTCGCAAAGAAATTGCTCAGCAGAATAACTGCCATCGACACTCTCCCATGGCAAGTTTAATTCAGAGTTAAGAAATAAGGATTCTTCTAATTGTGGTGACTCTATCAAACTTCCATTTGAAATGAGAGAACGAAGTAATTCAGCTGAGCAAGACTGAAACTGGAGGCTTGTCTGGAAACAACAAGCAGAGTAGTGTTCTTAAAAATTCTGTTATGTCTTGGACAGAAACTCACATTTGTTCCTTGCTGTCACTGTTCTCGTCTTCATTACTCATGTTCTCCCCTCAAAATTTTCCAAATAAATGGTGTTACGACTGTCAGAGCTGAATCTCACTCTCTTACTCTCCTGCCATGGAGGAGTTTGCAGGCAGCATGCACACGGCTTCACTAACAATCATGATGGCTCTTTCATGGCATTTTGGGGAGAGGGTGGGAAGCTCTAAGCCCAGCAGAGATGTGGGCTGAGAAAATGTAACAGGGAAGGAGGAAGGAAGGAAGGGACATGAGAGTAGTAAGAGAAAGAAGAGCCCTCCTCTGCTGCTGCTTGCTTCAAGAATGAGATGAATCTGTTTAATCTCTGGTTTGATGACAGCTTTTGAGGCACTCAGTCACGCTTTTTTTCTTTTCATAAAGAACCCATCACACTGACAGACTGACATTTATGATCTCAGCTGCCTGTGCAAACACCAGTAAGAGCAATAATTAATGAACCCTCAAACATCACTGCCATCTCCTCTGGAACTATTTTAAAAGGAGCTTGAGCTGATAAAACCTCTGTCCATGAAGAAACTTGCACAGTTACAGACAATAACTACATAACAGGGATTAACTAAAGTTTGAGCAATATCTTGTTGCCAGTTTCTAGGGTGGTTTTTTTTTTCCCCCTTCATTATTCCATTTTTCGATGAGGGATTACTTAATTCCCTGGCATGTTGACTATGCATTAGAAATTAAATCTAAAGGAAACTGCCTCTTTACAAATCTTTCCTATCACATTTACCAGAGTCATTATTTAAAATCATCTCCTCTACTTCAAATGAACCTAAAATTAACATAGTTGTTCCAAAACCCATTTGCTTGTTGACTATTAATGAAGAGACAGAAATTCAAGATTAACATCTTATGAGCCAAGTTTGACAACTGTGACCACCTCAGTTCCTCCCTGTTGCTGTATAATGCTGGAGAAACAGTTATTTTGAAACTCTGATATTTACATTGAGATGAACGTCTCGTCTGCTCACGCAATCATGACTGCATCTCAAACCTCTGTCAGAAACCTAAGTGCGCACCTCTTTGGAAGCGCTCGTGCTCATAAGAAATTAATTTCTTCTGTGAATTCACCTCAATTTTTCTTAAAACACTACAGACAGATGTCTCAAAAATTCTTACATAAACCCTTTGGTAACATTTAACCACGCAATCTCTTTTCTAGTATCATTGCAGTGCCCTTAGCATCACCATTTCACTGATTTATTTTTTCCCCTCCATAGAGTTTAACAGCAGTTGCACTAAAACTTATTGTCCCTATTCAATGTGGAGTAGGGAGACCGCATAGCAATAGTCCCCGTAGAACTCAAGTCCCGTCAGCCGCTTCTTTGCCTCAGGAGGCTCCCTGTGAAATCACTCTGGAGACTATAAATAATCCCCAGAAGTTGCATTACAGAAGTTGTTATTTCTCATCAATTACCAAAACCATTCAACAGTAGTTGTTTCCAGCTCTAATGAGTAAAAACAACCAACCAACGAAAAAAACCCCACAACTTTTAGCCTAGCTGTTTGAGACACATAATTGAAAGAGTTGCTGCAAGATGTTCCAAATGCGAAACATTACTGATGTGCTTCAAACTCTGCCAGCAAAATTCACCTTCCCTCTTTGCAATAGAGATTAAGAAAAATAAGAAAAAAGCTTCTGTTACAGAGAGTGACTTAAAGTGTTGGGGTTTTTTTCCTAATGAACGCTAAAAAACAGCGAAAAAATGAAATTTAACATGTATATTGCTTTGAGTGTAAGCAGTATTTTTGAGCTCAACAATAGCATGGCTTAATTTCCCCAAAATAAGAGCTGGCACACGATGCATGTATTGCAAGGAGAGAAGAGGAGAATCAAACTCGTGCAGTACCAAGCACTTTGCTAGCATAGTGAGAACAGGCATTTGTAAAACACAAAGATGAACACTCCAGAGCATCACAAAACTTGTGTACGTGGCTAACTGACAGCACGCCTTACAGGGCACAAGTACAGTGCTAATACTTAAGCAAATACGCTGCATAACAGCATCGGGCTGCGGCTGAGCTAACGCAACTAACACAGACCAGGGGCTCCAGCTGCCTTGAATCCGGACAACCTGAAACACAGGCAAGGCAAGGTGGGTGCCCCGGCCACCAGTCACCCCCCCTGCCCCCCGGAAAGCAACCTGGCCTGATGCGGAGGGGCTGCCACCCACACCTACAGGTTACTTCCAACAGGGACACTGATGTGCGTTGTCACACACGTGTACCCCCTCCAAGTATTAAGCTGCCCGTTTTCATAAAACCTGCATGTGAGATTAGTGTGTTCGAGACCTTGATATCTTTGTGAAGTTTGATTAAAATAATCCAAGAGATTCCGAAGTTATTGTGGGACAAACTATGGGGGCCTTATTTCCTTAGAAACCAGGCAGCTGCCCCTCACCCCCAGTGGTTTACATGCATCAACCTAATTTGTGTTTCTTATTACCCAACTTCAAAACTTAACACTCTCTAGTGAAATTTTTGTGTGTGTGTGTGAATGAGTATTAATGCATATATTACAGCTGAGATGTGATTTCGGGAAAACAGAAAAATGTGGGAGCATAACCATACGTAACCATACAATTTTAGTAACATTCCACTTACAGATAAGAAAACGCTTTTTTACTGTAGGGGAGACCCGACAGTGGCACAGATTGCCCAGGGAGGGTTGTGGAGGCTCCATGCTCAGAGGTGCTCAAAACCTGGCTGGACATGGCCCCCAGCCTGCTCTAGGTGACCCTGCTCTGAGCAAGGAGGTGGGACCAGACGGTCCCCAGAGGCCCCTTCCACCCGCAGCCATTCTGTAATTCTGAGATTCATGGATGGGAAAACAAAACAAACAAACAAACAAACAAACAAAATTATATACTATATACTAATTACTTCCTACCTCTCACCTTTTTTGTCTTCCTCTAAACCTGTATTGTTGGTACTATCATCCGTCAAAAAGGAAGTATGCTGTACTGCAGTGCAACTTAGTGAGACTATTAACTACCATCTCTAATGAAACAGAAGAGACTAATCTAGTGCCAGTAACCCAGATGAATGAAATGCACGTTGAAAATTGTATGACAAATAGTGAACTACATAGGCTACCGCATGCATTTTAGCCAAGTTGTAATTAGAAAAAGTGTGAAAATGCCTATTATCCTTTCTTGTCAATAAATTTCATAATTGCTAAATTAAGTGAAAAGCTAATTAGTTTTCATCTCATATTTAGGCTCCTATACTACGTCTGTTTTATAGTTAAATTCTTGCATTACTCCCCCCCATACTTTCCGGTGTCAGCATGTCTTTAGTTAATGGAAGTGTTCATTTATTTCTCAAATATTTTTACTTATAAACCCAATCGATTCAAACAAGTACATATTTAAATGTGTTCAGGCACCTGTACTGTACAGTTCCTTTGATGGATTAATTTAGGGCGTTTCAATTAGTTGAAACATTTCCTAAGGCAACGGCCACCCCTATTGCTGCTGACTGAAAGAAGGTCCTTGTTTATTTAGGAAACTGGGCGAATGGGGCTCCTTTCCTGAATTACACCAACGGGCCAAGCCTGTAAACCTCCGGAGCCCACAACAACAGATGAGTTTGTGAAGAGAGAACAGGTTGGACAGTCCTGCTGAGCACTTGGCCTGGTGCTTGCTGTCCGCCTCTTGCTACAAGGGCGAACAGCTGAAGAACGTGTTTAAAAACAGCTGCTGGCAGCAAAGCCGTACACAGATAGCGACTGCTGGTGTCTGCAGGCACGAGACTGAATTCCCGTTGTCTGGATTACTGGGGGCAATTTATGCAGTGTAGAAGCTTGATACCGTTCTAAGGATGTTAAGGGAAGCTGGTGTGGGTTGTTGTTTGGTTGGTTTTTTTAATAGCTGACAAACAGCATCTCAAGCCCTTCATATATTCAGACTATTATAAAGAACGAACCTTGAAAAGGCCAGAAGAGAAAAAAGGCCACAACGCTAAACTTAGTAGTTTTCAAAAAAATATCTTACGGGTGTCAATTTGAACTTATTTTCTCATTATTAAATCATGTATTTTAGCAGCATAGGGTTAGGTTTGGGAGAGGGACAAAGGCAGACTCTGGTGACAGTTAAAGTTGGAGAAGAAATGATATCATAAGTGGCCTGAATAATCAGAACAGGATTATTAAGTGAAGGAATAATGCACAAATACAGATAGCTAAACGGAAGAACAGAAACACAAGAAGTACGAGAAAAGCTGTAATACGGGAATATACATGATGAAAAAGTTACGAAGGCAAATCATGAACATCCTGGCCATTCCACAGCACCTGAAGACTACTTACTAGTGTTCAAATATGTACATTTACATATACGAATATGTATGTACAAACACATACAAATAAGTTCTGGTTCTGATAAAATGGGAAATTCAAAACCATTCAGCAATATCATAGTTTTGTTTTTGCTGACTTTAATGAGAGCCCTCTTATGCCTTGCGAAATTCTCCAATATTGGATTAACAAGAATAGATACTGCTATAAATATTGCATATTCACTAGTCAGCTCAAGAGTGCATAAATAAGCGGTGCTGCTCTGCTTCAAAATCCTAGTAGTATACTCCACCTATGTCCTCATCAATCAGATGGTATACAGTATTCAGGAAGGTAATTCTTCAAACTAATAGCCTAAAACCAGTTCTATATAGAAACTACTTGCTCTGTTATTTTTCATTCATACACTGAGTTTTTCTTAGTACACCCTTCCCCCCATTGGTGTAATGAGGGTTTTCCAAGGCTAAGACACAGATTCAGAAGAAGAATTGTAAAGAACTCTCGCCTGCTGGCAGTGAAAAAAATATGTATTTTCAATATTTATCTTTCAAAAACCTTATTTGTCATTAACTGCAGAACCTCAGTGATGCCATTAGCAACACAAATCTTGCAATGAGAGACTATAATTCCAAGGACTGTAACTGATTAATGTTAAGGAAAAAACCTAAGAGCTCTTGTATTTTGATAAAAATTTCACTGAATGCATTAAGAGTAGGTTCTGAAATGTACAGCTAATCTATCTTCAAAATACACTTGGTTTTGATTCAGTTATTTTAAATAAAGCTTAAAAATCAGTTTACATTTTGATTGTGTTACTTTTTCTAGCAATTTTTGTGGGGGAAAAAACAACCAGCCCTGGCATAGAAGGAAGTTTCTGTACACCTGATTGCGGTCTACAATACATCAGAAGTCAGGCTAGTTTACTGGGCAGTTCTTACTGTTTTGAAAGGAGATATTTGGGAAGCATCTACACTAACCTGAACCAAAGACTAGATCTACACAAAGGGAGAGGTAGAACAGATCAATGAAACTCAGAGGATGCAACAGCACATGCGCTGTCTTGTATCTTACATCCAGCTCTTTTTCAACCCTCTTTTGCCCCGAGATGTTGGTCTCATTAGTTATTCCCTGAAGTTTATGTTATGGAAAATAATTTGGAACAGGAATAGGAAAAAGAGGTAACTTGTCTGCATGACAATTCAGTGAACATACAAATATTTATAAACCCCTCACTTTGTAGGAAGATACACTTTCCCCTGCGTATCCTCAACAGACTTAAGCATACTTCCAAGAGACTCTAAAATTACTTCCATACATTTTTAAGGTCCTTATGAAAATTAATATCTAAATGGAAAATAGCGAAAACTTGTACTTAAAAAGCTGCCTGATGCTCACTGAAATCATCAGTCAGAATAGAGGCCTTCACCAAGAGTCAAATGAAACCTTTGGGGCACTGCCCTCACATCAAAAAGTACAGCAGTAACAGGATCATGGAGGAGCTCCCTGCATGTTACATGTGTTTTAATTTAAGACAGAGAAAAAAAAAAATTAAAAAGCAAATATAAGTGGCTATGTGTTTTTAATTTAGGTCAGTTATTTAATGCTGAACTTGTTAAAAAAAAACTCCAGTGCAATAAAGTAACAAATCTAAAAACAATAAAAAGCTGCGTCTCATTTGCTAAAGCATACCAGTAAGAAAGTTGTCTGATCTGTACAGATCAGATCAAGGTGCTGACTGCTAACTGCAACACACTCAGGTAAAATCAATTCAATTCTTCAGGCTGACAGGAGCAGAGTTCCTCATAGATTTTGAAGTTAATGATCTCAACTATTCTTTGCAACATTCTCCATATTGTCTTGCTATTGGGCAAGCCCAATCAAAATTAAAGCAAACCCTAAGCTCCCCCAGTCCTGTTCCAATATATATTGTTATTAAGTTTTGGGAAGGGGTTGTAGGCAAGACGTGTAACCCTGATTTCTTTGCCCTTGAAATTAATGGAGATGCAGTTTATTTAAAGTTATGAGCTGCAATTTTGTTATTTGGGAATGACTTTCCAGCAGTCTGTGGGTGGATGCTGGTAATGAAACAGGGAATTCAGAGCTGTTGGGAGCATAAGGCCAAGTAAGCTTAATAGATATATATTCTCTAATAATAACTATGTACCTACTGTCAAAGGTCAGTTAACTCATCACAGAGATCCTGACAGTTCTGAAAACTAAACATGGCATGAAACCACTAAAAAAAATATTCAAGGTAAAGTTGCTTCGTTTTAATCAAAACATACATAAAGAATAAAATACTCAGTCTTCTGTTTCAATGAATTCAAGGACAAATCCTTTGTCATGATTCCCTAAGACTTTAATACAAAAACATGGTCATATCTGAATTTTAAAAGATCTTAAATGATCTTAAAAGCATACAGTTTTGTATTTGGCAAGAATTTCACCAACCAGACTGAAAACCACCTATCAGACCATAGAGAAAAAGTGGTGAGAAAGCGGTAAGGGTAGCAGCACACATTTTTTCAGGAGAGGAGAGTATCTTACTTACCGAAGCACACTTCACTTCTCCTGCTCACGGCCACTGAGAACGCTGCTGCAAGGACCATTCTCCCAGTGCTTTGCTTTGCATTGACCATCCCAACCTTCCCACCTTTCCAAGAGTCTCACTCCTGGCTCTTCTCTGCAATGCTTGAGGCACTAAACGCTCGCCTGTACTCCTAGAGCCTACCTGCCTCAGCTCTCATTAAGCGCTATGAATGCTACTGAGGTTAGACTAAATACCTTTGATCACTCGGCTCGTACTTCTTTTCTGTTAGTGTCATTGAAAAAATTAGGTTGGAAGGGATTTCTGGGGGTCACCTAGTCCAGCCTCCTGCTTGATGCAGAGTAAACATCAAAGCTGGATCAGGTTGCTCAGGGCCTGGTCCAGTCCATGTTCAAAAATTTTCAAGGACTAAGATTTCACAGCTTCTAGTCTGTTCCAGTGCCAACTAGAGGGGAAAAACCTCTTCCCTTGATCTGCCAGCTATACTCTTCCTAACACAGCTAATCCAGAGACAGTGTTTACTATTCTAGCATCTCGTACTACTTTTAATTTGACAGTCAAAATAATTTTCCTACTGGCTTACAGTTCAATGTGAACTCCTCTCAAGAGATCATCCTATCGTCTTGACTTAAGCACATTTTCCTCAAAGATCTTCTACTTCAAATGCGGTCTTTTTCATAACAGGATTCAGGATATGGAAATGAAAACATGAAAAATTTGAATCAAGAGCAGCAAACAGAGATAAAGACAAGTGAAAGCTGAGGAGCGGACTTAGAAGTAATCAAAAAAAGTCTTGAACAGGTTATTTGGTGAAGTAAGAACAAAAAAGGAAGGTTCAAGGGCATATCTGAACAGCACAAAGGATAAAAGAAGATGAATTTGGGTGACTTAAGAGGATAAATAAAGGTAGTAGGAGTAACAGTTTTAAGTACCTGGAGGACATTCTCTATCAGGATGCTGGACTTGAAAACTTAGACTCTGAATGAACTGACAACATGGTACCGATCTCAGATAGTTGCAAGTATTATAAGGCACAGAGGTGTGTGTCTCAGCACCTGCTGGGAGGTTATACAGGCCAGGAGACCCTTATTCCCCATCCGCATATACATTTTGATTATTATTTTTTAATTCTATTGTACTGGGGTTTTTTTCCCTCTTCACAAGGGAGGAAAAGCTTGTTTCTCATAACCTATGCACCCCTGTATAACCAAAATCTGCTTAAATTGGTACACATTTCTGCCACTCACACTAGCATAGACCGAATCCCACTTTCTGCACGAGGTAGCTAACTGCAAAGATACACTGATACACCACACAATGGGAAAGCAGCAATCCTCTGTTTCTGAGGTCTTCCTCTTGTCTTTAGAAAGGATGCATTAGTAACACAGAGATCAGAAATGACTGCCTTACCTGCTCTTAAGAGAATTAATCCAAGTTACTACAATTTTGGGAATTACAATGTTATAAAATGGGAAACATTAATAAGCATGTAAATTATCATATTCATCTATTTATCCTATTCCATAACGGTAATTTTGTTTTATTTCTTAAGGCCGGCAATCCTTTCATGAATGACTTCAACAGATTGGTTAGAAAAAGGAGTTATTCCCAGGTAGGAATTACTAGTACGTTTTATAAACATCTTCAAAACACTGTAAGTATTTCTAATTCATCTATACAGCACATGAAATAGGGCTTCCACAGTCACATTACATTTTTTGTCCCTTTGGCCACTTCAACTTTCTAGCTTCCTCACTTTATGAACAATGCAAAGGAAAGGAACACCTGGGAGCCAGTAAGTGTGAAAGTTAATTTCAAAGAAATACTGACTATGAAAAGGATGAGTTGCCATTCATCTCAGTTTAGCGTACTTTAACACAGGCAGATGTAAGTATTCCTGTCCTAATATCATGATAGAAAAATAATCTATTTATTGTATCCTGGCTGTACTGAATAGACAAGGATAGGAGTCACTGTTTTCACATGCTGTCATGCTGCTGCACACCTTTTCATTTCTGAATGTTGTATTTTTTCCACTACTGAGAAGAAAATTCTCTTCAGAAGTAAACAGCATGAGCGATTAATGTATGAACTATGAAGATGCTTGCAAAACTTCTCTTTAGATTAAAGCAAGTACAGGCTAAATTTCAAGGCATTTTCTTTCACTATGGTTTAGTAAAGAGATGATTTAGATGTCTAGCACAGAAATGTGCTAGACTGTGATAGATAAAAGATCAAGAAAGACTTTTTTGTGAATATTACCAATTATTGTGTGCTAACAAGCTCTTTAAAACCTTCCCAGGAACAGCTGAAGTTTTTATAACTCAGAGGCAAGGATCATCACAGCTATAGCTGACTTTTAACAAACTTTTTGATATATTGACCCCAAACCCATCTCTTTAGATTATCCAACCACACTGGTTATAACACACTTAGTCTAAAATGCACAGGATGCATTCAGTGTAAAGGATAGTTCAGGTGACCATATCCACTATTTTTAATGAATGAGGCTGATTTTGTAAAGTTGAACAAGGTCATAGTGAAACTAAATCCTACAATTGCAGCAAGTCCTTAAAATTGTTTACAGATATGACTATTAGGATCCTCACCATTAGGAGGATTTTAATCTACAATAATCATAACACTTTGAGAAGGCTCTTAGATAACCAGTACTGGCAAAGTATATCTGCAAAAAAGCAAGCTTGAGTATATGTGCTCAAGCTCCTTTGAGCAGGAGAGGAAACCAATCTGTCCATCCAGATAGATATGGAAGCACAGAACAGATAATACAACACATCACAGAAATAGGCAATAAGATGAGATAGTAAAAACCCATCAACATACATCATCTGATCATGGTACGATGTCATCTCCCAGCCTCTATTAGCTATTGCCGCATCAGTGCAAGTCCCAGACACTTTATCCTGTTTATAATTGCTGATGAGCAGTAATAAGGCCTCCATGCCTCAGCTCCTGTCCGTTCCACTTCAGCACCCACCTATTAGGTTATAACTTTTATTTACAGCCTTGCTTGATGTGCTGTTCTATTAGTACAGTTGGAAACTGAGCAGGGGGGAAAAAAAAAGAGCATCCCTAATGGGCACTATTATTGCCAGGGCTGGGTGATTTATTATGGTGCTCGAAGGCTGTTCCATCATCACTTTCCTGTCGGTGAGAGAGCTCCAAGAAGGCTGGATTTCTAACACAATGCCCTCCAGAAATCAAACACTAAAGAACACCTTAAAAGTCCCTTGGAACACCAATGAAAAACATACCTCAAAGTTGTTTGAATGTTATAAACCCCTTTCAATAATCTTTTGTATATTTTTTGCACAGGAGCTTAACACTTCAGAGCAATTAAAAAAAAATAAAATCTAATTAGTGGTGTACCAGGTCTTTTTCTCCTTACTCAACACATAAATATTGATAAAAAATTATTATACAAAAGTAATGATTCCTTGGTTTTGGCTCTGGCTGAAAATTTGTGTACTTCTATTTCCACAACCTGCCCTTTCTGTAATTCCTAGAAGGCTGTCCTCTTGAGTGTACAGGTTCAGTCTCAAAGCATTTAGATTTCTGGCATTGCTATGATCAAGCACACACCATAGTATAAGAACATCAATAAACCTGAAACTTCAAAAAGGACCATACACCTGCTTAACTACTTTGCTCAAGCAGTGGAAGAATTATTTGCATCTTCTAGACTCAAATTTTAAACTAGAAAAAGCATAGAGCAATGAGACAGATACTGTAATCTCGTACAATATAAATACTACCGCACCCATCTAGGACAGATATCCTCATGAAATGTGAGCTATCTGCACGTATAACTATACAAAATATTAAAGATGCACGTTTCTCATGAACTGCTACTGAGAAATACAGTACTTAAAAACTCAATGACTTTATGGATATAATGTATGAATTGATTGTATCATTACTGCATTTTATCTGCTTGTTTCTACTGCCTTCTCTCCCGCACAATTAAAAATTAACTGAGTGCACTCACACAGTCCCACCCATTTTTTTCCAGCTTTCTTTAAGCTGCATGAAAATGTTTTAAAATCTGGCTGTTTAGAATTGCATATTAAATCATCATTACAGCAGAAAAAGAAGAGTAATATGCCACTTAGTACTGCACTTTCACGACACGGGCACCCAATATAAATGGGATCTGGATGCCCTACTGACTAGAGTAAGCCTCACAGTATCTGCCATCAATCGTAACATTACCTAACCATTAAGAAACAAATCAAAATACATCAGAAGCTATACACTAGGCCACACAGTCCCATCTTTTTTCCTACAAAATCTTCAGACCGCTGGCTCTCAAAAGCCTTTGAGGCATCATCCAAACTAATGACTGCAAGGCTTTATTCATTCGTTTCACTATAATCCTTGTCCTATGGGCACACTTCGGAATAGAAATACTTTTTACCACAGCGATGATTCTGGCAAACAGGAGGAGGAAAAAACCCACTACTTGGTGTCATAATACAATTTTTTATCTGAACAGCTCCTCCAGCATGCAAGTTGACAAGTGCATGAGGTAAAAACTCTTTTTTTTGTAAGAGAACTTTTCCTGTGTCTTGGCAGATTTATTGTTTTGATCTTTCTTCAATGGTTACATTAATGCTAATAAAATATGAAAGGTTTATGTCTTCCTTAATGTCCTCCTGATGGGAACCTGCATACAAGATAAGTAGGTCAAATCTCTAATTTTCTGTCTCAAATGCTGATATATGGCAGACTTTAGGGAAAAACTATGCTTGAAGGGGGAAAAAAATTATGCAGATGAATTCCACCAAAACATTCTTCCTTCAAAGCTCTTCCAAGCAGAAGAAATGTAGAATACTTACAGAAAAGAGGATTATACGCAACATGTAGTATTGACAAATACTGCTTGTATCACTTAAATAGCTTCCTACGAAGGGACACTAAGCTGAAGTGAATGTAGTGTGAAATATCCACCTACATAGTCTGTTGCTTATGCCTGAAGATGTCACACCATTTCTGGGTAATATTTTGTAGCCAACGTTTTCTTGTCAATTCCCATATTTATCTGGATTCCCAAATGCAGACTTTGAAAACATTTATTTTATACATATATTTATATATATAATTTTCATTTTTAAAAATGAAAGTTTGCTGAAAATTCAAGCTGTGGAGAAGAAAACTAACTCCTGGTAACAGGTTTATTAGTGTAAGGGACTACAAACAAAAGATGCAGATCACTGAGCAAATAATGTAAAAAACATTGGGGGAAATTGAGGTAATACAAAATCATTAGGTTTAGTTGACTGAAGATGAAACTTGTGACATCAAATTAAGAAGATCTCCTTATTTTCTCGCTAAATACACCAAATGATCAACATACAAGCATGTAGGGACCAAACATTAGCATAGACCGAAAATAAGAACTACTGAGCAAAGTTAGCCAACCATTTAATGGATATTTTTCAACATGTCTAGTAGCTTCATCTGCTTTATTCTGAGGAGCTTTTACTGTTGCCATTTGACACTCCAAATAGTGGACTTACTTGCCTTTTTGCTAATCACAAGCACTTTTTTTTAAAATATTCCTATAGTACTCTCAGTTTTCAGTATATATAGCATCATAGAAAGCTTTTAAATTACCCTGCAATGAAAACCAGAGTTAAACATTACAACAGCCAACGTATAAAGAAAATACGATTTAGTAATACCGTGAGCAAAACAGAGTAGTTTGCAAGGGATACAGTGGCAAACATTCCGTTTTGTTTAGGTACACCTCCATGCTTACATAGAAAACAAAATCCACAGTCTTCCTATTCTGGAGAAGCTGGATCCAGTATCTTCCAGTGCCAAACTCAGAGAGTTCTTTGGCAAACAGTACAGCATTGTCACAGATTATCATGCATTACTTGAGAGGTCTGCACCTGCACCAAGTGCAAGGTAATGTAGCTTCTCTTTAACCTTCCTTCACTGCAGACCAAGCCAACTCGCATCATCGCACATTTGCTGCAAGCTAACAACATGTATATATGGAATAACTACAGTTCAGCTAAACGTATAGTAACTTGAAACACTTTTTGAAAGAATGACTTCAGAGGTAATTTACCTTGAACTCCTGAAAGAATGAGAGCCCTTAATCAAACAGGAATACCCTTCTTTTCTGCACACTCAATACAGCTCAATTTGCTAAATGCAAATATAGGCAAAAATTATTTTGGAAACACACACTGGTAGAACACTACCACTACCCTAGATGCCTGCCACTGCCACTCCACAGGAGGTTATGGCTTCCCACAGTGATGCTGGTGGAAAGGATCATATGAGCTCTCCTTAATCCATGCAAAACCAAAGCCTGAAAAAGATCTGAGCCAATGTTCAACTTGGCTGTGTGCCTCAACAAGCGCTCACATGATTCTTCGTGACAGCTCTGCTGCAGAAGCAGCAACTTCAGCCTGGCAATGACCTAACATGTCACTACTAACACCAGCTCTGTGAGAGATTATCCATCTATATCCTCCATGTAGAAATAAAGTCATGAAAAGGACCCAAAGCAGGTAAAATTTAGTCTCGATGCAAACATCAGCTGTCTATACTGCATCTTCGATCTGGGAAAGTAAAGTCAATATACTCCGAACAGTTTTGTACTCAATACTTTGCATTTAAAAGGTGGGATTTCCAGAACACTATCACAATCATTAGACTTAAATCAAACCGATTACTCCTACGTCTTACGTTTATAAAGATTAACTGAAAACATAGTATATTTATGGAATTATGTTTAACAGGACTCTGAGACGAACTATCTGCCATACAAATCCTTCTGTATATACATATTTCTGACAGCAAAGCAACAATATTTATCTTCATTTGGCATTTGCCAGATATAGTTACTACCCTTGACTATTAAACTATAACCATACAGCTACATATCATGCAAAATCTAACTCCTCGACCCCGACAAAACACATACCTGAGTCGCAAGATCTTTTGGTTGGTGTGGTTAACGAGGCATGAGCTGTACCTGTGCATGGCCCACCTGGAAACAGAGAAGATGATATGTCTCAAAATACCACCTATATTTAACATTTACAACCACATCAAGATTATACTTAGGAATATAAAACGCTGAGGAGCACTTGTCTTTGGAAAGCACATATGGAAGTAGTCTACTATTCTCAGTATTTCTTTCCCAGTCAAATCCGAGTATGTCTTGCACTGAAAAAACAGATGAGAAGTTGGGACAAAAAGACAAGTTATGTTATACTTTATAAATATTTCAAAAGGCAGTTTTAGGAAAATACACACTGTAATTGCAATTTTTCCAGCATTGACAAAGGTAATGTTTACGTCAGAACAAAGCTAGAAATGTATCTAACTAACCCAAAAGTTACGCAAGGGACGAAGTGATTGCTTCCCTGATGTTAACAGAAACGTTGTCACTGACTCCAGTGAGATAACGACTTTGCCTCTTATCTTGTTCTCATTATGTTTTCAAAGTGTGGCACAAGCATATGCTAACAAACTCTTTACATGTTTAAGTTTTTTTGTTGAACTCTGGACTCTTGCCCACTCATCTGGTATCTGCTTGGTAGTAAACTGCTTTCTGGCTTTTTTCTTAACATGCATCATCATTGAAGAGTTCTCCAGAGATCTTGTTAAAACAGCAACCAATTGAGTGTACTCAGTGACTTGCAGTAAAAATAGATAAATAAAAAAAATAAATCCCATCTAGTGAAGCCAAGACAAATTGACAGTAGCATTACCAGTGGTAATAACATATCATAGCTTTGATAATTGGATATTATAAATTGGATGATGCTAGAAAGCCTGAAATTAAGTTAGATCTAGTAGAGCTTGGTTATCAAAATACCAGTAATCAAGTTTGCACTGGACTGCTGGTGATATAGCGGTACTATGCTGGCAGTACAACAGAGCTTAGTATGACAGGATAACCTTTCACAAAAGTCTTCACACCCTGAAAAATACTTTTTCCCCTTAATTTTTTTTTAGTCTTTGCATATCTGGAAAGCAGCACTGTGGCTTTGGCAATGTTTTTCTCTTTTCAGATATTTTCAAGTCTGGCCCGGTAGTAAACTGCTTCTTTTTGCTTCTGTCCAAGATGCTCCTCCTTCAGGTTTTTCTATTATTTCTATTTTTCAGTAAGTATCAGGTCTTGGGTAACTTTCTCTACCCTGTAAAACTCATAGCATTGTAACACTACAAAAAAAGAAAGGAAACTTCTGCAATTGGGAGGGAAAGATGTGAGGAAATTATTTCAATGCATTTGATTTCAATGAAATGCACTTGGGAGCAAAGATCTCACAAGTTTTACACTTTCAGTTTTCCAGAGGAGGACTGATAAACTTCTTGAGTTTTCTGTTATCCCAAAAAGTCCCTCCAGCAACATGCACCATTTCATAAGCATGCAACAGGTAATCTTTAAAGGGGTGGTTACAAAGGCCAACGAGCCAGCGTCTGGCCTGCACGCAAACACTGAAGCCACTCATTAGGGCCTGGCCTGAGGTGAAGCAAAGTGAACAGGACACGGGACACTACCGAACATGACGTAAGAAATTGCTGAATGTGACAGGCAACAGCATAAGCAGCTGGCAGAAGTTACAGAGAGTGTTGTGAGGGATGGTTGGATTTTGCAGGCTGGTAAGAAGGGAGCTGGTGAGAAATGGCTGAACTCCACAGGTAAGTGGAGGGTAGCAGTGGGGACCTCTCTGCAGAGTCAAGTCTGCATATGAGAACAGCCAAGCTTGCTTTTGCAGTGAGGACGACTGGGAGGCATGGGGTGGATGCCTTCCCTGGCCAACAGGAAAGCATCCCGGATGGACAGATCAAGCATCCTGGTATCACCATATGTTGGTGCCCACTCCAGGCCTGACAGCATTGGCAAGCAACAACCACTTTGCAACCACCAGAAAGGGTCAAGTAAGTTCAAATCATTTTTTACAACATATCTTTTTCTAGGCTAGAATATTAAAAATGAAAATATCATCTTGATCTATGTTAGCAATACTATTGTAAAAGGCTCAATAAATGCCTAGTCTAGGGTTTGGTGCATTTGGGAAGAAAATCAATACTGCAACAGAACCCTTACCAAGTTTTCTATGGAAACCTTTTGCATATTCAAAAAATTACACAGCAGGTCTGTTAACTCAGTCTCAACTTTCAAAGACCAAGTATATAGTATTTGGTTTCAATATAGAATTTGTGTAAACAACAGGATATGGAATATATCAAAATATATACAACAGCGTATCGAATTTCAATGAACTGACCACAGCTGCCTCTTAAGATGCAGCAGCTCCTCTTTAAATAATTTTAGTTACATTCTCCCAGTTTTCATTGAATAGACATTGACAGGCATCATCACTGTGGACTATCAAATAAGGCTAATCCTTGCAATTATTGTACAGTAAATATTTACACTAGTTGATACTTCCAGCATCCAACTAAATATAAGATCTTTATTTCTCACTCTCTAAAGTACACTAAGTTGGTATGTATTCTGCACCTCCCTGTGTCAGAGTTTTTCTTTTATTTAATCTTCCCTCATTAGGTATTACTTTCATATAGCTTTGATTTGTATAGCACAGCACCAGAGTTTCAACAAAGAATATCTTGGGATTTGCATGCACGTACACCAGTGCCTAATAACCAGCGAAGGCAGCATGTCCTTTGCAGCACTTCCTTCTGCTACTGTTTTTGTTCCACCATTAAAAATGTCATGCATAATTCAATACTATGTAGTATGGGCTTGACTGTGCAATTCTACATGGAAGTCATTATGTTGAATCTTTTGGTATACATTACGGCTAATACAGGCATCTTTGTATTATTTGAAACAGGGCAGTATATTTCCCCCAGCTTTGACAGAAATTCTGCATGAAAGAAAAGGGAAGTCAGATAACAGAACACCAGTCCTTCTTGGCTATACACAAAGGTAGGCTTATAACTTAGCATGATTCAGGATATATCTGCACCTTCATTCCCAAACAAAAAAGTGTTTCAAGGCAATTTAACTGTGGTACATATAACACTTCATTGCACAGTGAAAGGCCACACATGTCTAGCTTCTAACATAACCCACAGGGCTGTATACTGCTATTTTCTTCTCAGCACAAACAAGAGATTAAAATGGAAGAATAAAGATATCTTTCTACTCTATATCCAATTAACAGATTAAACAATAGCTTCTGCTCCTATTTTTTTCCAATGTATGGCTTCTGGCATTTGCAATTCCTCTTCCAAACAAAAGCAGCCACTGCCCAGCAATAATGTAATCCCAAGAGAAGATGATTAAAAATACAAAAATACTAAAAGCTACTGAAGAAATTAGGAGAATTGTGAGAGTCACCAAGTTTGCAAATTCAAAGACAGAATTAATAAAGAACAAAACAAGATCCTTTAACTCGAACATTATCACATATTACAACAAAAGATCTTGTTAATGTAGCTGCTATGTTTTTGGCTTCTGATATCCCTAGCTTTCTGTAACTTACTGTTAACTGTACTCTAAATATATCAATTTGGAAAAACAGGTTCAAAACCAGTTTCTCTGCTAACTCTATAAAGTAGTAAAGTTTTATGTATTTCTTATATTTATATATATATGTTAATATTGTTATTATTTACTATTATAATTTCTGTATGTTTAAATTGACCTTTAGAATGCCTTTCTGCATTGTCCACCTCCCTTCCTGAAAGACGGTAACAATCGCCAAGTACCACCTGTCCTGCAGGACATACCCTGAGTCAGGGTAACTTCTTGTTTCCCCTTCCTGAAGTCTTTCTAAAGTGAAGTGACTCCACTCAGTCAGAACTTCCTGTGCAGGAAAAGCAAAATACTAGGGTAACCCCCCTCTTCTTGCTGTTCAAGGAAGTGCCAAGTTTGAACCCAGAGTACATGTGTCAGGTGTATTTGCACAGCACTTGGAAGCACTTACTGAGCAGAGGAAGAGATGCAGAATGGAGCAAAACCAAGCTTGTACAAGAGTACAAAGCCTAAGATCACAATAATACACTGAAACAATTACAGGTAACACAAAAACTGCAAGCCAGATAATGAACAAACATGAAAAATACATGAAGGAGCCTGAAGCTCAGTAACACTTGATCACAGTGACATAAGCACGCCCGAACGCTACTTTGAGCTTTCGGTACTGTGATGGTTCCTTCCCAGAAAAACCACACCAATTCCCTGCACGCAACAGGCTGGAAGAGGGTAATAAGAAAGAGCTGAATTTCCTTGGACAGCAGTGTTGTAGCCAGGACAGGGAGAATTTCATGGCTATTTGTAATACAGGAAAGAACCCACCTTTGGAATCCTGTCCAAAACAGTAATCTAGTTGTGCATTTCCTGAATTGGTAGAGACATAATCTAATTAATCTACAGAATTGAGTTTGAAAACAGTCATTGATTACAAACACCAATACATAAACAAACAGGAATATAAATCTCTAAATTCATTCTGCACTGACAGAATACACTCTCTTTAAGGAAAAAAAGCAAGAGAACTTTACAGCACTTATGAACCACTTATTTGCTGCAGAATGGGTAAGCTGCATGATAATTTAAGTGATGTCATTACTAAACAGATAAGACGATTATATAACATACAAACGCATACTTTTTAAAATGTAGTTTTACAAACCTGCCATTATTTACTTTTGTAGATTTTTATCTATATGCAGCTTTTGGAGATGGAAGTGAAACCTGGGCTGCTTTGCTGCTGCTGAACAGCTGGTAAATTTAACAACTGTAACGAAGTAAATGGAGACAGGATTCAGATTCCACTTTTTTCCCTGCTATTGTTTCACTCTGTTACCTGCTTTTCCTCAGTTTCCTCATTTGTAAAATAGACATGATACTCTCCTACTTTATAGGTGTAAGTTGAAGTGTAAAAATACACTTTTGAAACCAGCAGTTAAAATACATTTTTATAAATAATTTTTATGTAACCTTGATAGCTGTGCAGCTCTAACCCACATTTTTCTTATATGACTGTGTTTCTGTTTCATGTTCCATGGGGTCCTTTCACTTTAATAAATGGGACCCTAGGATACACTGTCTACTCTGCAGTGTGAAGCGACTATAAATCAGAGGGAACAATTAACATAGGTACTATTCCGCTGGTCTTCATTATGTTTCAAAATCATCATGCCACAGACATGGAAAGACGTGTTCATTTCATAAACCTATGTGCCAGATCTTTGCTTAAGATGTTAGAAGAACCAGAAATGTTCTTCAAGTGAAACTGGGACTGTAGGGATTAGATTGAAACTTACAGAAAGATCTTCACGCCATGAAAAGACGATGAAGGCGACACTTCTACTAGACACTGTTTTGTTCAAACTTCTAACTGCCTATATGTTCTGTACTGGCACCTAATACTAGTGGCATTTCTCAAAAGACAACTCAAATAGTCCACAACTCAATATGGTTTTATATTTGAAAGCATTCTTGCAAATTCCCAGAGAAAAAGTGTTTGCAACAATACTAAAAAAATACGTGTTTTGTGATGAATGTTCACGAAAATCCAGGTTTGATGATAATCCAAATGAAAAACAGAATTACTGTTAATTTTAACATCAAAAACAGTACCAAAAGGCTATTTGTACATAGCATCTAATGAAAACAAGGCTAAAAATGAAATCCCTTAAGATGTAAAACACCTTTTACTATTATCTAACTTAATAAAAGAAAAAGCCTGAGAAAATAGCTAGTTCTTATTCTGTGGCATAGAAATCCATAGATGACTGTAATACCAAAAAACAGCCAGGTGCATATTATATATTAGAGATGTGTCCCCTCTTGCTCTGATACAAGACACACAAAATTGAGTACAGGAAGAAAGAACACATGACCATTCTTCTGACTTGATAAGGAAAATTAGAATTATTCATCATCACCATCACCCAGCTGCAGCTTTCTCAGTTATGTTTGGGTACAAGTTTAATTGTGGGTCAGGTAGGCTAGTTTTGTAGTTCAGCATGATTTTAACAGTTACTGCATTCTTTTGGATCAGAGAAAAACGTACAAACTGATATCAGAATAAATCAGGTTAGCAACAAAGCAAATTATTTTCTACAACCGTCTGTGACAAGCAAGACAAAACCAGGCAGCTAGCTTGGTCTGTTTATACATTTAATACTTTATAGAAGTGGGTATGCATGTAACTTTCAGTCAGAGATGAGCCAGAAAACAAAGTTCCCCATAGCTAGAATTAGAAAAAAAAGACAGGATGTACAAAACTGACTCCTACTGCAATGAGCGACTGAATTCTCAAAGCCAGGGCATTTAGAAAAGTATACAATGGATAGCATCCAAGAGCAATTGTTATTTTAAAAATTGCTGTCCTTACTTAAAAGGCACAAAACGTAATTAAGGATATCACAATAATAATTCAAAATATGAAGTACTTTCAGAGCATACATAGGAAAGCTGTCATCTCTGTCTCTGCTGACAAACCCAGGCAAAATGCAAAAACTGTGAAGTCGTTATAAATTGGTAGAAACCTTTTGCATAGTGTCAGAGAGAAGGCCATTCAACAAAAAAGAAAGAAAGAAAAGAAAGGATGTACTTGTTTATCCATTTTTCATAAGGTTATGTTGAAAAAACTGACATAAGGTTTTTTTTTCATTTATTCCAAAGACAGAAAAAAATATCATTACTTTTCTAGTACTATAGCCTATGTGGCTTTTACACAGTCATGCTTCAACAAGCCATGAAATTCAGAGTATAAACATCCAATAGGTGCAGTAGAAAAAACAATCTCTCACCTTTCTGCCAGAGATCTTTTACAGAAGCCTGGTGCATCTCTGTCTCAGACGTAGTACACTTTAGGTACATAAAGTAACTTCACCAAAATAACTTCATAATCAGGGGTATTTCAGTGCTTGCAGCACATGCAAATGCTTAATAAAATAAACAATGTTTTAAAGCATTTTTCAAACTTGTCTTGCAAATTTAAGTGTTTGAGATAAGCTAATGATGTTTTAAACATTTAGCTTGACATGCAACAGTTCAAATTCTGGAGGGTATACAATAATTAGCCAAAATTTACAGACATTCAGTCCTGAAAATTCACATTTAGGCATCTAAAATTCAGCACACATAGAGGTAAGGTGTGGTCAGTGATCATCACCTTCTTTCTGGGCTGAAATCTCCAGTGTATTTTTTGACATTTACAGCAATATCTCACATCTTTGTGTGTCTTCTTATAAAGTCTTCAGTGCAGAAATGTAGAGCATTTAACTGTTCTAGAAACATCAGATATTCCTTTTGTCCTTTTTCGATTGTGGTTCTTGCTAATTCAAGGAGGCCAGGAAGAGTTAAGCACATAATTAAAATAAAATCATGTCAACCGAAGCTAAGAACTAGTGAAATATCAAATCTGATCCAGCTGCCAGAGTCAGAGTTGTTCACACTGACATTTCTCCTGTCACATAACAACACAGTTAGTTTTAAACCTGCACAGCATCAGCTTTAGGTCTACTCATATAGTGACAGAAAAATAATGTGACAGCCCCAAAGAAAGCAATGAAGGCCTGAAACTAAGCAAAATTATTCCATGTGCAGTGTGACCTTTTCTTTACCAAAATACATAGAACCTTCCTTAATAAGCTAATTCTTTTTAATGAGTGCTAGTGGCTGGAGGTAGGGAGAGAGAAGTGAGAGCCATTGTCAAATCCCTTTTTTCCCTGTCTGTTAAAAATAAACAAAAACCCTGCCCACCCAATAAAAAAAGGAAATCGTTGACAGAGCAACCAACTTATACGGTGACTGACATTGAAATAACTACCATTAGGACCTCCTAAATGAAGAGAGGAGATGGAAGTGAAAAATGAGAATAGATGAAAACTATACAAGAACAGAGAAACTTATCTGCACATAAAGCAGCAGAAGAACAAAAGTTAGACTGATTTAACCATCTGTTAAGAAACAGTTCATTAAAATCCACGCAAATGTAGACTTAGTAAAGCCATACCAATATCAATATACTCCTTGTCTGCAAAAGTTTGTTTCAGAAAACTTACTGCAGCTGATGAGACCTGAAGGTTCTGGATAGAAAAAGGCAACTCAAGGAGCATATGGGGGGGGGTGGGGGGGGGAGGAATTCCTAGAATGTTCCACCTGCCCCCCCCATTGCAACAGCATTTTTTTTAAATTGGTGATAAGTAATACTTCATAAAAACAAAACACATGTGAAGGAGGGGGAAAAAAAAAAGTCCTGAAGCTTGCGTCACTGTCTCTGGGCATAAATCGTTAATACATTTTTGTTGATTGTAAATGTAAGACTGAGAACTACCTTTCATCTACTAGGGGGAGAGATACTGATCAGCAAAGCAGCCACTGGGGTAGGTGATTATTCAGAACTGAGGGTGGCAGGAGATGGAAAGTCACTACAACCTGGTTGTGTATATAAGACACTCAGGAATGCAAATGCAACTCTCACCGAAAATCAAAACAGTAACAAAACAAGGCGGAAATACTTGCATATTGTCAAACTGAACTCCTGCAAAATCCAGTCCAAGGAACTTTTCTCCTGTATCATTCATTCTGTGTTAAAAAAGGAAATGGCTACTTAAAAACAAGTACAAAAACCTGCCTCACTTTCTCTGGCACAGAATATGAATCTTACCACATGAGATTTCTATGGTTCTCTTCAGTTGTCGTAACATGAATGGAATTTGTTAATTGCCTAAATGACTTGCTGCAATTCTGTCCTATCTGTTTACCTTACGGACTCAAGTATTAGGCCAAATGCCTTGATGTGAGACTCTCCTCAAAAGCTTGAAAGGGAAGAGAGGGGAGTGGAATGCCCCATGAAAATCCTTCCTGAGTACTCCAATCTTTCCACACTTGATAGGGATTACCACAATGATCCCATATATTGATTTCTGGGGAATTACCACAATTCTATTCAGAACAGCACATAGCTGTACATCATCACATGGCACTGCAAAATATCAATCTTTGAAGAACACAGCTGTAATGAGAGTACTGCATGCTTTATAGAACTTGCTACAAAATAAATAAATATTGCATAGAAAAAGACACCCTCAAATTAAAATCAAGAAGCCATTTAAAGTTTGGGCATTCTTCATTACGGGAAAGAATCTTCCATGCTGAGGCCATTATCCATCAGAAAAGCTCCATCTGTGTATAATTATTTCTGATAAATGATATTAAGCTTCATTAAAGAGGTAGTGGGGATGCGAGAAGACAGACAGCTCAAGCTGTAAATAAATCTCTCCACTGTATTTCACTTAAAATCACCTCAGCAGGAAGTCATAAAGAATTTTTTTTATAGGTAATATTTTCAAATGCTCTGCAGGCTGTGCTGCCTAATATCCATCACCTTCAGTGTATGATCACAAGCTTGCAGGGATGAAGGACACTATTTAATTTCCTTCCCTCCTTCCCATCCCTGTAATCACCTTCCCACTTAACCCTAAGTCCTTCTCAGCCACAACAGAAACACTTTGTTGTAACATAATTTAATTCCTAACTGAACAAATTTTCAGAAAACCTGACCCAGTAAGCACTGGAGAAGCACCCTGTAACACCAAATAGTAGATCCTGGCTAATAAGCCAGCAGAGGTGCTGAAGTCCCCCGCCTTGTGAAGGCCCAAATGTGTTGCTGAAGCATAATGTTTTGCTGAATTCTCTAAGAAGGTTGTTTTAAGGCCTTGGTTTTACAGCAGACTACAGGTTTCCCCTGAAGAAGCGCTGGACAGAAGGAAGAGATGAAGGGTGGTCAGCAGCAACTGTGTATGTGAAGGAGAGACAAGAGTTACACGGCAAGTTTACTCTTATTACAAGAGCTGGTATCAGAACATTCACATTTGAACCCTGCTGTATTTCCGACAATATTCTCACATACAGATAAAAAACAATAACTCAATTTAAAAAATTTATTTTAGTTAGTCTAATAAACTACCACAATCCCAAAATAACACTTTGTGCTTTGTCCATAGCCAATCTGCATAAGTAAAAAGAATAAATATGCGAAGTCTACATACCTGTAAACAGAATAAATATTTCAGCAACTCAGCAAAACCATCCTATGCAAATAGTTAACACAACTGAAAACAAGTGGAGCATATTAAAGATTTTTTAGTCCTAGTGCTTTGTCAGCATTGTTATTTCCACCATTTGCCTCAATGTTGAAGAACCGGAGTAGCTCTCGCAGATTTCCTACTAAAAAATAAGCATGTTTTTCTTGCAATGTGTACATCTATTTACCAGCCATAACATAAAGTAAACTCAGCTCAAGAGGGATCCTCTCCACAGAGCACCTTCTAAAATAAAGCTACAGTTGGAGGAAAATGAAACTACAAATTACACATTTGAGCTTAAGTCGTAGAATGCAGATTTTAAAAGGCAATATATTAGACACAGGATGAACTTACATAGAGGTTTAGAATAATTTAAAAGACAACTTTATCTCACTATGTTTCCTAATCTTTAACATCTTAGCTTACCTTCAGGGAGAATTTTTGCCTGACAGAGTTCAATAAAGAAGACGGGTCATGAAAGAAGAGATGGATTACCACATGAAACTTAAGTTTTATGCAAGTAACCTAGCAGCAGTCTAGACAAACATGCATTATAGTCAGTGCTATGTGCAACTGCAATAACTAAAAACCAAAAGGTTTTAACATCAAATTTCACAAGATATTGGTGTTTATCCTAGAATATATATTAATTTACCAGTAATGTGAGAAGGAGTTTCTCAAAATGAGTGTGCCTCAAAATCATAACTAAATTGTATACTGCAGTTCAAAGAGCTGTAAAGTTAGTTAGAAAATCCTGCAACCTCTTTTAATTTGATCTTGGTTAAAGCCATCAACGTCTATTTTGTGAATAACTTCTAACCTTTCCCTTCGCCCCAAAAGATAGGCCATTTACTTCCAAAGGGAGTCAGTGAAACATAAGCCTGAAAACAAAGCAAAATGTTTACACCTCCTTTGCTGCCGCTTAGGACTCGTGCACTTACATTCCTCTTTGCTTGGTGAAGTTACATTCAGTTCTGTCAAAAGTTGCTGGTTGGAGTTAGCGGCCTGCGTGGTTAGAGAGGTATTGCTGTTGTCACTGTTTGTTTCTCCAGAGAACAAATCTGACTGGCTGTTGCTTGTGCTGGGAGTAGAGTCATCGTCTGGCTGTTTCTTCTGGAAATCTATCAAAACCAAGATTTCATACATCATCTCATTTGCTCAATCTAATCATCCAATTTTATGCAAAAAAACCCCAGCATAACAAAAATAACTCCAAAACACTGCCAGAGATATACAAATGATCAGAATGATGATATCTCATACAACACAGAGAGTAGTCTTCAAGTTTTTACTTCAGATTTAAAATATCTTAAAAGTTATTTGTTGTTGAAGAACAACAAACATTTTCAGAACTACACAAAGTTCTTGTTTCCCCAGCCATTCAAGAGCATCGAAAGCTTACCACTGTGTTTATCAGTATACAGCACATGGCATCATTTTAAAAATAGTTCACACAAAGCACATACAAAAGCATAAAGGAGAAACATCCAATGAGGGAAGAACTAAGGCATGTAATACAAGTATAAGGAAATGTTACACTTCTCTAAAAACAATACTTCTCACTGCTGTTATATAAAATCCCACCAGTAACAGTTTTGGTGAAGCTAGTGCAGACAGCTATGGTTCCAGTTAGCATGGGGGAGCTGGTGAGGGATTGCCTTTGCATCACTTGTTTGATGGGGGGTTGGGGGGCGGGCAGGGTTTCTCCTTCCTCTTTCCTTCACTTATTCCAACATTGGTATTAAAAGTTGCTCACTGATCTATGACCATAGAGTTTGACATAGGAAGCAAATCACTACAATACATTAAAGCTATGTACAAATGATTTGGCTTCAAAGTTTTCCTTTTTTTTTCTTTTTGGTCAGCAAGTGCCAAGTCATGCTAAGCCTCCAAACTGCTTCCATAGTCCCAATTCCACATCTTTGACAGATGCCATCCTCTGGCTTACCCTGCCCCCAAAGCAGATTCAGGTTTGAGGGGAAATACTCTTTCCCTTTTTAAGTGAAAATCCTCCCTTGAGGGCTTCTTCCTAAACCCACAGTCCTGATACCTGATTGATCACAGCATTAGTCTCAGTTCCTACCAGCTACACTGCTGGATTTCAGTCTGGCACAGCTCTGCCACTGGACGCTCCTGGGGAACACCCCTCCCAGCCAAGTGGATTTTGGTTTGCTTAACATCCAGTTACTCTCACAATGCAAAGGCATTCCTTGTAAAGAGACAGCTGAAGATGAAATGCATCACCTCTTTGTATTCCTAAATACTTTTTTTTTAAAAATGACATACAAAGGCAGAATTTATTCATTATGCAAACACATACATAAATCAGTATTCAGTTGCTCACTATTACATCATGACAGAGAGGAAAACAGAGCAGTCCATAAACATTTGCAGATGATGTGTTAGAAACACGGGTCACCAACATGACTCACTGGGATTGGGAAGCACTACAGTCAAACAGTCCTTAAATGCTGATTTAGGATTTAAGTGATTTGCCAGAGAAATTAAGCTGTAACTTCTGCTGTGGAAGAGTCAGCCAGAAGTCCAGCTTAGAGAGGAACAAGCTCAAAGCCAGGGAGGGGGAGGAAGGAGGCAGCAGACAGGAAATCATCCACCTCCGCAACACAGCTCTGAAAAATCAGTGGGATGCTTTTTGTCAGGGATGAGTTACTGGACCCAGGAAGATGTCCTACTCAGGCCTCACTAGTTACGAACAAAGTTTCACCCGAGCTGGGCTCTGGGATATTATTGGTGTGTTTGTGCAATCAAGAAAGCTTCAAGCACTTGGGATTCTGCACCAGCCACAATTGGACAGCTGCAGCAATTAGAACTGGAGCCACCACCCCAGAAGATACCCAACTCTTCATGCCTCTACTGAGGCCACAGTCCTGACAGAAGGGGAGCTCACAGCTGGAGACGTTTTGGGAACCACCAGTCTATAAATAACCAGTACAGAAAATAATTGAAAATCTCACATTTTGCCTGCAAATATAAGGTCACTACAAAGATTTTAAGTGTTTTATGTGAGATTGCATCCAAGGCAGTGCACAGAAGCAAAGCTGTGTTGTGTGCATGTATCAGAAGTGGGAGCAACTCCATCTTCAAGGAGCAGAGCAAAAATAATGGTTACGCTCAGTATTATACACAGTGAGCAATCTATAAAATGCATTAAAAAAGAAAGTGTAGAGTTACAGAACAGCAATAGATACTATGAAATATATTAAAAATCAGCAAGTTAAAAATTCTCAGCCAGTGGTTTGGGGTTTTTTTGCTAGATAGCTGCAAATACTTTACTCAGGCTGCACTAGCTCAGTGTCATCCACAAAAGGCATTTACAGAGAAACGTAAAACATTTTTACAAAATGGTCTATATAATAAAAGTCCTGACAGTCCTTTAATGACAGGATGGTAAGTACTAGTGCAACACTCTGTCTCCCAAAGCTGCAAGTTTAAGAGCACATTGACCAAGGTGGTTTGGGGTTTTTTTTTTTCCTGAAAAACTATTAACTTTTGCTCTTTGCAAATGCTCCTTGCCTTCATGAATCCAGGACCTCGTGTTCAGAACTAACTTTTACTCAGACTGCAAATCAATTAACTTCCAAAAAAGTCTTAGCCTGCTCAGTTGTGTGGAACCTGAGAACATCTCCTGTCCCCCCTTTTTAACCAATTTTTCACTGCAGACAAGAGTACTTGAGGAAAGCGTTGTGACTGCTGATCTCAAGCGCCCAAGACACACTAACTGTAACTGAAGTTGTACTACTTACTTACACTACAGCAAATTATTAACAGTTGCCTTAGTAATGTGGGGTCAACAGTAATACAGGACCTATTCAGTAACATAGTTTATATAATAAATTTGACCTAATTATCAACAGATTTCTGAAATATTGCTTCATGATTTGTGGTCCAGTACCTGGTACAAATACATATCTAATGACATACTGGATGAGCTGTATTATATTTCTTCTGTGTATCGCTGGATGGCATTTGGCTTCTGTTAACCAGGACTCTCGTTAACACAAATAACTTGCAGATCACCTTGATCTCCCCCCAAGCACAATAAAAGCTGGCAACAATTACAGAAGAGCTGTGTCTGCATAAATCCAGTTAAGCCTTAACTGCTTAACAAATGAAAAAAACCCAAAAATACACACACAATACAGGCAAGACCCTGGCAAGTTTTGAAGGGGAGGCTTCATTCTGATTAAAATCAGAATGTAATTCTGTTGACAGAACAATGACCTCTCCTAATAGGCTCAACGAGGAAAAAAACAGAACAAGAGTTGGCAAGACATTAATCATCATTTCCAGAAGTTTCTATTTAACTAGAGATGCATGCAAAACACTTCCCTTTAAATTAATTTTTTCCTTCATTTTTACTGAGACTTCCACTATGGTAGCAAAATTTGTGCCAAAATGCACAACGACTGACCAAAAATCCATCAAATCCACGTTCCCCTTTCCTAGTTAACGAAATGCAACTTTAACTTTTTACAGAACCTTCAACTGGTATACAGGTTTACTGGAAGCAAGCTTTCTCCATTTGTCAGAAAATATGTTTTCTTTTTCTTCTCAACATTGTCTCCTTTTCTCCACTGCCTTCAGGTTATAGGGGTTTTTTGGTGGTTGTGGATTTTTTTTTTTTTTTTTTTTAAGTGCAAGATACCTTTGTGTTAGTTACAAGGTGGAGCCAGCACTAAAATAAGATGTGAAAATTAGCCATTTCCTGCATAGGGGAATAACAGAATGAAAGATCTATCAATAAAATGCATGAAATCCGTCCAATAAACTGTTACTGCATGGTAGAGAAGGTGCCAGTGCTAAGCAGCAACCCTGCCAATCTTGTAGCTCCAAAATCCTTTTGCTTTGTTGAGTTTAAGGGTTGCACCCAGCATCTCAGCTAGCTGAGGAGGAGCAGAAAATCTCAGGCAGGGCTCCCATGCACTGGATGTTAATAGTAAGTGTGTTATTTTTGTTTTGTTACTTACGATTTCTTTGTAAACAAAACAATGACTATGTGCATATACAGACATGATACAAACATTTCATATTCTATAGATACAATGAATTCAAATAGTTTAGACTAAAAGAAAGGCAAGAAGCCAGATTTGTTTCCAGACTTCAGAAGACAAGTTCTTTTGCAAGACAATCTTTTTTCCATTTGTATTCATAAAATAACATTGATAATGAGAGCCGTTACCTTTACAGCTTCCAATTCTAACTCATAAAACCAGAGGTGTCACACAAAATCACATCTTCTGCACAGAACTAAAACTCTCTCGTACATTTGTCCAGTTACTGTTACCAGGTTAGGGTGAGCAACAAGAAAGAGCCCATCTTCCCAATATGTTCATTTCACTCATTACCTCAAGATCAAACTAACAAATATTTAGAACATCCAACCTCTTCCATCACCTAAAATACTCCCAATTCTGTGACACAAAAAAATCAGACACTCACAATTCCAGTATTTAGTTTACTTTAGCCATCAATATCCAACAAAATACCTAAGGAAATATTGAGTCCTCAACTTTTGCTTAACTATAAGGGGTCTGTAACTGAGCAGGGAACAACCCTGCAGCTTTTGGTAAGTTAACTTCTGTGATTACCTCAAGTTTCAACTGATTGTAAAGGCAAATACAAGCAATATCAGCGTGCCATAAAGCATTTTATTCTGAAAAAGACAGGCATGTCAAAATGTTACATGAAATGACTTAATACTAAGCCAGAGCTGCTTCTCATTTGCACTCATGCTATGGTATAAGAAATCATAAAATTTATGAAACTCTCAAAGGGTCTTAAACTTAAGCTCTCCTTTTGGCTTATTTTAAGGGTCAAGGTTACAAACACTTACTATTCTCTGGTCTATAACAGATGTTTTCATTAATAAGAAATGGGTTCACTGAAATAAATTACGGATGTTGCAAGAAGCATCAGAGTAAACAGCATGCTAAGAGGAGAAAATTAGAGTCTTTAAAGTAATTATTTTGGTTGATAAGCAATATTACACCATTCCTTTATTCTTCAGTCCTACAGCTCCCATAACTTAGCAATGTGAACTAGCAAAAAAGTTATTTGAAAAGTGTTTGCTTCTTACACTGCATTAAATGTGCAATCTGCACATTTTTTATTACCAGAGCATCTTGTTCTTTTACAGAGCATAAATTAATGTGTCACATCAAATGTCTACTAGTCCATTAGCATCACAACATACACAATAGACTTTTACCTTCCTCTAGTCTAATCAGAAAACAGTTCCACGCTTAAAAGAAAATGCATTTTGAAAGTACTCTATGGGAAGTAACACAAATATTATGACATTGAAACTGCTACAGTGAAATGTTTATTTTAAGTTATTGCATCATTTTATTTTTTCTTCCTTCACGTGCCTGGAAAAACTGTTCATATAAGACCATGGAATAGTACTGCAAGTCCTAAAGATTTTATTTACTTATTTATTGAGAACTCTTCACTGGACTTTTCTGGTTCATAGCTTACTGAAGGCATTTCAAGTGTCATTCATATATAACTACATTTTGCATAATATATTAGTGTGAAATGGATAAAACCTTTCCTTTAAGTAGATACCTGAATGCAATCTAAAGCTCCAATAATGGAATGGCAATAAAACTCCACTTGGGAGGAGAAGATTTTTTTTTTTCTTTTTAAATATCACACAGACAGAAAGATGCACTAGCCCACTTGCAGAATAAACACAGATATCCTGCCTTCAGGGGAATGCACCGTAGAATTTGCACAAGCATTGGTTGTCTTCTCCTAATACAAAAGTCATAAACTGGAATCAGAGGTAAGTACTGTACAAAACTGTATTTGCAAATATATAAACAATATATAACATATACACATATATAAAAAGATATTTCTTAATACATCCACAATAATAATAGCAACAATAGGTGGATGAATTGAAAATTAGACTGGAGAGTATGAAATAACTATCGCAGTATATTCTTGTATGAGCTATCAACAGAGCTCATCACTTTCACAGTTAAGCACAAAGTACAGGGAGAATTAACAAACCAGCAAAAATATTAGAAAAATGATTTTGTATACAACTGAACTTTATTTAGAATTGTGAGCACATGTGGTACAGGAAAGCCATTCAGCTCTTAGGGTTTGTATTCATAAATACAACTTTTCCATTTTTTTGAAATATTTATGAAGGAAAACTGAAATGAGTTCTTTATGCTCAGTTATCCTCCATGATTGCTATACTTTTTTAAAATGGCAACACATTATTAATAAGAGTTTCAAATAATATTGTGATTTGCATGTTGCATATACTGAGCTTTTCATATACATTTCTTTTTTTATTTCAAATACGCAGAAAAAATACTAGGAAAAGGGCAAAATAAACATAAAAAAAGATGGATCTGCAAGGGTGGTAAACAGACAATGAGAACATGGCTGCAATCAGATGTATTTCTCATTCAGGAATTAGGATCAAGTTATATAGTAAGACTGCCATATCTGTAAAATTACTTGGATGTTTAACACGATCAAGTTTTTTGGTGGGGTTTTTTTTTGGGGGGGGGGGCGGCAGTCAGGAAGTCTGATTACATTGTGTTTTGAGGTGTTTTTTTCTCCAAAAAAGACACCCCTTGCTTAAAGGTGACATTCCGTAATAGGCTGCTTTTCTCCTGGCTCTATAAAATTATTCTCCCACAAAGCTACACAGGAAGCTCCCCATTTGACTACCAGATTTTGCCTATTATTTAGCAAGAAAATTCATGAATAGCTAATAAACAAAGGCTAGCAAGACAACAAGCATAACATTGTTACAGATGACCTTCAATTTAAGATCCAGGTCATTAATAAATAAATATGCAGACATCTTTTTAAGGAAGAGAAATGCAGTTTTGTATAAAAGTGAGTAGAAGCATCTACAGTAACTGTATTACCAGGCTTATAACATCTTACATGACTGCCATGAAAAAAATTGCCATTTTTACAGCATGTGATCCCACCATCTCCAAAGTAGTTTTAAAATCCTGAATTGATGAAAAAGGAATTTCATTATCATCTACAAAAGTATCCTCTGAGAGCAGCTTCCCCACAGAACAAACACTACTTGCTCTGTCTGATAATAACAATTTGCTTACCATAGCTATTTCAGTACTGACCAGGAACAAGGTCACTGAAAACCCCTGTAAATAATGTTTTAAAAACCCTTGTGTCGCATTTCCTATTGTTACTTAAAGTAGCATGCTTACATTATTTCAACTAAAATTTCATTATTCCATAGAACTCACCAACATAAAGAAGAATAAATATTATTGCCTGTCGTCACAGGATCCAAAGTACTAAAGCTATGAAGAGTAAACTACTATTTCAACAATCCACTTTAAATTTCCTGTTCCAGAATCCCTCAGGTCTGCAGTTAGCATTCATACTGTAATTCATTACAGAACATGTACAGCGAGAAAGTACTACATAAAGGTACTATTACATTGCAAAACCTAAAACCAATGAGGGGCTGACAGTGGAACTAGGAAATTAAGACAATTTATTACCCAGCTAATTGAGACTGTATGGATTCTTGAATCCGTATCAAAGGATATTGGTAATAATCCAACCCAAAGGGAAAGAATGAACTTTAAACAAACTGTGGAAAACAAAGTGACTACTCCTTGATCATGACTGCAAGAAATATTTTATTTTTCAGTAATATGTAAAGTGGGAATTCATTAGGAAGAACATCTACCAAAACGGACCACTAGTAAAACACCAACTGAGTGGGCAGCTTGCCATGGATTCTTACACGCTGCCACTGCAAAAGATGGCAATGACCATAATTTGACCAACTCTTGCGAGAAACAAGAAAAGAAACTCCGGTACCGAACAGCCAGGAAAAGTAAAGTGATATAAGGCTATGGAATTAGTCTGTTAAGCTAACTAGCTGCAGCTATTTGAAGGATCCATTTGGCGCTTAAGGAGAACAATCATTTAACATGATCTGAGGGTAATACAACAGTGGAGATAACAGAATTAAATATAGGAGAGTTTAAAAAAAAGTACCTGGGGAAAACATCTAAGCAGCTGTGATCTACAGAATTTATTCTAAAAGAAGACTTGGAAAATGTGTAACATGAGCATTTAAAAACAGACAAGACAAAATTCTAGAAAATACTCAAAAGTGTAAGTTTAGAATTGACTAAGAGCAGCACACAACCTATTAAAACCACAGCTTTATCACTCCCCTAAACTTCTGTATCTTTATCTCTATAATTCTTCTAGTACTAGTACCTCTTATGAAACTAAACAAATTAATAAGTGTGCCATTTCAAATTAAATTCAGAGAGTGATGATACATGAAAATTTATACTCCTAAAGGGGAAGAAACATTTATTTTGATTAGAAGAATCTGATCCATAAACCCATAAACTAAGCACTTTGCAACAGCAGCAAGTCATACGAAGCAAACTAATGAAGTGAACTTCTCGAGGTGGTTTTGTAATAAATGAGAGATCTTGAAAACGGGACTGTTAACTGATAGAAATAGAATTTAATTACCATTCATATTTATTCTGGACACTTCATTCACCAGGCACGTAGGAACTAATATTGTTTTAATAAAAGAAACGTTACAATTAGCTTTTCTTGTACCGGAGCCACCTTTTAAGTCACCTTATCATGCCCTTTCCAATACCTAGAGAGAATCCTCCAATTTCAAAATGCACGTCTATTATTTTTTAATTAATTCCTCCAGTCTAATTTATGTGGTTCTAATTAAAGTGAATGTTTGCCTCACTTTCTGTCAATAATAGTCACATTTATAGTTCAAGCATTCCCAAATATTTGACTATATTATAAATCGTCAGGATTTTCACAAGGGATAAAAGGCCTTTACAGTAAATTAAACCTTTCTAGTACTAACTCACAAACCCCTCATCAGTTCCCTCTCCCTCATCTCCAATTAAGCACCTTAATAACTACCATTACCGAAACTCTCAAAACATCCCTCAGAATTACTCATTTATTAGACTCTTTTTCCCCAATCTCCTTTGAACAGCCCAGAGGCAGAGCTAAAGATCGTTCTGGAAGAGAAGGGAGAGCAGGCACTCTTATTTCCCAGCCCTTTGAAATGTGTGTCTGTGAGGAAGTATTTTATCGCTATTTAGGTTTTACCACCAAAGCAATGAATGGCAAGGTGAAATATAAGGTGTGATCTTCTTCCCACTCTTCTCAACCTTATTGGAATCCGATGCTTCTTGTTTTAATAAATATCTTCTCTAGCTACTGCATATGAAAGGCAAAGTGTGGAAAGGAAACTCCAAGTCTGACAGTCCTCAGTTATGGGGGCAAAAACTTTGCAATGGTTGGTGTTTATATGAACAATTTGTGACTGCAATAATCTACAATAACATGAAAAAACCCAGGTCATCTTTTAATCACACAAGTGAGAAAGCTCACTGGAAACTCATCTGACACCTTTGCGCCTTAGCTTCAAGCTCCACATTTTACTAACTTCCCAAAGGAGTCCAGGAGCTTAAGGGAGTAGCTGTAGTCTCCCACTTACCATCCCCTCCATCCTATTCTGTAATTACACAGAAATGCACAAGAGCAGCATTCAACCTGCCGACAAAAAACTGCAGAAGTTCAAGGACCAGGGAAAGGAAAGTTGATCTAGATTTATGAATCCAAAAGGTCAAACACAGCAAACTCTCACTAGATGTGGTTGCTGCAAACCACTGCGTTACATTAAATTCTGACTACGGAACACTATGGCTCAGAAACCCAACCCCAACTTAAGCACCCCTTGTTTATTTTCAGAAAACTTGAAATATATATATATTTCTTTTCCAGTCTTTTAGGAACAAAAATAATGAATATGCGCAGATATCAAAGAACTCCCTACATAAAATAAACATTGCTTAGGCCTCTCTGAGCAACAAAACATGCTGAAGCCTTGAGTTAATAAAAACAATTTTTTTTTTATTCCTACCTATTAAAATTATCTTCTAGGAGAAGACAGTAGAAACGTTGAATTCAAGACAATGACAACATGCATCTTCATCATTAGCCAATTAATCCCAAAGAAAATAGGTGGAGCACATCTCAAAATTTGGAATTAATATAAAATGGCTGCAAATAAGTCATCTAGTGAGTTCATATCTAAAGCTTATGGATTCTTTTTATGGTTTTTCTTACAAATGCTGACTACTTCAATATTTAGATACTTCTTTGGTTTCTTTACATTAAAAGAAGTGTAGATAAGGAAAAGGAATGGAAGAACTACTCTCCTCAGAATGATGCATTCCTGTCCCCCCAGTGGAAAAGACGGATAAATACACTTCTCCTCAATTCACTTATTTTTATATAGCAAATACATGTGAACTTAAAGCATCTCTTGTGATGATGAAGTGATCCTTCTGCCTGTCAGTGCTGGAGGATCACTGCTGAAATTGGCTAAAACGCACACACTTGTCTATGTCTTAATATGGAAATAAAGAGGAAGTGCAATAAACAAAAAAAAGCATGAGAAGAAAATGATCCTTTTCCTTCTCATATCCATGATTTGTGATTTGATGTGATCTGACTTCTTGTGCCACCACTTGAAAGTTACTGGAAATGAGAAAATTAGCCTTTCGTCAGTGCTGTTTCCAGAGCTCTGGGTTACAAACGGTTGTTATGGGGCATAATAGATCTGGAATCTCTTAAATGTGAGTCTTCACTAGCAAAGCATAAATCTCTAAATCAAAGCAGCGATGTTCCGACCTTGAACAACACATTAATTAAATGCTAGTAATGTTGGGATCTTGCACATGAAAATAGATTCTGTGGCCAGTCCTCCATGTTCCAAGTTTTGTTTCTATGAGTTTAACAGTGTCACGGCCGTGGAATTAGGACTCTGACTCATGGAAAGGCCCCAGCTTTTTCGCTTTTCATCTAGAGCCTTAGAGAAGATTTACAAGGTTTCGCAGGTTCTTCTAAAATGACATACAAAAAAAGCAAAAACTATTCTACTGTTTCGAGTGTTCAACCCGGGCCAGGGGAAGGGGAGGGCAGAAGAGCAGTTTTCGTTATGCTCTGAAAGAACAACAGGAAAAAACATCCTAAAATGCTTACTAAACAGAAAGGAAAACAAGGATGAAAAAAAATGTTATTCTCACACATTCAGCTAGTTTGTTACACTTTCTGAAGTGCAATGGCCACGAAAAGCAAGGAACTGAAATATGCTTTCAAGAAGTGTTTGAAAGCATTCTTTCAAGCATTCTTTGTTATGCCTAAACAGAGCTAGAAATAACAGTTACACAGCCTCTTCAGGGGCTCACATTCTATAGATTGATAGATTGAACCCATCCCTGAAAAGCTTATAGAGAAAATCTTAGACATTATCTGTTTCTTGGCATTAATAAACTACAAGATAAACAGTTAACAACAACCCTTCTCCTCCAGTTAGGGTGGCTAATTGTGTTTCAAGTACAAGTAATTACAGGCATTACTTTGGAAACTAACTGAGGGCTGGCACGTAAAATTCAGATCAAACAGCTAAATATGAATAAACTAAAGGATGAATAAATTTTCAGAAAGAGCCAAATGATTGCTAGAAGCTATTAGCTGTTTTGTGCATGCTGTTCTGATTACCTGCTTAAAGCACAAACATCCATAGAGCCTATACTTACAGCCCAGCAAAAATGGCAAAATGCAACCGATTCCAGCAGCAAGAGGGGAGGGTAGCAGAAAAATTTTATTAACTGACAAACTCAGAATAAACTGGGTCAAGCAGCCCAACCCTCCCCCATCACATTCAAAGAGCTAGAGTGGCAGGAAACCTTATATGCAATTGAATTATCTTTAAAAAAAGTTGTACTAGTTCTTCAGGAGCAGTCTGAGAGACATCCCCCACCATGAAGTTTCCAGTTCAGTGTGTTGATACAGCAGATTAAACTATGTCATGTCTACCACCAGAGGGAGGTGTTCTATTATACTGCATTTTCCAAAAACTTCCATCCCTGCACATTGATTTCAACGCTATTTAATCATCAGCAGTAGGGAACAAGCTTCCTTCTTTCTGTAAAGGCACTCTGAAGAGTCTCTTGTTATGTATATCCACTTTAGACTAATTACTGCTATGGCAAATTTGATTTTCTATTTAACAAAAGCAACTTGGTAACTAATCCATCACCTATCTCAATCAACAAACCCCCTGCCCTTTATCCTCTCTTTCCAACCCATAACACAAAGCCAATAGAAACGCTCATCTTCCATATGGCTGGGGAACATTACAGAATTTTTTCCAAAACCGAAACTGCTACGTTCTTCGGGGGGGGGGGGAAGGGAGGGGAAGTGGCATCACCTTGCTATGTTGCATGAATCAGTTGAGCAAATCATCAAACTTGAAAGATATATAAATTAAATAGGAGAAAAAGAGAGAGTTGCAGAAGCATGGCTGCTGTCATTTCATCTTTGGTAAATTCTGATGTATAAATTTGTGGGAATAACCAGTAGTACAGTTTCCTCGAAGACAAAGGAGTGGTGCCAACAATGTCTAACTGCAGGCATTTGATTTGTGCACAAGTGTGAGCGGACAGAGGCAGACACCTCTGGAAAAAGATTCAGACTGCCAACATGAAGAGAAGAACTACTGCAATATAAAGTGCCTAAATCACTCTCTTGAAATACTTACTTGCCTCTGTCGACTACAGTGGGCAATGCAGTTATGCATGGAAAAAAAAAATCCCACAATCCAGTCATCTTGCTTTACAATGATTCCATCTATTCTGCACATGTAAGGAATAAAAACAACCCCCTTGTGTTTGAAAAAGGAGAGTTACATGCTTCCTATGCTACAGAGCTGAACAGCTAATACCTGCAAGAGTCAAAACAACAGCAAATAGAAACACAGATGAAAAAGACAGCATTAGGTTTTCCTGTGTCTATCACTTCAAACATAGGGTACACCAACTCCAGTCTTCAGGAGAAGAAACCTGTCATCCATTGCATTGGCTATTCCTAATTAAAGTCTGCAAGTTCTTCAAGATATGAACTTTATATGGTAGCTTTTATCAAGAGACTCTCCAATGTTAAATCTGATCTTGCTGGAGAAGCAGAAATATATCTAATAAAAAAGGGGGGAGTAAAGTTTTCCCTATTAAATGGGTTTTGCTTGGAAACAGCAACAGTAAATCTAACAGGTAATACTCTGTATCTGACTTTCCACTGTTGTTCTTCATCTAAAATGCTGTAAGGCAACATTTTAATGCTGCCTAATTGTCTGTATATTAAAGTATCTCTGAGGCAAACAACTTCAGAAGTTGTTCTTCTGAAGAATGGATTTTATTCTCATAATCGTATAGTAGGACCATAGTGACGGATATAACACCAGATATGTTTTTATGCCTATACATAAAATAAATTTCAACAAAAGAAATACATTTAGTGCAGGCCAAAATGGAAGAAAAAGGAATTTTTTTCTATATGGGAAAGGAACACTAGAACCATTACTTTTCTTCATACTATGGGCTTGGATTATCTCTAGAAACACTATTTCCACACACACACAAATGTTTTCTGTGTTTATTTAAATAAAAAATTGGCTGCACTAGATATTCTAAAAGTCAACTTTAAGGAACATTTCTCATTCTCTTATTTGTCCAATGTTCCTGTAAATATTAGTACATTAAGATTCCTGGCAAATAATAGTGGCAGCTCAACTGAAAACAGGAGTAAAATGAATGTATTTCAGATTATTACATCAATCCACAGCCTAATGTTTGAGGGTTTTTTTTCCTAGAACTAAATTTCAAGTTGATGCATGTTTTCTCCAAGATTTTAACTAAGAAATTAATTTGTAGACTTGCATGTTAACTGCACTGATATTCCACAGGAACTCAAATCCAGTTAAAATTGAAAATTTAAATCTTAAATCTTGTTTCATAAAGGCAAGTCTTCTGCAAGTCTGCATTTGATTTCACAAAGACCCAAGAGTGTTCCTGGTTATGCCCTATCTTCTCTGCCAAATTCAGCAATGACTAAGAACATATTAGCACTACAAACACTCTGATATGAAACCCATGTATTCAATTCCATCAACATACTCCCTTGCTAATTAATTTGTGACCTCTGCAACACACTCTGGAACATCAATCTACAATCTCCTCCAGTTCCCAGTTCAGAACATAATTCAATCTTGACTGCAACACTGGTCTGGCTTCCTGCTTATTCCTTCATTTCCAAGTTCCCTAGGCTATATTAGAATGTGTCAGCTGCATCTGGGATAAACAGTGTGGTTACAGAAGCTCAACTTTCAATTACAAGATTTCAATACCTCATATTTAATTTTAGGAAGAACACTCATTTTTATATTTTCCACACATTTACACTAACAGCTGTGCTACTTCTGCTTTGCCCAGTCTGTCCCGAGTCGAATTCTGCTTTATTAAATTACCACCAAACTGAGTTCTGGTTGTGATGCCGCTTGAAACAGTAGATTTAAATTTGCACATTTAAAAGAATTTTCAAAAAACAAAGACAAATAAATCAGTGCCCCAAAATAGACCACGGTGGCAGAGGTGACACATGAAATCCAAGCTTCTGTAGTATGTTCAACTGGATTATTTCAAGCTGCTTTATATTGAACTGTACACCATTTAGAGTGAAAAATGTCCCATGTTATATGTCTGAAGGTAAAGTTTGTGTTTATTGTTGAGTGATCTCTTCAGTATTTGCAAATACACTTTCAATGCTGTTAGCTACATTTTCATAACCATTTTGTAAGGGTATCCAACTGCCTTTAGCGATAGGGAAAAGCTGTCTATGAAGAAAATTAAGCTACTTGCCCAATTTCATGCCAGAGATGCATGACAAAGTCAGGAAGCCTACCTTCATTTCAAATTTAGGAAGGGTTTTTTTGGTGAGTATTTTTAGAAGTTTTGAGAACAGTTTGTCCTGTTGTCTTACAGCCTGGCACCCTTGGCCACTATTGGTGCCATGTTGCTGGCTAGTCATAGCTTTGGCTGGCCCTGTACAGGCATTCTTTTATTCAATTTCATGAATTATTTAGGGATTGTTCATTTGTGCACAGGGAACAGTTTGAAGAGACTAAGCAACACTGTAAAGAGAATGGATCTGAGGAAAGAACAGAAATCAGCAAAGAAAGAATATAGTTAGGAGTATACTGTGTGAGGAACTCAATGCCGCAAATCAATTAATATGAATATTCTGATATTAGCCATTTTGCTTGCAAATTGTAAGGTTTGCCATTTATATCTTGCTTAATCATACTGACCTTTCTAGGCAAACAAAACCTGTTTTTTTAAATTATTTTTGAAAAAGAGCTCACCCAGTCCTTCTGAAAAGAAACAGCACTTGTAACATCTTTATAAACATTACACAATACCTAAGTAGCCTGTTATTTTGCAAACAGCAAAGTGACTAGCGTAAATTCAAATAAAGTAATGCCGACATCAAGAGCTTTTCAGTCCCTGACTTTTGCTCTCCTTTTCCAGAGGAGCTTGAAGTAGCTCATCATGATGTACGGAAAAATTACCACTTTCTGGTTCTAGAGCTTCTTTCTCTTTTTCTTGCTCGTCAAACCTGGAATCTCTTCCCTTCTCCACACTCCTTCAAAAAAGTAGTTTCAGAAACATGAAACTTATGTTCTCTGGTCAATTTAAAGATGATTTACACAGCCTGCATTTCCCATCGAACTTGCTTTACAAGAAAACTGCACAATGATATTGATTTACAATGCCATGAGAATAACTGTATCAGTCCAAAAATCTGCAGCAGTCCTTCATGTTGAAGACATGGCACTAATCTTAAGAATTTTCAGACCAGTTTTTACATCAAAATTAAGTAGCAGAAAAGTAATGATTTTTTAAAAAGCGTTACAGTCAAAGACGCTAGGAACAGGCTTGTCTGTCAAGTTCATTGCAATGCTAGATTCTCAAGCTTTCTGTTTAATCCATGCTAAAGATTGAGGCAGGCATTGGTCAGTGGAGAGTGGTAGTTGTCCATGCCCATGAATGATGTGTCACCAGCTTCTAGATTCAAGACTTATGTTTATGATTTTCTGCATTACCTGCCTGCCAGACTTCTTTCAGTGCTGTAAAAGGTTTTTTATCTTAGGGATAGATGTCTTCTTTTCATCACTTATTTTTAGGGAGTCAGTCCATCAATGTAAGATCTGATACACTTCCTGCAACTTTTTTTTTTTTCCTCCTTTTTGATAATATCCCCAGGCAAATGATATCGTAAAGATATTCTACAAAAAGGAAGTTAAGACTATCGTTGGTCATATTTGTATTGTCTTCTCACTTCAGCATAATTCTACTTTCTTTTTCTTTAGTCATTCTCTTACTTCTGCTATCAAGCATAAGAAAAAAAAACAAGGCTAGAAGCAAGTAAGAGCTACCTTATTCTTAACATGCTGTGTTAGCAAAACATGCTAACACTAGGCAAATGCAAGGCAGTCCCAATGCACTTGAATCCTGTCAAAAGCAGAGCATGCTGACAGTATCACGTTTAGGAAGATCGGGAAGTTCAGTAAAGGTACAGAGCTATCCCTCTGCTATTCTGAAGTCATTTACCTAGTTGCTTTGAGGAAACAAATCTTAGCCTGCTATTCTGATGCTGAGAAAGTAGAGTTCCTATTATCTTCATTACCTGTTCAATGACAGCAGACTGAAAGGCTTTCATCAGATCTCATGTGGTGAAGAACAGAAAGCTGTAGCTTTCCACCTGGATGCCCAATTAGTACTCAAATATCTTCAAAAACATCTGCTTTTAAAAATAGAAGTTGGAAGCACAGCTCTCTACGTTAATACAAAATGACTGTCTAATTGAAGTTCAAATGAAACTGATCCAAAACTGCCAAGCTACAACTACTTTGCAGATTTTTGTCTTATTGACAAAGTTACAAGTTATTTTTACATCGCAATTTTTCACAAGAAGAAAAGAAGAACTGTCTATAGCAGGTTATGTCACGGACCTATCATTGATGCCTAGAAGTTCCTCGGGACCGACACTTGCTCAGTTTTCCAGAAAGCATTGGAAGTAGCAAGTCAACAACTGGGAATTTCTGAAATTTTTAAACAGAGGTTACATGCCTTGTTTAGGCAAAAGACAACATTTATTCTGTATTCAGCTGCAAACAACAGATTTTTGAGAATACTATCTAAGCTAAAGAACTAGAAGTCACATCAGAAAAGTAAAGAACACTAGAATATATACATACCCACTTAACAGTTGCTATTTCTTAAAAATGTCCAAAGTATGTACAAATACCTTATGCAGTTTCTTTAAAAAGCACCACCAGATTACTCCATAGTTCAATTATTCATCTATTAGAAATCTGTACATGCAAATGGAAAAGCAGCCATATGATAGCAACTTCAAATATTTTTTCCAACTAAAACTGTACATGCAACCTAAATAATATGTTTATTTAAAACTCCGTTCAACAACTAAATATAATGAGAGAAAAGAGAATAAACAGAGAGTAATTAGCTATACCAAGAGAGAAAAGGTGCTCCTTAGGTATCATGCACCTGAAAGTAATTTTTTATCAGAAAATAAAAATCAGAATGGGCCTCAGAATGAGACATTGCAACAACAGCATGCAATTTACATATTGCTTTTATTTAAAAAATAACAATTTGTCATATTTAAGAAAGCACTAAATAGTCCTAGGTTAAATAAGATTCAAAATTATTAGAGAGGTATATATATACCAAGCACTCGCTAAACTATTCAAAAAAGCCATTTAGTTTGGTTAGTTCACTTTACAGCAAAACGTATCAATAAATCTCTCTCAAATTTAATGATGTTTATGCATTTCTGCTGCTCTCCTAAAAATGATCTGGCAAGCAAAAATTTGTGAGGAAATCCAGTAGGTCCATTCTCATCTCTGTTGTCCCTGCAGAGACTTTGTGCAGGCTGGGACATGTCTCCTTGCCTAAACTCTACCATAGTCCTTCTTTTCAAATGTAAATGGTGTGTGAGAGCAGATCTATTTAATTCACCCATTTAATCCTCTTAATATTTTAAATATGCCAGAATTTGGTCAAAATGAAGAAAGCTTTTCTCTTGTGGCACAGCATTACCTTTATCTACTGTATCTCAGTATCGATTTTCCATGCTCATTCACCCTAATTAGGGCTTTACTGAGCAAGAAGGTAACAATTACTGGGTTCTGTAGCCAGTATACCATTACTTCTTCTAATCAACATATTGTAAAAAGACAAAAAAAAAATTACAAAAAAAACGCCAAAAACCAAAAAACATCAAGTTATTTTAATCCAGTACCATGACAGGCAGTTATTATCAGAGACTGTGATACACAGTATACTGTCAAACCATATTCTTAGTAAATACATGAGCTAGAATTACAAGAGATGCTACTCTGCCCTTTTTAAAATCCAAGCCCATACTCAAATGCAAAACTTGAATCTTCTCACAGAATTGAAAAGAAGCCAGAGCAATGAAGAAGTGCAAAAGAGTGGCAACTTACATTTGGCTTCAGAAACTTCTACTACTTGAATTGTTTTTGTTGACTTCATGACATCTTACTTTTACTGATTAAGAACGTTTCCCCTCTGGTATCCATATTGGTTGGATGGTCTCCAGTGAGAAGGCAGTCTTTTGTATAAATATTAATGTTTTATACCTACAAAGGCAGCCAGCTGTGAAGAATGTTTTTTCTTCAAAATTTTATTTTTATTTTCTGTGGCTCCACCCAATACTGCATAAATTGAGTTAGCTACAGGATTCCACTAGGATTTTAATATATTCATTGGTATTTTATATGCTTAATTATAAAGATTAAAAAAATATGTTTTCAAAGTGTTTCTGTATACAAAAAACATGCTTTAGGAGATATTGTGCAGCAAAGAACCCCACAATGACACTTTAAGATGTTGAGGAAAAACATGCCTCCAAAGTGAATTTTATTTTTTTTCCCCTCTTCATTGCACTAGACTCAAAAGAACAAAGTAACTTCTTGGTTGCCACTCATTGTTTCATGATTTACGCTGTTCACTTGCAGATTTTTGGAATTTGAGAACAACTTAACTATTCAGAAGATCTTCTGACATTTACATTTAACATAGCCATAACATGTTCACAGCACTTGGTGAGTTATAGTCTGATGAAAAAGGAGGAAAGATGAAGAAAAGCAATTTGGAAAACATGCAAGTATTGTGATTATACTCATGAAATCCTCAGAACTGACAAGTTACTGAACATGTCTGACGTTTGGAGTCAATACTTTGCTTTAAGATCTGACCATCAATTTCCAAGTTACAATCACTAAATACAGGGATCTGTGTCAGACATCAGTTAAACATTCTTCAGATTTCAGTTACAAGCACCTAAACAAAGACAGGTTTAACTTGAATTAGTACCTTTCAACTATGGAACAAGTCCTTGTACTTGTGAAACATCTTGCTTCCCAGTGCTAGAGTCTCAAAGATCTTTGATTAACATATTTGTAATTTGATAGTTTGCTATTTCTACGTAAGTGTTAAAGTCTTAACCCCTCTTGCTTAAAGCTTCCAGAGTTCAAAATTTTCCTCAAGCCTCAATGACATTCTGAACATACGATGTAATCTCCACATAGCTGAATATGTATCAACCTTCAGTTTACAGGGCCAGGAGTACAGGTTTGGAATACAGGAAAATATTAAAACTATTTTTTCCTGCTTGTTGAGATGGTATACTGTTTAGTGCAAGGACCACTTTATTTTTGTTTACATGGTACTCAGACCTGAATTTCTATCTGATATTTAAATGGCACTGATTCCTCATAATACACATTTTACAAATGAGACGTAACTAGAAAAATTAGATAATTTTGTTCAGAGTAGTAAAGTAATTTGTGGGAAATGCCAAACTAATCCCACATCTTTGGATCCTTTTCTTTTCCTACTTGCATTTCTTTCTTCTATTATACTGAGTTTAACATCACTTTATAGACTTGGGTGCCTAGATAATACCATAATTAGTGAGTGCACATATCTATCTATCTCCACATTTAAAGCTTAAAAAAAATAAAATAAAAATTAGAAATCCTAAATGACTACAAACCTAGTAGTCCTAGCAAACCTGCATCCTACCATCTTTAATGTAAAGAAATCTAAAAGTCTCTTTTGAAAATGTGACTTTTCTATTCCTAATGGGCAATTTGATTGCACTTAAAAGAGCTCTGCTTTCTCCTCCAAGGGACTGCATCAATGGGAAACAACAGTTACTATGGCTGTCATTTTCTACTGGCTAGAAGGCTTTTTCCCATCTCACTGGAAAACAGTCCTGGTTTTGATTGTGTGTACGTTTTCTACGCAACACTGAAACATAGTTGTGGATACACGTAGGCACATCTGCTCAAAAACCAGAGGATGTTGTGGGATTAAATTGATCTTTATTCTTCATACAGCTTCAAAAACTGTTGGGATCATATTTAAAATGCAGAGCTTTAAAGGCGTTCCGCTAAAGATGGCACTGACATTGCAGCTGACAGATTTCTGGAGTAACAGAATACTTCTTTATAGTAAAAATCAGATAGGTAAAATTGAGGAGGCAAATTGTTCACCAAAATCTTCAATGAACTCCCTCAGGAACAAGGAACCACTACCAGCTCACTCCATTCCGCTACATATGCAAAGTATGGTTTTTATCCCTTCTAATACATAACATACATATATATTTTCACCTGCCCAGCCCCATCCCTTCCCCAAAACCTTTCAAACAAAACCCACTTGCATTACCTGCACATGATTTCACCCCAGGCAAAAAGGCAAGGGAATTGCCAGCATGAAAATATCACACTTTTTCAGCACTGTTGGAAAATGCTCAAAATATACAGTGACACATGGCAAAGAAGCCTGTATAAAATAAAATGTCATACAAATATGCCTTAAGGCTGATTTAATTCTAACTAATGCTGGACAAGATGGAGTAGTAGGCACCCCAAAGATTTTGAGAGGCAATATAAACCATGAAAAAGTTTATGCAATATAAGTTCACAGGAAAATTTGAAGCAGAAAATGGGAAAGTTGAACGTCAGCATTTTTTAAAGGGGTTTTTTGTTGGTTTCTTTTTATAAATTGTATGGGAGTAGAGCACAACAGAATTTTTAAGCATGTCCAACAAAATTTAGAAACTTGAGCGGACCTTTTTTGCTATTATCAAAATCTGAGTACACAACATTCATAAGATTAATTTCTCTAAACTGGTGCATGCAGCAAAACATTTTTCTTCATTACGTATCATGTTTCACTCATTAAACTATGAGCTTTCTCAAAGACTAGAAACAAATCACCAGCCATGTTTAATGGGTAAAAGCACCAAACATAATTATGAAAAACTACAGAAAACCCAAGAGACAGTATTTATTTTCTGTTAAGAGAGCAAGTCCCACTAGAATGGGAGGAGTAGATGGAAAAAGCAGACACCAGACTTTTTTAGGAGCAATTATATGTGTAAAAGGTAGGGATGTTTTTTTCTTTTTCTCTGTGAAAGCAACAATGACTATGGAAATTAAATGCATCTTACAACACAGTGAGGGCAATTGTGTGAATTTTCATCAAAACTTTTCATGAGCAACAATGCAATGATTACTAAAGAGCAGAAAGGAACTCAAAATATTTAAGTCAGATGATGAACATGGTTTTATACTGATATCTTCAAGAGGCCTAGAAACTATTAAGAATAGAACATGCCTGGTGACAAAGCTTGATTTTATTCATACACCAGGATTAGGTTTATATATCTGTATTTGTACACAGCATAGAGATGTTAGGTAGAAAGAAATACTGCATAGGGATAAAACACAGAACACACAAATTACTATGAGAGAAGGTATTAAAGATCTTAATCATCTTTAAAAATTGCTTATTTCACCAATATGCTGTGACGAGTGGAATTAGAAAGCTTACCCCCAGCAGGCTGGGCAGGAGAGGTAAGTATCTGATCATTCAATAGTACCCTTAGCTGGCTGCTTGAAAAGCAACATTGAATAGCCCTCAAAAGACCAATTCAATAATACTCAGCAAGGAGCATAAAGAACAGAGATTCTGAAGAGAACATCACCGGGTGAAAAATTCATGGTCCTGCAGAGTGTAAGAAGACAGAGAAAGCTGAATGAATAGAACAACTTTTATTGCAGTCATTTTTAGAAGACTGCACCGTCCAGCATAGAGGATACATATTTGTATCAAAGCACTTAGAAGCTATTCTGCTCTCCAACACTGGCTGAGTGATGTTACACAAGTCACTTCAACTAAGTGTCTTTCCACTTTTTCCACATGCTGGTCATGTCAAATTAGCTTGCAAACTCATCAGCACAATGATTTGCTCTCAGAATTCACCTACAAAGGATGCTCAGGAAAGTTAACTCAAATTAAAATGAATTAAGAGTCTGAAGTCACTGAGCATAAAGCTAAGTGTAGCAAAGCCTCACAGAAATTTCTCAGAGATACCGAATCTTTTGATTCAACTTCACACCTCCAGTCAATACACTTCAGTTTTCCCATATCTTGCGTTGGCCTTCTGTGCATGTTCACCAGTAGATTTCCAAAGCAATATTTTAATAAAAGCCTGGGTAAACAAAATTACTGCTTCACTACTTAATTATTTATTATTGCTTTTACTGCTTCAAGTAGTACAAAGAAATTTTCACCCCAAAAAAGATTCTGTGTCTTAAGAACTACAATCAGAATATCCTATTCTGCAAAAATACACCATATTAATATGGAGCGAACTAGCTGCAGCCCATCAAATTAACCCAGCACTCCTCCACTTTAGTACGTCTCTTGGAAAGTCTTATACCAATAACGCTACTATATACTGACTTTCATGGACAAATCCTTAATCTTCCTCACACTGCTTATCTCAGCTAGGATAATGTTTGATCTAATTCTAACAGATTTTCATTTCAGAACCAATTGTAAATCTCAGCATGGGATTATACACAACTTCAATGAGACAGTCTCATCCAAGAATCTGCTGACATGCACTTGTTTAGATTTGCAGTATTTTTCTTACAGAGGTGGGAGCTCAAGGAGAAAGGTTAGTTGAAAAAAGAAAATCTAAAAAGAAGTAACACTTCTTTCCTGCTAATCATATTGATATGACTATATATGAAATACTTAAGTGCTCATGGCACTTCTATTTACCTTTAGAAATTTCAAGGCAAACTGAGTTCTCTGTTTATAGGTGCTTTTCACTGCATCTAGTGAGTTGCAGCAATTAATGCAAAGCAAGAAAGCAGCTCTGTAAACCTGCTGACAGCCGTTTAATGGAAGAGGTGGCAAGAGGTGGACATGTCCTGGCAGCGTGCTTAATGGATACACAAACACCCACAGTCATCAGCCTAAAGTGACACTGGCAGAAAATTAACTGAGAGATACAAAGCTCATTTAACAGAGACCCACAGCAATCTGGACAATGTAAGACTGTGTAAAGGTTGGGAGAGGGAAAATTAGAAGATGCATTTCTTCAAGGAGATGGCAGTCTTTAATTTCACAAGTCATTTTATTTAGCCTTGTTGCTTCAGTGCACAAACTGTCGCCTCTGCTTTGCAAAGCAAATGCTTTTGTACAGATCTGTAAGCTCCCTGGATAGAGCATGTCACGGACTTGCTTGAGTTAAAAGGAGATTTTCATGTTAATAACACTGCCACCACATCATGTTTTCTTCAGACACTTCAGAACGTGGCTGTAATAGAAATGATAGTCTCTCTCACATTATGACCATTTCAAAATGCAAACCTCAACCACTATCAGACCTATTGCAATTACTGACAGAAAAGCAAACCAGTATATCAACTTATGCCAATTACTGGCATTGGGAAATAAAGAGAAAGACCTACCAACAACGATTTAAAAAACAAAACAAAACAAAACAAACAAAAAACCCCACAACACACCACAAGACCTTACTACATGCTTAAATAAGAAAAAAATCAATTCTTTATGTATTCATGCTGCAGTAATAACCAGCAGCCCAAACAGGGCAGGGCTGTTGTTCTACCATACAAGGTACAGTGTAAACAAGAGAGAACGTGCAGAGGCAAGACTGCAGAAAGTATATTTCGGATATTACAGTGTACTTCAAATATTGTAATGAAATCACAATTTCAAAGTCTTCTGTAACATTTCTGTGCTATTCTGTCTTTGTGGTGACTAAGATAAAAGATCAAACTACACTGTTTTATGATCTAGTATAAAGGGTAATCATCCTGTTAATTAGTATTTTTAAGCAACTTTCTGTGGCACTGAGACCATGCTTCTTATTGCAGAGTAATGAAATTTCAAGTCCATGAATCCTCTGCAATAACGAAAATGAGGAAAATGTCAGGCTGTCTGTTTTCTGGGATCTGACATTTCCCAACACAGAACACACAATCCTGAAGTGACCTGTAAATCCACTACTCGCTCTCTTCCTGCAGAACTTCTCTTTGAACTACGTGTATACCAAGAGCTAGGAAAAAAGCCTATAAACCACCAAATATTATAATGGTATAAATAGCCAGCATTCCCTGAAGTTTTAGAATTACGCAGCTAATGGTAAGCCTTGCCATCCTCCCTTCTTATGTAACATTAAGAAAGAAAAAAAACGTTTTACATGCTGCAATAATTAAAAAAAAGTTTTTAACCTTGGCAAAAATAAACCTCCCTTCACTTTTAAGAAGTCATTTTTCAAATACAGTTCATCTAATCTCTAGTTGAGGATGATTTTATTCCTCAAACTGGAAACACACCCCCCCAATTATCTACAAGAGCCAAAAGTCTGAAATTTTGTCTAATGCAAAAATACCCTAAGCACTTTCCAACCAAAATGTATCCAAAACAAGATGACTGCATCATTTAAAAATCTCATCTTGAAGAGAGAAACACGTCACAGTTCAGAAAACATTTCTTCTAACAGCTGCGGCAGTTTAAGCAGCTCTCCCTGCGTGTTCCTCAGCCGACCGTCCTACGCTGCGCCTTCAGCTGTGCCGATATTAGTGTGATGAACCACACCAGAAAACTGATCTGAATTTGGAAAAAATACACCACCTCCTCTCATCCCAAAGAACCTCACAGACCAGAAGCAGCACATTTTTGTTGTCAAATTTTTTTGACTCTGGTCAGTATCACGTAGTTCCCAGCCCAGTTACACAACAGAACTGGGCGGGCAACACTGAGGGAACAAACAACAGGGAGTCCTTGAAACTGTATCAATCGCAGAAGAACCGTACTTGAAACCCTGGCTGTAGTTTCATGTATCTGTAGAGTAAGCAGTGACACAATTTTCAGAGCAGTCATGTTCCCAGCATCTGAAGCTGTTTGCAAAATCCAGTAACTTAGTTATCTTTGCTTCAGTAGCTTTATGGGAAAGTTTTCTTAAATTACACTCTCTTCCTATAGAAGCATACATATTTTAACATCCATGAACGGTGCTATACTTGGAGATAGTATGTCAACACCCTTCACCTTTCCCCCTCCCCTCCATGCAGCTCAATCAACTTTAATAGCAAAACTTTAGAATACCTTTATCTTTTGGTATGACAGTCTCAAATAAGACTTTCAATATACTTTTCATTTAGAAGTAACTCTACAAACCATAAGCAAGTATTACTGTGCCTCTGACACAGTGAAGTATTTGTAACAAACATTCTAAAATCAGCCACACATCTTCTACAAATATCCCTTCTCCCATTTCTTAGCTGAAGGACAAAATTCCTTTCTTTGTAACTCTGGCAAAGACATGCATGATTATCACGGAGCCAGCATTTTAGAAAGATTTAAAAGAGGCAACATTGACAATGACTCTATCTAAAAGAACAAATAAATCATAAATGAAACCCTCCTGCTCCAGAGGGAAATCAGTTGCCAACAAGGGTCAAAAATAAGTCTCCCTTTGCTATCTGTTATCAGACAGTTGTGCATTTTGTGCTCTAGATAATTTTTTTGCTCCTTTTCTTAGTAGAACTGCTGGATACCTCCCACTCCAGACAAGGTTCTGAATGCAATCTGACTCAGTGTAGTAATTTCCATGATATTCCTGAATTTCTCTCAGCAGTAATGAAGGGAATTCATAGATGTCTCTTCTGGCTTTCACTACTTTATTACTTTGGTTGGAAGGCACCTCTAAGCACTGCCCTGTCCAAAACATGTTAGGACATGTCATTAGCGTTGATTCCTTTTTTCTAGGATGCAGAGATGACAAAATCAAGACATCTCTAGTTATTCCTAAATTGACTTTCAGACAATTTGACAATATATCCTTAGTTTGTAATTAGCTTATTAATTTCCACTACCCATCCATTCTGACCCATGTGTAATTACCCCCTCCCTTGTGGTCTCAAAGCTATTTGTGAGGCGGTAAAATATACTGAAATACAGAACTCACCCAGGTGTTTGCATTTTGATGGGTTATTTTTCCCCCAGCTCAGTCTGCTGTGTGGCCAAAACAGCCATACCAGCAGAGGGAAATAGCAAGTGAGGCTTTCTAATTCGGTTTACCTATACCAGTTCATTTTGCTGGTGGAACTCTATAAAGTGTAACTTAAATTTTGAGTTAAATGTGAGCTAGCTTGACTTCAATCACCTAAACATAGAAAGCTTAATCATGTACAGCTTCAGATGAAACTTCCCAACGCTGAGCCTGGAACTAGCTCCTGAGAGGGGGAGCAAGATTGGTCCAAATATAGACAGACTTAAAAAAATAAAAACAAGGCTGAGAAATCTAAAGAGCAAAATGGACAACCTGATAGCTTAAGCACTTTGAGGCACAGTTACTGTCTGGCAGGCAAGAATGGGAAAGAGCAATACCTAAAGTCTAACAAAGCAATCTATACCACTATTTGTCTAATTCTACATGACATACAAGATGATGTCCAAAATTAAAACAAAATCAGAAAAATTAAGTTTAGAGTGGAAGGATACTAGATGAAAGCAGCTATTAAATCAGTAGACAGTATAGGCCTTCTAAAAGTGATTTACAGAAAAAGTAGTAACCTGAAACATAACATTATTTCTCTAGAGGATGGTTTTATCTTTAGGATAAAAAAAATTGAACACATCAGTGTCACTTCACCGTCTGCTGAGAAACCTGTATCCCATCGTCTGTCCAACTCAAAGAACAACACTAGGAGAAATCTGAGCAGTGAGCTCCACAGTTTCTGAGAGGTTATATGATTTTCTGTTCTTCTTTTCAGGTTAGGCGATAGCTACAAAGACGTGGAATTTTGTTTTCCTCCTATTGCTTCTGCAGTGTCAAGAGACAACAGAAAAAGCTTTAAGAATAAATATACATTTCAGAATTTATCTTGAATCCCTGTATGCACAAAGTGAAGAGAGGCAGACATTTGCTATTTATTTTCCTTGTATCCAGAACAGTGAGAATGACCTCCCTCTGTTTTCATCCATGTCCACATGAGTTATAAAACACAGCTGCAGTCCTCATTTAATTGTCAACCTGGGATACCCAAACATGTCCTCACCGGGTATGGTGCAGTACTTCTGTTTTACAACTATTTTTTTTATCTGAGCTCAACACACAATCCTGACTATGTTACGTGATGGAAGTTAGAATGTAAAGAATGAAACCATGTGTCCCAGGTACCAATGCAAAGTCTAACAGATATGGTCAACAAAAAACATTTTTAAACAATTATGGCAGAGTAGTGGGAATTAAGAGATGTAACACTGTGTAGATTACAGCAGAACCCAAGATAAGAGTCTCAGCTCCTTAACTGGAAAGTCATTCCTACTCTCAAAAAACTCCCATACTGTCCAAGCCATGAGAAGATATATGAGAAGCAAGAGAATTAGCAGCTAGTAGTGAAAACAACAGGATAATCTCTTGAATATATGCACATTCATTAGCATACTAGAACAAAGTCCAGTGCTGGCTGTCACTCAAGTTATAAACTACGTTTTCTGGGAGAAAACTTTGGGATAGAAAGTATACAGGACACATGTTCTTTAGCAGTGATAGGAATTTTAGGATTTGTATTATTCATAGTTGGTGAAATGTATTGGCAACCAGCATAATGTGAAATTAAAAATTCAAGTACGGAAAGCAGTGGGGTTTACAAGCTTTTGTTAACCATCCAAATATTTATCACATTAGTAGTAGGAAGCATGGTGACAGATGAGAAAGCTGGGGTTTCCTAAATGGAATTAAGAGTTTACAGGACCACGACAGAGGTCTCAAAGCATAGAAACCTGCTTTGGCAGGTTGCTGCAAAACCAACAGATGTGAAATAGAGATTTAAAAATGTTATATTGTTTTACCTGTTATTACAAATTGCAGTGTATTTGAGTTGCATTTGGTGCGCTGGGAGATAAATACTGTTCTCAACAGATATATGTCTGTGTTTTGGAAAGGATACTGCTCCACAGAGATGGATTGTGAAATATCATCTATAACTAACAAATACTAGTGTGTTCAAGAGAGATTATATAGGACACTGCTTCTGTCATTTGCACACTGGACATTAGCAAATATTTTCCCTGTGGCATCTCATAAAAGACATTCAAATAAACAGTAAGAATTGTCATACTAGTGACAGTTGTTCATTGTTTTGGAAGGCACAGATGCAGCTACTTTCCCACTCATTTCTGTTAGTATAACATTAATCTACAGTAAACGAAACTTTCGGTAACAAGTGTGAAACAATCAATAGCAATTTACCTTAAGGGGTTGATAAACTTTGCTCTAGTAAATCAAGCAGTATAAGCAATGCTTCATTCTTATAGAAACCCTTAAAAGGCAACCCTTGGAGCACTTAAATGTCTTCTATAAGGGCAAAAAAACCCCATGCAGACACACCTGAGAATTTGTTCCTATCACTTTTGACAAAAAGAGAATTCAAAATAAAGGATTGACAGATGTTATCTGAGCTTCTTAGTAAGTATTTCTGTTCTTTAAATATTTTAAGTCCAATAAATTCAAGATGCTTTTGTACTGTAATTCTGCTCACTCAGAAGACAAAACAGGTAACTGAACAAATACACCATCAGGGTCCAGCATAAGAAATGTTGTATGGACTTCCCCACTCGCAGAACTTGGCACATGCTTTGAACCAGCAGAAACACTTCCTATTCCTCCTTCAGGAAGAAGGTGATTTTATTAGGCATAATGCAATCGTCAGCTTCTCTGGAAAATGGCCAACACCATGTCAGCTTTCCATTAGAAACAGACAAACCTAATACTTCACACAATCCGTGATCAGTGGCTATTTAGTGGCACAGCTACCCTGCACTGCTTTAAGTACCTTCCAATATGTAATGCATAGTAGCCAGAATTTAATATTTTTAAAGCTACGTATCAAGGTAGCAAAAGATTATGACTTCTGCCATTTATCATGTGGATAGGCTGTTGTGGTGGGGGTCAGGGAAGTGGCGATGGCAATAAAATTATGTTTATAAAAACACATGTAGTAATTGACATCCTTAAATGAAGGGTACCTTTATTTTGCTCATCCAAAACCAGGAACCTGCTTTAAAAATATTTCCTTCTTGTAATTTCAGTGCTTCTGAACCAAATACTGATGACGCTTAATTGATCTGAGAGGGGTTTTCTATGTCATACAGCCAGTTCACTCATTATCTGACCAACTTAACACTAGGTTAAAACAGTTCATAAGAATTTCAACCAAGAACATGGGCTTCAGTTTTCTTGTTGTTTTTCCCCTCCTAATTCCTTGATACAGAAAAACAGAAAATGCATGCTTAGTTCCTAATAAAACATTATTTTCTCAGTTACAAAGCACTTAAAACCATGTAGATAGTTAAAAAAAAGAAACATTCCTGAAAATTCAATTCACATTTATGCCAAGGCTAGTTTCTGTACATACCAATCCCTTATATAGTTCACTTGCATGCATTTGAACCATTAACAGCTCAGGTTCAACACTGCATAGGATAAACTATGCTCACAGCATATATATATGGACAGTTTTCCACTTATTTATAGGTACACTGAAGAAATGAACACTATTTTGATTTTAACACTTCCAAAGAGACTTTGTAGCTAAAACATTGATTTCCCCTCCAATACATGTCAGCTTGAGGGCACTTTTCAACTAACACGTTGATCCCTGAAGTAACTTTGATTTTCAAAAAGTGTTCTTGTATTACAGTTAGCAATCACCTTCTCAAGAGGGCTCTCATTTATGGTGCATGACTTCATTCTGGACATTTTTCAAATTAGCTGACATTGAGATGCTATAGCTTCTCATAATGAGGAAGTGCTATTTATTCTGTTAGCATATGGTGTAACCTTTCCGCTGTCCATCGAGGAATACAATAGTTACCAAGGGATGGTACCACTTCCTAATTTTTAGAGTCTCCAAAATTAACACCTTCATCACCATATTTTGTATATGGACAAAATTCTTCTGAATTCCATTTCCTGTTGATTTTTTCCTGAGAATCTCTAGTTAGCCCTGTGCCCTCAAACACTGGTCCAAAAATCTCATTTAAAGGCTTATTACCAGGATTTTGAAAAACTGTGCAAGTTATTATGCAACTATCCAAAGTAAAACAATCCAGGACAAACTGTAATCTGCTAACCAATGCAAATCAGTTAAGGAATGAGACAGAGGCAACTCAGTAGACACCTCAGAGGCATCATTTGCAATGAAGTCCTGTTTCAACTCAGTTATGACGTTACATACTGTCTCTTCAAGGTGTATCACTGAAGAGGAGTGAATGTACTTTGGAAATTAGTTCAATTAAATCTCTGGGTTTACATTTAATTTAGAGGAGGCATTCTCTTAATTGCAAGAGCCTTTCCATGCTTTGCATGAAAAAGAAACAATTAGAACAATCTGAAACAAAATGAGTGTGAAATTTCTCCACCATCTCAGATGCCACTGCAGCAAGTGCAGAGACATGTAACAGATGGTCAATTTAACTTACATTCTCAGTTATTAAACATTACCTGCAGGTCCATTAAACTGCTTTTCTACTGGAAACACTATATAAATTACTTAGTACCCACAATGCAGAGGATTAACCTGACCTTTCTCTAGTGCATGATACATTCCTGCTCAAAGTCATTCAAATACAAATCTAAAATGATATTAGCTGTTCTTCTAGAGTCAAATTTTACAGTTACATCTTTAGTAGGTGAGCTGGAGAGTGTCAGTCATCTACCTATTGTTTCTTTATGACAAACACCATGGAGTTAATGGGTACTAGAAAAAAGCACAGTGACAGATTAAGGTACTGTAAAAAAGTCATGTGAACCCAGGATTTGAAAATCCTGGTCAGCACAATACAGAGAGAAAAAGGCTGAAGTACTGTTTTACACTGGTGCTATCTGTGCCTGTTGTATGCAATTTACACAACAACTTTTGCCTGTTCTTACAAACATGCTTCAATAGTTCCTGGAAATGACAATACACAATACTGGGCCACTGTTTTTAATCCTCTGCCTGGAAAAATTAAAATACTGAGAACTTGATCAAATACTGCTTTTACTCAAAGTAACAGCTTGCCTTATGGCAAGCTACAACTTCTTAACTATGTATATCACAATAATTATATGTAAATTAAGATGACTTCTGAAATCCATCAGTACTGCTAGCCTAATTATTTGATTTAATGTATTCAGATCCCTGTAAATAATACAGAGGATGAAAAGCTGTTCGTTATTATGAAAAACTCAAGTAAAACTACTCCTGCTTCAAATGACTGTATTTTGGGAGGTGTGAAGAGAAATTCTCCTGTGCTTCCTAACATGTGACCTTTAACACCTGAACTCTCAAGAAACCACAAACTTTTCATCAACCAGGAACTACACTTTTGCTTGACTGAGCTCTAAGACACAGAAAGTTAGGTGAAAAGGAATACTGCTATGCAGCACAGAAAGAAGATTCAGGGATATATTTGGCTGGTATACCATTATGCATTTAGATATATGACCGTGTCAAAGCAAACAGAACTTTGAAAACACTGTTCTTTCCACGTGATGGCTTCAACACACAACAGCCCAAGGAAGCAATAAGTTTTCCTTGAAGCAACCTGAATGATTAAGAATCTACCTCTGTTTCTCCTCTTTCTTCACAAATATTTATTTTGGAATAGCAAGGATACTTCTTTAGACCGCTTGCTCATCCTGCTCCTTCCCTGACAATCACATTCGTTCAAATATGGGCAACGGGCACAAACTGAAACACAGGAGGCTCCATCTGAATATCAGGAAACGCTTTTTCACTGTGACAGTGACTGAGCACTGGCACAGGTTGCCCAGGCAGGTTGCAAAGTTTCCATCCTTGGAGATATTCAAAAGTTGTCTACACATGGTCCTGGGCAACCAGCTCTAGGTGGCCCTGCTTGAGCAGGAGGGCTTGGATCGGATGACTTCCAGATGTCCCTTTCAACCTCAACCCTTCTGTGATTCTGTGAAATACAGCAGTCTGACCAATGATGAAGAATCTCTCTCTGTGTAAAGCAGTTCTCATTAATTGCCGATAGAGCTATCTGCCAGTACTAAGACTGTATTCCTGATGCTACTGTTTGAGAATAGAAACAAAAGATTTGGACAGCGTGTGGAACATCAAATCAACGGCATCCATGAAAATCACAGATGATCTCCTATCATCAACTTACAGGAGACAATGATCTATATACCAACACCTACAGGTAAATATGATCTCTAAGAAATGGCTGCATTAGGGGAAGCTGCATCCCATCTGACGGTGATGTTCTGGGCTCAACTACATTCAGCTCTGTCATACCCTGGATGCTCTACAGCAATGCTGATGGCCCAAACCCTCAGGGAACTATAACTAGTGCTGAATATAGCAGTTGTCATCATACTGCGAGTAGCGTGTGAAACCTGTCCATACCTCTATACTGGCTTCTCAGAGAGGAAGTTCAGTGAGATCTCAGATCTTATCTTTGTGAAAGCCAGTTATCTGCCAACATGGTACTAGAAGGCATCTGAAGAGAACCATGCAGTGAACAGACACACCACAAATTGCTTAAAGCAAGGGTGAAGCTCACCTGCATAGCACAGACTCTTCCCCACAGTCAGTTCAAGTCTGCGTAATGAATTCCTACAGAAACTAAAACCACTCCAAATATTATCAGGCTCTTCTCTAAAGGCAAGGTATACTTTGGTAATCTGGCTTTCACTAACATAAATATAGAGCAGAGAACAAAATAACGTATTTAATAACAGCCCTACAGGATTTACCTTGGGGAAAGAAAGAACAAACCACCCATAACCAATGTTAATCACATTGCTTAATTAATTTCAGGCATTACAATAAGGAGAACTATATATGAAACAAAAACCCATACCAAGGAGGTAAATTCATTAGAAAATGCCACATTTGAGCCAACAAAATTAGCAGTCCAGGACACTATGAAAACACTATGTTTGAGGCAGACAAGTAGCATGCTGGAACACAATATCCTCTAGAAGATCATGCAGTGCCACAGAGAATTAAGAGAGCACCTGTGCTCTTGCTGGATGGAACATTAACATGAAGGGCTGCCAACGGCTCGGAAGCATTATTCTGTAGATATTTAAATACAGATAGACATACTTTAAACACTTCAGGCAAGAGTATTTGTAATTCTTACAATATTCTATAATAAAAGACAACAGTACCCCCCCCAAAAAAAATTCCAAATACTTTAGTATTGACAGAGAGTGCATTTTAAAGAATATCTATGGATTTTTCTCAAAGACATCATGTAATGTTGTTTATTTCTCTCATGAATTTTAACTTGTTCCCCTTTTGTTTACAAACACTCTCCTGTTAAAACAGAATTTTATCTAATTTTTCTTTCACATCCATTACACTGGAAACTAACTCTCATTTTTGTCTTGTAATATTGTCAAGTACTAAAAGTATATGGAGTATAAGATTTGAAGGCTTTCACTAAAGCTAATTATTTGCATGTTTACGCTTCACGACAAAAGGTATTCTATCCCATATTCTACATTCAATACTAGGGTACGGCAATGGATAGATTAAAGCAAATGTATGTATAAGAATCTCTGGTCTTCAAAATGGGCAAAAACATTTGTTTTCTTCTCTTCACATAGAAAATATTTTATAGGTATACTTAATATTAACTACACATTCATTTTGTTTAGCAAAGTTAAGAGCAAGACTCAACTCCATTATTACTCTTGGAGCTACCATCTTGGGTTAATAATCTTTGGGATTAATTGCATCTGTGGTGACAATGACTGATGCCATCTTCTCCACCACTATTCTCATCTTTCAGCTAATGAAAATTTCACTTTTAGAACAACACTTTATAACCATACAGTTTTAGTAATTCTTAGCTTCTTTTAGCAATTCTTATCTGTTACAATTTTTGTATTGTGCAATCAGTATAGCAAAGACAAGTGCCATATATGAACTGAAGAAAAAATGATAGATGATTTAAATGAGAAATTCACAGCAGAGTAAAAGGAAAATGCAAAAAACTAATGGATACTATGTATATGAGAATATTTAAGTACTATGAAATAGATTTAAATTCTGTAAAACTAGTGTAAGTTTATCTTTTAATCTGCTGCTCAAAACCAAAAAGTAAAATGTACAGTTTTAATTACAATATTGTCATCGTCAATGGGAAAACTGCTTTGAACTATGCCTATTTATGTCTGCAGATAGGAGATTTTCATAAAGGAGAATAAAAGTCTAACTTACTATTGTATGTTGCAGTTCTTAAGCAAATAGGAATTTTTTTCTTCTCTTTACTGTTTCACTAAGCAATTCTGTAAGGTACATTTTCTGCATTCCACATCTGAATCGTACCTTTCAGAAGGGAAAATCTGTTAGCAGCTAGGACATACATTCACACACAGCAGAATAAACGCATGCTGGAGACAGGACCAAACAGAACCCACTGCAGAAATTTTTAGTTTGATTTGCCTAAGGCAACTGAAATAGAGATTTATTTCCAAGAACTTGAACTAAAACTCTGAATAAAGCATCTGATACAAATTAATTTCCTTACACGAATTCAACAGAGGCAAAGGGAAAGGTCTGTGTCAGGTTAACAAATTAAATTTCTACTAAGAAGCTTCCTAAATTGAGAAAAATCTGGTTAATGGAATCTGTGCAAGAGTCAATAGCTTCCACTATGGCCCTGACACAGGAGAGTGCATCAATAGACCTAATATTCTTTTACAAATGTCTCCAGCATTATGATGCTGTCACCTTCCCTTTTCTGTTTTCACCTCTCACTCTCCCATTCATTCACTGTCACATCCAATGTAGCTGATCAATTCTTATTTCACTAGCAGCAAGACAGGTATTTTCTACTTATACTGTTGAAGTAGTAGAGGACACATTTCAGGCCATGCTCAACACATTTTCCCCTCCCTTTTTAAACAGCTGCATGACATACAAACATGCTTGATGAGCCTTTTGCCAGGGCAAAAAAAAAAAAAAAAAAAAAAAAAAAGGTATTTATGTATGGCACAGAATATGCCTAAAGTAGAGAATGTCCTCTTGCAAAAGTCCATCCAGAATTCCAGTAAGAGTTGAACTATAAACACATTCTGTTATTCTGTCGAATGTTTCATATATGTTGTTAGAAATAAGTTAGAAAGCAGATTAAAAGGTATTTTACTGATAAAACATTCTCATTACTGCAAAGCACAATGATAAGTAACAAGAAAATGTTCCAGTACTTACTCCTAGAGGGGAGAGTATCTTCAATCAAGGAACAAAACTTGAAATGAGGAATACTTCCTCTTTCTACTGAAATAGGGATAATTGTCACTTATTTCTATGGTAACTTAGCCAAAACAGAGGGGGAAAAAGGGTCTGAGAAACATCTCTATATAATTGTGAGGGAAACAAATATAAATAAATGTGTGTACACACGTGCACACGCTCTTCCTTATCTCTCCTAAGTCAGCCACAACAGTCTAATAAAATTCGAAAACCAGAAAGAAATCTATTTCATCAAATTATGCCAAATGAACAGTCTTTGGAAAGAAGTTGCTCTCAGAGTTAAAAAACAGTACATTATGCCCTAAGAAGAAAAAAAGGGCAACAGTTTCAATGTTTTGCCACCTTCAGTGTTTTCAGAAGCTATTACAACCTACATGGTTTCACAGGACAAGCATGCCTTTTACAGCCTCAGGCAGAGCACCCTTCCCCAATGCCACCTCTACTGAGTCCTGCACTTCAATTTCTCTGACAATTCCTTGCTTTGGTGAATGCAAGAAAATTTGAACACTTACTAAAGGACCTACTGTTTAGTAATCAAATAAAGGAACATTTCTTTTTAAAGCAGCTTACTTTAATGAATCCAAAATATGCTATATATGGGGCCATCTGATCAAGAAAAAGAAAAAAAAAAAAAAAAATCGATGTGTACATGCTTATGTACTTCAGGAGCATTAGCTGACTGCTTTTGCTCACAACGTTCCAGGTTTTACCTCATGAGTAAAAATCCTGCATCCATTACAGAGTCTTCAATGAATTCTGTGCCTTGCTTTAACCTGCACTCACATTTTTCATAAATTGTTCCTCTGTATGACAGCAGAAGTTAAAAAGGAAGAGAGAAAATGCTACCTCCATTTATAAAGAGGCAGTTCTTTGTAAGATGGTATTTCAAACCAAGCACACATTTGTGATCAAAACTCATCTTGCTCTCCTGCACCATGCAGGAAACTCCCCTTAAAAGTCCACATGAGCTCCACTTTGAGAGGAGGAAACAGAACTCATCCTTTCAAAAAGAAATCTTCTCCTGTTTCCATGTAGTCTATTCAGTTATGTATTTCCCTCCTCCATGCTACTTGTTCAGGATCACAATATAAGATAAGATCAATGGTCATTGAACTATGCCAATGAAAGCAACAGTCTGTAAGCAAGGTGACTCCACAGACTGAGCTCTGATGAAGCACCTGTCCCCTCTCCCCCTTTCAATGTTAAGGAAATCTACTCTGTGCCTCTGATCCCCAAAAGCAAACACAATGGAGTTATTTACGTTCCACAGCAGACAAGAACTAGGCAAAAATTTCTTATACAAATGTTTTCCACTAAAAATGCAAATGTGGCTTTCATTTATTAGTTATTTAAATATACTAATTTAAAAAAAAAAAATAAAAAAAAAGTTTTTGCCGCCGACCTGGAACGGAGAATTTCAAGAAATACAGGACTTTTCCCACTGCAAGAACCCTGTCTGCATGTTCCTCCTACCAGCGGCCTCTACCTCCCCAGCGCACTGCCAATGTCCTAGCTGTCACACTTGAGCTCAGACGGTGAATCATCACTTTTATTTGTACAGTACACAGCTCTATTTTTGACTGAAGCACAGGGAAATTACAAAGCAAATTGCCTAAATAGTAGAAAATCCACACAACAAAATTCCATAAACACTATTGCCATTGTAAAACAAAACTGAAATTAGCATGCAGTTTTTATCGTTTTTACTGAAGATCATCTAGAAGATTTATTATGGTGACTAGAGCACTAAGGAGTAAAGAATTTTTTCAGGCTTGCTAATAACTTTTCATCACCAGTGGTATCACATGGTACCACTAATTCATGCACACTCAATTATTTTTAAATTTACTAATTACTAAATAGCTTCAATGGGTTCCAAAAGAGTAGTATGATTTTCTAACCCAGCTGCCAACCCTACAGAAGTTAGCGCAGCACTACTTTTTAGTGCTTTCAAGAAATTTGACAGGAGTGGTGTGACATACTGGCATACTGTAAATAAACAGCAACTCAGATTTTTATTAAGAGTTTTAGACTGACTCCTAAGATTCAATATGAATTCCCACACTTCTCTCTCTATTTTACACACTCTTCTCATCTCTTCTGCCCTACGGATGGAGCTCTGCATATCCACTTCACTGGCTACTGTCAGAAGAGAAGCTACAGCTGTGATTCCCCAACTGTACCGGGGAGCCAGATGCAAGCTACTGAACAAAAAGAAAAAATAAATATTAAAAATTTTCAAAAGTGAGCATAGTTTCTCTGTGGATTCTCTTCCAGTCAGCTACTACACCTTTCACAATTTGTCTGTCGGTACCTAGTAACTTAATCTTACCCTAAATTTTTAATCAAGGAAGAGTCCAATATCCCACACATACAATATTGCCAGGTTAGAGTTAAGATTAATTTTCAGTTCCTTTGGAAAAGTAATAAGCATACATACAGAAAAAAATATTTACTCTACTCATAGCCCAGTACATTTCAAGCGTGAACATATCTGAAAGCCTTGATCAGAAACTAAAACAGTTTTGAAACCTCATCATAGGAGTTAAAAGAAAAGGCCAAATCAATTTAAACACCAGACAGCACAGATGCAGAAAACTCTTTCAAAAATGCAGCTCACATTTACCATTTATACCTACACGGAAGAAGATGACGGAGGAAGGGAGAAGCATTATCACAAATGACTTATCACATTAACAAAGTATAAAAACTGTTCATGTTTCACTTATTTTCTCTCAGTGAAAAACACTAGGACCATGCCGCTTAAAATTTTAACGCACATCTGCTTCTTAGAGAAGCTTCATAATATTGGTTTTACAACTCTTGAACACTGTGGGTTTGATTTCAAGAATTTAAAGAGGTTACCACAGAACGCCTGATTTGTAAGGAACACTTACCACTGATCATACAAGACAGGCAATGTATCACACCCTAGGGATTAAAACTGCTTCTCAGAAAGCTATCAGAGATACAGATGCTTTCCTTTAACCTTCTTGTACTGCATTCTGTAAGGTATTACCACACTGACGGATGCATATGTATCACTCATCTTCTGAATCAAACCAGAAAACAAAAAAAAAAAGTGGGGGGAAAGGGACATGACAAAGAACTGTCTAGTATAAAGGAACTGTTTCCAGCAGACACCTGTAGACCTGGCAGCACAAACCATTGCTATCCGGAACACAGAGATCCCAACTCGGTCCCTCATTTAATGACGTTTTTTCTGTTCAAACAGATCCCCCATTTTCTTCTGTGCATTTCTGTAGATCAAATTGAATAATTCGAACTTCCATACAAATCTTAAAAAAAAAAAAAAAACCAAAACACCAAGATCCATTCTGAGTTGCGATCAATCATGAGTACGCTCTGCCTAAGGCAGGAGCTGTAGCCTATGAGGCCAAGTTAGAAAAAGCTAAGTTAGACTGACAGCGCCATAAGAATACTTGAAAAAGAGGCAGCTCCAAAGTAAGGTACACACCTCAGACACCTTAAGTCTATTGGGAGCCAAGCTATACCCAACATCCTATGAAGGTTTTGCTTCTCAGAAGGAAGGAGGAAGATAAAAAAAATAATCAGTGTTACCCTCACTTATTTTAACCCCAGAAAGCTCACACTCGTGTCTTGCACTTTCTTTGGTAAGGTAACATATGCACAAACCTAATGTTTTTATTTTACAAACTCTCCAAAAGCCTCTAGGACCAAATCTAGCTCAAGTGCAAAAATATCATGGTGTTTGACATGAAAATAGAGGAAAAAATGCTATTTTCTTGCAGAGCAACACTCAGATTTTAAGTATGTGTATTTCAAATCCTCTTGGTATCTCATTTGGTAGACATTGGGGAAATGAGCATTTTTCCTCTGCTCTTTGTAAAGATGAAGCAATTCCATTAATTTATCTGCCTCTTATCCTCAAAGTAATTTCTGTAGCCCACATCACATGCCAAAAGTAGATAAGAAATCCTGTATCGTCTGCAGATGGACTAGGTGATTAAACTGGTTTTACTTCACTAGTTTATGGCTTCCAACAAACCAAAGCCGCCTTCTTCATAAATGCCATTAAAGCAAGAGTCAGTACCACCAGATGAGACACACAACTCAGACTTTTGGCAGAAAAGTTTCCAACTATCCCTTTCATGATCTAAATTTCAGCAACATGGATCAGAAGAAAGAAGCTAACTCTAACCCTAACTTTCCTATCTCGACGTACCTCTCCAGCCAGTGCATGACTCTAGTTTAACCAGCAGTTCACACCAATTTAAAATGTTTTAGGCACAAAAATATTTAAATTTACTTTATATTGGTTTTATTTTTATATCTGAGCCAGATAACCATAATTTGAAGACATTAACTTTAATCATATGTGTTAAAAATATATGCCTTATGTGAGTCTGCTGCCACTCTACACGAGAGCAAGACACTAGAAAAACTCCTGGAAAAACACAATTGTCCACTGAACAAACTGAAGATAATTTTCTTCTTCCTCAGCTATCACATATTGCTGGCCATCCCACCAGGAGAAAAAACAAAACAAATACAAAACATTAAAAGCAAATCATCACTTGCCTAATGAATATAACAGGCTCTGAAATGACCAATTTAAAAACTATCTCTCAGAAAATTGAGCGCTTCTGTCTAGGGCTGTTAATTAGTGAGTTATTTGCCATTCACCTTTTTTTTGTGAAAGCTTTGAGTGTTTTTCTTGTACACGTCATCCCTCTTGGCAGAAGTCTGTGCTCTACCACTTCTGTCAAATACCAGCTCACCTACATTTATGCCTAAACTTTGTCTGAAGGACTGTAAGTCTCCAAGTAGAGTGGTGAAATTATCTTAAAAGCAAACCAAAGAATTTCTTTCCACTTCCCCAACCCCAACCTCTTACTGGTTATGCTGAGCACTCTAGCTCTCTCTCTAAGGATCTACTTCTTCCCTGAAGTTAAAAGCAAATGCTTCATCTGGAGTATTCTGAAATTTTGATAAAAGTATTAAATAGAAACTGAATTATAAAGCCAATCTGTCTTCCACAGGCAAACACAAATTCCTTATCAATAACTTCTAGTTAGGGTTTACCCAAGTTGAATCAGAGCGAAAATCTATAGTGAAAGCATCTGTAAAATGCCAGCTCCAAACCTGCCTGCTCCAAACCTGCACCTAGTTTTGCAAAAAGGCTCTTTTCAAAGCAAACAAACAAAAAAACACCAACCACCAGGACTGACATTTAATTTCAAACAGCTTTCCCACCTCTCTGTACATCACATGAAATTCACATCACCAAATAGCAAACAGTGTCACAAGGTAGTTATTGAAAAGGCATTATAATGCTCACTAAAGGCAGAACTCTCTGAAGAGTTTCTATCCCTTGCAATACCGGCATGGACAGACACAGGTATCTCTTCTTCTGCGGTCTGCCCTTTCTCACTGTGATTTCAACTCATCCTTACCTCCTGCATTTTCCTGATGCCCTGAATGCTCCAAAAGCACTTTTTCATACATGAAAGCAAATCTAGAGCAGAGATTGATCTTACATTATAATCTTTCTAGGAGAATTTGACTTCAAGCAAGGTACTGCTTATCAAATAATTAATTTTAATATTCCAGCAATAAGATTTTTTTCCTTTATGTTCCAATCTGAAGACAAGAACAAATCCAGTAATAGAACATCAACGTTAATTTAAGAGGAGATGAAAAATGACTTAATAACACTGCAGCAGGATAACATTCTACAATAGGTCATGGAGGCATAAAATTTTCAACAAATTCATTCTTGTACCACTGTATATTCCTGCTAATAGACACGGGCACAACTGAAAGATTGTGAATACCTTACTGCACAACTTATATAGCAGAAAAAAAGCCAACTTTTATAGTCTCAGTTTCCCTAATCAGCAGTAGAACTGGGAAAAAAGGCAGGAAGCCTCCTACTTGCTTTCCCTTGAGCAAAGGGCAGAAAATGAGTTGCAGTTAACCACTAAATTCAACTCCATATTAAGCCTCTATTTAATAAATGTAACAGTACCTTAGAAAGGTTTTAGCAAAGAAAGTTTTAACTAGAGAGCCAGAAGAGCACAGGCCAAAAAGGCCATGACAGTAATTTCCTACTGGTTTCATTCCACCACCCTCCAACTGGAAGCTGCGGTACAGTCAAAACTCAGGAAACTTTCCCTTCATTAACCCAGTTATGCATGAATTAGTGTTTTGTAAAGGTGCCCATGTCCTTACTGGAGTACAGCCTTTTGCTGTACGCAATATAAGACACAATATCAAAGGGAAGAAGAGTTTTCTAATACAAGGCAGGAAAAAAAGGTCAACATTTTGGACACAGTAAATGTCATGCCACTGTAACTTCTCCCCCTACTCAACCCTTAGCCTTTCAGAGAACGGGGAACCAAAGAGGAAGGTTGGGTAGAAACCAGAAAACGTCTCAACCCTTGCAGTTAGATGGTTACACAGATTCTACAGCTACTCAGCCTCAGACTTGGTGGAGAATGCAGAACAGAACATTGTATTACTGAGCAGGTGAAGAAATCCCATCTCACACTAGTTTATGCTTTTCTTCAATTTTCAGGTCCTGAATTCCTTAGAATTTCACTAGGAAAGGAGAAATGGAAGAAATTGGTTCTAACCTGGCACCTCTAGAAAGAATTGTCAGATTTTAAACTTAGTAAATGTTATTGTAATCCTGTTTCACAAAGGACTGATTTAAACCAAAATGTTTTATAAATTGGTGATCAGAGTTTAAAGACTGATTCTCAGCGACTGTTCACATTTAAACATACCAACTTGCAGTAAAAGATGGTTTTACATGAAATTTAGCACTTTTTTGTTAACTAAAAAAACTAAAGGATATCTGCATGCATTTACAAAATAATTAAGCTTAGTATTTGTCCTGTTTTGTTGGACATTTCTTGTTTGCTAGCTTATTTGTCTATTCATAGTTTAGGAATACATCTGAATGCAAACTGGAATTTAATAGAAAGTTTACAAATACAGGGATTTAAAATTGATCACTTGGTTAAATAAGAATACCTCAAATGCTTTGGATTTTTTTTTTTTTTTAAGTTTAAGATACGCTTTGTATTTATTTAGAGGAACCACTTCTGTTAGCAAAAATGACTGCTTCAGACTGTCACATCTTGCATGATATTCCTTCCCAACTCCCCTGTTCACAGATTAAAGCGAAGAGGCCAGGAAGTTAATTTTCATTCTTACCGTTTCATAATTTCATGTTAATCATTAAAATAATTAAAAGAAACCAAAATTAATAAAAAATTTTCTCTGCACTTCCAGAAGAGGTTACTATAACGGGGTAGTTTAGTATTTCCATACAAGTGCTTAGCCAGTGACTCCTATAACTTCATGCCTCATCTGCTCCTTTGTAGCATCTAGCAGGTAAAAGCTAGTTGATTCAAAAAAACAGACGTGGGGTTTGGCACATCACTGAGGTCTTTCAATTTCTGAAGGATTATTTTGATTAGGAATGTGACAAGTTAACATAAAATTCTGAAAAGTGAAGTAACTTCATAATGGGAAATATTTAACATACGATTCAGAGTAAAAAGTCACCAGAGCATTTACATAAAATAGAGCACATATCTAGAGAGAACATATATCGTTAGAAAAATACAGAATGTGTATGTACATGTGTATATGTTTATATAAATACAGACCAACATTTTAGCTTATTTCCCCACTAAATATGTAGACACACAAAAAACGTGGTCCAGATTAAGAGATCTTTACTTTATTCCTGACTGTCATGGAACAACACTGTAGGGAAGAGAAATTGGTAAAGAACTTCAGTATTTTTCTACACACTGAAGAAGAATATTTAAAAACCTATGTAGTCAAGAGCATTCAATCTGGCATTACTCAAGCATAGTCTAAGAAGATGCAAGACTTCTGCTTGATAACATAAGCCTTGAAATGCCACCCTCACACACATTTATATGGGTAAATATATTAAAGATCCGTTTCAAATTTTGAAACCTCTAGAATGGTTTCAAAGTTTTCTTCTTAACTAAACACTTCTAAAATCCATGAAATGGATTCTGATCAATTTTACTAGAGTGCACAAAGGGTTACAAATTGTTCTTGTTCTTCACAGAAATAATCTTCAACTTGAATTTATATAAATTATGGGTCATCAAACCAATAATATTATCTGCTTAACTTTTTTTTTTTTTTTTTTTAAAAGCAGCTAGACTCTCATTTGAATACCTTGGTAAGCCTAAATACAGAACGAGCTGCCATAATAGTATACAAGGTTTAGTACTTCGATTATTTTCTGAAGTCTCCTAGAAGGAGATACACTCTGAAGTCCTACTGACATCTTCAGAAGTCAAAAGTGAGTGAGCTATAAGTTTTCCTTCCCTGTAGGTTAAGGCACAATTTAATTTCTGAGGCTCAGGTGTGTGTATGGAAAGAATCACAACTGACTATTCATTCTCTCTCTACAGGGAGTTACTTATTGCAGCTTGCTGTGTGGAAGAGAAAACGGTTTCAAGTTAAAAACAAAACAATTACTTCTGCTCTCTTGTAAATGGACATTCTGTACTTTGCTACAGTACCTACAGAAAAGATCCCAATAAATATCTTAAAATTCCTTTCACCATTTACTAGGGCATGGTCAGCAGAACACAGAGCTGTTCACAATGTCAGATGTTTATGCAGTAGTAACTCGCAGTAAATATCTTATAAATCAAGAGCAAAATAGCTTTCATTCTGTCAAAAAGAGCTGAAGTGGGAACAGATACATGAAATCTGACCTTTACATCAAAAAAGCTCTTTTGGTTACCACCAAGAAAAACACGTTCTGTTACAAAAGCTTCCAGCACTCTGCATTTCTAAGCCTGTTTGATGAATATTCCTATACATTTTCTGCCAACCGAGGCACACCAAGACCCTTTCAAAGAAAGAAAGAAAGAAAGGGAAAAAAAAAAGCCAAAAAAAGATGGACTGAAATGCCCTGGAGACCTACTGCTATCCACCGCTATCAGATATATTGATTCGGAGAATATTGCCAGCCATCTTGATTTTGGCTTCAGAGACATTCTTTTTCAGTTCAGTTGTTCATAGATCCAAGAGCCCAATGTAAAAAAAGTTATTCATATTGGAACCCATCTAGTTACCTCTGACTAGCAGCAGTCATGCATCAGCTATGATTTTCATGTGCTGATTATCAAAGCAAATGACTGCTATGTCTATGTTAAATTAAACCCTTACAGTTAAAAGTTTCCAGTTATACAATAATTTTAACTCTTTTAAGATAATAATTACAGACACTAACAGAACTGGTGCAGAATAAAGACTAGTATTTGACGTATTTCTAAACATTAACTTACCTTTGTCAACTGGGTAGATAGATGTCAACACCCATTATAGGTTTCTGCATTTCTAGGATTATTTACATCTAGCACAGTTTTCTCTAGATACTAGTGAGTCTCATTTAAAAAAAAACAAACAAAAAACAGCGTCAAAATCTAGCTTTTAAATTGCTGCTCAAAGCTCTTCAGCAGATGGCAGTTCCGCTGAGGACCTGAAGTGATGCATGGACTTTGCTGAGGCACAAAAAATGTCATAGTGAAAGAGTGCACTCACCTACACTGGGATCAGCTTTCTGTTTCTTCACATATTGCAGGGCAGGACATGTCAACAGAGGTGAACAAAAGCTTGTCTATTAAGAGCAGTAACACTATACTAAACATCGCTAAAGCACAATGGTAGATAGCACAATATATTTCATTTTCAACCTTGAAATGAGCAAGACTCTGGTATTTACCTCCACAGACACCATCTAAAAAGTGTTGGAGGTTTTTTTTCCTACTCTGAAAAGAAAAAAAAAAAAAAAAAAAAAAAAGGGCGGCAAAAACCCACCATCTTTGGTTACGAGAGCAAAGCCTGTAACTTATACAATTACCAGTAAAGAAATCCATCTTTTATTGCTGATTTAGCTCACTGCAAACTTTCACCTCAGATAAAGAGAATTTAACCGGAAGCAAGTGAATACCAAGTCCACTTTGAGCAATCCTAAAGTATTTGAGATGCACAAGTTTACTTTTGGTCATTTCTAATGCTTACAACCCCCCCAATACATTTATTGGGTATTCGTAACTTCCTCTCCATTTATATGGGACCTTTCCCACAGAGCTGGGCAGAAATGCCCCAATCCGAGAATAGAAAAGCTCCTGTTATTTAGGAACTGAGATCAAATAAAACTGCTACCAATTTTGCTGAACTGCTAATGTATATAAATGTACATAAATACAAAACAAAGTTTAGAAAGCTGCAAGGTTTCCTCCTTATACACTAAGTTCATTAACCTTGTTCGACATGAAATTTATATGTTCACTTATTCAAGTAAGAAACCACTATGCTGGGGGTAACATTAGTTAAAAATATACAAACCAGAGCCTCCCTCCAGATTTGTCCCATGACAAGTCTTAATGCAAAGGAGAGAGAAAAATCTTGCATTATGCTCTGAAGACCATTACTAGAGCTACTTTTACATTCTCAGAAGGTGGACTCTATAGAAGGCTACCACTAGACTGCTTGTTCAGCTTCAGCACTTCCGATCACAAGTGAGACAGAGCATTTGGGTCCAACTTGTGACCTGACTGCAGCCCAACAGCTCAGAATCAACACTCCTGACTCATGGTTTCCAAATACTTTGGCCCAGTAACAGTCACAGTTCCACATAACTGAATTTATTTATACCAGAAGGATGGGGGGTGGCATTACAGGATGGCAAAGTCCTACACTAAGCTTGAAAAGTCAAGCAGTCTGAAATCAGGAAGCGTCTGAACTAATCATTTTTGTACACTTGAAATCTGACCTCTTTATTTAATTTTAAATTATTTTTATAATGCACGCAAACGATCACACAACTTCTCTTTTAGAGGACCCTTAACTTGCCTACTGGATGAAAGAAGTTCAAAATGTGAAATCAGAATTTTATAGAAAGCAAAGCTCCTTTCTGCAAGACTTTTGACTTTGTTTTAACCCCCAGGAAAATTCTGAAGATAAATCAGAGAACACTAAATTCTACCCACTATCTCTGCCACAGAATTCCTACATGACTTTTGTAAGTTCTTCCTACTCATATTTATTTGCAGGATGTTCAAATAGGTATTCTTGGGTCCCCACTAGCAGAAGCATTCAATACCCTTGCAGTTCCATCAAGGGAGATCTGGACTTTCAATGTTTAAAGCATCATACATTTATATGCTTTGGGAGAGGAAGATTAAGAAGGGGCTACGGTCCCAAGGCTTCTCAAAGTTGATATCCCATATCTGTGGATGTTTGACATTTGTGCTTTAGATTCTTATCTATATATAGTGAACAAGAATATCACCATCTCAACTCACAGAAATGTCAAAATGGTAAATTACTCATTTTCTTGAAGCACTGGGGGGCTAATTAGTTCTCTAAAGAAATTCTATAAAGAAAATAATTATTCTCCATTCAGGTCAATGTGTAAATGCTGAAGTAAGAAGATATAGGGCATGACAGAATGTCTTATGTTGCTTCCTATTCAGTTCAACGAATGACAGTACAATTTGTGGAAACATCCCTATAGTGTTGCAATTAAAAATGTGTACCTTATTTCTTACTTAAGAGTGAGGGAGGTTATTCATTAGAAATACTAGCACTCATGGTGCATGCAGAACCCCCAGTGTCTTCACATCAGGACAGGGTATCTGTTTAAAGGAGACATTTTCAGCAAACAGAGCTTACCTAGATGATATTTAATGACCTGTGATTTAAACCAGGAGATTAGGCCAGTCATCTTATGCTTTCTTGTACTCTCTGATTCTTTTAGCATAATTAAAAGACAGTTATAATGCATACACACAGATTGGATTAATTATTATGGCACCATAACCTGTCTTGTCATTTCCTAAATCTTCAGTGTCAGATTCAGTCAACAGTCTATGCTTTCTGCAAAGGGAAGGAACAAAATCTTACACGTTCAGTTACTACAGATGCAGTTGTTTCTGGTATCTTTTCAAGAAAGGCCTTATCTACAGTCCTGCAGGCTTAGAGATCTCCAGTATAAGATATTTTTTCCTGCCCCCATTATGGAGATTCATCCACTCACAATTAAGGTTAAAGTCAGATTCCTGCTGGAAACTATTTTAACCTACTATTATTCTCCCTCACTAATCAATAGGTGGTATTTTGATGTGATCACAAGAAAAAATTTTACCTAAAGGGGGATTTTTTCCCCCAAAGTTTGCAAATTAGTCCAACAGTTTGAATGTTAACTTTTAAAAATTCCCTCTCATTCAACACAAAATACTAACTTCTGTATCTCCGAAGAAGATAGTCATTATACTTTTCACTTTCCATCTAATTAATACTACATGTAAACTCATTCATAGACAACGTTGTGGGTTTTTAAAAAAAAAAAAAAGGCAAAGTTATAGTTTTATTGACTAAATCTGCATGAGCAGTTTGCCCTCTGGTGACTAACTTTGTGAGAACATACAAGATTTGTAATAGATATATGAAGACTGGTATGAATGAAGAATGACCGGAATGTTTGCAGGCTCCACAAGAAACAGCATTAAAAGGGTTAAAAGAAGTGGTATGTATTAATTGCAACAGCGCAACGTGATTTCATTCAAATTAAGAAGAGAAACAAACTGAACTAAAGTGTCAAGAAGATGAAGAAAAGAACTGCAATGGTAGAATAACCACATACGGGAAAGAAGAGAACTGAAATTCCAGAATTTTGCCTAAGACTTACGAGGGCTAAGACAAAATAAAGAAGCAAAAGGACCCTCACAGCATCCATTCCTCAAGGGTATAAAAGGCAAGTCCAAAATCAGCTTGTCGTCATAGTGAGGGCTCAATAGCCAGAACTCCTTGTTCTCCGTATCGCACACAGGTGATGCTGGCCAGACTACTTGGATATGCATCTTGGGGCTTGTGAGTACATGAGTGTGAAAGCATAAATAGACAAAATCAACTTAATTACAGATTTTGTGAAATAAAATTGCCTTCCTCCTCCATAAGATCTGACACTGATTTGTTACACTAATTTTCTGCACTAACACTATGCTAGAGTTGGGGGGTGGAGGGTGAATCTGCATTACATCCAACCAAAAGATCAAGCTTCTGTCCCAGAGTCTGGGCAATTTATCCAGCCTGAGGGCCTTGACCGACTTTGAAGACAGCCAATTTGCATTTTAATCTAGTATGTGCTAATGGCATGCTTACTTCGGGCTGATTTGGAAGAAGAAAATACAGATATTGTTCCTCAAAATGACCTTTTGTTTCCCAAGATAGGGCTCTAGATTTATCTCAGCCCCTTAGATGACCACTGTTACTGTACTGAACATCATATATATTTTATCTTCACAAACATTCCAGTGAAGCAGGGAAATATTATCATCTCTCGGTAACTAATGAGAAACAGAAGTGGAAGACAAAAAAAAGTTACTTGTCTAGCATCACAAAGAAATGCTCATTGACTGTGAAAAGGAAATCGGGTCTCAAGTTCCTAGCCAGCTGTCTAGCTGCTAGATCACATTCCTTTCATATAAAATAGACAGACAACTGAAAAGTCATCAGTTACATTTTGTTCTATTATCCAGATCACGTTTGTCCTGTACACCTGCTTACCTAACAGCTTAAATCACCTTAGCGAACAGCTATACTTCCCTTACACCTAGCTGCTGAGCTAAAAGGTTTTCAGAAGGGAGGTTTTTCTTGGTCTTGCCTTGCTTGTGTATGCAAGGACTGTTGAAATGTTGTCTGAGTCAATCACCATGACTGTTCACCTAAATTCTTTCTCAGTGTCCTTAGCTGAAGGTTGTTGGTGGACAGTAACTTCTTCCCTTTGAAGATGCACAAGCATGTAGAACATGCACTTTGGAATGAAGAGAGAGGAAAGGAAATGTTGGTGCTGGAATGCAAGACAGAATTGCAAAGCAGAGTTAACTTCTAAAATCATTGTTGTGTCTTGCTTGAATTCACCAGGAAGTTTAGTTAAAGACCAGCAGAATGCTGGATAACTTCTGCAACAACCACAAATATTGATGGTCACAGAGGTACCCTTTCCCAGTTACCTCAAAATGGTAGAATAACAATGAGCCCTTCCTCATGGTCACCTAGCATATAACCTTAGTAGTCTTATTTGATCCTCATGGTCACCTAGCATATAACCTTAGTAGTCTTATTTGATAAGTGTTGCTTCTAGATTCCTTCCCTTGTAAAATACATTTTGAAACTAGCTCTTTTACCACCTGGCACTATTCCTGCCCTACCTCAGCCTCTTGGGTAGCAGTACAAGGGGAAAGAGAAAGGTTAGCTGCTAGACCTGTACAATTTTCATGTGGCATTAGTGATTAGAATCCTAGAAAACATGCAGTCAACTTGACAGCTAGCCTTGTGCATTCCTAAATACTCGGCATGCAGTACTGCATAACACATCTCCAATGACAAACTAAATTTTATTTGCAAGATGAAACATGAATCTGCATCATACTTCTCAAAGGAATGAGTTGAATGTTTCTAAAATGTCCTCACTGATACTGACCTCTCTTCTCAGAGATAAAGAGTTAAATATCCTCTTTTATTCCCCAAAGGCTGCTGGTCCCACACAGAGGTGCCATGTTTTATTTAAAACACGCTGTCTCTCAGTAACCACTTGTTCTAATTGGCAAGGCAAGGCTGGGTCCCCAAAGCACATAGCTCGTTACATTCAGTTTGGATTACAAAAACACGATGAAACAAACTGCATCAAAATGTACAAATTAACAGCTCAGGAGTGCATGACACGGACATGGAATTAGATTGTAATAAGGAACAAACTCCACAGGGAGGCTAAGGAACAAATCACTAGTGTCTCTATAAACTATAGAAGGTTTCCAAACGAGCAAATATACAAAACAGAGCACAGACTTTTCTATAACTCAAGAAAATTGCTAAATGGAAAAAAAAAGAAAAACATTCCCTTTCATATCTTATGTACACATTTATAGGAGAATGGAGTTACAAGAAAGTTTAATAAATTAAACCTGTGGGTTGCACATTCTAAATAGGTAACTCTGCTTTCATGCTGGCAATGTGCAAACATCATGGCAATTAAGGCATATTTCTAAACATTTTTTTTACATCATCAGAGAATCTATACACAAGAGACTAAATTACAGCTAGTGTTTCAACAAGTCATTTGGAAAGGTTACGAGTTAGAAGGTGAACAAGATATTAACAAAACAGAAAGAAACTGGCTTTACCATAAAGAAGAAAACATACTAGAAAACAGAACTATGAAAAACTAAAAATAATGCAAGTCTGAGACAAAAAAGGGCTGAGCTCTTTTCTTTGCTTGTAGATCAATCTGTACAATGGGACTGGCAATCCCCTGAGATAAGAAAAATAAAACACATGGAAAATATCAGTGATGTCTTTTCAAGACAGAGGAAAAAATTAAATTAAGACTATTTGGCAGTCTTTTCAGGTAGCCAGTACTGAGAAGAGGTCATATTTTTGTTTGTGTGTAATTTATATTTTTAACAAATGAGCCCCAAACTACTAGACTGTGAATTTAGCAAGATGCAATCCAATGAAACAGCCACTGATGTCCTACAGGGTAGTTTGCTGATAGGATTGATTGACTGTAAAATGTTAAAGTTCTTAATTAAAAGGCATTCAATTTTCCTAGACTGTGTTGGTGAAAAGATACTTTCAAATGTGACTAGAAAAAGTCCTACTAACTTGAAGTTAGTAGCAGCCAGAAAGAAGAAAAGAGAAAAAAACCTGTCTTACCTCAACACACAACATTTGAGTGCCAGCTGTGGAAGAAATTCTCCTTCTTCCACTAATGACTGTACAGAAATAGAAATACTTTGTGGGTCCGTCCTCTATCAGTGCTTGCCCCTTGCCACTATTTTATATGGGGGACGATGAAGGAGGAGGAAAAAGGAGAAACTAATTGAGCAAATCGAACCAGCAGCTGAGCCTCTGGCTCTATTGACACCCTACGTTGCACTGCTGTGCACACAAGGCCTTCACGCAGCCAGGTCCCAAGCAGATGAGCGTTGTGTCTTCCACAGAGCACCTTTAACACCTTTCTATATAACGCATAGCAAAATCATATCAGTATTGCCACAAAGCAACACAGGAGCCCTGTACTCCACAACTTCCATGCCATGACAGTATAGACAGAGAAAAAAACTGGACCTCTCAAGTAACATCATACTAACTTCACTCAAAATGTGATCTCTATTTAACTCCTAAAACTCCAGCAAGCCTAGAAAGCTTCAGGTATCCTTCTCTCCCGTATTTCCAATTCTCCTGTATATATCGAGTACTAGGAACACATAGCATAAATACACTGGATAATTTGGTTGATGGTACTATTTTTGACAGAAGTAAAACAATTAATCCTAAGCTTAGATAATACAACTATACTTGAATAAACTCATTTTCTATTAATTTGTATTTCCCCTCCAAAACTTGAAGACAGATTAGGGGAAAAGGAGTAAACTAAAAACATATAAATCCTTTCCCAATCCTTCCACAAGATATTTCCCTGTTCTAACAACCCAAACAGACCTATTACTCAGATCTTTACATTTTTTAAAGCTGCAGAATAATGCATAACAACAGAGTAAAAAATCTTTGGGGTCGGCAGTGCAAATCAAGCTTATAAATAAGTGAAGTCCAACTGAAGTCATTTATCCTTTTTTTTTCTTCTTAATTCCATTTCATGGTGATTGTCTTTCTCAAGCTTAGCATATATCTCACCTTTTCAAGTTTACTAATTACGCTAAGACATCTTTTCCCTACCAGCCTTCTCCTTTTAAAGATTTTTTGGGCACAGGCTAAAAGAAATTAAATGTATGCCAAACAATATCTATGTTTATATCTGGAACGTTATTGTTCTTTATTAGTAGGTGCTCTAGAATTAGAAATATCTTTGTTGCCACTGTAACCAGCTATACAATTTTCCAAAGAATTATTTAGCTGCAAGCCTGACTGTGTAATAAAAGTTGAAGATGAAGCTTGACTACTTTCAAGTGCTAGCCAGTAAGCATTGTTTTTTGTAGCAAGCAGTCCATGTACTTCGAAATACAAAGACAGACATGAATACAGTAACAAATTCTAGCCTAATGAAGCAACAAATTGAGGCACTGGTTTCCATTAGGAGCCAACAAAGGGAATACCATACTGAAAAAGAAACATTTTGTGTACAGATAAAGAAAACTAGCACTTAGTGCTGTTTTCAAACTTCTGAAAATGCTTGCTGCTTTTCTAGCAAAGTACTAAAACATGTGGATTCACATCAGAAATTACAAGGACATGGAAAACGCAAACCTAACACATTTTGAATCATTCATTTAGGAATGAAAACTATATGAAGAAGGGAAGGGCTGAATAAAGCATAATTTATCATTTATCACACAATAGGATACAGCAAAAATAACAAAATTTGAACTAGCAACATGCAAGATGCACCTGTTGAAAAGGTTTCCAGTAAGCAAGCTGAAAGCTTGACTGAGGATCAAGGTAGCAGTTGATGAACAGCAAAATCTATTTAGGCAGGAACACTGATTTTTGCCAGCTCATGCTTACAGTAGGTGTTATTGCTGCCAGACAAGGCAGCATTCTAAATAGCTTCCAGGATTTACAAAGACTGAGAGAAGAGGAAATTGTGTTATTCAAGTGACTCTGAGTCACATAAAACCCCCAATTTTTATAAGCTCCAAAAACTGTGTGTGACTTAAGCATGACAAAATAAAGGTCTGCTCAACAAAGCAGAAGGGTTAAGATGCACAAAACCATGAAATAACTCTACAGTCAGACATCTGAGTGAGTTCAGGAAACAGAAAGAATAGCGAATAAACTGATACTTCTAGAATCAGACGATATATAGAAAATATCAGTGTCTATTTTTATTTTTTTCCCCGCTTATCAGATCTTTCAAATTCAGGAGAATAAAAGATACTATTGAAGTTACAAAATTCATAATCTGGCATAGAGCTAAGCACATGTATTGAAAATACATATGTGGTTCCAGCAATACTGATTTCCTACTTGATAGACAGAGATTAAAAATCTGTAATTTTCACTCAAGATACCAGTATGTAAAAACATGTGTTTGATTTTGAACTAAAAATAAAACTGAACTAAGAGTTGAGGCCCCTAAAACCCAGAGAATTCTTGGGTTATATGGTTGAAGTATTTTCTCAAATTCAGTGACGCTGATCTAGTGCTTCACAGAACATGAACATAAACATTGCACAGCTGGATTAAGAAGAGATGGACACCCACCTCTAGAAGTTTCAATTATACCTTCAGACAGAAGGGCTATGAAATTGATTCACAAATCCATGAATACTCTAATCATCATTTTGTCTTCTTCCAGTTTTCCAAGTGCATCTCTTCACCAAACCATCCAGTGCTGTACTTACCTTCAGCTTCACATACTATTGAACAAACTGAAATCCACTTCCTGCACCCCTCTTTCCAATGCTGATAGCACCATAACACAAATTAAAGTTTCTAGAGTCACAATCAAATGAATTAAAGGCAGACTGCACTTTTTTGGGTGATTTAAGTAGAAAGTCTAGTTTCACTGTTTTATATATTTAAATATTTGTTCTTACTCTGTAATAGTTTGTTCTGTGACTGTTCCCAGAAGTTCCAATTAAAATTGAGTTCTTGAGGTAACCAGGTGTTGTGTCCGTGAATGTTTGTAGAATTCCTGCCTGAAAGAGCCTACTTTGCAAAAGTGGCTTTTCAAAAGCACTCAATGTCCCTACCTGAAGCTGATATTACAACTTCCATAAACCTAATGGGAGCAAAGACAGATTAATAAAGAGTACTTTTGAAAAATTTCACTCATCACTCTCCTGTATTTTAATCATTCAGACTTCATAGTTTACCATATTGAAAGAAGAGATGTTGCAGTATTAGCAAAAGATGTGGTGTCAAAGGGACACACTCTGCCCATAATTTGCACTTTTTCACTTACCAGCCTATATTCTGATTAAAAAAACCCCCCACACTTTACTGTATTTGTATTCTGGATGTGCAAGAAGCAACTATGCCTTAACCATCTGAAGAGCAAATTTATTTGAAGCAATTTAATATGCAGGATTACACTTGTACTGTATCTGGAGACTTTGAGGCATTGATAGCATGTGGTCAGCACTGAATTGGAGACAGAATGTTGTAAAGTACTTTGCAGAAGTACAATTAACTTGAAATTATTTCAGAGAGGCTCTTGAACATTTCAGAGTCTGCTGCTTCTACAGGGCTTAAATAAAACAAGTCAGGTATTCCTTCTTGGAACAGGTAGTTGGGGTGAAGAGGAGGCAAAGAGGGCTGAAGAGGATAGCTAACTTCAAGATCCTCTCCAGTATTTAACAACCTTTATATGCAAGCCAAGAACTAGTCTGTGGCAAATGAACAGCAGATTTGTGGTTGTGCAGAAGACCTTAGTGAACCTTCTAGATCTGGGTCAAAACATTGGGCTCTTCTAGGCAAAGGGTTGCATGTACCTGTGCAGTATCCAGCTCACTCTTGCCACAGAAAGCTGAAAAACCTAATCTCTATAATAACCTGTGAAAAGTATTCCCATGTCTAATATAAGAAAATGTACAAAGACAGCAAAAACAAGGAGTTCCAGTCTCCCTGCTACATAATCTGATTGCTTTTGCTCTTTGTTTTATCTTTGGACAAATGGGAGTGAAAATTGAGTGAATTTATCTTGATAATAAATTTAGAAATCACAAGCATTTGGTCAAACAAGGCGGCAAACTGACAGCCCCTGACCATTGCCCTTTGCTCCATTTCTGTGCTAATTAACATCACGGATATCAAACTATGACCATTTTTCCCAGGGGATGGGGAAGAGAGGAAGGGCAGAAGCAAAGAGCTCATGATCATGTATTTACATACTTGTACATAGTTCAGAACGTCTGAAAACCAGTAAAATAGGAAGGTTCCACGTAATAACTGACATTGCAATGTAAACCCAATGTTTTCATCTCTTGCTGACTTGTTGCCCTTCTCCTCTGTATAAACAGGTAATGCTTACACACATGTAAGGGGCTTTGCTGCTGTGTGTGTCTGAAATTAATTTAAAAAAAAAAAAATAGGAAGACTGGATTCTATCCCTTCCCTCTGAAAAAAAACCCCAGTCATTTAACAAAGTTACTAACCTTTTTCGTTGTGTGGATTTCTTTTTTCTAAAATAAAAGAGAAAGGAAACGACGGTCAAGAGAAACAATAATTCCCAATTTTCCCTCGCATACAAATCTGCTTCAATACATTTGAATGAATAACTTGCCATATTAAAAGAGAAACAAGAGGAACTTTTTTCATATCGTATCTTTGGAGTGCCCGGAACGGTGAAAAACATCTTTCAACAGCTTACTTGCCTAAAATCTTGCTCTCTGTGGTGTTTACATTTACAGAAATAAGAGTATACATCTTTCTATTTCAATACTGTGGCTGGAAACCCAATATAAAAAAATATGCTAAAAATATTTCAGTAACAACATCACAAAAAAAAAAAGGAAAGAAAAAAGAAGCCTGTTATGTTGGAATGATGACATTGAGAGGTTTTGAGTTACTACTCAAAACAGAACTGGTTATTTCAATGCTACTTGTTGAAGGAACCATAGTTAAGATATAAAAAGATAGAGTAAATTTGCCTTTTTCCACAATACTTGGTTTTGTTCCAACTAGCAGTAGCTTTTTAAGTTAGTTACTCAAACTCTTCAAAAATCTTATTTCATTAAAATAAACAGGCTGTAAGGAGTCCTGAAAATTTTAAAAAAGCAACCTTCCCCCCCAATCACACAAATATTTAGATAACGTCTTGTATTTTTACAATAGAAAAAATGAACTTGATCGGAGGTAATGGCATTTCAGGAGAATTACAGAACAGAAGCCAAGAATTTTTCTTGTTAAAAACAAACAAAACAGCAACAACAACAAAACCCCAGTAAAACCAAACTAAAAGATGCCTTTGTTTAATGCCTGGTCTGCCGGCTGTGAAGCTTTGGGTACTCTGTTAAACCCAAAATATGAGGGATGGGCCATTTTGGTATCTCAGAATCAGAAAATCCACATTTCTGAGTTACACATACAGAAGTTGTTTACAGTGCTAATATGAACATAACAGTTGTACTGAGTCAAATCAAAGACCTAGTAGCTTGTTTCTGACTGTGGTCAGTAGAGAAAAAGAGTACAAGAAAGGACTTGCACTTTCTTCAATACACCCCTTCCAGTGATCCATGGCTTTGGAAAACAGCCAGGGAAATACATGCATCATTTCACTGAACAGCTTTTGACAGTCTTTAATGTTTAATGAAGTGATGCTGAACCGAAGATCTGAAATCTACAGTTCAAAATTTATTTTTTGTAAAAAAACCTCAGAAAAAGCTTTAAAGTTTTAAAAAATATTCTGAACTTTTTAATATTGTATCTGTTTCCGCAAGAGAAATTAAAAATCATGAACTATGACAGCACTTTAGTTACAATTAAAAATAAGTTTACAATACTAAATAATACCAAAAAAAATTCAGAAAGGCAAAGCTAGAAGATGCTAACAGGAAAAGGTCAATAGCAATTCCTAACACTTTACACAGTAGCAATGACCTTGCAATAAGAAAATTATATGTAGCAATTAGAATTAGCCTACTGATGAGCTACTGATGATTTAATGTTCAAGGGCTGCAAGTTAAAAAGAAATGGAACAAGAGGTTTTCTATACCAACTTCTCCTTTTCACTTTTTATCCATACCATATTTCAGAGGTTATTACAAAATAAATCCTACAAAATTCCAAATTACAATTCAGACTTATGCATTTTGAAAGCCACATCATCCGTATAGGAGCTGTGCTGACAGCGGAGCTCTGTAGTTCAAGGGTGTTCCAGAATTCCATAAACTTCAAGAACAAGGTTTGATTGGTACATTTACACAAGAGCTTCTTGATTAGCAAATAAATGAAGCACCAAAGTGAGGAAAATCTGATTACATATACACACTGAAGGAAGAGAAATCCATGCACAAATCCTAAAGGAGATGCCAACAACGTGGTTTCGATAATCTAACAAAAACACAAAACCTTTTACTGCACTTACCAGCAAAGCATTTGGAACAGAGATTCATAGTCTTGCTGGACCTGGGGCAAAAATAAAAAAAAAAAAAAAAAAAAAAATAGAGCTAAAAAATTCATTATAATTCTAATCAATACAGGGAAGTTTTTTGGGGAATGAAGCAAGGGTACAGAGAGTGTAAGAACTTAAATGGCTAGGAATCAAAGATAAGTGGCTAGAAGTGGCTGAATTAGGAACAGGGACAGGGGGAAGAGACTTCATATGGCAATCTCTTTCCACTTTAAAGAGCTTCCAAAACATGACTTCCACACATTTACCTCATATATGAAAATAAGCTTACGTTACCATTCATTGTATGTGTTACACATTCATCATTTGGACCTTTCTATTTCAATATGATAATAATGATAGACAGGAAGAGCCAATACATTCCACTTGAATATTAGACTCCCCATGGCAACAGCTCTGCAGTCCTGACAAATCGTGAATACAGTACAGCAATAGAGAGATTAAAGTATTACACTTATAAGGACACAGACAGATGTGCTCTTGGAAGTCTAGCTGGAATGGCTTAAGAAGTTATTACCTCAAGCTGTTCATTACTACCTTCAGCTGCATCCAGCAGTAATCTAAAATAACCTGGCTGACTTTGCACTGACATGGACTAGGATAGTTCATATGATCCATTAGCGTGGCTCAACTTTTGAGGGCAGAAACCTTCAGCTGAGCGAAAAAACAGCTGGAGAACGACAGCAATATCTTAAGTCTCCCAGATGTCTCCAAAGTGTTTGTGCAATCATGCCACAAGCATTCACCCTCATAAAGACAGTCAGTAGGCTCACCAAAAAAAAAAAAAGAAAAAATAAAATTAAAAAAAAAAAAAATAAGGCTATAGACCTCTCTAGGGCTACCATGAAACTACCCAAAGCAATATACTATGGGAGAACAAGTTTCTCCCAGTTTACGAAAAGGTCTCTTCTAACATCACAACATCTCCTTTACAAAGTGAGCTGGAGAATATTCTCAAAAGCTCTCGAAGTGTCGAAATGTCTTTAGGTAAAAGCAACCCAGTTTCTGTGCACACTGCCCAATATTTGATTTTTTCAGTGTTCCTGAATCAGCTCTGCCATTACATATAAGCATTAACAGCGTCCTGAGCAGGTCTGAAAGTACATATTGACAGGCAAGGTTGTACCAAAACTGTCCATGCCCACAAGACCTTTTTGCCTCCTCAGGGCAGCCTCTAGCCAAAACATTTCATATACCCAAATTAATTGCATCTTTATCTTTAGAAATATGCATACACAAAAACAATTGAGACTACCAAAACAGTTGTTTTCTATTTCCAGCCAAACATGGATGGAATTTTGAGATGAGATCTGTGTCTTACAATATAAAAATTATAAAAATCAAAACTGCTTATTATCTCAAGACAAAAATTTTGACAATTTTTTCAAAGCAATTATATCACAAATGAACACACCTATCAGAATTATAGAATCCCCCCCCCCCCCCCCCCCAAGTTTGCAAATGGATATTTTGAATGACTTTCCAGTAACAAAGTAAATCCAGACTTGGTCAATCATATCTTAGTATTAGTCACATCAAAACATTACAGATGCTTTTCAATTCATGCACATTTGAAAGCTGGTTTACATCAGGCTCAAGAATTCTAGAAGAACACAGTTCACTGCAGATATGAGACATAAGCGTTTGCCAGCTACAGCAAGAGCCACAAACACATGAAAGCTAGTTTTAAATGCAAACAGTATGTGCACAGGAGAAAAGTTAATTCCCAGGAAAAGAAAAGCAGAACAGCATTTGTAGCCATACAAATACATCATCAAATTGGTATATACCCAAAGATTCAACATCTATGTTGACAGTCTGCAAAGATTATCTACCTTCAAAAGAACTGCAATTAAAAACAGCATGGTGAGTCAACACCTACAGCATTAGTGTGCTGCAGTTCAGTACTCACTGCTTATGGGTTAGACCTTCTGGAGCAGCTCAATATGCCAGGCAGGAGCTTCTCTGCAAAGCCATTAAACCCCAGGGGCAGCAAAGAAAAAGAAAGGTAGAGTTCAGATGGTTCATATTGATGACATTGGAATGGGCAATGACAAATGTTTTCAGTGGTATAATCAACCATCTCAGCTGTTAAATATCAATCCAAAGCCTCATATAATATTTACTTATCAGCACACCAACAATGAAAAACACACACGCACACACACAACATACAGCTATGTGAAAAAAGGAAAAAGGCTGCCATTTACTCATAACACAAAAAACCCTAGATTTTCTGAAAGGACAGTGCTATTGGACAAGTGACCTTGTGAGCTAAATAACTTCAGTTCACTGTTAGTTTCAAGGATCACTTTCTCTCTGATCCTTTCATATGCTTTTTCAAGGCATCCAAGTCAGTCTGAGGCTGCTAGGTAAGATGAGAATCTAAACTGAGTGGGTTTTTTCTGTCTTAGTTTCTTTTACACAGTCACTTATGTCACTGCAGATCCATCAACATTACACTAGAACTAAGAAAACAGCATTTTTTTATTAGAGACAGAATAACAGTGTTGATCAACAATCAGCCCCTTTTTGAAAGGGCAATATTTAATTAGAGTAAAACCTTTACAAAGAAAATGCATTAAGCAGTTTACATACATTAAACTTACTAGGTATTATCCAAGAGTCATGCCAATGTCTGTCAAGTAAAATATATGTTTGACAGCTCTTTGTTACACTGCAAATCCCTCCTCTCTTTGCTAGGATTTCCTCTTTACAGCAGGCAAGGGCTCTCTCACCAGACTCTTAAGATTGAGCAAACCTGCATATTGCTGTTTTCTCTGTGAAGTAAATCTTGTTAACCACATTGCTGTTTTACATTAATTATTTCCTAGCGACTCCAGCATTCACCAGAAGCTCATACTGCCAGGCAGGAACACCAAAATATAAAATTTCTTTGCTCCTGATAGCCTTTTCAAATATATCATACATCTGTAATATCTGTTATTTCTAGAGGTAATTTTATTTGAAATACTCAAAGCTCTAAAATATCGAACAGTCCTGGTCATGATACAGCCCTCTTTTTCCACTTCACAGGAAAGAGATGGTCACAGCAGCCAACTTTACTTAGAGTAGATGACTTCTAGGAAAAGCAATACATTTCAGATTTCTATGGAACATACAGTAAAATCATAAGTGTAAAAGTGAATAAGGCACAGTGAAGCCAGAATTCAAAGTCAGTCCTGGCAACGAGAATTGCATGTTTTAGACTGCAAGTCTTTAGGCTGACACCCAACATTTCTACACCCTTCTGTCACAGTTAGGTTGAGGACATTCGACATGCTTCTGAATCAGATATCAAATCATCACAGTTTTTAACCAGAAATATTAAGGTAATTCCCAGATTTCCCTCATAAAAGTCAGCTTCATGCTTAACAGCACCTAATCCAGAATTACTACAGTATACATTTTATATGTACAATATCCCTAGAAAGCCAGTTTTATACTGATAATTTACAATCTCCACTTGTACATAATTTAAGCTGGTATTCAGAAAGACATTCATATTTATGGATACATCAAGTCAAATAGAATGGTATTATCTCCAAGGCAGAATATAAAGTTAAACTCTATTTGAGGGTCCTTCCATCTGTCAAAAAGAAACCATTTAACTAAAGGGTGACACAAAATTATTATGAAGATTGGAAACCACAAGGTGAAGCAAGCTCAGAAGGTCAAGTGGCAGAGCAAGTTAGAGGCAGAGGATACTTCAAGCCAGCTGGAAAACCCCAGAGGCTACAGAATGATTGCATGCAACAGTTCCACCGGGGCTTAGTCTGAAACAAGTGTAGGTATTAAAAGTGCTTCCGCTGCCAAAGAAAAAAACACTCCCTTAACAACACAGCCATGAAAGTAGTAGCAATGACATAAGGATTTTGAAAGAGGAAGAAATTTACAGCAATGGGAAATCCTTGAAGTTACAACATATTTATACTTTGAGTAAATAAATAAATCACATGTAAGGATAAAAGTAAGAAACACATTTGAGGCTGTTCAAACCATCATTCCTTACTTGCACTGTTATGCCTACAAATCTCCATCGCAAAAGAAACTATTTGAGCCTTCAGATAGATGCACACGCAGACCACCATAAGATCCTAACTTCAGTGAGATCAACATCTGCATCTCTGGTTAAAGGTGCATAATGCAAAGTGAGAGCCAGCAAGAGGCATTAAATATCAAAAATAACATACTTCAAATCCTATGTATTGATATGTAACTAATTAATAAAACTGAAGAGATTGCTTCCCTGATTCCTTTTTCATATGGTACTTCCAGTACATTCTTATGAAAGTGTGGCCTTATCTACTCCACGAAAAGCACTGAAAGTTATTTACTCAAATTTATGCCCTATACTACTAATTATTCCTTTTCTTTCTTGCCCTTTGGCAGTATACCATTGCGGGGTACCATCCAAATCAATGCACATTCTTCACTGGAAGTTTGTTTTTCCTTCCCCCTCTCCCAGTAAATGATTTTATCAATATGAAACCACATCTAGAGAATGAAGTTGAAATTCTAGCCATAAATCTCAAAGACAAGACTGTTAGATGTACAGTAGTTGATCAGAATAGCCAGAATCTAAAAGAGACAATCTCAATCTGAAGGTTCAAAAAGAAGTTACATGTGGACATTTTGCGCAAAGAGAGTTAAAAAGAAGTATACAGAAATTTGTTTGATCTCAGGATACTTGGTCTCCCTAATGAAAACAGTTTTCTGCCAAGAAACTTAGATAGGCACACCTAAAATACTGAAGGTTTTGTAACAAAATCCTACATTTTCCAGCAGACTGTCAGGCACTTCCTAGCTTCTTCATCCCATCTTTAAGGGGAAAGAAAAAAAGCAAACCAGAAACACTAAAAACTAATAATAGCTTAACTCCACACAAGTGCCAAAGGGCAATACAAAATACTCAGTTTCATCTATATTAGGATGTCTCCTACACTTTTTAAGGTAATAGTGAACCAGTATTATTAATGCAGATGCTCACCAATAGCAAGAATCGTGCAACTGCACTAGAGTAAAAATAAGTAAAGATTCTAGTACAGGTGTATATTCTCAATGCTTGAAAAACAACACCAGAATAATAGTCATTCTTGAAAATAATTTCTGTTCAGTTGTCTTTTAGGATGGAAGAATAAGGAGTTTGGAGAAAAAATGCTTTCATATAGCATGCATGCATTAGATACTTATTTTTAAAGATATTTAAGCCACAGATGCTAATTAAGTATGACTGCAAAATTCCAGATTGTGCATTTTTATTGGGAACAAGGTTTTCCAGCATATCCAGTAATGATTCTTTATGATTCAGAAGTTCCTATGACTTGGTAGTAGGAAAACATATCTGCTTCAATGGCACCATAATTGCATTGGTGATTAAACGCATCATGTTAAATGCTTCTTGGTCCCCTTCCAGTATAGCAATTAGAGTGGGATCACAGTGTCACTACAGTGCAAATATATCTTAGCCCCTGAATGATACCTGTCCAATATTGTCAGGGGCCGTATGTTTGAGAAACATTAACATAATATGAATCATGTCATTAATTAGTTAAAACTACAATGAAGCCTCCTCCCTATACATTCAGCACATACTGTTTCATGTATTTGGCAACTTAGGACAACTACACATGTGTTAAATCAATGCCTTTATACTACTGTAGTTAATGGTCTGTCACCATTTCCATTATAAAGCAATTTTCAAAGGTTTATAACTCTGCTGAAGAATTCACTCTGAGCTGAATCCTGGCACGTGGCAAAAGCAAAACCATAGTCCACATATGTTTACTTTCATCCAACCAGACTAGAAGGATTATTTATCATTAGAAGAAAATTGATCCAATTCGGTATTTCCCTTACACTTTTCATCATTCGCGTAGAGCATATAACACTTCACCTTGTACAGGAAGGAGGTTAATTAGACTGTTAATAAGACCCTCAATTGTCCTTTGAAAGTTCTGTATATCCTGTACACCAGCTTCTGAAGAAAGACATTTTACTTTTCTAAATCAGAAGTTACCTCATTGATTTCATATATGCTGCATATTTGATACTTATAGCTCCTCCTTAATTTAAGATTTTGCTAAGGGGATACAGGCAATGTTTTTCGGACAGTTTAAACAATTATATTTTTAGACTGGGGCAGCTCAGTTAGTCAAGAATGATGTATGGCAAATTATTTTCAAATAAAAGAGCAGAAGTGGAGCATGTCAAATGCAGGTGGACCTGTAGAGAACTTGGCAACCAGAAACATTCACATATACTCAGAAACAGAATTGTAAGCTAACTAAAATCTGAAATTAAATATCCCACAAATGCAGTCCATGTCCTCTACTTCATCAGCTGTTCTATACCCATAGGCTCAGTGATAAGAATTCTAGTTCAATTAGAAAAGTGTTATCAAGAAGATTTTATTATTACTACTACATTTTTTTTTTCTTGGAAAATATGTGAGTATTCTGGTTTTGGACTCCTCATTTTCACCACGAACAATTTAAGCATTGCTTATTTCAAGATTTTTGGTAAGCTGCTGAAAATGATGCTTCAGTTAGCGAGTCACACATTCATAATGACCTCATCATCCTGACCTCAATTTGAAATGAAATGGAGGGTAAACTTTATGCACAGCACACTGTACTAGTGCAATGCCCTTCTGACAGCTTCCCACACTCAAAAGATATGCTGATGCATCCCAATGAAGTAGCTGTATCCCAATTTATTATTTTCTTCCAATGGCTACACTAAAGCATTCTTTTAAAACTCTATGGCTGAAGCACTTCTTATATTTTAAATATACAAAGCCACTGAAGTGCTTTGTTGACAATAAGGCCAGAGAAGAGCACAAATACACAAGAGTAAGAGGGGAAAATGGGGAAAATACACAGCAACAAAGTAGCTCCTTACTCTTACAAAACATATCATGGGCTCTGACACAAAAGCACTGATAGAGTTTCAATTTAAAGCCTTCTCCAACAATTCATACAATAAACTGCAAAGAATCCAATGCATCTAAACTAGGTAAGACAGGTTGTAAGAACTTAGATCTGATTCAACTGGGTTTCTAGCTGAGCTTACGAAGTTGCTGCCCTCAAGTCAAAGCTAAATGCTTCATATTCCCATGAATACCTCTACATACTTTCTTTAAAAAAAAAAAAGGTATCTCAGCAGCAAAATCCTATACCAAACATTCCTCTGCAAGTCTTCAAAATCTTTTTCACAAAGATGTGTAGCCTACTATTTAAAGGACAGTAAAAAGGTTGAAATACTAAGTATTAATAGAGTCCATGAGGCCTTCAGTAAAGTAGGAATAAAATTTGAAAGTTCTGATCTACCCATCTTCCACCAATTCCTCAAGGACATTATTATTTATGTGCATTGCAGGTAATAACTAACATTGCTCTATGACAACACAATCATCTTCTTCAGATTTACAATATGAAATCATATCAACTTTATCTTTTTCTTCAGATCAGACACTCCAATGCTCCGCTGATAAGCAGCACTCAAAAACCTATTCCATTTGTGTTATTCCTTTTACGACAGGGTCAGTAATAGAAACTAAATAGTAAAACATTCTTAGAAAAAAAGAAGCTGGAAAAAAACCTCAAGATAGTATCCATTTTGTCCCCTGACTTAAAGGCATGGCTAATTATACATCAAACCTCCCCAGGAAACCTTCCTGAAACACTTCCTGACCTGAACAACTAGATTTAGCTTAGAAAATAGGAAAATTTTTAATTCTTGCTCAATTTAAGCCCAGCATGTCTCTTCTCCATGGAAAAGCACAGAGAAGCTTTTTTTTTTTTTTTTAATCAAAGTTATTTTTCTGTGGCAAAAAAATACTTTAAAATGCTTGGCATTATAATGGCTTAGAATAGTTGGAACTTTTGAATGATTAAAAAAAAAAGCCTTGCAAAGTATTTCAAAGACCTTGTCTGTTGTATGCATGTTAAATAACATTTACAAGGACAACTTATGTAAACTGGTTAAAAAATGCTGTTGCACAGTATTAATAAAACACACTAACAAAGTCTGGTTTAAGTACTGTGCCGTAAGTGTTCTCTCAAAAGCTAGTAGAATATCAAAATTTTAAGATAAACTCCTTCATTGCAGAGATCTACTTTTAATGCCTAACAAGTCAAACATTACACAAGCAAAAAGGAGTTTAAAATGTTGACCATCCCAAATATGGAGAGAGAAAGCACTTGAAGGTGCACTATATGCAAAAGATGTGACAGAGAGTCAGAAGCCCAAGAATTATTTTGACTTTAAGTTAAAGCACAGGAAGCTAGGTTCACAAATAAAGCAGCCAGAAAGAAAAGGAGAGAGTATCCCTTGGACAAAGCAAGAAAGCATTTCTGTTCTAGGACTGGTAAGGAGCTACATCCTATTCAGTAATGAGCAGGTTGTCTAGCAGGATACCTCACTTGCCTAGACCTCCCTAAGCCACCCCAAAAAGCAGCAACATAACAGCGTATTTTCGTGAATGAGTGACAATTTCACTTCTACAGTTCTTTGCACTCCTTGCTTATCGAACCCTTCCGGAACTGCATACTACAGTAGAATTGTAGCAATTCTTGAAAAGTAGTTGAAGAATTCTGACAAGGTGCCTGCAATCCTATCTTACTACACTGTTCATAAACACACATGTCTAAAAGAAGCTACCAGTATGTAAGTTAGCAGGTGTTTTTCCTCCTCCCCATTTAAAACAGGTTTCAGTAAAGTCTTCAAAAGGTTAGCTGGAGGTTCACTGTGGGAAATTCACTTTCTTCCATCCTAGCTAACCTTGTACCCAATTGTACAGTCAGGAAGCAACATGGATCTTACTTCGGTCGGTGCTGCCTCTACACCTGATTACACGTAGTCAGGCAGTGCAGGAATTTTTAGTTCTCAGGTGCGAAATTGTAGCCACATCTCATGATAATGTTCTAGAAAATAAGAGTACTTCAGCTCTTCCTTCAGGAATTTGAAGTGAATCATATCAAGGATATGCCTACACTAGGAAGCAATCTGCCAGTTAACTATTTAAACAAAACATTCCTAAAAGCAGATCCACCTATACTGGCAGAAAACAGTTCTGCCCTGCTGGTACAATAAAAGAAAAATAAAAGAGAAAGAAAAATAGAAAAAAATACATAAAAAGTCACTTTTTAAAAAGTGAAATAAACCACTGGTAACTCATCATAACCAGTGCAAAAAAACACTGAGGTCTTTTCTGGCAGGCTCTGTCAGTTGTATTTCAGTCATCCAGAACTATCTTGCTGGTAGCACAAGCAGGTTTGAATGCTTATCTTAGTCACCCAGAAATTTTGGTCAACTACCTAATAGCTCTCAGGTAGAAGTCTGTACCAGATTTTGCATCTCTCAGGTAACGAACAGAGACTCCCAGCCTCAAAAAACACCCCAGAGAAAGAAAGAGTGCCACTCACTTGCTATACTGCAGAAATGTTATATAAAATAATATTTGCGCTAACACCTTATGCAAAGTCTTGGCCCAGAGGAACACTCTGGATATTTAAACTTGAGAAGAGATCTCCTCTCATATGTAACTTCTAGGTTTTCTACCACAAAGCCAGAGTTCAGCATAATTCCAAGGAATGCAGCATTTCTAATCTGCATAAAACTGCTTATAAACAATTCCTTCAAGATGTTTCTGTTAAACATTCAACTTCTGAAGTGTCTGAAAAAAACTAAATAAATCAGGTAAAATTTACAACAACTAAGAGTTCAAGGAACAAACCAATACAAACATGTTTGGAACACTGCTTAAAAAAGCAAACAAACCCTCAAAAAAAAAATCCACTATAAGCAAGAGTCAGGCTGATAGTGACAAACAGAAAGACTTATACAAAGCAAGATATTAATCTGAACATAGAAGGCAGCAGGATTTTTTCTATAAATGTGCACCCAGGCACAAACACAAGTAAATACAAAAGGAGCCATACACTAGGTAAGCATCATTAGTTCAGTGAAAGACGATGTATGATAAGTTGTTACCTACAGCTCTGTTGATAGTTTATATAAAAGCAGCATCTTCTTTTCAGAGAAGTGTTCGGTGTAAAGTTGCGTTCTCAGGAGCTTCTAAGACACAGTGGATGCTGGCCACGAAAACTGCCTTCAGCCCTCAGACCCTACACTTGTTATGAATGACATATGCTCTATAAACCGTCCCAAATCATCCCGTTAAAAGACAAATCCAAAGTGGGGGGAAAAAAAAATCTGCACAGTTAAGTCAAGAAATCGAGAATGAAATGGAAGTGCTTGAAAGAATCAGTAGCAGAGGGAACATTGCAAATCATGTAAGTTTTGAACCCTTTACACAAGACAGCATGCAGTACAGCATTATGCTTGCTTCTCTTCCTGCTACCCCTAAGAAGAATCACTGCCTCCCCTACCACTTGTGAGCTATACACTCAACATATTCTTCATGATACCTAAAGGATATTTTTCTTCAGGGTTGTTTTGTTGGGTTATTTTTTTTGTTTTCTTGGGGAGGCAGGGAACGTTGGTTGGTTTAGATTTTTTTTTTTTAAAGCCGTGAGTAAAACATTAAGCATACAAAAGATATTTTAATGTCTGAAAACCTCAGCTGCCCCTACATTTTCAATGTGATTTCTGAGACCTGAGCTTGACCCGGCGCATGCTGGTCAACTCCCATTCTTTTTCCAAGTAAAGGATGCTGGAAAGTTAATGACTCAACAATGTAGCAGAGTTCAGCAACTGGGCTGCAAGTAAACGTGATGCTTCCCTCAAATCCTATGACTCATGTGCCCAGGAGGAACAGCTGCCTCAACTTTGCGCTTTATCCAGCTACGCTATTTCAAAACTCTTCTCAATTTTACTTTGAATAGAAAAATGCTTCAAATACATTTAACCAGGCTAAAGAACTACACATTAAAATATAGGATCACTGTAATAAACATCCTGAGCCCAAATCACTTCAGCCATAGTATCCAGAATTTGTGGCGTAAACAGGAAACACCTTTAAAATAATGTAACGCTCCACAGTGTCAACATCTTGCTTTTTTAAACATTCTGAATGCAAATGCCTGATCTCCAAAAGCAAATATAATAGAAGTAGTAGTACTCAAGTTTTTTCAAGAAGAAAAGGCACCTTAAATACTCCATCCCAATTCCAGGGGGGGAAAAAGTTACTTGCAAAATACAGATTTAAAACCTGCCCATCTCTGATACTAAATTATCTTCAATCTTCTCATTAACTACAGTTAGCTCATAGGTCTAGCTACTTGTCTTTTTGTAATTGTAACAATACAATTTGGTTTAAATATAGAACAAATAAGAAGCAGTAAAGCTGCTTCAAAAACAGGGTGAAGAGCACCCTATGCATTCTTTTAGTGGACAGTATTCTGGTCTTTGGCATTTTCTTTTACCACATGTTAATGCAAGATAACATGCACCTGACTCACTGAACAAAACTGGCATATTACAAGTCTATGTTTATTAATTTCTTCCACAGAGAAAACTGAAACTCTCGAAAATAAACAACCGATAAAAGAATAACTTTCTGCAATGGGACAGTCGACTGTATGTCTGTCTGCCTATTTAACTTTCTATGTAAATAATGAAACAATCAAAATAAAAGGATACAATTAACAGAAGTATTTTGAGCCATAATATGTAAATGTTGTCAATAACTATACAGATGCTTTTCCTTTTTTCTTTTATATAGGCAAATAAAATCTATGCCATCTCTTTTGCAGCTATATGGCCACTACCACAGTCACTGCATTGAACAAGAAGTCAACAGCATGAGGTATCTTCCATAGGCACTGAAATAGAATGAGCATGGTCCACAAAAACCCACCCAGACCAACAGCACCAGTGCCGAATTGGATCTAACAGACAAGAGTTTGTTCCTTATGGAGCTGCACTGGCATTTTTATGCTAGATTATTCTGAGTTTATCTTATTTTTTCCATCTTTCATCTCTCTATATCTCTCAAAATATATATAAAAACTGTATTTCTCAAAAATCCAAAAGGAAACAACAGCAATTCATTCCCAAATATTCACGTCTGGGTAGTCAATATATCTGGCTATCCCAATAAAACATTCTTAGTTAAAATATCCAAAGTGCTGGGGACCTTGTCAGAGGCCTCCATTGTTTTGTTTCTGACTGTGATCAAGAACTGTTGTCTCTTCTGCATGTTCAACAGCAGCATGCCTGAAAATTAATCCCTTACATTCCAGTATGAGCATCTGTACTCAGGGAAGAGCAGAAAGGATCAGGGGAAAAGAACAGATTCACAGACACCTTTCAGATATCTTTCCCCATACAGCCTGTCTTTTGCATAGTAATAAAAAAAATTAAAAAAAAAAAAAGAAAAAATAATCAGGAAAGTTCTCCTTCTCCAGTATTCTTCACTCATTACTCCCACCCTCCCAAATCTTCTCATTATCAGAGAACAAGATAAACAAGGCAAAATACTGAACTGGATACAGAAGAAAAACCATTGTTAGCAAACATAATCTAACCTAGTCCACCAGTTTGGGACAATTACTAAAATAATGACCTGGGGGGGGGGTAAAAAAAAAAACAACTTAAAAGTCAAAATGAAACACAGACCATTACAGGTAAACACGATTTTGCTTTTAACACCCTCATCACAACTATTGGAAGGATTTTGTCCTCAGTCTAAACTTGACTCCCTTATTAAACTTGAAATATAACTACCCTGACACATGAAACTGTTCAAAAAAAGTACCCTCACCTACATAACCTGCCTGCATAGGTGGAAGATGTAAATTGAGGCAAGGCAAACTCCATTCTACTAGCTGAAGTGTAAGGGACTGAAAAATAAGCAATCACAAGAATACACAGTCTGCTACCCTGCCAGATTGCATAGCTCTCAAATTATTTACTAACATAGGAGATCATACAAACTAAAGCATATCTTAGGTCATGACTAACACCAGGATACGCACTTTTGCATTCAAGTTTTAGGTGTTATCTTCTAACAGAGCATAGGAAATCAAAGTTATAAAGTGTGGACATTAACAACAAGACTGAAGACCTGACATTTTAACGTGCACTTATCTCATAGGCTTAAAGGACTCACTATTTGAAAATAATTTTAACTCACGCTCATCACTGTAAAAGTTTCTATGCTGCTACTCTTATCCCTGACAAGGAACAAAACACTGTACATAATTCCTTATGCTGTCAATCAGTACTGCTCCCAATCTACTACAAACATATTCAAATCACTTACCCACAGGCGTACTTCCAGCTACCACCCATCAAACCTGGAGACCCCCAGAATTTGTTAAATTAGAACCAGAAGCATAAATAGCAAACCCTATTGCTTATTTACTTGATTATCAGCTGAAAAGGCAGTTGGATCTACAACCCAATATTCCCTAATCAGAACTCAAATCTTTACTTTCTTAAATGTATTAGGGTGATTGAAAGCAAAAAAAAAAAAAAAAAAATGCAGGTGTTGTGATATGTATGCAACTAGGGCCAACTTCAAAAATATCTTTAAAAAATAATTCTTAAGCATTCTTAAAATCACTTATTTTCCTGAGAAAAGTTTCTGGCATGAGCTAGGTATAGGTTAAACTGAAAGAGTTTCTAAGAAAGACCAGCTGTGTTCCACAGTGTTCTCCACTAATACAGAAGGTAATTTAATAGTAAATAATCCACCTGTCTTTTCTTGAGCATATCCTATGAAGAACTGACAACTGTTCCAGTGTCTAATTGACCTTCTAAGAGAAAGTAGCCTCAACTCCAAATCTCAGTTTAGCTCTTGGCTTAAAAAGTCTGCAGAACTCTTTAAAAAAAAAAAAAAAAAAAAAAATCAGACATGGCAATACAAAATGGCAAAGGAAGTTGGGGAGAGAGCACTCATCTTATATTAGGTGGTGCTCACTTCCCTTTGGCCTTCACACATAGCCAAAGTCAGAAAATTAAATTGACTGTTTATTCAATAAAAACTCTGATGACCCTATATACTTTCAAATATAACATAGGTTTAACCACCTAACGGGTTGTACCCATGACCCCTAAGATGACGAGGCATCACAGAAAGTACCCACACAGGACAGAAGTTAGCATACTGCCTTTCTGCTGTGTTATAAAATCTGCACTCCGTGGGTATCTGCCAGTTTGCACTGAACATTTATAATTCTCTAGGTACTCTAACATCTATGAAACATTTTATAACTCAAACTATCAGCACACAAAGGTGCCCGCTGTTGTAAACATTGAATCAGCTGAACTACCGGCAACGCTAATGAGAATTTACTGCATAAAGGAAATGTATTATAGAAACAGGTTATCACACTTCAGTACCAATGGATGAATCACAGTAGGACTTGCACCAAGTTCAAAAGATCATCCCTCAGCTCTACAAAATCCAAGTTAAATCACAGCCTGCTTACATTTGTATTGCAAGGCTGCAGTGAATGCCATCTGCAGTAGGCACTACTATATGATAATCCAGCCTGAAATGTCCGCAAATACATCTATAGGGAACAAATACCACTCACAAAAATTGGACTGTACTATTAAGAGCCTATCAGCAGTACATAGCAGCCAATTCATAGAAGGGGAAACGTTGAATACTATATTAAGAGTAACAGGGTAAATCTTATAATTGATCTTACTACAGAATTCAGTATCAAGTATGCAAAATAATCCAGAATATTTCTCCACAAAATAAAGTATGAGTAATTTACACAAAAATGTATGTTTGCCTCTTTTTTACACCACATTACAAGAGTTCTGGGCTATTCTTTCCTGCTTCTCTTTTCAGCATAACAACTAGCAATTCTGAAGGTGGGAGAACAAACAAATTGGGAGGTATTATAACAACAACAACAAAAAATTTATCCGGGAAAACAAACATCAATATTTAATCTATTTAAATAGAAGAAGAGAGGCATTCACAAAATGCTTGAGCAATGCTAAAGTGAACAATACTGTATATTTCAACTCATTTCCTGCTCCCTCAGTAAAGGTTTGTGAGAGCTCCCACTTCTGCTCTTGAGACTTTATTAAATTCAACAGAAGCGAAGAAGTGATTTGACAATCCCAACAGCTCTATTGATAAAACAAATTTCAAAGCCTTTAAGTGTCTCTATAAAGGTTAAGACAACAACACGAAAAAAAGGCGTGAGAGACTTTCATTTAACAGTCCCTTTTTAAAAACCTAAGTGAAGATCTCAGGCTTTTCAACTGGCTGAAGCTTCAGACTTCAGAATTAAGCTTTATTCAAAATTTAAATTGTGGTTCATCTGAGAACTGGAATTATCAGAATTTCTAAATGCAGATAAAACTTTTCATCTTCTGTGCATCACACAAGGAATGACCAAATTTTGTTTCTCTATATCCCAAAGTTTAAAAAAGATAACATGGCTTCTTTGCTAAAGTCAACTATTCAAATTAAATGTTTGAGTTAACAAGAAAGTACTAAGGCCCATGGCTTCAATACAAGTGACATATATAATATTTATTAATATTTTTATATACATATATATAAGGATACTGTCATTATCATCAATTTATGGCTTCTGAAACATGCTGTCTGGAAACACTAAACTGACTAGAAATGGTACATAACACACTGCAACTGTCACACAGTCAGCTCTTGGTTTTAGTAACATAAGAGTACAAAATAATATAAAGATACCCTGCTCGACAGTCATTTTTTCTGGACAACTTTCTAAACATACTTAAGAACCACATGGTTCTTTAAACCCTCGCATTTGAAATGAAATGCCTTAATATTATAAAACAAGTTCTTCCCTGTTACAATACTCATTCTGGGAAAAAAAGAAGAAAAAAACCAAATCCTCCCATCTTCCCAACAATCTCACACTATTTTTGCTACTAAAACTAAATTTTCTTACTAGTTGCAAATCAGTGACGAACATTTTCCTAAAGCTTCAAGATGCAAATACAATTCTAGCTTGCATTTGACTAATTCACCTGTCATAGTTTACCCATCAGCTACACCAATACAACCATCGTTGCGTTAGCAGTTTCAGAGGAACAAGTTATATTCAGTTTTGTATTTTTGCTACCGTGCAAGAGAATCGTAGCTACACCGCAGTAGCTTTCATTTTTCCTTTATAACACCTATACGAAAACTGGTCATACGATGCAGGCAGGGTTTGTTTCTGTAATATACCATGAACATTTCATCCCAGAGCACACAAGAAGGTCCAGAAGCCTCCTCAATAATAGTGACAGAATGGTCCAAAGGAAAAAAAGAATTTTAGAATGAATTGCTTCTTTCCTCTAGCTGCCAATGGGACAGACTGTCATATCTGTCTTTCCTTGTACTGCTTTTTGTTCCTTAAAGGTGAGCATCTTATTTTGAGTCATCACTTTTAGTTGGAACAAAAGTATGACATGGTTTTTTTTAAAAAAAAAAAAAAAAAAAAAAAAAAGAGCGCGCCTATGAATTGGACTAAACCAGATGAATACTCTGGTCTTCACTCTTGAGTGAAGTTTCCCTGATGTACAAAGCAATGCCCTTTATATATCAGGCCCAGAGGTTTTGAAATTTTTATCTTACCATTATACAGCCGAAGGTCAGTGATTGTAGCTGTATTTCTGGCATTTACAGTATAGAATACGAAAAAAAGCTGTATGATTTTATAAAAGTGTCTCAAATAATTCAAAGGTTGGTTAGGGGAAAGCAGAACACCTCTAAAAACATTAGCCTTCTCCATAAAAGCTATGTTGCATAACAGCTTTACCTTCTATCGATATTGCATGTAATTATGAAAGCAGAATTTGTGTGGATGGAATAATGCATTTTGTTCATTACTGACTCATCTTCCAAGTTACTGAGGCTTTTGAAACTGTACTGTATCAAACACCACACTCTGGAATGCTAGAGCTTACAGCTTGTCTGGACTCAGGGACTATTTCTTACCCAGTGCAGGCATTCACATCTCACTGAAATGAAAGGGGCTTCTTTTGGTGCATATATCAACCAGTTATTATGGCAAAGACTATATTCCAAACTACTTATAAGTTCATACCATTGAATGTTAAACATCCATACTGATGACAGCTATTGCCCCTTCCTCTTTGCTCTGCCACCTCTTCTCTGAATTTAACAGGAAAGTATGTGAATTTGAGAACATGCTGATTCAGGACACCTGAACATAAGTTGTATTTTAAACACCTTTTTTTCCATTACCATCATCTAAATTGTTCCTCCCCACCCTGGCCAATGTGTTCAGTAATTCTGTCTTGTTCCCTACTTCAAGCAATTTACGTGATTGCCCTATTCAGGAAAAATCCTATTGCTACCAGGGCTCCCAACACACTGTTACAGTATGCATTCTAAGGCACAAGGAAAGGGGTTAAGAATAGGAGAAAGTTTCCATTGCACAGTGAGGCTGCAGAGAAATTTTTACAGGAGTTAACATGCAACAGGAGAACAGACCTAGTAAATTCAGGATTTCCAAATTTTTCCCTGAAACTTGTAGACCATTTTGTGGGCTCTAAACATACTCATGCAACAAATCTGCATCTTTTACATAGAAAAATGACTATAACTTTTTGAAGCACAACAAATACCTGAAGTCATTTCCAACTCAAAACTGTTTAGAAATAGGTCAAATGACACAAAAATTAGGTATACTGCTACAGAGTCTGTCAAAGAAATAGTCATAAATAGAATGTGAACATAATGCTGAGAACATATTTCTCCCAAAACAGTTTGTGAGCAGAAACAATAATAAATTACTGTGGAGTGATGCATCTTACTAATGGGGAAAATATATATTTTTTTAAAATACACAAGATGATTTCTGCCAGTAATTAAACACACAAAAGAGTAACCAGTAAGAAGTCAAAAAAATACTGCCTTATGATATTAAATAATTATTGTACATCTATGATGAAAATAACTACATTTCTGCCAACAGCTGTAGAAAAACATTTCATTTTGATATTTAAAATACTAATAAGTCATCATGTATTTATGATTCATTTTCACAGGTGCAAACTATGGACAGAGCTATGGTTAGTTACCCTGGTTTATGACATTCCTTCATTTGAATGTTCTCAAATTTTACAAGACTGAATGCAAACTACAGATAAATATACAACAGTTTTTGCTGTTATCCTGCCAGTTGGGGAAAACATTAGAATGTAAAACTATTATTTTTTCCAACATGTAACTCATTTCAAAGTTGTTAAAAACTGCTGCAATATTAAATGTATACATGCTTTATAAAAGAAAAGGACTACACAACTACATTTTAAATGCACTTAAGTGAAGGTATGCACAAGCCTACCAAATGCTGACTCTGCTACTGAACTAAATCACCCCACTAAGATACCATGTTTTTGGCTTTAGATTCAGTCCTACAAGCCTACAATCACTGTCTGATCACATTACGTAAGTATGGATGGTAACATAACATTTTCAAAGGCTCCTGAGTGTCAATGGGATTTGACACACAAGTTCAAATGCTTTGAAATCATTTATTATATTTGGACTTTCAGTGAAGGACACTCAGTTACAAGAACTATGTTTGTTTGCCTTGTTACCCATGAAAGATAAAGAGTTCTTTTTGGTTTTAACCCGATCATGTTACTTTCAGGGTTTCTCTAACTAGGCCCTCCCAGTAAATAAATCAAAACTCAACTTTCACAAGGAAAAAAAATACATTAAACCCTATGTTACATGATCACAATTCAGGTGGGTTTATTTCAGTCTTAAGCTTTTCAATATTTGAAAGTGTACAAAAAGGCTAAACAAGCTCAGCAAGAGAAACCTAGCAAGCTGAGACTGTAATGCTCTCTAGGCTGAAAATGTCCATTGATTCATGATCTCTATCAATGTAACAATTTTTTTCATTTTCATGCTCCAAGGTGTAGAAACAAGTTTTAACTATTTTTATCACAAATCTCTTTCAGCCTTATGCATTCCAGAATCATCCTCACTCCTCTTAACGACACATGAGAGGTAAAATAAAGTTTAAGTCCTTTCTTACTGTTTGTCCCCCAAAGCTGGAGTTTGATAGGACCCATCTACTGCAATAAAAAGCTGTTCTGTGCTTCTTCTAGAATTTAGTTCAAATGACTACCCACGGGTTGTACAGTGTATGAGCAACCCTGCCCTCTGCTCTCACCCAGTCACCATTCAAATTTTGCTATTGTAAGTAGCAAGTGACATGCCCAATGGAAAGCATTCAGCATGCCCCATACGCACCTTCCGTTCATAAATCTCCCTTTATATTTGCAGTAAAATAACAAATAACTTGGTTTTCAATCTCCTATGCATCTTCCCCAACTTTGTAACTACACTTTTGTAGCTAAACTCATTTGTACCTCTACTAACCTCAGGTATTTCCTGGTCTATGTTGCATCACACTTCTCTTTTACCCAATTACTTCGGGAAGCAATTCCATTTTAGGATTTTGAACTATTCAAGTGCAGAACACTCTGATTTATTAACAGTTGACAATTTCACATAATGTCAACTTGATAAATTATTTTTCCAGTTTAGGGGGCTCTCTGTGTCTCTAAAGTACAAATAAATATTTTCATATGATTGCTGTTCCAAATTTAGGTTTAGTAAAATCAAAGTTTTAATGAAAAATGTATTTATCTTGTATTTCAGTCTCTCTGTGGCAGCTCTGCAAAGCAGGGTGTACATGGCTAGCACTTACAAATAATAACAAATCATGTAAAGCTCAAAGAAACAAGTAGAAGGCTTTTTTTTTTAAAAAAAGCATTTCCTATTAATTTTACAATCTTAGCAGTGCAGCAGTACAAGAAAGTGTTATACAATAATCTGCCAAAACATAAATAAAACCTGCTAATCTCATCTCCTCTCAGCATCTAACTAATGAGAAATGCAACTAAGTAAACACTACGCATGCTAAATCACAGGGGGGTTAGTTAAGTGTTTAGCTTAATAGTCAGAAGTGCTATGAACAGCAGTAAGTCTTGTTTGGAAACAACTTTGACATAACTGATCTGTTGAGTTAACCAGTGACCCACAAATCTAAGCTCCCAAATTCAACTATCTTGATCTACATCAGTCCACTTTTGCATTTTAAACATGCAAGTTCTGTTAATTCATACAATTAATTCAAGACAAGCACTAGCTTACTCTTCTGAACTACATAAACTCCATCAGCAGCCTGTTTTAAGTAAATAAATTATCAGGATCTCTCAAACATCTTAAACATTATCCTCCAATATGCTACCTACTCCTTCAACATCTAAAGTGAAATTGTAGAAAGTGTATTGGTATTCACCATTCTATAATGTGTACCGTGCTTTGTCATAATACAATTGCACATACGCAGTGAGGTTTTTTTCTAAAGAGTTTTAAGCAGTATGTGGAGAAGTTCGCAGTGTCTACATAATTAACAAGACAGATCAAATTTTGTGCCTAGCCACTTGACATTTTCCTTATAAATTTATAACTAAAGCCTTTATGCAAGTACAGCAGATCAAAAATTTAATGGCTGGAGGACAAAGAGAACAAGGTCACCCAAAACTGTTAAGTTTTATTCTCTGACAAAAATAAAAAAAACCTAGTTTTTCTTTTCTACTTATGAGGACTTGGAAGAAAAGGTAACAAGGAAACTAAAGGAATAATCAAAATATGAATGTGCTTTACCCTCCCCCCTTCCCACCTCCTTGAAAGTTTTGCCACAGTCTAAATTAATTCCTGAGTGCAGACATTTGTGATAGCCTTTCTCATGTTGTGCCTTGAAAGCTCACTGTCAGGAGCTCTTATTCCACCACTGTTCAGGTGAAAGACCCCTAAGTAAGACTGCAACTACTGCAGAGGGCAGTCTGCACCAGCTGTACAGGTAGCTCACTTTTCGCCACTAAGTTAGTAGTGATCATCTAGCCATCAGAATTGAGCTGCTGCATGTGCCGTTCAGTGGATGACAGGGCAGAGAATAGCACTTTCCTGAAAGGGAGTCACATGTAAAGTTGGGATGAGACCCCCTACTTAATGCATTGTGCCTTTCTCCTATTTCACACAGCACACTTCCCAGGTCTCAGGCAATTGCATTTCAATTACCAGGGCAGAAGGAATTCAGCATGCACGTTTTGCTTTAAAGTTCAAGGGTTTTAAACATCTAGTGAAAAAACAATCCTTCATCCCATGACAGGAGAAGGAAACCTTTACGCAGACTGGTATTTTGGCTTTTCCATCTTCGGTGATCCAGATTAATGCAAACGCAAACTGTAATCTTCACAGTTGTCATTTTCACAAGGTAGCTTTTACTATTTTGTAAGTGTTTAAAGTAGACAGCCTAGATTTATTTACATGAACAAAAACAAGGCTATCACAGCACTCACAGAAACCATTATGTTATCCTTATCATTTTCCTATTTTGAAGTAACATGGAGAAAGTGTGGGAACAAGCCTCAACTTCTGGTTTTCCTCTACTAATCAAGACTGAAGGGACAGCTCTAATTCAGACAGTGGGAAATCAGGGCCAAGTTAAATATTTCATTCGCATGCATGCAGAGCAAACAGCAAAGGCTCTTTCGTTAGATCAGCTTTTTATGCATTTCTGAAGGTAATCTTAGGCAAAGGCACGGTAACCAAGCACAGAGTGATCATTAACAGTAGGTAATAAAAATGAGCCCCGTAACGTTACCTCATCCTGAACTCTCATCCAAGCTATGTGTAACCTTCTCAGTACACAAGGAGAACAAGCAAGTTTTAACTACCTAACCACTGTGACAGGCTGCAGCCACAAACTGCAACTCTACAGCTTCATTAACTATGTCAAATTAATGTTGAATCCTAAAGAGAAGCAGGAGTTAAAAGGAGTTTTAAAAATTAAGCAAGCAAGCAGCAGTATCAGCCCATAACTCTTCAGTCATCTCTAGTCTCCAAGAAAAACAAAACAAAGAAAAATTAATGTTCCCATGATTCTGCTTGACTTTAAGCTTTTAATCATACATCTCTGCACCTTCTTCAGCTGTATCCTTTACTCATGGAAGGCCCCTTCTGAAGGGAGACCACACAATCTTCTCTCACTCTCCTCTTTCACCAAAGCACCACAGCAGTCTGAGAAACTAAGCAGCAGGTAACAATTAAAAAAAGAGATGTCTCCAATTATGAAACTAATGAATAGCAAATATGTAAATTATGAATTTCACGTACATCGTTTTCTTGCCCCTTTACTTCCCAATACTTTTACTTAACACCCCACCCCCTGCAAACAGTAGACTGGCAGATGAAAATTTTGGATTTTTAGCTCTCTAAGCATCATTTTTCTCAAGTCAATTTATGTAGATGTTTTTGTTCTGTTATGGGAAGGTAAAATACTATCTATACCCTTTCAAAGAAAATGGTTACACTCGACCAATTCAACTAGAATCAAAGTGAATTAAACACATCTGTTGCTATCTTTAGATGGTACAAACTGAACTAGCAGCTTATATCTTTTGTGGTAAGGATAACATCACATTCAGCGTTTGCTACATATCGTGCTACATGATTTTAGCAGAAACAGTTGTTTCTGAACAATATCTACAAGTAAACAGCTGAAAACAAACATATAGAAACATTAACAAAGGCCATCTGTCCAGCTAGCTGATAGAAGACACTTGTCTTTCAGGTCCTAGTAGTAGTTGTGTTGCAGCCATGATGACCTAAGGATATAGGAAAGATTGATTTTGGGGACACACATAATATGTAGGTATATACTTAGAAGAAGTAGGCCAGCTTCCCCATACATTGAAGAAAAGCCTGTGCCTCCAAAAGCTGGTCTACTTTTTCCAAACTAGGTACTCAGCTGTGCTACTAAAAATGTAACATCTGCCTTCAGAATTTGTCCTGGATAGATGATGAGGGACAAGAAAGCTAAGCAGAAGAAAGGAAAGCACTGTTGATTAACCAGCTAATAATAAATCCCAAGATGAGGATCATGTACACCGTTTCCCTTACCCTCTTCTCCAACTACCTTCACAGACACCCAAAGAATACAAGTCTTTGGAGCTCCCGTTTGTGTCACAATCTTACTACATAATCTTAAAAAGAGTACAAATCCATTTGGACCATAAATTGACTAAAGTATTTATTGGTTGAGTGGCCTTAAGTAGTCCTCAAAAATAATTAAAAAGAAATCAAGATAATCTCTAATTTTATTTTTATGACATTCATACCAGGAAAAATACTATTAGAATAGGTAGTCAAAGTCATGTTCAAACAGAAAACATTTTTTACAGCTGTTTTCATCCTGAAAATTTATAAACACATAAGCATTTTTCTGTGCTACAGTAAGTCATTAGCTACACAATCCATCCACAAGTGCTGCAGAAGAAGCCATTTCAGTTTTTATAATTCTGTATCAAAAGCTGCAAAGAAATTAAAGTTGAGTGTGTGTGTATATATAAAAATAAAAATCCCCACACAATTTCAACATTTCCAACCACAACATAAAGACTACTTAAAAGCACTTCTGTATTCAAGTTTGCAAAAAACATGTTGCTAACGGAAGTCAGAAACCCACTACTAAATCACCAAACTGAAATAATAAGGGCGAAAGAATGCTAATAAGAAAGCAGCTAAATCACTTTCTGTCTCAATGGCATCTAGGAGTGTGCTGAGAACCTGATCTGGAGAGAAAAAAAAAACAACAAAAAACAAACAAAAAGAAACCAAAAATTATAGCAACCTCTGAAAGCTGTAGGCTTAAGTTTCTCAAAGCCCTGGTCTGGTTCTGTTTAGTTTGAGTTTCCAATTACAGCAGTTTCAAAAGCAACCAGTAATTTCAGTTATCTGAATTTCAGACGCACTTCAGAAGACATGTCAGCTCAGGGAACTGAATTTTAACCTGTAATGCTGGAGTTCTCGTTATGCCAGTAAGTGATGGAATTTCCAGTATTTTAGTTTACTTTGAAAGAATGATATAACGCATCAATTTAGTTTACTATATAATGATATACATCACTGTGTTTTTCTTTTACCTTTTGAATCTGTCTTTATAAGCCACTTGAGCAGGACAAGAAGCGTTAATTATTCACCAGAAAGATTTCTGGTCTTTCCTGAATTAGTCACACGAGAACGCTAATAGTCGAAGGAGAGACTGCATCACAGAATAATGGATAATAATGGGGTCCTATCTTCATCAAGAGAGTGCTGCAAAACCACCTGAGACTTGCAGATGTGTAATGCAGGCGGTTCTTGCTCTTCTAATTGCATAGCAACTCCTCTGATTGAAAGAGACTTCCTCCACCCACCACAAACACTTCCTTCTAACATGAACATCCTTGGAAACAACATGTCAATGGGTCAATATTGTCCTAGAGTAATTCTGATTTAAAACAAGCATCTCTCTCTAAAGGACAGAGCTGGAGAAGCTGTAAATACTCCTTGCTACCAAGTCTTTCATTCAAGGCTCCTAAAGCACTGTGGAATTAAAGGAAGAGTGATGTATGATTCACTAATAAAGGAAAACATGCAAAGGGAAAAGCATGGACCAAGTGTCACACAGTGCATCAGCAGCAGAAATAGTAATAAATCCTTTCCAAACTAAAATGCCAAGGGGACTTTTATTAAAAAAAGTAACATTCTACTACCCTTATCTTTACAGGTTTATAGTCTCTAAACTCTTGTAATAAATGTAAGATGTATAAAAACCAAAAAAATCAGCATTAGAGCACAATGTCTGTGTATTTGGAATTGCAGTACCCAAGAGGAAGTTAAAACAGGAACATGCTCAGCGTCCAGAATAAAAACAATGCTAACAAATTACAGACAAAGTAAGACAAGAATATATAGCGGCATTCAACACTATATATATAGTGACATTCTAACATCTAACTAATTCTGGAAAAGAAATATTCTCTAAGATAGACATGTTAGAAGTATCACAAACACTCCATGTATTTCACAACACCAGGAGTACAAGCAGCAGAGTTAGTCCACTTTCTTAAATAAAATGAGGAGTCAATTTGCTCTATCTTAAGTTAATTATTATTTCCAAGGCAAGTTTAATTTCAATTACTTTGCCATGAAGTATTAATCACAAAGCCCCAGTGCCAAGAAAAAGATATTTGAAGTGTTCAAATGCTATTGTTAATTGCTTTCTTTTGAAAGCTCAAAAATGAGTTAACACCTAGGGAAGTTACTGAGTATACATGGATTGATCCTAAAAGCCCTTTATCAGTTATACCACAGCTGATGGTTCATCCACACATCTATGTAGAAATGAAAAACAAGATTTCAGCTGCTTCAAAGAACTACTGTACTTTAAATCTTCCAAAATTCTGAGCATTTTTAAAAATTACATCATGATGCTTTCCATATCTTTTTTTTCACTATTAAAAACTGAATAATTAGACTAACATGCTTGCAAATTAAAATTGGAGAGAACCTTTATTATGGAAACATACCATGTTAAAAATGCTTTCACTCCTTCAAAGTAGTACACAGTCAAAAGTTGATTCTAAAAATAGAAATTACTAGATTTTTAAATTGATTAACATGTTAACAATTCAGGGGAACACTTGAAACCTATCTGTATGAATAAGCAAGCATTTGTTAACACATGGACAACTTTAGAAACCATTATTGTCCATTAGTTCACTGAAGGAGATACTAAAAAAAGGTAGCACTAGGACATTAAACACTTAACAAGCATTACTGCATCCAACACTAATGCCTCTTCTTGCAAACCAGTGTCAGCAATACCTGACCCAAGATTCACCTTTCTGCAGCTAAAAATGCGTTTCTTTGAGTAATATTGAATACTTGTTAAAGAAAAGTTTCAAAGACAGTTAATTGATTTATCAAAAAGCTAGACTCCTTAATATTGACATTATCTTGGACCAAAATAGCATCTAATCAACAGTTAGAAGGACAATACAATTTCCAATACTGAGGGACTCTTGCTAAATGACGGCATTTTGCCTACTTTATATATGCAACTTCCTCTGAGACACCTCTAACAACATATAATTAGAGATCAAAATACTGCTGTTATGGCGACAGGACTGATCTCAGTAACAGTCATATTGTGAAGGCCGGTTGTGTTTTAGCAATTAAGTCAATGAGGACGTGACTTTGGATTCTGCTTTTCTAACTGCACAATTACGAAGTTATCATGGAACCAGCCTGCTTTTTTTTTTTTTTTTTAAAAACACTGCTTTCAATCTAGTATTGTGCTCCTTTCTTCTCCCCCTTCCTTCGGTGCTTAGGAATTAAGTAGGACTTACACATTCAAACAAGCAGAAGTTAAATATATACATTACTAAAACAGGCCCTCAAATTAAACAACTCACCCAGCATCAGATACTACATAGACTAAAGAGCTAGAAACTAAAAACAGTAATCATCAAACCACCTCTACTTCTCTCAGTTTGTCTGACTGCTTACTAAAATTATTTTAGGAAAGCCAGTTTTTATCTCCGTTCAAAATTTTTCATTACTTCCAGTTAGTGTCTTTAATTTACACCAAATAAACATTGGAAATCCACCACTAGCCAAAGTACATTTATTAAAGGACATAATGCCAATGAAAGTCATTTTAAAAATAAATTCCCTTAAACCACTAACAAAAATACTACAACATTTAGAAACTGAAATTTATCTTCCTCCCATTGACCTACATTGTTCAAGTTCAGAGCATGCATATGGTGGCCAGATTAAACAGCAGGAATTGAACAGGATACCTACAATTCTTTCATAAATAACATAGGGCAGCATTCCCTGCTGCAGGGAAGACCCCAGAGGACAGATTAAATGTAAAAATCCATCAACAATTTCCTAATACAACTTCTCTGTACAGGCAAGTACTGCACTTACCATAATGCTACTACTCAGATGCTATTAACAGAGAAATTGAACACACAACTGCAAATGTCTTCCTTCTCCAACTCATGGAATACTATAACTCTTCAATTAATACATTTTCCTGCATAAAAGTAAAGAATAATTTAGAGTGAATGGAGCTATGTATTACAATACACTGTTTGACTTCAGACCAACAAGATTTCAAAAAATGTGTTAAAAAAATAAAAATTAAGTTTAAACCCCATACTCCTTCAGCATATAAAATTCTCACCAATTCAAATAAAAGATCCATCCCTACTGTTAAAAAAAAACCCACCAAAAAAACAAACAAAAAACCCAAACAAAACAGTGTTACATCAAAGTCTTAAGTTAGAAAATAATGGTTGGGCATTTTTGCAGAACCTAAAAATACCAACCCACTTCTACTGTATGTTAATGTCATCTCCACGGTCTGAAACCATCGATCGTCATCATCCACACAAAGGTTTCATTTTCAGAAAGTGTTTTTCAGAATCATTTTGCATTCGCTGCATATAGTGTCCTCAACAGTATTTTCTTATGTGGCCTTCTCAGTGTCCGAAGAAGATGCCTTTCTAGTATCTGCAACTATTCTGACCTAAATTCCTTCACAAATGCGGCATCTAGAGAAGTCAATTCATGCTGCAGCTATTGCCTGATTTTTAATTCTTCTTCCAAAACCAGAGAAGGGACTCCATGCTAGTGAGCCCTGCCTATACTGAATAGACAGAAGGATTTTTGCCATTTGAGCAAGAGGAGAAAAAAAAAGGGAAAACAGATCAATGTAATTTACCTGCCTAAACTGAATATTAAGTTTATCTCTGAGATCCGAATAAGGGTTTCAACATAATCAAGATCAAATACTGTCCAAAAATATTCACAAGACATTTGTGGTAACACTTTAAGATACAAAGTTACTCAGTCAAGGTTGCATATTTGAGGAGATACAGGAGCACAGTGACATTTTAAACTTCAAAGAACATAAGCAATATTTTGCTGAGAAAAATATATCACGTTCATCATTCCTACCAACTGCCTCTAAAGAAGCCTGTGTCTATTTATATGCACAAACTTCTAATTTAAAATAATTTTAAAATCCAATAATAATTGGCATAGTATGTTAGTGAAAATATTCAAGTGAAAGCCAACCATGTCCAATGAATATATCCATCAAGGATCATTCTCTCAAGTTAATGCTTTGCATCACTGATTTCAACACCTTAAGGGAAACACTGGGTCATGATGTTTCCATCAATTCGAGACTTCAACAGCTCTACAAGCCCAACATGCCAGCAACAACATTACCACTTCTGTGGAAGTTTGATGTTGAAGTGGTTAAAATTTACACAATTAAAAACAGCAGCAGTATTTCCTTAAAACTGATACCTACATTATAACCCTCTAACAGACTGGACTTATCATTAGAAACTTTTGAGAACCCAAAGCATGTTCAGTAAAATGAAGCAATATACAAGACACAACATACCTATGCTACCGTACAACAGTTGAACATTTCACTACTTACCACTAAGACAGATATTTTGTAGCACTAACTGTAGAATAATCATTAGCACTGCCCAAACCACAATACCTTTGACTAATCACAGTTTACAAAAGACATGAAGAAGGTACGGACTGACAGGAAGATAGGAAGAAACCTGGGAGGTGACCTAGACACAGTAACTTTTAACTCCTCCAAGCTTCAAAAAGCAGCACACAATCTACTTCTTTCTTGTTTGTTCCACCTGTAGGAGCAGCAACTATGACACCAAATTTCATTCTGACTGATGAGGAAGTTACAGTTAGATTAAAAGGTGCTGGATACGTCTGTCTATAATTAGCACAGCATCTATCTACAATTAGAAAATATTTCTACAACATTTTATATAAAGATTTTGAATAAATTCATGGTTTAAGCAAGTGTTTTTCTTCTCAAATTCTAGCTTCACTGAAGAAGTGAACAGACATTTTTAACCAAGCAGGCCTATTTTTGGATCTTCTTAAACGAAACACCCTCATACACCAGCTGTTTGAATTTATTCACTCCTTAGAATTATCACACAGCAAGAAAACAGGAAACAAAATCAATTACTTTTTTTTTTTTTCCATAAAGAGAATGGTTAAATTATGGAACTACTTGCTGCAGGATGTTGTGAGGGTCAAGAGTACATATGGATTCACCAAGTCATTATGCAAATTCATAAAAAAATAGGTAAGACCTACTAAGCCATAAATCTATAAAACAGAAGACAACCTTATGTCAGACTGCCAGAAGCAAAGGAGGTATACCAAGATAAGCATCACTGCGTGCTTGCTCTGTCCTTATGCTTATTCCCTCGGCATCACTTATCACCCAAATCAGAAACAGGGCTGGATGCATCTTTGGTCTGATCCAGAACAGCTGTTTTTCATTAAATAACAAAATCTCCTTTCTGTTTTGTCTATTCTATTAAGTACTGCAAAAGAAAGCATTGTTTTCACATTCCTAGAAAAGAGCTTATTTCAGTCAAAGTATTAAATCCAGTTCATCTGCTTTTACTTCGAGTGCCAATAACCCCCATTCCTAAAGGTAAGCTTCTGCAACAAATAGAAAACTTAGCCCTGATCCAAAATGTGGTACCTTGCAACCGCGGTTACAAGAGGCGATTGCTCACTGTACAAAAAAGTGAAAAAAAATTATCTCTTTTGACTTTAGTTGAGATGCTCTTTGAGTTGTATTATGACTGAGAGAAATAACGAGAACCTCACAATTTATCATTGTTTATTCTGCATATTCTTATTCAAGCTGGGAACATGACAAAGTTCAATTCCCCACCACCCTCTCCTCAGATAGAAGCTTCTCTATGTCTCATAGTTCTCAGTATCTTCTAAAATTGAGATCCAAGCAAAGAATTTCAGTCCCTCTCCAATGCCTGTTATCATCCTCTGTAGCACTTCCTAGAAAAACTTGTAAATAAATCAATTTCTCATCAGACTCTTTGTTTCTGTCACTTAAATAATTTGTCACTTCTATTTGTGCAACACACCACTAGATGTGTTACAGCAGTTAATGACGGCTTTAATTACAAACTGCTTCAAGTTCTTTTACCCAAGGATTTGACAGAATATTAAATAAGTTCATGCATAACATAAAAAAATACAATATTCGAGTATTTTTAGTCTTAACCTAAGACCAAAACAGAGTACAAGGACCACAGCAGGCAAATTAATTACTTGATTCCAACCAACTACAGTTTCCTGTGATAGATGGCCTATAAACATTTGTAATAGAAGCAAACAAGCCTTTATCTTACAAAAAAATGGTTTAGGTCTTGTACAAGGCAGTAAGAATTAGCCTTCCTAAAACATAAGTGTCATTCATTTATTGATTTAAATCAATTTATCACTTTAGAGGGAAGAAATGACATTTCTGATCATCAGTAACTGCAGAGAAACCGTGCCCCTCAGAGAGCACTACCCACACACAGCTATCCCAAAGCACCTTATTTGATCCTCACTGCTCACTATTCACTCAAAGACCCCAGTTAATACTGAGATCTAATAAACAACAACCTATTTGGTAGCGCATACGTCGTCTTACATAAACTGACAAATTCATTGCTTATTCTAGCATCTGATCCAAAGCTCCAGTAAGTGAAAGCCTGGCTAAGGAATGGCATGATACAAGCCCAGTGAAAACTAATTCTCAGAGGGAAAGGTATGTATTTCAACAGTTTACTCAAGCCTCATTCAGGAACATCTATGTGAGGTTTCAACAGTGGTTAAAGCAAAATTAGGTTTATGAAGGCATTATGCATTCACGATGACCTACGCAGCCTATGAGATTAGAAAGTATTTATTAAAAGGACAGTCACTGAGAGTTCATATGGAATGAGCACCTGTAATCACCAAAAAAAGGAAAGAAAAGACTAGCCAGAGAAGAGGTTTCTTAATGGCATATATATATAGTCATTATTTGTCTAGAAGCTAAAAGCAAGCTTTGGTGATATACAGTCACAAACTAATCATGCTTATGTTAAATGATTCACCATTTGTTCAAAAGTTTAATTTTAGTAAACAAAATTGAGAAAAGAGCCAGATTGGCATGGCAGGAACCTGATGATATGTGACTGGAAAATCCAGACTCGGAAATAAACTCTGGATTGGGCCTGCACAGAATGCTTGGGGCACAACGTCTCATCACATATATGATGCATGCAGTGTCAGAGAAAAGGCAGAACAAATGGTAACATCCTGCAAAACCGCTGCTGGCATGTTCTCAAACAATATTGCCATCAGTTTTAGCTGACTACAGTACCTTATAGTTGCCAGAAATAAGATGAGATGAAACTAATCATACTGTGTTTTCAATCAACTTCCTGCTGGCTGCCACCATTTCAAGAATGGAATTCGTTTGTTTTACGTCCATTAACATATTTCCTTCTTTTCTGGTTCTACGGCACTGAATGCAATGGTATGGTATCAGTCTAGACCGTAAGAAAAATAAGCAGCAGTCACTACAGTACAAACAGAATTGTGAAAGTATTACCCTCTCTGACATACTCCTTCACAGTATATGCTTCTACCAGCCACGGAGTACTTTAGCTTACAAGTCTCATCTATGCATATAACCGTTCAACAGTAAAAGCCCCAGCCCTTTGATGAGCTATACACAAGTGAAACCTTCGTGGAGTCTTTTAAAAGCCAATGGGGAACTGCCAACACGTAGTTCATTAAAGGATCATGCCTCATCTCTAATAAGCAAAATGGCTTAACTGGAATATATAGAGAGAGAGTAATATTTTCATGTATTTATTAACTTAGAGTTGAAGATTTTATATATGCCATAAAGTGAAACAGGTTTCTGTAATCCACTAGTCTAAGAAAAAAACCCAACATTACATAGTCTGTTAATCAGGAAAAGAAAGAATTTTTCCAGATCATAAGAATGAGAAGTTAAGCACAGCATAAACTCTAGATGAAGTAACCTAAAATAACAACTTGCATACTGCACCCTTTCCAATCGCTGTACACTGAGACTATTCTAATAAAAAGCAAGATAGTTGCAACTGACTGAAGTTTAAGATATAAAAATAGGAAGAAAGGGGAGCAAAGTATTTCCAAACAATAAGTTGTGGGAATTTTTCATAAATAACATGAATACAGATGGTGTTTCCCAATTGAGATTATCTGGGTAACTGAAATGATTTTGTAAAATATAAAGATCATCCAGTGCTCCATTTGAACTCTATTTGAGCAGAAATGGCAAGACTGGACATTCTAAAAAGAAAACCAAGTCTGCAGAAGATTTAAGGATGGATTCCATGATCTTCAACAAAATGTAAGCAAACGTTAGCCGTTGACCTTAAGCAGATGTTTCAGAAGTTCTGAACAGTGTCACTCAAGTCTCTTCTTTCAGCTGTTAATTTTTCAGTCTCTTAGATCTTGAAACATCAAGAGTTTAGCAGTTTTCCAGTCACTAGAGATTCTTGAAACCTACAGAATCTGAATTTCTGATATAAAACCAAGCATTTTAAAAGAAGAACGCCTCCAACTTTAATGCAACAATACATACTAGTCTTCTCATGTAATCACTTTGCATGCCACCACTATCAATGGGCATCTCAGGAGCTACTTCTATCACTGTTCACCAATAGGCAAGTTTTAACCCAGAAACCCAGAGCTTACTTCAATTTTAATGTTTCTTTCAGTATTTTCCTTAATGTTTCCTATCTTTGTGGATTACTGCAGAAAGTATGCATCTTACTGCAAACAGTACTGGCTAAGCATTACATAAAATCAATAAAAAAAAAAAAATCACCATCTTTTATACTTGGCAAGATCTAGACATTGTTTGACCCACTGACACTGAGTTGTTCTGCTACCTACATGGTTCGGGCTCACTCAAGAACAACTGTGAAAGGATTCTCAACCATTGGACTGATGGGGCCAAGGAAATATAAAGCAACACAACATTACTTTATTTACAAATTTCATGAAAACTACATTAAATTACAAGTTTCAGCACTTTTCATAGCCTTAAACGTCCTGCAGATAAAGAGCAAATATAGCCCTGTTATTCCAAAATGTGACTTGACAGACATATAAAGTGACATGAACATCACAGATAAGATTCTGTCTTAAGACATGTTGCTGTTAATAACCCCAGCTGACATCTAGAGCAGCAGAATTCCGATTTCAGATGCATATAAGTCTTTTTGCTATCATGATTTACTTTCTTCAGAAAGCTGGTATAAAACTGTGACCCCTTAAGTACTCCTGCCAATGCAACTTCACTGTAAGGGCATGTCTACAAAGATTTACCACCCGATCTGTTCAACCACCAGCAAGGCCTAGGTAAATAAGGACAAGAAGACACTTAAGTTTCTTCAGGACTGAGAAGTACAACAAACCATCAAACTCTGGAAGCTGACAGCACAGTTTTGGTTTTTCTTGGGTTTTGTTTGGGTTTTTTAAGTGAAAAAATAGGTATGTAGTTTGCCACTATGTATTGCCACTGACAGACACTTAAAGAAACTGAAAAACATATTAATTTATTCACTGTATTGGTGGAGAAAGTGAGCTTTTTTTCATAGCGCTGTCTTTCAAAAATATCTTACAAGAAACACTACTGCATGGATGACACGGGGCGGGGGGGGGGGGGGGGGGGCAAAAAAAATACCATTTGGATAGCTGCTTGTGCAAGGGAAACATATGTTTAAAAAAAAAGTAGCAGCTTTAAAGGCAATAGGTTTTCTTGAGAGTCTCCTGTCACCATTAAGCAGATCCTTGAACACAAAGCACCAGATTTTCTTCTCATTATCACAACACGCTGAACTAGCCAAGAAGTTCAGTCCAAAGAAACAGTTCACTTTAAACTTTCTGCAACTCTCCTTTCACATCAGTATCATGTTACAGAAGTCAGTACGCTACATTAGAGATAGCAGCAACTTGCTTTCCACTGCATTACAGAAAACACCAGGCCCAAATATGGGAGCCTAACAAAACAAAAATAAACAAAATAATTTACTGTGTATTTATAATCTGTCTTGCAAGATCACTCCCAGCAGGGCCATGGCATTTGTTGCAGTTCAGGTTTCTGTCATAACTCAAAAATGGGATTTCATTTAAAATCCTGCCACTCCAATAAACCAACCAAATGTACAGTGACATCACTAAATCACTCTTACTGCATCTCTTTTCTCTCAGCCTCCACTTCCCCAGAGTACCTTAAATTGTATGACATAAATCCCAAGAAGGTACAATCACAGACAAGTGTAAATCTCAGGTGGGCCCTCAAAAGCCTATTTAGTCACATATTCTTTGAACTTTCCATAAATAAGAACATTAGGGACTAATGTTTCTGTGATATACATTAAAGGCACTTTATGATCACGTGTATCTGCCAGTAAACCATCTGCCGTGATACATCCAATTTAAAAAAAAAAAAAAAAATCAATAATGGAAACACCTTCAACAGACATGACCCTAGAGGTGACAGCTTAGCAAGGAACAGGCTTACTTTTTTTTTCTCCCACCTTTGACAAACAGGAATGACCCTACTTCCTTCTTTCTAAAAGGGGATCAGCCAACAGCTAACAAGGACCTTACCTATTATGAACCTCCCTAAGGTGGAGAAAGAAGTATATTTTTGTCCTTAATCTTTTTCCTTCATTAGTTATGCTGCCCTGCGCTGACCTGCGTGAACAGCAGCGAGAGCTCCCCGTTCCCGGGCACAGAGCAGGGATGTGTCAGGCACCGCGCTCCAGGACACCAAGCCAGGCAGCCAAGGGCCCGCATTACTCATCTGCGCCTATGAGGAGCTAAAGGCAGGCCCCGGAGCGCAGCCCGCAGCCGCCTGCCACCCTGCAGCCCCAAAGGAAGGGCAGCCAGTCCAGGAAACCTCCGTGTCTAGGGAAGCGAGCAGGCCTCCCCCCGCCGAGCTGCCGGAAAGGCCGCCACCGAGGTGCCCGAGCGCCGGGGGAGGCCGCGGGGCCGCCACTCGCGGCCAGGCCGGTCCCCCCCGACCGCGCCGGGGGGCAACGCAGCCACCTCCCCCTCCCCGGGTCACTCGCTGTCTCTAAGCCAGGAGCCGCCGCCACCCCCGCCCGGGCCCCCCGGGACGCGGCACACCCCGCCCCACGCCGGGAGGCAGGGGGACACCCCGCTCCCCCAGCGGGCACCCCCTGCGGCCCGCCCGGCAGGGGCCAGGGGCCACCCCCGCCCCAGGGCGAGCTGCGGGCTCGGCCCCCGCGACAGGCCCGAGCCCAGGGCTACGACCTGGCCCGGCGCCCCGGCCGGCCTGCCCGCCAGGCCACGCCAGGCCCGGGCCCTGCCCCCGCCCGGCCGCAGCCCCCCGCCGCCTCGCCCTTCGCCTCGCCGCCCACCCCCCTCCCCGCGCCGGGCCAGGCCGGGCCGGCTCCAGCCCAGCCCCCTCCTCACCCTCGGGCCCCGCTTACCCCCAGAAGCCGCAGGGGCAGCGCGGTGGCAGGCTGGGCGCCTTGCTGCGCTCGCTGCCGGCGTCTCCCATGGCGGGGCCGGTGCGCGGGGCGGCGGCAGCGGCGGGCGGGGGGGGGCGCGGGGCTCCCGGCCGGGATTCCAGGCCGGTCAGCTGGAGCCGGGCGCGACCACTGGGGAGGAGGTGGAGGGGAGAGCGCGGAGGGGGGGGCGGCCGCGCCCTACCGGCCGGGCCCGCAGGGGAGCGGGGACGCGGCGCGAAGCTATCTGCGGCGGCCCCTCCCGCCCGCCGGTTTCTGTGACGACCCCGCTGTCGCAGCGGGGCGCGCCCGCCCTACCCCGCCGCTCGGCCCCTGACTCAACAATGCGTGTGCGTGTGTGTCCCCCTCCGGCGCCTTGCCTCCCCCTGTCCTGAGCGGGATGGTTTCGCCAAGCCACTGGATCAGCTGGGAATGGCATATACCATGGCCCGTTCCCGGGGGGAGTTGGGTTATATCGGGGGCGGGAACTAGGGGAGACGGAAGTTCGGAAGGCACCCATAGACTCGAGAAGGGAACGAACTTCTCTGTGAGGAGGCTTAGGGGGGGGCTGAGGCTTGTAGAGCTACCTGGAGCTGCCGCCCTCTTTTGCCTCTACCCACACGTTAGGCACATAGTGGTACAGCCAGGGAAGGCCGGTGGGGTGGGGGGCGGTGCTGGTGTTAGCCGCGCATGCGTGGAGGGCCTTCGACGCGGAAGTTGGTCGGTGGCGAGCGGGTCCCCGGGGGCCTCCCCTGTGCTGCCCAGGGCCGGGGAGACCGGGGGGGCCCGCACCCCCCAATCCTCCCGGGCTGCGACCTGTCCGAGCGGCCGGGGCCTAGGTCCAGGCTCTCGCCCGGAGCTGCCTCGCCGAGAGGGGCTGGTCGTTGCCAGCCCGGTGTGTCGGGGGGTGGGCGGCCTGTGCGCACTCGGAGTCTCTCCCTGGCGGGCGGCTGCCCCTGGGGAGCCCTGGCAGGGGGGCGCGGGGGGGTCTGCTAGGCCTCGTCCCCCGTGGGCTTTGTTTGCTTCCGTACCAGGCCTCTTCGCTGCGGGCTGGGAGGGAGGCCTGGAGGCCGAGGAGGGCCTTGAGGGTGACGCTCCATCTTCTCTTTACTGATTATTCTGTAGGTGTCCATCCTCGGTTTCCCTCAGTACGAAATAAAATCGGTTATGTGTCTAACGTATGCGGGGGTTTCTTTGCCTCTGGTAAACAATGCTTGCTGCCTGAGGACACTAAGCTGAGGGCTGGCTGAAGCCGGGAGAAGGCAGGCCACCTTGGCCCTCGTGTTTTGGCCCCAGAGAAGGGGACCTGCAAGAGGTAAGGTATGGCAAGCAGGGAAGCCTACAGCCGGCACGGTGCATAGGCGATTACCGGCTGCTGCCCTTTGACGGATGGGAAAGGAGAGGGGAGTTTCCAGCATCTGGACTTGAGGGCTGAGTAATGGGGATTGTAATTCTGGTACGGGTTTAGCAAATGGCCTTGAGCAAGTTACAGTCTTGCACTCGCTGTACCTTGGTTTTGTATGTGAAGTGGAAATACTGCTGACCCCCTGCTAGAAATTGCTTTTTGATCTGAGTGGAAAATGCTATGTGGATAAATACTGGTGTGGCAATAACGAAGGTGAAATTTTGATATATTCCTGAGGTGCTGTTACCCATCTTATACGTTGATTTCTGCTTTGCACTTCAAACCAAGGTTATTTAACATTGAAAACAGTAAACATCCTTAACAAAGTCCAGAGTATGTAGGTCTTTGTGAACAACTAATTAATTCTGCCAGTGACCTTTTGACTTGAATATTAACCTTCTTAAAGAATTTTATATCAAATTAATTCATGACAGAGCAAAAAGTAGTAATGAAATACATATACACACATGCTTAGAACTTTTTAATAAAGAGTTGGAATTTAATTGAAGTCATGTAAAAAAACTTCTTTTGAAGAGACTGGTTGGTGACAGAGTTTACTAATAATGGTTGTTTTATCTAACCGTTGAGTCTGGGGTGAGCTGACTCCCTGTTGATGCATCAAGCGGGCCGTTAATGCTTCAGTAGCTCAACCGGTCACTGTTCTTCCTCAGCAGCGACTTTGAATACAGTAACGTTATTGAGTGTGAGACCGATGTGGTACGGTGGAGACGGGACGTGTGGTGAGAGTTTTCATTGACACATTAACTGGTCCAACTGCCAGCCCTCTTTAAAGTGTCTGTGGCTGCATACCACCCTGTGCACCGAAGCATGAGAGCTTCCTCTTGGCACAGCTTTCTGAGGAGCCTAGCTGCTGAGGCAGCACTGCTGAGCGCGCCAAGAGAAGAGAACCAAAAGAACTTGATCGAAATAGCCCTGGCCTCATTAACTCAGCCCTTTAAGCCAGTAAGTCAACTGAAAATTAAAATGGTCTCTTACGTGCTGGCTACCTGTACTACTACCAGAGGCTGTAAATACCCCTCAGATAAGGAGTACATAGTGGCTTTTTAAAGATTATTTGATAGTTTGTATGTCCTTATTTGCTATTAAAATGAGCTCATGTTGAGTTAGCTTTCAAGTATTACAAATGTCGTGGAGAAGCGTTCTCTCTGCTCAGTACTCTTGTGTCATTTCAGATAAACCTTTCTTGATTTTGTAAAGTTATGTTGGGATAATGTCAAAATTCTAGTTTTCTGAGCAATTCAGATTTTTAAAAACCCTACAGCAGTGTGGTAATTCACTCTAAAGTTAAACACAAGAAAAACGTGAGTTTAGGGATAATGTTATTACACAAAGCAAACGCATGTTAAGCATGATGATGATGATGAAGACACCTGAATAACTCTGCCTACTACTAATGCCCTAAGGAGGAATAATCGGGGGGGGCGGGGAGGGAACTTCAGGGTTATAGTACTGTTGAATACTACGGGACGGAGAAGAGCATGTGTGCTTTGATGCTGTCATGCCATATGTTTATAATAATATATTTGGTCTTTTTTTAAAGTACAACTTCTGCAACACTGGTTTTGTGTAATTGCGGTATTTCCTACTTTGTTTAACCAACACAAAATTTAAATTACTGATGTATCCATTCGGCGTTGTTTCCTGAAAATTTAGCGTGTTAATCTACGCCTGCTTTTTCTAAACCCTTTAATGTTTTGATTTGTGTCATGTTTCTTCTAATCATACCCACCCATTTGCAACCACCAGAAAGTGTGGTTTTGTGGTGCAACGTGGCAGCAAGGGGAAGTACCGGGGTGCGATCCTTCTTCAGAGGCTGGCAGGGAGAAAACTGGTTCAGCTGATCTAAAATGAACGCAGACATGAACAGGGCATTGCAATCTCCATTCCATGTGTGGGCTCTTCCTCCAACAGATCCCCTGTTGAGCCAGGCCTCTGGCTCCCTGAGGAGTTTCAGGGCTAACTGACGTTTTCTCTGGCTTTTTTTCATCCAAAGAGTCCAAGCCCTGAATGCTTTCTCAACTAATGTATAAGCATCCAGAGACAAATGGATAAACAGCACTTAGGAAGCACGTGCAGGGATATGCAGCATATTAGTTGGATAAGGCTGAGAATATTCATACGCAGAAAGTCATCTCATGGTCCAGATATAGCAAAGCGTGTTTCAACTTTGGGAAGCAAACAGGCATTGTAAACACGCGTTAGGCAGGGGGAAAAACCTACTTAGTGATAGGAAAGTAACTTGAAGAACAGTGATGCCAGAAGAGGACTAGTGAGCAACAGTTTAACTACATGATAACAGAAACAGCTGATGTAATTTTAGTTCTGCATATCTGAATGCATGAAAGAGATGGGGAAGGTGGTAATCCTTCTTAATGAGACTCTAGTGGCCCTGCAGTTCTTCTCCAGGTATCTTTTTGCAGACAAATCAGAGAGAATGCTGAGAAGCAACCAAAATACAGCCTGCAGGCACTGAAATACTTAAAATCTAATGTTTACCATTTGGCCAGGGAATGATTGCATTTGGGGAGAGATCATAACCATACATTCTTATTTAAAATTATTAACAAAAATGGAAGGTATTTGCCAGCAGGACACACGGAGTTTAGTAAAAGAGATGTCTCTAAGGGGAGAAATACTTAGGACATATATGGGAAATGTTCTCATGGTGAAGTCTGTTTTTTACCTCTTGCTGAGGTGCTTCTGGCTCGTTCTGAGCAGGGCCCCGTTGCAGGATTAGATGAGGTAACAGACCTCACAGGATCAGGAGGCAAAACTCCACCAGATTTAGAAGCAGCAATTAAATACCATTGTTTCTCAAGTGCTCCCTTTTTTTTCAGATATACTAGGAAAGGTTGTACCTGTATATAATCAGAACATTTGGGGGTTGTTTATTTTAGTATAAACATGATTGCCCAATTGAGATACCTGTGCACAACCATAAAGTGGAGCAGGTGGAGAATGTCACAAGTATTGTACATCTTCCTTCTCATCTTGAGATCTAAATTACCATAGAATGATAAAAGTGACTCATGTGGTGCCAATCTGTTAGAGAGACTCTTGAACTGATTGAAATAATCACCACTTTTTGTTCCTCTCCAATAGGCAGATATTCGTAGTGAAATCTTTTCTTTTGGAAGATCATTCCTGTTAAACCCTGTATTGAGGCTGAAAAATAAAATGAGCATGTGGGAAAGGGCAGTGGAGAGGACATGTCTGAGCGATAGTCATAGCTAACGATAAAGGTGAACAATTACGATGATTTGCTAGAGCCCAGGGCATAGGCTACAGACCATGAAGACATTAACCTGCAGCAAGTCAGCAACACAGATGTGACCCTGGAAAAGCGACTGAACCATGCCAAAGACTGGCTGAATCGGGATCAAGGCTGCCAGGCTTTCAAAAGCCTGCTCTTCGATGCATAGCTCATCTCATTTTCCACATTTGAAAAGCATATCTTGGTTTTTGTATGCACCTGGCATAGGAGGGTGTGATCCAGCTGAATGCTTCAAGATTTGCTTATTCATTTAGTTTAAGTTAGGTGTCAGTGCAAGCAGTCTGAAGAGAGAAGTGCCTGCACCTTAGCCTCTGGCTTGGGCCTCAATGAATCCAACTCCAGTTTTCTTTGCTGCTTGGAGGAAGTCTCCAGATTAAAGAAGACAAGCTGAGTTCATCTTGGCTTTCAACATTGGTTGTGTTGACAAAGCAAAAAACAAAACAAAAAAATTTAACCATCCGTGAATTATCAACTTATGAGTCATGTAGATTAGAAGGTTTTCATAGCTGTGTCTTTTTAAAACATAAAACATAAGTTTGAAAACTGAAGGACAAGTTTAAATGGTTACAGCACAGAACTTGGAGTCAGGATTTTGACATTCTTTTGGTTATTTTAAGTCTCTCTGTGCCTCAGTTTCGTTTTCTGAAATGGAAACAATAATAATCTCATAGGCCATCTGGTAAATGAATCTTTATTGGATGGCATTTTTAGAAATGAGGAATTGCTGTTGTTGTTATTATTACTGTGACTAAGAGAGTGCCATTTCTTTGCCATTAATGGCTGGATGGAGGGTCCAAGGTGAAAGAGAAAACTCTTAACACAGCCAGTTGCAATTTGCATGGATATGACTAACCCAGAGGCAATTATTATTAATAATACTTTTATTTATTTCACACATGTATTACTTCCCCTTCCTGCCCCTTATGTAATCCAGGGCACTTTGAGAGAAGCACAAATGCAAAAAATGGAGTGCAATTAAAGAAACATTCTAGGTTTCATTTAATTATTTAAAATTTTTTAAAAATCAAAACATTAGGCATGATTTAACAAAAGGAGAGAGGATGCCTAGAAAACAGAAGTGGGTAGTGACCCCACACAGATGTGACAGTGACTAATACTGAAGTCACTCACAGGAAAATAAACCTGCAGATGTTCCGTATAAGCCGAGACTTTTATTATTATTATAAACCATGAGACTTACGAATGTGTAATGATGATCACACTGTGCTAGGCATTTCCTGATGCTGGATAGCAGACTCAGCAAAGACCATTCTTAGCCTTTGAAAGTTCTTTTTAGTAAATGATCTCCAGCACTTTTTTTTAAAAAGGTAAGCATTGTTACAGCAATTTTACCAGGAGGAAAGCAGCCTTGGAAAGTGAAACAAGCTGCCCAGCGTCACACAAGAAGGCACCTGCAGATCTAGTAATAGCATTCACATCGCTCAACTCCCAATATAGCATCCGATGCAGAGTCTGTGCCCTCTTGCGGAGCTCGTGCCTTGGGTGCTCCTTTAGCAACCCCCAAGACCTGCCTCCTCTGCCCCAGGGTCCAGGTTCACTTAACAGCGGTGTCCCAAATCATCTTTGCTGCAACTACTTCGTTTATAAATCAAATGGATAAAAATAAATAAAGCACTATACATGCCCTTCCATTTGAAAAAGGAGCTTAGGCCAAAAGAATATGGTTAAATGGAAAGGTAGATGATCAGTGATATTTATATATTTCCTCTTGTTTTCTTTACCTGGCTTCTCTTCAACATTTTCATAATGCCTAGCGCAAAGGGACCTTGTCTGCACCTTCTTCCGGGTCCTACTGCAGCTCAGATAAACAAGCATAATAAAACTCTCATCTTGTATAAATATAAAAGACAGTCCAGCCTTCATTAGACTGGAAGGTGCCTGCCCCTGGCAATATCTGTTTGAATATGCTATTTCTGCTCTTTTCTGCGCTGCTCTGAAGATGTCAGACCGGGGACTTGGCAGCTGAATGCATTTCCAGGCACCTCAATAGGTTTATCAATTTTCTGACTTCTGACCTGGCGTTTCTGAGCATGGCTGAGATGAGCAGTAATTCCCTCATAAACGCTCCAGTGTCAGGGAGGCTTAATTGCTCAGCAGCATGAGAAAGTGTTCGGTAGTTCAATGACAAAAGGTCTTAGAGAATGTGAAATGGGAGCCGACAGTTCTCCCTTGCTGCCCCTGCCTGCTCCCCTCCATAATGCATCCAACCAACATTTAGCTTTTTCAGGGCTCTGGCACCAACATTAGCAGGGCAAACCCTGATCTTGCTGTTCATGGTATCCATGTGATCACAGCAAGATCAGAAGTTAGAAATCATAAGTGCAGCTTGGGTAATTTTGTAAACAGCAGCAGCACCGATTTCTTTTACAGCAAGTAAAAAAAAACCCAAGACATTGCTGCTGGAAATGAAGAGCATACAGAGCAGCTGTTTCAAATTTGTCTGACACTGTTATAAAACAAGTTTAAAGCGTTAACAGTTGTACCCATGGCACAGTTTCCCCTGCTGTGTGCACACTGACGGCTTTCCTTTATGCCGTACGATTGAGCTGCCACATTTGCGCTCAGTCCCCTTGCCTTTCAGATCAACTTCTCTGAGAAGCATTTCCTCAGCCGTTGGCTGCAAATGGCTGGGCAGACTCTGGGTGGACTTGCAGGCTGGCGGGCTGGATGCTGTGCAGTCAACCACAACTGTCATGCCACGGAGGAGCATCTGCTGGGCTGACCAGTACTTGCGGTGGTCCTCAAACCTCCTGCCCCACCCCGTTAAATCTGTGCCGCCTTCTGACCCCAGGCTGGCAGGCATACCTCCAGCTTGCCAGAGAGCCCCAGTGTTTCCCACTGCCTGTTGCGTCAAGGTGATGGCAGAATACAAGCAGGAAGGGTTGGAGGAGGTAGTGGCCATAAGCAGCTTGGTCCTCCCCAGGCCAGGGCAGCAGCCACTGGCCTTGGACAAAGGCTGAAGAGGGAGGAAGAGGAGGTGAGTTGGTGAGGGGCTGCTGGAGAGTCCCCTCCTGCCTTCTGCAGTAACACACCGGCTGTGGCATGCTTTGCTTTCCTCTCCCTGGGCTGGAAACGCTGAGGTCTGAAGGAGTCTTTCACCCCGAGGGGAGAGCTGCAGCTCCAGTTTGGAGGAGCTGGGGTACATGCCAGAGGGTGAGGAGTTGGTGCTCTTAGAAGGTAAGGAGAATGCTGAGGCTTTGAATTTTCCTTAGAAACACAGCATGGGATCTCTGTATCTCCCTCTGTCAAGCTGTAAAGCATTTCATTTTAACAGACTACCGCTGAAGCCAGGATACTCTGTTTTGTTTCAGTCAGGCAAGAAACTTGAGGAGAACCTAGAGAGCAAAGCAGCAGGTAAGAAACTGGAGCAGCAAGCTGTGAAAGAGTGGTTTCCAGGGAACTGGGAGAGTTAGGACCGGGACTCTGGAAGTGAAGCAGTGGTTAGGGAGAAGCTTCTGAAAAGATACCAGCTGTGGGGAGAAGCCTTGGCTCAGTTGCAAGAGAAAGAAATTGAGTTGCACAACACCACCGTAGTTGTAGATGAGAGAGAAAGTGGAAAGCAGACTGGATGAAAGAGAAGCTGCAGCGCCTGAGCTGCACGACCACAGTCCTCTACATGAGCAGCCATCGGACTCCAGGTGCTGGTCCTTATTTTGTTCCTGCACAGCTCTGTTGATGCTACCAGCAGTGCAGAAAGAGGGATGGACTGTACAATGTGGGGCCAATGCTGGGGGGATGATATCTCCCCATAGCACAAGGAGCTGCCCTCCTTTTCCTTCCCACAGCAGCAGGCATGGCAAGCCTTGTCTCAAAGTCCTTTGGACTCTCCATCCCAGATCGCATAGCATATAACACACACCTCAAGTACATAGATGGTCCCAGAGTCACAGTCAGCTGCTGCGAGAGGGAGGACTTCTTACGAGCAGGTGGGAAGGAAAGTGGCTGTAAGTGTTTGTGTATGGATGGGGATGTAAAGGTCCTGGAGCAGGGAGGGGAGATGGGAACAGACTCATTGCAGCTTCTTAACTTCACTTTCTGAAGGTGCACTCACCCCTCCAGCTTCCCAAACCCATCTTTGACTTCAGCAGTGAGTCTGGCATGTACAGGCTACAAATGTGTGGATTTGTAGGACAAATGAGAATATGAGTGGAGTAAGAGTCTGGCCAGAAGACCAGTGTGAATACCCACGCTCAGGTTTGGAGCTGAGTGCTGGCACAGGAATGAAACACTGGATAATCATGTATGTCTAACCACCCCTATCCCATGTAAGAGAGAGAGGATGAGTCACTATTTGGGTTTGCAAATGAGTTTCAGGAGGATTATTACATTTTACAGACAACTTTTCAACAGAGGGACAGGTTACAGGGTGCATCTTGAAGGCTGCTGACACGAGGAGACAGGAGGAGGTGGAACATGGGGACAGGTCAATGGTTAACAAGCTGAAAATAGTTCAGTGAAATACCACAGGCGGAAACCATAGCAATGGAGAAGAGAGAAACAGGAGGATAGGAAAAGGGAAGGTATCAGCGAGCTCTTGGGAAGCAATACAAAAACTGAGAGACTTCTGAGCAGGAATCCTTGAGCCCTTACTGTCGTAATTAGCCTCCCGAAGCCAGTCAGTGTTGCTGGGACTGTCACTTGTGTTGCCTGCTGAGTTTACTCATTCCTTTATTAACCCCCCCAGCAGTGGTTAACAAGGACATGAGAGGTTTAAGGAGGCCAAGGGAAAAGCTGGCACAGTGGCTTTGTCTGTAATAGCATCTATTTCTGAAGTGATATGACAGTTTCTCTTTAACACCTCGAAATGGGATCTGGGACAAAAAGTGCTTTGTTTTCCTGTTCTGTTATTCGTGGTTAAGGCTGGATTAAGACCATGTCAGTGTAGGCCAATTTCTAATCAGTTCTCCAAGGAAGAAAGCTTTCTGCTTTCCTGGTTTCAAAGAAAAGCTTGAAAAACCCTATCCAGGGATTTCTACCAGCTTTCAAAGGCAATTTGTAGACAATAGCTGTGAGGTGTGAGCTGACTGTGCTTATTAGTGAAGTTCTGTTGTTACCTGCAATTAGTAGGAGGGTCTCCTTAAGAGCTCATTCACGCGTGTGATCAGGAGGTGACACAAGTCCTCCGGACAGCATGCCTGGGAGTAGGTGTCGATAGCCATTACTCATTCTAAGCGGTGCCTCCCTGCATTTCTGGGATGGGCGCATCACCTCCCTACTTTGGGCCCCGAGGGAAGGCTACACACTGTGACCCTCTCACTTCTACCCCAGCACTTTCTGGCCATGCTGATTTACTGCAGAGAGGGAGATAGCTGCTCTCACACCCAGGGTCTTTCACCTGGCCCTTGGCTGCACCAGGAAAAAGGACTACAGCAACCAGGCAAGGGACCCTGTGCTGCATATGCTGCAAGCTGAGTATCCCTTTTTAAAGAAACGCAGACCGCACGGCTCTGGTTCAAGCAGTTAAATGCCAAAATCAAAGCACCTGGGAACAAGCAGTTTATACATGCTGAGCTGGTGCTAGTGTACACACCTGGTGCACTGAAGGCATGGCCACGCTGCCTGCAAAGCCCACTGGATGCAGCTCATATTTACTGCAGCACAGTGCGTCTGCACAACATCTGTCAGAACATCAAGAGAGTTCTCCAGCAAGGGGTTCAAAGCCTTGCTTGTTTGCACACACGCATGGGCAGCCAGCAAAGGCACTCATCCGCGCTGTGGCTGGACCGAAGTGTCAAAGGGGTGACCTGTGTCCTCATGATCGACATATCAGGGTGGCCTCTGTGATGCTGCGATGCGGGGATGTGATGCTGCGTCCAGCTGTCAAGGGCAGAGGAAGACATTACCCTTCTTTTTATACTTATAAAAGTGTTTGATGTTTCATTACAAGCTTTGGAAACAACTTCCTTATTTTTGCTTCTTTCTCCAGCATATATGTACAGATCTACTGTCCAATCTAACCAATTTATGTAGGCATAACAAAGTTTTAAAATAACAAATGTGATATTGAAAGTCTTTACAGCTGACGGTAAGCAGTATGCATAGCCAAGAACGGAGCAGAAAAGTGCATCTGGCGTGAAAGGACCTATGACACCAAGTGGTGTTTCACTGGGGCTGCAGGATGCCTGGTCTGCTCCTGTGGTGACAGAGAGTGACAGGGCAGTGAATAGGGACTTTAGCCTGTTTGAGGAGAATTCACCACCAGCATCACCCACTCTCAGGCACTTCACAGGATGTGCTTGGTTGCTACAGTGGGAGGTGGTACTGTCACAAGTGCTGTAGCTGGGGTTTTTACTTGATGGCCATTTAAATGATGAGCCACTCAAGCTCCTGCTGCTGCTGTTTGTCCTGTTCCCTCTATTCACATTCTATGTGCTGTGTACCTCCCTACTCCCTACTCCCCCTGCTCCTATCTCCTCTCTCCCTGTCCCTCTCACCCTCCTGGTACTCAGGCACGTGTACAAAGCCAGTGGACTTTCCTTGCACCTCAGTTCCCTCTGAGTTCATTTGCATCCCTCTTCTTGCATCACAAATCTCATGCTGAAAGGTCAGAACGGCTGCCTTAGCCAGGCTGAGGTGGCAAGTCCTATCAAAACAATGAAAGGGCATGTTACTTCTTGTGCAGAGAAAGAAAGAAGATCCTATTTTAAGTCCTACAGCACAGCATGGCCACAAGTTAGTATTTCTGCTTACTAGGCATCCCTACATTCAATTGCTTAGCCTGTTCAAAAGATATTAGTAGCCTGGTTACCAGCAGCAGCCACACCTATGCTATTGTCATGGTTTAAAATGGTTTCGTTAAAAAAATCCTGGAAAAAAGGCAAGGGGAGTAGCTTGAAATGTTAAGGCAATCAGATGTAAGGCCCATTGCCATGGCTGTTCTACTGCTTCTCCAGCCTAGGGAAACCCTGCAAGGATGGTATTTTCCTGTAAACCTCTAAACAAGAGAGTGGATAACTTTTCTTGGGCTTTTGATAGAAAACCATCTACTTATTCAGAGGGGAGATTTCAGCACTTGTTGACTGATCATCCTATGAATGAATAGGGAGAGCTAGCTGGCAGCTGTTGGACATTTATCCTGCTTATGAATATTACAGCTTGCAGCAAGTCTCTCCTCTGTAAAAAAATGGGAAGCATCCAGTCAGGAATAAGGAATAGCTGGGGTGAAAGTCCAGGTGGTGCTGAACTGAGATACCAGAAGATGGTTAAACAATTATCTCTTCTCCAGCTTCCTGCATTATTCCCAAACAGCAGGCTGTGAACAAATAACCTCTGGAGACTAGTATTCCTGTCAACACTTTCATTTAGTATAGCCCTGGGACTTATAACAGCCTGTGCGGGACAATGTTACACCACTAGTATTGGCATATCTGTCTAACAGTGCACTGACCTGCTAAAAAGAAATTTACCCATGTAGACCACAGTTCTCCATTTCCTTCTCCATGCTAACAAATGTGGCGATAGCTAGTTACGTAGCTACAGACCCAGCCCTGCTGCTGCATCTATTCTGAGCCCATTCCCCAGGAGATCTTTAAAATACAATTATCTCCAGCTCCGCTTAATCATACAATCTGTCCCAAGGTCTGTTCCTGCTTTTTTAGTCCTCTTGTTGCCAAGGTCTCTCCCAAGGACTCTGTTCTCTTTTCTCTTTGACCCTGTATCAACACTTGACTGTGTGCCTTGTCAGCCACCTTGCTGTGGGACAACCTCGTGGCAGCTCTTGCTGTTGCAGTGCTTTGCCCTGTAAAGCAGATAGTGAGATAGTCTAATTGTATTTAATCTGCCCTGATGCAGGACATCCATCTGCCCGAGCCTTTCATTTGCAGTCCTCCCATGGCTGTTTTCATGCAGGTGTCAGTGTGTCTCCCCAAACCAAGTTGTTCCCTTCTCTCATCAGTGAGCACCCAGGGCTGAGCACTCAGCCCAGCGAGCAGCCCATTCAGGTAGTATCTTTTCAGGCTGTTGAAGAGAGCTGAGCGGTGAAGAAATGGAGCATGTTGTGATATTTTGGGTTTCAGCTTTGCTAGAAACAAGCAGGTGGCTTCTAATAAGCTGGAGGAAAAGGAGGGGCAATAGAGAGGCTGGAAAATACAGGCTTAGGAGACGTGGTGGCATTGAAGGACTACTAAAATTAAACTCTGCTCTCTAGGTTTCAGCTGTGTCCAGTTTGAGTTCAGCTTACACTGAAACCTAGGTTCTAATTTATACCCCTGCAAGAGGTCTATGGCTAGCTTTTTTTCAGGAGGATGAGAATAAAATTTGAAGTAAAATGCATGAAGACTGTAGCCATAGGTGAGGCAGTACAAAAACAGATGAGAGACAAACTCTCAGTAGTTAGCTGTAGCTTAATCCATAATTATTTACTGCAGAATCTCTTACACCCGTGTTTGTCTCATGTAGTCTATTTCTGGAGACAGGCTGTTAGACATTGGTTAAGCAGGTGGTTTGCCGATGACTCCCACATTATATATTGATATATTCTGCGCTCCCTGTTCCTGGCTGGTAACTTTATCAAGGCAGAACTGCCTTGGTGGTTTCTGTTTTGACAGTGCCCAGCAGTACTGGGCTCCTGAATGAAACACATAAAATCCTCTGCAGGTATAAAACCACTAAAAAATCCAGGCTAAAGTACCCACTTATTAAACTCCCTCTCCCCTCTCTTGCCCTCCCCTGCCATGCCAACCCTGGATAAAACCTAACAAAAGCTCAGCTCTTCCCCAGAGAACCTGTGAGCATCCGTTCTCTTCCTTCAAGCTGCAAGGTGCTAAAGCTGCTTCTCAGTCCCCCACTAAACCCCCTGCCCAGGGGGCAGCATCTCTCAGGAAGGGCCACCCGATTAGACATGTCGGTCCTATAAAACACCTATGAGTTTTCTTTGTCCCTTCTGCTGTCTTATCCTTTTGGCTGTCCATGACCCATCCTAGACTGATTTCCTCCTTTACTGAGTACCAGCATCAGCCTCATCTTGATGACTATTTGCCCCAGCTTTGGATGCGATGACAGAAAAGATAGCATGCAGCTTTTTTTACTGCCTGTTTCCTGGCTCGCGAAGGCTGATGCATGAGCCAAGGGGAGCTCTGCCATGCACTGTGCTTCATGTTTTATGCTGTGCCTCTGTGGTGCTTAGGCATTTAGAATAATGGATCTCTTCTTCATTTTCCCATCCGAATGCTGGAATGAGTTAACACTAATACTTCATATTTTGGGTCTGTTTAACCCAAACAAATACCTTCTTCATTGGAAAGCACTGACAGTGGTCCTGTATTTTCTGGAAGTGACAGAACTGGGCCTTTGATATCTGTTATCTGATTTACGCAGCTGGATTCTCCTGACACCAAACAACTGTAGGAGAGCCCAAGGGCACCGGTTCAGCATTTTGGTTTCCAGAGTCAGATGTGCTGTCCCTAGGTGAAAAGAAGTCATGCTGCAAATTTGTGGATTAGGTGCAGGGCACTAATTGGTTCCTAGCCAGACAGAGCTCAGTCAGAGCTATGTCCCTCCTCACACCTTCAAAAGTCACTCAAAAAAGGGATTGTAAATGGGCTTCTTAGGAGGCAGAAGGAGAGAATGACCTTGGGGAAGGGTGGAGTTCGTATATTGGATGATAAGAACAGTTCGAATCCCCAGACCAGTTTTTTTCCACTGCTTGAGTTTGGTTATAAACTTTCTCTTTCAGAGAAAAGCTCTTTTTGCCTTTTTTGTGCATACTTTTTGCTCAGTCATACCCTTTCCTTCCAACAGCTTATTTTACATGTCACCTTTTGCCTGGCAGCAAAATGTCTGAGAATGGTTTGAAAATCACGGAGGGCAATCTTACAGCAGAGAAATAAAAATGCCTTATTTCCAAGCTCAGTTCTGCATAATATCTATAAGCTGCAGTTACTTATGCTGTCTGAATCAAAATCATTTATTGCCATTATAAAAGAAATATTTTAGGAGTTTCAAATGGGAACTTGTAGCTTGATGCACTGATTGGTGCTCACAGATTTATTAGACATGTGGTAAGTAACTTGAGAATAAGAAGATAGCTGTAATCATTTGAAGATACATTTAACTTTTAAAGATACGGGACCAAAAAGTATATATTGGTTGTAAAGTTCAGAAAGCATGTGCCCTATTTCCAATTGGAAAGTGTGACCTGTCTTGAACTTTGCAGCCACAATTCAGAAGCAGCTTTCATTAGCTCGCGCGGATAGCTAAGAAATAGGTTTCCTATTCCATTGAAAAGAGGTAAAATGTCTTACCAGGATCTGTTAAACTGTGTTCATAAATGTTCTAAACATTTCAGCATCTCCTTGTATTCTTGTTTCAGGTGGTCTGCAAGATGTTTCCAACTTGTTTCATTTGTTGCTGAAAGACTGGACAGCTCAGGAAACACAAGGTTTGGTTCTTCTCCTGCTTCCTTGGCTTTGAAAACATGAAATCCTACTGATGAAAGGAAATGACACCTGCTTTACACCAGTTAAAGGCAACAATTATTAACGTTATAGTAGCCTTAATAGCACACATATAACCATTCTCAGGATTAGGACCAAAGTGAAAGAAAAGTCATACATGTAACACATTGGCGTCTTGGAGTTTCAGAAAGCTTCTTTGTCTAAGGGGTAGATGAGGGATCTGAGAACCAGAGCTCCTGGGTTTCTGCTATTAGGACTACTATGAATTCATTTGCACAGATCATTTGATCTTTATGTGTCTTGGTTTGCAATAGCTATAATGCTTTTGCTACCAGGGAGGCGTAACCTGTTAATAGTTGTAGAATGCTTTGAGACCGTTGTATAGAAGGTACTGCATGAAAGCTCAAAATTACATACAGCAAGCCTGACTTCAGACTTCCTGTTGATTTTTGGATTACTTATTTTAATTACAGTGGGTTAAGCAGCTGTAGACATGCAATTGTTGCATGTTGAACAAAGGTGTTTGCTCCTGGGTTCCCATCCAGGTGTGTGGTTGTAAGTTGATCAATGCTGTCTCTGCTGATCCTCCGCTGGTTTCTCCCCTGCAATCCATTCCAGCAGTGATGAATTCACCTCTTGAAATTAATAATGTCAAGCTTGTCAATATTTTAAAACCCAAACTTAATTTTGCTCTCTTGAGCCTTGCCTTTGGCTCGTGAAAGCAGAAGCTTTAAACTCTATTATTTGGGAAGTCTACTGGGATGCCTTGGTGTGGCAGGTGCTATATAAGTTTAGTGCTGCATTGCTATTAAAGTCCATTAAGAAGAATCTTTCTGGGGCTGTCAGCACACTGCAGATTAAAACCAGAAAAATAAAGGCACACTCAACAAATGCTGCTCTAATGGTTCAGATAGATAGCTGCAGAGAGAGGACTCGTCTTTGGCTTGTGATCAGTTTACTTCTGGGTTCAATGGAAAGGTTGTTTGGCTTCCTGTATAAGCTCTGAAAAAAAAAAAATCAATGTGGAGAAGCTTGGATGAGAGCCAAAAGAAATGCTGTACTGAATCCAGAATATAGAAATCCTTCACAATTTCTATATTCTGCTCCATACAGGCTCTTTATATTCTAGCAAGAACTAAGCATTACTATCATGACTCCACTACCACTGCAGGGTTGTAGAGGATGTGAACAAATTGTCAAATTTTATTTGGTTGTTTAAAAACACGTATCAAAACCCCCTACTAAGATACTGTTAAAAAGGCAAGGTGGGTAAAAGGTGAGAGGAGGAGCCATCAAACACCTGCAAGAGGGCTGGAAAAAAACCATAGGAATAAGCGATCAGCTTTTAAGTTGATCAAGATTGCCAGCAAGACGCCTCCTTAATCCCTGCTATGGCCACTGTTTAACTGTTTGGAAAAGGGAAGGGAAAGTGAGGTGTAAGAGTGACACTGCCACGGAGTCTCCTCACATCTAGAGGAGATGGAGCAATGGCAGAGGCAACCCGTGGGACCAGGAGGCGGCAGTGGGCCCATTCCCACGCTGGCAGGCGCAGGGCAGTGCCTCCAGAAGGGGTGATGGAGAGCACCCAGGCACCTCGCCGGGTTTTGCTTGAGCTGTAACACCTCGGGAAGGGAACTGGGGTACTGCAAGGGAGAGCACAGCGGATTCTCTCGCTCAAGGCATAACGGGGTGATCAAAGAAGCAAATAATGTCAGTCTGCCTAGAGTATGGGGCAAACCAGTCTGCAATCATGGTAATGCCCTTGCTTAAGGCAATGGCACAATCTTCTTGCCCTGCTCTGGTTTCCTGTTTTGTAAGGATACTGAATAAGGCTCTCAGATACAAGTGGCAGAAATTGCAAAACGGCATGAATATGGTGTTCAAATGGGGAAGGTCTGGAAACACTGAAAGTTGAACATTGGAGAGGAGGTCCCTGACTGGGATGTAGAAAATGTGGGTGGTAGGAAGAAGGAAAAATAGATGCTCCTATTCACCCTCCCAGAATACAAGGACAAGGGGACATTCAAAGGAAATAAAAGACAGCAAATATAAAACTATTAAAAGGAAATACATTTTATACAATGCCTAATTAGCTCATTCCCATAAGATAACATTAAGCCTAAGAGATTAGTAGGATTTAAAAAAAGGATTAGACATTTATATGGATAATGTAATTGGGGATGTTCTCATTAAATAGAATACATATTTTCTTTTGTTATGAAAGGATATAAACCCTCTTGCTTCAGGGCCTAGTTGCTAACTGACCAGAATTAAATAGAAACTTCCCCTGTTGGCAAGTCATTCCCTACTTGTCTTCTGCTAGGTTCCCTGTACTTAATCTGAAGTGTTTCACCAGGCACTATCACAGCGGGATTATTAAACTATATGGTCCATTTGTTTGGTACGGCGCGGCAATTCCGTTTGTTCATAATCAGACATCTCACTGTGACAGACCACAAAAATCCCAGCGGTCTGAAACAGAATCCCTTTTTTCTTCTGCTGGCTCCACAAGGGGGTTGACCTGGAGTGCCCACCTATTGGGCACCACCAAATCAGCGCTAACAAAACTCACTTACCTGTCCTAACAGTGACACCTTCAAACTCTCCTTCAGGGCTTACACAAGATCAGTCAGAGAGGTGGCAGGACACCAAAGACCCCACAACTTACAGCTTTTGAGAGCATGTCCTTCTCCCACACATGTGAATGGGATTGTCTCATGGATGCTCTAGGCTGTCAGAAGTTGGAACAAAACGCATTCAGGTAAAACTGAAACAGTCATAATCAGAAGGAAAAAATGCTTCAAAACTCTTCCTTTCACTTCCAGGCAACATAGGAAAGATGCTGGTAGTAGCCTAGCTTTCCCATTTAAAAGCATCAGAAGGCCTTATCTAACCTGGCTAAAATTCAATTGTCTTGCATTTTTATTACTGAAACACCCTTCTCTTTGGTCTTGCCAAGTGTAATTTCAGTCTGTGCACATCCCTGCAAAATACTGCTGTAAAGATCATCCTCCTAATCCATCAGTTTGAGGATTTTACACATTCTTTGCTCCTCTCTACTACATTCCTCTTCTTTACTCCATCAAACACAAGCTATTTATCTTTCCTGTCAAGGCCCTTCCCACCCTGCCAAAGAGCTCTCCTTTGCTATGACAATGTCGTTTCCCTTCTCGTCATTCTGTCAGTCTCTATTTCTCACTTGTTAACGTTTTTATAGAAACACTTCTGTGCTTTTTTCCTTGCTGTTATTGGGAGGAATCTTGGTAAAGAGCAGTGAAAGACCCTCATTATCTTTCCAAATCTCTGTTGAAAACCCTCCTTTACTATGCTGCCTATGAAGAGCTTGACAGTGGTTTGGCCACTCCCCATCGTACTGACAAACAGAAGTCCATTCATCCTATCCTCTGCCCTGTCTGCCCAGATACTTCCACTGCCTTTTAGATACTCACATCTGGAAGGTAGGGATGGTCTTTTGGTTCTGCAAAGTGTCTTTACAACAGCTTCTCCATCATTGACTAGGTTTTCTAAGGGCCACTGCAAAACAAACATTGATATTCCTCATTCCTTTTCTATCAAGGTTCACTTGAACAGTTTACCTGAGTCCTGATGCTTTTGTGCTAGTGAAACACCCAAGTTAGCAACTGCTTTCTGTAGGAGCTATACATGGAAGGCCATCATGCTCTGCAGGTGAGGTCTCTTCTGAAGATGCAGGCAGTGAAAAGTGGGCTCCAGAGCAGAAGTGTTCAGTTTAGCTCTGTTCTTGGCAATGTTGCTTTTCCCTCATCTGCTAATGACTCCTGCAAATCCTCCAGTACAAGAGGGTGTCTTTTGTGTACTAAATGCTGCCATTATTTATAAAGCACTCTTGTTGAATGTGCTTAAAGTCAGTCCTGCAGGACAGTTTCAATCAAATTGTGTTCAATTTATTCCAGCTGAATAACTCTGAAATGTAAATAAAATTAAATTAATGGTGCTGTATTTGTATCCTGTTACAAATGTAATAAACTTGAAGTAATGTTGACTGTAAAATCAGATGAAGACTGTAGAGTAAAAATCAACCTCTAGAAAACAGCACAAAATTTGATATCTGGCTTGCAAGAGCAATCAGGGGTACATTTAATCCAGAGGGTTTTTTTAATCATATTTGTTCATACTGCTTCTCTGCTTCATTCTAATAAAAGGCAAGAATAACTTGATCTCCTGTAGTGGTTATGTTTGGTTTAACAAACATGCAGAATACCCTGTATCTCTTCCTAGCTCACTGTTTTGGGATTTGCAATGATATTGTTATTAATAATAATCTTACATTTATAGGACACCTTTAATCCCAAAGCACATTATAAATTAGAGTCGAGGCCCAAAGTGCTTACTTAGCACTGTCAAAATATGTGTGAGTTCTTCCAATTATTCAGGAAGAGACTCCAGATTTGGTCCTAGAAATTGTAAATACTGATATATACGTGGCAGAATATCTTATCTATTGAATACCCCCCAGGAAATTTACTCCCCAGAAGGTCTAGGATTCCTGCCAGTTAGATATTTGGATCATTCCTGGTGCAAACATTACCCAAAACCACTGGGGAAAACCCAGCTTTCACCAAGAGTGCTACAAAACGTATTGCAGGCATGCTAACCAGGCACAGCCTCAGGATGTGAAGGTCTTATCTAGAGCGTTAGAGACAGGAAGATATGTGGACTGCAGTTAAGCAACTGGGAATAGCTAGCTGGATTGGCCATGCTGGGACTCAAGCCCCTGGCTCTGGGGAGCCCCGGTATTTTGAATGCTGCCATCTGTTCAGCTACAAGCTGCTCTGCTTCGAGCTGCCAGCCCAGGGAGTAGTTAGGAGCCCATCTACTCTCTCACATACTCGTTCTGCATATTTTACAGGAGCGTCAAGGGCTTCATGGTATACAGGCAGAGGATTCAACAGATTCAGGGAAAAGATGCAAAAGTATCTGGGGCAGTACAGGTGGAAGGAAGGGGAAAGTGGGACTGGGCAAACAGATACTCGCTCCCGTCCCATCATGAGGTATGCAAGCTGCACTGGGGAGGGCTGATCGACCCCCTCAGAGCCCTTCTTTTTCTCCACCCCTGTTGATTTGTTTCCAAAGGCCCTAAAGCACAGTGCAATAGAGTTGTTCTAAACGTCGGTGGATCTCAGGTCTTCACCAGTTATGGCAATAGCCACCTCTATGTCTGAAGCAAATTCTCTTTGGTAAGGTAATTGATATCAGGTTACCACAAAGTGAGGTTGCCAGTGGACAAGAAACTCTTCTGAACTGTTAACAACATTCAGATATTAAGGACATCTGGTTTCCAAGACCTTTGTGACCTCAAAGTGCTTGGACAGCCTCCTCTGAAAGTCCTGTCAGAGCGACTATGAATCCTGGTGTTTGAAGTGATATGGAAAATATTAAATCAGGGTCAGTGTTGATAGATTCAAAAAAATTGGTGGCTTAATATTCCCTCACTTCAAAACCTTGCCTAGAAGCTTTCCAGACTGGAGTAAAATTAATGAAGCTGCAGTCATACCTTTCTTTCTATTTCATTTCTATTTCATACATTTCTTTCATAACTGCCTGTGGTGGGTTGACCCTGGCCGGATGCCAGGTGCCCACCAAAGCTGCTCTAGCACTCCCCTCCTAAGCTGGACAGAGGAGAGAAAATATAACAAAAGGCTCATGGGTCGAGATAAGGACGGGAAGATCACTCAGCAATTACTGTCATGGGCAAAACAGACTTGACTTGGGGAAAAAAATTAATTTATTACCAGTCAAATCAGAGTAGGATAATGAGAAATAAAACCAAATCTTAAAAACACTTCCCCCCACCCCTCCCTTCTTCCCAGGCTCAACTTTACTCCCAAATTCTCTACCTCCTTCCCCGCAGTGGCGCAGGGGGACAGGGAATGGGGGTGGTGGTCAGTTCATCACACATTGTCCCTGCCACTCCTTCCTCCTCAGGGGGAGGACTCCTCATACTCTTCCCCTGCTCCAGCGTGGGGTCCCTCCCATGGGAGACAGTCCTCCACGAACTTCTCCAACGTGAGTCCTTCCCACGGGCTACAGTTCTTCACGAACTGCTCCAGCGTGGGTCCTTTCCACGGGTTGCAGTCCTTCAGGAACAGACTGCTCCAGCGTGGGTCCCGCATGGGGTCACAAGTCCTGCCAGCAAACCTGCTCCAGCATGGGCTCCTCTCTCCACGGGTCCACAGGTCCTGCCAGACCTGCTCCAGCATGGGCTTTCCATGGGATCACAGCCTCCTTCGGGCATCCACCTGCTCTGGCGTGGGGTCCTCTGTGGCTGCAGGTGGATATCTGCTCCACCGTGGACCTCCATGGGCTGCAGGGGGACAGCCTGCCTCACCATGGTCTTCACCACGGCTGCAGGGGAATCTCTGCTCTGGCGCCTGGAGCACCTCTTCCCCCTCCTTCTTCACTGACCTTGATGTCTGCAGAGTTGTTTCTCTCACATATTCTCACTCCTCTCTCCAGCTGCAATTGCTGCTGCGCAGCAACTTTCCCCCCTTCTTAAATATGTTATCCCAGAGGCGCTACCACCGTCGCTGAGTGGCTTGGCCTTGGCCAGCGGCGGGTCCGTCTTGGAGCTGGCTGGCATTGGCTCTGTCGGACATAGGGGAAGCTTCTAGCAGCTTCTCACAGAAGCCACCCCTGTAGCCCCCCTGCTACCAAAACCTTGCCACACAAACCCAATACACTGCCAAGTGCAGTTATGTGGCCTCAACAAGAGAGGGCAAAATAGCACTGTGGTAATGGGGTGCATCTTGGTGGAAGGCACTGGGATTATGCCAAAACCACTTTCAGTCCAAAGGGTACCAGCCCAAAGTGCTGAGTTAAGGTATCCTCAATATATCATCCAAGAACCATGGAAGCCTTTCAGTAATCTTTTATTTTGAATTAAACAAACAAGCGGTCAGTGGGTTAAATAAATTCTTAAGAGGAAGAAGCTCTAACATTCCTTCTGATCCTCCTTTCTTTTGTGACTCTCTCGTATGTGCTGCTCACAGGCTTTCCTCAGTTATTCACAGCCACGTGACAAATGCTACCTAATGGCCAGCTTATTCTATTTGTGCTTTTGTACTACCCTCTTCTTACAAACCTGAAACACTTTGAATTCACACAGTGAACTACAGAAAGTCAATGTTCACTTTTCATAGACTGGATTAATTTAAAAAATGGCTCATGCGAAAATCTTTGGATAAGCTACAGTGTATTAAGTTTTGTGTGGACACATCTATACTTTGAACTTTTCTGCCTGGCCTCTTGCTGATGTCCCATATGATATTGCTTCATGCTAGGGTTGATTGATCTGCTTACCTGTAGGCTCTCACTGGATCAAGGGTCAAGCTAATGGGATTCAGCTAATGGTGTGTATACCCAGAAGTAGCCTGTGAATATATACTCTCAAAATCTCATATACTATCTCATGCCTTGCAACCTCCTTGCCCAGCATACGTGAAGGGTCATCCAGAAGTCGTAGGTCATCATATGCCCAGGGAAAGCAGGCTGTTCAGACTTGCCTGGAGTGACCTGGAGATATAGGAGTATATACTAAAAAGAATGAGTGGAGAAGGATCTACTTAGGATATAGCTCATTGCAACAAGGAAGGAGTGAAACTCCAGCAAAAATGGGGGAAAAAACCCCAAGGCTGTAAACAAGGTCTCTGGCAATGTTCAGTGTACCTATTTCTTCTCCAAGGCTTTGGGTCTGATATAGGGTGCAGATGGTGGTGTGCAGGCTGTGGCCTGTGCTGGTGGCAAAGAGGAGACTTGTCCTAACTTAGCCAGGGCTATGAGGATGGAAAATTCCTGTAAAGCCAGGATCTTTTTCCTGTGCAAAAAGCCAAGGCAGAGCCAGACAAAGATGCTCCCTAAACACAGCATGAACTTGCTGTACCACTGCAGTAAGAGAGTTCTGAAGACGGTGGTAGTAGACTGTGTTCAGGTGTATCTTGGGGTTATAGAGAAAGGGATGAGGGAAGGCACACAAATGTGTTCTGCAAGCCCTGCAGTTGGTGTTATTTTAGGGCAACGAGAGTTAGGCAGTTTCTCCAGTCTGTTTGGCTTGTAACTCCCATTTTGATGCTATGCTTGCTGAAAGCAGCATCCATACCAGGGAAGTTTTGTTTGGTGATGATTATTCCCCTAAAATTTGCATAGTAATTGCACACCATCACTGACTCACCATGCCCATTCTCCCAGCCTTTTGCATTTTCATACTATCCAGGCCAATCACTGCAGCACATGCTTCCACCCCAATCAAACTAATGACAGTGCAGCACTTTCAGATAGATGAATGCTTAAGAGAGGCATCCAAGTCTACTGATAGATACTTCAGCTAGGGAGAGTTTGGACAATAAACAAGGCACTTTGATATTTGATGGACACCGTCAGCTTTCAGCTCCCATGGCGTTTTATGAGGTACATTTCCCAAAACAATATGTGTGGAAATGGAAGGTGATTAAACACCCCTTGGCTGGTCACAGTCACAGTCACACTCTTGGCGTCATCAGAGCTTAGGTCTAGTAAGGTTATTGCAGGACCCTGCTTGGCATTGTGCTTTGAATGTGCCCCCTAATGAAATAAGGGAGAACAGCAAGCAAAGGCAGTGCTGCAGCTCCTCATCAAGAGTTCAAGACAAAGCAGGTCCAGAAGGGTTGTTGGTGAAGCAATGCTACACCTGTGAGAGGACTCTTCTGCCACATGAAGTGACCACATCTCCCTTGTCTGTCCTCTGCTTTTCAAATAGCTCCCTTCTCTGCCCTTCAGGGCCTTATCTGTGCCAGGGTGAACTCCTCCAGCATAAGGACAGTCTGCCTCGACACACAGGCAGGGCTGACTGCATTCCCTCCTGATCCCTACTCTTCTTCCAGCTCTTTACTACATGGATTTCTCCTGCCAGACCTCCCAACGCCTCTCATGCCCACCACCTTTCCAACTTTTTAGGGCTCCTTTGGAAAGGGGAAGCAGTGTGGGAAGCATTTTATTGTTGCTAAGCCTTCCCCTGCCTGGGGAAGAGACTTGGGAATGGCATTCCAAAATCATCATTTTGGAAATGTTGTCATGGCTGCTACAGAGATCTCAGCTGACACAGTAATGACTTAATCAGTTCCTCAGCCTGTCTTGCTGCCACATCACAGTCTCCAAGAAGGGGGAGGGTATAAATTGCAGAATGCCACACTGACCTCCTAAGTAAGAAAGAAAAGGGAAGAGGTCAAGTGTTTCACATTGTCTTGATGGTATTGCAGAGGATGAACAAAGGAAAAAAATGAGGAGCAGAAGGGAGCTCTCTGAGCAGAAATACAAGGCAGCTTTTTACTTGCAGGGGGTGGGGGAGACAGAAATGAAAATGAAAAGCAACAACAGCAACAAAGAAAAAACCTGCAGAAGGGGCTTCTGGGGTGGAGACAGAAGCAGAGAGCTGGTGGAGAATGTGCTTGTGGTTCATTCCTGCGCAGTATGTCAACCCCAGCCAGTCGTGCTCTGGAGCCCAGAGGGACAAGTACTTATTATGGACAGCAGTACACTTGCCAAAACACAAGCCAGAAGCGCTTTCTTTCCTACTGCAAAAGCTAGGGCAACAAAACCAGCAGCTGCCCTGCAACTCCCACACTTCTGGTCAGGCAAGGACATCAGACAGAATTGCCACATCTCTACCCACCTGGGAGCATTGCAGCCTTACTGCGTGCACCCAGCAGCTATCCCACTGCTTTAAGGCATGGGTTTCATTGACAGTATTTCACAGATTGTTCCATGGATGAGTCTGTGCCTTGCTTGATGGAAAATTTTGCCTGGATTTGTCTGATGGGAGGTTTTACTACTTGCATTATTTGATTTTCAGTAAAGGCTATTTTTGACAAAAATGTTAAAGTTTCATAAATTTATATGCTATCTCATAAACACCATAAAATGCCTTTTTGACAAATCTAATAAACATAACAAAATGCCCTTTCAATAAAATCGCTGAAATCTTGCCAGGCTGCATAATAAAGGTGCATTTCAGCATGGTTAGCACCTAGGTTTAAAGAAGGAATACAAAACCACCCTCACCTTTGAGCCATGATTTGTTGCAGTTTGCTGACCTTAACATGTTCAAAGGCCCTGCACTTCACCCTTCTACCAGCCAGGGAGGCTCAGGGCTAGGTTTAGCTATGGGGCAAAAAATACAGTAAGTTTACATTTCACAGGAGCAGATATTTCTCAGTAGCCTCCAGCTTTGTCATACCTTCGTCAGCCTTGCAAATATATATTTCATATGCATTCCACATTAACTCTTGGTAGAATGGAGCAGGTCTTATAGAAGTGCCCAGGAAAAAGTTTCATGAGCTGGGGAAGCTGATGGGCAGGTTGTTTTCTTAGAACAGAAAAAAGTCACAACACCCTTGCTGTCAAAGTGTTGTTCAAGTGAGAAGAGCTACATTTCTCAGTGTGCATGTGTGAGTGTGTGTGACCCCATACTAGGTAGTTACCAGGTGGTAGTAGCTGGGAGAGGTGAACTTGTAGTGTAATGATGTGGTGACATCCATGGCCACAAGCAGAGAAGGAATAAACCCTCTGGGATACGTGTCCAGAATTACGGAGCTCCTGTTTCGCAAGAACTGCTACAGCCTTGCAGTGCTGCGGGGCACTGAGGAGAAAGCTGGATGAGTGGACATGGTGTGCTTGGAGCAGTTACACTGACAAGGGTTGTAAGCAAAGAATAAGGTGTGAAAAAAAATCCCAGCCACTCTACTTCCTAAACCAAAACTATGTGGCTGCAGGGCATCAAAGTGGACTCCTTTCTCCCATTCTCAACATCAAGTCCTTCATAAATAAAGGCAAATCCTTGTCAGAGAGGACCCACTTATTCAATTTAGCTAAAACCAGGGCAAAACTGTTAGATACACTGACACTCTGCTCAGCACCCCTGGGGTCCATGTGCAAACCAACCCAAATGCAAGGAACACATGCCAGGAATAAACCCACTCCAGGAGAGGACCCAAGCTGAGCCAGTGCTCTGCTCCTCTCCCTGCTCTCGTCTCTACTCCCCAGCACCAGAACCAAAATTCAGAGCAGCTGCCTAGGGCTGCAGTACACAATCCAAAGGGAAGGCAGCTGCCTTGCTGCCGTGCCTGACCCAGAGCAGGTTGCAGTGCCACGCTGCGGGGAAAGCTGCTGAAGGAGTGCTGTGCCGTGGGGAAAGCTGCCAGGAGCTTCTGCCAGATGGCTGCAGGAGAAAGATCCTCTCAGTCACGCCTTGCCTTAGATACACTGCTTATACGCACACCTTTCCTGAGACTCCGTGTATGTATGCCTTTCCTTGTTCCTTTGCCCCTCTACTGGGAAGGGACTGCAAGGCACCCGTACTTACCTCAGTTTCTGCTGCCTGCTTGTGAGTCAGGCATTCTGTTTTCCCAATTCACTATCATCCTGTTCTCCCTTTTATCCAAGAAGGATAAAAGGAGGAAGGTGATGGAGAGATGGGAAAATGGGGAGAGAGGAACATTGCCAGATAAACAAGGCAGTGGGAGCACAGTCTAAAGGGCCGTGGGCAGTGCTTGGGTGAGTGCTACCACATTTCCCCACTTGGTTCATGTATGAACCTCATGGCCTTATTCTTAAGCTGCAGCACCTTCAGCAACTTCCAGAGCTTCTTAGAGTAACAGAAGATGACTATCACTGACACTGCTACAGAGGCAGGATCCTATGGAGGCTGAAGGATGCCCTCTTAACTTCTCCGTGCGATGCAAGCACTTGTCTGGGTCCTATCTCTTCCTGCAGATGCTCTGCCTGCCACGACATGGTTAAGAGAGGTTTGGCAGTGGCACCCCAGAGCTATGGGATGCTGTTAGTAGCACTGTGCTGTTCATTGCAAGGAAGTGTTATTTCCATTTTCTTCAACTGGCCTGATGAACTTGGTGTAGCAAATCACTGGTAAAAGACAAGCATCACCCCGAGCTTGCTGAACTGTGCTCTCCCCTAATGAAACCAGTGAGTCCTCCGTAACTTGTGTCTTCCCTAAGTATGTGTTCCCTTCTTGGTGTTAGCCTCCTTCCACAAATACTTGTAGAATGGTCATGGAAATAATTTGAAGTTATCTTTTGCTCTGACAGATGAACTGCCAAGTGTGAAATGTCTCTCCACTGGTGGTGTTTATTAAGATCCTTCTGGAAATGACATGCATCTTCCAGTGGGCTCTAGGTTGGCAGCTGGTAGCCGAACATAAATGGGAACTCCTGCTTGCAGAGCAAAAGATAAACAGCAGGAAAGAACAAAGTACATCTCTGTCCCACAAATGAAGTGACATTCTTCAGCATTCTCTTCTGCTTTCTCCAATTTCATGGAATGTATTTAATTACTTTCCATTATAAACGAGACTTAAATTAGAGAAATGTGTTCAGAAATCTTTCCTTCATTGCACAGCTATATTAACTTTATGATGTCACAAATGTCAGAATAAAACATTTATGTTCTTCTCTTCATTGGCTAAAATTTGTCTGTGGTTGTAAATCTATGGAATTCGATTACACTAGATAGCAATTTGATGCTGTTTGTCTAGGTTTTGAGGTAAAAAGATTTACTAATTGCTCTAATTCCCTTGTTTCCAGAGTTAGTTATCAAATTCACTTAAATGATATTCTGCCTTCAATGTCATGAGAGCTATTACCAAAAGTGGAGGCAGAGGAGAGTCAGATCCTACATGGAAGATTTTCTTCTGCATGTTAGATATTCACGGCGTAATCTGAGAATGCAACATGAAGAAAATGCAGAGCTTTTGCCTGGTCTCCATCTGACCTAGATTCTCTCTTAGGCTGGGTCTCTTCGTATGCTTCTTCCAATTTCATATTCGATAGGTCAGGCCATTTATCCATTGTTTTGAGATTCATGACCCACATTACACCTCACAGTATAGCACAAGCAGTGAGATTTGTCTGATTTTCACCTGCAAAGTGTGGCTCTTCTCTGACAGCCTTTCACATTCATTCACAGCTTCAGTTGGAGGTGTTTGCAGGGTGGTCAGTGGATGATGTTGTTGTCCAGAGCTTCAGACTGGGCTGCGTAGGCTCCAGGAAAGGCTTCGCAGCAGTGGCAAGCAGAAGAAGGCTGCAAGTGCCGATTTTGAAAATATCTTTAATTAATAAGCTCCTGTGCAGCCAAGGGGAGTCAAAGCATTCCACTGAAACTTCTAAACTGGATCCCTTGCTGGCTCCTTTGGGTTGAAAGGTACTACAGAAATGTAGGATGTTATTGCAACTGACTGCATCAATATGGCTCAGTACCATGCGCAGCGGCATTGTTTAGAATGACAATGCAGGTTTGCTTAACCTTCACTGGTAAAGTCATGCCTGTTCTGGAGCTTTTACAGGGAGTCTGGGGAGGTGATGAGCAATGCTGACGCTAGTTGTCTGTAGTTTCCTCTCTCCAAATGAAATGGACACAAGATATATGATTATATCAATGTAAGTCTGCAGTACCACAACTGAGTATGTGAAAACAGTCTATGCTACCGTAAATCTGCCAAAGTTTCAATGAATTCAGTGGATTTATTCCAGATTTACTGTCACTAGGACCAGAATCTGTCCTAATTGTTATTCACTGAGTAGTAGGGTCAAAAGTCCCCTTTGTCTGTGAGAGTCTGCATTTATAGGTTTAGCTATGCTACTAAGCTAGCTATAGAGGCGTTTACACTGCATCACTGGTATAACTGTGAGAGATGAGCATCATTAAGCCAGAGTGCTCCAAAACACCAGTTCTGGAAGATGTCATTATAATATATTGCATCCCTTGGCCAGTTATGTCTCTTTTGACCTAGATCGCACAGGTCCAGAAAACCACCTCTTCTGAGTTCAGCTTGGATCTGCTTTCCTCTGCAGCCAGGCTTTAATTGAGCAAAGTTCCCTGAGCTCATTTCAATGAATATGGAGTGGATATATCAGCGAGTTTCTTTCTGAGCTCTCAGAGATCTCATTTGCTCTGGCATCTGTAGTCTCCATCAATTTTACTTTGTCTAGCCTGGAACATATTTGTACCCATCCTTTCACCTGTTTGTACATAAATGGAGGGTAATGGCTGAAGAATGAACAAAATTCCAGGAGAAACATTTCATACTCTGTTTATCCATTTCCTATTTACATACTCCTTATTTAATCATGATTCAGCTCTTTCTCCAGAAGGAGCTTGAGGAAAGACTGAGTCAAAACTGAGCTACAACCTCCGAAAATCAGGCAGCACTAAATGCTTTGTTTGTTCCTTTAATATAACACTGCTATATAGATATACTGCTGACACTAAGGAAAAATAAAGCGAGAAACTGACACGGAGAGATTGGAGCAATGTGGCAGTCAGGTTCTGCAGTGACTTCCAACACTGTTATGGACTCCAGACCAGTCCCAGAAGGCATCTCCTTTATTAGTTTCTAGGTATCTGTCATTTTCTGCTATTTGTGTTACTGCTGATTATTATCCTTAAGTTCTTTTCAGGAAAAATGGAGGGGAAAAAGGAGAATAAAAGAATAGGAAGGCAGAAGTGTCCACAGTGAGACATAAGCGGTCTCTTTCAGCATCTTCAAACCTCTTCCTAGAATAGCCGGCCTTTCCAGGCTTCTCTCCCAGGCTTCTCCCTCATGCCCAAATGCCCAAGGGAAGTGTTTCACATAAGAAAGGCATCTCTCAAAATGAGCAAGGAAGCCCCAGGAGGTTGTTTAATTCAAATACCCAAAAGTATAAGTGTGCTCTAAAAGAATGAAACAAACTTTGGAAGTTTCTGAACACTCTCAGTCGCTTCCTCACCAGGTGCCCTGGACTGTGAGAGCCTCTGTCTTCCATGTATCCTTTTCCCCTCCATCTGAAGAAGAAACCTACAGGAGACATCACCTGCCTGCAAAACTCTCAGATCACTAACTAGGTGGATCTGTGCATTTTCATCCTGGAATAGCTTGCTGCTTTGCTGCTTTGCTGCTTTGCTGCTTCGCTGCTTCTTTACTTCTTGTTCATAGGGTGATGTCAAAAATGTCATTCCTTATGAAAGATAGGAGGAAAGGACAATGTCAGTGTGTGATGTGTAGGGACTGTGACAGGAAGACAGGCCATAGATACAGGTCTAATATCACTAATAATACATGAGGCAGCATAATGGGAGGTCTTTGGAGAGAAACGCAGCATTTAAGGGATTCTGGACAGGTGGAATTCAGGCCTCCTTTGGGGGTTAATTATACCAATTGGCCCAATATATCCTGATGTTTCACCTTCTTTGATATATTAGATAATTTCAAACATTTAACCCATAGAAATGCCAGCTGCTGTAGCTGTTTTTTCATGGTCCTGCCCAATAAATTGAGACTCGGGTGTGTCAGCTTGGAGTCTCAGGCTCTGTGAGTCTTGCAGGGGTGCTGTTTTTATTGCCACAGGAACTTCTCCCGCTACGGCACAGACTGGAGAAGATCAGTAATGACTCTGATACTATAAATTTTAAGCTATTCTGGTTCTTGATTCAATACTACCTTAAGCTCTCATCCTCTCAGCCACTGACGACTTCATTGGGAGTACCGATTCTGAGCACTGTACCTGAGATATACAGCACCCTGCATTTTCATGTAACGATTAGACATTTAGGGGTAGGGTGGTTGTGGAAGAAAAGAAATTCCAGTATGACCCTTGTCAGCCATCACACAGAGACAGCTGCTGGATGGAACACAAAGATGGTACAGCATTGTCTTTTGTCTCCTTTTGTTGAGAGGATACTCCAAGAGCCCAAGCACTCAGTCATTGTCTAAGCACTGTACAAATATTGGTAACTAATTTGTATTCTATGCTATTCTGATAAAGCAAACAAGTAATTTTGTTTATACACTGAAGGCTCATTCCCTACCTGGTTATATTAAATTAAAGTTTGGACCAAGATCATCTGATGTACTTTAAATTAGAGAGAAAATATGGATGTCACATTCATGATTGAGTTGGCACGTGAAATTCGTGATTGTGTTTATGTCAGTGGGATTATATTAAAGTATTGGGTTTATTTTTACACTACATCAGGTCTCATACACTGCGGGACTCTGACACACAGTTGTCAAGACAGTCAGACAGGTTGCTGTGGGGTCTTTTGCTGCGATGGCACTGGAACTCCTGCAGGACAGCCACCACAATCCGTGGCCTCCTGGTACCTCCCCGAGCAAGCCGATGATACTGAACAGCTCTGTTCCAGTGCAGCGCTGGTGCTTTCCTGGTTACCGCTTTTTTTCCCTCTCCAGTACTCTTCCCTCCCACCAGTATTTCTAGTTCACTGTGCACACCACCAGCAGGGCTCAGCCCTGACCCCAGGCTCCTTCTTGAGATCTTCCTGGCATTTTTCCTGGAATACTACGGGAGTCTGTTTGGGAGTGAAAAATGCCTATTGCATAGAGCTGAAAAGGCAGAGGGCAGTGTTCAGCCTTCCTCTTGCTACACCAAGCTCCACCAGGCATGACTTTGCTTAAGGTCTTTCATTTTGTTCAGTAAGAACCAAGCTCCAGCAATTGCATCCCATTGAAATCAATGTCAGACACTCAAAGGCAGCTCTAACATTTGGCATCTGAGCAGGAAGACCCCAATTTACATGGGGAAGGCACCGGGCAGCATCCAGCTTAGAGCTCTGCTTGCTGCACAACAAATAAACATCGGTTTATTTAGCTTTCAGTAGCCTTGGAGCTAGACGCTTATCACCAGATGCAGCTCCCTTTACGTAGCACTAGCCTTGGAGAAGGCTCTCAACAAATCACGAGGCTCTTGTCTGCGAGGCTCCTGCTGGCTTTATATCTCCGTGCTGTGCTCAGAGACATTGCATGGGAGGAATAACAATGGCTCCGACAGCATTCGCTGGGGACCCCTTGACGGCTTAGCAGGCAAGCTGGGGAGCTGGTGCTCCCAGTAGGCTGACCTGTGTTTCTTTGGGTAAATCTATGGGAAGGTAAGGGCCAAGTGTAATAAAAGAGTAGGATGGGGGTGTCTATTTTGTACCTGGGATGGGCCACAGGTACAAAACACAGGTTTTGCTGTTTGTTGTGGCAACACTTTCTTACCTTTGGGGTCACAGGTGTCATTCCCCATCCCTTCACATGGCTCCCACATCGGTTAGCAGGTCACTCCCTCAATCCCCACTAGTAGGTGAAAACAGCACTGATTAAATTTCACATGCCCTGCATTCAGCGCGACGGCTGCCTCCTCTGGGGCAGAGCGACTGTCACATGCTGATACTGCTGGTTGAAAGCCCTTTACGGTGCTGATCCTAGCAATACCCCAGGCTTGCTTCCTTCAAGCTTAATTTGACTGTGTGTCAGCGCCAGACACAGCTCAGCTTTTACAGCGAGTCTTTGTCAGAGAGGGCTCCAGCGCTAGGAACTCACCCCACCGCCACTTCCCTGCTAAATCCATCTAAATCACATTTTCTCACAGTGTGCTTTGAAACAAAACCATTGTAACCACATATTTATTCCTTTCTGACATCTCCATTGCTCTGCCTCTCAGGAACTCAGCATGTTTTGTTTGAATTATAAGATGATTTTAATACTGTGTTTGTATTGTGTTCTGAAAGGCTTCTATTCTTGTTCTGCAGTGCCCCAAGTGTCCTGGCTGCAAAGTGCTGTAAGTACAACTGGATTATTACTTTGCTTAGGTAAACACCAGAAAACAGGTTTACTGGTATTGCCAAATGCATTGGAGCAAGCCCTGAATATATGTATAAACACACATGCCAGAGTTCACATAAATAATCAGCAGGTACATGCACACCCATACATACACCACAAAATTGTATTCATGCACTTGAACAGCAGACATCAAGGAAACATGCTGAAAAGATCACCTCAAATTTCTCTGCCTTTGAGGATTTGAGGTTAAGTTTGAATGCAAATCTGAGCTCATTCATTGCATCTCCTGATTTCTAGAAAAGCTTCTCTTGCTTTTGTGCAGCTACCTCAAACCAAGAAAATATTTCTCATTTCTGGCTTGTGTATCCCGTACCCACAACAACAGACATGTGGAAAATCTTGTTAAACCAAGTGAGTTTTCTGTCCTTGTGAGAGAAAGCCTCGGGAGAAACGCTCATTAGCTTCTGGCAGCAATAATTCAGAAGGCAAACCAAATCGTGATGTGAGGCACCTTGGGCACTCTCTCATTTAACTTTCTTCCTCCTGAATATCTATCCCTGTAAGGCAGGAAAAGCAAATAACAGCCAAGTCGCAGTGGGCCGTGCATGCGGATGCACAAGGAAAGACACCGAAAGTACGTTCCTTCCAGGTTGGACAAACAGGCAGACTCGCTGAAGAAAATACAAGACTCCTTTACTACACTGGTGGTTGCTCATGTAATTACGATGATGCTGGCACAGAAAAAGGAGGGTGCCTGAAGCCTTTGCCTTTCCAAAGCAGATGATGGTAGAAACTTGTTAGCTTGGTGGGAGGGTGGAAGAGGGGTAAGTGAGGGGGGAAGAAAGACAGATTTTAATTCAACTTCATTTCTTTGCTCCTGGCCCATGGCTTTTCAGATAGATTTTTTTTTTCAGGTATACAGCATTTGGCCTGTTTCCTCAGAAATCCTTGAGTTGTTTCTCTTTCCAATGTTTTGATCAGATTTGACTAGGAACGAAAGCACAGAGTTGAGCTGATCAATAGCAAAAGGAGCATGGTTTATCTTAGGTTGCTAGGCCTTGCTCTTTGCTTTTATTTTATTTTGTCTTGTCTTGATTATTGTTATATATGGCTGTGCCTGCAGAAATTCAATAGGAATTAAAAGTACCTTCCAAGGAGCTCAGCGTTGTTCTTTACTGAATTTTCTTGGACCCTGGGCAGCAGGAAAGGAGAAAATCCTGTGCTATCCCCTTGTTCCTTATCTCTCGTGTAAAATGTCAGCCTGACTGAGTAGAGACCATGACTGTTTCGCAACAGTACAGCCTTGGCTGCCGACATTTACACTGCAATATCACCTAAAATTGGTTTGTGAGGGCCCAAATGATGTGATAACGTGACAGAGGCAGCACTGCTGCTCTATCTGTCCTAGCCCTGCCACTCTTGCTGCCATTGGTAGAGTTGCAAAGTGGCAGCAGTGAAGGATGGTTTTAACAAAATAAAGATCAGTGAAGCTCTATGAATATATTGGTCTATATGGACCCCTGCTTATGAAAGACAGAGTTTTTGTTTAGATTTGCAGACTGGATTAGTTGGAAGCAACAATGTGCCTTGAGCTTCCTTTTATTAGGAGAGGCTCATAAGCTTGTTCTCCTGCTTAAAAGCTAAGTTCATCAGTAGCTGCCTTGGCAAGGCAAATTTGAATGAAATTTCAAGCTATTAACTCTTAAAACATAAATTTACTTATTGACCACTTCTATAAAGAGGAACAAAGGAAACAGCCACACCGCATTGGATCGAAAGTCCATTCAGCCCAGCAGTCTGTCTGAGAGTGGCAGTGGTGGATGCTTCACTGTAAATGTAAGAACAGAACAGTTATGCCTCACCTGGTTCACCTCCCCAACCTCCGGCAATCGGCATTTGAAAAGCTTCCCATTTTGCTAATCTATGATTTATTTCTAAGACTGAACCTTCCAGCAAAAGTTCCAGGATGAAAAAGTTTTTCAGGGATGTGTAAAGGTGTGACAGCAAGAGAAAACAGGAGCATTGCTTTGTTCATGTCAGGCAGTGTAGGAAGGCTGCCTGCTGTTGCACTATAAAATGACTGTCCTTGGCCCCTTCTTTTCCTCTCCCTCAGTAAATCAGCTCTTCCAAGCCCCGAGATCCAGGAGATTTCCAGTCCCATCTGTAGGGGTGGTTGATCTCCTTAGCTGGTGATGATGGGATATCCATTTACCTTCATGACAATTAGAAAAAACATATGAGTGGAGAAAGACCTAAGGGTTTATTTCTAAGGTGGAGGAGCAGAAAAAGCTTGAAGGTGATCTGCCAGTACTGAAATATTCCTGCAGCTCCAAGCAGAAAGTTGCAAACGTCCCTGTTTGTACTGGTGTTCTTGGCACATGCTCCTGAACCTTTTTCCACTGTGGTCAGTGAGCCAGCTGTTTTCACCAACGTCTTGTGATAAATAAGCCAGAAGAGCACAGCAAAGCCTGGGTGATGGACAATAAATATGAAGATTTCATTCTTGGCCTTTTGTGTCTTGACTGAGGGTCTCTTGCTTACCAAATTATTAAAATTGGACTGAAAGAACTGTTAAGTATCTTAATTGCTGTATGTAGAAAATAAAGTTGTATTATTACTATCTCCTCACAAGAACCAGATCACTGCTATCTTTTGGGGCTCTTTGCTAAGCACCTTCAGCATCCTCTTCATTCCCTCACATCTGCAATACTCTGTGTCCTGCCTTAGTTGGCACAATCATTCTCCATTTGCAGGACCCAGCTCTGCTCAGGAGTGCTTGGACATGTAAGTCCAGCACCTCCCTTTGTTTTTGTAAACCTGGCCCCACAGCTGGATTTCCTTATGTCGTGGTTTAACCCCAGCCAGCAACTAAGCACCACGCAGCTGCTTCCCAGTGGGGTGAGGAGGAGGAAAAAAAAGGTAAAACTCATGGGTTGAGATAAGAATAGTTTAATAACTAAAGTAAAATAAAATACACTACTAAGAATCATAATATAATAATAATAATTGTAATGAAAAGGCATATAACAAAAAAAAGAAATAAACCCCAAGAAAAGACAAGTGATGCACAATGCAATTGCTCACCACCCGCTGACCAATGCCCGAGCAGCGATCTGCCCCTCCTGGCCAACTCCCCCCTGTTTATATACTGGGCATGACGTTCCGTGGTATGGAATATCCCTTTGGCTAGTTCAGGTCAGCTGCCCCGGCTATGCTCCCTCCCAGCTTCTTGCACACCTGCTTGCTGGCAGAGCATGGGAGACTGAAACATCCTTAACTTCGGATAAGCGCTACTTAGCAACAACTAAAACATCAGCGTGTTATCAACATTATTCTCACACTAAACCCAAAACACAGCACTGTACCAGCTACTAAGAAGAAAATTAACTCTGTCCCAGCCAAAACCAGGACACCCTAGCTAGCATCTGGCAGACCTTTGCTCTTGTCTGGGACACTTCATCCCACAGCAGAGAATTTTCTTCAGTCCCTCATTAAACATAGTGTGTCCAACTTACCGAGCTGGTTAATCATGGAGCTTGTGCCTTAATGCTCTTTTTGTGGCCTTGTTTTAGTCACACTTGGCCACATGTTGAGACCTCCCAGGGCTGGGCAATGTGCTCTATTGCTCAGCAGCACTCCACCTGGGGGGATAAAAAGGGATGAGGGCTGGCTCTCAGGAAGAGCTCTTGTCCAGATTTTGGCTGCTGAAATGGTTTCAACTTTCGATGTCAGCAGTGGTAGAGGTTAAGTGAATCAGCATCCCAAATTTTTCACCATAAAAGCCCTAGAGGCAGCAGCCTAAATCCGATCGAAATGATAATTTTCTTTCAGAATTTATTTCCTTTGTACATTTTTAGCTCTCGTTATCCCACTAGAAGTCTCTCTGTAGCCACATCTCTCTTTTTGTCTTTTAACAACGCCTATGTCCATGGCATACAAGCACCCCTCTCCAAACATCCTTTTGGAGCTCAACACCTGTAGGCTGGAGCTGAGGATTCATCAGCAAATAGGTAGTAGAGCTAAAAATGACCCCAAGGAAGATCTGAACTAAATCTTTCAAAGCTTTCAGATCACGGTGCTTTAATTAGCTATCAGACAGCTAAGCACTCTGGGCCCTTGCAACGTCACCCTGCAACTAGCTGCTTGCCTGGGCCAAGAGTCTTACACTAGCAGAAACTTGGGAGGTTGTCATCTCTTATCTCTCTTGCAAACTTTGCCATCGGTTTTGAATGTGACATTTCGTAATGTAGCAACAGTACAGCATGAAATAAAAAAAAGAAAGAAAAAGAGGAAAAAACCCCTCTCAAACTCCAGAGAAGAATAGCTCCTGCCATTTCCCTTTTGTATCCACTGCCAAGGTATTTGAAAAGAGCAGGAGATAAGTAAGCCTTATGACTACTACAGATTAACAAGCTCTGAGGTACCGAACGCAGATTGCTGCTGCTGGGAGTATAATGGCTATTGAAATTCACATTTATACAGACATTTCCATGGTGGCACTGCAAAGAGCGGGGTGTATAGAAGCTACAGACCATAAATGCTGAGGCCATGCAAAATAAGACAAAGAGCAAAACCCCTGTCACTGGGAAGCAACAGGGCACTGACCAGTTCCTGCCATGTAGGAGACCCTCTCCAACTTCAGATTATGGATCTTCCTCAGAGACAAAGGATACACTAAAGCTTAGAAAATTCCTGCCAGAGGCTTTCTACAGGGGAGGGAACCCGAGTCCCTGACGTGCAACGCTGAGTGACAAACTGCCATGAGGTGTCTGCTGTCCTGCCAGGCTCTCCAGGGCAGATCATCATAGGCACTGAGGAACTTCTGCCAGGTGAGCCAGGGAAGATCTGGAGGACAAAGGTACAATGGAGTTTTTGGGTTCTTTTGCAGCCTTTGTTTTTGCTTATAGTTTGTTTTGCAGAACTCATTGAACAGGGATGGGGCTTCATGCAAGAGGTGCTATGGCTTTTCACCATTGCAGAGGCATGTTGTGTGGTTGTCCTTGACGCATGGGCTACAATGTGCCATGTCATTGTTTTCCAAGATGTGTACCAGAAAGCGCAGGCAGGGTTTGCTCAGGGCTGGTTAAAGCAAGAATGACTTTTGCTTTCCTTGCGTTAGCACTGGAATATAAGAGGCTCAAAATCAGCTGTACTGGGGTTGCACCAGGATAATGACACTGTTAATTCTCATCCACGATCTGTGATGCAAATCGTGAAGCATTCTGCACATGAGTGAATTCAGTTTTCCCGATCTCCTGAGTTGTAAGGTCAGTAGTACTGTTCCCATACTATGGCTGGGGAAATGGATGTACGGAGAAGAAAAGTGCTTTTTCCAGCATCACCTAGAAGACCAAGGACAGACTTGGGAAAATAGCACAGATTTCATTTCTCCAAGTCTCCTGGTCTAGCCCCTACACATGCAATTTCTTGATAAAGACACAAGTCAGTTCTTTTTGCATGTCCTCATAGTGTACAACATCTACACCCACAGCCTCTGAACACTTTCCAAGCATTTGCAGTGTTATTCTTCCAGCATCCCTGTGAAGGAAATACTAGAGTGCCTCTTTTCCACCTAAGGAATAGCAATGCAGGGGGTCTAAGGTGTGTCTCATGCCTTTGGTTTGAAGAAATCTGAGATTATATAGAAAGCTGAACTGGTAGTAAGTAATGGTTGCATAAGCTCCAGAAGAAAGCACTCTAATAACCTGTTTTTTGATATTTAGTTGCAGGAAACTTAATACTTCCTCTGCCAGGGGAGGAGGGGCAAACTCTCAACCAAACTTTCACGTTTGCACCTCTCTGGAGAGTAGAATTTGCACATAGTTGTTAGATCTCAGTTATATCTATACATTTCTCTCCAGCTGCTGCTGTTACTCAGCAGAAAGGTGGGATGTTGGCTTTCATCTCTTACGTGCTTTTGATTAACTGATCCCCAAGGAAAAGAGGGATTAAAAACCACATCTGCAGGCTCCGAAGGATATGTCCTGGACAGATCTGTTTTTCCCCCTTCCCTCCCGTCCTGCAGCTTTCCGTCCTCTAAGTGCAGGGAGGTTTCAGAGCAAGGGCAAACAATTCCAATTTGTGTGATGGTTTTGTGTTATACTTAACCCATCAGAAAAATGTGGTGTCTACATCACGTGGGGTGCTCAGTGCTATAATAGCAGGGGGTGTAGATCATGACTGAGCAGCACTGGCAGAGATGTGTGGGGGTGGCACTGGAATACGAATGTGACCTGGAGGTCAGAAGTGAAGAAGCTGGCAGATTTTGGTGTGTGACACATTTTGATACCAAATACCTTTGTCAAAGAGGTGTGTCCTTACTCCATTGGAGCCATCAACACTCAGGGCAAATTCATTGTGTCAGAGGAGCCACAGTTTCTTCTAGAATTGCTAAAATTCAGTATCAAACAATTAAAGGTTAAAAATAACTCCACGGCTGTGTCTATTCCTCTCTCTAAGTAAATGTTTACTTTCTTTGTTTCTATGTTAGTGGCACTGGCCAAGTCAGCACTCAGATGCAGCAGAACTGAATGAGTTATTGCTCTAGCCCCCAGGGTCACACAGAGCACACGGACATGACTCAAGAAGCACATAACTTATTTTTACTGGAGGGAGAATGTGGAAATGATCCCCAGGTCTACAAATGGAAGGAGCCGGTCCCATAACAGTTAAGGCCACCAGGCTGTCTTATTAAGGTCAGATCTAGTGTGTCATGTTGAACGTAATTATTCCAGTGCTTATAATTTCAGTACATTTGATTCTGAATATAAAATGAGGCAATTTTCTTCCTGGGGATAAGAGAAATGTGTGCCTTTGCAGAGCATGAGACACAATCACTCTCAGACTGGCCAGCTTTATTCCTTCCTGATGAGGCACTGACTCCCCAGGGAATAAGCTGAAAACAGTATTTTCAACAGAGAGGGCAAAATACAAAAAGAAACTTTTTCTTCTGCTCGCAGGGGTGTTGTGCTTGGATGGTGGCCTGTTGCTAAGTGGCCCCATGGGAACGATTCCCAAAAGCATCATAGTTCTGTGTCCGGGGATTTCATTCCCTTTAGACCTCTTTCATCTCTTCATTCAAATCCTAATGCTGAGATTGACCCTGTAAGCTATTAGTTGCCCTCAGCTACCATTCTTCCTGTTTTAAAAGCAAGGCTGATAGGAACATTAAAATAAAAGACTCTTCAGACCTGGCAAATTTTGTCATTAGGTAAGTGCAAAATACTCTTCTTTTTTTTTTCCTCTTTTCTTTGTGAAGTGAATGGGATTGGATTCTTTGTTGCCTTGCACTTTACACTGAAATGTATGCTTGTGCCAAACGCTTATAACATGCTGCCAAATCCAAAGAGTAGCATTTTGTACGTTCTTTGTTCAGGCATGAATGCCTGTGCAAGGTGCAAAGTAAGACTAGCTCAGATGTTACAATAGTCCCAATCACAGAATGTTACTAGCAAATGCTAAAACACGGTAGCACATTTCCTTAGTTCTTCTGCCTCTTGTCTGAAAACAGGATCACTGAGACTGAGCACAATCCTCATCCTACAAAACTGGCATAAATTTAGAAAGCTACTGCGTATAAAACACCACTTCCCATGGCCTTGTTCACTTGCAATCTGCAAATAAAATTTAATTTTTCAAAATCTGAACCCATATAGGATTATAACATTGCCAGTTTGTACCCTCAATAATTTTCAGGTGTCCTGTGAACACCTATAACTGCAGCACAGAATGGATGCAAAAGGATTCTGTATGCACTCACAATTAAAACACCTGCTACCTCTGTTCCATTTCATACCTCAAACGGAATGCAAAGGTTTTTATTATACAGTGGTCCTGCACATTTGTGGTTGTTTTTTCCAAGTGGTTTATAGTCCTGCAAAAGGTTCCGGGTGATGGCAGTGCTGACAGCAGCGTGCTCTCCCTTAAGGATTAGTTTCAAAGCGAGTGCTCTTTGTTATAGCAGCGTAGGGGCTGGGGCTCAGATTATTAAGAAGAGAGATATTCTTGGGGGATGAGAGGAGGTATTAGTTGTGGAAGAACCCCTGAGGTGAGTGCATTTCCTACTTTTGCAAGTGAGGTTATCTCCCTCTGGTGTCCTCAGAAGGACATGTATATATTGTCTGCCAGTCCAAATCTGGAGGTCTTGATGGCACAGGTTCTTGAATTGTGTGGTGTTGCAGGCTATTATCCTTAGGAAAATGAGTGTGATCTATGTGATCACAGCATTTAGGAAGAAGGACCTTACCTGTAAAATGACACGTCTGGTGCTAAGAGTTCCCAGCGCTTTTTTTGGATGAACCCTGGCCAGCTGTGGTTAACCCAGGCAGTGCTGGACATGACTATTAGGGAGGTTGCACACTGGTGTTTTTAGTTCTCCTTTCAGCTCCTCACAGCAGAGACAGACAGAGACCTGTTCTGTGGGAAGGAGAAATAAAGGTAGTTATATTCTGCTCCTCCTTGAAAAACAGAAGGTTTATAATTGAGTTTGTCCACACAACAGCAAAGCCTGAATTTGACATCTGCTTCTTAGGTTCCTGACCTGAAAGAGCCCCCATCTTCAGCTCTAAGCTCCTGTGTTAACTTCAGGGCCACTTCTTCACCCAATCCAGTGTGGAGACAGGTTGTAACTTGGCACTGAGAAATGGAGAGGCTGGAGTGAGGCAGTTTGAAGACCAATCTCAGAGTACAGAGAAACTCCCTCAGCAAAAATTGCTGGGCTGGGATCCTGTGATTTGTGTAAAAATGTGGTGTTGAATTACTGCTAAACACATGAATAAGTAGTGATGGGATTCACTGAGAGCATCAGTATCTACCACAGGAGCTTGCTGTGCTTGGCTCAGTCTGTAGCCTCCCTGGAGATCAGCTGGCATTTAATTTTGATCACTGCGGAAAAAGGAGGCTGAGCTTGCAACAGTGACTGACTTAGCTGATGTGGGTGAAAATGTTATTAAAATGGGAAAATGTCTCTCCAAATGGATTTTGCTTTGCCATTTAAAAATCCCATGTAAATGATGCACAAAGGATTTGGAGTGGGGGAACTATCAGAGATAATAATAAACTATTAATACGAACTAGTCAAGTTTCACTCAGCAGGATTAAGACTCAGTCACGTCTCATTTAGGAGTGTAGTATTAAGCCGTCCTTCAGATATGACAAGGTTTATGTTTTCCCTGAGTTGTTTCCAAATGAGGAGGGAAATCTCAATTAATTTAAATTTTAGCCTGTTGTCAGTCCTGCCTCCACTGGTTTGGGAGTCCAACCTGATGCCATAACCTACAGCAGCAGCAATGGATGTAGGTTTATCGTTGACAGTGGAGCAATATACCAAAAAGAGGTGCCGAGCAGGGGAAGGGTTGTCTGAGGAAGGGGCACTAAGAGGAGTGGGGAACATGCCACCCCATTCTCTGGGAGTCATAAGTGTTGCCATAGAAAGGGAATTTGAAATAGTAGATTGTTTTACCCTCAGGAAAACAGAAGTTTCTTTATTTTTCTAGCACTGGCCGCTAGAAAATCATAGCTATACGTGGAAAATACCAACTCAGCATCCCTCTAGCTGCCTCTGTGCAGAGCAGCTATCAAATTGAATGTCTGTGTCTCACAAATGTGGTTCCTACCCCTTCTCTTGCAATTCTGTCCCTTGGCTTGGCAGATCCCATTATTACAAGCTCTTTTTTTCATGATACCTCACATTAGATATCCTCTGTAGGATTTTAGTACTTTATTTTTACAGCCCATCTAAGCAGCTGAATCAGGGAACTCACTTGTAATGTAGTTAAAACTTATGGCATGTGTGAGTCCTCACTGTGTCACAGCTGGATTCACTGACTTACTCAGCTTAGCACAATATAGGCATGTTGTTACATCTAGGTACCATTTATACTGGCCTTTTTCAACTCTGCTACGTATGTTCTTCAAATATGTGCAGGAAGTTATTTTGTCCTCCTTAGATGTCACCTAACAAAATTCAACATCAGCAGAGCTGTGGCCACTTGCTGCGATACCTGCATTGTTGTCATTATCCCAAATATTGTGGCATTTAGAGATTTACTGCATTAGCGGGATGGGATCTGACCATCCTTCTCTTGTACAAAGAAATGTACCATCTAAACTCAAGATACCTGCAGCCATTAACACTGGAGCAAAATCAACCATTTAAGGGATTCCTTTAATCAACTTGCCATCAATATTTGTGGTTTCAGATGAATTCGCTGGGATTGTCCTTGCTTAGGATGTCTCTTCAGCTTATCTAAAACATCTATCTGAAATGTCTCCCATGTTAAGAGATGTAAGCTCAAACTGCTGCTCTCCCCACAAGTATATCCTTCATTTTGATTTCTCTACTCCTTTGCTGTGACGTTTGCGAGCTCTCCCTCATTATGGGACTTGGTTGTCATTATCCCTGCCATGTTCTCCCGAGGGGAGCTGGAAGCCGGAGTTCCCAGGAGCAAACGTGCATGCAGAAATTTTGTGAAAAGGAAGAATTTCCTTGCTTACAGTTTACCAGGAATTTTAGCTGATGTGTGAATTTTTTTCAGACAGTGAATTTTGAATTTGTAATAGAATCTGCCTTTGAAAACCAGTATTAGCAATTAATGAAGGACAGCAGTTGGGGATAGAGAAGCATATTACTCGTCTAGAAATCTAGACAAAACCAGCACAATTTCAGGTACTGAATTTTTGCAACAAATAACTTGTGAATGAACTGTAGATCATTTGAATTAATTAACAGGTTTCCAGATACAACTTCAAATGATGAATTAATTTCAGAAAAAATCTCGAATCAGTGAACAGAGACTTTGTAAAGAGTAAATAGACTATAAGATAAACTTCATTCAAGAAGTTATTTATATTAAATAATTTGCTCAACTCCACTGAGGTTTAGCAGTTCACCCTTTTGATTCTAGCCCCATGCACGCACGTGGACACACGTGCGCGCGCACACACACTCACACACTCACTCACACACTCTGGATGATTTAGCTCTTGCAAGATCTTGTCATTAGCCATAATCATTATTGCCATGGTCGTTTTGCTGTTCCAGGTCCTCGTCTCTCACCTTTCCTGGCTCTGCTTGTGCACTACGGTGATTCCTCTCTGTCTTGTAGAATTAATTTTAAACATGGAGACTTACGTGCTTCAGTCTTTAGATGGCACCAAAACTGAATGCACTAATTAGGGAAGCTTTATGATTTCTATTGTTTTCCAGTCACAGATAGGCCTGTTTTCTAGGGCTTGTGAAGGTTCATGAGTTCTGATTTGGCAAGGCTTTCTATGAGTTCTACATATATGCTGTCTGTAATGCTAGATATTATGTTGATTAAAAGGCGCCATCTAAATAGAAACAATTGCACTAGCAGCTTTGAAGTGCTCTGTATGTTGGTAAAAACTGTACTGAATTGAACTGCAAGAGTTTGACAACAAAATGTAATCAGACTCTTGAAATATAAAATTAAATGGTGAGCTTGTCTGATGTTGGTAGTGGTCCTTTCAATTCCTTCCTATTCAAGTGTATGAAGCAGTCAAATATTTTCTTTTCATCTCAGGGCATTATTATCTTTAAGGAGTTTGTGTACCGACTTCAAGCTGTCTAGGTGGTATTGACTGAAACAAAGCAATGCATGCAATTGCATTTCTAAAGAACCAGTGCACAATGATATGAAATTAAAATAGATGGACACATTAAGTGCTCCCCAAGGACAATAACACTGGTACCTAATGGTCAGAGATGTACAAGAGACAAAACTAGGAGTTATTTACTACGTAAATCCTTACAGACAGACTTCTGGTAACTGGAGCTGTGGTGGAGGAGAGTCTGAAATTGTTGCTTTCTTTCAGTGCTAATGCTGGGGTGGTCATAGTCCATGCAAACTGATCCCTTCCTGGTCCTCAACCCTTCCCATATCCCAGTGCCTCTCTCTAAACTGCTTGTTTCTTTAACAGCAGTTGTTAAAGAACAGTCAGAAAACCAGAGTCCTGGAAAGCTGAATGGCTTTAAGAAAAAATCTTCATGTTCATTTTTCTTGAATTGAAATTGAATTACACAGATTATCTTTATTTATTTATATTGCACTTCCAAGCAGAGCACTTTTGTGGCTACTAAACAAGTGACCTAGAAGATTTGAATTTTAACAAGTGTGAATTTTACTGCTAAATACTGAAATCTTAGGCTTGGTTGGTGCTAGAATTGCTCGAACAAAGAAAAACTCCAGTGTGTGCAAGCATGTTGTACTGTCTATTCACTCTGTCTGGATCAACTCATTGTTTCAGCTAGCTCAAAAGAATGAATCACATTCTTTTTTTAAATATCCTAAATACACATTTAGTAACAACTATCATGTAGAACAGAGGCAACCCACCCAGTCTGCTATAGTATTGGCCTGAGCCAACAGCTAAAATTCTATTTCATTAGAGAAGCAGCAAGCTTTTTGTTATCTCAGGCGTTACTAATTTGACAAATAAACTACATGTCTATTGCAACTTCTTAGAAACATTTCAGCTTTACCTGGGCATTCAAAGGTCTGCTGCAGCCTGTGCCTCTCTCCTTTCTTCAATGGGAAAGATCTGAGGGACCACCATCATCACAAGAGCCAGCAAAATGGCAGCAAGGTTTATGAAGTGAGGGACTCACCCGGGAGTTACGGGGAACCTCTGACCTCTGTTAACTACACTCAAACTAGCAGGTGGTAACCTGCCTTCTAGAAAGAGGCATTTCTTGAAGGGTTCAGTCCCTCTCCTGTGCCTGACTGCTCATATAAGCATCAGCACTTGTTCCAGTGAGATCTCTTCCAGCAGTGGCTCAGCACTTAGGCCATAGTTTTAATGCATCGACTTTGGCACTGAAGCTGGCACAACCTGGTCTGTTGTCCTCTGACCTGGATTGCTCGTTGCTGCTCGTTTCTGCCTCTGTACCCAAGCTGACTGCCCCCTTGGCTGTACTGTGGACCTGGACCACTGGGTAAGGTCCTGAAAAGATAATGGAGGAGATGGTAGGAAATCTGCTGCAGCCGTGTTATCTAGCAAAGCATGTGTGTGTAACACTATAAGACTAATAAAGACATTGGTAGCATGATGGGTGATAAAGGAGTCCCTAAATTCTCTTGTTTTTGAAGTGCAGTGTGGCCAGTCTCCTGATGAAGGATGCTGTGGGAAGTGCTGGACTCAAAACAGTGGCTCTTCAAGGCGAATTGTGTTACAGACCTTTTTCTCTCTGCACTGCTCACCGAATGGCTGTACAGGCTGACTGACGCTTCCCTAGGAGCTAGCATCCTTGATGTGTTTTGTAGTTGAACAAAGGCTTGAAACACCAAAACTCTGGGCCTTACAGTTTTCTTGGGTAGATGCTGAGTCCCAAGCAAATACTGGCCACACCCAGCCCTGCTTTCCATGTTTTGCCTTGAAAGGATAGCTCAAGACAGATACCAGCCATAAAGCCCTTTCTTAGGTTTCTGTGTTAGCCTGCAAGTTGGGTGGTCAAGCACTGGAACAAGTCTCCAGAGAGGCTGTGGCATCACCATCCTTTGAGATTTTCAAAACTTCTGGACAAGGCCCTCAGCAACCTGATCTACTTTTGAAGCTGACTTTGAGCTTGTGCTTGGATTAGATGGACTCCTAAAATCCCTTCCAATCTAAGTTATTCTAGATCTTAGAACTCCTTTGTGTTGATTGTTTTGACTCATCAGCTCCTTTCATTTCTTCTCTATCTGGTCTCCCTTAAAAAATGTACCCCCTTAAATATTATCTTCTCCATCCTGAAAAAAAGATAGGATCCACAGAAAAACACAGATGACCCAAGTGGAAATTTTAGTGGTACCATTACATCAGAGGAGGGCTTTAATTAGTAGGCCTAAAGTAAAGATAATCAATTCTGCCTGTATCTGTTACAGACACATGAGAGGGATGCTAAACAGATGGAGACCATCATTTGTTAAAGTAAAAGGTGTCTTCTTTAACCTTGCAAAGATCTCTATTCCAACACTTTGCTTCCCATCTTGAGCAGCTCAGCAGGGCAATAACTGTGAGAGGAAGAAAGAAAAGAAGGATTCAGAGAAGTAGAACTTGAGGAAGGCAGAAACTATCACACCTAAAATGTGTTTTTTAACTTTTACCTTGCTGGTAGGTTCTTTCTCAGGAACTGCACAGATTCACCTTGACCTGTAAGGAAGAACTTCATTCCTCATAGGTTCAGCCAGGAAGAAAGGCACTGTGCCTTGCTCTCATGCGGAAAGTTTGGACACAGGAGCAAGGAGGCAGGGCTGCATATATACTTCTCATTGGAAAGATGATTCCTTTCCAGCAACGCAATGTGGTCACAGGGGCTTCACAATGTGACTCTGGATCTGTGGTGCCTCAGAGAAAGCTCCCACCACAGAGATGAGAGTGCTGTGGAGTAGGGCTTCACTTGTCCTCACTGTCACCAGCCTCCCTGGGAATAGCCTATCCTCTTTGCAACAGACATGAACAGGAGACTTTGGTGAGGCTAAGCACTCCCATGTTCACAGATGCTCATTGCAGGGGGGAGCAGCCTGAAGGACGAGCAGGAATTCCCGTATCTGGTTTAGGAAATCAAAACTGGGACCAATAGGGAAAAAGTAATTAGGGACAACATGTTAGGATTCCCACCTTACACTATCTTGGATTATCAGGTATTTATGATCCTCTGTTTTCTAAATACTCCTTGCTGTTGGATCTCTTGGAGAATGGGAGAAGCCTCAAAGACACAGAAAAAAATGGCAATGCGATAAGGAGAAAATGAAAGAGAAAGGCAACGACTGTAAGAGAGAAGGGATCCAATTTTCATAAGTGTCTAAGGGACTTAGGAGATCAAGTCTCTGGTAAATTTAAGTCACTTGAGGCACTTCTGATAATTTACCCAATCTACCAGAAAAAAATAAGTTATAAAAAGCTTGGCATTGGTTATGCTGGAGGCAAAACAACCCTTAGTCACAAGGTCTCTCACTAGACTCTGTATATCCTAAACAGGGTGGTGGATCCCCAGGGAATTTCCCCTCAAACACATCCTTTCTTAGCAGTCAGAGAGCAACTAATGTGCGAGAGTGCCTGGAAGGAGTAGCTAGTCACTGTTTTTGAGTGACAGCATGTAAACTGTGGAGTCTCCTGTAGAAAGGCTGTCTGCTGGTATTTCAGTTCTCTGATTGGGATTCTGTTTCCCCTGTAGTCTGGCCTCTGCTTGTCTGTTTGTTTTGTTATCGTTTGTATGGAGTTCATCAGATCCAAGTACATTTGACATATGGAGATAACAGTCAGGAAAGGAAACAACATATGGCAGACAATTCATATCCATCCAGATCTGTCATAAAACCATTTTTAGCAATAGAAAAAGAAGAGTAGAAAAAGGCAGCAGGTTTGAATTTAAAATAAGCATGCTACTCTAACAAACAGGAAGGCCTAGGGCTTGCTTTGCTAAATGAGACCACTGGTTCACTGAAGCCAGCACCTGTTGGTACCCAGTGCTTCAACAGTGGGTTAAAATCCCCTGCAGTGCATTGGCCAATTACTTTTTGACCACCATGACTGATTAATGACTAGTCTCCAAGCCTTGAATGAAGCCAACTGCACTAACTGTCTAGCCTGTTGAATCACTGCCTTGGGGTACTTCTGGGCTAATCCGTCTGTTCAGCCCAGGGCTTTAGGGAGGAGGGAGAAAGGGAACACGATACTGTACAGGTGCTAAAGGGTGAGTGTACCTGGAGACCCCAGTGTGCGATGCATGACCCTGCTGTCCTCACCTATCTTGTTTGCCCTGTAGCAACATCACAACATTGGACAGATGAGACGGTCCAAGTCCTTCCTAGCAGGGCACTAACATTGCTTGTTGGAAAGGTGGGCAGGACTGAATTCCAGCTGAATTCAAATAATCTACAAGGGTGCTTTGGATATGTAGCCCTAGGAGTGGCCTAGGCTTCAGGCTGCTCCTGGGACTGACCACCTCCGGTAAGATGTGGATATACACCAGAAGCTTGCCATTTGATTTGTTTAATAAAAAAAAGCTGGTCCTTCAGTTTGGCTGAATTGAACTTTTGGCTGGAGAGGAATTTTTTGAGGGGCTGTATCTAGTTCAGACATGGCTGGTTTTGGATTATTTGGATATATTGGGAAGTTTTAAAGGAATGAGGATGCTTTCCAGGATAGAAAAATAATATGTAAGTCACTAACCTATGTAACTTATTTATTAGTAATAAATGGGATGTCTTCTGTAATCTACAACCATTTTTCCCTAGGGGGGACCTGGCCTTTTACCAAAGAAAGTGGCCTTTTACTTTTAGTTGGTTTCTTTTTTATAACCCTGTGGAAGAGTCCTGCAGGATCAAGAGGCTGTTTTAAGGATGAGGAAACCTCTGCAAGGGAGTGTTTACATTGCCCAGCCTGAGGTCTCACAGGCTCAGGCATGGTATCCCTGATGTGCCAAGAGGAAGGAGCAGCCTCAAGCTCCTTCTCATGAAAGCAGAAGCTGAAAAACAGAGGAGAAATAGTTACTGTGCGGAGATATACTTTCAGGGAGGATCTTCTCCCAGTCTTTTTTCCTGATGTTCTTTCATGTAACTTCCAGTGTGGCCGACCCCCTCCCTCCTTTGCCAATTGTCTTCCCATCTGTTATTTCCTCTGCTCCAGGAGCAGAGTAGTTGAGCTGTAATGATGGGGTTTGCTGGTACTACATCTCTGGAAGTAAAAAGATAGCAAATCTTGTTGGAGGAAGAAACAAACGCTCTCTGAGATGGATAAGGCCTATTTGATGATCCAGGGCATCTCACTAGGAATGGAATCAGTCAACCTCATCTATGGGTTAAACGTGCTGAGCTGAGCAGGGTTACGTGAGGGAGGAGCTTGGCCAAGTGTATCTATCTCCCACTCCTGTGTGGGTGAGCAGGAAGGATGAAACCTTTGTCTGGTCTAACAGGGCGTCAGAGCCTGGCCCTGCCCAGAGCCTTACCACAGTGTCAGAATAAGGAGGTGTTGTTGCTGAGCATAGCAATCCTTTACAGGTGCCAACTCAGAGGGTTTAAAATGCAAAATGGCATTTCAATGTTTAAGAATAGCAAGTAATTTGATGGCTGTAATAGAAAAGCTTCCAATCCTTTAGCAATGTGTTCCAGAGCTGCATAACACTGCTGATAAAATTGCCTTTGGATTCCTTGTCTAATATTCCAGCCTTTCTCTCGCTCAGCAAAACACAATAGCTTGCACTAAGCCTCCCTGGGAGGGCGGCTAACAGCACATTTACTAGACACTTCAAACATTTGATCATATTTCTCCTGAGTGTATTTAATATCTGTTAATGTCAGCAGCCCCAGCCTGATCGAAATACCTGCATTGCTGGGAAAAATGTTTAATATAAAAGATGACACGGGTAAGCAATCACTTACTGATGTCTTTTGGAAATGGATAGGTGACTACCTAGGCTCCCCCTACCCCCTTCTTCTGCCTTTCCCCTCCCCAGCCCTGCTCAGTTACCACCTTGCTGCTGCGTGCTTCTCTGAATGCATTAGAGTGGTTATTCTGAGTATGCAGGAGATGCCAGGAATAGTTTCAGGTTTCCTGCCTTATCAAACCAAACTCAATCTGTAAAAAATTAATACACCCAGAAGGAACAGTTAAAAGCATCTCCAATCAATTAATGTTAAAATGGGGGCTAGCAGGCTGATTTGTTAAAGGAAACCCAATCCAGCTCAGAGCTCAAGAGGCTACTGAGACAAGAGTACAGTCAACGAGTCAAGCTGTAGTGTTTCAAAGGAGGGTAGCAGATAAGGTATAGGTTGAAGCTATGAATGCATCACTCTCAGCTGCTCATTGCTTCACGGTCAGGGACCCCAAAGACACACCCTGTTTTGGGCAGGCCAAGAAGTCTCAGCAGAGCAAGTCTTCTTCCCAGACTTCCCACAAGGCAGCAGATGGCACAAGCTTAGCTGTTTGCACTGGCCATTTGCATCTTCTGTCTTTTCTCCCAGTAGCAGCTGGAGTGAGAAATAAAGGATGCAGCCAACAGCCTTGAGGGATCTGCATACTTAAAATTGCCCCGTGTCTACTGCACTGCTCACTCTGGTGGTTCAGGAGACAAGTTGGTACATCATCTTTATGTGTTTGTCTTTAAAAATCAGAAGTAAAAAAGAGATAGAAGAGGGTTTTTTTCCTTGATATCTGAACCTTGTTGACATTCAACACTATCTTCATGATCATAAGTCAGGCCTCAATTTTATTTGTGATGGAAGCTGAGACTCTCATATCATCTCTTGACTTCAGGGCCTGGAGCTTCAAGCTGCAGTTTGAAAGGCATGTCGATAAGCTTCAAGAACTGGCAACAAAGATCCTCATGGTGAAATTAAACAGAAATCTCAGTAATTTACACACAGGAGTGTTCAATCTGCAACTCTTGACTGTCTCTTGTCTGGAGTGCCAGTCCTCATAAAGGTGAATTCTATTTATTTCCCTCAAATGCCGTCTGGTTGTTTCCAAAGTGTAGAAAACTTCCAAATCATGTCTGAAGCCACATTTGAATGAAAGCATGTTTTCTTGCTACCTGGTGTCTTAAAAATAAATAAATAAAAAATTAGGTACACAACCAGCTGAAGCCTATTGTCACTATTTTGCCTCTGATTAATGTAGGTCACACTTTTCTTCCTTCCAGCTATTAAGTATTTAGATCCATTTATACTTTAATCCCTTGTCTTTTTCCTGGTCCTTTGTTGCTGTGTTACATCCTCACAGTCAGAGAGCATTGAGATAAGTGGTAGAAAAATGGGGAGAGGGACTTAAGGCAGTAATCCAGCTTTGAAATAAAAAATTGGCCTGAGGTTAGTGCTTGAATCTAAAGAGCTTACTGAAGGCAGAAGGGAAAAAAAAAGAGTGGCAGGAGAAACTGAGGCAATAGGACCTGAGCCAACATTAGTACTTATCTGGATGGTGTACTTGAATGCAGTCCTTGTGAGAAAGGGTTAATGAAACTGCATTTCCCTGAGTGTTGACTGGGCCAGGGCTAAGAGTGAAGGAGATTTGCTGAAGGCTATGATAGGGTTGCTAGGATGTAGGTAAGAAAGTAGTTCAGCTAATGCTGGAGCTATGCTGCCTGGTGGGCTGCTGTGTTTAGGGAGGGCTTCACACAGTCATGAGGAGGAATCAGAGAGGCCCACAGCTGCTGAGATGGGAAGGGTTCATATTGTGCTTTCCACCTTCCCCTGTATCCCTCTGTCCAGGTAGAGGAGCACTGCACCTGAGAAATACGTTCACTTTGTTCACAAATCTTTGCCTGTGAGATTTAGAGTGTGTTCTGGGCTTGATCTTTTCTGAAAACTGTATTTCCTTTAGAGGTGGGAAGGAAATTTTGTAGACCAGCAACAACTCTGCTCATAGTGAGGAAGAATGTCTGCCTGTTAATTGTCTATCAGTTTTTCTGTTTTCTTCTTTATCTTAGACAGTAGCAGCAACCTTCCCTCTGGTTAAATTAGAGGAAACTGGCTGGAGAGAGCTCAGGTAAAGCCAGCTGAGATGTTCTTATATTCACTAAAAGAAGTTTACACAGAAATACAACTATTGGTCTCCTCTGTCAATAACTGGGCACACTGACTCCATAATGCCCCAGGTTACACTTCTAGTTCTTTGCTGTTTGAAAGCCAAAATCAATTTCCCTATGAAATTTTGAAAATAAAATACGTATTTAAGGAGTCTTTTTGGACCCCATGTGTTCTGTGTCACAACAGATATAAACTGGGTTTCACTGAAGAGAGAGCATTGTTGTTTCGTTTATCCAGGTCTGGGCAAAAGGAATGATGTTTCTGCAGTCAGGTATAGGAGACTGCGTGGCTTGGCTGTGCCCTACGCTAAGGTACAATAACACACAGTGTGGTGCAGCTTTAATTTTAATTCAAAATAAATATTTCCATAACCTACAAAATTCCTCTAATACACTTATCTGGGAGAACACAAAGATTAAAGAAATCCTGCTAATTCCTTTATCTTTCAGATACAGGGCTGAAAACAAAGACATCTAAACCTTGAGCCATTTAGAAGAGGAAGAAGCCAAAATCTATGCCAGAGGTTTGACTGCTGGATTTACTCATGGCTTCAGGTAAGCTTCTTTCCCTGGATTGTTTAGCATTTCAGAGGCCCTCTGTGTTCCTCAAGGAGAGCTGTGGATTACAGACATAAAACCTTGCATAGCTTGCAGCCAAGGCAGAGCAGAGGGAGTACAAACAAGCTAACCCAGGGTGCCTTCCCATCCAGCATCCTGCCTCTGACCCTGGCCAGCACTACATGCTTCAGAGGAAGATGTAAGAACCTCACAGCAGGCAGATGCAGGATAATCAATCCTTTCAACCTTGTTCTCAAGCCCCATTAGATCTCATCCTGATCCCTAAATAGTTAGAGGTTAGATTAAGCCTTGAAGAATGGTATTTAATATACTCTAAAAATTGTTGTTATCATTAACTCCCATGACTCTGGAAACTAATGTTATCCATAGACAAATACATTTTCATTTTGAATCATCGTGTGTCCTTGGTCTCCTATAGCAATGAGTACCTAGGCTTAAATACCTGTTTGCAAAAAGTATTTAATAATTCTTTTTATCTGTGGTGATTTCCCTGTGATTTTTTTTCACTGCGTGTCTCTTTTCCTGACATTATGAAGTAAGGAGTAGGGATAAAGTGAGTATACTCTAAAGATTACACATTCCTTCATCACATTATTTTACAAAAGATCTCAGGGGATGAATTCTTTCAACAGCTTAAGCATTGGTTTGGCAGCCTCTTTCCAGCCCCACTAAAAAATAGAGAGATAGGCTTTGCACCTCTCCCAACACAAACCCTAATCCACACCTTAGTCCAAATTGCTGACCTTGGCTGACTTTTGTCCCAGCTTTCCCAGTCATGGCTAGGATGAGCAAGCTGTCATAGGAGAGCTATTTTTGCAGACAATCTACCCCTTGGCAGCCCCTTTCCTGCTCTACTCCAACTGGAGCAGTAGTTTTTGTCTGTCTCCCAACACTAACCCTAACCCCTTCATTTCCCCTTTTTGTCAGCACAGCCTTACTCAAGACCCTCAGGCATCCTGGAGGTGGAAGAGCTGTCAGTGCAGAATGCATTTGCAGCCTCCCTGTTCCTTTGGCATCCCTTTTTCTCCCCACTCCATCTGTAGCTCTTTCATTGTTGTCATTTTTAACCCTAACCCTAGCTATTAGCCTTGTCTTCTGCTCTTTCCCTAGCATGTCTTCTTAATATCTTGCTTTAACAGGAATTTTTGAATTTTTTTTCTCCCTGTTGCATCTCATAACCCCATTTAACTTGTGCAGTATCTCTGAGGAAGTTTTTAGAGCCTATGAAGAGATGTTATGTGTAGCATTTCAGCTGGGTCTGTAGTGGTCATGTAGAATTGCTCAAACATTTTTGAGTGTTTAATTTCTAATTAATTTTGGCTCTCTGCTATCATTTGTGCACATATTGAATCTACATTAATATATCTACAGTGATGACTTGGACTACTTCATTGTGTCACCTGCATTATATCCTTGTACCACCTGCAGTGCAGCATCCTCTCCCTAGCCCCATCTCTTGACCATTCCTCCTCCCTGCTCTGTCTCCGTCCTTTCTTCTCCTCCTCCTTATAACATCGCAGCCTCTTTCTCTTTCCTGTTGCATCCTCTGTCCTTCTCTGCTCTCCTGCTTGGCGCTCCTTGCTGAGACAAAGGCCAAGGGGCACATGAGGGACCCACGTGCGTATTTGTGTGTGGTGGGCAAGGGAAGGCAGAGGAGGACCTGCCTGCGTGAACTGGCAGAGCCCCATGCTGTGAGCCAGGGGGAGGGAGGCAGGCAGGGGAGGTGTTGCCCTGCTGTGGGGCACAGACTCTCCCATGGTGGGAGAGGGGCAATTGCTGCTCAGAGCCGCGTTGGCATTCTGTGCCAGAGGTGCTGGGCATGTGCCTGCTATGGGGATGCACTGTGCAGCAATGAGGGGCCTCAGCAGTTTGGGGGCACAGATCATGGGATGGGTGTAAAGAATTTTTTTTTTTCTCAGTAAAGAAAAAATTGCCAACCTCCATTTAGATTCCTGTGCAAGCAATTTTTTTCCCCTTTCCAATGTTACATGTCTTTGGTGTTTCAGCACTGGAATTTGATTACTTGGGCCAGTCATCTGGTTGCCTAAGTTCTTCCTGAATGTCATCATAATTGTTCCTACTACTGACCCCCCTAAAAATTTGTGGCTGGTGCATTTTTGCTATTTCAGTTCTATCCCTTTCTAGATCGTTCATAAACACAAGCAAATTAAATAGTGCGGGATCCAGGGTGGAGCCTTGAGGCATATGACGTTTGCCAGGGTGAAAATAGGCCATTTGATTCTTCACTTCGTTTCTCTTTGTTAAAGTTTCATCCAAATAATATTTTACCCCCCCTCCCCTATGTTGTCTTAATTCCTATAGTTTCTCCTTTTTGTGATGTTTTCTCAAAAGCATTTTGGCAGTCTGAGTAAGTCATGGCTTTCCTTTGACATGGCCAGATAATTGTGAGAGATTAGTGAAACAGTTCTGCTTTCTCTGGGTATAATTTTAAACACCCTGTTACTATTTTCTTCCCATTCTTAATGCTACTTTCAAGGAAGAATGGCTAAAACATTCCAACCAGAGGTAGCTCTGCAGACTCCAAAAACCTGTTTCTATTACCGTGCTGATCACACTACCCCTCAGCACTACCAGGCTTTTAAATGAGGAGATCAGTAGTAATTGGAAGAGCATGAGAAAGGGCAGATTTCAAGAGCTTAGGGCTTGATTTTCCCAACAGATCAGTACTCATACCTGGGACTAGAGTTTCACAGACCTAACACAGTGGGAACTGAACCGTTTTGGAAACCTGACCCAGGGCTGTGCCTTGGTACCTCTTAACAAGCTGGTGAGTCTTCATGGCACAGTGTGTCCCTGTGCAGATAATAGCTCAACTTCCAGAGATCCAGTAGACCTTTCAGTGCCCAGCAAATTAGCCCTGCTGTAGAGCAAAGCAGCTTCACAGCTATTCTCCTTCCAGTTTGGGAGATAATTAGAGTAGAATTAACTTGATGGTCTTTGCCCTGTGCACCGTTGCATGAAGCAGACAAGTTTATGCTTTGTGCCCATCACTGCTGTTTGGAAGCTCATATAAAGTGCTTTGGGGAGTGTACAGGCTCGCCCGCCATCTCAGACAATGAGGAGCCTCCTTCCTGCAACCACTTCTGCGTGAGGTGAACCCAAAACCTATGGAGGCTGCTTCCCTTGTCAGCCAAGGGAGATACTGGGGAGGCGTGGATGCCATTGCCTCAGGCACTCATCAAAATCCCCCTCTGACCCTCACAGCTTCTTCAGGACTATGAGACCTCTAAGATCAGGCCGTTCATCCTGCTTCTCCCAGTGAAGTGTGGCTTGTCCAGTGGGACATGTGTTTCATTGCAGCTGGTTCTTCAGGCTGTCATGACTAACAAAGTAGCCCTTGGCTGGCTGCACACACGGATCCCCAGTATTCTGCTACTGCCTAACTCTATTGGAAGAAATGGATGCTGCATTTGATGACCTAGTCTACTCAATGGACACAGTTCCTGGAAGAAAAAAGAAAAGAAAAGAAAACAAAACAAAACACCTGGGAAATGCTGCTCCATATAATCCCAACTGTCTTGTCCTGCTGCTAAGAGGAGCCTTGCGGCTGTTACAGAGACATGCAGGAAAACAGTGTTATTAGAGGCATCAGGTATTTGTTCAGGAGGCTGTGGGATGCAGCCATTCCTTGGGCACTGCAGATGTATTTACAGTATTAAAAGGTCAAACAATCTTTCTATTTCCCTGTTTGCTTCAGGGAGTTTTGTTGAACATTCTCATTATTCGTTGCGGTATTTCTTTGATTTAAGAGGATTTCTCTTCACGACCATAGTTATTAGAATGCAGTGTGTGTGCAGTGAATGTGTTATTACTATAACAAGCTTCTCCTTGTAGTAGATATTTATTCTGAGTACAAAGCTTTTAGTTCAGTTGTGCGTGTGGCAGTGAAGACAAGATGGGGCAGGTAATTTGGAAAAAAGATGAAGTAGAATGGGAAAAAGACACAAAATTAGTAGTTTAGAGCGGTGACTTCTGCCCCATCTTTGTTATGGGCTCTGTGCCAACTATCACCTTACTTGCCTGACCTTTTTTGAATGGAGAGAAGCCCTGGACAACAGCATGGAGACCCTGAGGATGGGAGCAAATTTTTCTCCTCGTGCCATTTTCCCCTAATTGCAGGCAGGGCTTTTGGCCCTATTAACCTGTAGGTGAATTGCAGAAAGCCTCTGAATCCCTAGGCAGTTGTTGGGAATCCTTCCTGATCCTCCTCCAGGACTTGCTTGCTGTTCCTTGTCCATGACACCCCTTCAAGTGTTGGAGAGGGGAAAGGGGCAGCAGAAAAGGGGTCGCTGGAGTAGGGGACAGCTAAACACACCACGTAAACCCTCCAGTTTAGCAAGAGGAGACAGAGGCAACGAGGACTTTCTGTAGGTTTGGGAACAGTAGGAACACTGGCATTATCAGGCAGAGATAATTAAAGATATTATAATGAGACCAGGGAGTCAAAGGCATTATGATGTCATGATTTCCACTCTATATTTTAAAAGCCGCAGCATACCGGCTTAGATAAGGGTGATTACGTCCAAGAAGAAGTAACCAAAGAGTCTGCTAAACATGATCTATTAGGATAACATATACCTAAGAGTCTTGAGAGAGTTGGCTCAGGAAACGTCTGGTTTTAATGAACCTGGGAGTGCTGGCAATATTACAGATGACCGCAAAGGTCTTAGGTTTTGTCAGTACTTCAGAGGGGTGTGAGGAGCAGTTAAGATAATTATAAGCTGACCAACCTGAAGTCAATATCTGGCAAAATAGTGCACAGGGAAATATGAGATTCAATTGCTAACTAGAAATATAATTAGTATCAGGCAACATAGCTTTCAAGGAGGTAGAACCTGCTAAACAGAACAACTTTCATTTTGTATGTGATTACAAATTCAGTTGTCGACATTGACTGCAGAGAGATAATATGCTTTTGCAATGTGTTCAAGATGGCCCAGCGCAATATTTTGACTTGAGTCAAAAGAGGCAGGGAATGCTGACTAATGCGAGTGAGGTTTTTATAAAATAGTCTGTGTCCGGTGTTATTTAAATTTCTTTATCGGTGATCTGGAAATAAATATAAAATTGCTGCTGATAAAATCTGAGGATGACACACAAACTGATGGAGTAGCCAATAACAATGGGGACAGAGTGGCTATACAAAGAGATAGGATGGTGCAGTCTGCAGTGCCCATTTCAATAAAATGCTTTTTTAATGTTGCCAAATGCGAAGTCATTCACCTGGATTGCAGGAACGAGGAACTCTTCTCATCCGGTCAACTCTTATTCCTGGCAGCCCTAATACAGGTTTTTTTTCTTTTTTCTTTTTTTTTCCCTCTTGAAATATCTGTTACATGAGGGTAATATGTTTGGATCTTATCATCACTGACTGTTTTGCCAATGGTTTTTGCCAGCACAGGCTGTTTTTAGCTGGTTGCGTATGTTAGTGTTAGTCTCTTACAGGTGAAGGTGACAGTGTTGTACCAGCAATGAGTGAATCAGAGTCATTGGGGGTGTAGATGACTGTTGAGATGTACTCTACACTCAGCATGTGTCACTCTGCTACTGATGATACCCTTCTCCTTGTGTGCTTTTCCTGCCCAGGGGCAAGCTGATTAAAGCAGCTTGTATCTTCCCTGAGCCTGGTGCTATGCTTGCGACTGAAGAATCATGCACTGGCTGATAAATTACACCTAGTCAAATGTGCATTTAAAGTTACTTGAAGTACTTCCTTGGACAAGTGCCCTTCCCAGTTCATTATTTGGGCATTCTTGTACCATCTGTCCAAACCATGAGCCCAGCTTACTGCAGCTGGGTCTTCATTAATAGACTCTCAAGAGTCAGTTTTCATGCTGCGAGGTTTGAAGGGTGATTAGCATCTCATACTGTCTTTCTCAGAGTAGGGAGAGAAAGTCATAGTAGCAGAATTTCTCCAGCTGGTGCTTGCTCTACAGCATCAAAGGCTCATACTTCTATAGAACGATGTAAAGATAATAGAAGGGGAGTCTATTTCCAGTTAAATATTAGGAATATCTTGATTTCACCCAGGATCTCATGTGAAAGTCAAAAAGCTTAAGGGAGAAGTTGCACATATGAAGATGGATCCATTGATAGATGCTCTATTTTAGTAGCTTTTTTGCCCCTCAAAACCAAACACCACTTACCCTAATGTAAACCCACAAAGTTTTGTGGAATCTTTTGTGGTCACAGATTTTGAGTACGTTGTCTCCACATCCCTTTTCACAGATGACTACACCAGGCAAACGTCAGCCAGGGTGCTGGGCTCAAATCCTGACTTGCAGGACCGGGCAGCCTTCCCCCATCACTTGAAGGTGCTTCTCTAAGCTCATGGGCTCCCACTGAACATGTTGACAAAGCTCCTGCTGCTAAGCTTGTGAGAGCTGATGAGATCACAACCTAGGAAAACAGTTAGCTTTATTAAAATAGGGACTTGAGAATTGAACCAATTTCTCAAATTTGTTTCTCTTGTCTTTCACCCTGACAGATCAATGGGTTTAAATTTCTTTTTTTAACGTATAAATGCTGAGAAGGCTTTGATAAAACCCAAACATATCTATGAACTATTATCTCTTTCTTTCCAGAAGAATGCTTCATGATACATACAAAGTTATAAGTATCATAGTGGTTGTTAGAAAATTTTTTTTCCCCTGTGATGGTCTTATATTGAAAGGAATGAGAGACTGTTAGTTGTACTAATTATGCATCTTTCAGAACTTATTTAGTGGATTATGTACTGCCTCTTACTTCTAAGTAATCAATGATACGGGTATACCTGCATTTGGATTTTTTTTTAACCGTCTGAACCAGCAGCCTGAGAAGGACTAAGAGGATCTTCCCTTTGCAGGGTAGGTTTTGCTAAGAGTGAAGGAGGGACTTTGTATTCCCTCCTATGTTTCTACAGAGAAAGCAGTGACTCAGGACTGTATGGCAGAGATCGTGCCTAAGCCTGGCTGTCCTCTTGCTGCAGTAGAAGTGAAAGCAGTGGTGTAAAATTAATTTATGATGTGGTGCTAGTGACCAAGGAGTTAAGATCCCTCTCTCTAGAAGTCCTCAGCCTACGGCTGTTGTGTCAGATCTATTTACAGGAGAACTGATGAGTATGACAAGAACCAGGAGGGAAACATGAACCTGCTTCACGTGGTGATGTGGCGAAAAACTAGATCCCTCTGGAGACCTGGACCTGAACTGCCATCCCAAGGTTACGGGGGCTCTGCTCTGCCGCTGCCTTCACCGGCCTGTGAGAAAGCAACAGGCACAAGTCTCCTTTAGCAAGAAGGACCTTGCAGGGCAGAAGTCCTTCCAGGCTCTCACTTCTCCTTCCAGTTGTTTGTAGCAGATGTCAAACAAATCGCATCTGACCATCAGCAAAGAGCCTGGGGGACTTCCCACACTCTGCCCCTTCCCTCTGAAGCTGAACGTCTTGTGGATGACTCCCTCTGTCTTCTCCTGGCCTTGGGGTAAAACTGCCTGAGATGCTGCTTGGGGCTCCTCTGAGGCGCCTCCTGGGCTTGGTCTGTCCAAACTTGCAACGCCCGGCAAACAGTAGTGGAGCAGGAGTCACTGGGTCATTTCATCTTGCTAGGAGTCTTGTGTGGGCTGTGTTGATGCCAGCATCTGTGCTTCAGGCAAGGGTATGGAGTAGGGGGCAGGAAAGTGCATGGCAGGGGGACATGAGGTTCGGGTGACAGGCACGTGAGGAGTAATTTTCAAATTTGCTGTGGCCCCTTCTCTGAATCTGGTTTGGGGCTCACATTGCCTGTGACCTTACTGCACCGCTCCAGCACCTGAAACCCGGGCTGGGCACGCGGTGCCTCTGCACCCCAGAGGACTGTGTGTGCAGACTTGGTGGGGATGAGAAATAAAGGATGGATTTGGCTTACCCTCGCAGTGCTGGCTTTTAGGTTGCCTCTCCATGTCAGTGAAATCTCAACGTCTGTAAATATTTCTGTCCTCCGGAGAAGGTATTGCCCGTGTTGCATTTTCTGTGAAAAATTCTTGCCCCAAAACCTTATTTGTGGCTCCATTAACCTAAAGAACTTGTCTGAATGCTCCATTTGCCTTTTAAATAAAGAACAAGTGATTGTTGAGGACTCGCATCCCTATCATTTTGTGTTGCTTTCCTCATTATGAGAGGAACGTAAGGGTCCCCGATCATTATTTCTGACTGTGTCATTAGCAAAGGTCTGGAAAGCATGTTTTCACTCCATTAGCCTTCAGAAATAATAAGAATGATTGCATAAGTCGAGAATAATTATTTCAGCCAGCTTTCCTCAATGTTTTGCTGTGGAACAGGCTGGGGCCTAAACATGGGCTGACAAATTAATTTATATTATTTGTATTTTCTAGAAAAAACACCATGTTCAGGACTGATTTAGCAATACAAATGGCTTTATTTGTGGTTATATGTGCTTCTCTGGTCACTTACAAAGAAAACATCAGGAAGCTGAGAGTTTCCCTCATGATGTCTGCCAAGACTCCTGCGATTTACCCCGGAGCAGTGTGTAAAACAGAGGTTCCTAGATCTGTCATAGTACTTTTGTTTCTCAGAGGTGTGTGGATACCTGTGTTAACCAGGACCTCTTTCTCTAATGATACCCTTCTGTAATGATGTTGAAGTTCATGGATGGCATGTGAGTCAGGGGGTGGTCCCGATGATCTGAACAGGGCCCTTTCCATGTTCAGAGCAATTTCTTCTTTGCTGTAAAGAAAGGATGGAATGACCCTACCTTTCTTCCTGTTAGAAGGCCAAAATGCAGCCATTTTTCTTCTGGATACAGCATTAATACTTGCTAGACCTCTGATGAGATCTGGAATTACTTAACGAGACATGCTTGCCACAAAATAGGGCTCACACAGCACGGCCTCTTTCACGGCGTCTTCAAATGAGACAGCCATGAGTGTATAGGAATGGGAAGCGAGTCAGGGCCAGTGAGATGGAGTCTGTCTGTCCCACCACTGTTTGTTGTCAGCAGAGACAAGCTGCTTCACAGCGCCTTGAGTCAGCTCTTCCAACAGCAAAAGGAAGGCAATAGGCAGTAGGATGATATGATAAATAATTCAGGGATATTAGCAGTCTTGGATAGAAAGTACTATAGCAGAAGTATTTCTTATTTTGACTGAAGATACTCTTCTATTGCTGGAGATAGTAAAGGTAATTACAATGCAGCTGAGAGCTTGGAGTGAAATTGGGTTGAAGGAGACTATTTAGTCCCCTTTTCCAACTGAAATAGACTTTTCCACCCTTACTTTAAAATTACTAATGAGCCAATTGGTATGAAGGAGAGTGTCTCCTATAGATCCGTGCAGCTCCTTTCATGGCAAGTTGTTCAACTGGAGGTTTTGGTGGAGGTAGGAAAGATCACATTCTCCTTGTCAGTGAAAAGTTGTAAGCTGTTGTTTTTGTGGGTTTTTTTAACAGGTGTATGGTTGCTGAATGAGATGTGGATTACAGCTTGACAACATAGGTATTCTGTGCACAGAGGGCATTCAATAAGAGACAGAGGTGATGAGCACAGAAAAGAAAACCCAAGTGATACTGTGAATCATGATATTGTGCCAGAATTTTATGTTAATTGCACACCTTGTTTTCCTCACCTCTGAGTGTGCTAGTTCCTAGGAGAGGAAGTTCAAAAGCTTGACTCCAGCAAACCCACAGAAAGCCTGCAGTCATTCACACTTAACTATTAACCCAAACCATACGCTGAAAGACAAAGAAAGATGTCCTATATCTGACAGTGCTGTAAAACAATGATCATGGTCCCTGTCTCCTCTGGACAATCTTCATGGAAACCCAGCAAGAGCATCTAAGATAGATAGAAGAGGCCTCTGACCAGCAGGGTCAAAAGGACAGCATCAATCCTGAGACAAAGGGATTCATCTTAGCCTTGAGATTGACCTGAACTTTAAAGGATCTGAGCCCAGGCATGCAAAGAATAAGAATTGGTACATGTCACAGTAGCTTGTAAAAGCAGGCACTGTAGAAGCTGACATGACTGTCACTTTTGCTGGAGGATTCGTAGTAGAGGCAAAGGCCTCATCAAAATAGCCCAGAGAAGCTATGGGGTATGCCTAGGGAGCTGTGAGATATGGCCCCAGCCTACAAACCTACATGAGACGAGGCCTCATCCCGCTCCAGAACTGTATCAGTGACAGATCAGCTGAGAAGGTGTTTTGAAGCATTTGGATGATAAGCGCCCAGAGCCCCTGATAGACTTCAAGGCTAGAATTATCGCAAAATAAAGCAGAGTGGAAGTAAAGGTGCAAGATGAGATAAGGAACATCATGTTAAGGGCTTCTACAAGGTCAGACAGCCCTATTTAGTGGTCTCTACTGGCCTGGATTCCATGATAGAGCGGGCTTTTCCACCCTCTGGTTTGCTCTGCTCCAACGAAATGTTTCAAACTAAATTTGGAGATTATATTTTGCTATAGCAGTCCACCCACAAAGTCCAGAACCGCGAGGAGATCCTTTGGGCTGTGACATGGACCCACACGTTCTCATCTTCAGGTTGCAGAACACGTCCGTATGAGCTTCCTCTGCTGGGACATTCACATCCTGGGTTGCTGAAACAGCCTTGCTGAAACATGGCTGCGTTGTAATTAATAAATACACTAATGGAGTCTTCATTGCATTATTAGGACATTTGAAATTTACTCTGGGAAACCTTTCAACTCCATTAAATCCACCTTTGTCACAAGACAAAGTGCTGTTCATAATAGGCTCATTAACATTCAGACTGCAGTTCAGCCCCATCCATTAACAGCTGGCAGGCAGGAGTTTCCAAAAAGACCCCAAGAAGCATTTTCCCTGACCAGGGGCTGGCTTCCTCAACGTGTCTGTTAGTCCTGTGTTGGATGTTTTGTGACAGGGAGCTTTTCTGCTAACTTCCCCATGCCATTTACATCTACTGCCAAGACCAGCTGTAATCAGTTAGGGATCTGGAGAAATCTTCCAGGAGTTCCCACCCTGCTGCTGGGGTCTTTATTTGACTCAAAAGCTGCCATGAGCAGAAGATGCCAGCCCCATGCAACAGCCATGGGCATTTTCCTCCTCTCTCCCGCTTGGCTGACTTTCATTTAGAGCCCAAGCGTCAGCTGCTCTGATTAAGTGCGTTAGAGCTGGGCGTGATGATTAACAGTGAATGATAACAATGGCATTTCAGTGGTGGCTAATAGGCTTCCAAACTTAATCTCTCGCGCTCTCACAGAGATAAAGAATAGATAATTCTTCCAGCGACAATGCTTACACAATAAAGTTTGTATTTGCTCCATGCTGATGAGCTATGAAGCCTGGTTTCAGCCAGTGGCTCTTTAGAGGCCCCAGGGCTGGGGTGTTGCCAGCTCAGGATTTTGCCGGATCTCTGATGTCTTGCAGGTCTGTCTCCTGAAGCTGGGTGATTACAAGGAATTAATGTCTTTGTTCTTTCCTTCTTTCTAAAAAACCCAAATCTCCAGCCAACTACTTATAGGGAAATACAGACTAAGGGAAATTGAAATTGTCCCTAATTAATCTATTTGAGCTTACAACTTTTGGACAAAACTCATGACTTTGGGGCACCATTTATTGATTTGAGTACTGAGGATTGTCAGTTCTGGGTCTGGCATATCCACAGCAGGGGAGAGAGCTATAAAATTGTCAATGGGCTATGAGGCTCAGCAGAGAAGCTAGACTGGGCTGTAAGGATGACTTTCTAAGCACTGAGAGCAGCTTTTCTGAACGAGATGAAAGCCTGTCAGTGACTGGGATAAATGAGAAGCTTGACCTGAAGATTTGAGGCTTCAAGGTGTCGCATTTTAGCAGCCCGAATGCCAGGACGCCGGGACTTACCAGTCTACCTAAGCACAGATTCAGTGAGTAGCTGAGCATTGGTGAAACGTGCATTAGAGTCTTCACTGGAAAGGATCCATGGACCAAAGCAGACTGGGTTCAAGAGAGCAAAGCTCCTGCTGAAATTGTAAATGAAACATGGGCAGCCTCCTTTGTTTCAGGACAGTGCCTGCCATGAGAGGAACCCTCATTCCCTCAGACCTGTCCATCATCCCATGGTGCAGACAGCAGTAACCTGTGGGGAAGGCGCTGTGTCACTGGAATCAATGGGTGTCCCACAGCTCTGTATTTCAGGAGTTACCCTTTGCTTCTTGAATTCTTACAAAAGAAAAACTGTTCCTTTTTTTACCTCAGCTCAAGTCTTGCCTTTTTTGCTCCTGAGCTGCCTGGCAGGAGGTCAGCTCTTTCAAAGATGTTTCTCAAAACCCTCTTGACCAGCCCTAAATACAAGGTCTAGAACAAGAACTGTACAATGCTAGTGGCGCATTCAGCGAGAAAACCCTACTTTTGGGGACAGGCAGGACAGCAATGCAGAATATACATCCCACTGCTAGAGCGTAATGTGATGTAGTGGACAAACAGCAAGACATTATAGTTAGGTTTTACAGCTGCTAAATGTGTTAGTCCTTAAACAAACATCTAATGGGATTTTAAGCTTTGATTCTTTTGAAACATCAGGCTTCAGAGGAGAGCTATTTTCTTACAGCATCTAGCATCGTGTCTTCAGGCTGTGGGATATTATTAAAAAAAAGTCAAAGCAGAGTTCATCCCTGATGTATTAAGCCTCATTCAGTTTGGATTTTTGCATTTTCTCCTGCACAGAATTCCTGCTCCTTTCCACTCTGCCTCTGGTATCCCAGCTGTTCACATTTCCTTGGCTCAGGCTTTATGAAATGAAGCCAATAAGCAGATTTCAGTGAAACCAAGAAAATTTGCCATTAGCTCCACCTTTTTCAGAGAAAATATTGTATCTGTGTCTCGAAGTATGCTCTGTTGTAGCAGCATGGCACAGTTCCTGTAATCATGTCTTATCAGTTTGTTGAGCCCGTATCTTTATAGGAACTGTATCCCTACAGATCTCCTATGGAGGAAACAAAAGATGCTCATTATATGCACAGTTGGGCTGTCCTGAACCTCTCTTTCAAAATCAAAGCAGTTCAATTATTCTTTTTATTCTTCATTTTTACCCATTTCTGCATTGCTGGTTGTATCTGGGGTACAAGACGGTCACCCAAATACAGGTCAAGGTTGGGATTTACTCAAGGTCTGTTTCTTACAAAATATTGAACCATTTCACCAGGCTTTGGCATCCTGCTATTTCCCTTTGAAGAAAGACTTATTATTTCTTCCAGTTGCATCTGTCCTCTTCTTACCTTGCGTATGTCATACCTGGAATGGCTTTAACTAAGATAGCTGGAAACCACCCCAGAAAATAGGATGATATCCTGCCAGGCTAATGATTCACGTAGTTCACTGGAGGGTTTGGTGAGCAACAAGAATTGGCTCAAGGGAAAAGATAGGCCCACAGGGCCAGGAGAAGGGGAGAGGTAAAGAAAGACAAGGGGGCGAGGAAGAAGGTCCCTTTCTTTCAGCAGAAACAGTTGTGTTGCCTCAGCTGACCATGTACGAAGACTTGGTTTCACCCATGGTGGAGCAAGTTCAGTAGCCCCGTCTGGATACATGGTTCATTTTTTAAGTGGAAAAGCTATTTTCTTCATTTCTGACATGGTATTAGAGACAAACAGCAGTCCTCCTTGCTAGCCCCTCTTCTCTCATTCACCCTCCTTCCCTTTGCACAGTCACAGGCTTTTCCTGTTCCCAGGTGGCATCCGAGAGAGGCTCTGAGGTCTGCATTTAGAGCCAGCTTAGCACATACAACTGGAGAGACTTCTCTTCATTCTAATTGACCTGAAATTCTTTTTTGTATAACTGGGGAGGCAAAACCCCTCTACCTCAATAAAACTCCGCTTCCAGCATTTTGTCATCCAAGGTTTAAATTTATCATGTGTACTTTGTTTCTGCTCAGGCTTCTCCTCAACACTCTATGTTGTCTATTACTGTGTATAAAAATGATCTGTGTTGACACAGGACTGAGTGGGCACTTTGTATTATCAGCTCCAGCATTTGCCTGTGTCCTTTATTTCAAGCAACAAAAGCGTATTTCACAGCAAGGTGGTTTCTTGAAAGGTTTTCCACTGACAATTTGTCTAAAAAGAGATGCTGCTAGAGAAGGCAGAAAGCTGGGTTTCTTCAACCCATTCAGCAAAGTTATTGAGGAAATCGCTCAAGGCTTCACGGCTGCTGCTGTGGACCTGGCTGCACATTGCACTTGCAGGGCTCCTGGTCCCGTTGGTTAATGGGATGGGGAACGACCCCTCTTTCAGGGCTTGCTGGGTGCTTATTGCAGTGCGAGGGCCCCTGAGAGCTGGGGCAGCAAGCTGCAGTGCTTCGTCCGAGCTCTCTGAGACCACCGACGGCCTCTGGCCTGCCCTGCCCTGCCCTGCCTGCAGCCTACCCGTCCACACCAGCCTCGCTGGTCCTCACCAGCTCACGTCAGTCCGCCGTAAGCAGGGATGTGCGTGCTGTGCACCGTTCTCTCTTCTGCGGCAGCAGGCTGTTTCCACCGCTGCTTGCTGAACTGTTTTTAATTATCCTCTTTGGACTTCTGTGCACAATAATCAACAGTTAATTGCAAACAATCAGACAAATTGGTGTTCTAGGGAAGGAGAGAAGAGTGACAGAGGAGCAGGGACTAAAGCAGGAGCCGACGCCAGTGATGGGCACGGCTGATGGCAAGCAGCTGTTTGGAGTAGAGCGGGCTCAATGGAAGAGGGGCTGCAGCGAAAGTCACAGCATCTCTTCTTTCCTCCGTCCCTGAAGCAGCTTCACTTTGCAACTCGCTTCTGCCACACCACCTCCATTGTACGACAATACGGCTTGGTTTTGCAGGCAATATTGTTAGATCCCACTAGTCGGTAGGGAAAACGGCTCACTGGAGAACAGCAAATTAAAAGGCTTAAAAATTAGCGGCAATGCTGCTGCTTTTCCTGGAGTTGCCCAGATGTCCCCAAGTGTCTTGGAGGAGACCTGTCAGGCTGGAGGTGAGCTCCAGGGAGGTGAAGGCCTCAAAGAGGTGGCCTGGGCACATGGCATGATCCCAGCTGCAGCAAGGTCTTTCCAGGAGGATCAGACAAGTGCAGGAAAGAACTCATGAGCCTAAGGCTGATGTTTTACTTCCAGTGCACAAGGTCTGGCACGTTTTGACTTTTGCCCCACTTATTTACAGTTTGACGCTAACATTAGCAATGAAAGAGAATTAAGGGGTTGTGTCTGTTCATTTTTTATTATTTTCTGGTTGCCATATTCTTGGGTGCGGTTGGTTATTTTTTTTTAATTAGTGTGGTTGGTTAATTTTTTTAGTTAGTGAGAGAGTGCTATCTTTTTCTAAAATCATTCCTATATTTTAACGATGCTCGCCCAGTACCCTGAGGGCGCGCGGGGGAGATGGAGCCATTGTTACATCTCCCCACGACCCTCCAGCTCCCACCTCACGTGTATTCGCCGCGGGTCCTGGCATTTCGGCAGGCAATTCCCGGCCGCGGGGCTGCCGGCGGCTACCCCGGGAAGGCCGCGGCGGGGACGGGGCCCGCCGCGGGCGCAGGCCGCTGGAGGCGGTGCCCGCGGCCGCTGCAGCGGCAGCCGCGCCGAGCCGGGCCGGCAGGGGGCAGCGCTGCCCCGGGCAGCCCCGCCGCGCCGAGCCGCGCCGAGCCGCGCCGAGCCGCGCCGAGCCGCGCCGAGCCGCGCCGAGCCCCGCCGAGCCCCGCCGAGCCGCGCCGAGCCCCGCCGAGCCCCGCCGAGCCCCGCCGAGCCCCGGGGCTCTTCCCGGCCCATCGCTAGGAACCGCTTTTCCAGGCTGTGCTCCGGGCACGCTGTAAGTTATACCCCGGCTCCTGCCATGTGCCCTTGCGGTGTTTTCCTGGGGTCTACAACATTAATTAAGGGGAAAAAAAGCCCTTTTACAACGCACCACTATATTAAACTTACAACGCTATAAATCGGCACTGTAAAACTGTAACTCAAGGGCCGGGTGTTAGACAAACCTGACACACTGCTGGGGGAATGGCAGAGATCTTAACAAACTGCATCATATACAAGTTTCTGCAATGTACATAAAACTTACTATTTTGTACTCCTATTAGTTGGTTTTTACAATATTTTCGGGGACAAAAAAATAAAAGTGGCAAGCAATACAAACAAGCGAATCAATTCAGAAAAATAAAAGTTGACGTGAGCTTGCATCCAAGAAGTGAGTGACGGTTCAGGCTTTTTTATTTGTTTGCTTATCTGAGGTGGTTTGAGAAAGCTGGGTTAATTTAAAAATACTTTCCTTCCGATTTCTTTCATTCTTTTGCTTCTCGCATGCAGGTCAGGATGGGCACTGCTTTATAATGAAGGCATGGTAATATTGGTTATTCTTTAATATATTTACAGTCTGATCTCCAGATTTCTACCCCTCAAATGAAAATCATCTGGTTTGATTCCTGCTGCTTTTTAATGGTCACAGATGATCTCAAGGGGCTTATTCTCCCCATCTCCATCCACAGCGGAAAAAATACTCTCTTGGTTTGTCCGTTTTGTTTTGACCTTCAAAGTCTTAACTCCCACTTTTCTCCTCCTCACTAGAGGAACCCTGGCAAGAACTTTTGCAACCGTAAATAGTTATGTCATTATAAAGCAATAACATGGGCTGTAGCTCTCCCTCCCCGGGAGAGGTGGGCAAGGGTATGCAGCTTGTTAGTCTCCTTTTCCGTGTGAGGGAACAGAGAGCTGCACTTCATTTTGAAGTTTCATGCGACATCACAAATCAGGTCCTCTGGCAAAGAGGGGAAGCAAACGCCAAATATGCTGAAGTGAGTAACTAACCATAGTGAAGAAAATCCTTTAATGTGAGCACGGTGTAGGTAATGCAGTATTTATTTACCGCAAAGAAACTGTAAAGAGCACAGCATTGATTTCTTGGTTTTTATTTTTCAGGTCGGTTTCGCGGGGCTTGATCTGTTGGGAGGATTTTCTGAGAAGCATCTGAATAGCTGATAGCTGGATAGCTTCAGCACTGACCCCCCGACCCGAGTGAGGTTTGCTGTTCGCAGTATTCCTGGAATGACACAGAGGCTCCGGCTGGAGTCAGGCCAGGATATTAGATGAAACTGCTTTTGTGGCACTTCTGATTTTGATGGCTAGAGGACAGATTTCCCGCTGTATCTCTCCGCAGCGTTTGACCCTGTTGACCATGAAACCCTGCTGGCCCCTGCTGAGGAGGGGGGTTGCAGTCTGCTGGGAATGGTTCAGTGGGACATACCCAGTTAGTAGAGATGTGAACATACACCCCTACTGCTAATGCCTGGGTGTGGTGCTGTCCTACAAGGACCTATGCTTTTCCCTTTTTTGCTGACCCAATTGAGCACAAAGTCATCAGGGTGTGGGAGACATTGCTGCAGCCCAGAACACTTCAAGAGCTCAAGCTGCTTGTGCCATTCCCTCCTCTCAAATTTCAAGAGAATACATAGTCAAGTGCAAAATCTCAGTCCTTGAAAGCCTTAGTAGCCTGGATCAAAGTATCTAAAAAAGTCACCTTATCAGCACCATCTGAATTATACGACAGTCTTGCCATTTCCCACTGCAGCAAAAGGTGAGATGGGGAAGAGGTGGCTCTCTGATATCCTCCTCCAGTTGTTGTAAGCATTGGTCAGTGTCTCTGAAGTGTGGGAAAAAATCTCACCTGGGACGGTTAGCACTTTCCTTACAGAGATGCCCAGTGTCTGCAGATTGCCTTGTATTTCACACGAGCGGGGAATGTTCACTGCCTCTGGAACATACGTCCCTCCTGACTAGAGCAAGGTAGCACAGTGTTTCACCAAGAGCATTGGGACTGGCCTTCAGGGGTTTCCGCCTTCCTGTCCCACACATTGGCCTCAAAGTGATGGCAGGACAGCATGCTTATCGGTGCGGCGTATAATCTCTCTCCCCTAGTCTTTTTATGCACACACACACACATCCCCCACAAACATAATGCTTATCTTTAATTTTGTGTATGTTTAAGCCATACACTTTCTAAAAAGGGTTAAAAATGTCAAGTGAATTCAGAATAGAGGTGAAAAGAAGCATTCTGAGATACTCACAGGGCTGGTAGTACTAACAAGAGAGACAATTCCTGACTTTCTTTGGTACTGAAGTTAATTGCAGGCCTCTAGGGTTTAAAGACCTTGTGTTATTGATGGGGGTGTGTTAGCAACAGGAGGGATTGACTCTAACATTAAACTGGAATTTAGCATGTACAGTAGGTTGTCAAGAGAAAGAAATAAGAACAAAGGAGACTGTTATTATCTTTTATTATTATCTTTTAATTCCCCCCCATTTTCCTTCTGCATGCTCTCTCTCTCTCAGCCCTCTCTCTTTCAATAATTACAATAATCAACTTACAATGATAACAGAAATAATCTCCTGCAAGATAGCTAAACAAACCACGTTATCTGTACTGAACTGTGCTCACTTACAGTAGGTATATCACTTATGGAAAAGCCAATAAAATTTTAATTAAAAAAGCATGTAGGTTGTCAGTTAAGATGCAAAAAGGGTGCGCAAACACACGCAAAGTGGTCCATGAATTGCTTGGTATTTGATAGAACATGTAGGAGGGCAAACCCACCCGAAACAAAACAAAACCAAACTAAAACCCTCCAGGTCTGAGGAGCTCTATTTACGTTGCTCTATACAGAGCACTAATTGCCTGGGAATTCAAAAGCAGGGGGAGGGGAGAATCCTCCCTTGAGCGACAATCACATCCACCCACCTCCACCAGTGTTGGGAGCAAGCGCACAAAAGTTAATTAAAGATTTTGCATCTCCCCACCGCAGCGCTGGATTGATAGCTCTGGATCCTGAGATAAACTAAAGCTCTCCCACACTGTATTGCTAATACGCCTTCAACCTTGCCCTGGAGGCACCACCTCTAGGGATTAGATTGGTTTCCCTGGTGTACTCGAGGCTTGGCCTCTCTGCTAGGACTGAAAGTAAGAGGACTGATGAACGCCAGCTGATAGGTAGGTGCTTGTCTCACAGGAGCAGGGCTGTAGGTAATTACCTAGTCATGAGTCACAGTGGCTTGAGAGGACTCCAGGTTCTCCATGCTAGTTGTGCTGAGCATATAAAAGTGTATCATCACATAAAGGCTGTTTGGCATAGAAATGACAAAAAGAAAGAATTTCTGCACAGGTACTGTGAATGTGAAACAGTTCTTCAGCTGACCAAAGCAGAGGGTTTGCTGGAGCCAATTATGATACGAAGAAAGTCCTTGACACCACTCAGTGCCCTGAGTTTGCCTCGCTCCCCATAGTCTTTCTCTCTTGTGGTTCTGGTGTGAATCCTGGCATGGCCTGCTCATGGCCTTTGCACTCCTGCAGCAGGCCAAGAACGGTGGCTTCAGCTGTCACTTTGAAGACAGAAGTGTATACCCTTCACCCAGACTTTTCTCCAAGCTCCGCTGCTGTAGGGCATCACTGGGAGGAAATTTCAGCAGTGATGGGATGATCAGCATGGATCAAAGGTTGTGCTTCGCACTGTTCTCCCTTGGTGAGCGAGCAACCGCCTCCTGGGATTGTATTCAAGTGCAGAGAAGACCTTTTGGATAACAGCATGATAAATGCCTTTGTGGTGTGAGGACATCCCGAGACAGGGTCTGAAATTCCTTCCTCTTGCTTCAGCCTTCAGCTTCAGCTGTAATGGGTGGATATCCCCTGCACAGGCTGCCCAAGAGAGCACTTTCATGTGGAGAGAAGCAAGGCCGTGAGGTGGAAGGACTGATTTCCTCAGCGAGCACATTGCTGTGGTACACCTGCTATCATAGGGCTCTGAGTTTTGAGGCTATCATAAATAGATAATGCTTACATATTGCTCTTTACATTTACAGTGATCCACAGGCTGTGCCTAATTACAGAACCACGGCAGCCTGGCAAGGCAGGGCAGTTAGGATCAGCCTCCTTTTAGACAAGAAATTGAGGCAAGGGTATTAAAATGCGTGACCAGGGTTAGAGATGTGAGGTCAGTGAGAAAGCCAAGGTTAAAACATCAGACTTAGATATTCCCAGTCCTGTGCTTAACATGTGTCTCAGCCAAAGAAATTGATGTTAATGACGTACTAACCCCTTTCATCTGAAGATCTCAAAATGTTTTATGTCCTGATTTGCTTTCTCTGTGCAGCTCTGTCATAGGCTGATGGTCTTTCAAAGGGGAAAAGTGCAGGCTGCTCTGTGCTGTGTGTGTGTCTGTATTGCCTCCAGCTCCCTGCAGGGAGGAGGCGGCTGGGGTTAGTCACCACTCTCACTGGGGAAGGAGCTGGGTGGTTGTGCTACAGGAACGGCAGATGCCATCAAGGGAAGGTGTAGGAAGAAGGCTGGGTATGGGTTGAGAGGATTTAGTGTAACAGCAGTTCATGTGACAGGGTAGAGTTGCACCTAGGTTAAGGGATATCAGGATGCCAGGGGTATCTGGAGACACTGCAGTGGGATCCATGCAGGGAGGGGACAGCAGGAAGCGAGGCAGATAGGTAGGACCTCTTTGGGGAGGGCTGGACAGAGAAGTTGGCCAAGGGGAAAACCAAAGCTCTTCCTTGTTGATTTCCCTTCAGAAAGAACATTTTTGCCATCACAGCTCTGTGCCGGGCAATGAAGGAAAGGCAGCTGCTGGCCCTGGCTGGGCAGGCTGAGGCCAGCCCAAGGTCCCATGGGGCAGCCCAGACGAGGTCTGTGGGCTGGTGGGCCGCATGGCATGCTGGCCAGGTGCTGAGCAGGCTGGGCTGAGCGTCCCGGCACCAGGGTGGGTAAGGGGCCTGGGAGACCTGCCAAAAGCAAAAGTGGTTTTGACTTTCTTAAATCTCTTGTTTTGGGACTTGAATACCCCAGAGGAGCTAGACCCTTGCAGAGACTGAGGGAGAGGATTAAAAATGACATATGAACTCTAACTACTGTGGCTCCCGAGAGCCTGGAGGGGAAACAGAGGCACCGTGACTAGTACCCTAATGAGCCATAACCATGGGCCAGAGGGACTTTGTCTCATTAGTGCTTTCTCTGATGATGAAACGTGGCACCCTCTGGCATCCAGAAAGTCATGGCCATTAGCCATGAGTAGGCAATTGTAAACTGCTCGGAACAATCTTCCAAAATGAAAACACAGAGGCATTTAGGAGACTGAAGCAATTCCTGCCTGGGAAAGCAGGGAGGAGCATGGCGCTGCCAGCTGCCGCTGTGAACTGCCATGGGCTCACTTGAGTCCCACACGCAGGGTCTCGCTTTGTCCCTTCTCAGGGAAACCTCTGCGTCCTGCTGCGACCTTCGTGCGAAGCTCTTGCACAGGGTCCCTGTGTGAAGTGGGGGCAGTTTCCCGTGCAGGAGCCGGTGACTGGCAGATCTAGCTTTTTTTCCTCCTGTTTTGATTACAGAACTGCTCTGTTATTCTAGCAAGTCTGAAATTAGATACAGGTGCAAATTAACTAAGTCACAAGCGCATTACATTTGGTAATTTTTCTGTCAAGAGTCATGCTGAAGGGTTGCAGAAAATAACAAGAGCAGCCAAGAGCCAACTGGCTGGTCCAGGTGTGCCCGGCCGCTGAGCGTGCCTCCCTGGCAGTGGCACGAGGCAGTGGGGTCTATTTTCACATCACACGCTGCAAAGTCACCCTCTTCCTGTTAATTTCCTGCCTCTGATTTTTGTCTGCCATTCCTCATGGCTGGCCGCAACTGTCTTTTAGTACTCACTCCCCTGATTGCAGAGCGGTGGTTGTCATGGTTATGTCGCGGTCCTGGGATTTCACAAAGGCAGTGGAGCAAGACCCTGGATCCTCCTCCTCCTCTAGCAGTGTGGGCCCTGTGTTTTTTTCCAGCTGAAGCGAGATGGGCTGTTAGCTGTCAGTCCACCCAGCTATGACAGGTAGATGAGGGAATTCAGCTCCATCCGCCACCAAGCAGGTATGTAAGGATCTTCTGCCCCTCCTCAACCCAACTGCTGCCTCTCTGCAACTTGCAAGAGAGCAGTGGTTGCGGGGGCAGCTTCCGAGCAGTCAAGATAATCCAATCAGTTGAGCTGTCATAATGCAACCATCAGATGCCTTGTCTGTCTTCCCCATCTCTAGGGAGGTGTGAGCATCTTGTGTAGAGCATAGTATAAATAGCTTAAGTGAGGTGGGTGGCATAGGACAATAAGACAGCAGGAGAACACGTGAAAGTGTTATTCTGCTGCGGCTGCTCACAGCTGCGTAGTGTTCATTTTGTCGAGGGGCCATTTCTGGCTCCCTGAGACAATTCGCTAGTCACTTCAATTCCAAGGATGCTGAGATTCAAGCGCAGGAACCGTGGTGAGTCTCAGTGCCAGCTGCCCTCCGTGAAAACTTTCTGCCCTGATGTGCACTAAGTGGCCCAAGAGAGATTACGAGGTGCCTGAGCCAGGGAGCTGAGCTCCTTCCTCGAACTCCTCAGATGAAGCTGTGCACTTATCTGTCAAATCAAGGTTGCAGTGTGCTGGCAGGTCAGCATGTGGCTAAAGCTTGTCCTGCTGCTGTCTCACAGATAAGCAGAGGGCTTCATTCACCAAGCAGTTAATCTGGAGTGCTTTCACCAGCACTAAATCCATACTATTTATTTAAAGATTAAATTAATGGTTCTATGCAAATCTGCAAATTAGTTAATGACATAATTGCATCAAATGATAAGTATGGTGCTGCACAAAGCTGGGCAGGCAGACCATTTCAGGCCTGGGTTTCCTCATGCTGTGGCATTCAGACAGCTCCTCACCCAAGTGGAGCTGGGCTCTTTGCCTTTGCTGGGATGTGCGTGTGGCTGAGACAGGGCCTCATCCCCATCTCCCTCACCTGAGTGCTGCTGCATTACAAGGAATATTGCTTATAGCCATGCAGGGCATGCTGGAGATGCCTTCCGCGTTTGGCTCCTTATTTTGAGATAAGGGAAAATTGGCATCAATTGGTCCCTTTTTCCTCAAAAATCATATGCTCTGTAACTGCAAAAATTGGTCAGCAGTTGCAGAACTGATTTCAGCAACATTTTCTTGGAAGTGTCAAAGGTAAACACACACTTTTAGAGCACAGCCGCTGTGAACTGCTCATAGTGTTTCATCCTGGACTGAGATCTTCCCTTTCCAGCTCATGTAGTCAGAGCTGCCTTCCAGGAATGCAGGATGTGACCATCCAAACAGCTGTTTTGGATGAAACCCAAGAGCCACTTCGCTCAGGATCCAGTATCTGGCAGCAGCTGTTGCCTAGAGAAGAGCACCAGAAATAAGCCATTAGGCGATGATGCTTCCTTGGTGCACTCTCGTCGCCTGCCTGTGGTCTGCAGCTATGGGACCTCCTGAGGCAGAAGTGGCACTGAGGGACAAACTGGCTCTCATGCACATGCTATGCTATGCCCCATTTGTCTTCTGAAATAGCTTTATTATCTCCCTTTGCCCTTCCTGAAACCTTCCTTATCCCAGTAGATTTTAGTGGATTTATGTGATATTCCTGCTTCTTTCTTCTTGGGATGAAATCTCTCTCTCAAACATTTTAATTGTAGCATATGTGGGATACAGAAACCTTTTGAGGATTAGAGAACATTATAGGCAGTAGCCAGGTACCATTAACACTGGGATCAACCCATAACTCCCCAATGCAAAAAGGAATCATAATTCTCTTGTATGTTTTAGAAATTAGAATGATAGCAATTGTCTCATTCGGGCTGAAGGGGTGTGGTTCATAGATGCAGGAAAACACAAGAAGTTTGGCAACAGTCACTGAAGTTGACTAGTCCTTTACGGCTTCATGTGAACACCCTGGTTAGTGCTCAGCTCTCCTGAGCGATACAACTGCAAAGGTTTCTCACCTCGCCCCCACCTTTGCTTGGAAAAGTGGTTGCGTATGTCAGGATGAAAGGGCGAAGGGGCAAGTGATAGACTGGTAAAAGTGTGGAGTAAGGAAATAATAGCTACAACTTTTTGCATGGGGATACCCTAGACCTGCTAATGCCTGCAAGGCCAGTCCTTCTCCCCCTGCAGTTCTGCTTTCTGGATCAGCTTTACAGGCCCCCCCCCGCCCCCCCCTTCCCCTGGCCCCTGTTTATTGGCACAGGAACACCTCTGAGCAAACTAACCTTATTCTCTAGCCAATGTCCCGGTTCCTGTCTTCAAAGCAGAATTTCTAATCAGTTTTCGCTTCTGTCACTGATTCTACTGTGGCTCCTGGCTAATCACACAAACTGTTTTGTAACCTTGTCAGCTCTGTCCATGCTGATAGCGTTGCAGCCCTCACTTACTCATAGCCACTTCTCTAATGCCAAAGTCTATGTTTGAGCCCTGGTCTCCAAAACTGAAAGGTTAATCCTCCAAACCCTCCAGCACTCGCATCTTCTATTGAGAAACACCTTTTCTGGCCATTCTCCACTGTACTATCACAGTGCTGGGAAGAATGTAGAGAGATGCCCTTTTAAGATAATATGACATTAAACCTTAGGTCTAAATTCACTTTACATGATGCAGATTTTGTTACTGCTCCAGCAGAATTTTCCTATTGATTTCTCTGGAGCATCTCAAGGCATCCTCACTTCTTTGGCTTACAAAAGATTTCAGAATGGGGAAGAGTGGAAAGCTTTCTTGACCTTTCTGACCATTGCTCTCCTCTGAGCGTGCTCTCTCTAGGTAACTAGTCACTAGGACAAACTCATCTGGATAAAAGGTCACTTAAATTGTGTACACCACTTATACCATTCTAAATGATTGTGTTTTATTTGGGGACATCATCTGCTGGAGCAGGACATTGAAGGTTGGGTCGCTGGCCTTTGTCGCAAATTGACAGTCTCAATGGCCTTGTTTCCAAGAAAGGATGTCTTGGTGCTAAAGTGAACAGATTGTAAACCTGTGACACAGCAATTGCACGAATTTTTAAACTACCTTTTATTCTAGAAAGACAAACATTAACTACCTATCCAGCCCCTTTTTATCAGAATGGTTTCACAATTTCAATACAACACCGATTAAATAAAACTATTCCTTGGATGTAGGCCAATAACAAACTGGGCATGTGTATAGAAGAGTATTAAAATACCCAAACTGTGCCTGCCAAAGATCCGTATAGCACAGCATCTTTTCTCTGTTGGGAGCCAAAAATTAGACCTTTCAGGAAAAATAGAAGATCACTGTAAGCAGCTAGTGATACTTCCCTGCATCTTCTCCAGCCTCCAGCCTCCTGTGTCTCAGTCTTTGTAGTGCCAGATGTGGTTTCTATATATTTGGTAGTGTTGGCAAACTGCAATAAATAGTGCTGTCATTTCAAAAAGAGCCCTAAGACATTTCATAAAGAACTTCATTACTCTTTTGGGGACTCTTACAACCCCCTCCTCAACTGTCCAGAGTGTCTTGTTGACTTCAGTGGTAGAGAACACGATTTACCTTCCATAAGCAGATGCAGGGCAGAGAAGACAGTGCTGAGATTTGAACCTGCTGCTGTGGGTAGTGTTGTTGCTCAGCTGAGTAGGTCACCTCCTTGACAGAGAATTTAAAAAGCCATGCTGGAAATTAGCTATTCATCTTCGCTGTTAAGAGAGTCATGTTCATCTATGCAATGCAAGGAGATCTGGCAGAATCCTTAGAGGTCACATACAAAGTAAAGCTAGGATTGACTTTTTCCATTTCTGAAGGTGTTACAGGACAGAAACCAGAGGTCTAGAGGGGATAAAAGCACTGAGTGTATTAAACCTGTCCTCTGAAAAGAAAAACCCAGCAAGTGCTCTTCTTAGACATACCCTGCCTTTCTGTTCTCTTGCTTTTGGGTATATAGTGTGAGCATCAAATGGATTAAGGGAAAGACCCACTATCCTGCAAAGCTGAATATCTGTGCATATGTGACCAAAAGCATTTAGAGAGCACACATTTTCCTTTGAAATGTGGATATGCCCCAGAGTACTGGGCCACAGGTCTGTTCTGGTACAGCAATTTCTGTGTTTCCCTTCCTGCTGTTTGCCCATGGTCATGTTCTTTTGGATCTTCACACGGACCAAAGCAAGCTGCCTTTAAAGTCTCTGTAGTTAGTAGTTCTCCCCAGCATCACAAATTTAACTCTATACATAAGGAATGCAGGTTGCCTCTTCAAGCAGGATAAAGCTGCTGCATCCTTAATCTCACATTACACAGACGCCCATATCAAAATAAAGACATGTTTCCCTCTGTTCCTCCTCTTTCAACTTGTAGCGCAAGAGGCCAGCAATGAGGTTAGATCTTGGGGAACTTTAAAAGCCACCGTTTCCCTGGAGAGGGCCCCTGGATTTACAAACTCCAGGATTCACACAGCGACTGTTTAATTTCTAAAAAGTGTTAACTGAAATTTACTACAAATGCAATTTTATGCCAACACATTTTTTGTTGTTGTTGTTACTAAGGCAGCTATTCCATAGTTACTATTTTGGTTCCCATGACGACTGCATTGCTACCCGAGTTGGAGACGATAAAATTGCTATGTTGACAGATTCTGATTGACTGTTGATACTGGTTGGCAGAAGAAAGGAAGCCTTTCTGATAGGTTAATATGTATATTTTCAGGAAGAAAACAAAAAGGCACAAATTATTTTTTTGGTACAGTTAAATTTTACTAGCAGCAGAAATTAAAGTTCATATTAAAAGAATTGGCAGCCCAGAGGCTGCTGGGGAGGGAGGGAGGGAGGGAAGGAGGGAGAGGAGCACGAGATGATATCTGAATTTCCAGGGGCCTCTATACCTTGTTGCCTGTTGCCCATTTTAGACAAAGGTGGAAGAATGAATTGAGCTGAATTGTGCAGGAAACCCCAGCACTTTGGAGGATGATCTACTACCAACTTATTGGGACTATGTTGAATACTGGGCTTTTGTACGCTAAGAAGCCACAGCCAGAATATCAGAGGGATCTGAATATTGGCTGGTAGCCAGAGCAGTGGCTGGAGCAAGAGACCTTGGAAATACCAAGAGAAGGGAAACGGATCTTGGGTGGGAGGCTGGAGAGAAGCCGCAGCGGGAAGGTGACACTTGTCAAGTGTCCTCTTTTTGGCCACACTGCTGCTATGGGCCAGGTTGGTCCGCACTGCACTGGTCTCTCAAAGCGATGCAGATACTGTACAAGTGTGTTGAGGGAGTCTTTTGTGTCTGGCAGCTGTGGTGAAGAAATCCTGGCAGTTTTTTGATGCACGCAATTGTTCTGGAAGCCCTGAGAAGGTTTGTAGCGGGGCAGCTGCAGTCCCCAGTTAGCTAGGGACAGTCCTACAGCGGAGACTGCTCTCTGGCATGCTCCAAAAAGCTCTCCAGGCACAATTTTGTCACAGAGCTTAGACATTGCGTGTGACTCAAATTACTGTTCAGAAATTTGGGGATTGCCTGGATTGTGGCATTTTCCCCTCTCAAGTGTGATTATGGAAATTTACTTATTCTCAACATCAGAGTGGCCAAACAGATGGGAGGGATTTGGGCTCTGAACTGAGCCAGAAGAAAGGAGGCAAAGTATGCTCTGCGAGATGTGGCTTGCACAGGGAACTTGTCCCCCATTTTACGCTTAAAATTACCTGGTCATCACCAGGACCAGGATCATGCACCTAGAGTGCCTGCCTCGGAGCTATGGTGCACCCAGTGCACTAGCAAACATTTGGGCTATTGAAGAGCCCAGGTGCTCACAGCGACACCAGTGATGGGGCTGGTGACAAGGTCAGTGCCATCACATTAACAGCGAAATAGGAGAGGATGGAAGGATGGTGAGGAGAAAGGGAAGGGGAAGGGAAGGTGGAAAAGGTTGTTTACCTGAAGAACATCTTCCCGTGCATACAGTGCCTGGTGCAGCCAAGTTTTTGGTTCTTGCCTGGCACTCCTGGGTTCTACCACATTAAAAAAGAGTCAGGAAAAGGGTAGTCTCTCTGTGGCTGTTCCTCATGCTTCCCGGGTATGGTAACACTAGCTACTGCTGGCCTGTCACTCAGAAAACGTGCTCAGTGTTGATCCCAGTATTTACCAGCATCTTTCAGAGTTTGGAAATGACCATATTCCAACGTGCATTCAATGCCTGGCCTCCTTGTTCCTTACAAGGCAGAGTTTTGATTATTGTTCTATTTTCTTTTTTTGGTAAATGCTACAGTGCTTTGCTGCCTGCCGCTTCCAATCTCCTCCTAACGTCCCTGCAATCTCCTTGGCAGTGACTGTAATTTACTGTGAATTAACCTAGTCAACAGGGAGCTCCTAATGGCCATTCTACAGGTTCGCAGATTATCTTAAGCAACTGATATTTAGTGCAGAAAGAAGGAAAACTTCTAAAAGATTTAGTAAATGTCTTGAAAAGTCTATTGCAGAGCTTGGGGCTTTTTTTTTTTCCTTTTTTTTCCCCCCACTGCTGCTTGGCTTTACCCGCTCCAGGTAGAGACCAGTCTAGGCACATACCAAATCCTTGTGGAGAAAGGAGCGTGGAGAGAAAATGGAGGGAAGTGAACGTGCCAGAGCGGAGGAAAGATGCCAGTTCGTCTCTCGCAGAGCGTGGCAGCACAAAGAGGAGGTATATGTTGCCTACTGAGGCTCCCCCTGCACAAAGATGCCTTGTTGTTCTTTATCTTGCTCATGTTACTTAACAGCAGGGCTGGTTTGTACAAACCCAGATTAGAGCAGATAAGAAAATGAAGCTCTGAATTATTCAGCGGAGGAGGGAGGACGTGGCTGGGGTTCCTGGATAAAGCTATGGCCTCCAATGGAGCTGCCTGTCCCTTGGGTTTTATATCTAAATCTATTTGCTCTGCTTAAACCTGTTTTCTGGTTGTGGAAGAATTAAGATGATGATTTATTTTTTTTACAAAGAGGCCCCTTTCATAGCAGCTGCAGAAAATGGGAGTAAAAAGGACCTCACGAGATCTGCTGGTCCATCCTCCTACCCCAGCAGGGTTTGTTAGAGCTGGATCTCTCCCAGCAGACACGTACCCACACCAGAAACTCCCCAGGCAAGGTGAGCGGTGCCAATGTGTCCCTCTGGTGTTTCCCCTTCTGAGGCTCGTGGCCCTGAGCCCCCTGTCAAAGCCCCCTTAAATCCTTTTCTGTTGGACCTCCCAGGCCTCCCAAACCCTGTTTTGGGAGCTGCTGTAGTTCAGGGAAAACACTTGCTGCTCATCCCTTGTTTTAGTTAGGTTGGAGACTATTTGTTCAGTACATCTCGGAGCTGGGTTTGGCAGGGCAGCAGGAAAGACAGGGGGTTTGGACAACACTTGCCCAGAAGAGGGTCTTTCATCTCTTGTATGTCTCTGCTGGTGCTTCGGAAAGAGAGGCAGCGATGCAGAATAGACTGGGGGGTTCTCCTCTTTGCTTTGCTGCTCTTGGTCCCCCCCCAGTCAGTGTGGGATAATTACTGTTGTGGTGCCAAACCAGAGCACTCTCTGCAATAGCTAATTACCAGCACTGCTGCTTTCTCTGGGGGCTGCTGCTCTATGAGTCTTCCCAAACAGTAAGCACGACTTCTTCCATCTCCACACTAGTTAGGCAACACGGTGATTGTAGGTGTCCTGATCTCTCAGAGAAGCCTTTCCTGCTCCTAGGACTGGGAACATCATCTACAAGCCCCGTACGGCCACGGCAGACAAAGCTTTCAACTGTTGTTTTCACTGCTGTTATTTTACATGGGGTAGCTTGGATTGCCTGGATTACTTTTAATACGACTACACCCATCTAGGGAGGAACAGAAATCCAGAGACAACAGAGACCTGCTGCTGCTGTGCTTGCTGGCAGGGTGTAATTACTTCATAAGTTTCCTTTGCTCACAAAGCTGACTTAAGAGATTCCTGCTCTCGTACCACATTTTGCAGCCCCCTCACTGATTGTAGGGCTGTGCTGTGCGTTGATAAGAAGATGGAGGTTAGCTTCTCCAGCCCTTTTCTGGAAGGATTATTTTTAACCTGTGTCTTTTTATTTGTTGCTGAACGCACCATATTGTGCAACTACCCCTTCAATAGCAAGGGAATCGATTCTGGTCCCGGTCAGATGAAAGGGTGTTCAGTGCTTTGATGCTTCTTCGGATGCTAAATGCTGGACTGGCACCCCTGTTCAGAAATGCTGTGCCAGGGGCAGAAAGGGACAGTCCTGATCGCCTGTCCCTCAGCTGTACTTTCCGCTGCTCGTGCGCGAAGCTCATCGCCCATCTTGGGCTACGACCTTAACCGATCTCCCCAGCTGCAGAATGACTGACCTAGCAGAGACCTGACCAAGAAACCTGCCTGTGGAAATTTGAGGCTTTTTGGCAAGTAACCATAGTGCTCATGCAATTTAGGATGTACTTTTAGGGGCATGGTTAAACATTACCCAAGTTCATTGCTTTTGGACTCTCGATGCTTCCTTTAAAAGGAAGGATCAGTCCCACCTTCCTGGCATGCAGTGCCATCTTTCTTACACTGCTGTGACTGTTTCCCTCCAGGAGCAGCCGCCCTTCCCTTTTCAGCACAGCGACCGATTCCTGTACCCAGGTTTGTTGAAGTCCCTTTAGGATCAGAGACAGTTACAATGTCTGAAACTCTTGTTATTACAGAGGCAGCCCCCAGCAAAGCCTGATATTCCTCAGACTCCCTCCAATTCAAAGTTTACTGTATGGCCTCCAAATTCCTGTGTGAGGAAACTGCTCTCAGCACCATCATCCATCTCCTTTTTGACATTGGAAGTCAGGCCAGGGCTTAATGGGTTGAAACACAATTCCTGCTCTCCAGCATCAGCTCTTCAGGGCCTGTTAGAGCCCTCAATCCACACATTGGAAAAGCATTGGCTTTCACTGCTTTTTTTCTTCCTCATCAGACACAAATTAATGACCTTCAAGCAGTGCAGTGATACCGCCTTGAGCCCCCTACTCAGCCAAGCCACTTTGCTCTCAGGTGCAGAGCGCATCGGATACAAACATTTTTGAGGTTCCTGGGGGATATCATGTTTGCCAGGAGCCAGGCTCTGAGCTCTCCCTAAGCACTCTGGCTGAATTACCCCATTGATTAATAGTACAACTTGCGGTCCTCTTGTTCCTTGCAAATAGGAGCTTGAGCCCCCGCCATTTAACAGGAGCGTGGGATATGCGAAAAGCTGAAATGTCAGCACATCACAGCAGCCATTAATCATAAAGCTGCGATAAAAAAAAAAAATAAGCAAACAAGAAAAAGGAATTATCAGAAATATCAAGGAGCCAATTTAATTGAGGCAAATACATGCGTGGCGGCTGCTTTTTAACTTTACCCACATCTCAATTAGACAGGGTTGGAGTTCTCTTTGTTTCTGCTTTTGAAAAGTCTAAAACTCCGCAGGTTTGATCAATGGCGAGGGACAGAGAGGAAATGAGCAGGAGACGAAAGGGCCGAGTTTCCCTAGAAGCTGTCATGGTAATTTATGGCCCTGGCTGATAAAACTTTTAACCAGTCAAATATGAGCTAGGAAACAGTGAAAGCAAAGCAAGACTTGGAGGAATGATCCCAACCAGAGAAGTCTTCTGAGAAGCACAACCTGGCATGAGCAGCTGCTTGCCTGGGAGCTCGGGAAGAGTCACTCTTGACTCCTGCTCATCCCTTGGCTCACTGCAGACAGGTCTTGCTCTGGAAGAGCCAAGTGCTGTGATTTTTTTTTTGTCAGGTCTGCTTCAGCTGGTGACAGCAATCTTTCTGCTTGGGATTTGTTGGCCAAGGTGGCTGGAGGGAGATGTGACCCATCTCAGCAAGAGGAAGTTATAGGAGGAAGACAAGCACATGGCGTCACTCAGGGCTGTGCTTCTGGCCTGTCCTACAAAGTAAGCAGCACCGATCTGCATCAGCACCCCACTAGGGGAAATGTAGCTGCTGTGGGAAATGGCACTGGTATTTTGGTGTGTCTGTGTTTGCAGGGAACAGCCACTCTGCCCTTTGAATCTATGCTCAACAAAAGAGTCAGCAAGACCTGGAGGAACTGTACAGCTAGTGATATCTTTAATCCCTGGCAAATGCCACAGCTTTTCTCCCTAGGACAAAGAGTACCAGTGTCCTGGACCAATTCTAACTCACTCACTTCATTTAGCTGTTTTCACATGTTCTGGCTGGAAAATGTGCAGTGCTCGAATAGCTGCTGAACTGTGTCTGACCTCTCTCTTTGAAGAGAATTGTGTGATGGTGAGGAGCAATGGATGTTCGCAGAACAAGAAGACCACCAGTTGGACACCAGGAAGCTGCTTCTGTAGGGGGAGCCTGAAGCCAACTATCAATTTGTTTTGAAGCAGAAATCCATGAGAGGAGAGAGTTAATGGGGTCTCCTCGTTTGTTACGTACACCATTGACATTCACATGGTCCTGTCTTTCACCCCAAATGCTGTGCCCCCAGTGACAGTAACTCTGTGGTGAGAGGACATTAGTGCAAAGCATTGGCCAGTGTGTTTGCACTTTGCACATCTCTTTAATGCACCGGAGACCTCAGACAAAGCCTCCTTTTTGGCTGGAGGCTGCCTCCTACAAACTTCATGTCTTTTCACCCTTGCTGGGTTGGGAAACTCCCTTCTCCCCTCTTTTCTCTTTCAACATCCCAGAAACACGTACCTGACTTTTTCACGATGCTCCAAGGGAAGGGCAATCATCAGGTGAAAGCTGATTCCACTTTGCCCACCTACTGGTTTTCCCAGCATTTTCAGAGTCCCACAGGGAACTAGATGGGCAGGAGGTACCACAACCAGAGCAAAGGCACAAGGATCAGAAAGGTTGTCCCTCCTCCAGTCCTCAAAGCACCTCTGTGGGGGGGTTTGGGACATGCCAGCATTCAGCCACTGGCCTGGTGCAGGTCCCAGGGTTTCATTCAGCACAATTTCTTCAAGCTAGAAAGTTTCTCTGGAGCGCAGTGTGGGTCCGAGGGATAGGGCACTGCTACCCTCCTCTTCCCATATTAATTTCTTTGGAGGATAAATACATAGAGCAACTTGGGAGCCTTTGTGGATCTTGGTCATAAAACCAAAATGCCTCCTAGCTGTGCTGGTCCATCCGTCAGCAGTGAGAGGAGAGGCTGCATAGACACCCTGACAGAAAAAGATGGTTTTTATGGAGGCTGACAGTTGTTAGGGAAACCTGTTGCTGTGCAGTTGCTGTTCTCTGACTCTTGGCAGCTGCCCTACCTCCTCCTCCTCCTCCAAGCCCAGGAGTCACAGCTATCACTTTGCACCCATAGATGTAGCAGAGGAGGTCATAGGGGAGCGCTGCCCATGGCGGTGGCTACCTCCATGTAAGCTGGGTATACACCAAAACCACAGTCATCTTCCCAGTTTTAACAGGGGAGGTGATCAGCCTTGCTGCCTGTGGCATTTGTCAGGGGTTAAAAAAGTAGAACTATACCGTTGCTCGCAGTCCTGTTCATCTTACAACACGTTCTCTTTTCAGTTGGAAAAACACTGGCGTCCCTCCCCAAATTATCCAACATTTGAGCTGACATTTGATCCAACACAGTTAATACATAAATCCTAGCATGACTGGCAGCTACAGATGGGTGAACCAAGAAATTGCTTGACATATTTGCTTACACTGCGTATGAAACTGGTTATCTTGTACAGGAAGGATAACTCTAAATTATCAATAATCCACTGGATCTTGGCGGTACTCGAAACAAATTTGAAAAGATTTGCCAAAACTCAGGGATATCCATGCGTATATACATACAGATTTATACATATATACAGTGTCACGGAAGGTATTACCTGCATGCTGCCTATTTCTCTCGCAAGCCTAGACCCACATTAATTCAGCCATGTGTGACCTCTTTGAGCATTCATATCCCTGAGAGCTATCCACAGCCATGAGCTGGTAGAGGGTTATTTCTCAAACGCGCCTGTCAAGGTCACGTTTCCCTCCCTGCCCTCCTACTTCCCTCCCTCCTCGACCGTGGGATTTCTCATTCTCTCCCCCTTCTCAGGTACCTTGCTCAAACCCTTGGCGGGGCCAGTGCTGTTCTGTGCTGTAGAGGAACATTTTGGACCTGATTCTCATTTACACTACAACAGATTTTACAGCACTTTGGCAGTGGAAAGAAACCATGAGATGAATATAGATCACTCCAATTTAAAGCTTCTTTATATTATATAAGGGAACACCATGAAAATGGAAATTGGGTCCCCTATTTTTAAAGCCTGTCAGCAGGTGTCTATAAAACTAGGAAAGATACTTTTATTGCCTGGGCAATGGGAAATTATTTCCTTCCCTGCGTTCCTCTTGGTTGTGCTGTGGGCCAGGTAAGGAGCAAAGTGCCCCAAAAGAGACCTCTGAGTGGCAAATTTCAGGGCAAGCCTGGATGCTACCTACCTGTCAGAGGATGGGATCCATGTTTAGGGGATGTTAGTGGGCTCAGTCCTGATGGGAAAGGCAGGTGCAGTAGCCATGATTTGCACCCAATGTCCACCAGCCTTTCCACGTGGGCAAGGACGGGCCAGGCCAAGGAAAGAGCTGATTCACTGCTACAGCTCATCACATCTTGGCTTTTCTGATCACCCCCATCCCCACTTCCCATCCCTGCTGACTACCATGCAGCATGTGGTGCCAGCAGCTGCGGCTGCCCAGAAGTGAAGCATCTCCACCAAGCATCCCCCCCTCACTGGCAGCGATCCCCAGGGACTAGCACACTGATGCTCTGCAGTGTGGTGGTGGCAGGCTGTGGAGTCAACTCTGCTCCGCAGGACAGGCCCCCTCCACTTTGCCTCGCTGTCCTCTCTCTCCCTCTGAAACAGGATTTCTGCTGTCCCTCCTTGTTCAGTGGCCTTTGCTGACTGTCCTCTGGATTTTATTAACCCAAGCACTGAAGCGAACCTGGGAAAGCTGCATGGCAGTGAGGGCTATCTGACTGCCTCGTTGCTCCCTGCAGGAACCTGAATGTGACCCATGAGTACTGTTCCCCTCTTGGGGGGATGGAGATTTATTTTGTTCTTCATGTCTCTGGTAGTGGGAAGTCTGGGCTTGGAGACTGATTTCCTGTAGCTCCTCAGTGAAGGGTGTAGGGCAAACTGCAGGGGAAGAGGTCTTCATCCACCTCCATCCAGCGCTGCTCCCAGCGGCGTGTGTGGGTTTCTGTATGTGGGGCTGACTCAGGGACTGGAGGGCAATTCGTGCAGCCCATAAACAGAGCGAGCTGATAGAGAATGTGACAGGTGGACAGAGATGCAGAGGATGGGAAACTGCTAACCCGAACAAGGCCAATAATCTGTTTCCTAAAGTTGCGGGTGCCATCATGGGCGAGGAGCAGGGAGAAATAATTTAAACCATTCAATGACATTGCTGTGTCTTCACTTAAGGGAAGGAAAAAAGTGAGCTTTCTGGTACAGAGAGCTCTGTGAAACCCCTCCAGCATGCAGGAAGGTGGTGAAGCAAAGCAAAGAACAGCTGGAAATGTGATAGGAGATCAACTATGTGGCAATGCCATGATATTGCTAGATGGCTTGCTTTTACCTGCAATACTGTACTCAGCCTTGGAGATCTGTCTAGAAAAGGTGTAGGAGAAGTAAAAGGAACTGGCAACCAGACAGAAAAAACTTGGGAAGGGGGTGGAAAATACTGGATCTTTTTATTAAACAGAGGACATAAATAACAAGGGACATGGTAGACGAGTAAAACAATAGATCGGTTAGACAAGGTATACTGGATGCTCTTAATTACTTTCTTTCTCAGAGATGAGTCATGACATTGAAAAACTGCACATAAAAAGCTAGAAGATTATTTTTGTGTAATACATAGCTCCAGGTCTGTGGAACTCCTTGCTGTCAGAAATTAATGTGTCCAAAAACCAGAATGGGACCAAAATAAAAAATTAAGCATGAATATGGATAATGGAAATACCCTTAATTTTATAAGATGAACTATCAATCCCCATGCTTCATGGCAGAAGCCAGTTTCTATGAGATGGGTGGTGGAGGAAGTTTCCCCCAGGGACACTTGCTTTTATAAATTTATGTTGCAGAGTTTTTTTCATTGTCCTCTGGAAGTCCCGGTAAGGATGAGACCACAGCACCAGTTCAAGGTCCTGCTCATCCCCATGTTTCAAGTCAGAGGCCCAAGTGTGAGAGTCTCCAGAGCCCATGGTGACAGATCCAGATCCATCCTTCCTTCCTTCCTTCCTTTCCTCCTTCCTTCCTTCCTTCCTTCCTTCCTTCCTTCCTTCCTTCCTTCCTTCCTTCCTTCCTCTGGATTTCCCAGCTGGACAGGGGACTCTGCACACACCGGCCATGCAAGCAGAGGAAGGTGTCTCCCAGTCATGATGATGAATAGCCATAGGTGCAATCACTTTGGCAACTCCAAGCTCATCCCTCTACCATTAACAAGGTAGTTACCCCTCACCTAGGACATGACTGGTGGGCAGCGCAAAGCAGGATTTGGCCTGCGTAATGTAACATTTATTCCACAGGCTTTGAGCTTGTGCAGACCTTGTGGGGGCTACCATAGGGGAGTGCAGTGCCCTCTCTGTTATGCTGAGGCTGTCAAGAATCCACTCAAGCGATGTAGTCAAGTTTATTGGAAAATCAGTGGAGGAAATCAGCTCGTGGATCGTCTTTAAAGGCAGATGAGCCTCATTCCCCTTCTCCCTCTTCTACTGTTGGAAAAGGAAACTGGCAGCGCTGGGGGCTGGGGCAAGGGTCCATTTCCCGGTCGGGCTGCTGACTTGCAAGCAAGCCTGTCCTCCTGTCCTCCCCTTGGGCTCCCCATCTGTGGAGCAGAGATATTTACTTGCCAGTGAGCGCAGTTCTCCGAGCGAAAAAAGCTGTCGAGCCATGGAGCTCATGCCCCTGATTCTGGGCGAGCAGGCAGGTGGCAGCTGGCCAGCAAACTTACAGAGACCGCTGGAAATGGCCCAGCCCAAAAGCCTGACTGGCTGCAGGCTGAAGTCTTCACAGCTCTCGACTGGAGGTTAGAGGAGCCGAATTACTGTAAAAGCCAGGACCAGTGTCTAGCGCAGTGCCTCCAAAACCTCCAGGGCTTCTTCTGGGAATAGCTGCATGGGCAGACCTGCCGGGTGCCCTGCAAAGCCATGGACGGTGCAGCAGTTTGGGCTGGGGTCCACATCCGTGGCCAGGGTCCGACATCCCAGCCCTGAGCTGGGGAGGGACCTCCCCGGCCAAAGGCAGTGGCCACGGCTCTCCCCTCCTCCTGCAGCAGCATAGCATCACGGCTTGGACGGAGTCGCTCCTGATGTCCCCCTCCAGCACCAAGAGGGCGAGCGGGGCTACTGGGGGGCTGCCCTCATCCAAGAGGCCGAGGCGAGCAGCAAGCGGGCATGTAGTGCGCCGTGCCTGGCCTGACCAGGGTTATTGCGGAGCGGTGGGCGGTTATTATTCCATCACCTGCGTGGCTCCAGCTCAGTGGCTCATTAGCAGGTAGGATATATTAGTAACTGTCAAACAATTAGAGAGCTACCTTGTTGGGTGAATGGATGAAAACATATTAACTCCCACAAAAGGGGGAGAGGCAGTGATTAGCTGGTGAGATGACAATATGAAATGTTAGAGGCACAGACAGTAAGCACAACTGTTCATTATTATATTAACAGCTTTAATTTTCTGCCTTTAAACACCAGTTTCCTGTCAGTTCAATTAGATTGTGTGTGTGTGTTTAATTTAGATCAATATACTGCTGCGTCTGGAGTTTTGCTCACGCATCCTCTGCAAGGCAAGAAGCGGACCAGCCAGCAGGAGCATCTTTTCTTATTGTCCTTGAGGTGAAAGGCAGTTTGTGAAGAGGGTATTTAGGTGATGCATGTCCCCATGTTAGGTGAGTGTAACCTGCAGTGACTTGTGAAATTCCCGCAGAGTAGGGTGGAGAAGAGGTGACGGCACAGGAAGATCTTGAAGAGGCAGCCAGAATAAACAGCACATTGTAATATTTTTAGCAAATTATCTTATAGACCGCAGAAAATAAAGGGAGGAAGAGGGGGCGGGAAACAGAGTCTCATGCCAGGAATGACTGAAGGCCTGATTCTGATCGTGGTGACACCACTCTGAGTCTGAAGTTGCTCAGATGATGTTAATGCTGCCTTGATGCCTGCAAAAGTGAGATCAGGATTTGGGCTGGATGCTCAGTGCCAGAGAACAGCGCATTTAGGAATGGAATTTCCCTGGTTTCTCCTGTATGAGCAAGTAACAGTATATTGACCTGCTAGGCAAGAGGCAGGGAAGCCCAAGAGAGCAGGGCTTCCTGCACTGATTTCAACCTGGATTTGCCTAATGTCAAGGGATTTTCACCTTGCCTGGTGCCGAGTCCCTGCATGTCTCTCCTGCTCATCCTTCCTGCTCTGCAGACACAAGAGTGCCCTTTCTGGTTACTGGGGCAGGATGATACACAGCTTTCACCAGTATTTGAACCTTGCTGAGTGCTCATGACAGGGCGACACTAAAACAGAGACTCCTGTGCACTTTACCCCTCTTTCAGATTTGGCCCAGGATTTCTGTACCTAGTTGCTCTGTACATTACTCAGGGTATTTTTCTCCTGCTGAAGTCAATGGGCTAATACAGTATGACTCAAGAAGCTTTCTTTTGTGTAGCTAGTCACGTTCTTTTGCTTTATTGCCCTTTATAGCTCTGATCTCTGCAAGATCTTCCTCATCCTGCTGATACTCCTGGATCATCAAGTTTTCTCCGTGAGCTCAAATGTTTTACATTGGTTTCTCATCTACTTTAGTCCCGGCCCCTGGAAGCTCTGCTGCTCCATCCTCATCTCCTGGACAGGGAGGAAACTCTCTGCTGTGGGGGGACTCTGACCTCCAAGCCCTCCATTTCCGACCCAGTCTGCTGTCCCCACCCTGGAGAGAGGGATGAACCTCTGAGGAGAGATTCCTTTCCCCTCCTTCCTGATTCTCTTAGAAGAGGCTTCCAGGCATAAGAGGAGATGGTGTCCTGTCAGCCATGCATCTCCAAGAAGTCCAGCGTGAGAATAATTGAACAAGGGATCCCAGACCAGGGGAGGTGGGAAAGGGTGACCCACTAACCTTGCCAGGAAACATGAGCAACACTGCTGCAGCACCCTCCCTGGCACATAGCACATACCGAGGGGATGCCAGAAAGACTTTGCCTGCCATGGAGGTGTGCAGAAATGGCAGCGCTGGGGCTGGCACTTGCCCAGCAACTCCAGGCAAATGTGGCAAGGAGTGCAAGCAGGAGCCCCAGTGCTTGAGGCTGAGTACCAAAACCTGGATGTTGGGCCTAAGATGAAAGCCTGGGGTCCCTAGAAATGTAATAGCCATCATGCATTATGGAGCACAGGAACTGTCATGTTAGATTAAACAAATGGTTCGTCTAGCTCAGAGCTAGACTCCCTGGCACTGGTCAGCAGCACAAATTCAGTCTGCAGAAATGGCCAGAACAAAGTGCTGGGCCAGTATCCAGAGCTGGGCAGTGATCTGATTTTCAGTTTCTGAATATTTGGTTGATATTCTGATGTCATATATCATCTAAAAAGCTCTTCCTTATTCCCACCTCTAGGACCTACAACTCCTCCTCCTCCATTTCCCTGAGATATCAGCAATTATGAGGAAATATAAGCACCTGAAGGCTGCATCAGAAGGAAGAGCCAAGAGGCTGATAACACTCTCTGCTCAGGGAGTGGTGTTTGGTGCCAGCTTTTACCTGACTTATGGTGGAGCTGACTTTCCTTACTATCCAGTTTAGGGAAATTTAGATGCAGGGTTTAATCTCCCATCTCTTCTTCCTATAACACGCAAGATCGTAGGTAAAAAATCTCCCTGGATGTCTAGGCATCCCCCCTGCCCTGCCCTGAAGCTCTGGCTGGACAGTAATTCCTACAGCAAGCTGCTCCCCGAATTTCTTTGATGGTAGGCTCCTCCCTTCCCTTTCAAAGTTAACAAAGTACCTGAGCCTGCACATGTGTTAATTTCCCATCTGGAGCATAGCCCTTTCCGCTTTCCAGGCTGGAGCATAAACATTACAAATGAAATCTCCAATGGGTAAAGAATGAACAATCACTTTCTTAATTTTTTTTTTTTAAAGGCACTTTAGGGCTTTTATCAGCAAAGCATCGTGTCCATTAAGAAACAAATTAAGTCATTCTGCAGGCAAGCTAAGTGCTGTTCCCATGCCAGAATTAATACTGCCTCTTTCCACCGGGGCTGTTTAAGGGTCCCTCCCCCATGCCCTGGGATTACAGCTACTTTTAGTTCGTAGAGGGAGGATTAATCAGTGGAGCTCCTTTGCAGAGCTCCTGAAATAGAAATCACAAATCAGGGAGACTGGGAAGGAGCCTGGGAAGTGACAAATGTGAAATTATGTTGCACTTTGTTTGGTGTCTGTGCAGGGAAGATGACTGCAGTGACTTAGAGGTACTCGCCTGATGCGGGGTGCAGCTAGTTCCTTTGGAAGGAGACCTAGAGTTGGGGGCAAAGGAAAGGCAGGGCAGGGAGGGCGGAGGGACCGCTGCGAACTTCAGCACCCAAACAAGGAGTTGCGAGACTTGACAGGGCTGTGTGTAGGAGGAGATAGGGGCAATAGCTGAAATCACCACATTGTTCTCTGCCATCAGGAGTGGAGATCCTAATGCTGGTGTGAGACCAGAAGCTGAAACTTCCACTTTCTTTCAGGGCTTTCTTGACACAGTGCCCCAAATCAAACTTTTCTAGATTCCTTTTCCTCAAACCCGTAGATGCTGATTCTCAGTCTGTCCCATGAAGTGTAAGACCAGAGTGTAGGATGGTCTGCCTACTACTGTAGGCAGTATTACCTGCCTACACTTGGACCCATTTAACTTTGTCAGAAGGTTTTCAGTATTTCATCCCCAGTCCATCCCCTGGTGATGTTGCAGCTGTCCAGATGTAATACAGGTGTGCAGAGAAGGAAGAATTAATGCAGTTAATTTTCATGTAAGCGGTACCGTTATAAGTCCCTTTATACCAGTTAAAGTGTGACTGTGGAGGAGGAGGGAATACTACTTTAATTACATTGGCTTTGAAGCTAATATAGTTAAGTCAGTATGAAAAATTACGCGCAGATTATCCCTAAGGGTCTAAATTGAAACAATTCCTGTTGAAGAAAAAGTCTAATAGAGAAAACCATTGACAAAATGGTGTAAAAAAGGATAAATCTTCTCCCAGCTTCCCACTCAGCACATTTTGCCCAGCTAAAACTGTTGTATGTGGCTATGCTGTGGGGCTGAACGTCTCCGGTGATAGCTTAGCTGAAGGGAAGACAGCTTGACAGAGCCTATCTGGGAACTTTATTTTGGTTCCCCTGGGGTATTACTTAAAGCAGGATGAGGTGATAGCCTGACCCCTAAAAGAAAAGGTGCACCATCTCTTTACAAAGATGCCTGAGGTTGCTAATTGGGACTCATGACACTGTCAAGAAAGTCAAACAATCACTGCTCATGATCTTTACCTGACCACATGTGGGGCTCCAGCATTTGCCCCTTTAGAGCATCAGAGGAGTTTTGCATTAGCTGTTGGGTTTCCCCGCAAACTTATGAACTTCTCTCAGAAAATCAGATCCAAAAAATATCCCAAAATGATTCTTAGTCCTTGTTTTTTTCAATGCAAAGTAGAAAAAAAAAATGGTGGGAATTGCCCTCAGTTTCTAACAGTCTCAACTGCTTATATCACCAGATGCATTAATTTAACCCCCTTGTCTGGGGCAAGAAGGTGTGTTTGAAACGCCTCCCTTCCCCCGGGGATGGTTTATGCACAGAACCAAAACAGCCCCAGGCGTGTGTCGATGGCCAGGCACAATTCCACCCTGAGTCTAAGTGCAGTAAAGAGCAGATGCTCTTCCTAGCTTTGGCTGTCAGGGGACTGCAGATATCCTGATGTGCTCTGCCAGCTGCATGACCCACATCCGTCCACGCTGGGTCGGCATGGAAAGCTGCAGCAGTCCCTGCCACCTCCCCTTGCCTGCAAATTACAGTGGAGTCTAGCTAGCAAAATCTTCAGTTGTGCATGGGGAAAGATGGCCTCTTTCTCCTCCCCTTTACCTCAACTATTTACAGCAGGTACTGAGTCACGGGCACATGTGATCCTAGATATAGACTCTCTTGCGCAAAACTCATGGCACAAATACAGAAGCTTCATTATTTTCTTTGCACTGTCTCCGTTTTAGGCAGCTGAGTTTTTTTAAACTGTGCACCTTGAGGCTGGTACCTTCTGCATGTCGCTCCAGGGAGACCTGAGTGTACCACGCCTCAGAGCTGCCCTGCTTTTGACCATTTTTACCTTGCGGTGAGGGATGCTCTTCTGCCACAGGAGCTTCAGAAAATGCTTCCCTCAGTCTCCAAGGCAGTCAAATATGGGGTCACGAGGGGAGGGCTTTCTTCCCAGCCTGCATGTGAAGATACTAATCAGGGGGCTGGTCCCCTGCTGCCAGGCCCACATGACCATCCTCTTACACTTCTTTTCAATCTGTTAGACAGCTGTCATCCAACTCAGACCCCAAATATCCATCTTACTTCTGAGGTGTCATCCTCGAAACAGCCTGTCATGCTGCTTTGGGCACTAGGGAAAACGACGCCACATCACAAGTCAGACACCAAACTCTCCCACCCCGGCAAGCCAGCACCAGTGTTTGACCTTTGAAGATTTGCTGCCTTTCTGCTTTGCAGCTGGGGACTTGGAGAAAGGGGTGAGAAGGGAAAGGGCAGGGAGAAGAGTGGCGCTGAAGCTCAGCTCAGCCAGCCGCTCTGTGGAGCTGCTTTTATTTAGGAGCCCCAAAGTATGGTTGTCGCTACGTCCTGCCCTCACTGGCGGGGGAACGTCTGCCTGCTTTTGTAAATAGCTGGAGGAACAGCAAATATTTATTTTTTCTGCTGTCTGAGAATGCAAAAAAGTCTTGATTTGATGTTCATTTCTTAAAAGGGTGATATTGGGGGAGGGCCCTTGTGGAAGTCAAACATGGAAAATATGAATTTCCATATGGGAATCTGAGCTCAAACATCAGATTGTACAGACAGGAGGAAAGACTGGTGGAAAGATGGCAAGGAAGAGAGTTAGAGGGGGGCAAGGAGGTGAATGCAGTGTCACAGTGTGTTGTACAGCTAATGATTATGAGCAGACAGATCACCAAGATCCCCATGATCTCCACTTCAGCATCTTAGGACACTGTGTGCAAAGAAGGAAATGACTGCGCAGAAAGGAGAAAGGAGCACCTCCGAAACACACAGCCCCATCCGAGAGTGTGGGCAGCGTGCCTCCCAATGGCTGGCACTGCCTGGAGATGAAGAGCCATAGAGCATATTGCCGTCCTACTGCAGAGACAGCAAGCTGGGGACTGTCCAGCTCTTTCCAGAGCATTCTCCAAACCTTATTACAGAACTACAGCCTCCAAACCAGCCTGACCATTTTGAATTTTGCATTGCAGGTGAGGGCTTAGAAACACTTCCCATTTCTGGCTCTGCTTCCTGACAAGTTCATGTCACTTCTTCTTCCTCTTCCACTCCTTCCCTACATCCCCCTTTGCAGCACTGTGGGGAGCTGCTGCGGGTGGAGAGCTTTTGAAAGCTCCCGGGTGATGCCATTCCTACCTACCGGAGAAGAGAGGAAAATCCCAACAGAGAAACAGCATCGTTTCTGAGGCCACAGGAAACAGCATCTCCTCATCGGCTCCCCACACTCAGCAGTGATGCATACCTGGGAGCACGAGGCATGTTTATTACCCACTATATGCACAATCTGGGAGATTTGTTCATGCCACAGCAAAAAGTGGGGTCAGGCCCAAGAGAATGGGAGCTGTGATCTATGGATGCATGCCCAGCTGCTGGGATTAGAGGTGCCTTGTCCTCAGCAACTTTAAGCAGAGAGTTCAAAGGCAGAGGTATGTGAGACACTAAAGCAGCCAACCTCCAGAGCAACTGGCTTCAGTTTGGCTGCCCTTGCAGGGAGTTTAAGGAGTCTTCTATCCAAATGTGCCAGGACAAAGGACCTGGGTTGGTTTGGCCGTTGATTAGAGTGGACTGGTGGTAGCAAAAAGACTATTTTAATTTTTATAATGCTATAAATATGCATGATGCTATGCTATTTAAAAATGTGGTAGAAGTTCTACAGAATTTGAAGCAAAGGTTTCCAGGAAAAGACCCCTGTTGGTACAAGTGCTGATCCTCATGGTCCAGAGCGAGTGCAGTGTGGGTTGTGCCTGATGGCTTCCTGGGAGGGAAGGTTGTGCTTCATAAGTAATATCAGTGATTTTTAAGGGAGCATTTGTTTGAAGACCAGCTGTACTTCGAATTAAAGTTGGAAAGATGCAGCACAGCAGCTGCAGGCTTGTGAAAGCAGTGTAGGCAAATACAGCTTTAAGTGAGGTTCGTAACCCTGAGTTCTGGCCTGCTGCTGGTGGTGGCCCCACTGGAGGTTTGAGTAGCCCAGGCACCTGGATCAGCCCCCACAGTCTTACACAGCCTTGGCTAAATAAAGGGACCTCATTGGCTCATTTTGCTGCTATATTGCTTGTTCCCATTTCAAGATCACCAATGACTATGTTAAATAATATTTATTTATTATTGTATCTCACTAATGGTGTTTTACCATAATGAAAATTGGCCATTCATTCCTCTTGATTTTCTTTTGCTTTGCAGCCTCGCTCTAGTTTATGATGTTTCTTTGCCTCTGGCTACTTAATTTTTGCAATTCTGTCTTAAGAAAGGCTTTGTCAAAAGTTCTGTAGGAATTCAATAGCCTGTAGCAACCAATTCTCCATTGCCTTTTTATCCAAAGAAGTCCAATAGACCAATGAAACGTGATTTTCCTGTGTTGAAAATTTGCTTGTTAGACCTTAACGTATCTCAGTCAGTGGCACTGTAATTATATTTTAAATTTTCATTACAAAACTTGTTTATCAGAGTAAGATGTATTGATTTGTATTTCCTGGGATGAGTAACCCTAGTGTTTCTGAAAATGGTAGACTTGATGTTTGCTATCTTCCAGCTAACTAATTTTATTGAGAGATTATGTATTTTCCTTCAAAACTTCTTTCTTAGGTGCCTTCAGAATTTTCTAACCTGGGCCGTCAGAGACTGGTGATTTACAGCTCTTTAATGTAATGCATTTATTCTAGCATCTTTTCTTTTGACATGTCAATTCCTGACAGTGTCTCATCGTTATGTGCAGGTTGTTAGCCTCACATATAATTAAGATTGTCCAGCATTTCCCATCATAAGATCTTATTTTTAGTTATGTAAGACCTCTTCTGGGCAGAGATTTTTCATGGTTACTCAGTCTTCCTTTTTGGGTTACATGTATTTGTGACTGTTTCATCCGAAATGATGTAGCAGTTTTCAAAAATGAAGCCAGAAAAAAAATATGTGTTTGTCCATGTTAAAAAATAAAGGTGACCTTTTTCTTTAAATGTTCTGTATCCAGCATGCTGTGGAAATAGGACTTGAAATTGAGCACTTGGGTGGTCTCTGAGTTGGGAATGTGCTCTTTGTCTCTTCATGAACCTGCCCCAAATCTGGCCTCCAAGAGCTGCAGTTTGCACGTGCCTACTGGAAATTACTTGGATTGTAGAAGCAATGTTCCCCCAAGAGTCCGTCTGTCCTGGACATGTTTGATGCCCCAGGCTATGCAGAATTTGCTGTACAAGGGCTGTAGCCATGTGGAACCAGCTTTCAGTGGCTGCTGGGGGAGCAGATTTGCACAGGAGCCTGGTGAGGGTTGGAGCTTCACCTGGGAGCTGGTAAGAGCAAGAGAGAGAGGGAAACTGGGCTGGGATCTGAAGAAGGGTGAAAGACTGAGACACGATGAGCAAAGAGACGGGCCTAGAAAATGGTCTGGGTGAGGGAAGTGGATCAGGGAGTCAGGCTGGGACTCGGATTGTGGAGACGGAGACTGTGTCTAGGTGATGGTGTGATCTCCCCCTCCTGGCCACCAGTGTGGCATTCATTTTGCATAGCTTTGTATGCTCTATTTCTGTTTACAGTCAGTGGCACTCATAGGGAACAATTCAGCTGACCTATATTAAGTGTCTGCTTAGGATGAATCATGCCCCAGGACTGCTGTGTTTTCTCTGCCTTGACTACAAAAGGCTCATCAGATGATTAGCTCAGACGGACACCTCTGCATTTGATCAGATGGGGCCTGGGCTCACAGCCTGCGGGAGGGACGTCAGCTGCCGAATCCCCTGGCTGTTTTAAGCCTTCAGAGGCTGATGAGAACGGGGGATCTGCCTGTATCGCAGAGCCCTGGGCCCACGCTGGCATGCAAACCCTCTGCAGGGTATCTGTCTCTCCCTGTCACAGTCCAACCCCCACAGCCCCTGGATGCAGTGCTGACTCCTTGGCCCTTCCATCCACCTCTTCCCCTGGGGTCGAGCGGGGCTGACTGGGTGAGGGTCTTGTGGGAGGCCAGTCCTCAGCGGCTGAGGCTGCATGGGTGAGGAGATAATGGTGGGACCTTGCAGGGACAGCGGCAACCCTTGGATGTGGGTTGAGGAGGATGTAGGGGAGCTGAGACTAACAGGACAGGGTGTCTTGGAGGCACTGATGGGAAGGGGCAGCAAGAACTGGTGTTGAGTCTGAGGAGAGGATCTGGCATGGGACACCAGCAAGGGCAGGGAGTATGGCTGGGAGCACAGGGACCAAGAAAGGGGAGAGGGGCACAGGAGATGAGGAACCCAACCATGCAGGCAGCAGAGCGAACACCAAGGAGAAAGGAAATACTGAAATGCTATTTATTAAGTTAGCGCTGCCTACCTTGTGCAGTGAATAAAACAGGGCCCTGGAGGGAAAACACTGTGTAGCCACATAGTTAACGCATAAGGGAGCAAACTAATGGTTGCCTGAAGATTCCTGCCTTTTCCTAATTTTTCAGTGCTTGACTTTGTACTGTCATTTTAATAAGTTTTGTTATGTGTCAGATGTATGTACTCTGCTATAATGTTTCTGCAATGAGTGACGTGCATCCTCATTTTCACCTTGTTGCATCTCACAATGTTTCTGTGTTTAATGCTTGGTCCAAAAAGCAGTTTATCCCTCCAGCCCTTTGCTGCTGTTCTACCAGCAGGTATGAGCTTGAAGGAAAATCCGAACCTCCGACCCTCCTGCCTAGAGGCAGGAACATTGCCCACTGAATTGCACTGTCACTTAGTGCCTTATGCTGGATGCAAATGCTCACGTGGTTTACAGAGCACACACTAGAGCAATAAAACACAGGCAAGGAAATCAAAGGCATATTTCTGCTCTGTTTTTGTATTACCAGTTGTGTTTAATGCAGTGCACTTAAAATGCCTCTAGAATACATTAGAGTGTTTTTGATGGTAAATTTAACTGCCAAACTATTGCCTGCCTCACTGGGATCCCTTCTCATCTTTGCATCCAGATACTCCTTGTCTCACTTCACCACTAACAGGAGAAGGGCAAAATGTGCCACCAGCCTAGCGAGAGCAAAGCCTGAGGAGTTTGGAGTCGTTCCTGGGTTGTTCAATATCACCCAGGAGACGAGGCTCTCGCCTGTGCAACAAACATCGCCAGGTTAACGCAGAAGGACTGACACTGACCTACTATTTTCTTCTTTTGGCAGACCTCTGAATCACACGGCGCAGAAGTCTGGGTTCATCTGGTGATTTGAGAACTAGCTGCCCTGATACCAAGCAAGGCTGGCCAGAAATAGAGATAAGAGACTGTCAATATCTGCTCTTCCCTTCATGCACACAAGAAGCCTGTGATGAATGTTTTAGACTCATATAACTATTGCCCAGGGGCCACCATTTTAAGGGAGGCGCCAAGGCTAGGGCTTAACCCCCAGTACAGCTTTTGCTGGAAATAAGCCTGCCCCAAAAATACCACAGACCAATAAAAATATTGCACAGAAATTCATTTTTAAAAAATCCCATGAAAGAAACATTCTTAAAAACAACAAAAAATCCCCTTTGGGGGCTTGCAACACAAATGTTACTCTGTTAGTGCACAAAATTCAGAGTAAACCTGACTAGAAACTGAAGTGAAAGCCAGGCGTCTGTTTTCATTGTCCATCAGAGAGAAATGCCAAGGAACAAGCAAACAGCAGAAAGTGAAAAGCAAATTGGATTCTGAAAAGCCTTGCAAGGATAAGCGTTTGAGGTATCCTCTATAAATCAGAGTACGCAATGTTTGGCACGCCAGCAACCATTCAGGTTAATTAGACTAAAGTCCTGTGCCATCAGCTGTGTGAATAACCGAAAATCACAACAGATGAGTGAATGGTACCCACAATGTCACAAGAGAAAAATACAAATGTGGATGCAATGGGACTGGTAGGATTTGCACTGTCACAGATAATAAAGATGACATCTGCATGCACTGGTCAATTGATTGCAGAGAAAGTGTTTCTCACCTGCACAGCGCTCCTGGGAGTCCCGGAGACCAACCCCTCCTGCATAAAGAAGCTTTTAGGCTGTACTGGGCACTTCTAGTCTGTGCTATGTATCATTAGCAGGTGCATCAGGAATTGCAAAGAAAAACTGTTCTACATGGTTTAAAACAGATCTGTGAGTGGCAGAGAGGGTCTGTCTATGGTAATGCAGAGAGGATGGCGTAATTCGGTGCCTCTCCGAGCGCCAGAGAGAGCTGAGCTGTGGCAGGGCTGCATACCAGATCTCGAGCATGGTGACTGTGCCAGGCTGTCCAGAGATCTGAGGTGGCAGGCTGGGTCTACCACAAGAGACGGGCATGTTACATGGAAGTCACTTAACCTGAGGATCTTCAGGAGCAATTCTGTTATAGCTAGCGATGAGGAAAGAAATAAAATTTAAAGAAGAAAGTGTCTTCTTGCAGTAAACAGAGTTTTAATCATCACGGAAGTGAGGCGGACAAAAGGACTGGATAGCTCAAGGAAATGGTCTGAACTGAGTCAAGCTCAGCAGTGATTAAAAGCTGCTACCACTTCATGGCAGTTCAGGGGATATCTGAGATGAGCCAATAGATCTCAGACCACAGGCATCAACATCGTTGTAGCACCACCTAATTGGCTCCCATGTTGGCAGTCGCAGCAGCGATGCCATGGTTTAAAGGGGTTGCAGGGAGTAAATCCACTGCTCTGGGTGAGGAACAACCTGGGGTGCTCTGGCAGAGCAGGGAATGGAGGCGTAGGCAAGCTTTGTTATGCCAGTGGCTTTATTTTTCTTGCTCTGAGGAGAAATAAAAGCTCCCAGCAATTCCAGCCATCAGCCCACTCCTGCTTGGAGAACTGAGATCTTTCCAATAAAAAAAGCCAACAGCAAGGCAAGAATTTGTAGCCCTGCTCGTCTAATTGCAAGGCTCTTCCCCAGCCCCATTAATTTCCTGTGAAACTGAGAAGTTTAGTCAGCATTAAATCTGGGAGTGTTGCCCTCCATTGGGGCTCTCTGTTATGCAGCAGACAGGCTTACATTTTTGCTGTGACAAATATTTTATTGACATTGATACAATATATACATTGCAAAAGAGCATTCAGAATAAAGTATTTCTCTATTTCAGTGGGGAGACATGTTTGCTATACAGATGGCTGGAGTAAATCTGGCCTCACAATTAAAATCTGTTTAGAGTTTGTAGCAAAGTGACTGATGGATTAGGCTCAGTGCTCCATCAATCCCCCCTCCCCATGCCTCTCTGTAGAACAACATTGATGGCAGGTCATAAATAGCCGTTTGTACAAAGTGCAGGAACTCTTTAAGTATCATTTTATAGCTAGTATATATATTCCAAGTGGCTGGCAAAATGCAAAGTGCTTGGGGTCTTTAAGTAGCAAGGGCAATAGACCATGGGTGGCAAGCAATACCTTTCTATTTGTACCAAGGATGCACTGTCATATAGGAATGGGATATTGTTAATATTCTGGTAAATCCCTTGTTTGCTGCACACACAAAATTCAGGTCCTTTCCTAAAGAGAGTGGGGCACTAAACAGGGTTTCCTGGCCACATTCCTGTCTGGTTAATTACAGTCTCGCTCTTTAAATCTCCCTAACACTTCAGATTAGTGCAGGTTTTCACTTTGCTTTTTGCCCTATACTCTTGCATAATTTTAGTGGACACCACTAAACAGCCGCTTTGTTCTTCTCCACAAGTTATTCATCTCAAGGCTGGGGGAAAATTACGTGTTACATAAAGACAGGCGGGCTCTACCAATTGTGAATTATTTCAGTGGTGCTTACCACTGCACTGGAAGGGGCCCATTGCTCATCAGACAATGTTAAAACTAAAAGCAGAATAGAAATGTAAAATAGTAAAGTAAAAACACTGCAGTAACAGTGGCCACATGCCATGGGCAGGGAGGGCTGGCAGAGGCATGGAGCAGAATCCTGATGCAGCCCCTTGTCTGACCAAGCAGAGGAGCATCCCGAGCAGCCCTGAGCAGGGACAGATGGCCTGGGCACCTCCCTTGCTGCAGCAGGACTGTTGTGTGTCTCCATGGGCCCCCCTCTAACTTAGCCTGTTCCTAAAGGCAAGCTTAGCCAAGAGGGTGCCTTTGCAGTGCCCCTGTAGTGTAGCGAGCTCAAGCACACGACCACAGGCTACTGCCCAGCCAGAGGTGGGTGCTAGCAGTGCATGTGTCCCCGTTGGTGGGACACAAGCCATGCTCCCAAGCTGCATTATCTTCTGCCCTGCTGTACAGAGACCATGGAGAGTCTCCTCAGCTGCCAGAGAGAAGAAGCCTGCAACAGAGGAGGTCAAGCCCCAAGGAAACCTCTCCTTTCAGGGCTCACTATGTAGAAGCAATGCTCACTTTGCTAGGAAATGTCCCTGCTCTCACCTGAGATGTAAAGCCAAGAGTAAATTTCCTAGTGATCAGAACGTGAATCACAAAATAAAGAGCTTTTCAAAAGTACCTACGAAGGAAGAGAGCATATTGGGCTGCAGGTACCAGCAACTCCTGTTGCCTCCTACCAGGATGGTACAGGAAGGAGAGCTTCAGAAGGAGGTTCTGGTTCAGATCCCATGGCTTTAGTGAGGCAATGATGTTCTTTCTGTTGAACACTAACTCTCTGGTGCTTCTGCATGGAAATGCATGGGTTCAGCTCACAAGCTCAGTGCTTCCAGGCATGTTGTCCCTGGATTTGCCCCTAAAGCCAAGCGTGACCTCTACAGCTTCCCCGTGGGGTAACCACTGTGGTGTCCAAGCTGAGAGAAAACTCCAGGGAAGTTCTGCATCTCATCCGTTCTGTGATTTCTGGCTTGAAGATTTCCACTGTTTTAAAAAGTAGTAGTGATAGTCCAACCACTTGTAGTTAAGAGGCAGAAATTACTAAACACTAGTGTAAATTAAAAAGAGGAGGACAAGTCCTTTTCCCACTCTGGAGTCCTGCCATTTATTAATTTTCTGTAATAGTGAGTAATATTTTCTTTGCGGCACAGAGAACAATTCTCCTCCCTGACCTGTTATGGCCTGACAACAGCAGCAAAGCTTAACTGAGGAATAAACAAGGAATTATTTATTTGTTCTTGGCTCAATTAATTCCTGGCTTGGACACTCAATGCAGAAATCAGGCTATTTTCACATGTGCATTGTAGTAAAATGGTGTCAGGCTGAGCCATGCCTGGCAGTGCCTTGTGCCTGCGAATTAGGAGGGAACCATTATATTTGGAAATAGATAGAATCCCGTTATGGCACTGGAAAATACATTCCCCTCACAACAGGATGCAGTAGCCTCCAACAGCCAAAAGCCCAGGAAACCCCATGCCAGGAAAACCCATCTGCTTTCCTAGGATGCCAGTCCAAGGCATAATCATGGTCGGTGTTAAAAACATATCTGCAGAAAAACATGGAAATTGAGTTTTAGGCCCTGTCACTTAATACTAGCCAAGCTCAACTTCTCAGGAGCACCCTGGAATCTGTCTCCAACAAATGCATCTCTTGAGGTATTAATATACCAGCTCACAATTTTTTTTAAAAGGATCGCTCTTTCTGTTGTTAGATGAACAATTCAAACACAGGCCTGGCTGAACACCTCCTTACACGCTTTGTTACAGAGAAGGCTGTAGAGATGACACACACGTGCCTGCAAATGTCTGCTGGCAAATACCTGTCTTGCACGGAGGAGGATGGGGAGCAGAGGGCTCCAGGGCTCCCATGATGGGTCTCAGTCACAGGCGCTCTTGCACGAAGCATCTGCATTTACTGCTATTACTTGATGTGAGAATGAAAATAATCAGCTTGCTGTGCTGGTTTCTCATCCTACCAGAGTCAGCTACATTCTAGGAAAAGGAATAAGTAAGAAAAAAGGAGGCAGGTCATGAAGGGACCAAGTATGAGGAGGGACTTGTACAAGGCCAGATTGAGAGGTCTTCCAACCAAAAGCTCACATGTATAGGATGCTGCGCATTCATCTGCTGCTTTGGTTAACAGAAAGCAGTTAGACAGTCAGATGCTGGTCACCTTTAATGCTGGTCCAAAACCATACAGCGAAGAAAAGGCTACACGACACTGACCTGTGGCCTCCCAGCTATCGTAGAGAGCTGAGTTAATGGGACCTCGTAGCCAAATGGTCTCAAACACAACAAGAGGCTTTGAAAGTTCCCTGTAACACACAAATATCCTATACAGGCACTTAGGTCCAACTTTGCTAAAAAACACATTAACAATGCTGGCAACTGTCTGGATGAGCCTTCTCACTTTCCATCGCTACTACTGAGGGAGCCAAAGCAGCCTTAGTAACAGTGGGAAATTTGGGCCAAAAAGGCCTTGGACTGTATTTGACATCAGGTATGTTGGTTCATTTTTTTCAGTTGATTGACACTAAAGGGACCAGAGCGAGGCTCACAATGGCATGTTGCTGCTGCTGCTGTTCATTTTGGGCTATTAGCATGAACAGAAACAGCCATTCCATGCTGATGCCACAAGATTTTCAGCCATCTGTAACATTTAAGCCCTTCTCAGTCCACTATGAAGAACAGCTCAGGGAAGACAGGTAGGGGAACAAATCCTTCAGCTCCTCTTAGTAGCTAGGAGAAGATGATAAAGCTTGGAAAGAGGGATTGCAGATGCTCTTCTCTCCTGTAATGCTTCACTTCTACGAATTCAGTGGGGCAGAAATCCAACTGAAAACCCCTCTTGCATCAGTAGTTGCTACTAGAAAGGTAATCTTCCCAGCTTACCAATACCCAAGAGCCAGAGCTCTAAGGGAGGAAGGACTCTTTATTCCATCTACTCAGAGGAGGAAATGACTCTTTGACTATTTCCATTTGTATGGATTCCCTACCCATAGTACTCTGTGTGACAGGGCAATTAAACACTATAACCTTGGATTTCAGATTTGTAGGATTCAAAATAATTTATTTTTAATTGCAGGAAACATTCATGTTTGGGGGCAACAGTTAATTAACTGCCCACTCACCATGTCTCCCTGGATGCAGGTAAAGGGACAGAACTGCTTCTAACTTGAAGCATATTGTGTTTACTCATGTCTTGCTGCTCACCTGGGAGTACCAAAACACTTGATTTCATTGATCTCGGTCCTTGCTTAGCTAAGCACTTTTAGCTTTTATCCTATAAGTATTTGCTGCAGAAGATATAAATCAAGGAATGCAGAGAGCCAACGTAGACTGAAAGGTTGAGAAGGACAGCTATTACAGAAGACTTTGGGGCAAAAGATGGTGGTCAGGGCACTATTAGAGCAGAAATGTCTTTGGTAAATCCTCCCTGTATGGATGTTAATTGAGGTGAATAATTAGCTGGATTAAGAGGGCGAAGGCAGGTGATTCTGTGGGGATTAGAGGAAGATCTGCAAAGGAATACCTGAGCTGATATGCCTAGCCATGAGTGGAGTTTGGTAGATGGGTGTCCAGACGCTATTCCCTATAGGAGATCCTCAACAGTAAGTGAGAAAGGAATTGGATGGGTTGACTCTGTCATCAGGGATCCTGGGAAGCTGGGGATTTAACTCTTTGCTGGCACTAGTATTCTGGATTTTCCTCAGATTGTCCATGTGTTCTTCCTCTGAGTAAGTTTTCCATCCTTGCACAGCTAATGCCAAGGGCCAATACATTTAGCTTTATGATCACCAGGATTGCAGTGAAAACTGGCTGCTTTTGGAGGCGCAGATTCACCACCAGCAGGAGGAGGAGGGCCTGGTGCCAGGCAAGCGCTGGCTGACAGCAATGGTTCCCTCCTCTTAGCGAAAGGTCCCAGAAGGCGTGACATGAGGAGGTTTTGTCTGGCCTCCAGGGCTGAAATTCTGGCCAGTCTCTCAACACTTGATACTTCAGGTGGTCAGAAAACATTATTGAAAATGTAGGAAATCTTGCTTTTTATTATCCTGCCGTTTTCAGTAATGACTGTGCAGTAGCCCTGGACAGAGACATATGGTTTACAGTAGAATATCCATCTCCATAGATTTCCTTTCCATGGTTATTTATCATATTTGTCCTGCTTTAGCAGCACAACCATCGGTTATACACAATGTAAAGGAAGAGGTAATAAAGTGCCAAGTGCTGTGCTCTTGTCTTGCCAGCATCAGGATTGCTAATGGGACCATCTGGCTCCAGGGCCCTGTTTATTGCAATGCTCACAAAGGGACACCTCAGGGTGAAGGGTAAAATCCCCTGCAATGGACAATTGTGAAACAGCAGGCCCAAGGCAGGATGGTGGCATTTCTGCCCCGAGCACTCCTGGCTCACGTGTGATATTACAGAAGATGTTACAGATCTGTTTTCCCCTTCTGCCCCTCAAAGATTTCATCATAGTGCCTCTTAACATTGATATCATCCACATTGCTGGTAGTTTATCATTCAGAGACTGCACATTGCCCTTAGAAATCCCGAGGCAAGGTATCACAAAACCAGCCCAGTTTTTCCATCTTCTACTACTCGTCAAGTGGTTCTTCCATCCCACTTGTTAAAAGGCCACTCAGCCCTTTTGTTTCTCCTCCAACAGTGTCCAATTCTTGCTTTCTCCAAGGAGCTCTCTTCCACTTTTTCCACACTGGGCTGGTCAGCAGACAAGCTTCACTGCTCGCCAGCCCTGGCTCTATGGCTCATCAAGGTTACAGGCAAACATCCCTGCTGCTCTCATAACTCTCTGTTTTCTCCAGGAAACTAACAGCATTTCTGGGAACCTCCTTTTTATGGGGGAAGATGAAGGGAGAAGGAGAAAAGGAGCATCTCAGCCTCTGTGTGACAGAGAAAGGCTGGCGGTATTTCTGCCTCTGCAGTGACATCTTTCAGGGCTAGAACACCAGAGCTGATGAAAACAAAAAAGTCTTTGTTTTAGTTTGTCCTTTATTTTTCCAGTGTTTTTTCCAGATTTCTTGAGAAACTACCTGTAGATATGTCGTGATCCTGGTGACCTTCTCATTTTGGTGCCACCAACGTCTGTTGTTCTTATAGCTCTTCTTCTGCTGTTCTTTCTTGTGTGTCCATACCCAGACCTTCCTATTCATCCTCCACTCAGACCAGTCTTACTGCTTCTGTCACAGTTCTCTACACTGCAGCCACTACACAGTTGTCCCTTGAACTCCACCGGGTGCCTGTCCTGTTATTCATGTCCTGGGGCAACCTTAGTCAGTGGTACAGCACCTGCTTTTACTCCAGTCTGTGACCTCCAGGCTTTCCTGCAGATAGATCCCTGTTATTGACTGTCCCATTTCTTTACTGTTCAGCCCTGAATCTTTCCAAAGCAGAGACTGCCATCATGATGGTATTCTGGTGTCTGTTAGTAGTGGTCAAGATGAGACCTGGCTCTAGCCAAGATCCATATATGCAGAAGTGAAAGGCATTAACCTCTCCTGGCCAGGTGCTGGCTCTCATTTCAGGCTTGGTTAGAGTTGCTGCTCCATCACTGGGTGGACTCTCAGATCGCTTCCCAGAGAGAAACAGCCAACAGGCTTTCCTCCCTGCCTCCCAGCTGCAATCTGCTGTTTATTTGGAAGGACAGAAGGAACCAATAAACTGACTGTATGAGAAGAGGCAAAAACCCAAAACACTATACAGCCTGCCTGAAACTAAAATTCTGGGTGGTTAAACTGGACTCTGGGAGAAACACTGGGGCACAAGACGAAAAAAGCAAAATCTACTGCCAAGGAGGGCAGAAGACTACAGGAGACATTTAGATAATAGGGGAAAAAACCCTAACCCTGGAAGCTGGAAAGAAAGGGAGAGAGACCACAACCTCTTTGATTCTGAAGATACTTCTGAAGATAAGGCTTACTTTTGCTGTGCATGTAAGGTCACTTCTCAGCTTTCTTTCTAAGCGTTCAGTTTTGTCCATTGGTGTTCCTCTGTGGACCATCAGTTGCAAGACCAAGGGGAACATTTGAGCACAGTCCTGGTCTTGGTAACGCAAGCATAAGAGCTGGAGTATTTCCACCAAATCTGGGAGAATTGCTCTGGCTTTACATCCATGCAAGTAAGACCAAAATCTTGCAGATGGAGACTTCATATAACAAATGGTTCCAGATTAAACTGTGAGTCAGATGCTAAGCAGGAGGCAGGTGTGACACACATCTGAGCAGTGGCTGACAGCCAGTCTTTAGGGGGAGAGGGTTTGTCTGCCAACAAAACTAAGAGCCTAAGGGAAGAGAGAAGACCAGAGTCCATTTTAGAGAGCTAAGAGATTTCTGGGAATGGGGATGGGCTGGGGTAAGCCCCAAAACAGAGTCTGAGAAAGAGGAGGAAGAGAAAAAAGTCCACCCAGGAAATCTGGGTGAGAGAGTAGTTAAGGAAACTTTGAGGCTAGAAAATAATAATTTTATTATATTTTATTTACCCCCAATCCACATCCCCCAAATCTATTGGAAAGCACCTTGTGACATCTCTCTCGCAGTATCACAAGAATGCTCTCGCTCTTTGCCTTCCAAACTGGGCTGAGTCATACCGAGGTCTAGACTTGCACCAAGCTGAAGGACATTCAGTTGATAGAGTCTGATTTATTGAGATGGAGATAAGGGAGGGAGACATTCACCACTGTACATATTGCCCGGCGATGGAGGAGTGAGAGAAGTCCCAGAGGCTTGGTTGCTAACAGACCTGTGCCCTTTTTTGTGTAGAGAAAACCTTGTTAGACAGCATTGGTGGGAGGAAACCACTCTTGACTAGAAAGGGGCTTTCCTTCAGGGTAGTAATGTGAGTTGTTTGTTAGCTGGAATTTCTGTTTCCCTCCGCCTGAGAACCTCCTCTCCTCCATGCAATGCTGGTATGGGAGGAAGCTGTTTTGTCATTTAAAAGAAAGAAACAGATGGAATATGTGGCAGTGTTAAAAAGCTCCAGCTTGTTGCCACGGTAACTGAGGGGGATATATTTTTTAATTATTTTAAATTCTTCATTGTCTTCATTAAAGGTAACAACGATAGCAGAGAATAAACAAAGTGATGCCCTGCTGTGCAAATCAGTCCCTCAATAAATAAAATTAAAGGAGTGCTCTGCATTGCAAATGCTGATACAGTCACCAGAAGGGTGGAAGGACTGCAGGTTATCTGAGGATGATGAATTATGCATGCTGGCACATTAAGAACACGGCAGCGTCATTTGGTACCTCTGCCCTATAACTTCTGCTGGGTGAGTTTGGACAAGTCTGCTGGAGCACTGGACAAAGACCCAGCCTGCTTGCATGAGGAAATTGTCTGATCAGCCTGACGGGTCAGGAGGGAATCCTCCCAAACATTCATCATATGGAGCATTGGCCAAGCAAGCAGGTGCAGTAGTTGTTAGCTCCTTGTGAGCCGTTAACCACTGGCACTCTGGGATGGAGGATGTCTGACATCCTGAACTGATTGCCTGAGAAGTTATGCCTAGGTAAATGATGAGTGTCTTCCACCCAAGATATCTAACAAACTTCACCAACTTACTACACCTCATACATATTGGTAGCACTCTGCCCAGCACTGAAATTCAGTTAGCCCTGCTGTGAACTATAGCAGTCACTTTTCAGTTCATAGCTACACATCAGTTAAGAATATGAAGGGAAAAGGTACTCTTGGCCATCTGAGACAATAGGATAAATCCAGTCTGGACTGTAACTCTTCTGGCTTGGAATTTGGTCCGGGCACAGAAGTAACAACAGCACTGATACTAAACAGACTCAGCTGTGGTTTTTATGGGACATCTCATGTTAAAGAAAACATCTCAAGCTGCTTTGACACTACTTGTTGACTCAGCCAGAGTTAGGCAGGTGTGGTTAGGCATCGACAGATTAAAGAGGTAGTTACAAGGGGAAAGTGTTTAGGTGGTTGAGTGAAGAACAGGCCACCTATGGAAGGAAATCTTTTTCTCTTGATGAGCCCAAGGTCAGTGAAGAGAATGTCTGAACACAGCTCTAATTTGATCAAGAGATTACATTTCATGATAACAAGTTCATACACAGCAAAATCCCTGTTATTACTTCTTCTGACTGTGTCTGTTATTGCTGATGGAACAGATTAAAAATACATCCAAGCCTGGGGAGATTCTCCCTGGGGATGAGAGTGGGTAGAGGTCCTCCAGCTTTCCTGCCATTGCCCCCAGCCCTAGTCCTTTCCCAGACTTTCTGCATGCCCAAGCATCCAAGCGTGAGGGAGAGACAGCTCAGATGTGGGATTCGGGGCATAGGCAGCTGCTCCCTCCTCCCTCAGACAGCAGAAATGAATGTGGTCTAAATTTAACACCGCTTCTGTTCCCTGCATTTCCAGTGAAGTCTGAGTCTCCAGGGGCTGTGGAGTTGCCATCAGCAGGGACAGGACAGCAGCCCTAACTCTCCCCAGTCTGGGAGCCCTGGGTTTGCTGGGCAGCTCCAGGCACAAATTTCCTTAGTTAAATAAATGGACAAGGGAGTCCATGACCCTCTGTCTTTGGTGCATCTCCACTGGGACAAGAGTGAGTAAACATCAGTAAATGATCATCTTTTCCCCTCTGGAGATATCTCTGTATTGGCAGGACCAGGTTAATTATTAAGGCAGAAACAGTCTTTGGAAGATGAGAGTTATTTCTGAAATCATATAAGCAAGAATGAATCTCACGGTTTTTACTGGCTTTACTAGTAAGTGACCTGGCTCTTCCAAGTACAGGAATGAGACAGAGTTGTCCAAGGGTCCTCTCCAATCACTGTCTGGGTCCTACTTTATTTGCCCCATAAGTGGCCACTGCATGTTAAGCAGCCAGAAAGCAGCTCTAAGCAGTTCTCCTTTCTCCAGAGCCAGAAATGAGGAGGTATCTGCCTGCTCTGTTTCTCGTGACTACAAATGCACCGGCCAGCCAGACCATATCACTCTGGGAGTCCTCCTGATGCAAGGGGAATAGTATTATCCATTTTGATAGCTGTTCACATGTCATTTAATCCTGACTCTTTTAGTAGGTCTAAGTATAGCATTAAGCATAAGAGAAAGTAGGAAATATTATACAATAATCATTAGAGATAGAATACGATAGGAGTATAGGTAGTAGTTTCGCACGTATGAGTACCCATTACCAAGACAGCTTTTGTCAGCTCAGCATTAGGTAGGCTAAGTGGAAGTTAAATGTCCAGGAAATATTGGAGGTGTGAGACAAATGACTTGAGGCTTTCCACGGGCAAAAGGTCAGAAGAAATGGCCTCATTGCCAAGAAGCCAGTAGATATAATTTTTTACTTAAGTTATAACATAACTGAGGACATAGTTTAGATAAAGATAAGATGGTCTGATCGTAACTGTATTGCATTGTTCCTGATTTACTTGTGGTATCACATTGTAAGATTGCTAAATATATTTCTTTGTACATATTACAGGAAATCCTAGTCTCATAGAGGAGGTTCCTTCAACCCTTTCTTGCTAACGTCTGTGGGGTCACACAGTGTAGCTGGGTCCAGCTCTTCTGAATGATATAGTGTCAGTCCTCACACACAAATCTGCTGCTTCTCTCTTCTCCTTTAATCTAAAAATCCCTTTGATTTCCACCTGATACACATCAGTGCTGTGGTTTTCTGAGAACTGGCTCAAGGAGGGGAAACTTGTATCTGGGAAAGGATGCTTGGGTATGTCTCTATTTTATCCAGCTCATCCTTGCAGCGATAGCCCCAGTTACAGAGGGGGCATTTTCTCCACCTGCTGTACGTATCTTCTCACTCTTTTCTTCTAGCAAAAATGGCAGCAGGTCATGATCTGTTTACCTAGCCACTGGTGACAATCACAGCAAGGATCACTAGTCTCCCATGGCTGTTGTTGATAGCTTACAGTGGCCGGTAAAAAAACAATAGCGGTCTGTCAGATAAACAGAAATGTACCTTGAGAAAATACCCTCTGTTTTCCTGATTTGGGTTTTATGACCTGATGATCAAGTCACAGCTGCTGATGGGCCTATCACATAACTACTGATGTGCCCAGTGCAGATGTTACAATTGCTGGGATCAGGTGGCCCAGGTGAAGCTGTCAGGAGATGGTATCCCATCCTCCCAGCATCTTCAGGATTTCAGAAATATCCCCCCTTCACAGTGGGGAAAAAAAGGGAAAATTTTCAGTCTTTCATGTTTTTTGGTGAGACATGACAGGCTGGGAGCTGACGCTCAGAACAGCTCACGTGCAGGAGATTACAGCACTGATCAGGGATGAGTCGAACTGGGGTCTAGGTTTTCAAACTCAATTGGAGAGACCATGGTTTTGAAAGTTGGGCCCTTCCCATTGAGCACCACCTCGTGTTGAGCATTCTGAGCATCGTATATATTCCCTTGTACTGTCTCTCTCACATTTCTCTTAGAAATCCCACCTAGGAGCCAAAGAGACTGTTCCTGAGGCTGGGATGTTCTTCTGGAGATGTTCAGTTTTTCAGAATTAATAATTTGTTACAAAAAATTTTTGGAGTTGAAAAATTCCCACCTAGGCCTGGTTATGGGGATCCTCAGTGAGCACTATTCATCCCTCCAAAGCAAGGCTGACTTTGAACTTCGACACCGCTTTAGGAATTGGTCTTACTCCTGCAGGGAGGAGGAGATCACATCCTTTTCTTTCTGTGAAGTTAGTTTTAATGTTTTTCTTGTGCATGCATGTTTTATATGTATAAAACATGCATTATATATAAAAAATATATTATATATAAAAATATATTTTTTTATATATATGCATATGCTATATATATATATATGTATAAACACACAGAATCCACACTGAGCTTACCCTTCCCTGAGATCAGCATGTGGTTCCTCTGTTTCAGCATTCCCCTGGAGCAATGAAATAAGCTCTAGGGACAAAGATAGATTAGTCTTTGTATAAATGTTTTTCCTGGTCCTCATTTCCAGGAAGGCCCATCCTGTGCCTCCATCTATCTGTCTGCCCTGTGAGCTTGAAATTTTCCATGTGGACTCATTCCCCAGGTCCTTCCAGCACAGTACTTACAGGGAAGTGCAAATGAGTGAGCTGGGAGAAGAGAATGCATTTGTGATCTCTCTTTTCCCCTGACCAGCTAACTACAATGAAGGAGCAGTTTTCTGAGGGTGGAGCATCTGACCTGTCTAATTTTATCTGTAAGGATGCAGATCTGTCTTTTCAAAGCTGTTTTCAAAGTGACTCTGATAACAGGACTGCCTACAGATAGGGCTGCAATGATTATTCAAAGCATTAATCAGGGAAAAAATTATGCCAGTTACTGATTAACTAATTACTGCAATCAAATATTCACTCCTCTCTTTGGAACGATGGGCACGGCACTGGGAAAAGGCGACAACAACAACAAAAACCCTCAACACAAAAAATAGTTGCTTTAATCTTTCGTGAGCTGGGGGAGGGGTCCAGCTGCAGGAGGCCGAAGGGGCTGAGGGAGGGCGGAGGGCTCCAGCTGGGGCCCCTCTCTCCCTGTTTTCACTCCGGTGCATCTTTGCCTGCTCCAGCTTGCGATGTAATGAAACACCAGGAAGGAACAGCCAGCGCTTCATTACGGGAGAAGCGTTTGAAAGTGACCCCTGCTAACGGCTGCGAATTAGAGCTCCAGCAACCCCACTCAGCTCCCTCAGCTTCTGCCCTCTGAAAACCACAGCAGAGGGCACGTCTCCGCACCGCCGGCGGCGAATCCTGCACTGGCAAGGGAGGAAACTTCCCCGCAAACTTCCTCCGTCCAGATCCCCCACTGTGCGTGGCGGAGGGCAATGCGGAGTCAAGCGGGAATACGGGGAGAGGGACAACTGGAGCCTCTGTGTCACACTCTGAGGGTATATCGCGCATACCCCAGCTTGCTTCAGAGGAGGTTTGAAAAGTATACATGGAGGCAGTATGTAAAACAGGGGCAGGGAGATGAAGTAACAGTGAACTGCATTATTCAGCGTAAAGGCAAATCTTGACTGAGCATCTATCTGGCTGTGGAATAGCCTCCCAAGGAAAGGGGTGGAAAATCCTTTGTGGTTTTCTTAAAACCGGCAGCACACGGTCTCAGTCTATTTGCACCACTTGCTTAGTAAGGTCATTGTGTTTCAGGATCAAGTGGCCTGTAGTACTGCTGCTTTTTCAGAAGTGAAACTTGCATCGGTCCTCCAGCAATAGCACTTTCTATTAAACAGAGGTTAATACTGAAATATTTTGTCTATTCAGAAGCTTTCATACCTCGCTGAATGCCAGTCCAACTGCTGCTCCGCAGGCTGTGTATCTATTCCATATACATCACTGCAATAGTTTTCAGTCTGAGCTCTGCAGGTTCCTGGGAGTCCACAGACTGCTCCTACACGACTTGCAGATGATAACAAAGAAACATGAATGTGGTCAGTTGTCTTACATTTGTTCTACAGGAAATAACACTTAACTGGAATTTTGTTAAGGATCTCATAAACTGAAAAAATGGTTTCATCCATTGATGTGGATGTTTCATCTTCAAGGCTTTTTTCTAATTGTAGATGTTAGACATACTGACTGGAGACGTTAGGGGAAGAAGATGGGTCAGAAAGGGTTTTCCAGTGAAAGGAAATGGTACCATCTGAGAATTAGGTTTGTTTTCTTTGGTAACTACATTTTCATTGGTTTTCAATGTTATGTCTCCTACAGCACCAACACAAGCCTGGAAGGATGACCTGAAGCTCCAGCTCTCCATGCTTCATCTCCACACTGCCTTTTCACAAGTTCCAGTGGCGGTGCGGGCATCCCACATCTGCTGCTTCAGGCATAATGTGGAGACGTAGCATATGCACTTGTATCACTGTCAGCGAATTGCAGAAAGTGGAGTTGCTCAGATGCCGCTGACAATAGAACATGGTCTGCAAAACTTTGTTACGGGTCTTATTGTACAAGCAAGCGGAAAAAAGTCTAAACTTGGCAGTGAGGCACTAGAACAAGAAGCTGAAATACAAATCAGCTGCAAAGTCAGTACGAGATTTGCAAGCATTTTGCACTGCAATAAATGACAACCCACGAGTGGTCAGTGCATGTCAGTCCAGGAAGATACAGCAAAATCTCAAAGTTGGACAACACGCTTTGGATTTTTTTTTTTGCTATTAGTGGTGATGTAGGGGTCTTGACGTTCTCTTCGGAGGTATTTGTATTTTAGAATGACTTAAGTTTGTCTGTTAGCCAGAAGTTAAAAAAAAAAAAAGAAATAGAAAAGCCTTAGATGTTAATTGCTATTTATTCAAAATGTAATAACTGCAGAGCCTGAAATTCATACCAGATTCAAAAATGAGATCACGCTTCATAATAATTGCTATTTCATACTGTTAGCTCCTTAATGTTTTTTATTTTAAAAATCATCAGAATTCCTTTCTAGTGCCACTGACACCCACTCAGCCACCTACTCACTTACATCCCACATGCATACACACACAATTTGCCCTTAAATGTTACTGAACATTGAAAATCTCTTCCCTCTTGGTAATTTTCAAATATTAATTATTTCAAATTTTTTCATTTTTTAGTATAAAAAGAAATTTTGCCTGACACTCACCAGTAAACTCTCCCTTTTCTGACATGTATGCATAGCACAGAACTGCAGAGGACACATCTACAATGTGGATTTATTAGGGGCAGATCTGGAAAGCTGAGCTGACCATCAAACTGAAGGAAGTGATTATTCCCCTCTGTTTGGCACTCATGAGGACACATCTGGTGCCCAGTGTCCAGTCTGGGATTTCTCAGTAAAAGAAAGAGCTTGGCAAACTGGAGGGATTCCAGTGCAGGGCCACCAGGATGGTTGGGAGCTGCAGCACACAGTGCAGAGAGAGAGGCTGAGAGAACTCAGTTTGTTTAGTCTTAAGTAGGGAAGGCAAAGGGGAGATCTAATTGCTGTTTTCTACTACCTAAAAGGGTTGATAGTGAAGATGCTCTTCCCAGAGGTGAAAAGGCACGAGGCAGTCATCACAAGCTGCAGCATGGGAAATTCCAGTTGGACATAAGGAAGAAATTTTTCACCATGAGGGTGGTCATGAGAGAGGTGCCCAGAGAAGTTGTGGGATCTCCATCCTTGAAGATAGTCAAAACTCAGCTGCACAAGGCCTTGAGTAATCCAACTCAGCTTTGAAGTTAGCCATGCTATGAGCAGGAGTTGGAAGGTCACTCCCGACCTGGATTATTCAGCAATCCTTTGTTTTGCTCCTTTCTCCTCCCAAGCGTGCCACTGCACAGTGTTGTACTCATGGTCACATGGAAACTGCTGAGGGAAAATGCCTTTCTGAAATGCCAGCCTGTCTTCCTGTTGGGATGCAGGACCTGAAACTGAGTTGTGGAAAAACACCTTAAGAACGACATACGAAGCGGGTGCTTTCTCCATACGCACGTTTGATTTTGCAGAAAATTGCAAAGGGTTATATAATCCAGAGAGCTTGTGAAGGCAATGTGGTAGAGCAGCTCCTTTGTCCAAGTCTCTGGAAGCTAACACCATCCCCGATGAACATTTCAGGTCCCAGAGTGAGATTTTATCTGGATCCATCCTTTGCCATTGGGACTTCTTTTCACCCAAATATACTCATGAAATCTCAGAAACAGGGATGCAGCCTGTTGGTAACAGTTCTCCCCTCTCCCTCCGGTTGCTTGCAGTTAGCCCTAGACTACTAAGAAGAAAACTAGACCAAGCTTGCACTTAGAGGGGGAATAGGGCTGTAGACACCCTGCAGGTGGCCTGTTCCCTACTGTATATGTCTCCTTCTGTGCACAGATATTACCTGCCCAGCACGAGCATGGCTTGTTAATTCTGGCTTATAATCGCAACTGATAATCAAGCAAGGGAAAAAAGGTTTAAAAACCAGAATGTTGAAATCCTCCCCTTTCTCCACACACACAGACAAAATACTGCCACCTGCACATATCCCAGGCTCTGGCTCCTGCATCCTCCAACGTGCACACACAGCCTCTCTGCCTGTCCTTCTCTCTCTTTGGCAGTCCAACCCACCAGCAATCTGTCTGTCCCTTCCTACTGTCCTCAATTCCCCTTGACCCAGCCTGGTCACCAGTATTCATCATACTGGCATTGGTCTGTGCTGGGAATGCCTGAGTGGAGCCTGGCACCTGAAAGTGCCTGAGGAAGAGGAGGGCAGAGAAATTGGGGGATACAGAGTTTTTGCAGGAGAGCTATGGTCAGTGCACCCTCTCTCCACATGAAGAATACTTTCTTCTGCCCCTCACAATACTTGCTGAGCCCCCAGACAGAAGGGAACGTGGACTGTGTTGCAGAAAGTGCAAACTGGTTTGATTTTAAACAGATTTTTACTGTATTCTAACAAATTTTTAATGTATTACAAATCCATAATCTCTGCATGATCCTGCCTGTAGAGTCAAGGGGAATAAGAATGGGAACTGTAGCCACAGCTACTGCTTAAGCAGAGTATATCCTTCCAACAGGGCTCTGTGGGGTTACAAATGTGGCTACCACTGAAAGGACTCCCTCGTGTCTTGGGTGTAGCTGCACACTTGCCATCCCACTGGGGGAAGAGGGGGGATCTTTGCCTGTCGGACCCACATTTTGCATCTGCCCTTTATGCACTGCTCCCTTCTCAAAGACACTGTAGAAACATTAGGGATTATTAAAGAGGATGAAGCTGCATGACCGAGTATTAAATATTTATTCCCATGTATTCTTCATTTGGATTATTTGAAAATCCTTTCCTTAATTGTCTTGTTCTGCTCCCAAAGTAGGGCTGTGCTGCTGGCTGCAGCTCCCACGCTTCATTGTTATTCTTACTTATCTCTCCTGTAGAGCAAGGCCCTGGTCAGAACTGGGGCAGATTGCACAGGGGACCCTGTAGATACAAATAAGAAGACGCAGTCCTTTTGCTGCTGCAAATTCACAGACTATAAAAACAAACAGATGGAGCATGGCAAAAGGGGTCACAATGTACAATCAAAGTGATCAGGGCTGGTGCTGGCAGCCACAGGGGCAGCATAATTATAGGCTCTTTTTGGTTTTTTTTCCCTAAAGATACATTTCACTTGCCCACCATTTGGAGGGTTCGTCTGTATTGCTCAGAGATGGAGAAGGACGTGCAGGGGCACTTGGAAGGACAACAGCAGAGAGAGGAGCTCGCAGGAGGAGGGAGCAGTCATCAGGATCAGGTAACCAACAACCTAGACAGAGCCAAGAAGGAGAAATAAGGCCATGTTCAAACTGCTAAGATGAGTAAGGAAGCTGAGGAGGTGGTGTTGCTGGGCCTGCAAAAGGCTGAGGAAAGCTGCCGGGGTCAGTCCCTCTCGTTCCGATGGACTGCAAGGTCCTGGAGCCTCCATTTCGTGGTTCAAAGCTCCTGTGGGCCAGAAACGAGCACCAATGCGCAAGCTTTCTATAGGGCAGCTACCTGCGTACACCTTCCTCCTTGACTCCTGACCCAAGACTGCCATGCACGGTGAGGAAAGACCCTAAGACGATGGGCTGCCCCTGACTGCGTTTGCATGTACAGGAGGAGCACCAGGGTCTTCAAGCATAGTCCTGTGCATGGGGCCAACGCGGCCCCAAGAGGATGAAACAGAAGGGAGTATGAAAGAGTGCTGGAGGAATAAACTGGAGATTAACTTGTGTGAAAGGGAATGTCTGAAGGAAGGAGATGAAAGGATATGGGGACGTACCACACTGGGGTAAACGGGAAGGCCCTGCTCTCTCACCCCAGCTGGGAAAGGCTGGTAAGGGCTGGTGGCAGGGGAAAAGGAGGGGGCAGTGAGTGGGGAGCATGGAAAGAGCTGCAGAGGCAGAGGCTTACTGTGGTAATAAAGAGGAAAATGACAGATGAAAAATAAAGCCCTAGAGAGGGATGAAACAAGTTCTTTAACTAATCAGCTTGTCCAGCTGAGCGGGAGGGTTAATCCAGCTGTGACAGAGTGAAACGACTAAACACATGGGGCAGCGCCAGCCTGGCTGGAGAAGCACCATCTAGTTCCCCTCCGGGGGGTGAAGACGGTGGGGAAGCAGGGCCGGGGCAGGGCTATGAATGGCTCAAAGACCCAGGAGCTGGAGGGGCTTCCCCTGCTCTCTGAGGAGCATGTGGCTGCACAGTCCCTATGTGGCTATCGCCCTCCCTGCCTGAGCAGCAGGCAACACAGACCTTTCCTTCACAGCTGGGAGAATATGGTCCTCTTCGGGGCTCACTTGTAGCTGGCTTTCTGGGTTTGTCCTTGGGCAAAACAGAAGTAACACCTCGTAAAATCAGCCTCTGGTATTACATGGTAAATGCTGAATTTGCCCAGGGTATCTGGGCAGGGCAGCTGGCAGAGATCTTGACTCTCTGTGGTAGCTGGACGTAATCCCAAGGGGGCTGCCCGTGTGCTAGGCTATCGCCCCAGCTGCTCCTACAGACATGGCATGTGCTCAGGTAACTCCAGCTGATCTCAGTTTAGAGTGGCTGCTCATTTCAAGCTGCATTTGTGCCCTGTTGTGGTTTGACCCCAGCCAGCAACTAAGCACCGTGCAGCTGCTTACCCCTCCCCCCTCCCAGTGGGATGGGGAGGAGGATCGGGGAAAAAAAAAGTAAAACTGGTGGGTTGAGATAAAACCAGTTAAATAACTAAAGTAAAATAAAATATAATACTAATTAATAATAATAAAAATATAATAATAATAGTAATGAAAAGGAATATAACAAAAAAAAAAAGAAATAAACCCCAAGAAAAGACAAGTGATGCACAATGCAATTGCTCACCACCCACTGACCGATGCCCGAGCAGCAATCTGCACCTCCCGGCAAACTCCCCCCAGTTTATATACTGAGCGTGACATTCTATGGTATGGAATATCCCTTTGGCCAGTTTGGGTCAGCTGTCCTGGCTACGTTCCCTCCCAGCTTCTTGTACACCTGCTTGCTGGCAGAGCATGGGAGACTGAAAAATCCTCTAACTTAGGATAAGCGCTACTTAGCAACAACTAAACATCAGCATGTTACCAACATTATTCTCACACTAAATCCAAAACACACTGTACCAGCTACTAAGAAGAAAATTAACTCTGTCCCAGCTGAAACCAGGACATGCCCCTAGGACATGTAACCAGGCAGACTGGGGAAAGGAGGGGTAGGTTAGAGTAGTTCACAGTGGATTTAATAATTATTGTTCTCACAAATGATAATGGGTTTGGTTTCGTTATTATCTTTTACAGAGTTCCTCTTCAGTTCCCCAGAGTGCCTTCAAGCTAAGGGGGTCCCCTTCCCCCGCCCAGTGGTGATGCTACTTCAGATAGACTGGGCCACACAGGGAATTGGCTCCTTCTGCCAAGCAGGGCAAAAACCGATGGTGAGGGCACAGGAAGGAGCAATCTCCCAAGCCAGAAAGGAAAAGGGAAAGGGTGCTGCCTTTGGAGGGCCGGTTGCCAAAGAAGAAATGTGACAGTCAGTCAGTCTGCTATTTCTCGGGCTCTGCAACAACCAAAGGGCAGAAAGCCTCCGGCAGGGAATAGGGGCAGGAATGGTTATCATTTTGTTGTGCTTTTGTTGGGTTTTTCTCTGATACCTATTATCAGCCATGCTGAAAAGGCAAAATTTACAATCCTAACTTAGGATATGGGACTACATCCAGGTCCCTAACTATGCCTAATGCTGAAGGGTAAGATGTAGGAGACGTAATTACTTGTATTATGGTGGTTTTTTGCATTTGCTGAATTCTGCTTTCACCCACCCTGGAATATATCCATCAGTCCCCAGCATGACTACTGCCCATTTGCACCAGCACAACTGCAAGCAGAAGTAGCCCTCTGGTACGCAGCGTTATGGCTAGAGTGCGGTGGGTAGCGTGATGTAGTGATGGAGAGGAAACATGGTCTGTAGTGGCTTGAAACAAAGTGCCAGATCTTAGTAACCAAAGGCTGCACCACCCTGTGTGCACAGGGGACGGGCCCCGTGGGTGACTTTTAACACGCAAGTCACTCACCAGTGGATAATGCACAATTTTCTAATAATGGAGCCAGCAGCTGTGCACTAGAAATGTTTCTGAGCACAATGGCTTGCTTCTGAAGTTGCAGCCTGGGAGGCATGAAGCAGTGAATTAGGATGAGAGCCTCAGCAAGAAATTCTCGCTCTGGGAGGCAGGCTGCAAAGAGAGACGGCTCCTCTTATTGCTGTTATTACTGCTTCTCTGAAAGGTTATCAGACCTTCTCCATCCTGTTGTCCTGCCAGAGGGGATGGGTACCTGACTGCTAAGGAGTTCCACGTACTCAGCTGTCACAGGTCTCGTGGATTAGGTCATCATCCCCAGCCCATCCCTGGCACTGTGCATGTGAGGGATATGGGAAAAGTGAGGAATCACTGTGCTTTCACCATCCCCTGCAGGGGGATAGTCCCTCGAGGACTACCTAAGCTTGCCATTTGGTGATCCCCAGGATTTCTCTTCTCCACCCCAGGACCACAACCAGCGAAAATCTGGGTAGAGAATTAATCCGTTTTAGCCACTTCCTTCACTGTCTGAGTTGTCAGAGCACATCTGCAAATCTGGGTCAATGCATTATCTGTCCTTGCTCCGAAAGTTCTTGTCCTGGTTTCGGCTTGGACAGAGTTAACTTTCTTTTTAGTAGCTGGTACAGTGCTGTGTTTTGGATTTAGTGTGAGAATGATGTTGATAACACTCTGATGTTTTAGTTGTTGCTAAGGAGCGCTTATCTTAAGCCAAGGACTTTTCGGTTTCCCATGCTCTGCCAGCAAGCAGGTGTGCAAGAAGCTGGGAGGGAGCAGAGCTGGGACAGCTGACCTGAACTAGCCAAAGGGGTGTTCCATACCATGGAACGTCATGCCCAGTATATAAACAGGGGGGAGTTGGCCGGGAGGCGTGGATCATGGCTCGGGAACTAACTGGGCATCAGTCAGCAGGTGGTGAGCAATTGCATTGTGCATCGCTGGTTTTTTTTTTTCCTTTCCCCCCCTTCCTTTTTTGTTGCATTCCTTTTCATTACTATTATTATTATAATATTTCATTATCACTATTGTTAGTATTATATTTTACTTTAGTTATTAAACTGTTCTTATCTCAACCCACAAGTTTTACTTTTTTTCTCTTTCCTCCTCCTCACCCCACTGGGAGGGGGGAGGGGGAAGCGGCTGCGTGGTGCTGAGTTGCTGACTGGGGTTAAACCACGACAGTTCTGCAGATACATAAGCAATGTCATCCTGTCCTTACAAAAGGAAAAACAAAGGGCACAGACTGTGGTTTCGCCTGATGTCAGTCGGTAAGTTGGTGACAGGGCTAGGAAACAAATTTTGCAGTCCGGATACAACTTCACCATCCTCGTGACATGGTCCTTGCACTTTAATTAGAGGTGGCAGACAGCGAGTAGGAGGAATGAAAGCCACAGGGATTTAAAAGAAAAAGCTCCCTGTCTTTGTGTTCGGTCTTCCAGGTTTCTGTGACAGTGAAGAACAATACTAAGGCAAAAATGCCCGGACAGCACCAGCGGGGCTGTGCAGCAGGTGGATCTCTATCAGATTCGTAGGCATGAAACTCTGCACTTTCAGTTGAAAGTCCAGTTACTTTATATAAAAAGTTCCAGAAAGAGCTTGGGCAAACCTGTAGCCCTGTAATGCGATATTGCCATTGCTAGTAACAGGTCACAGGCTTTGTACTGAGTCTGTGAGACCTTGGGGCTGAGGTTTGTCAGGCCTGCTCTGCCTGAGCTTTTCTTGACCTGCCTGTAGATTTGTTTTACTCTGTTTAGCTGTAATAACAGCTTTGCTAACTGACCAGATAGCTACGACCAGTTTGTTTTGCTTTTGTTTATCTTTCCATGGTATAACCGTATTTCTGACTCTAACGTTATGACGTAGCACAGAGAAATGTAAGTCTGGTTTGACAACAGGCCTTGGGAAGTGGGGGCATGGGATGCAGTTTAGAAGAGTACAGGTATGGGATGGCAAGAGATGGGGCACAGGCTGGCACTGGAAGCCGCATGGCTATAAACAACTCAGCAACAGCCAGTTAAAGAAATGCAGCTGGACAAATGTCCTGGAGTTGGACAAAAACAGTTATTCTGGGCAACAAAGAGGACAAGGAACAAGAATCTAGCATATGTAAAATGCACCATACATAATAAATTTGGATGTAACGTAGAGTTGCAGACCAATGAAGAAAGAGCAAGGTGTAAAAGCAGACATATAAAAAAGGCCTCAACAGGACCCTAGAGTGAGGAAGAAGAAACCATCAACATTGACATCATATTCTTTCTGGTGAAGGACTCCAGATGCTGATGGCACACCATGACAACCCCCATCCCCTCCCATCAGAGAGGAACTATCACCATCAAGACCCAGAGGAGCAGTGGAAGGGTGAGCATAACACCAGGAAAAGGGGTGCAAACTGAGAAGTTTCAAATGCTTTATTACTATTATTGAGGGTTTTTTTCTGTACAGAAGTACGCTTCCTTTTTCTGTTATAGTCAAATCTGGAGTATTATTCTTGGATTACACTGTTAAGATTTCAGTTATACTAACAACGAATTCTTGGCTTTATATATATATATATATATATATATGTGCATGTTTCCACTGTGCCCATAAACAAGAACTTGGACATAGTATTTGATTTCAGCCTCCTGCAGATGGAAGATTATTCTGGAATTTAAATGTAGTCCTTTTGCTACAGACTAACTAATGCATTCAGCCCATAGGAAAATCCAAAGAGGTGTTACATCACTAAAGGAAGACTGGAAAATGGAAAGGGTTTAAAAGGTAAACTTTAACTGCTCCTTTTTTTTCCTAAAGAGAATTGAATAGAAAGACTGTTTCAGAAAGTGACCCTTGCACTTTCTCTGAAAAGGCATGGTTATATCTAGGTGAACAGGAGCAAAAATCATCTGCATAAGAGCTTAAATGGAATAGTCCTCAGCCTCATGCAAATTGAAACATATGTCATTTAGACGAGATAAATTCCCTAATGCTCCTTAGTTATTTTGACACTTAAATCCTCTATCACATGCTTCTGAGAGTCCTTCTGTCTGGTGCTGGGAGGAGTCCAAGTACATTTGAGCAAGCTATGCCAGGCTGTGCAGTGGGGTTTCCAGGATAAGACTGACCTATAAAGAATTTGCCCTGTTGCACCTCAGTGAGTGAGCAAGGAGGTATTTTTGAACGAAGGAGGCATAACTACGAACGCATCCAACCACCAGTGGTTCACTTAAGACTGTTCTTCCAAATTACCTCAGCAGCAGGACATCCTTACTGCCTCGTAGGAGGCTACTCCATAGCCCTAACAGCGCTCATTGCAAGTCTGTGTGGTTCGTGAAGTCTGGTGGGACTTCAGCACCATGTAGGCTGGCTGCAGTGAAGGCAGGGACATGGAGTTGGTGCATTTTTTCTTTTCCAAACACCCTCTCTCCTCCTTGAGCTGACTGCCAAGGAGGCGAGGGGCTGGGGAGGTCACTAGATCTGTTTGCCATCCATCCTCTACTCCGGTCCTCCTTGCTCTTTCCCTGGTACTGCCAGTGATGCTGGGATGCCACGCAGGGGGGGGGCTGCAGCACTGCCTCTGCGTGAGCGGGGGCCTGGGGATTGCTGTACGTGCTGGGCGCTTGCTCTGCTGCTCCCCACTCCCTCCCGAAAGCAGTGAGCCAGATGGCCAAGCCTCTCCCATCTCGTGCGCAGCCACTGGAGCATTCAAACCATGCACCCTGTCACTGTAGCTGTGTATGGAAGCAAGGGAAAGGCAGGAAACATAAGGTTCGAGCTTATCAGAGAGACTCCTTCAGATAGCAGTTGAAACGGGCAACATTTGTGCACAGAATAAGCACGCACGTGCTACACCGTATGCATTAACCATGAGGTGAGGAGCAGGGGGATCCCAGTTGCTACTAGATCTCGGCTAACTCAGCTGGAGAGCTGTTCTGGCTCATCCTTTTGAAGTGTGTGATGGAAAGCTGCAGTGCCCAGTGCCCAGCACAGCCAGACAGCGGTCGAGAAAGCTGGGCTCTGCCCTTGGCCCTGCTGCTGACTTGCTGAGTGTCTTTGCATATACCCAGTCAAGAGCATCCATTAATCATCTGGCTGCATCATTTTTGGGGGGCTGGCTATGTGGGACCCCGATGCTCGCTGGGTGTCCTTCCTTTGGTACTGGACAGCCTCTGCAATAGAACCTGAGCTTTTAAAAGAAGCCTTTCTCCTTGTGCCACAACGCACCACTTATCAGCCAACGTGAGAGGGAACAAGCACTTGTCAGCACGCAGTGCCTTCCTGGCAGCTCAAGTGTGTGTGTACATGTGTCTGGGAAGTGCTGTTAGGCAGTAGCTTACACTTCTCAAAAAAGAAGTCGTGTGCTACCTCAGAAAGGTCTCCTTAAATCTCTAGGTAAATAAAGACTCTAATGTCTGTTATCTGACTTCACAGCCTTTCAGTTTCATTAAGTTAATAGCCTCCATCAAGGGGCCAGCCAGGATGCTTGCAGTTGATTTAAAACCTGTGAATTCATCAGTCTTAAATTGCACTTCAAGCAAAGTCAGTGTACCGCACCCTGGGGGCACATGGAAACCCTAATGCTCAGTGCAGGACTTTGATGCCAGCACAACAGCGACCAGATAACCAGGGTCCTTTGTGCAATCCTTATCTGGGCTTGTCCAGCTGAGAACTCCCCTCACTGTGCTGGTCGGCCACGTTTCCCTGGTGCACGGTGGGATGATTTGTCTTTGCAGGCAACATCCTAAGCAAACAGTCATGGGGGGCTCTTCTTGCAGACAACTACTTAGGGATGCATGAGCAGAGGTGGACAGGTCTGGAAGATGGGTCATGGGGCAGCTAAGCATCTTCTGTGTCGACTTCTTAGTTTAGGCCTGTCCAAATTAGCTTCCACTCTTGCAAAGACAATGCTAGCTTCTCTTCTGTCACCACATAAATAAGGCAAAGGTGTCTTTGCTATTCCATAGAGGCCTCTGAGAAATGGTTCTTCTGCAGATAGCAGTGCGGCTCTTTGTCATGGGATTTCTATGGAGCTGCAGTTGCTGGGTCCAGGGACAAGGGACAACCAGGATCCTGGAGAAACCTTGGAAAGAGTATTATTCCTAATCTTGCTAGATATACCAACAACATAAACTGCGTGCCCGTTGGATAGGCTTAGGCCCATGTACTTTTAGATCTGGGCCAGCAAGTGAGGCCTCAGCCAGCTTGTGGTGACCCACAGACATGGACGTTGCATTGCCAGTCAGGGCACTATGAAAACAACTGGCAATAGGAGTCCCTTTCTTAGCTCATGGGGAGGACTGTTAGAAGAGACGACAAGCTTATGTATGGATACATAGGGACAAACAACATTAGTTCTCCTTCATACCTTTAGTTATTTCAGACCAAATCAACAGGATATGTTTCTGCTGACAAACTCTGCCCTAACTTGGCTGAGACTTAACATTTTTCACCCCTTCACTGCTGCATGTGCGCAAGTCCTTCTGACTAACTGGATCACTGAGACCTAGAGAGAGATCGTTGCAACCTAGCAAAGGTCCCTCCTGTCAACTAAGACATTTCAGTACTCGTACATGAAGCTCGTACTGCCCCTATCAATACCAGGGGTATAGAAGTAATCGTTGTCTTGTCCAGATCTTTTCACATTTTGTAGAAGTTCTCCACCTTCAGTCTAGACTCACTGCGTGGATTCAGAGACCCAGTCTGGGTTTCTGGGTGCACTGCAGAAACAGAGTAAAACTGAAGACAGAGCAGAAACTCTGGAGTGACTTCAGTCTTGGGTCCCTTGGGCTGTTGGTATTGCATCTTTCATCAGGAATAAAGAAACTAAAACTAAATCAGAAGAAGAGAGAGAGAGAAAGGGAGGGAAGGAGAGAGAGGCAGCCAACTCCACATCTATCCAGGTGCAAAGCTCCTTATGTGAGCTCCAGACAGTTTCTGAAAGTGTCCAGACAGAGGAGGAAGGAAGAGTGATATGTGCCTGTGTTTTTATCCCAGCTCTTTCTAATTTGTAGTTTGTCATGATATCTTATTTTTTATTCTTGGATGCTTTTCCTCCTTGCCGAGTCCTTGCTGCTGCCTGCATCTCATACATAGCAAGGTCCTCATCACATCAAGAATTCATAATCATCCAAAAATATTCAATAGGAATATAAAATATTTACATGTGAAAGACTGTCAGACAGAATGACTCACTTGTGTTACTCTGTTGGAAATTGTTCACTTAGAGAGGGCATGAATTGTGCCAGGGCATAAGATTGTGTGATCCTGGATGAGCGCTGTGGGTATGGTGTGGACGAGACCCCAGAGTGGTCCTCGCAGCTCCTGTCCTTGGCTGCTCCGTGGTGCGTGAGGATGGCTGGGAGCCAGGTGTATCTCTTCCAGGATGGGGCAGGCTCCAGGTGTCTTTGCATAGCCAGCCAGCCCTTGTTCTGCTGAGCGCAAAGTAACGATATCAGACAGAAGGAGGCCAGGTGGCCAGGCTTGGTCCAGACATGTGACACAACCAGTATTTACATCCCAGATTCTCACCTTCTTTTAAGTGCCTTGCTGATTCTTTTTCAGCATAGGTGCACTTCCACTATCCCCTGTTTCTTTGCTGAATCTGGCTCATGCATGTACCTTTCTCCTGTGCAGCAAAATCCCCATAGAGTCCGTCTCCAGTCTCAGACTCCTTTCTAACCTCTGCTTATGCTCTGACTTTCTTGAACCAGCCCTTCCCCTGTACAGGCTGCTCAAGGCTGTCAGTTGCATCCTCTTGTAATCACCCTCTTTTTCAATAACCGCAGCTGGATGCTGCACAGGTGCCATGGCGTGAGCTGGGAGGAACAAAATGACTTTGGCAAGTGACCCGAGGGCACGTCCACATGGCACAGTGCACTGCTGTGCTGGAGCGCTGAGTGAGCCCAACAGCAGGGTGCTGCGTGGAAACATTAGCTCAGGTCATGGAAGTGGCATAGCAATGCCAGCAGACTGCTCCCAGCAGGACCAAATCCTGGGAGCCAGCACCACACAGTGCAGCTCCTGTGCCTTTGAAACCGCAGCTAAGTTATGACGTGCAAGCCTGGAAATTTCTGCATGAGCTGCACTGCATGATGGATATATGCTCTCTAGTGTAAGTGAGAGCAAAAGATGCCCTGTGTTTTTGAGCAGAGGGTCTAGGATCCATCCATGTGCACTGTCACAGCAAGGAATAAGTAAGTCAGTCAGTTGTAATTCCCCTGCTGAGCACACCTGGTTACTGTTTGACACTAGGCGGCTAAGGTTCTTTTATAAACCCAACATAAAGAGTTAAATGGCGGGAACCCAAATGCTAATCAAACTGGATCATGTCTGGGACAGTAGTTTTGGCCATTTCATATACTGATATAATGCTCCTTTGAAGCTAAAGGGTTTGAGGGTGCCTCTCTGGAGGAAGCTGTCTAGCCCAGGTCTGTTCTAGTACAAGAACTGGTAGCAGGAAGGGGGTCTGATAAGAAAGGGTGTCTGGTAATTGCTGCTGGCTGTTGGAATGATTTGTAAATACAAGCTTTCAGAACGGAGATAAAATGCGTCTCTGTAAACTGGTCATCCCTAGTGTAGCTTCTGCTCCCATTCCCATTCATGTACTAAATAGCAACAGCCATCAGAGCTCTTCTCATGAGGCTAAGCAGGCTCCAGCTTTCATCTGTTTGTTGGTTCAACTTTGACACAAGGGAAGGACCTATTCTGGAAGAAATACCATCATGTTACAATACTGAGGCAATAAAGCCTGTGCTCTGGCGATATGCAAGGGGAGAAGGGGCTAAGAGGAGATCGGTATTCCCAGAAATCTATGCAATGCAAGATTTGAAAGGATCCTTTGCTCCTACTGCATTGGTATGGGACCACTACCCTGTAACGGACAAAGTTTCACAGGTAGTTGAATTTTAGTGAACCAGTCCCCAGAGAGGCTTTAAGGGATTGAGCTAGAAAGTAGGGAGGAATCTAGACTCATTTCACCCACTGGGAGCTTGGACAAGTCACTTAATCCCTCTATGCCTCAATTCTCATTCTTTAAACAAAGGCAAAGTTGCCATGATGAGTTCTCAGGGTGCTCCACTGGTAAAAAGGTGGTGGTTGCCCAGACAGTATCAGTAGTGTATTAGCATCAGGGCAAGGAAGAAAACATTGTTTGATCTGAAGTCTCCTTTCAGGAGGCATCTAGGAGGAAAAACATTGGCCCACAGAAATTGCTATCTGACATTTTCTCAGCAGATCCAATCCCTGCAGATTCCAAACTTTCTTGTTGCCCCTTCTCTGATGAACTCTGGGAGCCTGGAAGATGCACATGCGTATCTTCACACTCACACACAGAGTTTTTTTTCTACAAGGTCAGTATGGAAGAGACCGTGAGGATCGGAGCTGTGCAGCAACATCGAAAAGACCTAGGGATTTGTATTTAAGAGCGGGGGGAGAATGGGGAGGGGGGGAATCACTGAAGAATATATTATAGAGAACAATCCTGTGTTGACAGAGGGATGAACTAGGTGACCTAATAAAAACTGTTGTTACAGATTTTTTCACTTTTGTCACACAATAGAGGACTTCAGTCTCCAGAGTTGTCAACCCAACACGTTTCACTGGCAGAAGTATTCACTCAAAAATAATCTTGGTGGAAGGAGAGAACCTCAGTTAACTGCTTGCCTGGGGCAGATAGAATGCAGCCAGGAGGTTTGTTTGGCAAGTAATTATAAACGCACTTTTGCTGCCCAGGTGCAGGAAGCACAGCTTAAGCTTTTATTCATTAACATCATTAAAATTTCCATTTCAGCTGTCGCTCTGGCATTGACAGTGCTTGCAAAATTGTGACCAGGTCAAGTCAAAATTGGCAGTGAGCCTGATGCTGGGCACCATGAGTTCAATTGCTTAAAAGAGCCAAAAAAACACTGATAGAAATGTTAAATGATTCAGCGATACCTCCATGCACTTTAGATGACAGGAAGGGTGGCCTTGAGGACAGAAAAAAACAGAGGAGAAGAAGGTTCAAGAACACAGGAAATGCCACGTCTGATCTGGCCAATTATCCATTTGTTTGGTATTTTGTCTTTGATACTGGTGAGTACCAGAAGCTACAAAGGAAGGCTCACAGGATCTCACGCTGGACAGTTAAGGATAACCATTGCTTAGGGATGTATCTTCCCTAGCACCCTCATTAATGGTTGGCTTACATGCTATAGTGTGAAGCTTTTCTATTCATCATTTGTATCTTAACTTCTTCTATTGTAAATCTGGAAAATTTCAATATCCACAAGTATCTCTTTCTTATTTGAATCCTTCCACATCCTGTATGTCAGAGATACCTCGTAGCAGAGATTTCCACAGGTGAATGAGGATGCCTGAGGAAAAGTATTCCCTTTGATGGAATACTTTCCCTATCGCTCAGTTTAATGAGATGTGCTTTTGGTGCTGGAGTGTGAAAGACAAGGTAAATAGGAACATTGAATTTGCTTTTCTACATAATTTATTCTAACCATTTTGAATGCCTATTTTATTCATATGATTTCTAAAATAAATACACCTGCCATTTAATTTGCTTCCTACACGGAAGTCATGCTATGCCTTGAAACAATTGTGTTGACTATTTCTGGACTCCTTTGATTTCTGCTGTAATTTTCTTTGAATACGGAACTGAAGACAATGTTCCGGACATAATGCACTTACACACTGATCTCACACTGTTTTTAGTAAGAAACTCCACCCTATTCCCTATGCACGCCCCAACAAATGGAGAGCATTGTTTGACTGTAGAGGAGCACGGTGCTACAAGGATGTAGACTGCAGCCTAGGAGGACATCAAATCTTTCTAATTTTGAACCTGGAAACACATATGAATACTTCAAATGAATCCTTCCAACGTACATTTTTACCAAGAAATTTTACACCATTACATGGTTGATTCCTCACATCTTTCTCTAGGTTTGACAAAGAATATTTATCATTTGCATATATCACCACCTTACTGACTATTCACCTTTACCACATTGTCCATTAATCTACAAACCAATACAGATCGTTCTAGGAGGTAGATGCACACTGCTACTAATATTTTGCCGTGTTGGAAATGGCAAACTTGATGCTAAATTACGTATTTATTTTTTCAGTTGCTTAGCCAGCTTGTCTGCTTGCCGCGGCATGATGTTCTCATTAACAGAGTACCTGATTGCCTACTCTATTGTTTGGGTCCTGTCGAGAATGTTTTGAAAATCCGAGTGAAAACAGGCAGACAATTTTCATTTGTCCCATATTTGCTGACACACTCAAAGAGTGCTAATAGATTGAAGTGGTCTTGCAAATGCCCTTCCAGAGTCCCTGTTATATCTGCAACTTTCAGACATTTTGTCATTCCAGTCTTGTTTTTGTCGCAGGTAACCAACACTCCCTGCTCTGCTTTCCCAAACGCCTATTTCAGAGGGCTGCTGCAACATCTGCCGCCCCCTGATTCTCCTTAGAGCTGATATCAGCCAGGCTGTGTACTTTCTGTAGCAACTTAGCAACTTCATTCTTAAATTCATTCAGACCATCAGATGTACTGTGCGACTTTTGTCAAATTGTTTAACTATTCTGTCTTGCTGTTTCACCTCCTCCCCTTTGTATAATAAGGTAAAAGTAGTTATCTCCCTCACAGTGGGTTGGAGAAACTTACTTCATTCGTTTTTGTAAAGTCCTTTGAGTCCTTCAGAAGGAAGTTGCTACAAAAGTGCAAAGTACTATTATTCAAGGACTTAAGCAGTGTTCCTAAATATATGTATATATTTTAGAAAATTTCAGTCCACCTTTAAAAATGTGAGTTCTATATGAAATGCTTCTGTGATTAGCCCTGTTTCTAATGTATTCACATGATACTACACATAGGAAAGAATTGCCTCTACTTGGATGGATGCTCTAGATTAATTGTTTTATCCTATCTTTTCCCTGCAAACATCCCTTACATATTAATATGGAATAATGAAAGTATTATGATACCAGGCCAACTGCAACCTCTGGTTTCAATTTTTTTCCCATGTAATCTCCCTCTTTTATTTATTTATTTTTAAATTCCATTTTTAATGCCTTTCCTTTCCTCTTTTGTTCTTTTCTGCTTGCTGAATAGATTATGTGGTTTCCCCCTTGAATTTCCAATGAAGCTGAAACTAGGATATGATTTTTGCCTTTGCTTATGCCTACATTGTCACAGCAGCGTCCATGACAGTGTCCCAGCTCAGGGAACAGGGCTTACCCTGCCACTGCACACAGCACTGCTTCTTGGAAGTTACTCTAGACCCAACCAACCTCCCTCACCCAGCATCTTCTCCTCACATTTTTCTTCTGTTCCTCTGCTCCTAACTGCACGTTCCAATAATCCCTCCTTTGGATTTAAGCATTGCCAAACAGCTACCTTTTGACCCCAGAGGTAATTTGTTTTCTGTTGTCATCTCTACCTCTCTGATAATTGCTGTGGCAATTTTTTCTGAGACACCTTCTTGCTATGTGGTAGAGATACTGATGACCATCAGGTCAGATCCCTGAAAACATATTGCTCGTTAACCAGATGAATGGGCCTGTTGCCATTCTCTGAGCCTCAGACAGATGCCCAGTCAGGATAGATGATTTTCCATCCAGCTGCACCCATCCCTGGGGCTTCTTCCAGGAGCCGTTTCTCAGCTGACGGCTCTTAAAACTGGAAAATCATAGGCTTGTTTGCCCTGAAGTCCACCCACTCTGTCTGGGCTATCCCCTCAGCAAGACATCTGGCTATCAGTGCAGTTTAAATATGTGTTTAACTGCAATTAAAAGTGTATCGGTATTGCTTCATCATACAGGGTTGCCCAAGACCAGACTGGATTCTAAGAAGCTTGTCCCCCCCTCAGTGCTTACCCTGGCCCTTGCTCCACAATAGCTCAGCAAGTTCACCTTCCTCCAGTGCTCTGCAGCAGCTTCCCAGACCATGTGTTATTTCATATTGCTTCCCCTTGCTTGAGAGGGGTGGATATATCCTCCACAGTTCTTACGTCAAGAGTTTATTCATGTCCTCAGATGCTCTGGGTAGGCAAGCTGGAGACATGGCTGCAGGGGGACCCTCTGCTCCCGAGGTGCTTCTGCCACATGCTTTCCTGCTCACACCCAGCCAAGCCACACGATCCTCAGGGACTGGCCAGCATTAGGTCAGCAGTTGCCTTTTATAGCTTTTTGTGGTAACTCAGTAATTGATATCATCATCCAGGCTCCTTGAAGAAACGTTTTCTGATCCATCTATCCCTCTCGCAAGTGGGATAGATGGGAGCAGGAAAAACCATGTGTCTGCGGCACCAAGAGGCAATTTGTAAACTGTGGGTATTTTGTCTGTTTACTTGAAAGCACAAAATTTGTCACTTGTGTGAGTAATTTACTGCTAATTATGAGCTTACAATCTGCAGATAGGAAATCAGAGCCAATGTGCATTTTCAGAGGAAAAGGAAAATTACTGCAAGTACTATATAATTACGCACTTAGCTGGGACTTGCTCCTAAGCCTTTCTAGAACATTGCTTTTCAACTTGAGCAAGTTTACATACAATTGCATTAGCGTGTACGTGGGAAGGGAGGGTAGCATATGCCAGAGAGAGCAAAAACCCAGAAGACTAATGGCAGAAAGAACAGGAGGATAAAACCCAAGGTGCTAAACAGTTAAAATTTCCTTCTCAAAGCCCAGAAGAGCAGTAACTCTTGGCCGAGACTGTGCAGCACTTACACGTCACTGCTGTACATCCTGCAACCCATTCACCTTTTGCTATTCCAGCCCTGAACTCCTCATGCACAGCTCTTCCCCCTCCTCTGGCCCACGCCATAGCCTGCTTCTTCCCAGCCTAAGTTCACGAATGCACTCTGCTAAACTCAGCCCCATATGTCGTACCTAGTAAGTGAACATGAACAATGGAAAGAAAAACCTCATTTTCATTCCTGACTTAATGCAGCGTTGGACTGGGGTCACCAGAGCTGCCAGGCCAGCGGGCTAAGCTCTTGCAGCGTACGACTGTGCACCCAGCAGCTGCGAGCTGGGCTTTGCTAACGCAGTACGCTACAGCTTCATTTTGTCTCTCCTTTGTGAGAAAGTGAAAACCCGAAATATTTCAGTGGATTAAATGACACAGTTACTGAGTTAATAGTTTAAGGGCAAAGAAATGGGAGCTAGAGAGGTAAGAGGTGTTGTCAGCTGAGATTTGAAATGGGATGAAGAGTCAGTGAGGCAGGGAGCTACAGGAAGGAAAATGTTAAATACTTAATTGAATTTGCATAAGTGATTCCTTAATGATAAACTAGGGATAGGTGAAGCAGAGAAATTAGAGATGGAAAAGACTTATTAGGTCATCTAGCCCATAAAGCAGTTCAGATAAAATAACAGTCTTTCCTGCTCACCCATACCCACGCTCTCGTTCATTCTTGCTCCTTCTCCCTTTTGCATACACATATGAACTCCCTGGATTTCACTTGCATCTCAAACCTACAGCAAATATTTTCAGATGTTTTTATTATTTCTAATTTTTCTTTAAAAGAAGAGAATATGGTGCAGAATTAATTAGCATCCTTGGAGACGGGTGTTCTTTGCTTGTTCCTACTACAGACAGCAGAGGCAACATGTATTCATGTTTCCTTTGCTGTCTGTCCCTTTTGCTGCAAAACGGTCTTCTCTAGATGTGGAGTGGAGACTGAACCGAGCCCTGAGGCTCCCTGCTGAGATCCCTAGCTTGGCAGGCACCTCAGTGCCAAACAGGGCTTCTGTTTTCGCTACGCAGACATTTACCTACCTGGAAATGGGCAGGCACCCCAGACAAAAATCATTAGGCACAGGCCTCTAAGAGCCGTAAAATTATCAGGATTAAGGCTTCCTGCTGAGTCAGTCACAGGGATGGTTTCTGGGCGCCAGAGCTCTGCTGTTACGCAGGGATCAGCATCCCAAGACCTGCGCCGAGCTCTTGCCAGCAGCTCCAGCCGCTCGGACAAATCTGGTTAACTTTTGCAGCTGGTTTTATCTGGGAGCCTGCGGGAAGGGCTGTGCCAGTTCTCCTGGGTGTCTTTCATGAGCCGGAGTGTGTCTGGGAGGCTCTGGGGCTGTGGAGAAGAGCACATATGTTTGGACACTTAGCAGAATCTACAGGGATTTTTTTTGTTTTGCCCATGACAATAATCAGCCCCTGGATAAAGCATCATCTGTCAGGTTTCACCGCAGAAATATGAATGGCTTAGGCAGTTCTTCTCCTTTTCACTCATCAGAAGGGTAGTTTGGATCAATGCCAGCTTCACTGGGGACAAGCTAACACAATAAACTAATTTTTCATGAATAATGGTCTGACATTTTTAATGAATCTGCTTCATTCATGTTCACTCCAGTTTTGCCCTCTACTTCGTACCATGCAGGATGAGTGGGGTGAGCTGGCAGGTCTACCTGGGGAAGCAGAAATTTTAAGCAATTATTGCAGGAGAGTGAGGAGATGTTAAATTTAGATTCATAGCAAAAAGTGCTTGAGGAGCCGGTCTGAGATCAGAAACCTGCTGGGAGATGACCTCCCCATCCAAACCTGTTTCCGTTCTGTGCAGTGACTCCTTGCAAGAAACTGGCCACTCAAGGGGAACCATGGACCAGATTTATTCCAGTAACTTCAAACTATAAGTGCATTTGCGAAAAGAACAATCTGCCCATTAATGGCCTGAAAGAAAGGAGAAATTAATCAAATGAATGATTGAATATGAATTATTCTCCCAGACCTTCAAATATCCCAATGCAGTGCAAGTCCTTTCTAACCCAACCTCCTTGTCGAATCTTCTCCCCTTTAAAAGGCTGTTGTATTATTTGCCTAAATTATTCATGTGCTGAAATAAACGTGTTGGTTATGGAGTTGTCCCATCTCCCTTTCCTTCTGCTGAAAATATTATTTAACTTAAAGGTGGCAGTTATATAATTTAATCCTTGCCTTCCATTATTAATGAATTTTAACATGAAATATGTAGGCATTTTCCCTATTCTGCCTTACGGAGCATTGGCCATAATTATGTCAGATGGAATTTTTTTCTCCTTTTTTTGAAGAAGTATTTATTAGAAACTGTCCTCTGTGGTGCTGACAGAGGAAGTTTAAAAAGAAGAGTAATTTCTGCCTCCTTATTTTTAGCCTTCTTGTAGGCCATTTTCAAAAATGGACCTTTCCAGTGCCTTACGGCCTATTGCCTTGAGTCCTATGGCGCTTTCTGGGGTGATGGATCTCTGTCCCTGCAAGCAATTCTGGTAAAATCAACAGATACAATAGTGAAGGTAAGTTTGGCTAGACCCTTCCCTGAGTTTTCTCATGAATTTTCTCACTTGGGGAGATGGCTATAGCTGCTGTTTTACATATCTGGAAATGGAGTGTGGGGAAATGACATGCCCATTCACAACGTGGTTGCTGGCAACAGCACCTAGAGTTTCTCATTAGCAGCCCCCCCTCTTCTCATGAGACCACCCTCCTTTTCACAGCTGCCAGCTCCCCCAGGGCCCAGAGCTGCCCCCACTGGTTGTCCCTTCCACCCCTGGTTCCCCTGTGCCAGGACCCCCAGAGCTGTCACCGTCTTTTCTCCTGCTTTCTGGTGTGATTATTCTCACTCCTGTTTGCACACACAGATGGAGCTCAATGGATCCCTAATAGCATCCTTTACTTAATTAACATGCAATTAGCTTAATGAATATTTTAACCTCATTATGTAGTTACTCATCTTTATCTGTTGTGGGTAAGTCTAGTGCCCAGCTCTGGCCTGTTATAAAGACAAGCCAAATTAGTCTGGTTTTTCAATTATGTTCGAGGGGCCTGTTTATACAGTTCTTTCTCACGTCTATGATGGAAGGGCTGGGGTTTATGGAGGCAGAACACGTCTTTTTCTTCATCTTCCCCTGAAGAACTAGACATTTCCTTAGAGATGAGACAGAGGCAAGGGGTGGTGATATTAAATTCCTGTGGGTGGGTGGGTGGGTGGTGTATTCTGCTGACTTGGTCAGGATGAACCCTATTGCTCTACCCATGGGACAGGCTTTCTTGGTAGCGACATCTCCCAGCTGTGGGTCTTTCCCATTTTCAGCCTGCTATATGGTGTGGTGGTGTGGTACACACTTCACAGTGTGACAAATGCCCTTCTTCACCACGTTCTTCACACACAGGATTTGTACCTCAGCAGAAGCAATATCTAAGCCTTGCAGGCATGGGATGGTTGTCCCTCAAGCCACTGACCAGCATGTGGAAAACCCTCCTGAGAAAAGTGTCTGAGGCTGGCAAGCAAACCACAGTCCTTTGAGCCCAGACGAGGGAGATGGACTCTTGCCCAGAAGTACTGTGGCAGGAGGGGAACAAGGAAGGGTGTCTGCTTTCCCTCAAGTGATCTTGTTGGCAGATTTCACCCTCTTCCTCCAGGCAGCTTTCTTAGCAAAGCTTGGCAGGAGCCTGCCTTGATGTGAAGTTCCCATCGCTTCCTTCTCCAGGCAATTCGTTTGTAAATGCAGCTAGGGGCGGGGGGAAGCAAGTGTGGGTGGGGGAAGAAAGTTTACTTGAGTCACGAGTGACCTCCTGGGCTGACTGCAAAGCAATGTGAAAGAGAGACTTGTTCAGTCTTACTAGATGGGCAGAGTGGTGACCTAATAGATCACGTCTTGGCTTTCTAATTGGGACACGCGTGTGAGGGAAGATCTTGCTCCCACCATCCTCTGGGAAGAAAACAAAACACATCTCTGTGTTGACTTGTTTACTGCTGGCATCTCAGCAGCCCCCTCACTGACTCTTCCTTCTTGTTATCACCTGCGGAAGGCAGTCATGCTTCCTACCCCATGCCTGGGGAAGCAGGCTGGTAAGAACCATTTGGTCTCAATGGGAATCCACACAGAAAGAGAGGAATGGACTTCAAAGATCTTAACAAAAAGAAAATATCTCCAGTAAAATGGCATTGGAAAGTTAAGAAAGCAGTGAGCGCTATTTCCTTCAGGCTATGCTTTTTGTTGTTTTGAGTCAGCAAGGTTAACCAGAGAAATAGAGCAGAAAGTTGAGATTATTGGGAATGGCTACAGTTGGGTTTTCAAAGCCTTCCCACATACTTCAAAGGAAAACAACAAACTTTATTTACAGAATGCATACTCCTGCCTTCTTAACTCAGAACTGGCTGTGCAGAGGAGAGAAGTGAAATACTAAGGGGGTGTTAGCAAAGAACAAGTGCGGAAATAACGAGGAATGTCTTAATGATAGGAAAGCTATGCCCCCTCCTCCACAAAGCCAAGGGTCCTGTCCAGCAGGGCTGCCATGTGTCCTTCTTGAGGCTGCATTTTTCTGACGGGGTCCACCTCCCTGCTGGGCCAGGCCCAGCGCTCTCAGTCAGCTATTTCCAGCTCTGACTTAGCATGTCGTGTTCAAATTCTGTTGAGGTATCACCCCGCTCCTGTCCTTACAGAGGAGCAGCCGTGTTCAATGAGGTAATGAGCTGAGAAGATTTGTGGGTGTGCATATTGCAGCAGGGTCAGCCCATGCAATCCATGTAAAGAGCACTAAGTCTGCATTATTTGTCTTAATCTGGCACTCTTACAGAAGCAGCTGTTACTGGGGCTGAATACTTTATCGACAGGACAAACACAGCTAGAACAGCCATCCATCCCAAAATCAAGTGGACAGACTCATATCGCTCAGTGCTGTGACTGCTGAAGCCTAAAGATCAGGATTAACATTCATTTGTCCTCATCCTTTGGCTTGACTGAAGCAGCCTTGTGTTGCAGGGTAGGTCGGTAGTTCAGTCCCCATCTCATCCTGTAGCTACCAGGAATAGTTCCCTGTGCTTCCCCAGCACTAGGGAGGGCCCTGTGCCCCAACTCAAGACGAAAGAAAAGTATCTTTCCAGAGACAGAGGAGGTAACTGGTAAGATCCACATGTTGCAGAACTTGAAGACCATGATCTCTGGTTATCATTGATTTCTACATGGGGCTTCCCAAAAAGTTTCTGCTAATGTGGTGTAACTGAGCCAAATTCTCAGCCAGGGTAAACTGAAGTCAAGCCATTGACCCCAGCGGACTTGAGCCACTTTAGCCCCAGGCAAATATTTTTGCCTTGCGACACAAGGCAAGACACCCTACTACAGTCAGGAAAAGGACTCAGCATGTTGCTGCTGCTGAAGACAGGGCTATATCCAGCTGGCAATATTTGTGCACGTGCCAGAGGGAGCAAAAGCCTCCTCTCCTCTAGGTCAAGAGGGTAAAGGCTTTCATTTTGGGTGTGAAGATCCCACCGTGTAAACTTTCTCATGATCCCTGGGTGTGACTTCCGAGCCAGCTAGGTACTGGAACCCTTTGTCTGTGTAGCACAAATGTGAATCTGACCCAACAGACTAGCTGTTCCTTTTTAAAGGATTTTGGGTTGTCTTTGTAGAAAGTTCACAGGGATTCCACATTCAGAGCCCCACTCTGCATCAGCTGGCAGGCTCAGAAGAGGCCAAGGGCTGGCATCCTCACTGTTGGCCCTGGCTGCGGAATAATGGCAGAGCCCTGTGTGGGAAGCTGTTCTCCTGCCCCCTTGTTAGAGAGATGACTTTATTCACCAGGGCTGCCAATCCAACACCTTTCAGCAGCAGGAATTCTGTTTAGAATAAAACAATAGACCCAAAGTTGATAATCAGATGCAAATTATGTACCAGTATGCAGAAGACAAAGATAAGATTTGCATAAAATGCTTGTATGACAGCAGCTAAGTATCCCTAATTTTTTCCCAGAAGGTATCAAAGCACAGAAAGCAATAATTCCTCACCCAGCTCATCTCCCCTCCTGTAGCACAGCCCTCAGCCTGCAGTCCTGTATTTGAGGGCAGACCAGTTCACCAGAGAGGTGCCCCTTCCCCTCCCACGTGCCGGGGGGAGCAGCCTGCTGCGGGAGGCTCAGGTCAGGCTTGGTGGCAGAGACAGCACTGTTTGTTTCTTTCCTCAGGAATCTGTTTTCCAGGAGGGGAAGCCATTAGCTAAGAAGGTGAAATGGATTTGCTGCTGCTCTTCTGTATTAACAGAGCTTGTTCAACAACTGCTCTCTGTGGAGCTTAAAATAGTCTTTTGAGGATAGGAAACTGCTCACCAGCTTCAAAACAACAGCTAAGTCTTGTGTAAAAAGAGCAATCCAGGGTGCCACTGCTGGCGTGGTTTCTCTTTTGCAAGCAGCCAGGAACTTCTCATGCAGTGGGATACACTGGATATGTGCTTTGGCCAGTCTCCAGTTCAAAACGCTGTCCTTCTGCTTCCACTGTCTGTTGGGGTTGGGGCCAGTGTTGGTCAGGGGCTGAGATGTCTCCCAGAGCCAATGGTGACTATTCACCAGTGCTAATGGGTAACCTAGAGGTTTAAGTGGGTTTGCCGAATCCTGAAGCTTTTCAACATGGCTGCTGCACATCCTTGGGTTTGCAGGTGGAGCCTGCGGGTCTTCCTAAGGAGTGCAAGCAAGGTGGCTTCAGCGTGAGTGTCCTCAATGGCTGCTTCTCCTCAGCTTGGCGTTAGCTCAGGACTTTTGGTGCAACCCTCGAAGGATGCTAATGGCACCCTTGCTTGGAGACTGTACGGGGTCCCTCCTGCATGATGCCATCCAGCCCCGCTGTGCTCATCGGGGTTGGCCGCAGCTCAGACACTGGGAAAGATACAGTGAGAGGGGAAAGGGTGCTCACAGGATGTAGGGGCTGCGCAACTCATTTCAAACCCTGAAGCAGCGTGACACAAATGAAAGGGAAAAACTGGGGTTCTCCAGAGACGCCCGTACAACACACACGAGTCTGATTCATCTCTGGCTGCCCAGAGGCCCTTCTGTCAGATGGAAAAGAGCTGAGCTGTGGCAGTTGCAGCAGTGGCTGCAACAGCAGCAGTGCCCTGTTCTTCTAATTCACTGCCATCTGCTTCTCCCAGCCAGAATCTATAGCTATTTTTCCCCCCAGACGGTTAAAAACGTGCCCTGATTTTTGTCTTCTGTGCAGTATTTTATTTCGGATAGTTCTGGACCGATCTCGGCTGCAGTTCACCAAGAGAATTGCAGAGTAGTCCCACCTTTCTCCAACTCCAGCTCCATGTATTAGCTATTTTCTTCCAACAGTCATTGATATGTGTGGATGTGGCCTCTCTCTCTCCCCTTCCTCTCTTTTTTCCTCTCTCTCTCTCTCCCCCTCCCCCACTGGATGTGTATATATATGTGAACCAGGGCAAGAAACAAAAAAGCTGATGCTTGGAACAGATTAGTTTGCATTACACAGCCGACAGGCTTTCCTGGAGAAGGCTAGATACTGGGAGTTCAGCATTTCCCCTTCATCAGTGATTGATTGTCTCTGTGTCTTGGGGGGATTACAATTCTGCATTTTGAGTCTCTCTTGGCAAGTCCAAAAGTAACAAAAATGCACCTGTGACATGAAATCAGGCCTAAGAAAACTTATCCTTTCCTTTCTTGGCTTCATAAATGTGCCTTTTCCATCTGCATTGCTGGCTATTTTATTTAAGACATACAGGGATTGTGGCCTTTTTCATCCCAAAGCACTTGATAAAGTACTTTAAAAGAGGTAAATACAGTGTTTGCCCAGGCTGGACAGATGAACACAGATTAACTCCTGCACTCATGTGCCCAAGACTACGAACCTCCCATTAACTGCTACTATCTTCCAACAACTCTGCTGACAATGTTTTTGTGTTCTTTCTGCTATACAAAATAATTTTAGATTGGTATTAACCTCTCTGTGCTTATGTGGGTGGATGCATGTGTGTGTGTATATTATTACCCTTAGTATTAACAATTGCAAAATGCACCTGCTTGATTCACTTTATAAACAGCAGAAATTACTGAACACCAATGAGCTCCATGCTGAACACAGGACAGTCTGTGTACCTACAAGGAATGAGGAATCCCAGCTATGAGGAACGTGTAATCTTGCATTCATGTTATTGCTTCTAAAATGTAAGAATAAAGTTACAATCTATTTCTCTTTTAAAGGCCCATTTCGGTTCCTCTACAATTTTGTCATGTGAAATGTGTTTGGCTTGAAAAAGACCAGGCTGACTCTGAAAGTGAGGGAGAATATTTGTGAAACATCTGAAGGAGAGCTTATCAAACAATACTGGAGCAGTAGTTTATTAAAGATTTAACCCCTTTGACATTTTCCTTTTTGTTTACTGTTTGTTCACATCCTTCTAGCTCACAAATACACTGTTTATTGTCCTTCAGATTTTCCATATCATTAATTCTGGCTGGAGGCTCCAGCAACAGCTGTATTTGAAGGAACTAGATTATAATTGAGAGAAATTATTAACGATTTTGTTGATGCCCTCTACCTTTCTTATTGATTTCACTGGAAATCATCAGCTTGATCATATTCCCATGGAGCTCAAATGGGGAGGGGGTATATGTGTGAATGTCACGATCCCCTGAAGTTTAGCTGTGTGTGCTAAGGGCACAGGAGAAGTCCTCTCCTGCTTGGGGTAAAAGCCACCCCCATTCCCAACACCCCCCTTTCCAGCCTGGCACAGTGAAGTTGCATCATGTGTACTGGCTCCAGTTTATAGGGCAGAAGAATTTGTTTTATGCAAGATAACCCAATTATCTGCATCCTTTCATTTAAGTGGGAGGCTACATTTGCAGCTATAAGATAACGATTCCAGGCTCAGCTTTGCAGATGCGAGTTTCTCTACCTTATTACAGACAGGGCTGGTTTCAGGCCCAGGCAAAGCTGTCGGCTGCCAAAGGTGGGAGCCTGCTAGGGGCAACCAGCAGCCCAGTTTGCCTGGGCTGGAAGAGATGGGGATGGCCGTAGCTGCAGCAGGCACATGCCGACTGTCCAGCCTTTCCCCCCGAGCTGTGTGGTACCAAGGAGGTAGAAAAGGAGAAACACATCCCGGGAGGGACCCACCCTGCTGCTGCCACACAGCTGAATTTTGCCTGCCCAAGGGTGAAGAGAAAATCCTTGGGCTGCAAAATTAAATTTTGCCTACCCTGCTGATAAGCCTTGAGTCAGCTCTGATTATAGAGGTATCTTCACCTCCTTCTATTTTGACTACAAAGAGTGGCTTATTGAAAGGTTGATTTTGATCCCTGTTAAGAAAAAAATAAAGAAGGAGAAAGACAATAAAATTCCTCTTGCTTCAAGATTTTACATTTAAGTCTCACTGACAATACAATATTTTCTGAAAGTGTTAAGTTACTTGAGGAGGAATATTTTGAATCTAAAATAATTTACATTACCTCCATTTCAATATGTTTGCAGCATCTGCCACTTTTTTTGTGACCCTCTCTGAGTCCAACATAAACACATTATCCTGCAAAGTCTTAAATAAAGGTAGGTTAGACACTGCTTCTGCAAGAGGCAATTTACTAAATCAGGGATGATAAATGTAGAACTGTGGTTTGAAAATGAAATGTGATTCTCCACCAAGACAAGCAAGGAAAAAAAAAGTGCTAATATGAGAAATTTCTGTTGGTAATTTCTTGATCGGCCAATGCTCATTTTCCAGAGAGACAGGCATCTCTTCGTTCCTGTAAAATACTCTTTCTCAGGTATCTTCCATCAAAATGTCTGCTGTTTTTGGGGGCTCAGAGGTACTTTTTCCAGACATGGTGACTGAAGAAGAGTATTTAACACGAGACACCTCACACAGGATGTTTGGAGCAGGGATGAGCTCATCCCCTGTCAGCTGAGGTGGTCAAACTCCATGTTATTCCCAAGACCAGGTATGCCCAGGGCAGCTGGACCGCCTCCTCAGGCAGAGGGATGCACATTTCACCCTTTTCTTTCCTCGCCTTCCTATCAGCCTCTCCAACCCCTCTGGCTACCTGCCGTAAGGGAATTCTGGCGAGGTGTGAAACCAGTGAGGGGGTGCCAAAAGGTGGGATGGAGAAAAATAAGGGCTGATGGGGCAGAAAGAAGGGGCAGAGCTGCCAGGTCCTGGGCACCCTGCCCAGCCTCCCCCCCACCAAGCCTCCCCCCAGCCTGCCCATGGCCCAGGACGACATTTCAGCACAGCCTGGGGCCATCACTCCCTGCCCCAGCAATGCCACAGCAGTGCCATCTTACATCCTGGCTTTCCCCAAGTTTCGGTTGTCCACTTGCCCTCACCATCTTTCCAGCAGTCCTTGCTTCTCTTCCCATGCTTCAAGCTGCCCCAGTGTCCCTCTTTCATCCCTCCCTCAGGTCATTTCCCACCCCCTCCTTTCTCTGCCCGCCCCCATTAATTCCTGAGTCAGTCCTGCCCTGGCTTCCCACCGGCTTCTCCCTCTCTCCTGGATCTTGCTGGTTCCCCCAGTCCCTCCTGAAGCTGGGTGGAGAGGTGGCTCCTGTCTCCCTCAGTCCTGATGCCAGAGACCAGGAAAAATCAGAAGGGGAAAATCAGAGGCATTTATTCCTCAGTGCTATGAAACCTTCCAACAAGTCAGATATTGTGGTTTACCTGCAAATCTGAGGGCTACTGAACAGCTGTAAATCCGATCCCAAATGCGTATTGTTTCTTCAGAATATCAGTTTGTGCATCCTGATGGAATATGGCACTTCTCTGTGTGAAATACAAATGAATGGTTTATTATTGGCTTCTCAGAAATCAGGACTGGAGGTTGTTTCTCACAATGCGCTCTGATTAGAACAGGAGGTCAGACCAGCAGTGTTTCCTTCTGTCTCCATAATCTATGAATGATTTGGTCCATACAAAAATTACGCTATTTTCCACTAATTTTCCTGCTTGACTTCACTAATAGGGAAGTCTGCTGCTATTACTCAAAACCCTCATCTGGTTTTCCTGGGGAAGTTTGGATGCAGGCGTTGGTTTAGCAAGGAGAATCGCTTCACCCTTCACCAGAGCGCAGCCACCTGGGGAGCTGCACGGAGAAAATTCTTTGGAAACCCGCGGGGTGAGTGTGCAATGCTTGAGACACGAGGGGACGTGCATGAAAATACTGTGGTGCCTGGTGAGCCCCTAGAGAGAGGTTGCAACGGAGGGGATTATGTTTTCAAGCTTTAAAAAAAGTGCCGCCTATACAATACGTAAGCCAAGCCCTATCTTGACTCCAGTGGCCCTGTATTTGGCTTTACCTCAGGTTGACACTCTTATGTTATATTCCTCCCCCTCTGTGAAGTACTGAGCAATGGTGTGTGGTAGAGCTGGTTGCTCCCAACATCTTCACGGCTCAGTGCGAGGTCACCCGTCAGGCACATGTGCCCAGCACGTCGCTCTGGAAGCGGTAATAGCCATGGCCATCAGAGTCCCTGGCTCTAGTATCAGGCTAGCATGATTAGCTCTTTTTCTTCTGAGGACTAGGTGTAACTGAGAAATCAATCAAACTTCAACCTCTGCAAGCCTATAAAGGGTGGAGGAGGTGGAGGCTCCCAGCAGGTTGTATGATCTGTCGTTTCTTCTCTGGTCTGAAAGACAGGAAGAGGAGAAATGTCTTTGCTCCACATTCCCACTAACTTTCTTGGCATGATGAGCTAGCCAGCTAATAAGCAAGTAATTATACATCAGAATACACAGTTCAGTGGCAAAGCTGTCTGCCTGCAGCCGCGCTGAGAAATGAGGGAAGAAAGTACTCTGTTCCAGCTCTGCTTGTGTCTCTGCCTCGCTGTCTGAGTTTGGGTGAGTCACACCTCGCCTTTGTGTTTCATCCCCCCTGCCTCACACAGGGGAGCGCTCCCTGAGACTCACTTTTGATCAGGGGTGCAATTCATGACTGAGATGGCTATGCCAGCAAAACCCATCTGTGTGAGTGCGGATTCATTTGTTGCTTTGCTTGGGAGCACTGGGGAGATGGGTGATCCTGGCAGGAACAGCTCTGCTGGTAAACTGTGCCTCTCCACCAGCAGTGCTTCAGTGCTGCACAGCACCCGCACACCTCTATCGTGTCCCCAAGGAGCCCCAGCCCCAGTTTTTCTAAAATGATTAGAGCAGCTCAAATGAAAAACACGTTGGTAAATGCGGTTGGTGTTTCTATGATTTCCTCCCGATAGGGTTTTTCTGTTAATTTCTTGTATGTACCATCTCATGTTACTTAGTTTCACAGTAATGGCCCTTTCTAACTCTGGTTCGCCAGAGAATTGTGTTATAAATAGTCATGGTAAGTCGAAACAGAGTCTTTCACCATGGGTTTTCTAAAATGGATCAAGTTACAGAGGAAAGACAAGGATGCCCCTGTGCCTTAAGGATATGAGTATATTTAAGCATAAAGGCAACATGGAATTGTGTTTCGGACCCACTCCAAAAGTAAGGAGGGAGCAGCAACCCTTGGGGGGGGGGGGTGTTGTGTTTTAAAGCATCGTTTCATCAGGCACAGTTCCAAAAGTTTTCTCTTCTTTGCACATTTCTTTTGCAACTTCTGGATTTGTGCAAATAATTGTTTAAGATATTTTGACTCGAACACGTGGTTTGTTAAAAATGTAGCTGTAGTGTGTCACTGGACAGGAGGGGAAAGGATATGTGTGTGTGTGTGTACATACAGGTTCGCGCAAAGACAAAAATCACTGGATTCTTGAGTCAAGTGCTCCAGCGGTCGCCAACAACACCTGAAAATGAAGAGGCAATAGTAACTTGTAAGGGTAGCTCATAGACTATATATAGCATCCAACAAGGAAACTACTTCTGCACAAGTTAACCGTTGAGGCTTCTTTCTCAAACTCATTTAGAGGAGCTGAGCCTTGTGGGCTAGTTTTGCACCATGGGCTAGATTTGGGTCACAAGAAGACAGTGGCTTTTGGATTAAGTCAGAGGGGCCAACTACCCTTGGTTTTTTGCATTCCATATTTCTCTTGACACTTAGACTTCAGGCACCCAAGTTTCCTTAAAGTCATACAGGGTCAAAACACGGAGATGAAATAGTGTATACGCAAGTGGTATCTGTGCAGAGACTGCTGGGGAACATAAATGAGGGCTGAGAGACCCAGACTCCTAGCAGATGAGCTCAGAGAGTCCTCCCTCACAGGGGTAAGACTTCCAGCGCTCTATCCCTTCAGACCTCACCAGCTTACAGACCCAAAGCAGGGAAGTTCAGCGGCACTGAGACATGCATTGCCCAGTGAGGCAGCTCCTTGCTTTCCCTCCTTAAGCCTGAAAACCCTCTGATGGATTCACCTGCCACCCGGGGCTATAGGTAGGAGCAGAGCAAGATGCGACAGTGAAACAGGCCATAAAAGTTATTTTGAATTAAAACACAAGTGTCCACATTCAGCTTTGAGTACCTCTGGAGGAGACAGGTACACTGGGGCCACTATATTTTCAACAAAGTTCCAGCCCCAGGATTTCCAAATCTCAGGTTGAAGCTGTGCTTATTTATAATTCTCCTGGAAGGAGTGTGGGCAGAGGTAAGATGGGTCAGGCCGGGAGAGTGGATTTGTGTTAGTGAAGGGAAATACCGATCAGTGGAAGAGCTGCCAAAAAGAGAGCAGAAGGAAGCCTCCACTGGGAACTGGGCTGGCTCAGATATCTCCAGCCAAAACAGCTGGCGATGCCCAGGTGAGCTGGGGACTGCATGCCCATTCTCCTGGGTGGAACGAAGCCCATACCAGTAAAGGTCTGACTGCCCAAGCTGTTTGGATGGCAGCAGTGCACATAGGCTCCTGACAGCTTTGGATTTCAAATTTTTTTCATTGTCATGTTACAGTGAGAGGGTTGGTGGAGAGCTGCACCGCTGATGAACAATGTATAGCTCCCCAGAAAGCAGTGGGGCTGCTTCAGGCATTGATTTGCATGCTCTTTTCTGCAGCCTGCCTGGCACACTGTTAAATCTTTCTGTAACCATCCCTCCCAGCTCTTGTGGTCCAAGATCAGCAGCAAGGGGAGATCAGTAGAGAGGGAGTGAGAAAAATGTTTTTTTCTGCAGCTTCCTTTTTTACATCCAAAACACAGATGCTCACCTTTGTGAAGTGAGGGTGGCTCTCTCTGGGGACAAACAGGGACTGAGGAACTTCTTGTGTGTAATTTTAAGTCAATGTATTGATAATAGATCAGATTCCCAAAAACGAGCGTGGCCACTGGGCAACTGAAGTGAGGAGGTACCAGCTGGGGTGTTTTCTCACCAACAAGAGGTCTCAGGGCATGTGAGCCCACAGCCTTATCTGAGTGCTCCCACAAAAGTGACTCTGCAGGATGGCTTCCTCCTCTTGTCAGGCTATGGGAGACACAATGTGCTGTCTGTGGCCAAAGGCTGTCTCCACCAAGGTCTAAACAGCAAGGTCCCATCTGAGAGTTGTCCTATGTAGATTTTACTTTGACTCATGTCAATCAATCATCCCCATGCTGTGAGTTGTGTTTAAAACCTCTCAAGGGAAATTCAAGTAGCACAGTCTTCTGGGCATGCTGACAGCTAGTTCAAACACAACCCTCTGGCTGAAGGCATCTGCTTCAGGAGTAGCTCCTTTACCCTTGCCAACACCAACACCTCCACCGCAGGGCAGAGATCACACATTTCAGATCATCTGCCTGGCACTGACAAAATCTGCAATCGATGCACCCTTTGTTGGGAGTGGCAAAGAGCATGAACAGGGGAGAATCATGCACAAACCCTTTGTATCTGCTCTCCGTGAAAAAGCATTCCTCTCCAGCGCACTCTGGGAGACGTGTGCTAGGAGAGGGGGCTGAGGCAATGAAAGGTAGTGGAAGAAAGGGAGAATAAGTTCCTTTGACCAGCACCAGCCTGGCATTTTTTCAACTCACTTTTTACACATGAAAGGGAGGGTGGGAAAGAAGAAGAAAGCATGAATGCAGGAGGAGAAGGAGGCAGAGAGGAAAAAAAAAGATCAAAGAAAGGGTGAAACAGGAAAAAGATGCTCCCAGTGATGCTGAGACACTTGTCTGCGCCCCTATACCAGCCCCAATCTGTCCTAAAGCACAAGAGCAAAAAACCAGCAGGATCTCTGGCAAACTAGATATATAGGCTGAAAAGCATAGAGATTGGTAGAAAATGTTGAGTTAAAAGCCTGTGGGTTTAGTGCACAAGAAGCGGGATGGTGTGTGTGTGAGCACTTGAGCTGAGGAAAGAAGAGCAGCCACACATTGAGATCACAGGGGCAAGGGATTGCAATGGCTTTCACATAAGCCTTAACCAGGAAACAGAAGTTTGTCAAAGTATAATTGGGTAAAGACGGGAATAGCAAAATCCAATACAATAGCAACCAGCTGCCAGAAATCCCAGCACGGCCCTGAGACTGGCTGCATCAGGGAAGTGCAGGGAGGAAGGGTGGTAAAGCTCAGGCAGGATGAATACCTTGGGTGAGGAGCGGAGACAGACTCCCTCTTCATCACTCCTTTCAGTACCAAACACTCTCTGTGATGAGGAGAGCTAATCAAAAAAGGAGAGAATACACAAGAGGCTCAGACGTACTACTAGTGTTGTAAAATGCATCTGGGAAGAAAGTGAGCACAGCATAGGTGTATTCCCTGGAGTGGAGCTGTGGAGAACTGAGGACAGCAAAGCAGAGCCCTTGGGATTTATAGCCCTGTCTTGGCACGCTTCATACTGGAAGCAGGAGATACCCAGGAGGATCTGGGACAGTAGCAGCACCAGCCTAGTGTTAAGGATGGTGGGAAGCACTCCTCTAGGCTAGGGGGATTTTTTTCCCCAAAGAGATGCTGATTACAGCACTTCAGAATGACAAACTAGCATTTTTAAATATTTTTTTTTTTACAGTTTTCCTGTGAAGACCAATTAAACAGAAAGAAAACAGACAGTGGACAGTTTAACTGCATCCTGTCATTGCAGCTTCGCCCATGCTTTCCCATCTTCCAGTAGTTCATGCTTTGCAGAGTACTTGGTGCTGTTGCCCCTAGTTTGTTCATAGCAGTCCGACAGGGCTCCCCCTCCCCACGCACACTGGCTTTCCCTTGCCTTTCCCAGTTCCCCCTCTTTGGCTCTCTTGCTGCCCTATCTCGCTGCCTCGGGTCGGAGCCTTGCCCCTGTGCTGCGCTGTTGCAGAGCCTGCCCCAGCTCAGCCCGGCACAGCAGCATCGCAGGAGCAACCCTGTGTGCTCAGCTCCTCGATGCAGACCTGTGCTGCAGTTAGAATTCCCTTGTTTTCCCATCTCCCTGCTAACATCTCTGCTGCAGTGCTAGAGTCCTCTGGCTTTACCCTTCCCAACTCCCACCTCTCTTGCAGCATTTGGAGTCACCCTGGTTTTGCCCATTGCCTTTAAGGTGCCCCATTGTGTTCCTTTTCCCTTCTTACTTCCTATTTCTACTCCCTTTTAGTAAGCCGTAGCAAGGGAAATGCTGCAGCAAAACTTCCAGCTGGGCTGTACTCACTTCCATAAGTGTGTGTAGGGAGGGAGGGGAGGAAGAGATCAAACTTCAGGGATCCTGGAGACATTCTTGGATGTGGTGCTGAGAAGAAAATGAACAGGAAAGAGGTGACAGAAAGGTCAGGCCACAAGCTCAAGAGATCACAAGGGCCCAGAGATAGCTGCATCATCCCAGAAAAGAAATAAATGACAGACTGCACCAGACTATAACATGAAAACATTGACACAAAGAGAATTAATGTTCTTGCAACTGGACCTTGGCCTCACACAGTTCTTCAATCGTCTCTTGCCTGGTGACATTGTGCTATATATGATTTGCTCTCTTTGAACACCACATCTGTCCCAGAGACTGTCTACCTCTTAACGTAGCTGTGAAATATAGGTGATGTATAAATATTTCAAAGAGACAGGACTCATTTGACAAGTGGAGTCTTGAGAAGGGACTGGAGACACTGACTCCCAGCCGGAAAGACAGGACAAATACATTCTGTGGAAACAGACTGGGGGGAGGAAAGACATCCCTCATCTTTGCTTTTTGACAAGTAGAATCACTACAGGGTACGGTTTCCTTATGACAAATAGATTGTTTAGCAAGTGCGCATGGGAGCACTGGCTTGCTGTCACCCATTGGAAACACCATAGTTATGAATGTTATGATTTATTAGGCCTCAACCAATAATGATTAATCACCTTATTTAGCAAATGCAGATATGTACTTGGGTTTTGGCAGTATTTTTTTCCACTCAGAATATCCATGGACAGATGACAGCTCTTTCTAATTATTTATTATCCAATTATTTTCCCCTTTAATTCAATGGACTGCTCACAAACAGTCTCACTTTATGGCTTTTTACTGTTCCCTAATTGGATGAGTTCAAAGGTACTTTTGGCACAAATACTTTTATTTGCTAAGAGAAAGCTGGGTTGTTTCACATACTTTGGCAGTTTACTTTGAAATTCATTTTTCATAAGCATTTGTGCCAGTGAAACATGAGCATGTGCACTGAATGCTGATACAAAAAAGGGGTGTGAAGGACACATTTTTGGGATTTATTTTTTTTAGACTCATTATCCAGATATATAACTCATACTTGTTCAAACTCTGAGGCACTATTCCATAATCTAATGAGAATCCTGGGGCGGGGGGGAATGGAAAGGCTACAAAATGCCCCACAAATACCCTTATTTCAAAATTATGAGGAGAAAAAACAAGACTCATGTCTCCATGTTTTTTTTATCACCATGAAGTTTCCTGGATCTGCAAACATCTCTTCGTCTCGTTTCCTTGTGTTGCTTTCAGCCTGCTTCATGCAGATACGGACAATTTTACTTTGTCTCATCATCGTCAGCTCCTGCTTCTCCCCATGCCCTGGCAAAGGGGCGGCTCCGCCTGTCCTGGTGCTGGCTGCCTCCTTCTACCTATATGCCCTTTATTAATGTTGCCACCACCCACCGCGGGAAGGATTAAATCCTTCTCAGATAAGGGTTTATTGTATTAAAAAATAAACTTGCTCACATCAGGTGCTTTCAAAAGTGCCCCACGGCATGCCGTCATCTTTGGAAAGGACACCTCAGAGTGCAAAGCCCACAGTTTCTTGGCAAATGTTCCCTTAGCTCGGTTATAGGGAAAAAAAAGAGGGGAAAAAAAAAAGAAAAAAATACAAAGGGGAAAAAAAAAACCAAAACCAAACAAAGCAATTTTATACTGGCAACAGCGTGACAAGTGAGGGAATAGGGTCCAGTGGGAAATCCGCCTGCCTTGCCTCCTGCACGCAGGGATGCTGCTCATGGGGTGAAGCTGCCCTGTCCGTAACGCCGCTCTCCTCCTGGTGCACGCTATTGCCTTTCTCTCCCGCTGAGCACCATTTACAATAGGAATAACTGCTTACTAATTAGCGGCTATATCTATTAATTGCTTGTTTGTGAGAGCGTGACTGAGCCGCCAGCCGCTCTCTGGGCCATATCTCTCAATATATTTTTTTCTTCTTTTTTTTTTTTTTAAATTACATTTTTATCCAGGGAGTGACTTGTTCACACGGCGACTCAGTGCCTGCTGGGGTACGTCTTTCCATCCGCTTTCCCTTCGGGTATAGCACCTCTCGCTAGCGACCGTGGCGAGCAGACATCGACGCAGAGCCGCGGGGCAGGGCCGGGACCACCCGGGGGCAGCGGGCAGCAGAGGAGCACCATGAGCGGCGTGGGGCCGCCAAGCCCACGCGTGGCCGAGGCGGGAGGGCACGCAGGGACCAGCCCCGGGGAAGAGGCGGAGGGGATCCGGTGTCGCTAAGGGACGGGGCGCATCAGCCCGTCCCCGGGAGCCTCGGTGGGGCCAGCGCCGGGAGAGCGGCGTGCCGGAGCCCGCCTGCTCCCGGGGAGCAGCACGCCCCGCTAAGAGGGGTTTCCACGGCGCTGGCTCCGCTTTACGGTCTGGGCTCATTGCTACGGCCCCGAGCCAGGCACGGGTGGGCTCGCCGGCTCCGGAGCCCCGCGGGGCGAGCGGGTCTAGGCTCCCCCGAAGCAGCGTTTTATCTCCTTAGCAAAGCAGATGATAGAGATACGGATGGCAAAGCAGGGCTCCGCACCGGCGCGCCCGGGGCGCTGGCGCAGCCCCCCGGTGCCGGTAGTGATGCCCGGGGCGGTCGCGCAGCATCTTCTTCCTCCTCCCGGCCGGAGGTCTCGCCCCGGGCCCTGCGCGGCGGGAAACGCACAGCTCCCCCGCTCCGGGTTTTATGTACGAGCCCAGCCCGGGGCCGGCAGTCCCACGGGTACCGCCGACCCCCGCAGCCACGCAGCGGGCTTGGGGTCCGCACAGCACCCCCGCCTCACCGGGGCCCCCCGCCCCGCCGCTCCCGAGCGGCATGCACAAGGCAGCCCCGCCAGCCTGCAACCTACGTGGGGGGGCCCCAAAAAAACTTTGCTGGCACCAGCCAGCGCCGACACAGGAGACCCCCCCGCCCCCGGCTCGCTGCCCATGCAAGCCAGGAGGCGCCCCCAGCCCCCAGCCCCCGCTGACCCTGGGCTTTTCGCATCTCAGGTCCCACCCGGGAGAAGCCGACCTTGCCGTGAGTGTCCTGAGGCTGTAGGGCGCCCGGGCTGACGTCTGATCTCTCCGCCCGAAGCAAGTCCCTTTTTCTCCCCAGCCCTGCGGTGCTGTCTCTAATGGGGCCGGGGCGAGGGAAGGCTCGCAGAATTGGGCAGGAGGCAGGGCTCTTCCGAGCACGGCTGCTTTAATTGGCTCTTTTTTTTTTTTTTTTTTTTTGGTTAACCGAAGGGGAATGAAATGGTGAAGAGGGGAGGGGAAAAACCTGGAAAGCCAAAGGGGAAGAAAATACGGCGCGCCCGGCAGGCAGGGAGGGGTGAGGCGGCCGCGGGCCAGCCCGGCCGGCGGGGCTCGGTGCGGTGCCGTGCCCCCCGGACGCCCCGTCGGGGGTCGGCGGAGCGGAGCGCCCCGGGGCCGGCTAGGGAGCGGTGACGCTCCCGGCAACTTTTGCAGGAGATTTTGGCGCTTCAGGAAAAAGCGGTGGGGCAAGGACCTGCCAAGCGGTTTCCAGCCGGCGTCTGGCAGGAGTAACCCAACTTTCTCCAGCTTCTTGTCCCTCCTCGTCGGCTGCCTTCCAGCTGCGGCCCCTGTTAGTTCCCACCAGGAGCTCCGGCAGCCGTCGAGGGAGAGCGACACGGACCTCTCTACGGCTGCAAATCATCCGCGGGGCGGGCGGAGCAGGCAAGCAGCGGAGGCGAGGCACCCGCCCGAACCCGGCACACAACATCGGGGAAAGTTTTGAAGGGAGAAGGACCTGGCAGGCTGGGGAGGAGGCGAGGAGAGCCGGGCCGAGCTGCAGGCGGAGCGAGGGTGCGTGGTCTATCTGCTCCTCGTTTGCTTCTCCCTTCAGGCTGGCTGGGGCGATGCAGTGCAGCTGGGGGAGCTCTTGGGAGCCGCTTTAAAAAAAAAAAAAAAAAAAAAAAAATCCTTCCTGGATTTGATTAATTACAACAATCCCCTCCCCAGAAGATCTGGAAAAGAGGAGAGAGAATCACCTATCCCTCCCTCCGCCTTTCAGCAGCTGGCTCCTACCCCCCACCCTCGCTTCCCCCCTTTTTCTCCACCTCCTTCTCCTTCCCCCCGTTCGCTCCTGGGGCTGCGGCCAGAGCCTCGTCGGGAGGAGGGAGGGCGAGGACTCTCCCAAGTTGGCCCCAGTTGGCAGCACTTCGGGCAGCGGCGGGACTTCGGGCAGCGCTCGGTGGCTCCCGCTTGAACAAAGAAACCCCCGTTCCCGCAGGGGCCGGGGGGGCAGCGCTGGGCTGGTCCGGGCCCTGCTCCTGCCCCTGCCCGGCGCCGGCCCAGTACCCCCGGGCTGGCCTTTCCCCGTCACCCGAGTGCGGGCGAGGCTGCCCGTTTTCCTGGAGATCCTCGAGCAACCTGGCGAGGGGAAGCGGGAAGCGGCGCTCCGCTTTCCTGCCCTCCCTGCCTCCTTCCCTCGCTCTCTCCCTTCTTTTTTTTTTTTTTTTCTTTTAAATTTTATCCCCAGGCGGCCCTGGTGTGGGGGGGTCCCTTCCTCCGCCCCAGGGGCGCCGGTGCCCGGCGCGGAGCGGGGCGCATGGGGCGGCGTTTCGGGAGGCTTTCGCCTGCTCCTCGCTCCCCCGCCGGATGCTGCCTGGGCTGTTTTGGCTGCTTTTCTTCGCCGGCGATGAAGGCTCTGCCTTGAAGATGGAGATGATCTGTTTTTTATTCCTGTCTCTGGTGCCGGTGTACAGCAGGGGACAAGGGGTTTACGGTAAGAGACGTTGTCGCGGTCGCTGGTTGGGGGGGGGGGGGGAGGGAGGCGAGGCGAGGGCGCAGACGGCGGCGGTGGGATCAAAGTTAAAAAGCACCTGCAGGAGAAAGTAAATGATGCCGGCGAAGCTCGTCGCAGCCTGAGCGGAGAGATTTATGCAGCAATAGGGCTTCCAGCGCCTGTAGCTACTTCATAATTCCTTGCCGTAACCCCTGGCCGCCTCCGATTTACGAGCCCGCCGAGATGGCACGCAGGGACCGCTGGCGAGGCCGCCGCCGGGCTGGCCGCGCCTCGACCCGGGGGGAGCGAGAGCTGCCGCGGGGCGCGACCCCCGGCCCCGGCCCTGCCTCCCCTCTCCCGCCACCCGCCTCGCGTGGGGATGCCACGCTGATGCCGGCGTGCGGAACACGGCGGCGCGGCTCTGGGAGCACCTCCGAGTTGCAGTTTCTTTGGGGCAGGGGGAGGACGGAGGATCCCCCTCCCCGCGCTGCCCTTGCGGGTTTGCTTCCTTGCAGGAGCACCGGAACGGGGAAGCCAAGAGGAGGGCGGCCGCCGCTGCCTCGGCGGGGCTCCCTGCCGGGGTGCCGGGGGTCTCCCTTGCTGCCGGGGGCAGCCCGCTCCCCGCCGCCGGCGTGCGGGGCGGCGCTCCCCGGCTCTGCCCGGCTCGGCGGGGCCGGCACCCCGCCCTGCCCCAGCTCCCCCGCACAACCCACGGCGAGCCCCGCCGGGCTCCCTCCCTTCCCCGGGGGGGCGAGGGGTGAGGCTACTTTTGCACCCTATTGTTCTTTGCTGCCGATTTTCTTCTTAAGATCGTGGGGGTGGGTGGGGGGTGGTCTGTGGCAGAGCTGATGTCGAGCTGCTTGATTTTTTTTCTCTTTTATTAGTATTATTTTTTTATTATTCTTATTGCAGTTATGGTGCTTACTTTCCCTCCTTGTTTGCAGGCAGGGTGGCAGATGGCAAGCTCAGGTGTCCCCCTGAGAGGTCTGGCTCCCGCCGCCCCTCAGCTTCCGAGGGCAGAGAGGAGGGCAGGGGGCAGAGGCTGAGGATGGCAGCCCGTGCCCCCGCCGAGCACAAGCCCTGCTTGAGAGAACAGCCGGGATTTACTTTAGCCAGCCGTGCAGCCCCCCTTTCCCTCTCCCAGCCCTCTCTTAATTCTTGCTTTACAAGATCTGCATTTCCAATACACTGGGAAAAAATAAATAAAAGCAACCCACAGGACTTGCCTCTCATAACAAGCCGGCTTTATCTTGGCTTACAACTCAGTTGTGCGTTGCTGTAAAGTCCTTCTGGAAGGCATGCCTCTGCCTTTAACAAGCCAAGCTCTCTGAGCTCTGAAGAGAGACCCCAGTGAGAGAATCCAGCCCCCCCGCTCCCCCTTTTTTAACAGCACGCAGCCAGTCTCTTGTGTGAGCTCTGGCAAAGATCAGTTCAGTCTCACTGACTATGGGTAAGTCTTTGTAGGTCACTTTTTAATGATGTATTTCTTTAATGGAAACAATTCCTCCTTTCTCCTTGAGGGCTGGGATGTTAATTTGAGTTTGGGTCTGTTTTGTAAAATAACCATTTTAAATAGAGGGTGTTTAGCTTCCTTTCTTTTTTCTTTCTTCCTCCCAGTATATGTTTTCTCCCAGTCTGCATGTCCAGAGGAAAATTGTAGGACCCTCCAAAGGCTGGAAAGATGAGGAGTAGAATGAATTTGTGGTACAGAAACCTGGTCAGGGCAGGTTATTTAATCCTTTAAAACAGGTAATCTGCTTCTAGCCGAACTTTTAGTATTTTGTTTCAGTGTGCTTGCTGCTGCGTAGCTGTCACTTGCTGTAGAATGGCCTCTCTGCTCAGGATCGTAGCAAGAGGGACAGAGCTTAAAACCGGTTTTGCTTAAATGTGCTTTAGAAGGTTGCCTGTTGTATTTTTTCATCCACTTCAGTGAACATGCATTTGATAGAGTTGCTGTTAAATTAGATCTTCAGAATAACTTACTGATGTTTTTGTCTTTTTCTCTCAGAGAGAGATTGGAGAAGCTGTGTACAAAAGAAAGCACAGATATAGACATGCACTAAGATGAAGGCATCCTTTTAAGTCAAAATGGTACACTACTTCTATCTATTTTCTTACTTAACTACACAAAGGAGAAATCCAGTCTCTTCCCTCCTCTCCCCTCCCCTACCTCTTCAAACTGTTTACTGAGACCGTCAGGAGCCTTAATACGCAGCTGTCTCTGAGTGCAGCCCAGAGCAGTGTATTTGCAAACTTCTATGGTGACTAATAGTTTTCATATTGTCTTTCCCAATCCTGCCTTCAGACCGTTGCCCTGCACTGATTTCATGCCTTGTGCAGCCAGCACTGTTAGTTTGGATGCGAGATTGCTGTTTTTGATGGCTCAAGCAGAGCTGGATTGATACAGTTATATTTGCAAGGATAACTAATGCAGGATTAGAAACTAGTCCTGCTGCCCCCCTCCACTTTGGTTTGTCCTAAATGTTAGTCTCTTGCCATAGCTTTAAGCTGTACTTGAGTGTTCTGTGTTGTGAATGTCAGTCTCATGTGGCACTTGTTGTAGAAATTATGGGAACTCAAGTATCATGTTTCAGATCTGTTTTTCTGCTTTTGAATATTTATTTATGGTGATGGAGATGACGAGAGGCATCTATATGGGTCTATAAATATATTTCACTTTAGTAAATCTGCTGAGATTAAATCAGATTAAACTAGATAAAGTATCCATGTGATGTACCCTTTAAATAATACACCCACATGGATGTGCACAAAAGACCTCTGTCTAGGAGAGCAGAGTTGTTGGAGAGGTTTATTGAGATGAATGGTATAAATAAAATGTGTGTAAGGAGGTTTCTGGGGAAGGAGCATTTGCAATGGAGGTGCAATTTAATTAGGAGTCAAGGTGCTTTTAGCCTGCTACCTGAAGAGGCTTGTTATATAAATTGGCATTTGTTGTAATGACTGAAGTGTGTCTGAAACCCTCTTCTCATTAGCTGATCCCATCCTTTCAGCCTTGTTTGTTGCAGTAAGACAAGGCTGGCCTGATAAGGAAGGCAGTTCAGCAGACTGCCAAGAGGCAACTTTGCTTAGCCTTTTGTGGTACCCCATTTCCCAAACTGCATGTGCCTTTCAATCCTGGTGCATTAATGCTGCTGGTCAAGATGAGGAGCAAGCTGTAATAGATCTCTAGGAAATGTCAGAATTTGGTGGGAGGGAGGAAGAGGTAAGGAGAAAGGGGATTTGCCCTTCCAGGCTTAGAGTTATCAACACTTAAAGACTATAAATTAGACTGAAAGGGGAGGATGGGGGGAGGGTTCCAAAGGGAAGAGTATGCCTCTTGCTTCCTAGTCAGCCTTGCAGACTTTGGGACTTGCGTAGCTCTGGTTCAGAGCATGCACGGGGCTGCTGCTCTGCTTACTCCATGTGCAATATATGATTAACATTTGTGGGTTGTCTTGCAACTAGCACAATCCAGCTGATCAGCAGCAGCCTTTCAGGCTGAGTAAAAGAGCAGGATGTTTTGTCCTCTGCCTCTCATAATTCACCTGCAGAAAAGGCATTTCAGGAATGGTCATCACAGTGTGTGATGAGGGGCTACAGCAAGGTGATGGAAAGGGAATACAAGGAAGGTTTAGGCTGGGCAGCAGTGAAAGCTGCCTGGCACTGTGATCAGAGGGGCCGGAAGGGCTGCTTTGCTTCAGGCACTTGAAACTGGTGGGGGTGAAGCACTTTCAGTACGGAGTAGTCCTGCGCTGGCCTCTGAGGTGGGGAATAAATGACCCAGTAATCTCCTTCTTTAAAGAGACACCATCACACTGAATCACCTGTGAGATGCCACTATGGGCAGCCAGAAAATCTATTGGAAGAATGTTTTCTTGCATCTGCGATGGAGGAGTGTCATGGTAAAACATATCCTGGGTTTAGGCCATAAACATCCGCACTTCTTTATTTCATGTACGCATGACATGATTTGTTTCCTGCTCCTTTTACCTGTAAAGTAAAAGACTCTTTTCCTAGAGTTTTCAATGCAGCATTGTGCAAGCAGGATGCCTCATACTCTCCTGCAACCTGTGTGTGTCTTTTCTGCCAGTTTCTGGGGGCACAGACGCACTCTAATGTTCACCTTGAGCCTGGTGACTCGGATCAGTCCCTCTCCCCTGCCCCCAACTATAGCTGTTTTGCCAGCGGGAACAAGAGTCCAGACGAGGAGATCAGCTTCCTTGCTGCTATCCCAGTGCACCCTCTGCCCTCAGAAATGGGTGAGCAGATCGCTGGCTAAAGTAGCAGTGGAGCTGGCTCCTGTGAGCCACTTCTTGGCTGAATCTGTTGAAAATGCGATGTATGAGCACAGTGGTCCTCCAGACATATATATATATTTACCTGTGTGTGTGTGTACATATGTACACACATCCTTTGTGCTCAGCCATTTCTCCTTGTTGTCCAGCCCTTAAATCTATGGTGGCTTAGGCTGTAGCCTTTTGGTTCCAAGAATGAGTTTTGTAACTGGAGGGCTATAGAAATAGTCTCACCAAAGGACTGGGTCGGTCCAAGATTTGCATAGTTCTTTAGCAGCTCTTTAAGGTCAAGACATTAAATCTGGCCAGCCCTGTGCTTCAGCATGCCTTGCTGTTCTCCAGCTGTAGTGTGTCAGATTCACCCTCCTGTGACACTAGAGCCTCTGTTTTTAGGTCAGGTCAGTAGCTTCACAAGCCAGATAAGCCCTCAATTGGCTTTAATATGCAGTACTAGAAAACTGACATTATCCTCTTGACAGGTTGTTTGCAACTTGCTGGTAGAAGTCAAAATATTTCACTATAGGTGTCATCAGGAACCACCATCCTATGCTAATTTTTGTGGGAACATGAAGACAGATGTTGAATAATTTGACATGAGCAGCATAGCTTTTAAAATTATCACCGTGTCAGGTTTGCACTGGATTTTTTTGAAATATATATATGTATTTCAGATGAGTTTGAGAGAGGGGAGGGAGATATAATAAGTGGCTCCCAGTAAGTGGAAGATGCAGCAGAAGATGGCCTTGGAGGTTCAGTAGTCAGACAGCAATTCAGCAGTGGCAGTAAGGGATGGTGTGCTGCTGGGGCTGCTGTTCTTATTTTTAAGGAACAAGACTAAGTGACTTCCATGCTGGAAACTCAGAGATCTTGTGATGCTTCCCATCAACCAGAAGCCCTACTGTTTTACCCGTGTTTTGACAGGAGTTACTGCTATTCTGCTTGCTTGAATAGTGCAGTTTCAGGCTTCCAGTCCCTCCCTCAACACATACCGTGCTCTCTTGGTTCATTAAGCATAGTCTATGCCTGAGCCTTGCCTGCGTGGCTACGGCTTGTTACGAGGGCAGAAATGGGGGATGGGGAAAAATTGCATTCTGCCCAATGCCAATGTGCTGGCAAAAGCAAGTGAGATGCATTTGTATGAGTGAAAGACTGCTTGGGGTGGAGGGTGTTTCCTACTCCGTTTGTGGAAATGTCCTGAACCCTACCTGCAGAAGTTGTCTTTAGTCACCATAAGGTAAGTCTGCAGTCAAGTGGTTTGCCTGTGTAGCTCTGGAGGGACAGTTCACTGGGGAAGTTCTCATCAGGGTAGGTGAGATGTTGGTATTTTTTGTGCAGGGGGGTTGCTGTGTTGTGTCTTCAGAGGGGGCTGCATTTTGCTGTGGGGAAGATGAGCCTTCCAGACAAGAGACAGTGGAAAGTGTTGTTTTGTTCTCAGAGATGCTGTGGGTAGCCGCACCTGGTAATACAATGTGGGTTTCTTTAGGCTATATCTGGTAGCCCAGACTAAGCCCTACTCTTACGTAGACTGAAACTATTAAGAAAACTTTGAGACTGTTCCTGCTCTCAAGCAGTCAAGGTGAACACATCAAGTGCCCATGTCCCAGCCACCTTTTGCCAATCGTCATCTGCTGGTGTTGCACAGGTTTAAATTCAGAAGGGGAAAATATGCCAGTGTCCCCCAGGCTTGTGGAGGAAGGGGGAGGGATACGGCACTGACACTGCGCAGCGGCATGCAGATCTGGCAGGGCCTCCAGGATCTACCAGAGAGAGTGATGTGCTGCGAAGGAGTGGGAGAGGAGAGTGCATGTGTTTCATGTCTCTGTGCCCATGTTTAACTGGTGAGATCTCTGCTCTATTGGGATCCAAAGTACTTGCTTTGAAACGAAAAAAGCTTTCATCTGCCCTTTATTTGGGGGAAGGGGTTGAATGAACAGAGGATTGGTTTTTTTATAGCCAAGCACTTGCTTAGTGTTTAAAAGAAGAAACTAAATGTGTGATAACCCATGGAGCTGGCAATCAAAAGCGCTGCATTAAAGAGCTAGGAAAGAACTTGAGAAGCGGAGCCAGGAAAGGGAGATCCCAGGCATGAGCTGATCTTGGCTCAGCAAAAGTTAAGTCAGAGAAGGGCTGTTACCTGCAGGTTAGCTGGGACAGGACTTGTTGGGAGGCAGGGAGTTTTCATGCCCGGTGTCAGGTGTTTCTCCGAAGGAAGGCTTCGACTCCCGGCTTGCTTTCCTGACTGCTGCCCAGGTGCAGCGCGCCGGCTTCAGGCGACTCCTGCTTTCCCTCCCGCCCAAGGGAAAGGCGAACGAAGCTGCCCCTCCTTCACCGTCCAGCTGTGGCTGCTGGGCACATCTGGGGGGGGCACATCTGGGCGGCGGGGCCGTGCCGCTCCGCCGCTGCCCGGCAGAGGGAGGCGTTGCACCGCCCCGGCGGCTGGGTGGGGGGTGCCCGGGGGTGCACCCCTTCCCCCGGGGAAGGGTTGGGGGGGGGGGGGGGGGGCGCCGGGACTTGCTCAGGGCAAACCCCGTGGAAACCGAAACGCTGCTTTGGGAGCGCCCGTCTCCCGGCCGAACCGGGGCGCTGCCGCGCCCTGCCGGACACGCGTGGGGCGGGTTGGCGGCGTGTCCCCGGGGTGACGGGCTGGCTGTCCGCCGTTCGGCAGCGTCGGCTGAGCGTCAGGTAACGCCCGGAGGCAGCTCGTCCTCTCCGTTTGCCACCTTGGCGGACCTCGGGAAAAACCCTCCTGTCCATCTTCCCGGCCTCTTCCCGAGGGTGGGAGCGAGGCCGAAGTTCGCGGGAGTGAACGCCCGGGATTGAGCTGCTGCTTCCAGGTTTTTGGTGCTGGCTGCTTGCATGCTGCTTTGCATCTCTCTCTAGTTTGTTTTAGGGTCTGTCACATCGTACCCAAGCAGTTCATGATCCTTTCCCCCACCCCTCCCGCCCCCCCTCCCGCCCCCCTCTCTCCTTTGTAATACTCTTGTGGACTGGGAAAGTGCTATTCTTTCCTTCCAGGAGCATCTTGTTGTCCGTTTCCCATAAAAGATCACACAATAAAGTGAGTGCAGGCCTCCTGAATCCTGAATGAGCTTTTCAACCATAGCCTCCATTTCTTTTTTCTTCACATATCTGCGTGGTTGTGTTTTTGGGTTTATTTTTTTTGTTCGTTTGGGGTTTTGTTTTTGGAGTTAAAGAAATCTGAACAGATATGGGGGAAGAGGTGTCCTCACAGAATAGTTTGGGTTGGAAGGGACGTTTAAAGATCATCTAGTTCTAATCCCCCTGCCATGGGCAGGGACATCTTTCACTAGATCAGGTTGCTCAAAGCCCTGCCCAGCCTGACCTTTAACATTTCTGGGGATGGGGCACCCACAACTTCTCTGGGCAACCTGTTCCAGTGTTTCACCACAATAAGGTCTCCCCAAGCCTTCTCTTCTCCAGACTGAACAACCCCAACTCTCTCAGCCTTTCCTCATAGGAGAGGTGTTCCATCCCTCTGATCATTTTTGTGGACCTCCTCTGGACCTGCTCCAACAGGTCCATGTCTTTCCTGTGCTGAGGGCTTCAGAGCTGAACGCAGTACTCCAGGTGGGGTCTCACCAGAGTGGAGTAGAGAGGCAGAATTGCCTCCCTCGACCTGCTGACCATGCTTTTTTTGATGCAGCTCAGGATACAGTTGGCTTTCTGGGCTGCGGGCGTGCATTGCCGGCTCATGACCAGCCTTTCATCCACCAGTATCCCCAAGTCCTTCTCCGTAGGGCTGCTCTCAATCCCTTCATCCCCCAGGATGAATACTGATACTAATGGTACTGAGGGTTGCCCTGACCCATGTGCAGGACCTTACACTTGGGCTTGTTGAACCTCATGAGGTTCACATGGGCCCACTTCTCGAGCTTGTCCAGGTCCCTCTGGATGGCATCCCGTCCCTCAGGCGTGTCAACTGCACCACTCAGCTAGGTGTCGTCTGCAGTCTTGCTGAGGGTGCACTCAATCCCGCTGTCTATGTCAGTGATGAAGATAATGCTCTGGCAGGAGGAGAAAAGAAGACAGCAAGGTGGCGGCTGGCTATGGGGGCCTCTAATGTGTTCAGGTGACTCCAGGGGCATTAGTGCTGCAATGTATCTCCTTGGCTCTGTGGGGCAGGAGAGCTGAGGGCGCCAGAGCAGAGGCATTTGATTGATGCTGGTGCTTTGGCTCTTGGGAAAACATGACTTAGGGGCCCTAGCTTAGTGCAACATTGTCTTCAGAGCATTATGGCTGCCTACAGGGAGCTCTTTGCACCAGTGCGTTGGCTGTGCTGTATCTCAGGTTGGCTTCTGACTGCTAATACCTTAAGTATTAATGCCTAAATAATCTGGTCCATGGCTGGCAAAGCGAGATGTCTGAAGTTAACCAGGGAACTAGAGAGAGAGAGACAGCTGAATATAAATTATTATTTCTTTAAATTTTCTACTTGTTCTTCTAGACTAGGCAATATGGTTACCCGAGCGCATGCTTGTATGACTGTATTCCCAAAATCTACAGAGCTGTATGGTCTAGTAATGTTTAAACTCCTCTGAGAAGGACGCTCCCTTTGTATGCTTCTGTAAAGCACTCCATGTTCTTAGTATCATGCTAGTAATCAACAGCAGCGTAGACACAGTTATATATTTCAGTGGTTGCAAAGAAGGCAGGACAGCCGTGGTGCTAGAGTGGCCTGGTGATTCAGAGTCACTGACTGAGCAGGTCATGGCTCTGTGCTGAGCTGCAGACCTCCAGGGAGAGGGTGCAGCAAGGTGGCGAGCAGGGATCTCAAGCAGCTTTTATCGATCTGGCCAGCCTCTCGCTTTCCTGTTGCTCCTTTCACTCGTGCTGCAAATTGCTCGTGGATGTGGTGTTGGCTGTTACCCTTTGCTTTAGCTTTCATAGGGGAGATATCACTGATGTAACTAAAAATCTGGCTGGCTGTGATGTGCTCACTTATGGTGTAGGACAAACGGCGTGCGGATACTTTTGCTGGGTTCGTGTAAATGGAAATGATGGCAGGGTGAGGATAGCAATTGACAAAGGTGCAGTAAGATGGCAGTTTCTAAAGACAAATTAGCAAATGTCGCCTAAAGAAGAACTGACATAACATTGAAAGCTAAAGTCAAGCTGTGAGAAAGGCTTTAGGATGTCTGCAGGTGGACTTTTAATACAAGAGTAGCTGCTTGCCGTTGCTGCTCCTGTTTCAGAAGGAAATGGTCCTTCACTAATTGGCGTAAATTGTTTTAAAATAAATGTGGATGGGAATCTTGTGCATCTCTTGTGTGCCTTTGTGATGAAATAAAAAGGAAAAACAAAGATGTGATTCAGACAGACGTTTGAGAAATGTGGCAAAATGGCTTTTGCTTACAAATGCTGTTTCACCTTCTGGTGCTTGTTGCGTGCCTTGCACGGTAGAAAAAGGCATTTGTAGAATTAGAGTGAAGAATGACTGTCTCTCGCTAAGTTTAATAAACGGATTATTCTGACTCGGATCATCCCTTGAAATAGCAGAAATGTGAGAAATTGAGGCTCACAACAGTAACCTGAGCAGCAAGAGCCAGCTGGGGATGGGAGACTGAACTCCCCTGCCAGACAAGTGAATCCAGCTGGGGTGTCAAGAAAACTTAACTGGTTTGGGGCATTTCCACTGCAGTTGTTCGACCCTGAAAATCCCTCTCAGAGTACACAAGTAGGATTTCTTGTGGGTTTATGTGTTTCCCATCACTGTAATATCTATGAACTTCCACCTTTACAACACCTCTGTTGCCTACAGTTATTCCACTCTGCATCTGGGGAAATGAGATGGAGATTAAGTGATTTGCCCATGGCAGAATGGAGAATCGAACACCAGCAAAGTTTTAACCATCCTTTTCTCTCTGGTAGAGTGCAGCTGGTATTAAGTGCAATCCCTGTGGCTGATAGATCCAAGGTAAATACATCCTTGGTAAGAAGCAATAAGCCATTGAAAACAGGCTCTGATCCAGTTATCTCAGAATCAAGGATTCTGGATGCCAGAGTAGAGCACAGCTTTTGAAGAAGCAAAAGGAAAGTCTGAATATTCCAACACGTTTTGTTATTTTAAATATGTGCTAAGCTGTATTCCTGTTTTTCTTGCAAGTATGAAGTTAGTAAGAAGAAACCTCTAGTGTTTGTTTCCCAAATGCTAACAAAGGCCAAAAGGAATTAATGTCAGTGATTTTTGTGGGATTTTTTTTTTGGAAGAGATATTTTTCTTTTATATTTAGAGCAATTAAAATTCACAAGTATGTGTTTGAGAAGGGGATTATCTTGATCAGTCATCAAATAATTGCTGAATAAGAAGACCTCCTTATCTCTGGAGATTGGGACTCAGAAGTGGGCAGTGGTGTTAGCTGCAGGTTGGGAAGATCTGCGTTTTAAGGTGTAGTGAAAGATGGTGCCTTACTATTCCCTGTACCTCTACAAATGAGGAATACTTGGAAACTGGATAAGAATACAGGAGCTTTCCAATGCTATGAGACAGTGGGATTAGGGGAATGTTTTTGCAAACAAATCGACTTAAGGTGCATGTACACTATGCCTATGCAAAAGTAGGACTGTAACTTGTGGGTGCACTCTTTAAATTAGCTTTAACTTAGCTGTTTCGGTTACTGATCACAGTACAGCTATAACAGCGTGGAGCTCAGCCTGGCCTGTGCTCCAGCCATTTATGCAACGTCCTGAGCGGGCTTTGCAGTGTGTGCTGAGCCCCCTGCACCTGGGGTCACCTGGCAGCAACATACTGTGCTCGACTCCTTGATAAATAAGTTGTGGGGCACCTACACCAGGTTCATGCTTGCTTTTGGATTGCAGCGCAAACAAATATACTCAACTCCTGGCTGTGCAACTGGGTAGTGATCCTATAAATCCAACTAGCTGGCTTATTGTGGGATGCAGTTTGAAGCTCAAGGGCTGCAGCGGCTTAGCTACCGCAATCCAGTAGCTGCTAACTCTAGCAAGACAAATGCCAGGGTTGTTCTTGCTCTGTGGTATCTTTCAAGCAAGCATAGCTTGCAATGCGGGAATGCAAGCTGGCTTAATGCAGCTTGCTGTTGTGAAAGAGAGCCTCTAGACAACAGGTCTAGAATTAACCTTTAATTTTGAATTTTGAAAAGCTATTCCTGAATAATTCCTTGCATAGACAAGCCCTGCATTTAGCTGTGATTATGTTCCTAAATTGTTTTTCAAAATGGGATAGTCAAGCTCCTGAACCATGTAGCTGCATCTGAAGACGTTACCCATAGAAACTAAGCTCCAGCTTTGGTTAAAATAGCACAATAATAGTTTGTTTTCTGGCTAGTCAAATGATAAGTAGCTCAGGACTTTCATCCTTATTCCAGCAGAAAAATGCAATCGACAGTAGAGAATGACTGTTTACTATGATGTGCATGATTAACACCATAAATCTTTCATGTTGGGATGTTGGGTGAAAGGCATGACTATCACCACAACAAATTGAAAGGAGCAGTTTGTTACATATTCGTGGTTGGTAATCAGGCTTGAAACTTCATGTAAAAGGAGAAATTAACCAAAGTGAACGGTAGTTATCAAAACTAGAAACCACTCTGGCATTTGCTAAGCCTTGGCAAAGATGCCATGCTGATTTTTGCAGATCACAATGAGCATATGTACCTACTTGTGGCTGATGGTTATTCCAAGTGGCCAACAGTAGTGCGTGTGCCATTTGACAAACAGTTCTGCTTCTCAGATTATTATGGAGGCATTTCAAAGTATGTTTGCAGCATATGGCTTGCTTAAGGAGATGGTTTTAGATAAGAGACATTCGGTAAAACACAGTAGATCAGCTGCTTATCACTCAGCTTCAGATGGGTCAGCAGGGCATTTTGCACAGACACTTAAAAGAGCAGTAAAGAAAAATGAGGAGCAAGCCCTGCATCACAGCATTGCAAACTTTCTTTCCTTGTGTAGAGCAGCATGCAGGAAAGCTCCAGCATAGCTAATTCATAATAAACGGATTTTAATTTAGGAATTGCATTTGATTGTCTCAAGGCAAGTCTAGAGGAAGTAGTAAGTGAGGAGGGTGGGGGAAGGAAACCACCGTATGAGCTTTTTGCTTGTTAGGCCCAAATAAAAGCTTTGCAGAAGAAGGAAGCAGGGGGAGGTGCTAAAAAGTACTAGGATCTGTGATTTTGGTGAGGTAGACAGGGAAATGAGAAAGAAATGTGTCTAGCTATTGCTAGATTTAAAAAAAAGAGAGAAAAGAAATGGATGCTGTTGATGGTGTGTAAATTCTAGGAGTGAGAATATTTCTCTCTTTCATTGGCCTCATGATAATACCTGTGACATTGTTCCTGTTGAAAATGAGGGATTGGAAGAGCAAGTGAGAACTGCCATCCCCCCAGGCGGAAGCCTTGCCTGAACAGGACTGCACATCTCCCAGAGGGCAATAGTTGTAATTCCAGCGTCACCTAAAAGGGGGATAGTCTTAGCACCCCCATTGCAAGAAACAGGAGGATTTAATGTAGTTTTTGCATATGTACTCCTATATACTTTTTTTTAAGGTCCTGGATGCTCTGTGAGCATTGCTGTTGTCTGTGGGGAAACAGCTGTAGGTAACACCAAGGCTGGAGCCCAAATCCCAGGGTGGTGTAAAATGGGTGATAGCTTGTAATTAAGAGGTTCATTTGCTGAACTAACTCTTGTGATTTTTCCTGTATTTTATTTCTCCCTTTTTGTCTGATCCAGTTAGTCATTGTAATTAGTTTTCGAGGCATATTTGGCTGATGGGATTTTTGTTGATATAAGGTCTTATTTCTTGCATGTGCTTTGTCACACTTGCTCGCCTTGCTGACACAGACGACTTTTTACTCATTAGCCCAGAAGGAAGCGATGCAGCTACGGGGGTGTGAGCAGGCAGCCGTCGTGCCTGTGATCCACCAGCAAAAGCTGCTGGCCAGACTCTTGACTCCAGCCTCTGCTACTGTCTGGCTGGGAGGAATGGTTGTGTTTCTTCAGATCCTCTGGGAAAACAGAAGTTAGAAGCAGGGTGGGGGGAAATCTTGGAGGATTCACTTCCCTGGCTGCAATCTTTGGCTCTGCTGTGCTACTCATGTAGATAGCATTTTAATTCCAAGGCAAGGGAGTTAAATCCAGATGAGCTGTTGCTCTGGTAAAAATGCTGGCCTGAAATGCTGCACATAATGGCTTGGATCCTGTCACTGTCAGTCTTCCCTTACAACTTTTTTTTTTTTTTTAAAGACGTCAGTGTAAGCCAAGTATGTTTCTTTAAAAAAAAAAAAAAAAAAAAAAGCCTTAAAACAAACCGCAAAAAAAGGCCAGATCTGGTAGTTTCTCCTGGCCTTCTGCTTGTGCGAATGGAAGGTGGTGCCATTTGTCTGCCTCAGATGGATGTTTTGAAGATGAAGCTGGTGATTTCAGTGAGGTGTTTCCATCTGGATGTGAAGGGGGAGGGCATAGACAGGCAACCTCAGTTTTTGTGTGGTGTCCTGTCTTAGTAGTTTACAGGTTTTCATGGACATCTGATTTTTTTTTTTTTTTACTTTTTTTTCCCCATCACCATTAAATTTTGACTTGAGACATTTTTAGTTTTGTGGCAGTTTCCACTTTGATGCATTGATGAGCATCTTTTGATTGATGGCTGGTTGCTGTGGTCACTGAGCTGCTGCCACTCTCTTGGGCAGCCCCTGAGCTGCCTTCAGCGAGCTGCTGTTGGAGAACCCGACAGAAGATCTGTCATCAAAGCACAGAAAATCCTTGAGTGTGAACCCTCTTCATAAAGCATGCTTGCTTTGTGCAACCAGAGTGCAGTGCCTCGAGACTCGGGCTACCTAGGTAACATGCTGCTGGAGAGGCCAAGCTCTGTAGTCACTGTTTTCTGGATCTATTCTCTGAGATGGTGGTTTCTGTAGGGGGATTCCTTATTTCTCTGTGCTTGAAAAGTGTCTGGGTGCGTTGGTTTCAAAACCCACTACTCTGGAGGACTTGGATTGTGCTTGTGATTATTCCAGAATGGGATAGTTCTTGTTATACTTGAACTACAGCTTAACTCTCAGCAAGTCATGCCTCCACTTTTGTTGGTCAGTCTGGAATAATGGGGAAAACAATCTTTCCTACCCCAAAAGTTTTTGGCTGTTTTCTCTAGCATGTGATACTACTTGAGTATCCTTTCCTAGAGACTGCAGACCTGTCACTCTTACGACTTGCTGTCTTGAAGTGAATTGGAGGTAGCTGGCAAGAGTTGTTTGGGTTTCTTTTTTTTCCCCATCCTTTGCTTTCCTGCAGGATTGTTGTGTTGGGAGAAGAGGAATTTTTCCTTTCTGTTGCTTAATTGCATTACACTGGTTGAAATCTTTTCTCCTTGCCTTTGTCACCTATGTTTGTTCCCTAACTTTTCTGGTGGCCTTAAAAAGTACAGCTATAAGGAAGGGACATAAATAGAGCTAGTGTTCAGGATCTCACTCGGCTTTGGAGATAAGGGCCTGGTGGTGGGGAGTCTTTGTTCCATTGTCCCCACCGTCTTCCCCTCTGCCTTCTCTCTTTCCTCAGTTCCTGTTGCTTCACCTTCAGAATCCTTGCTGAATTCACTTTGCTTAAAATAATATTTGTTCGAACAATAAAAGCTGTATTAAAGGGATACATTATCACTTAGTTTAAATACACATACTGCCTCTGCGAGAGAGGGCTTTGCAAAGAAAGTCTAACTGTATGCTTTTGCACATAAAATGAGTGTGTCAACAAAATCCTGCAAGAGTTCTGCAACTGAAGAAAGCCCTTTTCCCCTGCTTCCCCGCATGCAAATATCCAAATACAACAGCAATTCCTACCACTGAAGCGGCAGCAAGGGAAAACCAAGTGGCATTGAAATGCTGCCAGCGATACCTTTATACTGACGTATAACACTGAAGGCAAACAGCAGCTGGAAGCTTGGTTTGATCTTTCTGTATCAATAAGACTAAGTAGCAGGCATGGTGCTGGTGAGGGTTATTTTCCTGACCCTCTCCCACAAAGCTTTTGAATGCTTCTGGAGAAGCGCGGAGTATTTTCAGCACCTGCTGAAGGAATGGTGACCGGAGAGCTTGGCACAGCGGAGTGCTCTGCCTGTGTCCCTTTCCCTTACTGGAGCATCTGTCTGCCTCATGGTGTTCGTGTGTGTGGCTTGACCAGCTGTGCTCGTAACTGGTCTCCATTTGGGAGGGCTGATATTTGCAACTTGACTTTCCTGATTTTAACCTGAATGGTTGACTCCTAACGGGTTAGATATAGACCGGTGGCACATGGCAGCTGAGTGGGGGGAAGGAGCTTCCCTTGCAACCAAGGGACGTTCCCTCAGGTAGCGCCTTGCATGACAACTTTCTGTCCTTCTCCACCTCCTGGGTTTATGGCTACTTTGTGGTGGTTCTCTTTGTGTGGGAGGCGTAAGGGTCTGAGCAGTGCTGTAGGTCCTCACCCTGCCTTTGCTCCTTTGGTCTTTATTTTCCGAATACCTTGTATGCTGTGGAAGCTGTGTGGGTGCATACAGGCCTCCAAAGTTGCTGTGAATCTAGGCTCTTTCTGTCAAATGTAGCCAGATTATATTTGTTACTGTTGGAGAAATATCTGAGAAGGACCTGGGCATAATGCGTTTAGATTGCCCTGCTAACCAGACCAGATGGACGTTTCCGCTGTGTCCATGTCTCTCCTTTCCTTCCTGTTAATATTTTTGTAATTATTCATACACATTTGACATTAACTGTATCATCTCACTGGGGTGAGAACCTAGCCTGGTGGTCATCAGGGAGCTGAGAGTTTGGGTTCAAGGGCCAGCTCCTGGGTCTCTTGAGGACTGTGTGTGAGACCAGATGTGAACTGAGGCAGGGCTGCAGTCTTCCAGGGCTGCTTACGTAGCCACTAACAATCTCTGCGCTTGCATTTACTCTGCTGGTGTGAGCTGTCATCACTGCTTCCATTTTAGAGCAAGAGTGAGAGAGCAAACTTACTTTCAGATGTTTTGTTTTTCCTGTCAAGTAGCTTTTCAGATTCCCAGTGCTCCCTCACTCTGCTTTCCTTCCTAGAGACATCTTGCCAGCCTCACCCTCTTCTTTGGCCAACTAAGAGCGTAGGTTTACACACATGAATTCAGTCCATGATATTCCTAACACAGGCATTATTGCTATCTTTGCCTTTATTTTTTTAATTTATTGCCTCTTTCTTGGGCAGACAAGTTCCAAGATTAATTGTCCATCTTCTCATCACCCTCCAGGAAGAAGTGCGGGCTCTAAGTCTGTCAGTGCTTGAGTGCTTCTGGAGTTGGTGTGTCTCCTGGAGCACTGCCCATCCTGGTGGCGGGTCAGTTGGGCCAGGGTACCCGTCAGCCCAGTGCTGACACTGAAATGAAGCCGAAACTCAGTTTCTCTGTGTTCCAGGACAGAACAACCTCCGGACACTAAACTTCCCAGGGTGGACAGAGGAAGCTGTCTCCTCGTGATATTCGTGTGCTTATAATGTGCATTGCTGCTGGATCGGTGTTTTGTTGTTTCTCAGGTAACTCATGAGTAGTAAGTGTAAAACTGCAGTTCTTCTGCAGCATCTAGGGATGGTTAGGTTGAACAGAGATAAGTGCAGTCCTTTTTACTGAAGAAAGGAATTGCATGAAGCTGTCATCTACTTAAATTGTAGAGTGACCTTTCTTTTTTCCTTCCAGTCTCTCAGGAGTGTGCCTCTTCCCCTTTCATAGTTGGTCTATTCATCCTTTCCAGTATTTGGTGGCTCTCCCCCAGGAGCATGTGTGCCCACAGACGGCAGCAGTGAGGTGCCTTAGGTGAGCAGTACAGTTGTAGGCACTACAGCAAAGGCATCATTCATCCGTTTGGGGAAAACTGCTTTTGTCTCTCTGGTAATCTGCTAGATTTCCCTGGAATCCCTGGCTGGGGAAAGCTGTGACATTTTGCATTGTTTTGGGAGCTCTGTGGCCACCTTCCCAGAAGCTCTTTCTGGGTTTTATGGTCCTCAAGGGGGGAAACACTGCAGTAACTTCATAATAGTGAAAATCAACACTGGATGCAGAGGGGAGAGGGAAATCCATGTTCGTTTTTAAAGGAAAAAAGAAGCCCTACAGTTCTGTTTTCTTGGGACTGAGCTTGCATTTAATCTGTGGCATCTTTCCATTCCTCTTGCCTTTTTCTGGGAGACGGTAAGGCCCAGAGATTTAAACCTGCACTAAAGTCATTGTAATTGAGGATTCAGTCTAAAGCTCAGTGAACGGACTGACGGAAATTCCTACTGCCTGGACTGCAGCCTGGTTTAGAGGTCCTAAACCATAAAAACCCTTGTTCATCTTTGTCAACATCTGCAATAATGGAACAAATCTTAAAAAACAAACAAACCAAACCCAAACCAAAACAAACCCAAATAAGCAAAAGAAAAATACATTATTAATAAGTCTAATATCCATGACAGTCCTCCTTGGTGGTTTTGGTGTTTTACCTTACTTCTACATCTCCAAGTTGAAATCTGTTATCTTAAGTTCGAGGGTGGTGTGGGCTGGGTGTGTGGGTGTGTGTGTGTATTTTTAAGGTGATATGGCCTCTCTTCCCCACTGGAGCGGGCAAGGGCATAGAGCAAACCCTGTTGTCTAGGTGGTGCCAATCGAGCACTTTCTTGCCTTGGTTACTTCATGGAATAATTGGGGTTGGAAGGGACCTCTGGAAGTCACCTGGTCCAGCCCTCTGCTGAAAGCAGAGCTAGTTTGATGTTAGAGCCAACTTTGAAGTTAAGGCGGGGTGTTAAGGACCTCATCCAGTTGAATTTTGAGGATCTCCGAGGATGGAGGGTCCATAAGCTCTCTGGGCCTCTCTACTGGTGTTTGGCCACCTTCATGGTGAAGTAGTTTTTGTCTTTATGGCCAATGGGAATTTCCTGTGTTGCATCTGGTGGCTTTTGCCCTTCTTCCTTTCACCATACATCTCTGAGGGGAGTCTGACTCTGTGTCCATCTGTTCCCCCCCTCCACCTCATCCCAATTGGGTAATAGCAGTAAGATCTCCCTTGCCTTTTTTTAAGGCTTGGGGAAAAAACAAACCAACAAACAAACAAAGAAACCCACCCAAACTTTTCTCAGCTTTTCTTCATACACCATATGCTTCATCTGGCTGACCATTTTGGTGGTCCCTCGCTGGACTTGATCCAGTATGTAAGTGCTGCTTTCTGGGAAAGTGTCTTTCCTGGTTTCTTCCAATGAGATGGTTCTTGCTACATGGTGTTTATGGAAAGGACTGCTTTATGGCCTATCCTCCTCTTTAAAGTTCTTTGATTAACATGCTGTAATTAGCACACTCCTGGCTTAGTCTGCCACAGACAAGCTGGGAAACTGAAGATACACTGGTAGACATTTGTACATTTTCCATTATGTGCAGCATAATCTCTGGTAATAGTTACACTTAGTATTCTTCTGTGAGCGTAACATAAAGATTAAACAAACACAGGGTTAGAGGTGGCGGAAAAGGGTATTAAACCCATTGACCACATACCATAGGGAGTAAAATATCTGTGTGTGTATGCATATAGGTATATATGTGCACACATGTGTATGTATGTGTGTGCATACATAATATATGTATTTATTACACGCACAAGTGCATTTTGCAGGGTCTCTCTTGAGATACCCGGTCAGTTTGCTTGATTAGAAAGCAGGGAGTGTCCAGCAGATGCCCTGCGCTGTGCACCGTGTCAAGAGAAGAGGGTCGTGGCCCCAGTGTGCAGCAGCAAATGACGGGGTAGGAAGAAAGATGTGCAGTTTCTCAGGGAAGCTTTGTAAAGGAGATGTCAGGTCCCGCTCAGCCTGTTTAGTTTGAAGCCGCTTGCGGTGTGCTAATGTGACAGGGGGACCTCGTCTCACGTTGAATGCTCTGGGGTTTCTTTACACTTTGAGTTCTCCACAGGCGCCCGGTTGGTGGCTTTGCTTCACAGCGTGACGTGCTGGAGCAGGAAGCTGAAGACTGAGTCTTGCTTTCTCTCTTCATTTGACACAATTGTAGGTGGCATGGAGAGTGGGATGCTGGGGTAGGAAGCAGAAGGAATTATTTTATTCCCATTGAATTTTATCTGGGCAACGTGCCCTATCTGAACAGTTGGTTTGGTAGTATTTTTTTTTTTTAATGTGCTTAGTATCTGTGTTCTTTTTCTCCATCTCTCCCCCTCTTGTAGGGCCATTTCCAGAGTAAAATGAAATAGGCTTTAAACTAGCAAGAAGAGATTGGGAAGTTGGGGAGGTCTGTGTGTTCAGCTGCCAGAAACACAGCACTGAATTGCTGGGAAAGGCATCGACTTTGCTTGTTCCCTCGCTGGTGAAGTCTTTCAAAGAATGGGGATGACTTCTAGTGTCTGTCTTGCCCTCTGTGCATCTGAAATCTAGCCCAGGTGTAGTTACACATCTCCATTGCTACCAATATCGAATGAAAGGACTGAGCTGCTTCTTTATTGTTATTATTTTTTAATTCCCAACGTTGAAACCTTGCTGCTGACCTCTTGAGTTTTCTGCGAGGGAGTGCGCAGCCAATCCCCACTTCGGCTTTGCAGATTTTTTTGTATTGTTTGCATATGGCTTTTTTGAGGAGGGTGTGTGAAAATCTTGCTGTTGCTCCTGAACCATCTCCTCTGAGGGAGTGGCAGTGCTGCAGTTTCACTAGGAAATATTAATGCATGTAAACATTTTTCAAAAGGCATTACATCTTCCTGCACGTACTTTATTATATTGCCACAAATCTGACTAGATTTGATAAATAGGTAACCAGGGAGCAAGGACAGGGGAAGTGTGCTAGAGAGGGAAGGAGGGAAAAGGGAGCGAAATAAACACAAACCTGCTGTAATTCAAAACAAGGCAAAATCAGATTGTGTGCTTTGGCTAATTTTCTTATTCAGGTATTGATCCAATGGCTGCTCCAGAGTCTATTAGCAGTCAGCCAGTGAAAATATTTCCCATCGGGGGCTCTGACCTGAGACGGGGGTGAATCTATAGCAATTTGTTCAAACAGAGGAAAGCTTTTTCCTCTGATTTGTATTCCAATTTGCACAGTGTACAGAGGGGGGCCCTGTTGTGGGGGTTTGCGGGGTGGTGCTTCTCAAGTGGGAATGAAGCTTGAGCCAGGTAACTGGCTGAAAAAAATGCCTGATTAAACTCTGAGCTGGGCACCCTCCATCCGTCTCTTTGGGTTATCTGGGCACTGCAACAGGCTCGTCTGGCAAGGGGAGTGGGGCAGCCCTTTGCATCCCCTTGGCATCCCCTTGGCAGGGAGGACGCACAGACCTGCCATGTCAAAGCTGCCCCAGGGAGGAGAAAGCTGCTCTCCCTGCAGCCTTTTAAAGAGATGGGGAGAGAGGGCAAAAGTGCTCTCTGCCTCCTGCCTATACCTTCCCTCCATGTGCTGCCAGTACTGACTGAGGAACAGGTTTCCTTTGAGGATGGCTGGCTGGCTCTCTCCACCAGCCTGGTCCAGCTGGGCTCACAACTGGTTTGACCCCAATCTGCCCCTGCTGGAGAGGGCCAGTGTGGGTGCCGCTTCTCAAGTTAAGAGCCTGCTACAGGAGTTGCTGGATCCTGATGCTTTCTTGGGGTCTGCCAGAATTTGCTTGATAACAACAAGCTTTGGGCCCCAGCGTCCACCCAAAGCTGTGCTGAGGGTGCCGTAAGGACATGGAGCTCCCCTTCTCACTCCTCCCAGTTGGCTGCGTGTTAGTTATTGCTTCAGAAGTAATCCAGATGAAGAAACAGTCTCAGCACCCCTTAAATCCAGTTCCTGCAGCTATCAAGAGCCTCCAGAAATCTCAATAGTGAAAAACCTGGCAAGGTTAGCAAGGCTGATGGTTTCCCGTGTCTGTTGGGTCACCAGCAGGTCTGATGCCAACTGCTTCCTGCTGGTCCCTGTGCCAGCCTTGAGACCTCCAGGTTCGGGGTTTAGCCTGCCTGTGTTCCATTACTTGCCCAAATATGAGAGCCTAAAGTGGAAAAATCCTTTTAGTAAAGAGGGGAAGAGAGGAAAACCTTCCTTTGTGTAAAAGCAAAGGGTAAGAGTAGCAGGGAGTAATAGGATGGGTTCATTCTCCTTATGCTGTTTTTAGCTTTTAAAATTGGCTGGAATTCTCCTCAGCCTTGTTATACTTGCTTTAATTTAGTGATGGTCACAGAAACACTTAGAGGGAGGGAGGAGGTAGGAAGGCAGAAATAAATAAGTACTGTAAATCTTAACTCTATGCAATTTTTAAACCATGAGTTTGTTTTTGACTTCGCCATAACTTTCAGGGAACCAGCCTGGGTGCCGGGGAGAGCAGTAACTCCAGCTTTGAGAAAGAGTGGGAAAGTTTATGAGATTTTTAAAGCAGTCAAGCAGAGGTCCCTGCAGTCGATGGCATGAGGGGAGCATGTATGGGGACAACGACAGCAGCGTTTTGTAATATTTAGGAGAGTATTTAACAGTATTGGGGCTGTGGAGTGTGCTGTTGCTGCTTTTATAGTCAGTAGAGGGCTTGTTAGGGTGCTGGAGGGAGGGTTGGCAGAGGGCAGGCTCCTCTGCCCAGCTGGCAAGGGTGCCGGCTGCTGCAGGAGGGCTGCCGGCTACATTCCCAAGGGAAGGAGAGCCCCATTCCTCCAGCTTGTAGCATGGCTTTCTGGACAACAGGCAGAGCAAGTGCTGTGCCAGGCTTTCTGAGCAACGTGGGCTAGAGGGGAACAATTAAAATCCGAGGTGCTGCTTGTTTGACATGCACCAGTGATTGGCTCCCATCAGGTGCAGGATTTTAAGCCTTTCATGGCAGCTAATTGGTCCAGTCCCTGCCCTAAGTGTGCTCAGTTCCCAGGGCTTTCGCAGAAGGAAGAGTGACTCATGAAACAGGTTGTCAAGCTGCAGGTCCTTGGCGTTGCTTTGGATGTGTTGCCCTTTCATTCCACTGTCGCCCTCCTCCTGGGCTGTGGCACAGGCTGTGGGAGGGAACTGAACTGTTTCTGTTGTCTTTAACATTTTGCCTGTCCTCTGCAGTGTTGGTTCCTGCAGCAAAGAAAGCAAGCTGTGCTTTGCTACTGTGCTGAGGAGACAGAGCTAAGCTGGTATCGAGTTGTGTGCTTGCTCCTATGGGGGATGCTGTGCACAGCACCAAGCAGCAAGCTGGCAGGAGGAGACTGCTGGGGTAGGACCACGCAGGAAGGTTGTTGGGGGCTGCTTTGCTGTGGTTATAGGGAGAAAATGCTGTGAGTGACCTTCCCTGAGGGGGGATGCAGAGGGAAGGGGGGATAGGGAGGGATGCATAATACTCACAAGTTATCGTAAGGACTGAGGCAAGCTGTTTCCTCCAATTAACGTTTAAAGTTTTGTAGCATATATTGTGGAGTATGGCTTGGAAATGGGTACTGGGAAAGTATACCAGGTATCTATAGAAACCTAGTGTGTCCCTGGGATGCACAGCAGTCTGTGACAGGTCCCCAGAATAACAGCCTCGTGGTGTCCCTGCTGTTGTGCAAGACTGATTCATCATGCTTCTCCTAGAAAGCGTATCAGGCTCTGTCTGGTTCAGGACTATGGAAAACAACACCTGCTTCTCTCCAACATTTCTATAGACGTGTATTCTTGTGTTCTTTTTAATGTCTTGTATGGTGTATTTTTTTTATGAGGTAACAGCACTGGCAGGGTTAGTTGCCCTGAAATGCTAGAGGAAGCCTTCCTTGCAGGCTTCACTTGCATCTGCCTATTTACGTGCTTGCCTGCCCACATTGACTCAGGGGGGAGGGCACTGCTTGACTCAAAGTCTGGTCCAGCTCTGAATCTCATGCTGCACAAGCCTGTGTGCACGGGCAGGCTCCAGGGGCTGCGTCTCCTCCTCGTCTGGGGCTGGTGCCATGACACCAGAGGGATCAGCTCCTTCCACTGGCCCTCACTGCTGACCCTGGCAGCTCTCCTTGGCATGAGCAGCAGTTTACAATTTGGTCCTCAGACCACAGATTCCCATCAAGTGTAGCAGTAAATTGGAGTCAGTGTGGGGATGGTCTGTATTGTGGTCATCTGCGCAGCAGACTGTGGCCGAAACACTGGCTTCCCACAAGCCAGGAAAGGGCGGTGATGGGAACTCTTCCCTTCTCTCCCTGTGAGTTAAAGGCAAGTTTGTGTGAGAAACGGAGGGGACCAAGGGGAGCAGCTTTGCCAGGCAGATGTGCTCTAGCCCAGATAGCTGCAGTGGATTCAAAGCCGTCTCTCTGGCCCCAGTGCATTGCAGGGAGCTGAAGCTTTTGGGCTCCCGGCTTGGATGCTTTCTGCTTCTTCACCAGCCTTGTATCTGCAGAAGAGGCATGATTCAGTTATGGGAGGGATTGGGGGGGTGGAGGGAAGAAAAAGCTTGAGAAATGCAATCCAAGGAAAACCAAAACAATTCTCACACTACAGGATGAAACTTGCTCCTTATACCACATCCATTCCTGTCTTAGATACAGAGCACAGAATTGAGTTTTAACTGCTTTTAGGACTTTGAACAAAATACCATCCCCTCAGTGAGCAGAGACTTGCTTTTCCCCAGGCAGGGCTGATGCTGCTCCCTGTTGTTTCCTCTCTGAGAGTAACCTTAATTCTCTCCAAACAATTGGAGCAGGCTATTCGTTTTTTTCTGCTCTTCACCAAAACAAACCCCCTCATTTTCCTGCCTCATTTGGGCTTGGCAGCCAGCAGCATTAGGCAGGAAGGCGTTGGAGGAAGTAAAGCAGCATGTGTGTCTCCAGCCAAATAAACCTGGAGTTTCTTCTTGTCATGGTGCCCTGGGAAAGCCATTTACAGACCTGGCTGGTTCCAGTGGCCTCCCGAGGCAAGTCCTTCCCAGAGCACTCTCACACCCATGAGACTGCTAACAGCTTAGGATGGGGCTGCATCTGGGCTGAAAGTCCCCACTGCTTCCCACCCTAGTCAACCCCTGACACACCAGCTGTCCCTTACAGCTACTGAAAAGGTGCCTTCCCTGGGTCTCTAACTCATGCCTTTTATGTGGGAACTGGTGTAACAGTGTCTGCCCAGCAGCACTATTGCCATGAGTGTGTATGCAAGGGCAGTCTGAGCCCTTTGCCATTAGCTGCTAGTTTGGTTTTTTTACCCTTTCTTCAGCTGCATGAAGTAGAGCTGTGAACATCCTATGCAGTGCTGTGGGGCAAGAGCACAGGATACGGCAGGAAATCCCTGGTTTGGGAACAGATGGGAGCATCTCCCAGTGCTTTGATAGCATCAATGGGAGGTGAATGGTGAAATGCTGTCTTGCTTACTGTGCTGGTGTGAATATCCAGCGTTGCACTAGTCTTTTGGCTTGCCTGGTTACCTAGAGATTAAAAAAAAAAAAAAAAACAAAAAAACAAACATCATGGGTTTATGTTCTGTTCTGGGCTTTTTTTTGTTTTTTTTTTTTCCTTGACTGCAAAAGGACTTTAATGCCTGAAGTGAGATCATATTTAATGTTCCTCCTTCTGCCCTACTCAAGTGGTGTTTGGTACTGCAAAACACCATTAAACTGCTGCTGGGCTCTGCCCCCACGTGGATGCGTTTCTGTGGCGAGTGGACTGATTTGGGTGAGACAGACCATGAAACAGCCTACATGTGCTCGCTCAGTTTTACGAGGAAGGAGGGAGCATGCAAAGGGAGAAGCGGTAAATGCTAACGTGCAAGGATCAACCTCCATTTTGAGGAATCTGGCTCAAGCAATGAATAGGAGTCTATCGCAGGTCACGTGTTTAGTAGCCTGAAACCTGTTGTTGAAGTTGTTGTGTGGGAGACCTTGTGCCTTCCCTGTTGAAAGATCCAGCCTACTGTAGTGTGCATTATCGGTAGTTGCTGTGGGGCTGGCCACTTGAAAACTCCCCAGCTGCTTTTCATGGCTAGGCTGGCCACATGTCTAGCTGACCAGGGTTTGCTCTGCTGCTGCAGCAGCAGTGTCCTGCATCGCCAGCTGCCCCTTCCCCTTGTTTCCTTCCTCTCTGCACCTGGGTGTTTCAGACAGTGCAAAACTGCAGCCCTTCCTGGCAGGCAGCGCAGTCTGCAGAGCTGTGGGGGTGTGAGACAGGGCTCCAGGAGGCTGAGGGGCTCCATGTGTTGGGGCAGTTTGGAAGTGAAACACCTGCAGCTGAGGAGGCAACTGGCGAGGGTGTGCTCGCAGCCCCCTGTGGGGACAAGGCATTTGCTGTATCTCAAAGGGACACTGATGTTAGTCCAGGAGTGCTGGCTTCTGCCTCAAGGCACTGCTTTACAGCCTAAATGCCACCACTGCCAAGGAGGTGACTAGCAGACACTATTTTAATAAACACAAAGGCGGCTTTCTGTCTCCATCTCCTACTGCCTGCTCATCACTTCTCTCCCTTGTGTTATTCCTCAGGGGCTGTATCTCTCCAGCAGCGAACTGGGTTGCTTGTGAGTGGAGTAAAACCCTCCATCTCATAGCACCTCTTTTTCTAGGCTGTTGGGGTGTTGTGTGGCACGAGCTGTTGTAGTGAGCAGTTACCATAGGATGGGGACACACCAGGCAGCCCGTGCTAACGTGTGCTGGATACCTTACAGCACACAGGCCCGGAGGGCTGTGGTGTTTTCTGTACTGTGATTCCCTTTGCGGGAGGCTGGTAGACGTGTGACTGGACTACTGGACTGGAAATTGCAAGGATGAGCACCAAAGAGGCTGTTCCTCACCGTACGTTGCTGAAGCCTGCTACAGCTATGGGAGTAAACGAGCCCAGCGAGCTCCTGGACTGAACTGCTGACTCCTTGAGCATCCCGGTCACAATCCTTAATTTCTCTGTGCCCAGTTCCCTTTACCTGTGCAGCTGCTGACCAGCCTGCCAGGAGGGCATGAGCATCTGTCCCTTTGCAAATGAGAGGCCTGTGTAAGGCTGTGAAGAAGGACAGTGAACCAAATCCCTCCAGTCTAACCGCTTGCCCTCCACAGAGGAGAGATGATGTGTCTGTTTCTCTCTTCTCCCACCTCCCTTTCTCCAGGCATGGTGCGGGCTCCCGTGGGGTGCCACAGCACCTCTTTCTGCTGTCTGTCTTTGGAGACGAGCAGCGGGCCATCAGCAGGGCCCACTCCCTGGAAGCTGCCTCTGCTCTCCGTCCTAGCGGGCCACCATCACTATGGCCAAGAGCCAACAAAATGGCGCAGTTTGTGGCCAGCGTGCCTGCTAAACAATGTAATTTCTGTGCAGTGGGAACAATGCATCACCCAGGTCCGCAGGGTCCACTGGCATTGAGTTATTGTTAATGGAGATGGGATGCTGAATTGAATGCAGTAACGCTCGCTGAGTGCTCCTGAGGGAGGAGGAGAGCAGAGGCGGCATCCTGCGAGGGGAACAGGGATTGCAAGCCAAAGTCTGGCTTGAACACTCTTAATTCATCTTTAGGACTCTAGGGCAGCCTTTAGGTCTGGAGAAGGCATTGCCATGGGATGGCACTGCGAGATGAGCCCTGCTGAGCTCCCAGCTTGTTGCTCAGCATGGCTCCAATTTCTCCTCCCCATTGCTGCTGGGGGGAAGGTGGTGCCTTGTGTGCTCTTCCAGCATGGTGAGGCTTCCCGTGCCTCAGAAAAGATTAAATGTTTTGGGAGAAAAGGTGTAGGTGCTTGTCCTCACGCCTCGGATCTTTGTCCTGCCCTCTCCATCAAACTCCCCCAGCTGCCAGGCACCCGCTGGCTCCAGCAGCAGCCTCTTGCCCTCGACTTGTGCTCCAAAGCTCAGCAAGCAGAGCACAAAGGGGAGCAAAGCTGAGGAGTCTTCCCATTTCCCAAGGGTGCTTAGATCAAGGTGCCAAGACCCACTAGCGAAATATGTATCTGTGACCTTTTGTTGCTTCCGTCAGGCACTTCACAGTCCTCAACGTGACACCGACTAAGTTGCAAAGCCACGTCTCAGCAGGTGACAGCTGCTCCTGCTGTCTTTCTCACTCTTTCTGTCTGGTAACAGGATCTCCTTAAACACATCGTTGCATTTGCACTGTGACAAGCAAAGCTTGCAGAGTAAAGTCAAACAGCTTGATGTGAAGCTTAGGCTCAAATCTTAGATGGGAATTGTAGCTCTGTGTACACATCATCCCCTTTGCATTTTGCCCAGGAGCAATGGAGTAGCGATAAAAATAACCCTTAGGTAGCAATTCTCATGACATTAGTCCCTAGCCTGGCTGGAAATGTCCTGATCTGTAATGTTTCTGGCCCAAGGTAATTTAGCAGAAGCTTGTGATTGCGTTGAGCTCCAGCCACCTCTGAGCTTTGCTCAGTGAGGCAGTGTTTGTGGAATCTCAAAGACTTCATTATCTTGGGGTTTGCTGGATTTTTATCTAAAGTTATATGGGCTAGAAATCTTGCAGGCCCAGACGCCTGAGATCACAAAATCAATTCTGCCGTCTATTAAATAGGTGTAATTCCCATCGACTGCAGTGAAAGTTACAATTTTGCAGCGGAAGGTGGAATTGGATCCATACGTATCAGAGACAGAAATCCATCATTGGCTTCCTCTGGACCTTTTTCCAAGGTCAGTGCAAGAGACTTTCCAAGTGTTTGTGACCAGTGCTTCACTCAGCCTGCAGTGCACTGGACATGCCAGTGTCTCCCACCACCCGGCTTTACCATTAAGAACTGAAGTGTGACAGGGGGTGGAGAGCAAAGCCTACTGCCAATGGTTTCCTTTTTTTGTACATGTTTTTTAAGTGTTTTAGCTTGTGACATTTTTCATTCTGTGAAGGCTTGGATTTTTTTTTTTTTTGGTTGGATTATATTAAGCACTAAAAACAGTGAAATTAATTCCTCCTGGCAGATCTCCCTATCCCCCCAAACTACCTTCAGTCCCACCTCCTCCATCTTCTACTTCAGAAGAGAACAGCAATATTGTCAAAGCTGTGTGACTGGTACTGAACAGCAGAGATGGTGTTGCCCTCTCTGTCTCCCTGTAATCCTTCTGGTAGAGAGCTTCTTCAAGCCCATGTTGGTGTAGCACTAACACTGAGTGTAACTGATAATACATTCCCTTACTTCCATGGGCTAAAGCACTTGTGCTGCGTTGTCTGTGTGGACACATTTTGCTGAAGCAAAGCATGAGGATCAATTTCAGTGCAATTGGATCAGCCCAGATGCTGCCCAGCATTAGCTCTGTCTTTGCTGTTTAACAGTGGGGCAAGGCTGGCCATAAGACGTAGGTGAAACAGGCACTTGGCTAGGACCGGTAGGGATGATGGGGGCTCTGGCCTTGGTGCCTACTTTGTGCCTGTCAAAGCTCTCCAAGTTAGGGCTGGTAATGACTGCTGTGGGGCAAGCCCCCTCCCCAGGGGAACAGGAGAAGCGGGCTTTGCTCTCCAGGGTCTTCTGTGCTCTCCAGCTTGTTCCTGCCGTGTCTACGACAGGAACAGCCAAGGCTCAGACCTTGTCAGAGCTCAGTCTTTCCTCTGTTTCTGGGTAGGCTGGAGCAGAAGGGCACCAGCCTTCTATTTACTTGTTTGCAGGTGCTTGCGAGGTTGGAGGTGGAAAAGGGCCAGTCTGGCATTGCTGGCAGCTTTTTATGAGCAGTGTTTTAGCCCTGACCTGTCCCACATACGGACTTCATGGGAGCTGCAGGCAGCTGTGTAGTCTGTCAGACCTGAGTGGGAGTCTGGCTGTCCTTTAAAACAGACCAGATTTGACTTGGCTGCTTCTCACCGCTTGTAAAATACAGGGAAGCTTCAAAGTAATGGTGTGCCAGAGCTAATGAGATTGAAGGCTTTCCTGCGTTGATAATGCATGCTTTTCTGGTCTCTTCTCACTGTGACACCAGGTCTGCTAAGAGCTGTACCAACGCATGCTTTGGGGATGCAGGTTTTGACCAAGCCCTTTGCCACTGCCACCAGGATCTTCTGCCGGGGCAGAAGCCCAGGGCAGTGCCGCTGTCCTGCTGCATGGACCCAGAGCTGTGCAGCCAACAGCTGGCCATAGAAAACCTGCTGTTCTGCCATGGGTGCTTTGTGAAAAGTCTTGAGGTGACAGATACGGAATATTCTGAAAAGTGGCTGGCTGCAGTTGGTTGTTAGTCTGTACTTTATTGAAGATTTGCTGGAGGATTTTAAAAATTGTGAAGTTCAAGGACTGAAAACCTCTATATTCCCAAATTTGAGGTCACCTGAGTGATGTGAGACATTATGGTCTCTAGCATGGCGCTGCAATGTAATTGACAGCTATGTTGGTGTAAATCCAGTGCATCTTTCTTTACCTCAAAGCTGCTTCTTGAAGAGCAATGTTAGCGTGAACGAGATCAAATGCATGTCTGTACCACTCTGGAAAGGAATGGGAAACTAAGTTGCTGATTGTTTGTGGTCATTAAAGACCAGAATCACTTCCCCCGCCCCCCCCCCCCCCCCAAGTTCTGGCCAAATTCCAACTTAGGTAATTATATTCTACTTCCCTAATTCCTTCTGAAGCTTCAAATCAGTTTAGATTACTTTTCCCTTTCTAGCCTGAGCAATTAGATAATGTTCCTGAGCCCTGTTAACCAGCTAGGTTCCACCTCAGAGGAAACTGCATTTTATTGCTTATGGAAGCAGCCCCCTTCCCCCACCTGCGTACTTACAAAGTCTTTTTGATATGACAAATGATAGCGAAATGTGAGGTAAAGTGATTTCTCACAGCTGGGGTGTCTGGCATCTCCACTCTGCTGAGGGCAAGCTGCAGAAAGTGCTGAATTCTCTACTCATTCTGCAGCGTGCACCAGCTGCCCTGGATGGTTTTGATGAGAGTAACATGCTCTACAGCAGTGCAGATGGGAAAGGGGTGTTGCTTGTGTTTCAGTGGTGGAAATCGCACTTGGAGTAACAGGCTGTGGAGGAGACGAGATAAAGGCTGTGTTGAAGGGGAGTGCGGCGGGCATGACAGGGGGAATTATGAACTGCAATATGGGGAAGGGAAGGTGTTTGAGGCAGTTCTTCCTAATGGCTCCACACTGCATATATGCATCCAATTTTCCATGTTGCACTTTCTGGCAGAGCAGCTGGTGATGCTAATCCTTTGCCCTTATCGGTCATGTATAGCAAGGATTAGCAGAGCATCCTCCAATGAAGCACAGCCATTCCAACTTCTCCCTTGTAAAACTGAAGATGGTGAGGGGATGTTTGGCTTGATCCTTTGCACCGGGCAGCGAGAGAAGGGATGTTACACTGCTGCATAGTGCCGCATGTATTTTGTATTCCTTTTGAGTCTCCAGTGAGTCAGTGTAGAGGGGAAGTAGTTTCTCAGGATTTAAAAGCGAGTATTGAGTGGAGCCTCTTATGTGAAGAAGGGTGTTTGTTTAACTTCTCATGCTCCCACCCCATCCCACAGACTCCTCGAGTGGCTGTTGTCTTTCTTGTGGTGGTGTAGTCTGCTTCCCATCATCACTTGAAGCCCTCTAAAGAGAGAGGATGTGTGTCTTCCTTGCTCTGGTGGTGTATGGGGTCCAACCAAGATTGTTGATAATCACACCTATTACTGTAATACCTGATGTGAGCTCAGATCCCCTTGCTGTGTGCCTTCAAGTGATAAACAAAAAGATGACAAGCCTGCTACAAGACAGGTGCTTTGGGTGCTGTTTTTCTACCCTGTCTTAAACCTCTGTCTGTGGGGACAACTTGGGCTGAATGCCAGAACAAGTTCCTTGATGCAAACATGAAAGCAGCTGTGGAGATGCTTCTCTGGGGACATTTTAAAGCTTGATCCGGCTCATCACTGTGGAGCAGGCTGTAGGGAAGGCTTGCAGATGACCTGGCAAGTACCATGGGACTCTTCTGTCTGTAATATGTGTGGTTCCTTGAACTCTTTCTGTAGCTCATCTGAGTTTTGCTGTTGGTCCATTTGCCTATGGAAAGTGTTGGCATATCTGTGTGCACGTATGCAGGGAAAAACCAGTATCACTTTTATCACTTTGGCATTAACCAAAGAGAATTGGCACCAGAAGAAACCATGTGGGCAAATGCAGTAAATAAGAGTGAAGCCTAATTAACAGTTGCGCAAAAAATCTGCAGGGCTTGGACATCCTGTTGATTTTGGAGTCTGCCAGAGAGCTACTGTTGCAACCTGTGTGTGTAAAGGCAGGATAGCCCATCCCACTGCTCCCCAATACAAGGGCACATGTGGTGAGAACTCAGTCACGTGAAGCATCTGGAGGGCTGTTTTGTTTAATGCACGTACGGGGGTATTGGGAGGGGGATACTCTCTCTGCATCTGCTGTGCTGGGGAGAAAGCTGGTACTCAAGCAGCTAAAGCAATTGCCAGCAATTTTTCTTCTCTGGTGGTAATTGTTCTCCAAGAAACTCTCCAAAGGCTTCCCCATCTCTGTTGCACTTGGAAGTAGCTGTACTGCAAAACACTTCAGCAACCACATTTCTCATACTGAAGAAATGTAAAGCTGTTGGTATGTATTTTTACAGAGCCACTGAGCTGGTGGCTCTCGAAGCATAGGACTGGTAGCTGCCTGTGCTCTGGGGGACTCGAATTCTGCACAGCCAAAGGTGTGATACTTCTCTACTCCTCCAGGCTAGTGACTGGAGACCAGGACTTGGGCTGTATGGGAGTGGGGCCGTGTGGCTGGGTTTCCAGCTTTTTTTCAGCTCTGTTCGAGGTGCTTGTGGGGTCCCTGGGCATATCTGCACCTGTTTGCTCTCTGCCCATCCAGTTCCTCAGGCAGCAGTTGCTGTGTGAAGGGTTGTGGGGTCAGAGCTGTGATGCTTCAGCCGTGTTTGGTATTCCTGACTGCAGTGCGAGTCTTTTTGGGGCGCTCAGGAGTTCTGGTTACCCAAAATCAGCTTTAAGTTTAATGCGTGATTATCAGCAGGAGCAAGAAAATACTTGGCACTGTCTGGGAGACTGATGATACTGGGCTTAATTAATGGAGAGCAGTCTGTCCCCACATGCATCCGGCCCTGCCTCCTCATCCTTCCTATCAGTATCAGCTTAGGTTTGTTTTTAATTATTTTTTATTAAGTGTTGCGCAGAACAGTAAAACCCACATCAGATTACTGAGGATATTAATCCCTTGCACTTCTCTAGCACATTTCATCCGATGACGGAGGTTTGTTTTACAAACATTAATTACGAAGCTTCATAACCCCCCTGTGAGGAAGGTAATAACCACAATAATACTTAGCACTTATATGGCATTTTACATCTTCAAAAAGTTGTATAAACAATAAGCTTTAAAGTACCCTGCATGACACGGTAGTGCAATTATTCAAATGACACGAGGAGACAAAGATACACCAAGGGGAGAATGTGCTTGCCTAAGGTCACACATCAAGTCAATTACTGACTCGTGCTCATTGAAGATTATTCTCAGTTTCTGGGTTTCTCTCCCACTCTCTGTCTTCCTTGGTGTCATAGTTGAGCAGTGATATGCGAGAGCGGTAGAGGGTGAAGGCCATGAACTGAAGACCATTAGGTCCATGTCACTGAGCAAAAATACAGGATGCCATGTCTCCTGGGTGGAGCTGGGGTAGCTTGGCTGAAAAACTTTTTGGTTAACAGGATCCTGAAGAGCTATTTGCTGTCAGTGCTCGATGGTGGCTGGTGGTTTGGAACATTGCTGCTGCTGCAAGTGAAATCCTTTGGTGTTTAATGAGTAGCTCCCCAGCTAGTTCAGTTGGCTTCCTGCCCCCTCCTTGGCAGGCAGCAACAGGGAAAGCACATGGCTGATAACTGAACTTTTTGTTCCCAGCCTGTTTTAGGACATGATCAAACAGGGAGAGAAGTTTGAAGGCGTGGTGACTGTAATATGCGGTAGAGTGGCTCATTTTTGGGTGTTCAGCAGTACACATGCTTGTTGGCCTGTGGCAGGAGGAGCAGCCCTGGTTGCACCCATTGCTGGATTAAGGCATGACTTCTTTTTTCCCCAGCCAATTTTGTAAGCTTGTCCAGGCCAACTTGTGTCCCTCCAGATGAGGATTAGCAGAAGTGATTTGCAAGACTCAAATGGTTCCTGGTTGTTTCCCCAATGTAATTTATAACAGAAGCAATCTTTTGTCACACTGGGCTTTGGAATGCCCAAGACAGATGTGCTGCACATCTCAGTGAAACAAACTGGTGGTGCCTTGGTAAATGGTGACGTGTCTTGTGGGACAAACACTGGGAAATAGTTCCACAGTCCCTGTCAGCCATCAGTCTGCTGGGCTACTGGGGAGCTACGCTCCTCTGGGGCATAACCAGATCTGGAGTCTTTCCCCTTTGTGCAAAATTGGAGCAGGCTGAAACAGGGCGGAGAACTAGCTTTTAGAAGGTAAACTAATTCCTTGCCTGACAGGCAGCACAAGGGACTTGCTCATCTAGGGGATGGCAGTTCAAGTTTGCACACTATGGAGGTTCAAGTAAGTGTGTGTTTTCAGAAACTGTGCCTCTTGCCCTCTTGAACACTTTTTTTCTTTTAAATGGGAAGCCCACTGTCTAGTTTTGTGTTAATTTGTCCTGTTCTGCAGCAGGCTGGGTTGGTTGAGGTCTTTAAGAAAGGAGGCTGGTTTGAGACTTTGCTCTCCTTGGGAGTTTGCTTTCCTCCTGTCCCCTTCAGAAACGAAGGGACTGTTCTGTTCTCTGTGGGATGGGCTGCTCTGTGTCATTCCATAAACAGCCGAAGGCCCAGGAGTGTTTTAAATGAAATGAAATTTCCTACTGATATCAAGAGAACATCAAATGGAGCTGAGGGTAAGTGATTTTAAAATACGCTGAGGTCTTAGCCTGCCCTTGGCCTTGCCTAAGTAGGCCAAAGACTTTTCTCTTGCAGAAGAGAGTTTGAGAACAAAAGTCTTTAAAGAGCTTTCCTCTTCAGACATGCTTTGGCTTTGAGGCTGGTGCCTGTCAGCATTTCAGTCTCTCAAAGCTTTATTTCCTTAGTGTCAAAGATCATCTTGCTTCCTTTGCAAGGCTGTCAGCTAGACCCTGGCTGCTTTGATATGGCTGCGTTAGTCCCCGAATCCCCTGTTGAACAAGCTGCTCAACAATGTTTGCACAAATGCATGATCTCGGGTAGAGAATTAATCTCTGTTCCTACCCCCTGTGCAGTCAGCCAGCTGAGAAATTATTTTAAACACCGTCCCGTGTGCATTTGTGCTTCCTCAATTTCCTCTGCAAGTCTCTAGTGTTTCAGACGATCTTTTGACTCCACACAGATGCAGAGTAATACATTCATAACCTTGCTTTGTGGAACTTTTGCTTCCAAGTTCATTGCTATCATTCTCTCACCAGGGAATGGCCAAGCCAGCATCAGCCCGCCTTGCTTCTCCTTGCCTGTGTTTCAGCTGTAATCAGATTTTTTTTGCAAAACTCTTTACTAGTCTATATTCCTTTTTGCCTCTTTTTTTCCTTTTCCCCCAAACAGATTAATTGTTTGAGCTGCTGGAGCTGTTTATCAGAATGAACTCCATCAACATAGCCAGGATGTGGCAATGCCAGAGCTATTCTCATTTTGCAGGGGTTGGGGGATGCTCCTGAGACCAACAACTGGCACTTGCGGTTGAGGAGGGCTCTTTGTAGTAGTGGCCCAAAGCCCATCCCATTTGTGGGAACAGCCTTGCAGTACTGTGTTAGTTAATCACACGTACATCCAGAGAGTGGCCCTCTCTTACTGAGAATAGCTACAGGTGGAAGGGAGACTTACAGAAGGCCAAAGCTGGTAATTCAGTGCTGAAGAGGCTGGAAACAGGCTTGTGTTTTATTGCCTCTGAAAATGCCCGGAGATGCAACTTGTCCACTGGGCGTTTACTCCCCCATCACCTCCTAAGTCTCGTGAGCAACAATAAGCAGAATATTGGGCTGAGGAGTGCCTGCCCGGGAGAGGCAGCGTGACCAGATGTACTGCACAGCTGGAGAGGAGTAGACGGATAATCTATTAAAAGGAAACAATGCAACTGTTTGTTATGGTGTCAAGAATATTTCACTGCATGAGCAGCATGTGGCAGATGCGGAGTGACAGAAAATGCTCCCTGTGCGCAGAGCCTTATAGAGGCAAGGAGGGGTTCCCCATGTTCTGCCAAAGCAACTGGCAGGGGGTACCCCAAGTCTCAGAGGGTTGTGAAAGACACTCATCTAGCATTTGCGTGCAAGGGGAGAGAAAGTAGCAGTTCCTGCGTCCGAATTTCCCCACCTTAAAATCAGTCATGAAAGTATAATGGGCTCACTCTGGCGTGTGCACCACTGCCCTCTCCTGTGTGCATGGGGGGATGCTGGTTGTGAACAAGGCTGTGTTGCACATGCCTGTCCCTTCTGGGCAGAAGGACTGGTGCTCTGCCCTCTCCCATGATCCTGAAGCCCTTGGGTGCCAATACACGTGGCGACACCCTTTGCCATGATGTCCTGCCTGGCAGCTTCAGAGCGGTGACTTCAGTGTTTCGTGGAAATGCAACTAGCAGCTCTGCTGTTAAGGATGAACTCAACAAGTGCACGTAAACTGGGAATTTGATCTCTTTGTTATGTGTGAAAATGCAGCTTACCCTCTGCAGATTTACAGTGCTTAGTCCTCACCGGAAGAATGAATTTGGAGCAAATTTGCAAGTCAATCTATTAATTGGCTTGAATTAAGATTAATTTTTTTTAAGTATCCTCAGTAAGGAATTTAGTGTTTGTCAGTCTCTTTCTTTGTCTGGAATTAATAATGTAGTAGAACAGGCTCTTCAAATGTGGCATGTAATTAGAATTCATTGAAATCTTATGTCTAAGCTAAATTTGAAGAAAATAGGTTGTAATTGAACTAAGTTATTAACAGTTACTATATCTAATTATTGTGACTATGTGATTCTGCTCTGGGTCAGGTGGGAGATCATTATCCCAAACTCAAACCAATCCAGGACTTAAAATGAGCACTAATTAAGCGAGGAGGTGTGCACAGTTAAAACACCCCAAATAATACCAACTCTTTGCAGTTATGATGCCATACACCAGCAACATTATGACTAAGATATATTACTGCCATCGGCTCCAGCTGAGATGAAACTGAGGTTTAAAGATATCATGTATTTTCCCTCTCATTCTCAGCCCTTGGCATAATGAGCAGAAGAGAAATAAATGTGTGTTCCCTTAGCCTGCTGCATCTGGATTTTTTTTTTTCCCCAGTATAATCTTAAATTAATTTCCTAGATTAGTTATTCTTGCCCCAGGGAATAATTGCAAGATTTCTGTACTGTTTGTAACTCTTCAATTAGCTGTGTGTACTTCTTCCTTTTAGCTCTGTTTTCACCTGGTTGCAGGTCTTGCAGTGACATATCAGAAGGCTTCTGCATCCCCATCTGCACTGTGTTACGCAGGTGCCAGCCACCAGTGGCAGCACTTCTTATGGGGAAGGATTTTTCTTCTATCCTCTGCCCCTCCTTTCCCTCCCCTCTGTCTTTATTAGGAGAAGAGCAGAAGGGAGAGAAAACAAAGAGCTGACAGAGATGAATATGCTCTGTGAATCAAAGCCTCTGGAAACGCTTCTATGGGTTAGTTACCTTCCTAGCGAGAGTGGGAGACTTGTACAAAATTTCCCTTGAACTGTTCTTTCCCGTCCCTAGAAAAATGCCAAGGAACTCGGACAAGAGCATTTTAAATGGCATCTATCTAGCACTCCTTTGTTGCCTATTTTGCTACAGCTAATTAAAAGAGAAAAGCCTTTTAATATTTAAGCACCATTAACTTGGCTGAATTATTAAATGTCAATTTGCATTATGTGCATAAAAGGATCAATAAACAAAGAGAATAAAACAATGGAGGTGGCTGGGGTTAGAGGGATGTCAGCTCCTCTTATCGGAACCAGAGGGAATTGCTTGCTTCTCTGCCAGGTTGTGGTTATAATTATTGGTACTCAAGAGGGAAAGAACTGGGGACTTTCTAGGACTCTTCACACCAAAGGCACTGCAGGGATGTAAAGGACGCTGTCAAGATAAAATATTGCTTGGCTTGATTTCCAGGGGTGCCACACAGCCCCCATTGCCTCAGCTTTGCTGACAATTTGCTGGCGTTTCCTTTTGGTGCTCTGTCTCTTCCTTTGGGGTAGAGTTGAGCTGTCGTATTTGCTTTCCCCTCTCTAGATCGTTTTGCTTGCTAGCAGTAGTTTTCAGGCTCAAGTTCCTTGTGCTGGTGAAAAGGGATATGGGAGAGAATCCAGAGGAAAACAGTTCTTCTTGAGTAAACTCTTCTGTGTTGCACAAGAAGTTTTCTTCCTCTGCTCCCTGTGAATGTGAATTTTTAGTACTGTATAAGGCAGCCTTGGCCACTAGTTTGGCCTTTACACTGTAAGGCGCTAGACTGGAATTAGGTACGGATTGATCCCTGGCTGTGCTTCAGGCTTCCCACCCAACGATGGACAAGCCATTTAATTTCTTTACCTTCCTCAGCTGGCAGAGTGCAATAGGAGCATTTCCCACCTAACGGCACTGCTTGGGAGATAAAAGCATCAGTGTTTTGTGAGCGCCTGTATAGAAACCCATTTGAGCACAAAGGCTTCTTTCCACAGAGGGGCTGTATCACCAGCAGCATCCCTGTATCATCAGCAGCACCCCTGTCTCTAATCCTGCTCTTGCCAGGAGCAGATAAGCACCCGGCAGAGGGGTGCCAAGTCTCTGCTGTCCTCTGGGTCCTTGGCATCTCTGCCAGGGTTGCCAGTGAGTGGTTGTGCTGAGGTTTGTGCCACAGTTGCCTGTCCCCCATGAAGTGGGGGCTGAGAGCTGATCTCGTGCAGTCACCGTGCTTTCATCCCCTGGGAAGTGACTTTGCTGCAGGGGACCTGAGGTGCCTGCGGGATGGGTACCGCTGCGCATAGAGCTTCGGACAAAGAGGAGTCCCTGCTGCCCGCCACTTTTCAGTAGCAAAATTGGATTTTAGATACTTGAATTAAGGGTAGAATTTGTATTTTCAGCTCTTTCTAACTATGGCAAGAACAAAACAGGCTTTCAGTGAATTTTATTTCAGTCTCTTTCTTGTGGCTTTTATCAGCCTCTGGCTCCTGCAGTGATTTCCCCCCCCCCACCCCTACTCCGTTTCACAATTGAAATAGCCTTTCGCTTTCTGTGGAGGCTGGGTATAGCAGCAGGTAAACATGGCCATTTATTGAATCTTTCCTCTCCTGCATGGAGGGAATGTTTGCACTACCATCACGGCGTGATTGCCCTCGCATCCCCAGCTCCCTCCGAGCCCGGCTAGATGGGGCCCTGGAAGCAGTGGAGCTGTGACAGGTGAGAATTTAGCATAGATTCAGTGCCTGAGTGTTTACCCAGCTTCTCAGATGGGCTTTGTGGTCTGCACTGAGCTCTGTGCCTCTGCAGGAGCTTGTCTGACAACGGTGGAGCTGCTTCGGTCACGTGGACAGGGAGGTCTGCAGGAGAGCTGGGGCACCGGCTAGTCAAAGCCCCAAGTGCCTTGCTTTGCTAACCCCACAGCCGTGCACCCACCCTCTGGGGTTAGCAGCCCTGAGCGTACAACGTCCCCTTTGGCTTTCCATGTAGAGAGAAGTCCTCTCCCCCGAGAGCTCTTCTCTGCCAACCCTTCTGCTGCTCACCAGACCCCAGTTTCCACCTCGGCATTGAAGAATTTGGGCCTCAGGGTTTAGCATTTTGAACAGCACCAGCTGGAGTTGCATGGAAATACTCCTGTTCTTACCCAGGTTGTGGTAGTGTACTCTGATTGCATCCTGGTTTGGGTTTCTGTTATTTTTCTTGTCTGTTGTTTTTAGTATACTTGGAGCTTGAATCTGTCTCTCTTCCTGTGTTTCCAGGGGTGGGTTTTAGCACATATGTGTGACTTCAGTGGAGTCCTCACCAGCAAAGTCTGGAGCATCCTGCCAGCCAGGGAACCCAGTCTGAACCCGCTGCCTCTGCCTTTCCTTATTTTTCATGATTCGAGCCACAGCTGTTGCCTGATGTTTTCTTCCCCTTTTGATATGAAAACAAGCCTGTAGTTACTCATTGATTAGAGTTCGTGCACCTTTGCTGCTAATCTAGTCGACAGATGATTAGCAAATTGACATTTTTTTTCTCCCTTTTGAAGGGATGAAGTGTCTGTGTTGTGCTCTCCTTTCATCTCCTGTGTTAAATGGTCCAGCAATGAAACAACAGCTGAGTTTCAAAGTACACTGGTTTATAGATCTGTGTGCATGGACCTCTTTGTTGAAGAGTCACTGTTGTACCAAAGTGGCTTAAAGTATAGAAAGGGAAAGGAAGCGGAAGAAGCAGCGCCAATGGTGACTTTCGGAATGAGCTGATCTTGAATTCAGGGGAAAGAGGAGAGAGGTAAAACCCTTGGGACCATTTGAGCAAAGCCTATTTGCCAGCAGAAGTTATTAGCAGCAGATCCTGGGCATGTTGCCTGTTGGGCTTTGCTACCTGTGCTGACAAGCTGCAGCATGCCTGTGGAAGACAGTTTTCCTGGCTGAGAGGGGATGTGCAGCTTCAGTGGCTCCTGTGTGCTGCGACGGAGGAGCGAAAAGGGAGAGCAGAAGCACGAGATGCATGAAGAGCAGCTGACTTGCATCCCCACTGAGCCAGCCTTGGCTCTCCTGCGAACTGGCTGCTTGGAGGCTCCTGGTGATGGGCATGCTGAAAGCTGAGAGCACGAGGGCTTGCAAAGGCCAGAGGGTCAGCAGACTTTCTGGATGCCTGTCACTGTTCATTCCCCTTCAGAGGGTGGTGGGTGCATGGAGCAGCTGGAGATTGACTCAGAGGACTGAAGACCTGGTGGGAGTTTCCATAAGGAGGCAAGGGATCAAACCTGCCAAGGAGTCTGGTGCTGGCCTGTCCTCCAGGGACTGTTCCTGCAGCACATGGGCAGGATAAGCGAGTGTCTATGCTGCCCGTGTCCGGTAGAGTTCCTCTCTTTGTAGCCCTCTCTTCTCTGACTGGACCGTTTCATTTTTGGGTATTTTACCAGCTGACAAACATGTCAGGCTGTCAGTGGTCTCTAGAATAGAGGATGACTGATTTCTCCCCCAAGCTGCTTGCCTCATTTGTGTTCTCCCCTAAAATGCTTAGGAGCTTTAAGTAGCAACCAGACAAGAAATGGGTTTTTAAGTGCAGTGCTTTGAGCACTCAGCTTGGCAGGATCACCTTGCCCAAGTGTGGCTCTGTGGCTCATTGGGTTTTGCAGGAAGATTTAAAGATACAGCTCAGGCTCTGAAGCTGGCACAGCGGGAAGTGGGTTGGGAGAGATGATAAAGTCTCTGTTATGGCCATTGCGAGACAGACATACTTTTTTCATTTCCTAACAGAAGCTGGAAGCTTCCAGGACAGTATCGCTGAGGTCCAGGCTCTGACTGCCACCGTATCTGGAGCCCCTAAAGATTTGAAGACAATGTACTTCATATTGCTGGCATTGAGTCATCTATACAAATTCCACTCAGGCATATGAGTTAGGCAGTGATACAGAGTTTATGCCACCGTAATGTTGTGTGTGTAACATCTGTCACTTGATTTCTATCAAACAAAGTTGCCGAACAATTTTGCTCTGCTGCTTGATACCCTGCAGTTAGGTGGACCTGTGTAAGAAAATTTTGGGAACACCTGGGAAAACTAGTGAGGCAGAGGAGTGGAGGATTGGGGCAGGGGGTCAGTGATGATCTGGTGGCTCTGATACTTTAGTAAAGCACACAATACCTCATTAGTTTTGAATTGAACGAAGGTCTCGGGAGCAGGTGTTGCAGTCACTGGGGGGTGTACCTGCTATTCATGACATCTCATGTGATTTTGTTGCTGGCATTTTTCTGAAAGAAACAAAATTATAGAGATACTTCAAGGAAGTGACATTGATTAAGCAAAAAGTTATTTTAAGACCATGCAAATCATCTGACTGAGCTTTGCAAAAGGAAACTCTGTTTCTGGAGATGCAATCAGCCAGAGATGTAAAGACATAGTCTTGGTCTCTTCCAAGTAAAAAAACATTCCATGTTATTTTAAGTAGCCAAGTTTCATGCTCTGTGATTACTTTCCACAACTCCGTCATTTCTCTGTGCACTTCCCATTGAAAATTATATTCTTCTTATATTCTTCTCGCTCAAGAGTGCTATGGAGTGTTGTGTGGGGTTAGACATGGTTGCTTTGTATATCTCGGAAGTGGCTGTGTTCCTTTTGTGGGTGGATTGATGTTTGTGTTTTAATCATGATCAGTGTACAAATACCAAAGGAGTCAGAGACATTTTGCTGCTGAAATATGACGTGTTCCCTGCTGCAAATTTAGGCCAGGAGTACAGTAAGCCGAATTTTTTTTTTTTTTTTTTTTTTTTTTTTTTTGTGTGCGTACATGGTTTGGGCTGCAGTGAGAACATTGATGCATGGGAGCAAAAGAGCCTCAGTGGAGATCTGTCTTGCTTGGGGTTGTAACCCTTAGAGTCAGCATGCAGGGAGGGCTTCCTGATGGCTTTTGCTTTAGGGCAGTCTTGTGGTAGCACAGAGCTGCCCAGGCAGCACAGCGCGTTGGAAGAGTCAACAGGAGGAGCCTGGGTAAGAGAGAAGTCCAAGGAGTGGGAGGAGACCCAGGACCATGAATGCGCTTTGCTCCTCACCTGTCCCTGGGGACTTCTGCATTGCCTCCCTCTCTGCTAGGGGACTAGCCTGGCCTTGTGTTAAAAGTTGGAGCCTAATCAGGCTAAGCTGTACCAGGCAGCTTCAGCTGGGGAAGTTCCCTGCAGGGGCTGAGCACCCTTTGCCATTGTGCTGGGCAAAGAGGCTGGGAGGGGCTGAGGTGCGCAGGAGGAGGCCCCCAAGCAAACAGCCGGGGAACATGTTCAGAAAGTGGCGATGACAGGGGTTCCCCTGGGCAGGCTGTGCAAAGACATCCAGTGCCTGAGCTCAGTTACACCCACCCACTGCCATCTCCTCTCCCTCTGCTGTTGTGCTGGTCTTAACTGCTGATAGGTACGGGCGGTCTTTGTTCAGCCATTAATACGCTATTGATCCACAGCCCTGCTGACAGTGTTAATGGACACTGATTGTGTATTATTATTTCCATAATCGTCCTCAAGCTGGAGTGAATTTTCCTTTTCAAATGGCCCATCGATATCATGTCCTGCGTTGTGGGCTGGAGCTGGCCTGGTTAATTTGTTTTGTCGAAAGTTTCAGCAAAGCCTGTGGTCTTCATCCACAGTGGAGCAATCGATACCAACTGAATAGTGATGGAGCACACAACAAGGCAACTGCCATCCCCTCCCAGAGCAGGCATGAACAGGGTTTTTTGTTTGACTGTCAGGATGCTGCCCCTGCAGACCCTTCCCATCCTACTAGACCTTCCTCGCTCCTGCTGGGTGTTGCTAGCACGTCTCTTCCCTTTACTTGTGTGTTGGCTTCTCTTTGTGCTCTGCTAAGGGGACATGACCCCTTCCTCAAAGGTCTACATGTTTGTATGCCCCTGCTCTTCAAGTAGAGTTGTGCATTGCATGAACAGATGGGATAAAATGCTAACTAAAGCAGTGACTTCAAGGCCTGAGACACTCCCTGGGTGCTTTGCCATGCAGGGTCTGTAACTAACAGTGCCGCAGGGCAATTGCACCTGTGGACAGGCAGTTACTGAGGGTGGCTGTTCAGCAAGGAATGCCACACGTGGATTTCCTTAATGAAATGCTTATTCAACACCACGTGCTCCATCAGCACTGTGTATTCTTCCCCTTTCTGGGGTACTCCCTTCAAGATGCATCCCTTACGTGCCACTTGCTCAGGACAGGAAGGGTGAGGGAAGGAGACAGGCAGGTTCTTGAAGGGTTTAAACAGCAGACTAGCAGCCGATGCCCCCCCACCCCCACCCCCCCCACGCCCCTTGCTCGCATGTAACCGAGCAATGTGAGTACAGGGAGCCTGTGAACAGGGATGGGGAAGGACCCTGGCTTCTTTGCCTAGCTTACATGCAGAAGAGGCTGAGTTATAATTACACTAGATGTATGAGAGGGCATCACTTGCCTTGCCAAGGCAGGGTGGTAGATTAAGCCTGAGGAAGAGGGAAAGCCCCAGGTGCAGCTTCCCTCTCTCCCCACCCTGCAGGAGGGTGGTAGCGAAGGTGGGTGGATTCACTGTCCCTGCGTGTGTAGCTGCAGGTATTGGGCCAGCAGCTTTGGAGAGGAATGTTCTTCATCCTTGAGGCTGTCTGCAGGATATGTGCCAGTGGCAAAGGTGGTGGTGGGGCAGAGTCTAACAGTGATGGCTAGTGTTAGCCTGCTGAGAAGGCAGCAGTAAAGCGCAGTTGATGCTGTGCTGCAAAAGGGGCGAGCAGCCTGCCTTTGCTGTTGCTGACTGTGACTGAGGGAGTGTCAATGCAGTATCTGTCACTCATCACCCTCTCTGTAAAGGAGCTCTCATCATTGCTATTGTAGCGATGGGATCTCAGACTCAAAAAGATGAATAGCTAGACCTGTGAACCAAATACAGATTACTCAGTCCTCTCCAAAAGACCATTTCTCTCTCCTTTTCTGCATTTTAATGATATTAGCAACCTCTAAGCACCAAAAGTCTCATAAACTTTGCAGATTATGGTAATAATAACATTGTACAGTACACTGCACTGGGAATAAAGTTATTTTATCCCCTCCAATTTCGTTTTGTTTTAATGTGTAAATATATCAAGTGAAAGCATAGTAGAAAATCTCAGTGCACAGGCCAAATGCATTGCAAGCCAGCCCTTTCCCAAGGAAGAGCCTAATGCTGCAGGTTCAGAGTCTGAATTTTTTTCCCTTGTAAAGCATCTGACACTCAACATTTGGCTGGCCTGGTTTGTCTGGAGGACTTTGTATTGGGAGCCTTCCTAAGTTGATCTCTTACCTGGAAGTGGAATGGAAGTGATGATGCATCTGTCCCTCAAAATGTTGGGGAAAAAAGGGTGGGGAACAACCTGTCCCGTCTTCTCCCATAGAGGTCATCAGAGGTCTTCCTTGGACTTCTGCTTCGGGGTTTGCCAGCCTGAGGAGAGGGGTGCTGCTGCAGCAGGACTTAGCAGGGCAGGTTGTATCTGTGCAAGGTTGTTCTTTGTGGAGCACTGCTGAGAATGGCTGAGATTACTGCTTCATCTCCGGCACCTGGCCTCATGCTCTGGCCTTTCTTTTCCGTCCTAAGGGCCTTCTGTGAGACTGTTTACTCTAACAGGCATGGTCCTGCCATCCTGTTGTGCTGGCACTGCGCAAACTGTCTGCATGCTGAAATCCTCCAGGAGACCTGGGATGATGTCAAACAATAATGTATTCTTTCTGTTCAAGCACATTAAAAGTGCAATTAATCCTCACAATCTCTCTGCCCATCTGTAATACGGCATGAGGTGACTTTCCCAGCCTGCGTGTGCTGTGGCAGGCTGAGCTTGGAACAGAGACCTTCCCGAGTCTCATCTTCATGACTTAATGCAATCCTGTAAGAGCTGGGTTGGTTCGTTGCTCAGCCCCCACCACTTCACTAGTGTCAAGTTGTAACCAAAGGCGGAGTTTCTCAGACTCCTATGCTGTCTACCTGAGTGCTTTTCTTTCCAAGACAACTCCAGGCTTTCTGAGCTCCCTTTTGAGAGATCTGGGTTCATATGGGGTTTAAGACATGGAAAAACGGTGGTTGTTCTGCTGGGGACCTGGTGCTGTGATTGCAAGAGAGATGTTACAGCTTAAGCAGTGAGGATTCACTTAGTGATGTCCCTTTCCAATGAATATAGCTGAAAGGTATTAGTGATGGTAACACAAGCAAGTTAAGACACCCATGAACAAAGCTGGATGTGCAAACCCTTGCTTGTAAGCTTCATTACAGCTCAGTGGATCCAGGGAGAATTTGGGAGAAGAGGACAAAATTATGATGCAGGGCTTATCCCTAGGGTTGTCATTTTGCTGTAGACTAGTGCCATATAATGCTTTGTAGTGCCAAATAAGGATTAGTTTAAATACTATTTCTATCAAACTCGGAGAGACACCAGCAAATTACCACAAGGTATTTTGGTGCCAGAGCAGTTGCACAAAACCCCTCTAATCCTGTACCACTGTACCTAATGATTTTGCTGTGGAGATTCCCCATGTGGAAATCCCTTTAGGCAGGTGGCAAGAAAGAGTTACACAAGACAGGTGAAATTATGGAAGTGGGATGGCCAAAGGAAAAAGAGTGTAAGTTGAAAGACTTACATTGCATACCATGTGGGGTACAGCAGAGCAGCTTAAGGAAACATTTAACTGGGAGCTAGAGCTTCAGATAAATATTCTGGTTCTCCATGGGGTGGCTGGAAGTTAGTTGTTACAGCAAGGTCATGTTTGCAAAGGGAGAATAGAGCCACCAGCTGGCAAATGCAGCCCAGAGACTGTGAAGAGAGGTTACAGGAGCTTTGCTGCTGCAGGGTGCCAGGACCCCACTGAAATGCAGGCAGCACAGGTCGGGAATGAGGGGGAGTATGGTACAGGATGGGAAGGGACAGGGTTTCTCTTTTAATCATAGAGCAGGGATCCTTCAGCATCACAGCCTGGGTCTCGGCACTGTGAGCAATGCTCTACAGTGCACTTGGGGTTAAAGGTGTGATGGCAGGTCTGCAGAGGACTGATCCGAGGGCTGAAATGGCACGAGAGACTGTCATTTGGATTAAGGTGTACTGGCAAAGGTTATATAGGCTTCTGAATTACTCCTCTGCCACTGTTTGCTTGACAAGCATTCACGATGTCTTTTCCTGATAAGTCACTATTTTACTTAATGTATTTACATATCTGTATGTATATCCATACATGTATGTGTAGACAAACACACAGATGTATGTAAGCACATACATAGGTTTCTGCTTTCTCCTGGGTTCAGCAAGACTCTTCTGCCATCCAGGCAGGGGAAGGTCACTCATCTGCTCAGTCGTATTAGTGAAGCTTTGACAGTTGGTTTCAACATTCCATGATGCTCGAGCGATGGCAGGTACGTTCCTGGGAGCCATGCGGAGGGGGAAGACAGGAGAGGCTGAGGGATTCGTCCATGTCTGTGCCATCGTATTATTCAAATACACATGTTGCTTCTGTGAGTCAACAGCTTGGACAGTAATAATGATTTTAACAAAGTGCCACCACGCTGGAAAGACAGAAGAGATGCAAAAAGAGGGAGTAGCTTGCTGCATGTGCAGTGCTGCTGCCTGGGTGCTGGGAGGGTGTGGCAGGCTGTGGAGCCCCAGCAGCAAGAGCAGCTTGCTGCCCACTAGCCCTGTGCCCACTCTTGTGTCACTGCTGCTTGGTCAGTGCATTGTGGTGACACCAGTTTGTACAGGCTGACCTCAAAGGCAGATTTCCTCCACTGCCCAAGCTCAGCCTGCCCTAGGTCTGTGCTGCTGGTGGATTAAACCAGCATAAATCTGAGCACTTCCCTTGCCCAGGTGATTGGGTTTAGAGCATTTTGGTCATGCCAAAAGAATGGGGGGGGGCAGGGGGAAGTAGTCTTTGAAGCTCAACTAACCTTGAGGAAAAAGTGGGTGCTCAATTCAGCTTTAACAGGTTGTGCAAAATCTGTGCTTGTTTCAGAAGGCTTGCTAAGGCTCGTTGCTTTAAACCCTTTGATCACCTCCTCAGTGCTTTGTTCGTTTGTGTTGTATTTCACTAATGGCAGCTAGAGCTGTGACTCGAGTCACCTGGAAGCATTGTAGCAAGACGGGGAAGTATCCCAGGGGACTCTCACTGAGGCACCGACTCTTAGACACGTTTGTGGGTTTCTCTGTTCCTTGAAGTGCGACTGGAGTTTTCCCCTTGAACAAGCACAGGTGTCCCGTTGGGCTGCGCAGTCACCTTCAATACATCTCAGCCGCTTCGGTGATCACACAAATGCTTTTGGAGTAGGGACCCAAGGACTGTTTGCACAGGACTCTGGAGCTGAGGCTTTTTTCTTTAAAAAACCCTGTTCTCTTAGAGCTTGTCTCTCCCTGCTGTTGGTTAGGGTTACAGTGGGACATAGCTGCCGTTTGGCAGGCATGAAGTTTTTAAACTTTGTTCTGGGAACTTTCTTTCCATGTATTTTTCCACAGCACTGGTCTTCACTTGTTTTCCTGGCCAGACTGGCAGTAGCTGGGCTCCGCTTGGAGCCTTAGCTGGAGAGTTCCCTAGAGATTATGGGTCCCCTGATCCTGCAGAGGCTGTTCCCTCTTGCTCAGGGCTGAGATAGGTTGCTGTGTAATTTGGGAAAGACTTGTTTCTCCTGCAGCGTATGCTATGCCTGTTCTAAGGACATGCACTAAAAGCTGTACAGAGCTTCAAGGCCCTTTCTGATTCTGCTTGGTAGTTATCCCAATCCCCTGCAAGGCAGATAATAGTAATCAGGCCTGTTTTAGACAGGTGTAGAGCTGTTGTGATTTGACCAGGTCCCTGCTTCAACCGCTTGCACGTACTCCTCTCTGGGAGAGATTAGAGCAGGGAATTCTTGATCCTCAGCCCGTGCAGGAGGATTCCCCCCAAAAAGCTCCATATTCTGCTTTTCAGTGCCTAGAGCTGCTCATCCCAACAGGACCAAAGGTTTTAAAATAGCAGTTGATACCAGCTGCCCAGGAGATGGGAAAAATTGCTCGATTTTATATCTCCTGAGACCTTTGTGTCTCATACCCAGCACTGTCCGGCTCTTCCCCTCTGTGGCTTAAGAGGTGGCTCTTCCACCCTGCCGTGGGAGCAGCCACCCTGGGCAGTGGGCGTAAGGGGCTGGGGTGCTGCTTGTTTCCGTCTTTACCTCTTCTTTCCTCTCCACAGCTCCTGCTCAGGCCCAAATCATCCATGCTGGCCAGGCGTGCGTGGTGAAGGAAGACAACATCAGTGAACGCGTTTACACAATTCGGGAGGGGGACACACTGGTCCTGCAGTGTCTGGTCACAGGACACCCCCGGCCACAGGTAAGCTTTCAGTCTTGCCTGTCACCCATGCTCCCTATAGCACTTCTTTGTAGTCTCCACGTAAAGGACAATTGTGGGCAGTGGGGTGCCCAGCTTTCTCCTACATGTTGGAGTCAGGTAGGGATGCCCCATGGCGCAAGCACTAGCTTGTTAAACTATGAAGCATCTAGCCTTACTTTCATGGAAAACAGTCCACAAAGCTTTGCTGGAGCCTACACAGACCTTGTGGTCTTCAGTATGTGAAGTCCCCCAAAAAACTGAAAGCCCAAACTGAATCCATTATACAAATCACCCTCAAATCTTTAACCCTCTTACTACAAAGCAGGATGTCGTGGTTTAACCCCAGTCAGCAACTAAGCACCACGCAGCCGCTTCCCCCTCCCCCTCCCAGTGGGGGGAGGAGGAGGAAAGGAAAAAAAAAAAGTAAAACTTGTGGGTTGAGATAAGAACAGTTTAATAACTAAAGTAAAATATAATACTAACAATAGTAATAATGAAATATAATAATAATAGTAATGAAAAGGAATATAACAAAAAAAAAGGAAGGGGGGCAGAAAGAAAAAAAAAGTGATGCACAATGCAATTGCTCACCACCTGCTGACCAATGCCCAGTTAGTTCCCAAGCCGCGATCCGCGCCTCCCGGCCAACTCCCCCCTGTTTATATACTGGGCATGACATTCCATGGTATGGAATATCCCTTTGGCTAGTTCAGGTCAGCTGTCCTGGCTATGCTCCCTCCCAGCTTCTTGCACACCTGCTTGCTGGCAGAGCATGGGAGACTGAAAAGTCCTTGGCTTAAGATAAGTGCTACTTAGCAACAACTAAAACATCAGAGTGTTATCAACATCATTCTTCGCACTGAATCCAAAACACAGCACTGTACCAGCTGCTAAAAAGAAAGTTAACTCTGTCCCAGCCGAAACCAGGACACAGGAACAGCCTGAACAGGCTAGAGGAGGCTTCCCACATGTGCCGGCCATAGGAGTTGGTCCTTCATGGTCCATCAGTCTCTCAGCTTCTCTGGATGTACAGCCAAGGAGAACCTGCTTGGGGGAGTTTGGGAAGTTGTTCATAGTGCACTTCACTGAGCCCCATGCAGAGCCCGCTGGTCGCTGCTTTATAGCCACTGACCAGAGGCAGATTCAGACTTGCAGCACTGGATATATTCATGCTTTGGTCAAAGTCACAGTTCAGTGGAGAGGTACGGAGCTGAGCTTGGCTAACTGCTGCAGTCCTTCCTCAGGGTGCCTAAAGGGTTGCATAGCCTCAAGCCCCATGCAGCCACCTCCTCACCCTTCAGATACTCGAGCAGGCTGGTTCAATGTTAGTATGGATGTGTCTATAGAGATACTGGACCAGAGCATGGGTCTGCCCGTTGTGGGACAGAGCATGGTAGGAATGGCAGCTGGTGTGTACTACGAGACTGGATGTGCCAGAATACACTCAAGGGAGCCAAGTACAATACATGTGCCTTCTTGGCCCCCTTCCCCAATCCTGCCAAAGATATTTGTGCTGAGAAGCCATGCGTCTGCATATACCAATCAATGCCTCTGTGGACTTGCTTGTGAGGAGCTACTTGGCTAAGAGGCGATGACAAAGGAGAGGGAGAAAGACTCAGCCAGCAGGATTTGAAATGGTTTATCCATCAAAGCATATCCTGGAAACAACTAAAAGGAAATTATCTGAGCCAAGCCAGCAAAAATGAGTAGCCTAGGCTTGTGACAGTGATGGGCAGATGATAGCTGTGTACATCAGAAACGAGGAAGATGGTAGGGCTGGCCCTGCCTAAGGATGTTGGATGTGTGGGAAGGTGCTGGCAGGTTGCAGGGATTTGAGCCTGAGTAGCCAGAGAGATTGCTGGAGCAGAGCCTGATGCAGACAGCATGCTAGTGGGCAACATTGTGGCTTGTCATTGCCCGGACATGCCCAGGGCACACCAGAGCGTGGAACCAGGCATGACCGGGGAGGCTGGAACCCGTGCATGTAAAACGTGGCATGCATCCTATCTCTGCCCTCTCTCCTCATGGATAGATTTCTTCCCCAGCTAAGATCTTATCCTAACCTTTGTTTAATCTTCTCTTTTCCCTTCTATCAACCAGTCAGTAAAGCATGAAAATGTGGCCAAAATACTTAAATGAGATTGAAATTGAAAAGATTAAAGAGCTGGCTGAATTGTCCTTGCAAACAGGAGACTCTGAGAGTCTTGGGGCTCTCAGACAATTTCATAATAAGCCTACAAAGGCTAAATAAATCCGTGGTCATTACCTCCAAAAATCTGCTCATCCCAGTGCTGTGAGAGTGGCATGTAGACACCCCTGCTCTTTCTAGAGCATCAGCATCAATCAGGTGATGGCAGTGAGCTTTAGGCAAAGTCTGGCGGAGTGGTCAGGGTATCTGGTCCATCTTTACCTGTGGCCAATGTTGAATGAAAGTCTATCTTCTTTCTGTTGGCTGATCTTGCTGGATCTCAGTCCCAGAGTCTAGATGGGTACCAGTGTGGGAGAGCACCAGTCACCAACCTTTAGAAGGGAGGTTGCAGATATAGGAAGCCAATGGGCTGAGAAAAGCCATCTCTCTCTTTCATTGCCTGGACTGCAGAAAACAAGGGGGAGGCTTGTACTGCCACTGCTAGGGCTGTACCTCATTCCAGACATAAGAATAATCATTCAGTCTTTAGGAGTGCTGTCCTCTTGCCACCATTCACCATGAAATATCATGCAGCTCCATTGCTCCCGCAAGCCAGGATCTTAAGACATGTAACATAAGGACAAAAAAATGCAAGATAGCTTGAAATCTGAAGGGATTTTTTCTTTTCTTTTTCTGTATCTTTAAAATCAAAGTAAAAGCTTGTGTACTGCGAAGGGATGACTTATAAAAATAACACACACAGGAGTTCCCTGTGGGAAGGGGACAAGAGCCAGATAGCAACTGCATTTTCTCACTCTTACCTGGAAAAGCAAACAGCAGAAATAGCCTTCCTGTCCAGAGAAAGAGGAAAGAGTGTTGACTGCAATAAAAGCTCTCTAGCTGTGAGCTGATGTCTGCTGTAGCTTCGTGGCCTACCAGCCACATGGGGTCCCAAGGCTTAATGCTGGAAGTCCTGTGCTGTGTGGATAGTGGTATAAAACTAACCAAGCTGCTGGGTTTACAGGACCAGAGCGGGAGTGGTAAATATGCAGTGTGTGTCTGGGTGAACTGAGGGGTTATCCTGGACACTCGGACGTGGGGATTAGTGATGGATGAGAATCAGCGGCTGGTCCTCTGAGACACACTGAGATCAGTAGCTGAAATTTGGTAAGGTCTGGTGGTGCTGTAGGGCCCATTTTTGAGAGTGGCTAGGGAGGAGGGGGAAGAGGAGCAAAGGGAGCGCTGCTGTCCCTTGGGATCTCCAGTTTGTGTCACTGATTGTTTGCATTTCTCTTGTTCTTCCCGTGCAGGTGAGATGGACCAAAACTGCTGGCAGCGCGTCGGACAAATTCCAAGAGACATCAGTGCTTAACGAGACCCTTCGGATTGAGAAGATCCAAAGGCTGCAGGGGGGCCGCTATTACTGTAAAGCAGAAAATGGGGTTGGGGTCCCTGCCATCAAGTCCATTCGAGTAGATGTGCAGTGTAAGTCGTTTAGCGGCAACCCAGACCTTCCCACAGTTCTACTGCATGTGTCTGCCTCGCTGCGGGGCCGGCAGGGAGCTGCATTGCCCTAGGACCACACGCACCCAATTCAGGAGCAAAGGGACTGGTGCGGTGTCCCCAGGGTCCATTTCCCCTAGGAGATTAGATTCATCCACGAAAAAGATAGCTCTGCCTGTGACTCTCCATGTGAGTCATTCTTATCTAGGTGCCGTGATGTCTGTCACTGCCAGGGGTTCCCAGCACTTGTCTGGGATGTAGCATTGTAGATGGCTTCAGCTTTCTTTGTCTTCATTTTGAAGCTGGCAATGCTGGAAGCAAACCAGTGCTTCCTGAAATTGGTAGTGCCTCAGATGCTTGGGTCATTCCTGAAACCGGTGCCCTGCTCCCAGCATTGCTACCTCTGCAGCATGATGGAAGCAGAGCAAAAGACTCTGGGATGCACCTGAGGAGGCTGAGCTGTGAAGGGGTGAACGTGAAGGAATCTGTGAGGACCCCTTGGCTTCAGTGACTCCACATTTCTCTGGCTGGTTGCAATGCCCATCCTTCTTGTGTCCTGGAGATGCTGTTAGCGGTTTTCCACCTTGGGCCTTAAGTTTTGAAGATTTCTCATGCTGGCTTAATGTTGTTTATTCTTGGCTGCTGTGGCCAAAAGGGAGGGAAATTAAACTTATCCCATAACCCCCATATGGGAGGAATCCAAGATTTAAGGTCTAGGCAACTTTTGAAGAGATTTGCTCCCTTGGGGAAGATTACCATTCTGCTCATTGTCCTTGGCTGTCCACTATTCCAGTTTTCTCCAACCCGAGTGACACCAAATCCCTGTCCTCACTCATATCTTCTGAGAAGGCCTAGCCAGCAAGAGGTTGATGCTAAAAAGATGTAAAGTGTGATAAAGCAGCTGGAACTCTCCCTGAACCTGTCACCGCCTGTTCCCACACTCCTTCTAGCAAGACAGTCTTCTGTGCTGAGCTGCACTGTGGTTATCTGTCAGTGGAGCAACCTCCAGGCTTCAAAACCCCAGTACCTGCCTGGAGTCTGGGCAGAGCTTTGCTGACAGTCCTTGGTCTCTTAGTCCTCTTAGTCCTACTGTCCAGCCCCACAATGACGTGACCCTCACAAAGTATGCCATAAACTTGAACATCCTTAGGCTTTGGCAGGTTCATGATCCACAGTTGTATTATATGGCTTGGAGCAGCTCCTGTCTCTGCTCCTTCCTTGCCCTACCCTGTATTGGAGTAGTGTAGTGTAAGCACCATCCTACAGGCTGGGAAAAAAGATTGCTTCAGCAGCAGCCACTTTGGATAGGACGAGCATTTCTTCATGGGCATTGCATAGCTTTGTTTGGAGGAGTTCTGACACCCACCTAAATCTGCCTGGCTTCTCTGCCCATTTCTTCTCCTCCATGTGGTGGAGACATATGATAACTCTCCATTGCAAAGGGGGCTTGCTTTTCTCAAGCCTCAGTATGACACCTTGCCAGGGCCTGTGTCTCTAGGAACAGGACTGTGGCATGAATCTCTTTATGCCCTGAGGGCGCTCCCTTTACTTCTGGGGTGCAGGCTGGAGCTAGAGTGATGTAGTGTTCCGCGGTCCCTCGTGCAGCTCTGACCTGTAGAACTATGGGGCTAATGGGGTGGCCAAGGGCTTTCTCATACTAACATCTACTCTGCAGATGGACTTGGTAACGCACCTCTGTTCTGCTCACTTGGTTTTTGGGGAGGAGAGACTATTTTCTGCTAGTATTTGCAGTAGCTACAAGGGAACACATAGGAAAAGCCACAGTTTTTGTTGAACGCTCACGCAGGCAGCCTTCAGCTGAATGAACCAGAATTTGAAAACAAACCCCTTCTTCCCCCGCATCCCAATTTGTAGTTAGAGGTAAGTAATCACCCTCATGTGAACCTTGGTATCCTTGACAGCTAGTGCTAGTCCTCACTCATACTTTTAGCATTAGACAGCAAGGTTGTGCAGAGAGCACCATTGGTGCCAAGAGGATATCAAACTGGAAACACTAACCTGTGTAGCAAGTTATTCCTTTGCCCCAAGTGGGCATCAAGTGAGGCTTTAAAGTATTGGTTAGATACTGGCAGAGGCGCAGCTGCTGTTTGGAGTATTTCCATGTGGGAGGGAGAGAAAGTAAAGAAAAAGAAAGAATGGATGTTTACAAGCTTATATTGTGCATGAAACATCCCATGCGATCGTATCCATGAGCAGCCTTGGGCCAAATTTATCATTTGTGCAGTTCACTGACATCAGTGGCGTTACTCGTACATCAAGGACATACATATCGTTGCAGGTCTTATTTTAGCTTTTCTCAGGAGGGCTAAACTTAGAGCTGACTGCTACGAAAGAAGGCTGAAAGATTCAAGGGAGGAAAGGTTTACCAGCCGAAAGAAAGATGTTGTTTTCTGTGTGGGGAGTAGCTGGGATCCAGGAGACCTGAATGATGAGTATCTTCTTTGATCAGTAAGGGAAGTGTTTTGCCATGCATCCTGCTGAGAAATGGAGCCTCAGAAGGATGGTAGCTACAGAGTTACTCATGTAAAGTGTGAACAAATAAAGGAGGGTTAAGGACAAAGAAGGAGGAAAGAGGAGAGGCTGTGCCCAAGGTCCTGGTCCAAGAGAATTTGGTGTAAAATTCAGTCACCCTATGGCCACATGGAGACAGCACTGTATGGAGAGGAGCCTTTTTTTTTTCCCACCTGTGTATGTTTTTCTTCAGCCTTGGTTTTGGAGGGTTTTTTGGTGCCTTGTCATTCTTCTGCTAATGGCTCTACTCATATCTCTGAGCTATGGTGTGGTCAAGCAGACAAATCTCAGGTCTCATTACAATTGCTGTCTACCAAGCATACAGCTCATTAAAATATGCAAATCCACAAGTTGACACTTGTGATTCAGCAGAGAACATATGTTATTTGGATGAAACGTTAGCAGAAACTCATCCCTGCTTCACTCTTCCTTTCAGGGAGTCAGATCTCCAAACTTAAAAATCTCTAAAATAAAATATTGTGAAAATTAGGTGGCATAGGAGAGCAGACGGTGATGAGCACATGTCCTCTTCCTCTCTGCTAACATGTGCAGAAGACAGTGCTGGCAGCACAAGAGGATACTGGGCACGTGTGCCTCAGTTTCCTCGCAGTTGAAGATGGGGTCATAAGGCTCCTGAAAATGTAGAATTGCTTCACCTGAGCTCATGCCTTATAAGACATGCCTAAGGGCACAGGGACAGATTTCAGTTTAGGGGGCCAATTGGTCCCATCTTGTCAAATGGGTTCTTTACATTTAACCCCAATCAGTCTCAAAGTGGTTCTGGGAGGAGAAAGATCCATCCCCTCTGAGGTTTTCCCCATGCTTCCCTGATGTTCAAACATTGATGTCTGGTGGAAAAGCCCAAGAAAATGAACCCTTTATAGCAGGGGGGCAACCCTTAGGGAGCAGTGTGCTCTGAGTGGATGGAGAAAGTATGCTCCCCGCAGGGCTATTGCTTGTGTCCTTGCAAGTGAAGTGACTGATAACCATCGATTCAGTCGTGACGGCTGTGTGTCTGGTGCAAGTATGGTGAGGGAATTGGAAGGAGCGTTTTCTGTAAAGGGAGAAAACAAAAGAATCTGATCAGTTTAGGGGTGTGTGATGGGGATGCAGTGACTAGAAGTTGCTGAAGAGGGAGAGTCAGTACAGACTTGAAAAGACGAAAGTACACAGGCTATTTTAATAGGAAGAGAGAGAAATTGTACATACCTTTCACAGTGTTTTGCATCTCATGTTCCCATGGCACCCCATGAGACTCGCTCCTGTCTAGATGACTCTCCATCTCAGCTCCTTGATCCTGTCCTGACTTCTACTCTCACCCCTTGACATGAAGGTTTGTCATGTCCTTTGTATGGGCATCTCACAGCCATGGGCTTAGCCTCATGATTTCAGGAGGTATTTGGGAAGTGGAAAGTGGGAGCAGAAGAAATGATGATGGAGCAGAGTTTCCTGGGATCCTTCTGAGCTCTCACTGAAGCAGAGAGCAGTGATTTGGGGTGTGGGGTGTCATTGGGGAAGGTGAAGCAGTGCACTGGTCTGAGAGGCATGTGGCAGGCAGTTTGCTCAAGGACCACATGGGATCTGCAAACTAGAGGGTGCTTTCTATTCTCTGAAGGTTGTGTGGTGAGCGGGAGAATTTTGGCTTCTCCTGTCTGTTCCCTTTAGATATTGTTTGTGTTACCTGCCCTCGGTTCAGCTCTTAATGCAGCAGTTGTCATCAGCCAAATGTGTGGGAGCTTCCCCTCTCCTCTGTGGCGCCTGGAGCATCATCTGCTCTGCAGGCTGTATGTGCAGACCAAGCTTCACTAACAACTGCTGCGGCCCTCCTTACCTTCCTTCCAGATTTAGATGAACCTGTTCTCACCGTTCATCAGACCATCAGCGATGTACGTGGCAGCTTCTACCAGGAGAAGACTGTCTTCCTCCGCTGCACTGTCAATTCCAACCCACCAGCTCGCTTCATCTGGAAAAGGGGAGCTGAGACGCTTTCCCACAGTCAGGACAATGGCGTGGACATCTATGAACCCCTCTACACACAGGTGAAGAAAACCAAACCTCCACCAGCTTGTGTTGAGCGTCTTGCTGATGCAGGGCACTCTGTAGTGGATGGCGTTTCTTTCCCTGTGTGGATTATGATGCTGGGGAGAGGGTGGTGGCCGCTGCAAGGAGCACTGTCTCCAAAAGGGCTGGTAGAGCCTATTTCTGTATGCAGGTTCCCAGGGGACAAGAGGAGCAGAGCAGCAGGAGGGAGCATGACAGCCTAGAAGTCCCTTCCCCTTTTTGGCACTGTCCCTGAGAGCAGGTCACAGCTCCCCTAATGAGGTTACATGGCTGTTGGATGGCTGAGACTAAAATCCAAGCAAACAATCCTGAGATTGGGTCTCCTCTATCTCCCATGACTAATGTTTTGGTTTTTTTTAATTGAGTGCCCAAGCTCCATAAATCAGGGGAATTGCTCCCTGTTTAGCAGTGTGAGTGAATGGCAGGAATTGCTGTGGGATCCATGAGGCAAATGATGAAGAGCTTTTCCTAATGGCCATAAGTAACAGTGGCAGCCCAACTGCCTGGGCACTTTTTGACTGCCATCCTGTGACAGGGTATCCACATCCTTTCTGCTTCTCCTGCTTGCCTGTGCTGGACTGGCCCCTCTGAACACCACTTTCTTCACAGTAATTAGCCCACCAACGCAGTGGGAGATGGAGGGGAATTTTTTTTTGCCAAGGCACTCTGGGTATGTTATCCTAAGCTGAGCTCTGGCTCTGAATGTCCTTCAGATGCTAACCAGCCCCAGCACTTCCAGCAAGGCCGTTCGGCAGCACGAGGCAGTGATGGGTGGGAAGGGAGGGCTGAAAGGGCTGCTCCCCAGGGCACTCATTTCATCCCACGCACTTCCTCGCGCTCCCAAAGCTGGGCCCTGAGCTCATTCTGGCTGAGTTTGATTTCTGAGCGATGCTCCAGGCAACCTTTCAGCTAATGTAGTCGTGTTCATATTTTATTGAAACACGCCATCTCTGTAGGTCATGGAAATGGGCAGCCAAATGGAAACATTCAGGGGGATGAGGAGAGAGAAGAGAGCTGCAGGTTAGCAGCAGATCTGCAGAAACACTGCAGGTCAGCGCTGCTGTTGGGCCCTGAAAAGAGCTTTGTCTAGTCCAGTGCTATGTGGCATGCAACCAGGACATCCTGGCCTTAGAGGAAGCCACCATGGGCTCTTCCAGCTTTCACTAAGCTCAGTGTAATTAACAGGAGACATTGCTTAATGAGAGGATGTCTTCGGACTTGAGATATTTTCTTCAGCTAAGTAAGGCATCTGGCAGAATTTCACCGTGTTGCAGCAGTAAAGTGTAAATGATCCAGCATCCTGCAGCTCCTGTCAGGCAATGTTCCCGCCATGATGGGTCATTCCCAGCTCTGAGAGAGGGTGTTAGGACTGCTGTGCTCGCACAGGCATGCCCTTACGGTCCTCTCCTTAGCACCAGCATAAACCTGTGAGTTTGGGTTGGTCAGAGTTGAAGTTAACAAAAACACATCTCTGCAACACTATTGGGAGGGGAAAATCTTGCTGGAGCTCAAATGCACTACGTTTAAAGAAGCACCCTTCGCAGGGGTTTGTAATATTGTCTTAGAGATGAACTGGTATCAGTGTCAGGTTTGGGTAGGCTTTTACATTTAAAAGGATGTGACGACTTTACTGTTTAAGCTTTCTAAAACTTATTTACACTGAAGGTTTGTACACATTTACCCAACATTTACTAATGAATAAACAGGATACATATGACCCTGTAAGTAAGTAGTTGACATGCACATTGTAAATGCCATCATTTGTGTGGCATAGCAACAAATCTCAGGGGACAGGACTTTCATAGGGTTATTGGTCTCCTAGGTATTTATCTTTCTAATTTTCTCAGTTCATATCCTTGTTCTCTGCATATTAGCATGCCTGAGCTCATCGTCCAGTCCCTTGAGGTTGTCCTCAAGCGGATTTGTCATGCTGACACCTTCTCACATTTGCAGGCAATTATGGAATGGTTTCTCCAAAAGAGATTTAGACAAACACAAGGAGAACAACAGTGACAAGCTATCGTGGGAAGACATATGAGTTGCAGGGTGTACAAACCACAGGATGCATCTCAGAGCTTTCCACATTCCATAAACAAAAGTCTACAGAATGCATCTATTGTTAATTTAACAATTTGATTCTGTTTCTATAACAAGCCAGTAACTAATGGAGTGCCAGGGAGTGATTTTGTTTGTTTGTTACCATAGTATGAGAAAAGGCTATCAAAGTCCGTGCAGTCAGTCTGGATTTACACCAGCATAGATGAGATTAGAGTCTGGAGAAGAGAGATCAGAAAGTTTTGGGGGGTTCTTTGAGTATTTCTCTGAATTATCTTTTTTTCCCTTGTACTGCAAATTTTTACAGCGTAACTGTTGAACTTGTCATATTTAGGCCAGCATTAATGCCTGAATCTGCTCTGATTTACTTTGATTTTGCAATGTTGAGACCCCAATGACGTCCCTTGGGTTCCTACTGACATCTCGGTGTGAGATCTCAGGGTCTGATCTGGGACATTTAAGGTTTTTCAAGTTCCGCAAGATGATCCTGATGGCAGTTGATGAAAAATTATGCCTAGACCTGTTCAGCAGTGCTTTCAGGTTAAATATCAGTCAGTTGCTGGGTGTTTTGAGAAATCCTGGAGGTGGAGTTACCACTCCAAACATTTTGTGTCTCCTTTATATATAGCTAGGGAGCCTTGGAGTCTGCACAGCTCCCTGAGGTTTTGATGGGAGCTGCTGGTAATCTGTAAACTTTGGGACAGGTTATGAACTTGCAATGATGAGCTCTGCTTTGTACACCTGTGTCTTTTTTTTCCCCCCTTTTTTCCCAACTCCCAGGGTGAAACCAAAGTCCTGAAGCTGAAGAACCTGCGTCCCCAGGATTACGCCAGCTACACGTGTCAGGTGTCCGTCCGCAACGTCTGCAGCATCCCTGACAAATCCATCACCTTCCAGCTCACAAACACCACAGGTAAGAGGGGATGCAGAGGGTCCCCGCAGCCCTCCAACCCCTCACCTGCTCAACAGCCATTACCCCTCCAGGAGGGACACACAGCACCCTGTCCAGGGCCTGCAGAACCTCATGTTCATGTACATGGCTGCTAGGATTACAAATCCTTCACGCAGAAGTCTTGTGGCCAGGGATGTTCTAATTTCTTGTAGCTCTGCATATAGCCGGTGCCTTGGCTAGGCCTGCCGTGAGATCATTAAAACAGACTACATGTAGGTGTTGAGGCACTATGTAGTTTTTAATCCAGACACTGTTTTATTTATTTATAATTCTAAGTGACTTTAAAAATAGATTCGATACAGTCTAGAGCAGGGCAGATGCTGCAGGAGTTCTTACAAATAATTCATTTGTGTGTGACTCCGGCCTGGTTTGCCAGGCTGAGTTCTCAGCACCTCCCAGCTAACGGGCTCCGCTGGTGCTGAAGTTTGTGGAAAGCAAATATCTCTGGTGCCTTCCCAATAAATAAATTTTACACTGATATTCATCCTGGCAGTGCTTGAGTGCGCCTCCAGTTGTGAACAGAATCAGTTCGGTGACTCTTGCTTGACCTGCAATAACTGACTGATAACTGAGTATCACGTACCAAATACTTGCAAGGACCTGATTGCAATCTGTCCATTAAAAACAAAACAAAACCACACCCACAAAAACCCCCCACCCACAAAGCCCCCACATATGTTGAATATTTTCAAATAATAAGTAAATGTCAGGAAATCACTTCCAGCCCTGGGGTATTCCATGATCAGAAAGAAAGGCATTGTAATTGTTTGAATTATTTACCTCTCTAATGTAACACAAAGCAGTTTGCATCCCTTGTGTCATCTTTGTGCAGTGGAAACAGAACTCTTTTGATGTTGCCAACTGTTGATGGGATATTGTTGATGCTGTATAAATTATGTTTATTGATCTGACTTGAGCCCAAGGTGCTGAACAATAGTTGCATCAATTTATGTAGAAAGAAGAAAAATAACGAGCTTAAGAAAGTGAACTATAGCTAATGTCAGAAAAAAATATTCTCTGTGTAGTAAGATCTCTGAACATGTCTTGAGCAACAAACACCACTGCCTGAATTTCTCTCAGGAAGAGACTGTAGAGGATGTTGGAATATTCCCTTTAAAAACTTATCTTGTGCTCATGATGAAGAAAAGTGTCTCATACAGCTCTTCTTCCCTGTTGTGTCTTTACCTTTGAAGAGTTAGAAAATCAAATTTCTCTTCATGTCCACTCCCCCCTGCCAGCCCAAGCACAGGGAAACTACCCTTCATTTCAGTCCAGCCCCTTTACTGAGTGAACGGCAAAATGTGTTTTCAGGTTGTAGCCAGATCAGAAGCCAATGATATGGCTGAATTTACACCAACTTCTTAAGTACTTACCTAAGCTCTGAACCTGGACCACGTAGCACATACATCTGGTTCTTTTTTCCTGTTTTTGAGTTATAGATGCATATTTATACATAGTTACAGTGGAGCCTGACACTACAAGCTGAAAGAGGCCATGGAAAATGTGTTCCTAGCAAATTGTATTAAAAGCTGGCGGTGAAAATGAAGCTGGCATTGCGGTGTGAGCAGGGTTTGCGTTAAATAACACAGGTATATTTAACATGAAATATTATCTGGCTTACTTGCCCTGTAGGTAGTATTGTGCATAGATAAGAAAATACTTAAAGAAAAATCTTTCATTCTCTCCCTTTTCTTTCTGTCTTGTGCTTGTGCTTTAGCAGCCTCCGTAGCCTTGGATGTGCCCAGAATCCTGAGCAGCTTCACTCAGGATGCCTTTGCCTTTGCAACTGAGGAGGGCCCAAAGGGTGCTGAGGTGCACAGAAATTGATCTCTTAAATATTTATAGGCCCAAGTACTACAGACCTTGAGGGGAATTGGTGGGTCAGGTCATGTCAGGCCAAGGGAATCTTCTCTTCCCAGTTTGTTTGCTGTTCCTCAGCTGGCTCACTTTGGCTCCTCTGGCAGTGGCCTTTGGGCAGATCGTAGTCTCCGGCAAGGAGATGTGCTTCTCCAAAGTTCTGTGTCAGCGGCTTGGCCCTTGCAGCAGGGGATGGGTTCTTGGTCTGCAGCCTTAATGGGAAGGAGGTTTCCCCTGCTCCTCCTCTGTCCTGCTGCTGTTCTGTGGCTCTAGAGCAGCAGGTTGGGTCCGCAGAGCCACAGGACCAGCTCAGTACCGGGCTGTCGTCACCTGCTCCAGCAGGGTCAGGCTGACGTTTTCCCCTTCCTTGATTTCTGCAAAATTAAGCAGCCCAGCTGGTTAATTCTCCTGCAGTTTTACTGCAGCAAATTGGACTTCAAAGGGAATTGAAAGCGACTCTTTGTTTTTAATGGTCCCCTTGCTGCTCAGCAGACTCCGCCGGCAGGTTTTCTGAGCCAAGAACAAAAGGAATTGCCACAGGTTACAAATAAATGAGATTCATCTCTTGCATAACAATGTCTGCAGACTGTTAACCTCTGTCTGCTGACAGGAGTGGGAGTGGGAGCCCGCGCAGGCTGCCACAGCCAGGGCTCCATTTTGGGGCACGTCATGGGAGCTTGCTGCCTGGAGCTGTGGGGGTGGCAGCTTTGCAGTTTCCCTGCCTCCCTCTTGCATGCACACACAACCTGCCCCGAGGCAGTGCTTGCATCAGCATGTCACTTTTTTTCCATGTTGCCTTGCCCAGAACTGGGCAAGGTGAGCGTTGATCAGATATGTGCACATCAAACGCTGCAAGAGCCCTAAATCTTAACCAGAGCCTGCAGGTCGTCTGGTTTGTGCTCCCCAACTCTGACATCTTCTCTCTGGACATAGGCTGGTCTCAGTCTTTCTCCAGCTCGGACAGGGATGGATGAAGATTCCCAGGCAAGATGCTGCATCTGTCAATTTGTCTGTGCCCTGTGAACTTGAGACCAGTTCAATGTCAGAGGGCAGGAACAGCTATTTGGTGTCAATGACACTCAGCTGACAGCCTGTTACTGACAGGAATGTGTCCTGCCCAACCACAGTGAGTTGAGCTATTGCGTTCCTGGGCTTCATAACGTCTTGTGAAACCACCTGGAGCTCGGAGAGGATGTACAAATCCTTCCTTTGCCCATTAGTGCACATCAACACTTGCACACTCTTTCCAAGACTCCAGCAAAGAGACCTGTCAAAGGCTCCGAGTGGAAGCTGTGGCCTCCCGAAATTCAGGGACTCCAACCACTGGCCTCAAAATGGCCAGTGCAGGTGGCAGAGGAGCCACCTTCTTCCTTAGGCCCAGCCGGCCACCTCTGGCACGAACAGCATGCGCTGTGGCCAGGGAGAGGACATTTGATTCAGTGCACCAAAGCAATATCCCAGCATGGCAATAGTGGCGCTGCTAAATTATGGCGCCGGTGCTGAGGAGAGAGCAGTCCTCTTTGCCTTGTTTGTATGGGCTGTAATTCAGAGATCCAACACAAATCCAGCACAGCTCATTAACGCAGGGTCCAGGGAGAGCAGAGGCAGAAATAATGATGCTGTTAAATCAGGCTTCATGAATATGGAACAATGTCTTATTTTGCATTATTATGGCTGTTACTTAAAACATACTCCCCGCCTTTGTGCTGGGGACTGCTACTTTCTCAGCTCTGTCTGGATGGAGCCAGTGATGGTGCTGACAAGGGCTTTAAAAGGCTTTTCATGGGATAAAATAGAGAATACAAAGGGAAGTTTTTTGGATCAGTTCCTGGAGGGGGATGTAGTGAGAAGGGTGCCAAAATAAAATAAACCAAAAACAGGTACTAGGGTGTTCAAAGGAAAGGTTGTCTAGATATTTTGAATCAGTCTCAGTTCAGTTGTGCATGAAAGACAATCCCTGTGACCTGGTCTATAGCCCCCAGGTCTATAGAAAAGTGTATTTGACACCTGTGGAGGTGAAGGAGGTTAAGAGCGGGTGCAGAGCTGCTGTTCATGGTCTGTTATGGTGCAGACGGGTCCTGGTCCTATGTGTCAGGCTCCGAGTTGCCAGGGCCAGCTGCCTGGCAAAGGCTTTGCCACTGAAAGATGTTTAGCTGGGTGTGAGAGATGGAGAGGCATATCATGGGATAGCTGAGGTCCTTTTTTAATGGTAGACCTTCCCCAAAACTCCTTCTTGGGATGGCAAGTCTGTATGGGAGGAGTGGACACTTTAATCCCAAGTGTCCTTGAACAGCTGTTGGGTTCAAGCAGGCTCCTCTGAGCCTGTCCTTTCTCCTTCACCTCTCCATCAGGGTGGAGCTCTGGTGGTCAGGCAGAAAGAGCAGGCTGTGACTGGGCATGCACCTGGTGCTCTGCCTGACCTTCCCTTGGGATTGTGAGAACCGTCCAGCAAACACTGACATCCCAGTGAGCTTCCCAGTATGCTTTGGATCGGGTCCTGAGATGCTAAGCTCAATCCATGGCTGCAACTTCCCGTGCCTTGTGACAATGAATCTCTTGTTCTCCTGCCGTTTTTTTTTTTTTTTGCCTTTCCCAGGGCTCAGTCCATTGTGCTGTTTCTGTCCAAGGCATAAGCAGACTAACTGTGATTCATACAATAGTGTTGCAGCAAGGGAGATACAGGTGCTGTAGTGGGAGCTACCAGTTGAGCCTTTTCTCCAGTGCTGCTTCTGCAGGGCCTGCCTAGAGTCAGGGGAGTTAAATGCAGGGAGAACAGAAGGCACTGTGGTGTCTGCAGAGGAATGGGCTGGATGCAGTGCAGGTAAGTAATGCAGAGACACAGTGGCTTTCCATTGCCCTTCTGCCTTGCTGCAGTTGTTTGCATCAGAAGTCAAGAAGCCTCTAGCCTCGGGTTTTCCAGTGCCAAATTTTGTCTGGTTGCCCCTCCTACCTGTGCAAAAGGCGTTCATCAGGCTTTTCTTTTGACCTGAGTCCTAAGCTGTAGAAAATCTGCACTGAACACTGCTAAAATATCATACCTAGCTTGTGCCCCAATCCTAAGCACTAGTGGTGGAGTGTTTTAGGTATGACCTCCATTCTGGGGCGGTGTGAGGTCCTGCCTGCAGTGTTTCCTAACCATAACAGAGCAGAGTGCTCTAACTCAAAGACATGGTAATGATCATGCTTTAGGTTCACAAAAACCTTGTATTTGTAATGAATTCATGGATCTCTCCAGCTCTCCCTACTCAAACCAGCCATCTTCAAGAACAAATCCTAGAAAGTATGAAGCTGTGCACAGGCAAGCGGATGGTCTTTTTCAAGCTCAGAAGTGTCCTTCTTTGTACTCTTCCAGCTCCACCTGCTCTGAAGCTGTCTGTCAATGAGACGCTGGTGGTCAACCCTGGTGACAACATCACTATGCAGTGCTCTCTGACAGGCGGTGACCCACAGCCAGAGGTGGTTTGGTCGCACTCTCCTGGCCCAATGCCACCCAATAGCCTTGTGCAAGGAGGCAACCTCACCATCTGGAGGATCCACGTGGAGGACTCAGGCTACTACAATTGCACAGCCATCAACAACGTGGGGAACCCAGCAAAGAAGACAGTGAACCTGCTGGTGCGGTGTAAGTTGCTCTTTTTCTCAGAGCATGGGTTTTCAGGGTGGAGGGGCTAGATTTGCATTTCTCCTGGCTGTTCTTGTACAGCTGAGGGTGAATGTGATACTTAGCAGCGATTAGTATTCTGAAGAAGTGCCTGTGCAAGCTTCTCTGCTCCCAGACCAACAGCTGTGCTAGCTCTGCTTGCAGCCTCATCCTGGGCTGTGGCACTGTCCTGAATTGGAGAATGATCCCAGACTGCCAGAAGTGAGGCCCTGGGTATATTTTGTGGGAACGTAACTGAGGGAGGTCTTCAGACAGATTTTGCATGGAGATCTTGCCTTCCTGAGGAGCAAAGAACTGTTGTCCTGTCCCATGCAAGACACTTTGCTGTCCCTAACCGGTTTTGCACTTGTGTTCATCCCAGCCATGAAGAATGCCACGTTCCAAATCACCCCTGATGTGATTAAAGAGAGCGAGACCATCCAGTTAGGGCAGGACTTGAAGCTTTCATGCCATGTAGATGCTGTCCCCCAGGAGAAGGTTGTCTATTCCTGGTACAAGAACGGGAAACCAGCCAGGTTCTCAGACCGGTTGCTCATCACCCGGAATGACCCTGAGCTCCCGCCTGTGACCTGCAGCTTGGAGATTATTGACCTGAGATTCAGTGACTACGGCACCTACCTGTGCGTGGCTACCTTCCAGGGAGCACCCATTCCTGACCTCAGTGTGGAGGTGAACATCTCCTCAGAAACAGGTGAGCCTCTCTATGGCAGCTGGGGACCTCAGAGGAATGGTTGGCATCACTAGCTGCCCCCACCCCCATGCCTCTGGCTTTTTTGAAGGACCTCACATGAGTGTCTTGAATCCCAGTGGGGAAAAGTCTCACATCCTCAGGCAAGCATTTGGCTGAGACTGGAGATGAGTGATAGTTACAGCTCCTCTGCCAGATGTGTTATGCACCAAGCAGATCTTCCTTTATGTTTTCTCCCTATGAAAATCCAAAGTGCAGTCCAGTCAAAGCTACAGAGACAGGTTGAGAGTGTGATTGTTCAAAGAAACCTCCAAATTGTGAAGGAAGAAAGGGGGGGTGGTATTTCACCAAATTTCAAACGTCCCTTTGCTTAGAAGTAGTACAAGAGAAAGCAAGCTGCTCTTTCCTCTCTTTGGCATTGCTTCTGAGGAATGTCCCTTTTTTCAGAGCTGTGGCCAGGAGATTGGTATCGTCTGTGACAGCAAATTCTGTGAAGAGCTTTAATGTTTACTGGATTGCAATTGCAATCTGTCTTGGGCACTCTCTGTAGAAGTCCAAGTGTTATAAATGCCTCGCCCCTTTAAAATCAGGGTCAAAGCTTCACCCCATGGCTTGGTGAGGACAGGACTAATCTGTAAGTGTGTTTGTCAGTCACCTTGGGGACTGAAATACAGGGTCTCAGGCCTGCCTTTTTGTTTCTGGGGAAGTGGTGGGTCCAGCTCTGCTCTCCATTACATCCATGTCATCTTGCTGCCTTTCGAGGACCTTGAGGGTACAGCACAAAGCAGCATTGGGCTAGTAATCTGGTGAGGACTCCCGAGGGGATCCAGCTGCCCACAGATTTTGTCCTGAACCTTCATGGAAAGTTTCTTCTCAATCCCTGGTTGTGCTGGATCCATTGACCAGGCTGGTCCCAGTCTTGACTCTGGATGTGGCTCACTTCAGCCCCCCCAGCAGAAAGTGCTGTGACTGCTTTTGATGCCTGGGGAAGCCCCTGTCTCCCAGCAGAAATGCTGGGGCCAGCCTGCTCCCAACAGGACTGCACCCAGTGCTCATTAGCAGCCTGGAGATCGAGCCCTGACCATGCCACGGACCCACTAAACACTGAAGGGTGGTGCTTCCTTCTGCTGGCAGCCCTGGAAGGTAGGGCCCTCTCCGTGTCAGCAGACACCAACCCTGTTGTACCAGCAGGGAACGAAACCAGGGGAACGCCCCAATCCTGGTGCAAAGCCGGCTTTCCCGACCTTGTGTGGCTGCTGCCGCCAGGAGCAATCTTTTTTGCCCAAGATCACTAGATGGCAGAGTGCAGTTGTGTTTAAGACTTCGAGGGTAGGAGGCTGCAAAGGGCTGGGAGACCCTGGATGATCCCACCAAAAGGCTGGGCAGTGTCTGTTGGCACAGGTGTTGGTCCAAGCACCAGCTGGTTGATGCCTTAAAGGAGGTGTCTGCGGTGGCAGGTTGCCCTGTGCTCTGGCCTGTCCGGTGGAGGATGAGCCCCACATGCTCTTGTGGATGCCGCTGATGGGGAAGGGCAGGGGGGCAGCCTGGGGCGTTTTGAAGCCTCTCTTTGGCAGCCTGGGCCAGCAGGACCGCTTTGTGATCCAGGGATTGAAAACAGCCATCCCTGCCGGAGCAGCCCTCCATGCAGCAGCCAAGGCTGTCCAGCGTGCAGCATCCCCATGAACAGCAACGAGCCACCTCCGACATGTGGTTCCCACGAAAAAACCCAGTGGGTTTTCCCCAGACCGCAGGATCAAAGCAGGAGGGCGGCAGCAGTGGCTCCATGTTTCCCCACTGAGCAAAGCCTGAGCTCACCAAGGTGGCTGCCTCCACTGAGCGGCTCCGAGGAGATAGCTTTAATTAAAAAAAAAAATCTTCAAATGCAATTTACAGCTTTTCCCTATGGAGAAAATTGCCTCTCGCCAGGTGAGCGGCCACCGGCAGTGTCGGGTGCCGAGAGTGCTGTCGTCCCTTTGTGCTGTGCGGGACAGGGTGTGATGAGATTCCCCAGCCCACAGGAGACCTGCAAATTGAAAATGTGGCCTCCCTGTTGCACAGGGAGGTCACTGCAGAGGGAGATTGGGCTGGAGCCATCCTAAATTTGCTCGTAAAGCAGCTGTGGGCTGTAACGTGTACAATTACTGTAGCACACTCTCCTTCGCTGGAGTTGAATTGAGCTAACATTAGTCAGACCAGCTTGTTACAGCCTCTGTAGTTCTAAACTTTGATTTAAATGGAAACACAGTACGTGGCCCTTGCAGTTATGGAAATGTCAATCCAAGTGTCGCCGCTGTCAGCAGGAAGGGCTGAAAAAGGAGCTTTCAGAAAATGGTTGTGGCCATATTTACCTCAGTTGAACTGTTAACTCTGAAGCCTAATACAAATAAAATGTCAACATTACATGGGTTTTAGCACAAACATCTCCTTCCTGGGTTCTTGGTGGAGTTGGGGATGTGAAGAACAAACGTCTTCCCACCGACACCTCTGCACCCTTTAGCTGTAGTCACTGCATTTCTTTTGAGCTTTGTGTACCAGCAAAGTTTTTGTTGTCAATTGATAGCTGGATATTTCTTGAATGTTACTGTGCCTCCAGCTCCAGCCCCAGCTCAGCAGCAGTTCTGCTGGGTGAGCTCTTCCCAGCCTGGAAGGGATGCCAGAAGTGATCTTTGCTGGGACCTATCTCTCACTCAAGTGAGCCAGAGATAACCAGTGCGCTGTGAATCTCAATGTAAAGTAAGCAAAGATGCTTAACAGAGCTGGCTCCTTCCTGTAGTTTAGGAGCAAACAGGGATCCTGGATGTCTGATAAGGCTGGAGATGCTATCTACAAGCACTAATCCTATAAGTCTTGGTTTTGGTCTGACCTGGATAAGGGGACTGGATACCTTGGCAGATACAACTTTTATTTCTTGGCCAAAAGACTGCAGTTCCACTTGGGAAATTCACTGACCAGAAATTGAGAAATGGACCAAAGAGGCTTTTGCCTTTGGGTTCCTTGGTGCTAGCCCTGCTGCTGGACAGCATTTTGCAACCAGAGGGATGGGAGCTGGGGGAATGTCCCAATACAGCTGGCACTTGCCATTGGTGTTGGGATACATTGTTGGAGAAGCTGGGATCTTCCTTGGTATGCTGCAGCTCCAGATCCTGTAGGATGACATATATGGGCAGTGTGTTCTTATAGGGGTTGCCGTGTGTCCAGTGGAAGCCTTTGGAGTTCAGGGCTGTTGGTGTGACTCAAACACAAGCATCTCAAGAATGTTCCTTGCTCGCTGGAAACTCAGTGTAAAACGATTCCCTTCTTGTCTCCCTTTTAGTGCCACCAACCATCAGTGTCCCTAAGGGTCAGTCCACCATCACCGTCCGGGAGGGGTCCAGGGCTGAGCTGCAGTGCGAGGTTCGAGGGAAGCCCAAGCCACCCATCATCTGGTCCCGGGTAGATAAGGAAGCCCCCATGCCTTCAGGGACGATGACGATGGAGACATATGATGGGAAGCTGCGCCTGGAGAGTGTGAGCCGAGAAATGAGTGGGACCTATAAATGTCAGACAGCCAGGTACAATGGCTTTAACATCAGACCCCGGGAAGCCCTGGTGCAGCTCAACGTGCAGTGTGAGTATAACCATACAATACTGGAGCGCCTGTCTGAATGCCTGTGTACACAAAAGCCTGTGGGCTAAGCAGGGTTGACACACTGAGTGCTGCTTTCAGGCAGAGTTGACCTTTCTTACTGGGCTGAGCAGACACATCTCTTTTGTCTGGGGACCTTTGAATGGTTTATCTTTAATTGGTCTGGATACACAAGGCTAAGGGCAGGATACCGTATAGCCAGTGTGTTGCAAGTGGAAGGGAGAGGTGTTGTGTGTGTTTGTATCCAATGCTTTCCATTTCCCTGTCAGTGGATGAGTGCAGAACAGCAGCTTTACCAGGTGTGCATTTGTGTGCATTACGTATGTGTAAAATACCTTCAGGGTATGTAAGTTTGTAAAGTTAAGCTGTCCTGGTTTCGGCTGGGACAGAGTTAACTCTCTTCTTAGTAGCTGGTACAGTGCTGTGTTTTGGATTTAGTGTGAGAATGATGTTGATAACACTCTGATGTTTTAATTGTTGCTAAGTAGCGCTTATCTTAAGCCAAGGACTTTTCAGTTTCCCATGCTCTGCCAGCAAGCAGGTGTGCAAAGAGCTGGGAGGGAGCATAGCTGGGGCAGCTGACCTGAACTAGCCAAAGGGGTATTCCATACCATGGAATGTCATGCCCAGTGGTTAGCTCAGTTGGTTAGAGCGTGGTGCTAATAATGCAAAAAGGTTGCAGGTTCGATCCCCAAATTTCCAGTATATAAACAGGGGGGAGTTGGCCAGGAGGGGCGGCTCTGGCATCGGTCAGCGGGTGGTGAGCAATTCCATTGTGCATCGCTGGTTTCCCCCCCCCCCCTTTCCTTTTTTGGTTATATTCCTTTTCATTACTATTATTATTATTATATTTCATTATTACTATTGTTAGTATTATATTTTACTTTAGTTATTAAACTGTTCTTATCTCAACCCACAAGTTTTACTTTTTTTTTCCTTTCCTCCTCACCCCACTGGGAGGGGGAGGGGGAAGCGGCTGCGTGGTGCTGAGTTGCTGACTGGGGTCAAACCACAACATAACCACTCAAAAGTTAGCAAATGAATGTTAATTAGACCATTTCCACCCCACAACCCTTTCTTCAACTTAGTTACCCCAGCTGTCATTTCTGGACATGCCTGAACCATTTTGCCTGAAAAGCAGTGCTAGGCAGACCCTAATAGGGACTGCATACTCCCAAATGGTTTCCATGCAATAAAGCTGTGAGTAACAGAAAACTGATTCTTAGCATGTGCTGTATTGAGTGATTTCAGTAATGGGTGGTGCTCCCAGCCCCGCTTGAAGGCGATATCTGTGCACAAAGGTGAACGTAGAGGGAGGGATGCTGCTGGTGTCTGCGTTGGATGACTGTCTCTGTCCTTTCCCTGCAGTGGTTTCTCCCTCCAGAGAAGTGAGTGCCTGCTCAGCTCCCATCTGTTTTGACGTGGGGGGGGTCTGTGCTCTCTCCTTCAAGACTTTGAATCAGATGGGGGAAGGCAGCTGGGTAAAATGCCTTGGTCTGGAAGGAGCTGTGACTGTAGGGGTAGCCCTCCATGCAGACCTTGTCCCATCAGGATAGGGCAGTTGCTGAACTCTTGCAGAGTCCTCTGAGCGGTGTGGATCTGGCAGGTGTGGGATGGGTAGGGAGCAGGTTAATTTGCACCCGGGTACGCTGCCTCTGGGCTGTGACTGACGAGCCTCCACACACAGCACAGCAGCGCTCATTAGACATGCTGCCGCGCTCTGTCCAGGCTCGCTTCCCAGGAAGAAGAGAAGTGAGACTGGAGCGGATAACCTGGCTGAAGCCAACCAAACATACTGCTCACAGACTGTGAGCTCCTAGGAGCACAGCAGTAACGGAGGTGTGTGAAATCCTGCAGGCACTTTGAGTATTCGAAGATGCCCTTTTAGAATTATCTCTGTCCATTCAGGAGCATGGCAGGAATTAAGTTACAGGATGGGGACAGGGAAATGTGTGCAGATTTCCATGCATGTAAGTATGTGTGGAGAAGCTTCCTTTAAGCAGGGTGGAAATGTGTGTCTTGGTTTAAGCTGTTTTGGAAGGCAGGCTGGGTCAGGCGTATGGGGCATTGGCAGGACATGGCAGGGAGAGTGACTCTTGGTCACCCCAAGAACTGATGGGAGATGCAGCAAAATCTCACTCTGGAGCAAAGAACCATCAGACCTGCTTGTGTCCCCAGTTTGGTGTTGGGTGTTTGAAAGCTGTGTGGTCCTCGCTGACCCTCATTGCCCCTGCAGAGGGAGCAGCAGTGCCGAGCCTGGGATGAATTCAGGCTTACTAGGTGGTCTGGAGGAGGATCACAGCCCTGAATCTTGGCCTGGAGGGGGAGGACATGAGTCCCCACACAAGAAAGATGGTAGGTACAAGCCAGAAGCTGTTCTGGAGCAGAGCCTTTGATGTGACCCCCAAGAAGGCAAAGATGTGATGAATTTCTATGTAAAGAGCAACTCAACATACTCTTCCTATAGCTCTTCCCAAGGCCAAGCAATGCTTTATTGTGATCTTGCCCAAGTAATGGTGGCATGGTCCATATGGCAGCCCACCTAAACGGCCCTCTTCCCTTCTCCATCAGTTCTGCATACCCTTAGTTGGAGCTGGGTGCGTACTGAGTGTTTGTACACCTGAGCTGCCTCCTCCTGCCTGGAAACTGTGGAAGGACCTTACTGTGGGACTGCCTGTTCTGTGCCTGAGCAGACAGCTTTGGATTCCGGGCTGTCAATTTCCTCCTTCCATCAGCACGAAAAACAAACTGCAAACCAAGAAAGTAGGGCAAGAATTGCCCTCATCCCCTTTATAGTCTCTCCCCTTTCCCCCCCACGCGAAAAAAACCCCAGCAAACAACACAGTCCCTGTTTATCCCTCTCCTCCTTGTTCACGCAGCTGGAAGGAGGTGGGTGCCACAGCGGGGGCTGCTGTGGTTAATTGAAACGCTGCTCTCCAGCGTGGGTAGCTCATTAGTCCGGTGGCTTGCTCTGGAATTCTCATCTTGTCGGAAATGGGGATCGTGTGGCTCCTGCAGCCTCTGTGATGAGCGCTTCCCCCGCCTCCCCCAGCCCGCGCGTCCCACCGGAGAGCCGCTTAGGTGGTGTGTGCGTCCACACGGGCGGGCACACACGCGTGCGTGTGTGTGTGTGTGTGCGTGCATGCAGGCGTGCCTGTTTATGTGTCGGCGTGAGCTCCTTTTGAACTGGCTCACTCAAGGGAAGAGCGAATTCTGGGTGGTAATGTGGTTGTTTCTCTGATTTGCTCCAAAGCTAAAGTTGCAAAATCAATACAGCAGATCTGATTAGATGTCAGAACCTGTTTCTGTGTTTCTCTTCTTTTCTTTTTCTCCCCTCACCCTCATGCATATAGTGCTGTATTGTAACAAACTAGCCCAGAAATAGGCTTTGCCAACTGCACTGCAATAGTGTAAAGAGAATAAGAAGACAAAAAGAACAAGTCAGCTGTCAAAAAAAAAGTAGTGTTTAGGCTTTTTATTATTTTTTGTATTTTGCAAGCAGAAAAAGTTGCTCTCCCTTTATCTTATGAACTGTAATTGTCTATCATCAGCTCTCTGACAGGCTGGATGGTCTGTTCCCTGGACTTCTTGGTCTGAACTGTAGAGCTTTGGAAGATTAATAAGTTCATGAAAGTCCTTTCAGCATTATAGCTCTGCGGTTAGGATGAAGAAATGTTGTATACTGGTTAGAGCGAGAGATTGGGCTTGTCAGAACTCCTGGGAATCTGGCTACCACTTGGAGTGGCAGTGTCTTGTCATCTTTTCCCGTATCTTCAAAACAGGAATAAAACTGACCCATCTCTTCAAGGATTTGTGGGGCATAATAAACATAGCACTTTGAAATCTTGAAATAAAAATAGTAATGGAAGGGCAGAGTGCTGCTGTTAATATCAGTGCTATTGCTGATGCCGTTGTCAAGGCTTTTTTCAGGACCAGGTACTCACTCAAGAAAATCCCAGCAGAAAAATGAATCCTCTGCAGAGGCGGGTTTAAAATCAGGGCTGGGGTCACCCTGTGTAGGTGAGATAGCATAGGGCTGTAAAACACACACTGGGCTTGAAAATGTGCAGCACTCTGGGTTTTGGAATACAAAGTGTCATTTGAGCCAGTATGTATGAAAGGAGGAAAGAAAGAAAGTGTGTATGTGTGGATCAGCGAAAAGGATGCTACCTAGATACCAATTTAGCAAGTAGATAATAACAAATTGCAAAAAATATATTAGCCACATATCCTAAAAGCCTGGTCAAAATAGCATTTCCATGAATTACAAAGATTAGTAGTGACTCTAAACTCTAGCTGTTGGCTAGAACTGGCCTTTGAGATGACTGTCTTATCACAGTGAATGTTACATTTGCTCTGTTAGAGCCTCATATAACAGTGTGGTGTAAATTGCAATCCTAGTACATTATCCTGCTTGAATGATATTGTGTCAGCTCTGATGCTTTGTCAATCCTGAACAGCATGTCATAAACTACTGGACAGCTCAATCAAAGTCCAGCTCAATCCTGCACTCCTCATCACACCTGATCCTTGATACATCTACTCCAGTATTTTCCCACAGGTAGGTTTATCCTCCCTCACAGCACTCACTACTTGCTGTCTCAGGCCCTTGCTTGATCACCTGAATGGGTCCTCTCTCTTTGGATAACCACCAAAGCCTGGTAGCAGAGCACCTGTCTCCTCTGTTGAGAGATGTTAATTAGTTCACCAAATTCTGATGATTGGGTAAGCAGACTTCTGCTGGTGCCATTTTTTGTCTTTGGCAGAAGTCTTGGTGTCTCTAAGTGCCCAGAAAAAGAAGGGAAGAAGGAAGAGGAGATATTTACATAGGGTTGACCTTGTTTTGGATAGTCAAGTCTGAAAGATTGTCCTGTTTCTCATCTTTGGGGCAGACAGCAGGTGAGATCTTGGCAGGAAGAGAGACTAGAAAAGGAATTAACCTGAGTGTCTCCTTCCCTGGAATAACATGGCCTGAGAATTTGGCCCCTTCTGGATCCAAAATAACAGTCCACAATCATCTGGGATTGATCTCTGAAGGATTACGCTTATTGCCCTTAGGTAGAGTTTTGCCACATTAAGGAGCAGGTGGATTATTGTGCTTTATCTTCAAAGCATCATGAATATTAGCTGTAATCAGGAAAGCAGACTAACGTTCTCTTTGGAGGGGCAGTTATCATGGTTAACAGGACTTCAGGAGCTATTGCATAGTCCTAGACATAGGCATTGCCGTAGGGCTTGTGGCCAGCAGGTCTGGCTCTGCCCTGGCCTGGAAGGCAGCCAGAATACATCCTGCTGGGGCATCTGTTGCCCTTGTCACTTAAACTAATGTTCAGGTGGGCACAGATATGTTTTCCTATTCAAGCTCACATGCTGTTGACTCATTTCTCTTTAAAATCCTGCTGAACCCATTGGCAATGCTGTATATCAGGCGAGCAATAGTCAGCATCAATTTCCCCTGTTATCTATGTAGCAAACAGAAGAGCAGGGAGGAGAGGAGGGGGTGATACTGTAAATAAGTAAGAAGCATTGCTGGATCCACGCAACTGGAAATGGAAATGCATTAAACTGTTTCGATCAACTGTTGAAGCCATAGCTCAATGTCAGTGCTCTTTGCTGGTGCCCTGCCCCCTCTGAAACATAAGCTTGGATATTAACTGCTCCGTTAAAAGCGCTCTTGAGACATGCTCTTGGCATGGAGATGTTTCTGCAGGGTGGCTAAGACTGGGCTTTTGGCTCCTGAGAGCTCCCTACAGCTCTCCCTGCCTATGTGAAGGGAGTCTAAGAGAAATGAGACTGTCTGTGGCCAGAGCTGACCCATATATCTGTGACTGAGCTGGCCTACCTGTCTTGCTGCTTGGCCATGTGAGCTGGAGTATGGAGCCATCTGCTAAGAATTTTAGACTTGGCTGGTTTCATTTCTGAGTGTATTTATTAATAGTGACTATTTTAATTTTTTTTTATTATTTTCATCAGTGAAGTCCATCCTGACACCCTCCTCCAAGCTGAGGAGCGCTGTTCAGGTGCTAACTTGGGGGCAGAAGGTGATTTTTCTACCCTTGCAGTGGCTGGGTCTTTCCTGCCCTTCCATTCATGCTTCAGTATTGCTGTTCTACATGGTACAGGTCTTGCTCCCAAGAGAGGGAAACCTCAGGCTCTCCTACCAACCAGAGCTCTGGGATGTTCTGGTTCATTTTAGACCATCAGCGGCTTAAGAATGAACTGATGTTCTGGGGAAGGTGTGTCTGCATTCAAAGCCAGGGGAAAACTGTGCCTTCTGCAAGTTCAGTGTTTGCAAACCTGGAGACCTTCATTAGCAAAAAGAAGAAAATTATTTGTAGTCATGGGCATGACCTCAAACCACCAATCTGAACAAAGCCTGACCTGGTTGTTAGGTTCCATTTTGATGGAAATCCTCCCTGTTTATCCCCTAATTTGTTGTACAGAGGTTTGTGTGACTAAGCTGAAAGTATACATATTATTTCTGTGTTTCTATCAATACACAGAACCCCTCTGCTCCTCCCATTAAGAGCAGAGAGTTTTGTTCCTGATTGTCAACACACTTTCTGCTTGCAGTATTGTGTCTGGGATTAAGTTGCTTAGAGCTTGTGTTTGTGCACGTAGCCCTGTCCTCGATGATACGGCGTTAGGATTGCTCACTGCACTTCCCAGTGCCTGGGCTGCTAACAACTAATTAGAGTTGTCAGTCTAAGGACAGGCTGAAAGAGGAATCAGTTTTACTCCGTCATGGCTGTAAACCCAAATGGCCATGGTTCAGAGCACAGTAACAACCACAGAGGCTTAGCTGGCCTCAGATTTGTTTTAACAATTACCATTTATTGGTCCTGGGGCCTGGCAGACAGAGGCTGTGACAGCACTTACTTGGATTGGGTCTTAAGATGGGGTTGTACCAAATACAACTGAAAAGAGGATGGCTCCTGTTTGTCTAGGACTTGTTGGCCCTACCCTCCTGCCAGCCTCGTGGCATTGAGGGGCAGGTAGTCTGACAGGCTAAGGATGCTTAGCTAAAACCTTCTTCTTTGTGACCACCCCAGGACTCCCAGTGCTGCTTTTTTGTAGCGTTTGCTATATGCAGCTTTGGAGGAAAATGTCTTTCACAGGGTAAAGCAGTTGTATGAATTTTGGCTGGCCTGAATTTTTCCCCTCAGTGTGTAGCAGTTAGGACTTGCTCTGCAGGACCTGGTCTCTTCTCTGCTTGCTGCCTTGTGGGGAAGGTTCCCATGTGCTGCCACTCACTGAGATTTTCTCGGGAAGTCTCCCTTGCGCCCCGAGAGTTTTCCAATTTACCTCTTTGATTGAAATTGGTCTGACAGAGCATGACTGCACGCTGTGGTGGCCAGGAGATAGAGGAGACTTGAGACATAAAGCAAAAGGCCCAGATGGCAGGGAGAATTCACCAGAGCAGTGGAGGCTGGGGAGCAGATTTTGCAAAGCTGGCATGTTCAGTCTGTGGCACCATACATCAGATGCAAAGTACCAGGAAGCCTCCTTGCTGTGCCCTGGGTAAATGACCGTGAAAGCACAGAGGATGATACCCAGATATGTGCATCAGGAAGGTGGGAGCCCTCCTTAAAGAGAGGACCTGGGTCTGCTACATGAGATTGCAGCCTGCCTGCACTGCCATTCAGCCTTTGTGCAGCTCATTGCTCTTCTCTAAACACCTCTGTGGTTGTAGTGACAGGCTGAGTAAAAGCTTGTGTGAGAGCTCCTCGCCTAGAGAGATGAATTTGTTTGTTCAGAAGAGAACTGGTTTAAATCAGCTAATCCATTTCTTGGATATTGTTGGGAGAAACAAATACACTTTCCATAAGCTGCCATTATCCTGTTTTTTGGCCAGACTCTCCAGAAAGAGCAACTTAATTTTATTGAGAGAGAGAGAGAGATCCAAGCTATACAGTTTTGTCAAGAAAGGAGAGACAAGAGCTGTATAGACACAGTGGATGGCAGACAGTTTTGGTCATCTCTCTGTGGACAATTGCTCACCTACCGTGGCCCTTTCAGGGCTGAACACCACATCTCACACTGTTCTAATTCAGACACTCCTTTTAAGGTTTTTCTGCCATGGCAGCTATTTTCCCTGTAGGACCTAGCTATACATCAACTTGTTGGGATAAAAAGCAACTCCAGAATCCTCTCAAATGCTTTGTGCTGGGCATCCTGCAAGGCTGTGCATGTTTGGGTCTCGCCCAAGCGTGTCCTTGTCTTTAAGCCACAGGAGCATACTGCTGCCGAAGTAGTGTCAGACACTTTCCCAGTGCTTCCCATCTTGCCGTTCTGAAGAAACCGCTTTGTTTTTGAGCCCTGTTGTTGTTTGTGTTTAGGCCATAGGTGAAACTACCTGTATCAAAGATCTCCGAACTGCGATACCGCTGGTGGTACCCAGACTGCATCGAGGCAGCCTGGCTGGAGGGAGAGATTGTCCTGGCTCTGCTTCTGTTTGCATGGGGATGTAACGCAGGTTCCTCTCTAACATACGCTGTGACTACTTCTGCCAGGCGCTTACCTCCAGTCAGCAGGTCAGAGATGGTGAGCTTGGCACGGCAGCTGTTGCCAAGCTTTCTCTCTTGGTCTGCGCAGCACCAGTACATGTCCAGGGGACGTGGGAACTGGGCCAAGGCAGAGAAAGGGCCATGGATGCTGGAGCGTGGGGCAGCAGGATATTCTCTGCCAGAGGTGATGGATGGGACTGGGACCTGAGTTTATGGGGAATGTGTTAGGGAGAGGAGAAGATGGTACCTGCTTGTATGAGTTGGGTGTAGTGTGTATATTTGAAAGAGAAAAGCCAGTGGAAAAGACTGGGGATAGGATAGCTAAGAGGATGGGAAGGTTTGTATATATGTTCTAGCAAAAGAGAGAACTGCTGCTGACACCTGAGCAAAGTAGATTTGGGAAGGCATGCACCATATGTGGTAACACTGGCATCAGGAGACATGGGGCAAGGGAGGTGGTAGATGTAGGGAGTTAGAAAACTGCTGTCAGCTCTCATATTTTAAGGCTGGGGTCACAGGACAGGAAAGGAGGGAATGCCCTGTCCCTATCAAATTCTGCCTCTCGGTGACCAGGACATGAGCATGTTGAGTGCCCAGCTGTGGGGAGAGAGATGCCACGGACCAGAGCTCACTAGGGAAACCAGGAAGACACCAAGCAGGCAAAAAAAAGCAATTCATTTTCTCATGATAAGTCTCAGCCTCTGCACAAGAGCCTGAGGCACAGAGAAGTGAAAACAGCTGTCCGCACCGGCAGGCAGCATAGGACATCAGACCTGACACAGGACCTGGGTTTTCCCCCCAGCCTCTTTCCCAGAGAGCACTATGTGGTGCCATGGCATTGTGCCTGTGCCTTTGCTTTTCTCCCATGATTTTTGGGCCATAAACCATGTCAGGCAGTACCTATGAGGGTGCAGGAGGAGGCTCCCATGCTATTCCTCACCTACTCCCTGCACCCTGGCACTAGAGCAGAGCTATTTCCTCCAGCCCGGCTGGAAGACTGGCAGGCACATGGAGGCAACGCACAGAATAGTGATGCCGCTTTTGAGGAGGGGGCTTATGCAGGGAAGACCCCGAGTCGCTCCTGATAACGAACAGAAGCCCTAGTAGGAAACATCCTGGGGCGGGCAGGATTTAATTAGTTGTGACCATACTGACCCCAAGCTCTGACACAGCACCAATTATGTTCACTCCTATAGGGAAACTGTTGGAATGTGAATTAAATTTCAGAGGTGCTCAGGTTTCTCTACATCCCAGCAGGTCTTCCTGCTGCCAGTTCTGTGCTGGGGCACTGTACTGAGAGGCTGAGGGTTCAATTTTTAGGAAGGGTATAGGGACCTTTTGGAGCTTTCTGTGGGGTGACAACTGTTGAGTTACTAGTTTGTGCTTTTCCACTTGGGCCAGTCTCTGAGAAAGAAACTGTTTTTTCTTTGAAGCCAGGAAACAGTGCTTTCTCAATGAGCAGAGATCACATTTCCAACATGCACCCCTCTCACCCTATTTCACTTCGTATAGTTCCTGATTTCCATTCCTCTCTATTGCGAACACAAATAAGCATGTGTGTGCACACGCTCCTACCTTATCTCAGCTTTTGCTTCTGATTTGAATTTAATTGGCCTCCAGGACTTGAGGTAAAACAGTCGGTTTTCTTTTATGAACCCAGCGATGAACCTGCAAAACCATCATTGGTCCCAGGAATTGACAGACATGCTGAAATTTCCTAGATGCATGCAGACCTGTTGCATTTTGTACGATTTTGGAGTCCTTGTTTCTAGGGTCGTGTGTGATCACAGGAAACCATGGAAATTTTTCATTACTGTTGTCTGGGAGGAAGCTGACTTCTGAGACTGTTTGCTTTTTTGCCAAGCTGCAAGGGGATGAATGGGATGTAGGAGACTGAAAACGACTCCATTTCTGTGGCGAAGAAGCATCTGGGATAAATCCCTGCTGGCTAAAGAAAGAATGGCAACTGAAGGCCTTTCCAGCCGACCCTTTGTGGGCTCTGCTACAACTCTGGGCCCAACTCAGCCAAGCATTTGATGGGAGGAATTGGTTGGAGTGCCAAAACTAACAGGGGTTCCCGACAGTGGCTGTGATTGAGGTCAAGAGAACAATAAATAATAGTGGCATTTGCACTGAACAGGGTTTTTCCTTACCAAGTGCTGATTGCAAAGAGCTATTTTACTGTCCTAATCATAAGCTAGAATACAGTAGCTAATAACAACTTAATGCAATATAGATGGGCTTAATAGTGCTAGGTCTACTGGGATTTTCCGAGCAGTTCATAGCTTATGCATAATACAGGCCCTTTAGCCAACTCTGGTATGCCGTAAAATGGGGAAGTGGGGCTTGAGGGAAAGGGAGCAGCCCTCCATCTAAGGTGGATTGCTGGAAAGAGCGTAGTGGGTCTAAAGGGATGAGAAGATTGTGGCAGTTGGCTGGGTCAGAGGAAAACAGAGCAACGCTCAAAATGGGTTTTTGCGGTTTGGGGATTTTTCTGTTCCCCTTGGGCTGCTTGTAATAAGGCCTTGCAAAAGTCCAAGTTTATGCATGGAAGTGGGCAAGTTTTTATTGTGATTAGCTTTCTAGGAACCAACTCACATGTATAAAAAAATGCAAATGAAACTACCTGCAGGTTTTAAAGGAGGAAATACGGTTGGGTTTTGTGCTATGGTGGTTTGTCTTTTTTAAAAAAACCATTTGGAGAAGCTTTTGTGTTTCAGTTCACCTACCCAAAATGCTGGGACTCCAGCTTCCTGATCATTATGAAAAATCAAAAGCTCTTTGAATCTCTTTCTAACCATTTTATGCTATTTGTCTAGACAGGAGAGTTAGTTATATGCCAAGCATAGTCTATGCTATAACATGTAGTTAGTTATATGCCAGGCTCTCACTAGTGGAGCTGAGGAACAAGGTGAGTTTACCTTTGTGGATCTAAACTTGGATTATTTGTACATTTTCAGTGCAGCATCTACTCACAGACTGAAGTGACAGAGAATTCAGTGTGTGCCTCAGTAAGTTGCTCAAGCGGTTTTTTTACTCTCATGGTTCAGTTGTCATGACTTAATCTAAGCCTGTCTCATTTCAGTTTCCAACTACAAGCTCTGTTTATGCCTTTGTCTTCTCACATAAAGAGCTATTTGTTATCAGCAGTCTCTTCCTTGTGTAGTCTCAGACACCAGAACAAGTAATCTCTTAGCCTTTTTTCAGTATGCAATCGAGAAAGAGTCTCTTTAGCCATTCACCGCAAGGCATGTTTTCCAGCCCTTGATTCATTTTTATAGCCCACTTCTCAGGTTTTTTTCAACATCATTCTGGCAGCATGGTCACCCGTATTAAACAGATTTTCAAAAATGATCTCACCGATGCAGATGCAGAGGTGATGCCCATCTCACAATACGTTTAGTAAGCTTTGGCTTAATTATCCAAGGATTTGGACATCTTTGGACTACAGAATTAAGCTGAAAGCTAATGTTCACTGGGTTACATCGACTCAGGCTCCTCTTGGAGTCGTTGTCTCTTTCCTAACAAGAGTGACGCATTCTTTCCTCAACAGTTTTCTTTCCAGTCCTTTACATTATCCAAGATAAATTGAATGCAGTTACCATAAGCCCATTCCATCAAGGAAACCGAGTTGTCCTGTGTGAGGTATCTCTCTAGTATGTTATTTACTGCTGCATGTTTTGTGTCCTCTACAGATGTTGGTATCTTATCCTGACATAGGTACTTAAGGATGCTGCCTTTGTGCGGGAGGGAAGGAAGCAAAGCACAAGCCACATCCCAGAGCTGTGCCAAAGTCTGCGCCCAGTCACCCCAGCTGCAAATGGATGTAAGGTCATTCGGACACCAAAGGTGGTTATATGTGATGTTGGCTACACAGCCTGAACGGGGGACTTTATAATTGATATGCTTTAGCTATGCCAACCTGCTGGCTGGATCTTTGACCTTGATGAAGATGTGAATTAGCATTAGTTTAAGAGGTTCATATGGGATCTCACTAGAGAGGTCTTCCTAGAGAAGGTCTTCCCTCTCACTAGAGAGATCTCAGTGGTGAGTGCACCCATTTAAAATTTCTTTTTGAACTCTTTCAGTTAATGTGGTTTTGATCTGCTTAATGTGGGCTGCATTTGAATAGTATTACATCTTCAATTAGTCTGTCATGTGGAAGCAAGCCAGGATCTTTCCAATGCCTGAGGATGTTATGACAAGATAGTTACTTTTCTTGTTGCTTTCTCAAACACTACCCAGTTTGTCTGCCAAGGACCCATAAAACTACATTAATCATCATTCATTTTTTAACTTGTAAAGTTGCATCTCACATTCATCTTCCACAAGTTTTTTTCTGGAATCAGTGAGGAATAAAAAGGTTTATTGCTGTTTGTTCTGAGGTCTCTGATGAAGTTTTCCCCCATCTTTTCCTACTTTCTATGGCATTTTAAAGATTTTTATGATCTGTTGTTAGTCTGTTATTCTGCCATTTTTGCACTGATGAATTCAGATCAGGGTACACAAATCCAGCTAGAGTCTTACAAAGAAGCCTGTCTTTCCATCAGCTCTGACTTTTATCACAGATTTAGCCACAGATATTCCCAGATTTAAGTCCACACAGGTTCTTTCCAGAGCTGTACACAGAATTATATCTTCTCTCTGCCCACCACAGTGGGATGGCTCAGCAAACGTTGCTGAAACTTGTTTGAAATGTCCTTTTCACCTGGGGTATCTGATTCTGGGAGGTGTTATTATCTATCAGGAGAGGCTGGAAGGAGCAGGATACCATGTTACAGTGTGTGCTGCCGCAACCCCTCGGGCTGATAATTGCTGATGGATTGACTCAGGCCAGCATCCACTTTCAGATCTTCATGCAATGGGTGAGAATGAGGAAGGTAACGGCCTTAGTTTTTGTGTCCCAGAAGAGTCGGGAATGTGAACAACGGAAACTTTATGGAACCAGCTTCAGGCATTTATCTGTTGGACCAAAATCCAGACATCAGGAGAAGAAATGAAGTGTGTACTTCCCACTTGTCCTGCATATTGCCTTTGCTGCAGCCTAAGTCCTCCTCAGTCAACATGAAAAAGTGTCTGTGTGAGATAGGCGTGTGCCCGCATTACAGAGATGCTGCTCCCCCAAATGGTTCCTGTCGTGCTGGCCCGGTTTGAGGTCAGCCACAGAAGCAGCCTGGAAAATCGAATGTCAGAGCAGATTTATCCAGTGAGCAGGACTGTTAATAAATTTCCCTCTCCTGGTCCAAGTCCAGAGGAGATGGGACAGAGCTGATAGCCAGATGGGGAGGTCGAGGGAGCAGGCTGCTGTCCTTGAATGATTGCCAGTTCTGTCACTGGCCTCCTTCCTGTGCCCTCTGCTGCAGAGGAGACCCTGAGCCCTGGAGAGTGATTTCTGGGAGCCCACAACACCTGCGGCTGTCAGAAGTGACAGTGCTCTTCCTAATACAGGGAAAGACGAGGGCCGCAGGGCTGTGTCTGCTTCAGCAGCAAGGCTGGTGTGCTGCTGCTTCTCTGGAAACATGGTGGCAATGTAGAGAGAAGACATGAGGTTTCCAATGGGGGAGCGAGTCCTCCATAGCTTGAGTCCATGCCCTTCTCTGAGACAGGCGGTATCATCCAGGCCTGAAGAAACAGGACTGCCAAATCCTCTGCTGTCTCCATAGGTGGTTAGCAGTTTTGGGAATAAGGTGTAGGGAGATGATTCTCTGTAACCAGCAATCCGCTGAAGACACGTTCATGAAAAGCTATGACAGTTACTGATATGACAGATGAAGCATTTTTTTTTCATAATTAATTAATAGAGGAGGAGTTGGACACAGGCACTTATAAATTCACACATTTTAAATGCGTGCAGGTAACGGTGTGAAGGATGGAGGGGGAAGACAGGACTTTCAGATGGCAGAGATGGTGGCTATTTGGCAGCTGGCTTTTTGGAGCCAGTCACTATTCTGAAAGACCTCAGCCATTTCATCTGATGGACCGCCTGAACCTATCCTCATTTTTCCATCCTTTGCCCATGATTGATTTGATCTACCTTGATTCATCTGAAGAAGATGATGACAATGATGAAGAGATAACCATCCAGAGAGTGACAGCAAAAATGCTTACAGTAAAAAATGTTCTTGCTTCTCCTTTCCCTATGCTATATATACTGATCCTGTGTTTTTAAATTGCATGCATTTCTTAAGTTCCTGTATGCACCACCCCCCTTGTTACATTAATTCTTATGGGAAAAATTGCTTTGATGTCTGTTGACCTCAGCTGCTTCATCTATGAGACTGAACATTTGCCATAAATCTTTTAGTTTGAGCATCCTTTCAGCCTCTTTCTGAATGGTTATGTTTTCATTGTCGTCATCTTCCTCAGATGAATCAAGATCAATCAAGGGTGAAGGATGGAAAAATGGGGTAATGATGACAGTTAGCAGAGCACGATATTAAACAGTTCACAGCAGAACTCCGAGGCAGCCGATAGAGAAGTGATGGAGAACTGGGTGTTGCTCTCTACTGAGTTCCTCCTCCTTGGTCCAAATTCCCTACTAGGCCTGAAGGAGAGGCTGAGGAAGAGCTTGGTTTGTGTGGGGAAGCTTGTCCTCTTTCCACTCTGTAGACAAGTGGAGAACCACTGTATTAACTCTTCCTGGTCTAGCTTTGCCCCATGCGTCCTTTTTGCTTACTAGTACAGACAAAGAATTCAAAGTAAACATATTAAGGAGTGCTGGTTAATATTTTATTATCTTAATTGCCTTGGATGGCCCTCCTTCCCCTACTAGGCTCTTTCTGGCTTGGATCTCTCCCCTTTCCAGCTCTGATCCCACCACCCCATCATTAAAGCAGGTCTGATTTTTTTAATCAACATTTCTGCTTTTGGCTATGCTGCCTTTTGCTTTGCCTGCCTGTTTGGAAAGCAGCTGTGGAGGGATCAACTAGTGCTCCCAATTTAGCTTTCAAACTGAAAACAGAAGGTGAGGTAATGCTGTAGCCCAGCTGCGAGCAGAAGGCTCTGACCACCTGTGGCCCTGACAATCATTGCATTTCTAAAGCAAGGACTCTTCTCCATTTTGACAGGATTGCAGTTCTCGGAGGCACTTTCTCCTGCAGCCTCTCTGCTCTTAACTTTCAGTTCTTTTATTAAAAAGGTCTAAACATATGGAGGCGATTGAATTGCTCAGGCAGCTGGTGATGGAATAGGAGTCTGTTGCTATTGGATTGCTGCTTGGAGTCAGCAGTCAGCTCTGCCTGCTGGCTCCTCTGGTTGTGGGTGAGATCCTCCATAGGAGACTAGGGGAAACTCAAGTCAATTCCTTGTAGGTGGCAACTGCATACTCTGGACATGAGCCCTAGCAGTGGCACTAATTATATGCTGTCTGGAGTCCAAAGATTTATCACTATATTTGCTACGGGGAATGTGCAGGCTGGTGTCTGTTTTCCTTCCCAGGGTAGCTCTGTTGTGGCACGCAGCAGCTCGAACACAGGAGGTGTCTCCTGTCCAAGAGCAGGACATGCAGCCCAAGTTTCAGATGCGTGTTATGACTCAGCTTACTGATGAATTCATTAAACAAGGCACTTAGAGTTCACGGAGAGGTTCTTATAGAGCGATGGCACTGGCCACTTCTGTGCAGGTGTCGCACAAGCATTTACTTCGGTCTGCATTCATCCCACCTAGCAGAGATGCGAGGGCTGAGATCACCGTAGGCTCCCTGTGCAGGCACAGGACAGAGGGAGATAATGCCAGCTAGGGATTTGTACCATCTGAATCGTCGTCTGGAGATGTCCCTCTCACTCAATGGCTTTGGAGGGAGATGGCGTTCCTAACTTGGGTGCCTCAATGAAGAGCCTGAAGTTAGATGGGATAAATTTGGGCTTTAAAGTCCTGTTCCAGCTAGCTCCAGGTTTGCTGTCAAACCTGGGGGCATGACCAGTCCTTTCCCAGTTGTTCCAAATCCTTCTCAGGAATGTGGAGGGCCTATCCTAGGACGATGAACATCACAGATTGGCTGTTTTCCCTCTATTTTCCCTTTTTTACACTGTGGATGGAAGCATAGGGAATGCATTCTGCTGTGATGGGCCAAGCAGCTCTGTTTCTGCTCGCAAGGTTGCAAATGGTACCTGTTGATCTCTGCCCCATTCTAGGCCCCTGTACCCTGCTTGTCTCTGCCAGGCATGTGAGGAGAGTCAGAGCTGTAGATTCAGGTTTCGCTTTTATTTTCTCCTTTCCCAAACTTTTTGCATGTCATTCCTCTGGCATTTAAAACTTTAGGACAGTGTTTCTGCCCAGAGAAAACAAAATCTAAATAGGAACTAAAACTGTGCTTCTGCCACCTGAAGAGCAGAGGAAGGAGAGAAAGGGGAATTGTAAAGATATATGTACATACACACGCACACACACATAAAACATCAACATCACCTTGTCAAGGACTTTGGGAGAGGAGAAGAGGACTAAGAATTCTCTCCTCCTAGTATTTGTTGAGATTGGGGGCTACTGGGGATAGGACAGAGTTGATTACTAGGACATAAAAACACCTATAGGGAGGACTTGCAGTAGGTTTAAACTGCAGCGAGGGAATTGGGTTAGATCATAAGAAAAACTAGTGATAAACTCTGAAGTAAGACGAAAGATGTGGATTCTCTGCTTTGGAAGAAGAATCTCATTTGGTTCTCTTTTGTGGGTTGATTTTTTTTTTTACTTTTCCTTAGTTTGCACTGGCAATGAGTTGCTTTATTCCCAGAACTACCCAGCTGAGTAGCTCACCTATGAATTATTGAGTAGTAAGATAACTGGTTCTCTGCCAAAAGTTAATGCATATGGGATGCTTTTGGGGAAAGAGTATCATTGGCTGACTGTTAGTGAATGTTTGGATCTAAACTATTTATATGCTATTGGGAGCGGCATGTCACTGCCAGCCCAATTTGTTAAACAGAAGCATGTAATAACAGATGCATGGGTATGAGCTGACATCTTGTTATCTTCTAGAAGACAGAGGCAGAACCTGAGCAGAGAGTTGGTGGTCTGACAATGCTATGCATGGGAAGGCTCCCCTCTTGTGGGTATGTGGGTGGGCAGGAGAATCCCAGATCTGCCCTAGCCGTCATTCTACTTCACCATGCTATAACTAGCAAAATTGGCTGTGAGTTAGAGACAATATTTTCATGTTAGTCTGTGGCAAAAAAAAAAAAAAAAAAAAAATCTAGATTTGAGTTATGCCATTGGTCTGGCAGTAACTGAAGGTATTAGCTCTGAAATGCCCACTCTCTCACCCTCTATTTCTCTTGTGCATAACTTTGCTAATTGGGTGGTATGTGGGTGGGGGGAGGATTATCAGTATGCATTTCACATACAAATGTGTATGTGTCTTCTGTACATACACCATCTTTTCCCACTTATCTTTTTCAATTAGAGGAGTGTTCTGTTTTGAAACCAGGCACTTGAAGGTAAGTGAGGCATGGGAATGAGGTGGCTTTACACGGCAGGAGAATACTTGTCTTTGTAGTGTCTTGTTAACATGAATTAATTGGGCAGTGAGTCTAAGTGGAGTTCCAGCATGTCTGGGACAGATCCTTTTTGAGGAGGCATATCTGTGAGGCAGAAGGTCTGGAAATTCCCACCCAGGTTGGACTTTCTTCAAAGCACTCTGTAAAGTGAGCTAGGGGTCTCATGTATTAATCAGCACAGCTCGTCATGCAGAAGAAATCCTTCAGTAAATCCCTCTTTATTAAAACAAGGTGAAGACTGGTTGAGCTAATTGGCTTGGAAAGTTCAGAGAAGAGGAAAGCGGAAAAGCTGGTAGTGAATACATTTCATTTGCTCTTCTTTTAAAAGCACTCAACTAGCACAGAACTAAGCCTTCTCTTCTCTGAGCCCTGCTTCTCTGGTCCCTGCACCCACTTGTCTAGCAGAAAATGTACTCAAACAAACTTGTTTTGTTTGAAATAACAATACTTGCAACTTGGCTTTCAAGCACTTTGCAAAAAATACACGTTTTATGTCTTTATACATGGGTAGACTGAAGTGCAAAGGCAAAAGGCATAGAAGATGAAAGAAAGAGATTCTGGCTTTTAGCTGAAATAGGTTAAGCAAGCCTTCCTCCATCTCCCTTCTAACTACTCAATTATACCATCTCTCAGAAACAAGCAGATGAGACTAGGCTTGTAAATATTAGTTGGATATTTGTCTCCACATGGAAAACTGCTGGTGCCTAATGTGCGTTCTTGAGATGTGGGTGCTGTTGCAGGGAACAGAATTGGTCAGCTGTGATTTCCCAGCCTTGTGACAATAAAAGAGCTTCCCGCTTGCTCGAGTAGAGAGCTCTGGTCTCTCCTGGAGCTGAAACCATGGAGTTTTCTACCTGCTGTGAAAGCAGAGGTGCAGTATCTTTGACTGTGACATCTTTATTACCCTGGATTATGGGACCAGGGGCTGGATAAGGAAGGCACCCTTTGCTGGGATCGCTTTCGTTGTCTAGAGAAGATTAGGGAATACTGCATCCAGTATGACTACAGAAGGTTACCTATCAGAATTTAAATGGATGCTGTATGGGGTCATACAGGTCTCATAAGGCCCTAATAGCAGCCTGTGCTGATTTGCTTTCCTGAGAAATTACTGCCTGGTGTCGTTAGCCACTTTGGATAACAAAACGCAGCTAATAATTGTAACTAATCACAAACTGCAGTCTTTCATACCAGGTTATCTGTGTGTCCTTTGCAGTGTTAATCCAGCAAGTGAGTGGTCAATTAGTTCTCACACGTGTGATAAGGTGAAGACTACAAGCAGGAGTCCCACTGGCACCGTGATTGCATGGCTAAGCTTGGAGGGAGTCATTCAGCAGAGTGGGATGAGAGCTGCTTGAAAATAAAGCTGCTTTCTAATCTAGCAAGGCTTGCTATTTTCATCACTTGTGTTACGTGTTGCACTTTCTAGATTTAAATAAAAATGTAAATTATGTCTGACTCTGGAGGGTAGAATAGAAGGTGTTTGTCACAGGGGAGGAAGCCTGGGCTAAGGACTGAGTGTGGGTCAGGATACAGGACTCCTGTGCTGCTTCTGTCTGATGCTGCCAGTTCATGTGACCTCGGGCAGGCCGTCTTTCTGCTTGTACCTCTCTTTTTCCACCTGGACATTGCTGTGCCGTGGTGCTCTTTGCAGCAGAGGAAGTGTTGCGGGAAGCAAATCCCTGTAGAAAAATGAGAGTGCAGCAGCCCATGGCAGCTGCATAGACCAGCGGTACAGTGTGGGCAGCTGACCACCTACAGAGATGGCTGTTGTCAGCCGCTGGTCAGGGTGGCTACAGGGGGGGAAAGGGCTGCCTGTGAGTTAGAAAGCAGGTTATGAGTGAGCTCCTCAGCTCTGACAGGCCCTTTCAAAATGAGCCAGCATTTGGGAATTGACCAGGATATGCTATTCACAGTCCTCAGTCTACAGTGGGAAAGCAGACTTTGCACGTGTCTTGCATAGTAGTGTTGTACAGTGGTGTCTAGGATTTTTGACCTTCTCAGTTCTTGCCTGAGCTCTTAATGCTAGGTCCGTTCACTCAGTGTTCCCCTGTTCTGCAGATGCTGGTTTGTGTTTAAGCTTGTCACTGATTTCTGTGCATCAGTCCACTCCAATATGAGCCTTTCTTTGTCTTTCGTCCATATCAGATTGAGCAGCCTCATGACAACATCCCCATTTTTTAAAGTGAAAAAAAAAATTTTTTCACTTAATTTTTTTTTTCTGTATTTACCCCACAAGTGAAAAACCTTCCATAGTGCGTCACTGCCATCCTGGGATGCTCTGACTTCATCATTGGTGAAAGAAGCATCTCTGCCTTCTGGAAGCATCTGAATTTGATGGGAACCTGGAGCAAGACAGCATTGCAGAGATCATGGAGTACCCCTTTTTGAGCTGTGCCCAAGCAGGACAGCACAGTAACAGTGCAAGGAGACTATGGTCTCTCCTGCAAGCTCTTTGGCTCTTGTAAGGAATAACACTCCTCCCTTCCTCAAGGCTAAAATAAAAACAGACTTAAAACAAATACTTACAGACTTGACCACAGCTCAACAGCCAGTGCAATTCTCACTCATCTAGCAGGATGAGCATTTCAGTCCTTCTTATTTCCAGTGAAACCAAGAAAATAAGAGGTTATTGGGACACAAAGCAACACCCCTTGACACTTGACATTTCTCTGTTTGCTTCCCTCGCTCTTGCCCTTCATCATCATGAACATCATGCTAGCTTAGCAACCCTTCAGTGCAGAGCATCTGCTCTGCCTCACAGCAAGGGGGCTGCCTACAGCCCGGCTTTGCTTTAGGGTGCCTGGCATGCTGGAGTAGGTTGCCTGTGTTCGGCTGATTTGATTTGCTCCTAACGAGCTAATTCTGCTGCAAAGGCAGGCTGCCCTGCCTTGTGTTTCACAGCAGCCGCATCTTAACAAGGTTGCTGGAGGAGCCTTGCTCCTTCAACGTTGCCTAGAACGATAATGTGCTGCCCTCTTCACCCCTTTTGTCACTCCTCCTGCCAGCTAGCTCTTCTAGAGTTAAGCTGTGTGCTGAGAGAAAACAGTAATCGTCTATATTTGTTTGCTGTGTTTCTTACCAGGGGATCCCGAAGCCCTGTATATGCAGAGAGGCTTTTTACGTCCTCCTTGAAGCGTAGCAACCTGCTGCCTGCAACGTGGCCACTGCTTAAAAGAGCACTTCAGCTGCATGCACTAGAGTTCAGGGGAGATACAGAAAGGCATCTGAGGAGCCTCTGGATAAGGACCCACCTTTGGAACTGGGCTAAAAACCGGGGCTGATACCCAAGCTCCCCAAAGAACACCGTGGAAGCTTAGTGAGCCAGAATAGCTAGATACTGCTCCCTTATAGGGATGCAGCAGGGATGCTGCTTCCCTGTGGGTATTAGAGGCACCTGGAAAATCGTTATAATTTCCTGCAGCTCCCTAAAGGTGTCTGTGCAGGAATCATGTTGGAGGTCTCTGCTCTGAGACAGTCACCATCTCAGGTGTACTGGAGTTGTTCAGTTCCCAGTTCTGGGGAGTCAGAGCACCAGCTCATTTAAACAAGCTTTCTTTTGCGTTTAAGCCAGGGATGAGAAAAGGCTGTGTTGTTATTTGCTAGGATTTGCAGACTGAATCGCTGCCTTGGTGGTGGGGTCTCCCTTTTGTGTATAACCTAGTTGAAGAAGTGTGGGCTCCCCAATAGGTGTTGTAGGCCAGAGCTGATGTCTGGCTCTGTAATTGCTGTTGACTTTGCTTTCATATCCACTGGCAGCCTTCAGGAATAGCAGCCCCTTGGTGTAGTACTGCATCCTTTGCAGTGATGGGATGACCTGCTTCAGCTCTCTCTCCAGAAGACCCAGGGGCTCCAGGACTACCTGCAGAGTTAATGCTCATTGGGTGTTTCCTAGTGCCAGAGACAAGAGGAGAAAATGTGATCAATTTTTACTATATAGGCACTTTCAGACATTCCCTTTGCAAGGTGATAACATAGGCCCAGAGCCTGTCCCAGTACAAATCAAGTAAATCCCATTTCCCAGCTGAAGAAGATTAAATATCTTCTGCATCCTTGGCTGCACTGCTGTTCCTGTGACCTAAGAAGCATCTGGAGTGTCCCAGCCCCGCTGCTCTGTGAGCCTTTACCAGCCTCAGACACTCCCTCAGTGAGGCCCAGGGGGGCACTTTCCTTGCAGCGTGTGTCCTTGCAGGGGCACTGTGTCCAATTTCAGACCTTTTTCTCTTCCTCTGTCCCAGCTGCGTATACAGGTGCAGTGAGGGAAGCTGCTTTCCTATCCCTCTCTCTCCTCCTCATGAGATAGATTGCTTTGAGTACATCTGGAGCTGCTGTGACTTTTTTTTCAAGGCTTCCTTTCTCTTTTCTCTCCCCTTTTTCTCTTTTTTTTTCCCCTACATCACCAGCTGGCCTTGCTTATAATGTGAGACCCCACCGGCTTCAATTAAGGAGCAGATGTGACCCAAGAAATGGGATAGCAGCTAGGGATGGAGATGACACATTCATGGCACTAGGTCTAATCAAACAACTTCTCACATTATTCTCACCGTGAGGTGGGAGACGTGTGAGCCAAAGGCAAGTCAGCACTTGGAGCACCCGCAGAGACACATTGCTAGCAAAGCCATCTGTAATGAGCTGACCATGCCACTCAGCACGGCAACATGAGCTCAGTCAAGGGCTGCTTTTAATCCACTTAAGTGCAGCAAAGGGCCCAGAGGCTGAGAGTTGAGAATGGGTACCTAGAAAACAATCAGCCACTGTCAAACAAGGGCTGCCAGGTGGAGGGGATGCTTGTACGCTGAGTACCCACAGATGCATCTGTGTCCCTGGGAGAGGGGACACTGCATGCATACCTCTGGGGTGGTGCATGCACCACCTTCATCTGTGGTGAAAATGGACATGTTGCTAACGTTGCAGAGCTGTAGGTGGGTCTTACTGGGGTCAGGCTATGGGAGGGGAGAGACTGGTGTGCTGGAGCCCTCTAGGCACGGCTGTGTTCAGGCAGCAGGGATGCTGTGTGACCCGTAGTTCCTGGTGGAGCTGTGTCTGTGGCACTGCAGATGCTGTGTGTTGCAGGTTTTTGGGCATGGCTGTGCTTGGCAGCTCTGCGACCCTTTAGAGGAGGCAGGTGCTTTGTAGATCTGCAGCGCATAGAAGTGCCTGCGGAAGAGCAGGTGCTTTGAACCTGGAGAAGGTGAGTTGTGATTGTGCTGGAGCTGCCATAAATCTGTTCTCCCTTTTTTACATTTGGGCTAACAGCTGTTTTGTGTTCAGGAAGCTTTTCTCATTTTAGAGGGAGAGCTTCTGGTTATTCCCATGCTGTAGTGTTTTAATTAAGAGTTTATTGCAAGTGAAACATGTCCGTCAGGTGGCTGTGGAGATTGAAGTCCTCTGCCGTTGCATTAAATAAGGGGTAACCCAAGCAATACCAATCCAGACTTTCTCCTTGCTCTGCCTCAACCATGTCCAAATTGTGAGGTTCCTGTAAATTTTTAAGTGCTAAAGAACAGGACTTAGTAGCCTCCCTTTGCTAAGGAGGTGGCCACACATCACCATTCTCACACTACTGGCAGAGAAGCCGACACAGAGAGATGTGACTCACCTCCCAACGTCGGGGAATTGTTGCCAGAGATAAAAATAGGACCCAGAGTCCCTGTAGCCAGTCCCTGATGTGTTGCATGTATTTGGGAATTGATGTATTTAGGAGAGGCCCTCTAACACCCCTTCAGGTCTGTGCTCTGTGGGACAGCCACTGCATATCCCTCCATCTGAACACGGTGTCCCTGATAACCCTGTCAGACATTGACCAGAAGGACATGAATGTTACTGCTTGGGAGCATACCTGCCTGCTCAGGGAGTGCAGTTTATGCTGGGTATGAGGACTATGGTTATTCTGATTAGGATCTGAGGACTGAATCCAAGCTGTGGCGCTTAGCTGCTGGAGTTGCACTTCTCACATGAAAAAGCAGAGCTTGCTAGCTTCTCCAAGCAGTGTCTCACTGTGGGATGAGTACTTGCTAAAGGCCACCCCTACCTAATAAATGGGAGGGAGGTGGGAGGTGGCCCCAGCCCAGTCAGAAGGGGATGTCAGGCGACCATTGCTGCTTTTGGTTTGATGAAGCCTGGCTCCTGCTAGAAAATAAATATCTCTTGGAAATCATAGGTGCCTGTCTCCTCAGAGGCACCGCCGGGGTGACCGTGTTGAGCGAGGCGGCTTGTTCCCTGACAGCATCCCCGTCTGTTGCTCTGTTCGGTCTCCAGTCCCTCCCGTGGTGGAGCCGGCCTTCCAGGACGTGCGCCAGGGCGTGGGGCGCAGCGTCACCCTGCGCTGCACCATGCTGAAGGGCAGCCCCATGAAGGTGGCCACCTCCGTCTGGCGCTTCAACGGGACCCTTCTGGCGCAGCCCCTGGCAGAGCAGCAGGACTACTCGGAGCTGAAGGTGGACAGCGTCAGCCGGGAGACCAGCGGTAGCTATGAGTGCAGCATTTCCAACGACGTGGGGGTCTCCACCTGCCTCTTCCAGGTGTCAGGTAAGTCGCAGAGTGCACATCAGAGCGAGCTGTTGGATGGGGCCATGGACGTGGGAAGCTTGCTCCCCATAACCTGGTGCTGATACAGGCAACCTCTACTGCCTCCTCTGTGCGTGGTGCTGTGTTCAGAAGGGATGGTTTTCCATAAGCCAACAGGGAGATCTGACTCCATCATTCAGGCAGTCCTTTAAGTCTGGGATGGACCTGTGGCAGTTAGTGCCAGCCACTGGTACATTTTAGCAGTGTTTGACCACTTGCCTGAAAGATACAGGGCTTAAACTCAAGGTTGCCATCAGCTTTCAAGCTTGGACAACCTGAATTGTAGATAAGTATTGACCAAGGGGGAGTGAAAGGCTCTCTACATCCCCTCAGCAGGCTCCAAACCATCTAATTTCCCCTTTAAAATCAAACAAACAAACAAAAACCTGTATTAGATATTCCTGTACCTTCCTATGTCTCCTGTCTGTCTGTGTCTTACAACGCCTGCTAGGACAAACATGAGCTGGGAACGGGTACTAGTACTCAGTGGATTTGCTGCTGACAGTTTTCTGTGAATCCAGCAGGTACCATAATGGAACTCCTCTCCAGCACCTGCAACTGCAAAGAGGGATGGCAGAGTTATAGCATCTAAAACCACACATCTGACCTAGCCTCTCCAGCTGATCATTAAATCTGCTTTTCCCATGACCCTAGAATTGACTTGGGCACCAGTTTCTAGAAAAGCTCTCCGATGAAGTTGCCTTAATAAGCAGTAAATTCAGCCAAAATACTGGGTTTTCAGTCCAGGGTCAATTTACAATACTTTTCAAGTCAGGGCTGAACAAATGAGAATAACATCCAGAGAGGCCTGATTTTGAGGCAGATCTTTCCCAGGGTTTGGAAAAGCTCAGGTATGCTGTAACTCTGAGATGCTCTCAGAAAAGGGAAAGCCCAAACCACTTCTACTGTTGGGGCCCCTTTTCAGGACCTTGCTCTCACCCCTTGAGATTTCCTGGAATTTGTCTGGCAGTGGATTTTGCTTGAAAGCTTTGGCCCTCTACCCTTTCTTCATACGCTTGCAACTCTCATGTCACTAAGTAAGTGATGACAAACCATATCCCGCTATGAGCCACCACAGCAAACTGTGTCCCTAGCAAGCTTGGGAATGCCCCAGGATCTGAATTTCTTGCTGGAAGTAGTAACAAATACATATTGCCACCTGGTATGCCATGCTGTGCCCCACGAGATAAGATCCCCTCAGCAGAAAGCAGCGTTCATCCCTAGAGAGCACTCATCAGGAAAGCAGCAAGCATTTATTTTCCTGCATCCCTTCTCCATTTCCAAGGCATTGATATCTGATGGTGGCTTTTCAGCGCCAGACATCTCTGCCTGTGTCCTGGACGGTTACAAATCAATTAGACCTTCTGAGCCTGTAGAGCAACCTGAAAAATAATCCAGCGGCTAGACGGCTGCGCTTGGGCTCAGGACCGCTGGAGTTTTAATTCCCATCAGTCACAGCCTTCCTGTGTGAGCAGGGGGAATGGCATAGTCTCTTTTTGTTTCTGTTTCTTCTCTGTGAAAGAAGGACCATAAACCTTCCTGTCTGACAGGGAGGTAGTGACTCATTTGTGACTGTGAGGTATTCAGATGTACTGGAAACAGAGTACATAAATCTGCCCAGGATAGGATTAGTTTCTTCTATGGATGGGAGATTAGCTTTCTGAGATGTTTTGGAAGGATAGCGAGACATCCAACCCACTCCCCTTGAGCAAGTTATCAGGGCAGCCCATACTGGTCACCACCCGCACTCCCACTAGCCACAACCACAGAAAAGCCCTAAAAGATGGAGTGAATAACCTTCAGCTCTTCCCATCAGATATAAGCGAAAGACAAAACTTCCCAGCAATGGTAAAAGTTTCCAGAAAGGCAGTTCCAAAAGTATCTTGATGTGCTGCATTTCTATTAGGAGGCTTATTTTTTAGCTTCCGTTTCCATCTTGGAGTCAATTAATAAGGAATTAATATCATGCAAGATGATGATTATCATCAGTTCTGATTTTATTTTGGAATCCATTATGAAGCTTGACTTCCACAGTCAATACAAGTTGAATAAGCAGCAATTAGTCTCTGAGGTTGTTCTGAACTTCTTGCTTGTGCAAAAATTCAAGTCAATAAAAATAATAAGAAAAAAAGGACTTGGAAATAAACATCAATATTATCCATCTGAGTTCATAAAAAATAAACATTGAATCCTTTCGAGCCTAATTATAACCACACAGAATGGCAGGGCCTGTGATTCAAGTGGAAAGGTGCAGCAGACTGCCTGGGGAGATGGTGTTTATGCCTGTTCTGCTCTCCAGCATCCCTTGCTGCCCAGGCATCTTTCTGGTCTGTGCAGGTCCAGATTGGACCTGAACCCAGAAAGGAGAGTTTTGGTTCAGGTCCAGCTGCTGCCTGGCCCAGGACAGGACCTGCCAAAAATTGAAGTGCACAGGGTGAAATGAAGGTAATTTCAAATAGGGCAAAACCAGTTGCAGGTAAGCCTCGAGTTGCTTCTGGGCCCTGTGCATTAGTCCACCAGCTGCTGGGCTGCATGGCAGTAGTCTTCAAATCCTGTTTGGTAGTGGTTCAGGACAGCAGCGGCTGGGGAAATCATGGGAAATCCCTTCTTCTCTGAACTATCTAGTTTCTCTGTGGTACATCTTTCTCCTCTGTTTCCCTTCCTCCTGCTGCCCTCTGTTTTTGAGGGGAGACATGGGTTTAGAAAAGACATCTCTGCCCCTGCAAAAGCTCCTGCTGTTTTTACCCAGGCTGAGGTCAGCATCCCCTTTGCTGCTGAGTTGACTGTTGTGTTACAAAGAGGCTGGAGCACTGTGTTGCCAAGGCAGGGGAGATGCAGAAGGAGCAAGGTCTCCTTTTTAATGCCGTGGTCCCTGTGTGATAAATAACACTTTTCCTATGACCTACTGGCCAAATGATCTTTCCTCAGGGTTTGTTAGCAGGAGATTCTGTAAAGCAGCAGATGAAACAGGAGAAATGCCAGTTTAAAGCTTTTACCTCAATCTGAACTACAAAGCAAGAGAGAAAAGATTAGAGCTGGTTCCAGCTGGAGAACTGAAGTTGTTCCCACCTTCCCTGGTGTTGGTCATGCCCCACTGGTGTTGCAGGGCTGCTAACCCTCCCAGTAGTTTAGATTGTGAAAGCACTAGTGATTCCCAGAAAATGATGGCACGTCAGTGCAACACCAGCTACAATAGTAAAGGTGTCCATCATGTCAAAGGCAAGTGGATGAGCTGGGCGAGCGGACCTGTTCCACTCTCACCACATCTCTTTGTAATTTATGTTCCCCTTGGTCCCACTCTTTTACTTTCCTCCCTCTTTTTTTTTCCCCCCCTCCAGCAAAAGCTTACAGCCCAGAGTTTTACTATGACACTCCCAACCCCACCTTGAGCCAGAAGCAATCCAAGAATTACTCTTACGTCTTGCAGTGGACACAGAAGGAGCCTGATGCTGTGGATCCTATCCTCAAGTACCGCCTGGAAGTCCGGCAGGTAAGGTCTGCTCTTCTGGAGCCTCAGTGCATGCACTTGGGAAGAGGACCTCTCAGGAGGCAGTTACATCGATGTCTCCTTGACAATTAAGAGCTGAAGGTGATGAAATTGCCAGATCCTGATGGTCTTGCACCTTCCCCACTGAATGGAAGAGACAGGCCAAGTGCACAGCTCAGTGTCAGTTTTTACATCTGGTGTTGGGTGCAATCGAGGGCTTTCAAAGCCTTGCTGCCTCCCATCGGACTGTTCATGCTCAGTGTTTTGAATGGGGTTTTAATGTGAACAAAACCCCACAGTCATTAGTAGGTATTGTAGATCTTATAGGCCAAAGACTCAAGCGAGTGGAATTCCATCCACCTCACTCGTATGAAATAGAGGGAATAAGATGAAGAGCTCTCCAGGCAGGAACTGCAGGAAAAAGTCATCGGCTGTTTGTGTTGCAGAAGGGCTTTCATACTGTCACAGTAATGAAGCTATTTGGACTATATAAACCCTGCAGGGGAAGAGAAGTGGATTTCAAGGTTTCTGAGTCTGAAGAGAAATCATACTGGGGTGGTGGGGGGAGAACTGAGGAAAACCTGAAGAGATCACTGGTTGGAGAAGGTTAGGGAAAAGAGGCTGATGTTTTTAAAGAGCACATTAACCTAGTAGGATTGCCACGTACTTTCATCCATGCTCAGCAAAGTGCCTGCGTTGAACATTTTTAAAAAATGGGGACACTTAAAATTTGGTGGTTCTTGCCATTCAGTGGTAGCTTGGAAGCAAATGCATTTTGCAAGGAAAAGTTTGTTTACTGTAGATAGAAAACAAGATAATTAAAGAGGAAAGTGTCTCTTTCCTCTATTTCTGCACAGTAGGCTCCAGTTTTATGTCTCCGTTTGATTGTGAGCTCTCTGGGGTGGGACAGCCTTTGTTTGTTACTCAAACCGTGCGGAGCACATTGGCAGTGCTTAATAATAATACAGGACACAGGGGAGCCTCTAATAATGAAGGCAGTTTGTCATAGTACCCCTTCCCTCTTAGCCAAGTTTCGTTGTTATCAGCACTGCAACTCAATGAACTAATTTGTGATTTTTATCCTTCTCCAGTGATGCTGAGGTTTTTTTCCTTTTGCACAGTGCCTAGAAGTAATCTCGGATCCATTCCTCATTGAGCTGCTACTGAAAGGGATCAAGAAAAGGGAAAATCACATTTCTGCTTTAAGTTATGACATAAAGGAAGCTGAGTGCCCATGCAAATGTAACCCCCCCTCGTTTTGTTCATACCCCGTCAGTTACTGCTGTTAATGTTTCTTTTGCAGCATCACCACATAGTTGTGACTATTGAGTGGTGTGTTTTAGAGGAGTGTTATACTGCGGCCCTGCTGTAGCCCAGTCTCATGTATGGGCAGGCTCTTAGAAATGGCTACAGGTGCCATCATGGTGGCCTGGGTCTGAATAAGGGAGGGCAGAGAGAGGAAGAAGCAGAGGAGATTTGTTCCCACTTCTGTCAAGCACAAGCAGGAAACACTCTGGAAAAGGCTTTCATGGTATTGCCTCCTCCTGGCCCTCCTCCGATGAATACACTTGCGTTTCACGGTGAGGTCTCTGCCTCCATGTGCCATACTGAGGTCTCACTGAGCCCTTTTCATTTCCTTGTCCCAGAGGATCACATCCCCTCTTGTCTCCAACCTGCCGTTTCCCAGAGATGCCTCTGTGCTCCTGTCCTGCCTTCCTGGTGTTTTCCCCATGATATCTCACTTGGGCTCCAAGCAGCCTTGTGACACCTCCTGACCTTTCACTCTTTCCCTTGCACCATCACCCTCTTCCACGTCCTGCAGGCTTGCTGCTCTGTTGCACCTTCTTCTCTGTGCTGGGGCACGTGGACTAAGCTTTGTATCCTGCTGTTCCATTGCTAGACTGCAGAACATACTGACATTACTGAATGTAACTGTGAAAAGCTCAAAAGCTTAAAAGCGTTGCTGACTGGAGAGCTCTTAAGAAAGGGGATTTGTCTGCCGGAACGAGGAGCTGCTGTTGGCCTGCGCGCCTTCCTCACTGGATACACTGGCTTCCAGGCACTAGCTGTGGTGGCACAAAAGTCCTCCTAGAGAGCTAGGATTGAAGTGGAATATTCATCTCAGATAAAACGGGCCTTACGCACGGCCAGACGCGACTGATTTATTGCCAACATCAAGCTGATGAAAGCTTACCCAACCAGCCAGCCCACCTTCTCAGCCAGCCCACCTTCTCCCCGAGCCCTGGGAGCTCCCCAGCCTCAGCGGTCAAGGCAGGTGCTCTTCAGCATCTTAAGGATGAATGAATGTGGCAGCAGCAGCCTGCAGTCTCGGGGTGGGGAGGGGCTGTCTGGGGCGGGGATTAACTCTTGCTGAGCTGGAATCCGAAGGGTAACCAGCTGGGATGCCCACTGGTTGTAAAACGGTTTGCTGGTTTTCATTTCACTCTCCCTGGTTTGCTTGAAGAGCTCTTGGCATATGTAATGTGAAGATCCCCAAGTAGCAGGATGCTTTGCAAGGCACCTGGGAACCCTTGAATTAAATTTGCTTGCTGCAGCTGCTGAAAATGGGGCTGGGTAAAAGTGCTGCTTATTAATTGGCTGGTGCTGTGGCTCCTCCAGCTCTTCATGTTCAACAGCTTCCGAGGGCTGCTTGGGCATTCCTGGGGAGATTGCAAGCAGTCTGGGGGAATTTGGTTTCCTAAGCAAGAACGGCAAGACGGGCAGGAGTATTTCCACAGGAGCCGACTGTTCCCAGCACTGCGGAGCAGGCTGAGCGGCGCAGCAGACGTACCAGTTCCAGTAGAATAAGAATTAACTTTCGATTAAAACCAAATAAACAGCCTGACAGCTTGGAGCCACTGACCCGGGCAAAGCGCATACGATAGCAACGTGGAGCAAACTTCTTGTAAAGCCTTTGTTGTATGTCTCTGCAAATAGGCTGTTATTTCCCGGAGGGCATTGGTCAGGTGGGCTTAGGCAGTGGCAATTCAGAGGGGGAAACTTCCCCACTGAGGAACAGCAGGGGCCTCACAGACATCTGTCCTGACAACTTGGGAGGTTTTTCCTTTCTTGCTCCAAGGCAACTGATCCAAACGCCGACCACCTTACTTCACCTTAGTCAGTGAACTTCATGAGTTCACAGCCTTGGGTGGTTTGGTTGTGGGCAGATTCCATGAGGCTTTTGGGCTATTTGTTTGGTCAGCTTTTTTTCTTCCATATATTCTTGTAGCATAGAAAGGCACTGAGGCACTGTGCTCCAGCTGAAAATGTTTTTCATTGCTTGGGGATTCAAAGCAGCCTCCCCAAACCAGATCTTTGCTTAAAAAATAAAAAGCCTTTTAAGTTGCTTGTTTCTCTCTGTGTATTTTATCCCCTCCCAGAGCTCTGCTCTAACATTAAAGAGAAATGAAAAGCCATCTAATATTGCAAGCAGGTTGCATCCTGGAGGAAAGATCTGAGTTGGGCTGGTGGTTACGGTTACAGGGGATAGTGGCAGAATTACTGTGCACTTAATGAGCTGGAACCCGTCAGTGACCTGAGGCTGCAAGAGAAAGAGGAAGGAGAAGGTATTGGTGCAGTAGGGAAGTTTTATCTTCATTGTGCCCCTCAAGGAGACCTGAGGCTGCTGTCTCCTCTGTACCTTCTGATATGCAGGCTCGGGCCAGAACGGGCCCAGCTTAACACATTCCTGCCTTTCCCCTCCTCAGAGCAGGCTCAGCTCTACCTGTCAGACAGACCCCTGAAATTTGCCCCCTGGCCAAGCCCCAGACCCATTTGCTGAATTAGCTCACTCAGTTGTCACTTCAGATTAATTCCTGTCAGGGAGACTGTCTTTAATGAGACTGGCCCTGTGCGATGCCTAAGTAATTGTATGGTCTGTCTTTGTTTGTACTTTCATCCCCTCCATGTTGGATAAACATCCCCTGCTGTCTACAAAACTCGTCTGGGCTCCGGAGCCGGCTGCCACTTGCCTCATCAGCCAGCCAGAGCAGCATTAATGAGAGCTGTGGCAGTGGGGAGCCGGGCTCACCGTGTGGGGAGGTGACAGATAACAGAGCTGTTTGGACAGACATAGGACAGGGGCGTTAGCAGGAATTTAATGATTGTGATTAGAGCGGAAGGTTAACTCTGCTGATGCCCATCGCAACGCAGCGGGAGAGGTTTTATGCTGAGGCCCATGGGCTGCGGATCTGTATCGCTTCATTTCTGCCTCTGAGTTGTTCTTTTGCTGTCTTCTGAGCCCACTTCAGCAGCATCTGTCAAGTGCTGTCTGTCTTTGGCTTCATTAGCGCACGGAGCTGGACGCCCTTCCAAGGGCGCACAGACCAGGACAGGGGCATCTCTTGCTCTCTTCATGCACCAAGCAGGGATAGTATTACTTGAAAGGGACGATGAGCAAGCACTGCACCAGCCCATAGTCTTTTACGTAACTAGTTGAGAACGCTGTTAACTCGCACCACTGTGCTTTCCCGATTCGTGCACCACCATGACTTGGTGAACCCATGTGCATGGCCCTTGGCCCATGAGGAACCAGCCTAGTGAGTTGGATGCATCTTCCAATGCTTGTAAGCAACCCTGTGATAAAATAAATAGCTAGTTTGGGCAGCCAGGGTAGAACAAACTTCCAGAGCAAGCTAATCCACCCAGCCGTGTACTTATCAGGAGTGAGAACATCCAGGCCAAAAGCTTGTCTCCTCCCACCTTCAGCAGTGGCCAGTGTCTGGAGAAGAGTATAAAACCAAGACAGACACATGCAGTATTGCTTTCTCTGCCTCTAGATACTATAAACCCATTTGTTTATTGGGTCCCAGGTTAGGAAAGGCTATGAAGGCAGAAAGGAGATGTACTCAAGCGGGTGGTGGCCCTTGCAGCAGCCCAGCCCTGTGCTCTGGGAGGTGAACAAAATCCGTTTTGTTCTACAGATGCAACCATGGCTTCAGACGAAGCTTCTTGCGAAACTGAGCAGCCGGTGCCTCAGGGGATTGCCCAAGGGCTGCACCTCGGGACTGGGGGGATGCTGAGGGCTAGGAAAGAAGGCAGCTCTGTGCAAGGCAGGCAGGGGCAGCTGAACTCACTTTACAAACAAAGGGGCTAACATTTTGCTGGCTCTGGGGGATTACATGCTGTCTGGGCAACGCTGCCATCACCAAGGCCGACAGGCCTGGGTCCATAGCCCTCATCCCGAGGCTCTCTGGGGCACCGTGCCCCCAGTGGCCCCATCCTGTGTGTCCTCTGATTACTGCTGCAGTGGGGTTTTCACCTGGGGTACGCTGCAAGAGCTGAGGAGGTGATACAGTGAGGTTTTAGGACAGCTTAGCTAAAAAGCAGTCAGGGCTGTCCTCCTAAGTCCTTTTCATACTAGAAGATGAAAAGCTTAAAGGATGGAGTTGTGGCTTGTAAAGTAGGGAGGGACCCATCTTGCTCTGGGTAAAATGTGACCTATGGTGCACTGGCCTGGTGTTACCTGGAAAAGGGAAAGGGCTTGTGGTGTCACATCCACCAAGAAATCCTCCTGCTGAGAGGCTGCTTAACTGGACAGCCCAGTTTGATGTCCCAGTGTGGGGCACAGACAGGGCACATGGAACAGGGATGTGCGAGTCCCTTTTGCTTTCCTCCTCCCTTGCTAGAGCATCGCAGTCCTAGCTGGCTGCAGTGAGGAAGGGAGTGTGACTTCCCATGAAGCAGCAGATGGTGGCCCTGGCTGCATGTGAGATGCTGCACGGATCAAAACGCTTGTGGGGTGTGGCAAATGACACATCCCTTTACTGTTCATCATTTCACTTGATACAGGCTGCACTGGTCCTGTCTCACTGGTGTTAGAACTGGGGACTGCAGTGACTTGGCCTCACAGTGTTTGCCCAGGACTGAATCTCAAAGCAGACCTTCTGTTGTAGGATGGCTTGTAAGTCACATCTGCCGGAAAGCTTCTTTAGTCCTGTCTTCTTTTTTGCCTACCTTGGCTGCCAGTTTGATGTCTGATCACAGGCTGCTGTTGTACGGGACAACGTCAAATCAATGCAATTCCACCTACCTGCTGAGCCATCCTTTGTAGCGGGAAAAGGTGTTTTTTCAGCTCGAACTCTCCCATCTCCCCCACTGGTGCTCTTTTTTTTTTTTTTTTTAGTTCAACTTTTGTTCAGGCGATGAGAGTAGGCAGATTACATTTGTGCTCTCAAGTCAATTGCCTTCAGTTGTGCCAGTGGCGTACGTGGTGCCATGCAGAACTCAGCCCTGAGGGAGGTGGAAAAGGATGCAGAAAGAAGCCAGTGTGTCAACGGGAGGTGTTCTTGGCGGACAGTTTGAACAGTCATCCTGATGCAAAGCCAGGGAAAGCAAGAGAAGGGAGAGGTGACACTGCCTTCTTAGGCTGCAAGAGGAGGAGAGGTTTGGAATGTGCAGTGGGATTGAGTGGCAGCCATGCGCTGGTGGAAGGAGAGCTGGCTGATCAATAGCATTTGATGGACAAGCTGTGCTTGAAGCTTAATGAGATTCCTGTGCGGTACCTGGGGGTAAAGCAGCAACTTTGCCACAGGCGTTTGGGAGCAGAGAGGGTAGGATCCTGCCTCAGCTGTGCTCTCTGCTGCCTGAAAATGGGACACAATGTCAGTCACTGCAGCTGACAGCACGTTGAGCCATCTCTCTTTTCGTCCCTAACAATCTGTCACAGGGGATGATATGTCAATGAGACCAGCTGCTAGAATAAGGTCCTCTCTACCTGTGCTGTAAGGGAAGACTCCAGGACAGCTGGATGTTTGGTGGGGGTGGGAAACAAGGATCTTTTTCCACATTTCATGTACATATTCTTTACTGGCTAAGTTGGCAACAGCAGAGCCTCCACCCAGCGCAGAGGAAGGGAGTTTCCTCCTGGCCATTGCACTGCAGGCAGAGGTGTCTGCCCGGCCGTGGTTGTTGTTAGCCCTGTCAGCCAGAGGATTGGAGTGATTTCTACAAGGCTGGCCAGGGAAGCTCGACACAGGCCTGACCAGCACTGAAGGGTCAGATGAGTTCAGTGGAAATGGCTGGGAGTCATGGGATGAGGTTTCCCCCTTAGGTCTGCCTAACATCTTCCAATGCCGCTATTGAGACTTCCCTTTGCCCACGAGAGCTTAGCAAATGATGCCTAACTAAAGAATTAGTCTGACTAATTCTTTTTGCATTCACAAATTGCTCTTCAGTATGATTCATGGTTTTCCTGAGCTGGTTATCCCTGGTCCACAGATCATTTGTAATCAGTTAGTTGGGAAAATGGGTAATATGAGCAGTGGCAGGTTAGTTATGCCTCAGTCTCATGGTGCCATTTCTCTTCTCTGATTATCCAAAGTAAGTAAGGTAACCTGCCCAAAACAGGGTAGCTGAAAATTTTACAAGGTGGTTTGCCATTCATAAGGTGCCTTGCAGCAGAGATTTTTGCCTTAACATTCACTTTTCATAAGTACTGCTGCTAATGCAATTCAAGTATTTGACTGTGCAAGAGAGAAAGCAGGATATTGTTTAGGTTGCCTAGTACAAGGGAATAATTACGAACAGTTTTCCCACTCTTAAGTCTGTTTGGAATAGTTACAGTGCCTGAGAAGAACAGTACAAATAATCTTGCTGGAAAGGCTCATATGATCTTAAAACACATCTAGTAGCAAAATCTCAACTGTCTCTAGCTCCTAACACCACTGTTCAGTGCTCATTCAGGGTAAGGAGAATGTGGGAGAAGAGATAATCACATTCCCCCAACCAATATACCCCTCATATTAGCCTTGCAGTCTTGAGATGTTGTTTTCACACCATTGTGCTTGTTTGTATCCAGCAGGCTGTTGGCTTGTGTTTTACAAAGCTGAGCACAGGATGAAAAATGCTTGCCAGGTATCAAAGATAAAAGTGATTCCTTTGTGTGCATCTCTTATCCACACTCCCTTGGTGGCTTCAAGGGGTACACACTAGTTATTGAGACTTTCTGAGAGTCCCTATTGATAGGCTGTGATGCAGCTTCCTCCCATTTACTCTGCTCACCAGTTGTTTTCAGTAGTCAGCCAATGTTCCTCCTACTGCGTCAGAGTCTTTCCTTTGTGCACCTTCTTCCCCTTCCCTGTTCCCCCTCCTATTTTCCACCTCTTCTTTCTTTTGTTTCTGTTTCCTTTTTTGGTTTTGTTCTTGGTTTTGGGTTTTTTCGCTGGCTCTCACTTCCTAAAACGTGTTGGAGATGAGAGGAGAGAGTGTGTGAAGGGGTAAGGGTTTGGAAGAGAGATGTAGTCTCTCCCATAGCTAGTGACAAACAGGCAAGAGTACGCACTAGATATAGATGTTTTGACTGTGTTTCATAAAGAAATTAAGTGTACGCAGTCATGCTGCCAGTGCAGGCAGCACGGAGCAATGTGAAGGGCTTTATGGCTCTCCCTGCGTATGCTGTGCTGCCTGCCTCTTCTTTACTAGAGACAGGACTGCAAGTGCAGTAGAGTTAGAGGTGGCCTGGCTCTGGAATGATACTTACCTGTATACCTTCGTTACATGTACCAGACTGGGAAGGCCAGAGTCCCATACAAAGGCTGTTTCTGCTCCAGTAAGCAGTAGCCCCATCCTTTATTAATTGTTGTTCTTAAGGGTAGAGGTGCCCTAACAGAGGGCTCTGCCAGGGTCTGTAGAGAACCCAAGAAAAGAAGCCTGGGAGGTGGCAACTCCTGTTGGTGGAGCATGTCTCCCTTGGTAAGTTACAACCATATTATAGACAAAATGGCTCAGAGCTCAACCTAACTGCAGTTGGGCAAACTTGGGCTATGCAGAGCCAGATTGCTGTTTCTTCTTGGAGCCAGAAGTGCTGACAGCACGGTGCATAGACATGTACATTGGTCTGGCTGCAGGCAGTCTTGTCCCATGCAAGGAAATGGGTGGAAGAGGAGACTGTGCTCACTGAGATTAGGGATAGGTATAAAGTTGGATCCAGTAAGGCACCGAGCAGTGCCCGTTTTCAGATGTGAGGCTCAAAAGAGACTGGAACCATTGCTCTCTGCAGGAGGGGGCTGTGGAGCAACATGAGGGATGTTGTCCCTTATTCAGCTTATGCCTGTGCTGCAGACAGAGAGGTGATTTCAGGCTCTGCAGTGCATAGTCAAGTACAGGTAGGATCTTGCAGCAGCAGTATAGAGCTTCCAGTCTGAACAGAAAGACTGCATATGCCTTCAGGGTCGAAGATATGGCTGTGAGACAGTAGGAGAGAGATAACAAGCATAGCTAGACATACATGTAACCTGTCTAGCTCAGTACCAACCACAGTGACACCAACATAGGCACAGACTGGGGAGTGCGTGGCTCTCCCTCCCTTCCCACCCATCACCAAGTTCAGGTGTTAGTTTACTCCTTTTCTTCTCCAGCTCCTGGGCTCGCTTTCCTCTGGACATGCAGCTGTGCGATGCCCCAGTAAGCCCATGGCTCATGAAGTTGCCAGTCATGCTGTGCCTCAGTTAGGGCTTTTACTTTACTGTCTCCCTGACAGAGTGAAGATTAGGTCTGTTCTTCTTAGACTGGGGAACATATGCTAATAAAATACATATTGCTTTCTGATCAGCCCCTAATGAAAGACATTATTGAAGACTGTGGAACAAGCACTTACAGTAATTCATGACAGCACCAATTTGGCTTCTCTGGGAAGCTGTAAACTGCTGCTCTTGGCACCTAATGAAGATGGGCAGCTGATTGCATGTGCAAGAGGAAGAAAGAGAGACTGTCTCCTGGCTTAGATGGCTCCAGCTGTCCTCAGTAGCTACTGAAGGTTGCAGTTGCTTCTCTCTTTGGAGCTGGAGATGTTTCAGCCCAGAAAGGGAGCCTCCTGATAAGGACAATTTAGGACGAAAAGCTTCCAGGACGCCTCATTTAGACTGAATAATGGATTTGCTTTGGCCATCCATGCTTGCTTAACCCCAGGATCTGAACCTGTGTGCTTGACTGGTGAACAACATAGGCATGAACTGCAGTTCACTGATGTGCTTGTCTGGCAAATGCCAACTTTATGTTTGCAATGTGATTATTTGCTCTGGAAACCCCTAATGAGTAATGATTATCAAGCAAGGAAAATTAAATAAATCCAAGTTTAAATTTACCCTAGCCCTTTAATTGATGCTGTTAATGCTTGACATCATTTCCATCCAAGGTGGTGATGAAGTACTAACCCAGGAAAATGTTTTAATCCAATCTGACAGGCACAAGAAGTTTGACGAGAGATTATAAAGAAACATCACAGTGACTGTCTTCATATCCAAACCAAATTTCTCCACTACCCAAAACTTACCTAAATGGCTTTTCCAGAGTGGGCAGGCATATTCCCCAAGGCTGATACCAGCCAGTCAGATCAGAACCCCCTATTAGGATTGTGCTGCTGAAATTTTGTGCAGCTGACACCAGGTTGGGAGGCAATGCCACCTCAGTGAAGGATCGGGATACCGTAAGGAAGATCTGAAAGATGGAAAACTACTTGAGTGGTTCACGTGGGATGAAATGCAGTGGTACAAATGCAAGGTCATGCGTGCAGAGAGTGCTATCAGAGGAATCTGCTACAGGCTGGGAGCTCATCAGTGGGAAATGACTGAAGTGGAGGAATGATGTGGGTGAGTGAGTTGACTTCAAGGAGCTCCTGGTAAGATGCAGGTGTGAGAAAGGGCAAATGTACTCCTAGGTGAAGCCTGAGGTACTTAGAGGCAAGGTGGAGAAGTGCTGCTGCATCCTATGTGCAGGGCTGGGATACCGAACTCCAGCAAGTGGGATCATGCAGAAAAGGATTACAGAGTAGATCAGGGACAATGAGAGTCTGTGTTACAAGAGGAGGCACAGAGTGCTCAGCTTGTTTAGCCTAGCAAAGCAAAGGCTGAGAGGTGGTGTGATTGCTGTCTATAAAAACATCAGAGGGTCAAGCAGCAGGGAGGGAAAAGGGCCATTTAAGCTAAAGGACAATATTGGCACAAGATCAACTGGGTGCAAGCTGCTTGTGAATAAATTCAGGCTGGAAATGAGAACATTAGGGCGATCAGGCTCTGGAACAGCCGTCCAGCGGGAGGAGCAGGCCGAATGGGAACGACTTTTAAGATGGGATGTGGTACATTCATAAAATCAATAAGCAGAGGTAGCCCCTGTGGTGACAGGGGACTGGGCTCTGTCAGCCAGGAGTGTACTTTCCCTGCTGTGTCCCTGAACATGGCCGTGCTTTCCCCTTCTCTGAACTCCTGGAGAATAGGAGGGGGCTGCCAGCGCAGAGGGGTTTTATCCCTCTGCCAAAAGAGAGCAAGAATCACATCTGTGGTGTTCAATTGCAATGTCAAAGACAAACCGTCTTCCTCTGCTCTGCCCTGTAGTGCCAAGGTGACATCAAGGATTAGAATCTCAATCCATTGCTGTGTGTCAGAAAGTGAATGGGAAGAAGTGGGAGAGAAGGGCCAGATTTATGGCGCATTTCTCCATCATTGTGGAAAATATTGGAGCCTCATGTTCAGGAGAGGTTCCTAAAATTCCCTGTCCCCACCTCCCTCCTGCCCCTGTTTCTGAGCATTTTTCATTCCTCTTTTCCCAAGGAATTTGCAATGATCTTATTTCTACCCATGGAACTCATCTCCTGGGCTCTCATTCTCCAGCAATGGAGAATGGGTCTGGCCCTTGGATAATTTGCTCTCAATCTTTGACACTGTAAACTCTGACACACATAAATCCTGTCATCATCTTTTCCTTTTTTTTTTTAACTTTAAGAAGTCCATGGCATGTAAACTCTTTGAAGTTACCTCTCTGCAAGACATTGTGTAGCTTTGGAGGTGCAGTTGGGGCAGAAATTGAGGGCAAGGCATGTCTGCTGAGGTAGCAGGGTATTTTGCATTGCAGAGCCCCGTGTTCATCTCAGGAGTTGTTACCAGCGCCATAACAAAGCTCAGCCCCTTCCACTCCCTAGGATGGGGTGCTTGGGAGTATCTTTCCTGGCTGTCACTAGTTTAAGGCCACAGACACTGCCAGTCCCATCAGGTTGAGGTCAATGGTGTGATTGTTTCTGGTCTTTGTGAACAACACTCCCTTTGGAAGGGAGCAGCTGTGTCTTAGCTGGACTTCATGGCAGTTGCAGCCACAGGGGAAATCTGATGTGAGATGATGTCTGCAGCGCTCTAGGACAGAGCTATGTAATGTATCCAAGACTCTTGCCAACAGGCTGAACTGGTAAAAATGAGAGGCTCTCACACCGTGAGTGGTATTGCCCATCAGAGGAAAAGTGCCCTTCCACTGCTGTCACCTTCTCCTGGCCCCTGGACCATGCTCAACAGGGATGTCTATGCCTGATGAGAAACTGGGCAGCTTGGCTGAGACTGACTGTTTTCCTGGGCACATGAGAGAGACAGATGCCCTCACACCTACTGCTGCCAGGGCATGGAGCTTTGATGACCGCCTTGATTGCTGGTTGTTTGAAGAGTGCAGCCCACCAGCTGCATGGGCAGTTGAAGATTATTTTGTCCACGTTATTGCCCCGTGCTTCTTTCAGACCTTTTTGAGATACCTGCGCTTCCTGCACACCACCAGGCTCCCCATGGCTCCTGGTCCCATGCACATCTGCTCTTGAGAGTGTCCTGACACTCACAGATGAGAGAGGAGGGGTGGCGTGGGGGCGACTCAGCCTAACGCCCCACCTGCACGTGTGCCAGAGACAGCACTTGTCTGTTGTGCTCCTCTGTGGAGCTGTACAGGGAGCGAGGAAGAGCCTGTCGTAGGGAGGGAGCCTGCGTGCGAGGCTGCTGTGCCACACCAGCCTGCCTTTGTCTGCCATCTCCTCTCCCTTCGGAGAGGCCGGCGTGGCTGGGGATGGGAGCTGGGAGCTTTCCCAGCAGCCCATATCTGCGGTTAGCTGGCGAGGATGGAGTGGGAGCATGGGCAGCCACCCTGGTCTCGTTTGCGCTGCAGGAAGGAGCAGGTGGGGGAATTTGAATGAGGTTCAGAAAAAAGGGAGAGAGAGTGAGCGTGTCTGGAAAGGATTTGGAGGGGAGGTACTGGAAAGCAGAGCTAGCGCTCGTGCCCTGAGCTGAGAAGTTGCTGAAGAAGCGGGACAAGTAAGGAGAGAGTGGCAGGAGCGAATAGTAATGCTGGGAAGCTGGGTGCCCGCAGACCAGTTCCTTTGCTCCGATCAGCTTGTTGGGGAATCTGCATGATTTTAGTGTACGTTTTTCTAGCTGGTGTTTGCAACAATTCCCTGGGGCTTGGTGATGAAACAGGTTTTCTTTCTAATTTCTCAAACAAGCATGCATAGCTGCTTAATGTGCAGCTGGTTGTGAGACCACATGTGTGGCTACACAGGTCACACCAAGTCCCAGCACAGGTAGGTTATCATGGTCTTGTGAATCTGTGGTGCGGTTTGTTGAGCAGGACTGCAACATTAACTGTTGACAGATGTGTTTATTAATATCCTTTGGCTTTATTATGTCTATTAGACGATATGTACCTGGCTTAAACAGTATTCAGTCTGAAAACAACATCCTTTTTTCCTTTAACAGCCTACATAAACAGAAAATGTAGATGTGGCAGTGTCATACTTTGGACCCCTCTGCTGTGACAGCATCCTAGCTGGGATGGAAGCAGGGGGCAGGGGTAGTGTGGCATCCTGCTTTTCTCTCTGAGGTTCTTGGTGTGTGTTCCTGGACCATGAGCTGGCTCGGCTGGCCACAGTGGGACGAGCACTCTCTAAGCATCATGAGCCAGCTCAGACGATAAGATGGGGGACTGGGCAGACAGTACCTACCAACAGAATGTGATGGTGAAGAATGAGAAAGGGCAGACCTAGTTTGCAGGTCCTGGAGGCTTGATGGCTAAGTACATATGAGCATGTGAGTGTTCTCTCCCTTGGTTGCTAATACTGCTTACAAGTGACAGGTGCACACTGTGCATATGAATAAATACGTTCCACACGGGACTGATTTTGCCCTTTGTAAGGTGTTTTTAGTGAACCCATTCTGCAAGAACGTTCTCCCCTCTGCAGCCTGTGTGATATTCGCAGCCAGCTGGTAGAAACTGTGGGTTTGTTTGTTTTTTCCCTTCCCGTCCCCTTCCTCTGATTATTGGAAATGAAAGGAGGTGAAGGCAGAGATGAGGCTGTGCATTGCGCTGTGCTCTTGTTCTGGCCCCACTGGCAGCATCCCGAGCCTTGTGATGAATGAGCTTGTTGCGTGAGATCCTCCACTGAGGCTTCAGCATCTCTAATAAGGTGGCCAGCGTTTCACTGTCCTCTGCGCCTGCCTCTGCTTTATTAACTGCACCGCAGCAATATTAAGCTGGAGCACTGTGCCAGCGTGATCAGAAAGAGGAAGGAGGCTGAGGAGGGGGTGGAGGGAAGAAGATACCAGGGTAACATGGGAGAAGAGCATGCACGGAGCAGGAGAATGAGGGCAGCAGCAGGCGATTGAAGCAGAGGATTAAAAAATGGGTTCCTGTTGGACTGATGCATGCAGCTCTGCACAAACCTGCTGCTGGCAATCAGGGAGGCAAAGGATGCTTAGGGAGGGGGAGGCAGAGCCAGACTTTGGCCTTAATGTTTCTGTCTGCTGGACCTGTGCTAGTGACTGCAAGCCGGCACCTGCTCTGTGTGCACAGAGCCAGCGGCTGGCTGGAGCTGTGCCCTTTTTCTCCCTTGCAGTAATTTCATGCCCTTTAAACTGTGCTGGCAGTGCATCTGGCCCTTTCTCCTGACGGCTGCAGCTAGCCCAGGGGAGACATTTGGCCAGTGCTGCTTTTCACCCAGAAGAGCCAGTCTTTCCAAAGACATCCCAGGCTAGTTCTGTTGGGATGCCAGGACTGTAGGCACTATAGTAAGGATGTGCGGAGGGCAGCCTTGCTGGCAGCCAGTTGCTGTGTCTGTCCAAGTTGCAGGTTGAATAGAGGCAGGACACAGGCTGAGAGAAGAGTTGCGTCTGAAGTACTTGGTGGAGGGAAAAGACCCTCGCAAAACTTTTCCCCTATGCTCCAAGAGGAGGTATGTGCCGGGCCCCGGCTGTGCCTTTCCCATTACCTAGTGATCCAAGTCTCTCCTGGGAAGCAGGACAGTTGTGACCCATTGGGGGGCATATGTGCCTTTATTGATTTCTGTTTCACAGCCAAACCTGAGTGGCAGCCAGGTATTTATTTGGTTAAATGCATGTGCCCCTGAGGATAGACTCAACTGGGGAATCTAGAGCTTTGCAGTCCAGACTGGAGGCTGATTTCTCAGTTTGTCCTGGATTAGGTGATGTGGGAGAGTAAATGATTTGACATTGCTCCCAGAGGATTTAGATACCCAAATTCCACCTAACTCCCAGCTGAGGTGGAATTTGCACTGTCTGAATCTCACCCTCGGGCTTCTCTCTGACTCTCCATTTTGTTTCTCTTCTAAAGGTTATGTCTAGACGAGGGAAATGGCTCCTGACCTCCTCCTATTTGCTGGCTGCCTTCCCAGCGCCCCGGCTCATGGCAGCCTGCGGGGAGGAGCTGCCACCAGCCCCTCCAGTCAGGCTCTGCTCCCCAAAAAGCCCCATGCCAGGAGCCGTACCACTCCAGCCTCCTGCTTCTGGCTTGTGACCCCTCCTCTCCTCTCCTCCCAGATAATTGGGGGTCTGGTGCTAATGATCCCAGGTGAAATCGCTGCCACTGGGAGCCAGCTCCGCTCTTGCTTGGCAGAGTGGCGGTGCAGAGGGCTGGCAGATGGGAGGGCTGAGCGGTAGGCATGCCAGTTGGATCGGCACCCAGCTTGCGTGCGTGCGGATGGGGCGTTGTTGATACGAATGGATCCTGGCAGCGTTCCGGTGCCAAGCTCATGCTTGGTTCCCAGAGGCTCTGCCCTGGTCCTGCCCGCTGGGATTGCTCCCAGGTGCCTCGCAGGAAGGCACCGAGCTGGGGGAAGGCACTGGAGCAGTTCCCGGCCCTCTGACCCATCTTGGCCGGGGGAGGAGGAGGACGGTGCAGAAAGCAGTTCCTCAAGCAACTTGCACCCTGATCTGTTTAGGTACAAAGGTCTCTTTTAGGTACAATCTGTAAGGCAGGTGCAAAGTTATTGTTTACTGTGAAAACCACATGCAGCCACGGGTTCCCAGGGGCCAGTCCCTGCCCCTTTGCTTGGGAGCACAGTCCAAACTGTGGGCAGGTCACCTCAGGTGAGGAGGTGGGTCGTTGGGTCCTGGCCATGTTGGAAATGAACAGGCCTCCGGCACGGGAAGCTCTCCAGTGGCAGCCGCTGCTTCTGAGTTTGAACTTACAGTTCTGTACATTAGGGCTGGAGGCAGGCAGAGGAGGGATTGCACGTGATTGTTTTTACCAAGTGCCACATCTGCATTGCTCCCCTGCCCTGCCTTGCTGATGGCCTTCGCTCCTGCCGCGACCTCACTCCATCTTGCCCCACACTCTCCACATGGACAGATTTGCTGTAAACCTTCCTCCCTGCATCCCTGTTCCAGTAAACCTGTAACTTCAGAGTTCATGAAAAACACTGAGCCTGTCTATCAGGAGAATTGCCTTTGCGATGAAACCTGTCAGCCTAGAGGATATATCAGAGGCAGAAGAAGGCTTAGTGTCTGGGACAGTGAACACTGGGCCATGGAAAGCCCTGCCAAAGGTCTTTTTACCAGGACCAGCATCCCCAATAACATATCTTGCCACAAGGATCCAGGCACCGCACAGCAACAGGCAGGAAATTGTATCTTCACAATGCAATCCTTGTTCTTGTCCTTCCCCCGCCAAGCAAGCATGACTGTGGCAGGGAAGTTTCACTGACATGTAATTCATCATTTTTAGTGGTGGTGATTTTGACAATGATATTTTTCCCATTGTTTTCTTGAAAATTCCCTGCTGCCTTAGCAAACTGAACAATGTTCAGCCGGTATGGTTCAGCTAGCATGGTTTAGCTCCTTCCTCTGTAGGCATTAGACAAAGAGGAAGCCTATGAGTGACTCCAGAGGACCACTGACTTGAACTAGACCCCTTGCTCTTGTCTGTGGCGGCAGCATGGGCTGGGATTCAAGGGTGGATCCTGTGGAAGGGTGCTGAGGAAGCATGGCAGTAGACAGGTCCCAGCGAGGCACCAAATGAAATGCCACGGGGCCCAGGCAGCAAATGAATGAATTCTGCAGCAGTGATTGTGAACTGAAGGGTATCTTGGCAAAATGCCATGCTGTGTGTGCACAGGTGCACTAATGGAGGTGAGTTGGGTTCATTCCTCCCCTCTTGGAGACGTTGGTTCTGACACAGAGTTGCTCCAGGACCTCTGGTTCAAGTTGTCCCCCCATTCAGGAGGACCCCAAGGCTTCCCTTCAGGTTGAGCTCAGGCTCTTGATCACTGTTCTGTACCAGGGGTGGGAATTTTCAAATCAATTCTGCATGAAGATGTCATTGATAAACCAGGTGTACTTGTCTGTATAAGAAGAGGAGGAATAGGGTGTTAGATGGTGGATAGGATCCCTCAGGTTTCCAGTTTCAGGATTTTCATAACACTGTGGGTTCTTTTTCTATGCAGTTGGCTCAGAGAAACACCATCCAAACCTTCATTCCTGTGCAGAAAATGGAGAAAGGCCTGTTGCTGGAGCACATCTTGCCCAACCTGAAAGTGCCTCAGAGCTATGAAGTTCGCCTGACACCCATCACCAGCTTTGGGGCTGGAGATATGGCTGCCCGCATCATCCGGTACATGGAACGTAGGTGTCTCCTCCTCGGTCCTGGCTACGAGAGCAGGTCCGAGCCTCTAGCCTAGGGACATGGGCATGCGTAGATGTTGTCTTCTGTGACCCTTGGGTGGATCTCTCTGCTCTATGGAGTTTTGATGGCACGGTGCTATCACATTTGGCCATATTTTGGCTGTTGCCATCAATGCAGAGCACTGGATAGAGACCTCTGAGGGTGAGTCTCCACTCATCCTTCACTCAGCAGCTCTGACTCATGCTCTCTGCTCTGTGGGCAGGAGAGCCCCAAAACCCCAGTCCCTCGTGAGGCCGTGCTGCAGCTTCCCATCGTACAGTGGCGTATTTTAGAGGACAGCCACTGGACATTGCATATTAGCCACATGCCCGTAAAAGTAAGAGGATTTCAGGGGGCTTCAGTTCTTTCCAGAGCTGAATGCACAGTTCCTTTCCTAACTAGTCACTAGTAAACCTGTAGCTCTGTCCAATACCCTGAATCCCAGATCATCCCATTGATATACATTGACCATGCTTCTCTCCCCGGCATCCCAAGAGCTCACAACTCTCCCCATTCCCACAACCTTATGATTTCTTTACTCCCCTCAGGAGTTTGGACCCTGCATTTCAGCACAAAGTACAGATCCCTCTCCTCTTTGTTTGCATGATTTCACACAACCCTCTTGTCCCATGGAGTGACAATGTGTCTGGTGTCCCCAGCATACCTGTTGTCTCAGACTTCCACAGTGTCTCAAACTGTTTTGATGTCCCTCTTAGATACCCAGCTTTGATATCTAAGTGGGTGCTATCCCAGTGGGTGCTCCAGAAAGAAACTACTTGCGTTGCCAGAAGGGTTCCCCTGTGCAATCCCAGGATCACCCCTTAGGTGGGGTTTTCTTAAGGTCTGTTGCTGCTTGGATCAGAGAGTCAGCATCTTGTTCCATCACCAAGGCAGACACCGAGCACTGCTGTTTCACAGGGATGCTGCTAGGAGATTTGTGCATCTCTGACCTTTCTTGATGTGTTTGTTTTATTTTCAGACTTTCATTGTGATTTGCGATTTGAGGGAGTACTAGCTGTTCTGACTTGTTTTTCTGTTTCCTCTTCCAGCAATCAACTATCCCAACCCAACAGGTAAGCAACAAGACCTTTGTATTTATGTTCTGAATGTAATGCATGTTAGTCAAGTGCTCCAGCAGATCAGGCAAGCCAAACAGCTGGAATACACAGCTGACTTTGTCAAATCTTTTTCCCCGAAAGAGGATGAAATTGTATACACTAATGCTTCCAGTAAGTAATGCCATTTGTTGTACCTCTGGTTATTGCCAGGAGATATGCACCAGAAATATGCCTCCCACTCACACCTGATGTCTCTGTGGCTGGATAGGCTGTGATCTTGAACCCACCCTCCACCTAACATTAGCAATCTGCATCCAGTAAGCAGGTTATTAAATGTTCCCCAAAATATCTGTGTTTGAGGAATGTATATCCCCCATCCTCTTCTGACCAGGAAAGACACCACTTGACATCTCTGCAGGCTGGTGTGGAGCAGTCTCCAGCTCAGATCTGGTTCCTCTTGCAAACTCCTTGAGCACAGTCCCTTTCTTCTTCCCCTCCAGTGTCATTAGTGTTTACTTGCTTATTTACCTTCTGGTCATTCCTGCTAAGATGCAGGCCCATCTTTATTGAGAACACAGAGTTCCCATTGATTTTGAGAGCAGAATACACAACATCTCAGAATGATGGTCTTTAACAAGAACATGATGGTGCCCATCGAGCGTAAAAGAGGATTTCTAGCATGCCGTAAGTAGTAGTGGAGTGATCTTCAGGGGATGAAACAAAGTCCCTTTACTTTGATTGTTGGATATAAGCCCAGGCAAAGCTCTTGGGCAGAGATGGGCAGACGACTTGCTGGTGGGCCATGGGGAGCAGGTGGTTCCATGTAGCTGTTTCTTTCTCCCTGTTTCCAGCTGCTGAGTCAGCATTCAGTCTTTTTATATATTACTCTGTGTATGTGCAGGCAAGTGCTACTGCTGCACTGCAGGGTAGCAGTGGGAAGGAAAAGCCAGGATTAGGCAATGGCAGCCAGGAATCAGGGTATGGGGTTATCTTGTTAAGGCAGCCACGAGGCATTCACTCTTGCAAGTTCGCACTCTGAGGATGGTTTGATGAACCATACTCTGCATGAGAGCAGGAGCTTCTTATAGAGTCAGAGAGATTTTGTGGCTCTAATTCCTGATTCCCTTTGCTTTGCTTTTCCCCACTTTCTGATCCTCTTTAAACATTCTCCATAGAAGACTCGCTGGGAAACACTGAGCGTATTGCCAGGGACCCACTCCAGAATGTGTCCCTCGGTACTCGCTGGAGGAGGCAAGCATCCCAGCCCACAGGTGGAAGTGACAAAATCTGGCCTTTTGCCACTTGCTTTTACACTACATAAATCACTGGTAAAGCCAGAGCAACGTCGGTCCTAATTGTGTCAATCTCTTGGGGTCTCTGTAAACTGAGCCTTCAGACTGCTTGCCTCGGGTTGCTTTGGCAGCTTGACTGAGACCAGAACGACTGCATTAAATTTGCCTATGGTGGAGGATAACTCAGCCATGCTTGTATTTTCATGCAGTAAACCCAACACTTAGGGTTTCTCCTTGATACAAGTTACCCAGCCTGTGGTGGGTATTGGGACCTCTAGGCCAGTCATCAGGGTCCTGCCCGTGAGTTCATGCCTTGAGATTGACTGCCTAAAGTTGCAGCCACCACACTTGCTGTCAGAAATGCACCTTTCTTTCAGACCTGCTGCCAGTGAAATATGAGCCCAAAGGCTCTTAGCTCTCTCTCTGGGCCACAGCTCAGTTCCCAGACTCTCATCCCAGTAACATGGAAATCCCTGCTACTACCTCTTATTTTCCCACTTCCCCTGCTACCACTGCCTCCAGGGAAAAGGATTGGGACAGGATTGTAAAGGTATCCTCACGCTAGGCTGCCCAGCCAAATTCTGGGAGCAAACATTGAGAGCTCTCGTGAAAGGCAAAGATTAGATGATTAATGCCTCTGGCAGCCTGCTCCAAGGGCATGCACAATGGTGATTAATTTACAAACTCTCAGAGTCACTTAATACAATTATTTCTTCATGCATTTTCTCTTTCAGCCTAATAAGATGTTAATGACATTGGGGCAGGCATGCATGTGGCATGGTTACAGAGCCAGGTCCTGGGGTTATAAAGCAAAAGCAAAGTAAAAGCAGAGGAAGTGAACAAAAGACATTGAGGATTTCAGATATTTAGAGGGTAGCAGTAAGACTGACCGTAACTTTTAAAAATTGGTTAATCTGGTTCTAAAAACCAGAATTTATCTTTAAAAAACTGTCTTAGAATTATCTTAATTCTAAGGTATTACATTAAAGATCTCTTAGAATAACTGATCATTTTAATTTCATGACTAAGTTCCAGTGCTGGGGAACCAGCTCTGTCCTTCTTACCTCTCCCCTGCAATTTCATTTGGATATAGCCTTCACTTTTTAACCCAAACCCTGCAGTGCTGCCCTGCAAACTATTCCAGCTCATCAGCAGTGGATGGTTTGGTTTCCCTGGTTCTAGCAGATGTAGCCTTGCAACCTTGGTGATGAGGGCATTAAGCAGCATATGGGATTGCTGGTTTTTTTTTCTCTTGGCCAGTGTGTCTTGCCCTTCCAGAGCAGCAACACTATTTTTCATGTTCTGCAGTCTGGCTGTGTGTGGTGCTAAAATGTTTTGGGATCATGGACAAGTGTGGTGGGTGGTGATCAGTACCAGATGCTGGTTGTTGTAGATTACCCTGGCTCATTGCTTACTGTCTAGTGCTTGTGTGTCCTGTCTCTGATAATGCCTCACAGTCCAGAGGAATCTGAGGAATTCCCACATGTTCCCCGGGTATGAACATGTGGGAATGAGATGTGAGCCTGGTGTTTAGAGTTGGATTCCTCAAATCTGCATCCATTCCTCAGGAATGTGTGTAACACAAAGGTTAAAAAAGGTGACTGCCATGAATTCCTTGTATCGTGATGGCAAATAGGATTGTCTGGGCCATATTATCCCCTTGTCGCAGATGGAGATATTAAAGCAGATGGCAATCCAGTATGACCCAACCAGTTACGGTATTGTGAAGCTTTCTTCCATTACTGGTTATAAATGCTTTAGAAACTTGCCATGGAAAAGGCTGTTAAATGCTTTTTCTTAGATCACAATGCACTTTGAGGTCGCAATACAGTTTTCATTGTCTTCATCTTCTAGATGGGGAAACTGATCTCCAGAGAGAAAGTGACAGCCTGTGGGTCATGCAGCAGGTCTGCAACAGAGCTGAGGCTCAGAGCATGGTCCCTTATGCTCCAAGCCAGTTTCAGTCATCAGACCACAGCTAAATGACGAAGGCAATTTTATTCAAGTGCGCTCCATCTGCTATTCACCCATAGTCTGCAGCTAGAATAGGATTATTATTTTTTGCATTCATCTGGCAGCCAGAAATTCAGGACCAGGAATGGCTTCCCCCTAAGGACTTGAAATGAAAACCTCCATTATGTTTCTCAAGAAGGTAAAGCAACAAGAAATGCTAATAGCCATGGCAGAGGGTCTCTCCCCTGGGAATGCAGGGAGGTGTCTGTAACCAGGAGCAAACATCTCTGTACTTTGAGCTGCTGCTACTGCAAAGCCTGCCAAGGAAATCTGTTTGGTGAAGACAGCGCTAACTCCAGCCTTTGAGAAGCCGGCTCCCCTGCCACCTCCATCTCACCTGTAACAATCCAGAGAACAACTTCTGTGTTCAATATTTAAATCCACTCTTTAATTTTTAAACAGGAAGCTTCCTTTGCGCCGCAGTGCTAAGCCAGGATCCCTGGCAGATGGTGTGAGTCTGCAAGAAGGTTTGCTTCGCACAGCCGAGGTCAGCAGTTAGATCACTGCTGTAGCCTCTGAGACACAGCAGGTCCTTTAAAGGTTTTCTTTTTGGCTGGATCTGCCAGGTTTCTCCTTGTGAGCCTTTCTGATAACCATCCAGAGGTGACGTGCTGGCGGTGTCCCAAACCACACCGAACACCTCCTAGTTATTCTGGGCACCTCCACTTCTAGCTCGGAGAAGCGCCAGAGCTTTGCTTTCCTGTGGGTTGTTTTAAACCAAAGGACCAGGAGTCAGTGCACTTGGGTTCTGTTTCCAGCTTTGGCACTGCCTGCTGTGACCTTAAACGTGTGTCTCTGTACTTTGGTGCATCTGTTTCCTCATGTGTAACGCAGGAGATACAGAGAAAGAGGCATTGCTACCTCATAGAGATGTTAAAAAGTCTTGTTCATTACTTGTTGCAAAGTGCCTTGAGATCCCAAGCTAAGCAGAGGCAATGTGCTGTAGTTATAAACTCCCGCACAGCAAATGGTGTTGCACATAAGCTTGATCATGTTGTGGCATCTGTCATGCATAGGACCCTTCTCTGTTTTATGCTCTCTGCTAGAAGTGTTGCCTTCTGGAAGTAGCTACATCTGAGTGAGAGGAGAGGATGGAGTCAGGGCCCTGTTTTGGCATTAAAAGAGCTCTCTTCAAGCTTTCGAGTCGTCTTCTCTGAGCAGTCTCATCCCATGGGTGTGTGGGGCTTCTTACAAATGAGGCACAGCAATGCGTCAGCTAGCACAACCAGGCCTTGGTGCTAAGCTGGGAATACTGTTCTCAGTCCTCTTGTCTTGCACAGCTCACTGATCTCCACCTGAGCTTGGGCTTTCTCCTTAATGTGCCTCTCCTTTGGTTTCTGTGCCTCATCCTTTGTGGGTTTGCTCCCTCTCAATCAGTTGGCTGGCCTCTGTGTTACAGCTTTCAGCTCTGCTTTCCACCTGATAGTCCCTGTTAAGGGAATTTTGTGCTGGAGAAAGATGTCACCTTTCTCCTCTGAAGGTCCACATGCACAACAGGGTCAGAGGTGCAAACCACCCTGGTCCCTTTGATTGCAAAAGGACAGTCATAGTGGATCCTGCTGTGTAGGGTAATGCCATTGTAAGAGAAAACTTGTGTCTTCTAACTGCAGCTGGCAACCTGTGAGCTGGAGCCACGCAAATGTTTGTCTTCGGTCCGATGGAGAGAAGCCAGGGGTGTTAGACCAACCCAGCAATATCAGAAAGCTTGCGGGCTCCAGCCCTTGCTCCGAGGACCAGTGGGTACCTGGTACAGTCATGAACTCCCTTCTCTCAGCCACGAGGGCTGGGGAAGGACCCTTAGAAGCTGCTTTCTCACCCTTTTTCCCCTCCATCTCCTTGTGCTGTGGACGAAAGAGGCCACCCCCATTCCACATAGTTGCCCTGCCTCCAACCCCGCAAGCATCTGCCCCATTATCTGCTCCCCGCTCCTCTCTCCTCCCTCAGCTCCAGCGGCCGTGTGGCCCCCTGTGCTCGGCACTGCGGAGCAGTGGCTAATTTGGATTAGGATGCTAATTAGAAATGAGCAGATTGAACGGTAAGCACTTAGCCAGGGATAATCAGCAGTTAAGTGGCCAGCCCAACAGAGCTCCCAGTGGCTGTGCTCAGCTCGCAGGAGCAGCGTTTGCTGCTGAGCTTACAGAAAACCCAGCTGCCCTGGTCCGTGAACCAAGCCCTTGGCTTGCAGCACAGTGCCCAACCTGTGGTGGTGAAGACCTTTCTGCGGGCCACAGCCCGAGGCTGCCTCCTCTTTTCTCACTGCTGGGATGCTGGAGAGAGACAGGCAAGAAGGGGGAACCCATTTCCCTACCACAGGGGTGTGCAGGCTTTGTGTGCATCTGTTTGGATGACGGTCGTTTTCATTTCCAAATGGGAGGGGATGGGGAGGGCCTTAGCTGCAGGGTAGGAACCAGGAGGTGCAGCATCTCAGAGTGAAGATGCTGTTCATTACATGGGTAGTCTCTCCTCTCTGGTACAAGATGGCAGATTTTGGTGTGCATGGTAGGTGTGTGAAGCTCCTACCATCACAACGTACCATGTCTGGAGCTTTTGGCCCTGGCTTTGCAGAAAGCTTCCCTTGCCCATCCCATCCTTGGCACCCAGCCCATAGGTTGCTGACGCTGCTCTGCCCTACATGTCTTGCCAGAGTCACCCATGCTAGGACAGAGAGCCTCCTGTCTAGGAACCAGAGCAAACCACCACTGAAGATACAGGAATGAAGGAGCCCAAGTAGGCATTTGGGCTTCTCTTCATCTGGGCATGATAACAGGAACAGTGTGGGGGGTAAACCCCAAAAAGTTGAGTCTTGCACCAGCATGCCATGGATGAGGTTTCTAGCACATCCCAAGCCCTTAGCAAGAGCCTTGTTTTCCTTTCTATATGTGTTCTTTCACGGCTTTTAAGTACTTTATCTTTCAGTTTCATAGCACACCTCCTTGCTCTTATATAAAGGCAGAAGGTAAAGAGATCTGTGCTTACTGTGTCTGCGCCACTCGCAAGGTCTGAGATCCCACTCAGCCCATTCTCCAGCTCCGGTTTCTGCTCAGGGACCTTTCAGACCACAAAGCAATTTTCACATCGGGTCTTGGACCTGTTTTCTCTTTCTCTTCTGCCTGTTTCCTCCATCCCTCTCCTACTGTGTCAGCAGTGTAAAGCTGGTTCTTGGCCTTTGTTTTTGTGGCTCAGGAACTACCTTTTTACCACAAAGGTTACCATCTTCAGCCTGGTCAAGTCCAATTCATTCCAATCTCTGCAATTCTATATTGGGTTATGTCTATGCACAGGATTTTTCGCCTGTCTTTCTTACAATATTGCTGTAGGGTGTGACTGTCTTGTGGTAGTAATAAAACCGAGCCCTATTGAACATGTGGTTGATCCTACACAAAAATCTTTTACCTACATGACTTATTTTGTTAGGGGAACCAGCATAAGCTGCAATATCAAATGTGCCTTTTAGCTGATATAAATTGGATGTACTCTAGCTAAATGACACATTTGTAGCACTGAGCTGACCTCTTCTCCACAGCTGATTTTTTTCATGTGTGCCATAGTTTAGTTTAATATATAGCCCAAAGGGGGGTCATCTGCTGGTGCTTTTTCCTCTCTCCTGGGGAAATTATTCTACCATCAAGTTGTTTAAAAGCCCTTGTGGCCTGTTTGCCTTCAATGCTCTTTTTGCCCTCAGTGCTCTTTTTACCCTCCTCTATGTTTGCCCCCTCAGACCTCCCAGCAGAATCTCTCTTTAGCCCTAATAGCCTTCTTCCATTTCGTCAGACCATCACGTCCATCAACTTGGATTAACCCTTCCCTAATCATACTAATCACGGATATATTCCTTTTCAGCCTCCTCCCGATGTCGAGGGCTGCCCATCTGTCCCCGACTTGATGCGGAGCCTCAGTGGTGACATAGCAGTGCTGTGAGACTTGCTACAAGCACCCAGGCAGCCTTGGGGAGGAGGTTTGAAAAGCGGCAGCTGACCAGCCCCTTCCGTTCCCCACAGATAACACCTGCCGCTTTGAGGACGAGAAGATCTGCGGCTTCGTGCAGGACAAGATGGACAACTTTGACTGGACCCGGCAGAACGCCCTGACCCAGAACCCCAAGCGCACCGTCAACACAGGGCCCCCCACGGACATCAGCGGTACGCCGGAGGGTAGGCACATGTCTGGGTTTCTTTTGGCTTGGCTGTGGAGGCGAGATGCATGCCATCGCTTGTCAGGAGTCCTATGGCTCTGGGAGCTGCTGGAGTGCTGATCTGCTTTCCACACAACACGCTTCTCCTCCGCACGGGGTTCAGGGAGCAGGCAGTTAATTTGCATGTTACTGATCGGCATTAAACACACAATTAAAACGCCCACGACTTTGTTTAAGGGAATAGTGTGAGCATTAGTTCGTGTTACCAGCTAATTGCCTGCTGCCTAATGCCCTTGTCCCATCTGATGCTTGTTTTGAAGTCAAAAAAGGATAAACAAGTAGGAGAACATCTCTAAGGCCTAGAAACGGCCCTACTGGTTTTAGCCAGCTGTTTCCTCAAAGAAGGTCTTGGGAAGGCAAACAGATCTCCTTAGTACCAAGCAGGAGCATGAGAGACCAGGCAGGAGCTGCCTGTGGGGTGGTAGCAAGTGCCTCACCTCTAGCTGGATGAGGACTCCTCACACTCTTCCCCTGCTGCAGCGTGGGGTCCCTCCCACGGGGGTCAGCCCTCCATGAGCTTCTCCAATGCGAGTCCTTTCCACGGGCTGCAGTCCTCCACGAACTGCTCCAGCGTGGGCTTTCCCACGGAGTCACGGCCTTCTCCGGGCCCAGCTACCTGCTCCACCGTGGGGTCCTCTACGGGCTGCAGGGGAATCTCTGCTCCACCATTAACCTCCATGGGCTGCAGGGGGACAGCCTGCCATCTCACCACGGGCTGCAGGGGAATCTCTGCTCTGGCACACCTCCTCCCTCGCCTTCTTCGCTGACCTCGGTGTCTGCACGGTTGTTTTTCTCACATCCTACTCCTCTCTCCACTGCAGCTCTTTTTTTTTTTTTTTGAGCAGTCTTTCCCCTTCTTAAATATGCTATCACAGAGGCACTACCACCATTGCTGATGGGCTTGGCCTTGGCCAGCGGCGGGTCCGAGTTGGAGCCGAGGAAGCTTCTAGTAGCTTCTCACAGGAGCCACCCCTGTAGCTCCTCCCCCGCTACACAAACCCCCGCCACACAAACCCAACACGCCCATGCTAGCTGTGCATGGAGTACATGCTCCCATTTTAGCTGGATATTACTTTCCCCTTTCTCTAATGAGGAGAGTAAATTTGTATGCAAGCACAAATCTTTGAACTCAGAAAAAATGGGAAACATCCAATGGCCAGCTAAGGAAACGGCTTTTCCCATTAGCGTTCAGTACACCAGCCTGATCGAGCATTGAAAACGATGCCAACAAATTAAATAGCTAATCTGTTCCTCCCTGGGTTGTTAACAACTACTTTGGTATTGTTCTCTTTAGACAACAATATTGTTTAGGCGAGATATACCGAATCCTCTCTCCCTCTGCTTGAGGCAGAAAAATTAGGCTGGAATGGTTTCTCCCTCCTCTTTCTGGTTTTCTCCTTACACAGTGCAGTCAGCTCTGGGGCTCCTCATGCTGCAGGAGAAAGGCTTATTTTGCACCCAGACAGAGGTGTGTGTGCATGTTCAGGGACTCATTTGCTGCATGCGCTCACAGCAGGTCTGCCGATGCCCGTCTCTCCTGCTCTCCCCTAAATACTGCAGAGGCAGGGGAGGCACTGCGGACATCCTGCAAGTGTCTCTGGCCGGGACCACAGTGGGTGCAGAGCGGATGGGAAGAGCAAGTCCATGTCTCTCAGAGGAGGAGTGGTCTCCCAGCCTCCAGCTTCCCATCGCTTGAAGAAGGGTGACGCAGTGCACGTTGCCTTTCCCCACCTTTCCCTCTTGTTCTGTAGGTTATTACATGTTCATCGAGGCGTCCCGGCCCCGGGTGACGGGAGACAAAGCCCGGCTCATCAGCCCCCTCTACAACATTACTGCCAAGTATTACTGTGTCTCCTTCTACTACCACATGTACGGGAAGCACATCGGTGAGTACCCTCCAGGGATGGGTAACCCCAGCCTAGTGCAGGCTGTTGGGGAAGACCTCCAGCCTCTTGCTCTGTCAGCTGTGCCTGCAGCCAGCGGTTCAGGAGGATGGGAGTCTCACTCCAGTGCTCAAAGCGCCAGGGTGGGCTGCTGCTTTCAGATACTTGTCCCTTACCCACACCCCAGCAGTGTCAGGGTTGCGAGGCTGTTGCAGCCCATCCTCGGGGCAGCATCTTGCAGTCAGCCATCACCCCTTCCCTTCTGGCTCACTCCTCCTCCAGCATAAGGCTCCCTGCCCTCCACAAAAAAGAGCATTGTACCTGTGTGCACACTTTTTCCCCGCTCACGGCCACAGCCACCTTGCTTCAGGCAGCAGGACACCAGGTGAACAGTCTGTCCATAAGAGAGGAGACAGAGGTACAGGGGGTTTGTGGGACCGGAGGGCTCTGTGGTGGCCACAGCTATTTTGGGGTGGGTAGGATGTGTGTTCCCTCAGCTGTGCCAAGGGGCTGTCTGCTCTGCCTGACTCCCTCCTCTCTAACTGTAAGCCTACAAGTGCAGTGAGCACCCCAGAAGCGCCTGGCAAACTAATGAGTTTCCATATCCAGTCAAGGAGCAATTGCTAATTCGTCACCTCTTGATTATAATTTCATTAATTTGAATAATAGATGCACTCTTCCCACAGCACACTGGGTTATTAATCACCTGCTGGACTGGAGCCTGACTGAAAAATCAGGGCCCAGGCAGGAATGTGTCCGCCCTTCAATAAACGGGGTTAATTAACAGCTCTCTGCTCAGCACCGTTGATGTCGTTGGGAGGGAACATGCTCCTGACTCTGGCCGCCATGTCTCCGTGTGCGTGTGGCACGGCAGAAAGGTTAAGCTGCAAAATCTGGGATCTCCTTCTCTCAGTGGGGGCGAGGCCGAAACCCTGACCCCGTGGGTACCGGGGGGTAAGGGCTGGGCTGCGGTTCACTGAGCAGGTCTCCATCTCGGTCTTTGCTCTGAGGGCTCATATTTGCTGTTTGCACTTAGGGTCCAGCTCGGTCAGAGGTGTTTGCACACACCTGTATTCCCCCTGCGGACAGGCTGCTCCGTGCTGTCTTCACGCTGGGGGTGGCAGGTTGCTCAGGCAGAGCACTGTCAGCGTCGGTTCACACCAAGTTTTCCCTGGACCTGCTGGTCCTGCTTAGCTGACAGAGTCCAGCTCTTAAATGCTGGCTGGCAAACTCCCTTGTTCCCTGCAGTTGTCCGTTGCGGTCAGTCAGCCTTGCTGCCTAATTCCTGCACGTCTTCTCCTGGAGGCTTTGAAAGGGATCTCATTCTTTGTGATTGCTATGAAGGGTGGCCCAGACCAGTGGGAGACTGGCAAGGAAAGAAGATGTGGAGGGAGGAGGCCTCTCTTGCTTTGTTTCCTTTAGGAATACAGCTGTGTGTCACATTTCCAAGTTCATTTCACGGGGAAAGTAAAAGCCCGTCAGCTTTTGCTTGCTTTTGGAAGAGAGCTCTGTTTTACAGCTCTCATGTGGTGGTCTGTCTGAAGGTGGGGTGGACTGGACATACCAGGGAATCAATTCATTACAGGTTTTTAGCTTTTAGCTTTTTATCTCTTCATTCATTTGCTCCACCCACAAATTGCCCAGAGGAAAAGATACAGTGACTCCCAAGACTAAGAAAGCTGCTGAGTGCCATTTTCTGTTCCTCGGCTTCAGGCGTCTTTTGTATCTGTTGATTTTTCCCTTCATACTCAATGTTGCTGCCCCTGCCTGCTCCCCATTTTCCCCTTATTGCACAGAGGGGCGGATAAATTTGTGCGAGGTGGATAGACTCTTTAATGCCATATGATGATTTCCAGGGTGGGTGCTGCTGAGCTGAGAGCGAATAAATTATTTTAAAATTAGACTGAATAGATAGAGCCAGAGAATGAAAGAGAAAGAAATGAGAAAAAGTTCTTTTTCTCTTGGCCTGTGGAATATGTGGCTTGGTCTAGCGAACCCACAATATATCTGTTTGCAAATTGAAATTCAGTACCTTGTATCTGCTCTCTACTCTGGAGTTTCTTTCAGGGCCAGTCATGATATTCTGTAATCATTTTGGCTTCACTTCTGCGTATCAGGGCACCAGGGTGAAACTGAGACCTCTCCAGGAAAAATCAGAATGCCTAGTAATCCTAAAATTGTCTGGTTTTCATCATTCCCGCTATCCTACTTACTAACTCTTACGTTGCTTGGTCTTTTTCCTTACTGCCCCGCTGGCAGCACTCTGGCATAGCTCTCCTCATCCCTGTACATGCACGAACGAACCCGCATTTGGGACACGCTGTTTCACCAGCAGGTCTAATGGCTCGATCTACATTTCTAATGCACATTGGTTACTCCCTGGCTGGTTTTGCTTGTGCGGAGGTTGTGAAACCCTGCCAGAAAGCTTTAGCTTGTTCAGATGGTGCCAGGCTCGATTGCCCTTGGTGGCTGAAGTCCTCTCAGAGTCCCCTGGGGAGGTGGCAGCCTGCCTGAGGGCAAAGCAAGTTTCTTCAGCTGTTCTTCTTTAGCCCTGGGTTGTAGGATAGTGCCCCCTCTCAGATACAGGGCTCCTCGCTAGGACTTCTGTCAAATGAGGAGACAGACCCCGACCTCCTACCTGTATCACATATGCGAGAATATGAAGGTAAAGATGAGGTGGCTACAACCCTGGGCCATGTCTTGCTTCCCATATAGCCAGCTATTCCTGATGCCTGCAGTCACGGCCCCAACCCCAGGCTCACCTAGTGCCAGCCCAGTCCTACCAAGGCAGATGCCAGCCATGCTGAGCCAACTGTAGCATTTAGCAAAAGCGTATCAGATTGCTCCTGTTGGCAGACAGTGCCAGCAAGAGGACATCTCCCAGCCCAAGCCTCTCCTAGCAGCTCCAGCTCCATCATGGAGCAAACCGAAGCTCTGTCACTATGAAAAGAAGCCGTATAAAATCCCGACATTTATTTATTTTTTTAATAACCCTTTTATTACCTCTTCCCCCCCTCTACAGAACTTGAAAGCTGGTTTACTCTCACAATTTGACTATAAAATATCCATAGCCATCCAGGCAAATCTTCCCTGGGAGAGTTCCCAGACACTGCTCGTTTATAATAGATATGACGAAAGAGAGAAACAGAATACAAATGGAGCGTTTGTAGCCATGGTATAAAATATTCAGTGACTAGCAGAGCAGGGTGATGTTGAATATCTCTCAGCTGATGAGAGAGCAGGGTGAAGGGGAGCTCCCTGGAGGCAATTCCTGTTCTTCTGGAGTTATTTGGTCATTGGTTTTCCTTCTTCCAGCCCCCTCTGGAATGAGCGTTCGCATTGCCCTATGATCCTGCCAGCCCAAACACAAAAATCAGGGGGAGGGGAAGGAAAGAAATCCTGTTTCCACCAGGCATTCAAGAACGAGGGTGTCTTGCTTGCAGCAGGCACAGATATATCCAATGAGGAATTGCTTGCTTTCTTCAGGAGAGGAAGCTAGCCACGGCAGGCAGCGACCAGTCACCAAGTTCAAAAAGCCTCTTTCTCGAGTTGGCTTGGTGAGTCAGCATCACAGCTGGGAGCAGATGCTCAAGTCCTTGCTTCAGCCATCAGACTCCTCTTCCTCCCTTCCCAGGGGGTCCCTGGGAGGGGGATGCTTTGAGGGGACAGTGTCACTGACAGACTGCTCCCACCACAGTCCCCTGCCACCTCTCTCTCACGTCTCCTAGCTCAGTGGTAGCCAGGTTATGATCTGCACAGCCTCCTGCCCACTGTTGGATGCTCTCGCAGACCCCACAGCAAGAGAGGCCTTCATGGTCAGACAGCAGGAGGAAGGTTGCTCAGAGGGACAAGGAAATTTCAGTCACAGTGGATTTAGCTTTTTGTGTGGCTGTTGTGGTCCCCATGGTACACAGCGATTGCTAACGCTATAGCTCCCTATCATCTCGTGAACCAGTGACTGTACTCATGGGGAAAATGCTTGGGTCAAAGAGTTTACTTGCTCACAGGGGTACCTACATAAAAGCAGTGATGTAGGATGTACCCAAGCAGCATTTTTTTAGCCTCCTTCTGATTTGTGAGCTCACTGGTAGACCCTTTTCAAACTATGTTTGCTGTGTTTTTAATAGCAGTAGTCACTGCACACAGGCTGATGACGAGATAAGGCCTCAGAGAGGGGAGAAGGCAAAGACCCCACCTCGCCCTGGGGTACCTCCCAAGATGGGACTGTTCAGATGCTTCCTGTAGTGAAACTGGCAAGTCTTGGGCTTCAAAAGCTGGGCCTGATTGAATGCAATGTCTCAAGATCCTGCTCTTGGCTTGCAATTTTTGTACTGTGAGCCTCCTTTCTGCACTAGCCGTGTCAAGGTCTTACCTTGGTCAGTTCCTCTCCCAGAAATCAGGGAACAGGCTTATTTTCTGGCATGTGTCCGGCATCTGTGAAACTCATGGAGAGTTAAAGGTGCTGTTGTTCCTGCTTATTGCTGACACAGACCTTATCTGACCACCCCAGCTAAGTCTAGCCTATGTATAATCAGGATGGGAAGCTTCCAATGAAATTGTAAACTACTCGCTGCTCTCTACAGCTTCTTGAGGAGGGGAAGTAGAGAGGGAGGTGCTGATCTTTTCTCCCTGATATCCAGTGACAGGATGCATGGGAATGGTTCAAAGCTGCATTAGGGGAGGATCAGACTAGATATTAGGAAACATTTCTTTACTGAGAGGGTGGTCAGACACTGGAAGAGGCTTCCTAGAGAGGTGATCAAAATGGTCAGGCAGTTGGACTAGATGATGGTTGTAGGTCCCTTCCAACTGAACTATTCTTTTTCTTTTTCTTTTCTTTTCTTTTCCTTTTCCTTTTTTTTTTTTTTTTTTTTTTTTTTTTCTTTTCCTTTTCCTTTTCCTTTTCCTTTTCATATTCTACTCTATTCTGTTCTATTCTAAGATACTGTGGGGAACAGTGCTTGGGGCTGATTAAGAGGGATTTTGGTTCTGAGTCACTAGAAACAATGAGACCTGATCAGATCACTTGCCACAGCATCCAAGTGCAAGAAAGCCATGAGCTGTTTCACAGAGGTAATTCGGTTGTAGGCAGGCCACTTACTTACACTGGTGGTGTCACCACTGGCACACTCCTGCTGAGTAGGAAACACAGATCTGGAAGGCCTGCCAAACTGAATTGCTTCTTTACTTCTTCAACTCCGATAATGCAACCAGTGCAAAGGTGTGTCTGAGAGGTCGTGGTGGATGATCACACATAGGAGCCAGTGTTCGCACGGATGCCATGTGGCTGCATCTTGTTTCTGACAAGTGACAGTAGTCAGAACTGTCAGGTCACACAGATTGATAGGTACCAGCTATGTCAATGTAAAAGCAATCTGAATCATGAAGACATCCTTTTTGTAAGGTTCAACATCGTAGCTCCCTCGTTCCTACCCAAACGTTGTTTATGAATACAGCATCCTGCTACTGCACACAGTTATACAGGTGGCACCCTGGAGGTAGCTGCATTCTGTTGGATTTATAAAGTTTGCCTTATATACAAAGGCATCATTCCTGAAATCCATGCCATTATCTCCAGTGCAATAACTACATCGTAGAGATTACATCACTGAATTGATTGAGGGGAGGCTGATTTTCCTAATGAGTATGATTCACTTCCCTCTAGGCTCTTGAAAACAAGTTGCAGTTAGAGTTAAGTGAACAGTTTGTAATGAAAAAATGTATTCAATTTTTTTAATACTCTTTCTTTTTCCACTTATTCAGATGGGTTCTTGGCTTTACTCATTCCTCCATCAATAGATGTGTATTAGACTAATGTTTTGTGCAGACATCCAGCAGCTTCCTGTGGTCTATGGTATGGACCCTTTGAATAGACTGTGGTCTCTTCTGGTAGTATCTGCTGGTTTTTTGGGGAAGTTAGTCAAATACCATGATCATGAGCAAGGATTATAAATACCTGGCAAGATAACCACATATTTGTAAAGTGTCATTCAAGCTCTGTAGGTTCAATACAGTGGCTCTGAAGACCGTTGAAGTCATTGTTTTTCTAAAGACTTCAGTGAACTTTGGATTAGAGCTATAGATTTAAAGATTATTAAGACCAGATGGGACCAATACATCATCTAATCAAACTTCCTGCATAACCAAGGGCAGAGAACTCCCTTCAGTTACTCTTGCTGGAGCCCAGTAAACACTATGTGTCTACACCTTCATTGGATGTTTACTTACAAAGAGCACCAACAGCATGCTTGACATGGCTTGCAGATGTGGGACTGAATCATCCCTAAGCCAAAGAGCTTGGCATGTAAAGCTGAAGAAGACATGGAGAGGAGGGAAAGGTGTTCAGATGTGGATTGGCTATATGTTATTTTTATTCCACAAATAGCGTGTCTTCATGTTGATGCAGGCATTCTACTTAGTACCTTGAATCTGGGTGCACTGATCCCCACCTTTCCTTGCCCCTCACTAAAAGTGCATCACTGAATCAAGTTCCCAGTGCAGGTAGCCACTGAAATGTTGCCTTCTTCAAAAGTCCTCTTCTTCTGTCTTACCAGTCATGATCTGACCACATTTCTGCTGCAGAATTTGTTGTGAAGGTTGTCAGGGGCACGGATTGCTGACACCAATTCATTTGCAGATGCCTTGAATCCTCACAGATTATCTTTGCTCCTGCTTACCTGATTTGAGTCACTGTTACTCGTCTGGTGGGAAGCTGCTATGATCCCCGCTCCCTTCCTCCAGGCTCTCAGCAAAGCATCTTTCCAGACTTGGCTCACAGCAGCAGCAGCAGCCTTGTGCAAAGTTGAGTAGCTGTAAGGATATACTGCAACCTGAATGTCTCCTGAGACATCAGGTGTTGCATCAATTATTCAGACCCTGAATAATTGCTAGATACAAAACTTAACAGGCACTTAAGAGGAAATGGGAGCTTTCAGTGTATATCCAGCTACTTCTTTAGCACTCCCAGGTCACTCTTCTGTTCTCTCCATGGACCATTAACTATTTCACCAGTGCCCTAATTGTACAATTGGAGACTGAAGTTGGTCATTCCAGCTGCACATCTGGAGACCCCCCTGGGTGCTCTGACAGGATAAAGGCTGGGGGGCCAGAGTGCACAACTATCTTGCACTACTTGTGCAACCATCCCAATCTGTTCTTGAACTTCAACAAGACATGACTTTGTAACATGTATTGAAATGCTTCCCAGAAAATGAAAAATGCTCAACAAGTGTCAGTCATGACCATTACTTCCAGGAGTGACTACCTCTCCCAAAGAGAGCTCTGCAGGGATGACAGGCACCCCAGCACTTGAATTGAAGAAGTTTGCAGATCCAGGCTGGGAGTCTCACTGTCTCAGCGAGTCCCCTGGAAGTTTTCTGGTGAAAGTACAGCCGGGCATGAAATGGGAAAGGAGTGTCTTGCTATAATGCATCCTGCCTTAAAGCTGGGAACACAGCCTACTCTAACAGCCTTCCTGCAGCAAACCACTCCCAGGCCTGAAACATTCACCTCTCACCTCTCCTTGGGTCAGGCAGAGGAGGAGGCCAGAGAACAGATTTTGAGTGGTGTCTTCAGTTCAACAGGAAGAATATGTGATCTCAGCTGCTCATTCCTGCTGTCTTGCTGGCTTCAGCATCGCACTAAAACAGCCCATCTGCTCCAAGCCCTGCAGCCGTGCAGCTGCCCTGTGCTTGGCTCCCGGGACTGAGTGACCACAGACTGGGTGATGATGGGGAAATAGGTTGTTAATAGGGACAGAGAAGAGACAGGCAAAGTCTTCCTCAGTGTAAGTACACCTGCTTCTGCAGGGGTTTTGTCAGGAACCCTCCCACACACACCACTTGTATTTCGGGGGCTCTGGGAGGCTCCCTCCTCTCTGGCTGAGGTCTTTGCAAAGCCTGCCCACAGAAGGGAGGCAGGCAGGCTCCCCCCATCTGGCTGTTGTGCTCTTTTAAACCTGGCAGTGTCTATGAAGCAGACTTCTGTTTCAGCTCGTCTGAGAGAGCTGAGCAGAGTGCGTGCTCTCAGTCTGAGCGCTAAGCACATGAATTGCGCAAAGGACCCAGCTGTCTCTGATGGCAAAGATGAAAGGGTCTGTTATCAAAGCTGGGAGAAGAGAGAGCATTTGCCTGGAGGCATCTGGGCATGTCACGAAACAGAGGGTGAACAAGGAGCAAGCAGACCTCACAGCAACTATGGTTCACTCTGCTTCTTGAGTCTGCAAAATTGGTGGGAAAAGTTGCCTACACATGGTCTCCTTCTTGCTGCATTCCTTGTACTCCCATTTTCCCCCAGGCTGGCCTCTCCTCCCTAAGGTAGTACCCAGCACTTCTGGGGACCATCAGGTACAGCAACAGTAAGAGGGAAGGAGCTGCCTGGCTGCCTTCAGACTGCTTGATTCCAGAAAATATCAGAGGGGAAGAAAGATGGGCTGCTGCAGCTCACTCGCGTGAGGCACAGAGCAAGTGTAATGATCCTGTCCATGGGCTGGCCAGAACTGCTGTCTGTGGAGGCTCTTCTAGACAGCTGCTTCACCAGAGTAGGTCGCAAACCCTGCCTTGGACTTGGTCTTTGTAATGCAAAATCATGGTCTGGCATCTACCCTCTGTAGGGCCTTAGGACCATAATGCAGACAGTCCATTCTGGGGTTTGAGATTAATTTAGATGCTCTAATCTACAGTGCTCAACTTCAAGAGAGCGGTGACTGATGCAGGCTGCCAGGTGAGAAGAGAGAGGTTGGTGTGTCTGACAAAGACCAACACTGGCTGTCTTTCTACTCAGGACAAACAGGAGTCTGACCTCACCAAATCACCCTCTGGGCCTCCTTCAGAGCCCTGTCTGGACATACCAAGCCCCTGTGCAGGTGGTTTTGCTGGCAGCTGAAGCTGGGGCCAGCCCCTCTATCCCATCACATGCCCCATAAAGGCGAATTCGCATGCCTTCTGTCCCCCTGCCCCATGTGCCCACCAGAAATGGTGCAGAAATAGTCCCACAATTGCTCATTAAATTAATGTCGAGATGGTGCCGTGTTTGGGAGGATTAGGGCCACAATAAAGGCAGCAGGGCTGGGCTGTTTTGCTGCCCACAGAAGCTGCCCGCCTTGCACTGGGGGAGTCAGGGCTTTGCAGGTGCATCCCCACCAGCATGCCCCATCCTGCTTGCCAGGAGCTGCACAGAGAAATGAAGGCAGCGGCGTCCATTTCAGTGCTGAGCACCCGGGGCTCCCTCTGCCCTGCCTGGGGCTGAGTCAGAGGCAGGGCTGGGCTCGTACACAGCTGTGGCCCTGACAAGTGACCAGCTCTGAACTTACCCCTGAATCACCCTTTCCCCTTGCTCTGCTGAAATCATGTTTCCTTCTGCTACTACAGCCAGCTTTCCCTGACCAGACACTTTGTGCCTTTAGTACATCTTCCCTCCCAACAGAATTTCACTGATGAGGGTTTTTTTTTCTGTTAAACAAACAAAAACAACGATTTGATCCGACTGTCTAGTTTATCTATTCAAGCTCAGCCAGGAATGCAACACTGCTGTCTGGGAAGGGTCTGTTTCTGCCTGCTCTGCATTTAGGTAGATCGTATTGTTGCAGGCTTGCTTGGAGAGCTCCCAAAAAGCAAGGACGAACTCCCTGGCTACATAAGTAGAAGCAGTGGCTATGGGAAGGTCATAACACCTTTCTTAGGGCTGGATGGGTAGAAGAGGAGCTGCACAACTGCATTTAGGCCAGGATATATCTCATCCTGCTCTGTGACTTCAGGCAGGCTACATCCTCTGTGTGTTTTTGTACAGAGGATCCTTGCTAGGAGCAAAAGGGCAAGCCCTAGATAAGGGGTGGTACAGATTGTTCTCAATCTCTAGAGCTGGAGTTCTGCTCAAAACGTTCAGGAGAACTTCTTTCCACAGCTACATCCTCTCCTTCTTAGATGGGGAGGTCTCTAAGGGTGCACATCCTTAGCCTTTACAAGGATCTCTGGATAAAAACAAGCTGTTGAGGCAGGTCTGGAGTATAAAACAACAGGAGACATTTCCAACAAATATATGTTTTTTCTTGTAATGCAAGTTCCTCTCTTTTGGGGCTGGTGGTATTTCTTGAAGAGTGAGAAATCCCATGAGAAAGAATCTCTGTGTAGAGAGGTGTATGGACAGACAGATGTAAAATATCACACATACTGGTTATGGAGGGAGTCACGCAAGGAGCTGGAGCATTATCATGAATTATCATGGCACAGAGAACACAGAGCAAATGGGAGCTTCTCTGCATCCAGACAGTGCCTTCCGACAGCGTACTGTGTATACCAGCATGGAGGGGGCCATAGCAAGGCAGGATGAACCCCAGGAGGGATCTCCATCTCATGATGGAGCATCACCATGCAGGAACGGGGCTTGGCAGCACATTTGGGGCTGCTAGGGGGCAAAGACACCAGCAAGGCAGCTCAAGCACCATCCTGCTCAGTAAGCAAGCAGGGACACACACACTAAGGTCCTTCCCATCATTGACCCTGCGATTACTGGGTGCTTCCCAGTCCGGTTGATGTGGGTCAGTGACCGCCTTTGTGGGAAAGCATTTGTGTCCCCTGAGCTGGGGCTGGGAAGAGCAAGCTCTGGAGAGGCTGTCTGGTCCCCGCGGGCTGAGTGCACGCTCTCCCCGCCGGGCTTGGCAAGGGAGGGGGATGTGTGCTGGAGCGCAGGTGTTTGGAGACTCGTTCAGCTCATGATGCCGTTTGTTTTCCGCTTTTCTGGGCTGTAAACAAGCATGCGTCCAGCTGAGAGGGCAGTAGGCACCATCCTGCCTGCCTGCCTCCCTCTGCCTACAGAGGGCAGGAGGTCTCCAGGAGGTGTGGGGAAACTGAGGACCTGGTCACTATTGGGCTGAGTGTCTGGACTGAAGGCAAACAGGACCATGGCTCAGCAGGTGATAGGCAGAGGGAACCTGCTCCTAGCCTGATCCCGTGGTCAGATCTGCTGTGAATTGCCATGATGACTCCTGCGCTGGCCGTGGGCAGGCGCCATGCGGCACAGCAGTGCGGTGAGCTGGCACATGGGAGCAGAGCTGCTGCCCGCAGCGGCATTCAGGGGCTGTGAAAACACAGCTGGGCTTGGGGCTGAAAGTCAGACACCCCATCTGTCCTGTAGGCAAGGACGTAGTCTGTCCACATTGTGCCCTGCAAAATGTTTAAGTATGGGAAAGGGCTGTGATTAAGCAAGATGGTATAATGAATCGGACGTGAAGTTGGCGAAAAGCCTGAGGACTCCCAATTCTTGTCTTTTAAATGCCAGACTCTGTACCCTCCCTCTACTCTGTTCTGGCTGCATATTGGATGGGCCTTTGTTCTTCTGAGATAGCATAAATCTAACGTTATGGAGCGTGGAGATTTTTTTCTCCCTTTTTTGAATTCCTTAAACCACATCCTGTTGTCCACGCATAGAAAGCCTGTTACTGGTCACAAACAACCTCTGAGGGAATTTTCCATTAAAAGGCGTGGCAGGATTTTGTTCCATACACATAGCAGCAAAGATGGAAGTCTTGTATCATTCATCTTTCTATGCCAACACTTTCTCTAATTAGACTGTGGATCAAATGAGCAAAGGAGCTCAAGCATAGCTCCATTGCAAGTCTGCTCCTACCATATCACCATCTGCTCTCTATGTACACAAACAGGTGGGGATATGCTGGAGAGAAGGAGCTGTAACTGTAGTTTGCCTGCCTTCCTCTGTTAGCACTCACATTCCTCATCACAAGGCAGACATGACCATACCGTTGCATTTACCCCACAGCCTGCATCTCCCAGGTCCCCCTGCGCAGCATGTCCCCGCCATGGGTCCAGCCACGTGTCCACTTTGCCTCTTTACAGTGCAGTGTTGTTGCTTCTCTGCTGGTTCAATTCCCTCCATCCCAAAATTCATATGCATGCCAGACAGGTCAGATAGTGATGGATCATAAATCAATCTGTGCAATTGGTTTTGCCATGTCAGGGGATATTGCTTCAAGCCCATCCTCATTGATGGTGGTTTAGGAGGTCAGGGGTGGAAATGTGTTTGTTTCTTTGATTTTTTAAATCCACAGTAAAATCCAAAGAAAATTCCCTGTAGCCAGATATAAGTAATTTTCACAGGTTTGCTGTAGGGGAAACATTGCCAATCAAAACTTACCATATTGCTGTTTATATCCCCAGAAAGTCCCAGCCACAGCAGGGAACTGGAGGCTTTGATTCCCCTGATCCCTTTCACAATAGCCTCCCCACCGTAATGAAGCAGAGAGTGTCCCATAGCAATTAGCCGACCTGCGGCACAGCACTGAACATGCTCAGTGCCTCTCTAAAGCCAATGGGGATGCCTTGTGAGTAGAGGTGGGATAGTGGTGCTTTCCAAACTGTGACCAAGACTCCATTTGCTCGCTATTGATGAGCTCTCTGAACCCTCCCGCTTTGAAGTTACTGAAGCGGTGGCTGCAGGAAGGGGTTTGTGTAGTGACCCTGTGACTGGAAACAGGGGACCCTGCACACCAAGCTGAGATCAGTTAAAGACATGTAGAGGTAAAGTTATCTGTAATCAGGAGTGGAAAGCAGGCAAGAGGCTTTAGTTGTCTTACTCCGCATATGTTAATGTATGAGGCATCATTAGAGACTGTGAAAGAGTAAATACATCCTATCATGGCACGAAGACAACTTACATGCCTAGAAATGATGACTCAGTACAAGCTGATATTATTTCTCCATCTCTATCTGTGCTATGATTATTTTTCCACCCTCTGCTTTGTAGCTCTCAGAGCAGTGACTTTCCCCCACAGCACTGTAACTGAGAACACCAGCCTGACACTGGCTGCTATTCATTAACATCCATTTAAATAAGAGAGGGAGAGACCTGTGGTTGTTGCAGGGATTATGAACAGTAATAGATTCTTTCTGGGGACCGTCATTTGCTCCTGGGATTTGCCTGCACTAAGCTTTGGGCTTTTAGTTTGTGATCAGTGGTGCTAACACTAAACCACACTTAAGGAAGTGCTCAGAGCCCCTGTTAGAAAGGTAAGAGCTCTTTTCTCCCTGGCCTGGTTTTAGCCCTCATATTGGGTCTGCAAGTGACTCTGCCAGGCTATACAAGGTCTGAGTCCTTTCCACACCATGTATCTGTTTCCATCCACTGGACATCTCTTGCCATGAATCAGTTTCTTCTTGTCTTAATCTGTCTTGCCTGCAGTTGAAATGTTGTGTGAATTTCCACGAGGGCTTTCAGCCCTGGATTCCCAGTTGGGTGCCAAACTTAAACTGGGGCTGCAGCCAGGATTTCTCATGGATGGCTGATCTCCTGAGATCGCCCCGTGCTGGAGCAAGGATCGTGCAGGAGCGCAGCAGGGAGTCGTAGTGAGACCAGGCTGCGCGTGAGCCTGCAGCCAGCCCAGCTCCTGGCTGTGGATCCCGACAGCCTTCCCTACCCATCCCATGGAGCTCTGCTGCACTTGGCCCAGCACCCTGTTTCTCAGTGTGCAGTGTCGTCCTCCCTTTGCTTCCTAGCTGCTCCGGCTGCCTGCCTTCCATCCGAGCCACGTAAACTGAGCTGTGCCTCAGCCTTTCCCCACCCCGTCACCCCACATTAACCCCCCCCAGCTGCCCCGTGGAGAGCTCTTGAGGAAACCTCTACCTTCCCTGCCATCCCGCACGGACTGTGCCCATGGCCCTGCCCTTACAGACCCTGCCTCCCTCCCAGTGCTGCCTGTGCTGGCTCTTCTGGATCTGCACTGCTATTCAATGCGACAGCGAAGTCCCCATCCCGTGGAAACTGAGAGAAGACCTTTTCTTGTCGTGAGAAGGTAACATTTAAAGGCATCCCTTGGGCTACTCTATCTGGCAGCCCAGCTGGTGCTCTTTTGTGTGAGTGCCACTCTTTTGAAATGCCAGCTCTGGTCTTAAAGGCAGCCAACAGAAGGTATGGCTCACTCTCCCTGTAATTGATTCCTCATCGCTCGTCACTGGCCTTTATTCTCCCTTTTGATTGGGAAGAAGGAATAATACAGATTACAAGACAAATGCAAAGATTGCCTTTTATGGGGAGAGGTAACAACAGGATTGCTGGTGTCCTGGGATTTCCCTTGTGTTTGTCTGTCTCTGGTCAGCTGGAGAGATTTAGCAGCAGATAGATGGCCTCTCTGTGTGTGTGTCTCACCAGCAGGTGCCCTTAGGAAATGCCAGACACATCTGATGGGGGAGATGGGGAAGGGGCAACAATGATGGAAATAGGTAACAAAACTGGCCAGCTGGATTTGGACTCTGATACAGGAAACTAGGCATGACTGTAGTATAAAACCAGGCAAAAGGGGTGGCTGCAACAGCTGGCGCTGGAGAAAGTCCCAGATGGGCCTTTCACATCTCCACTGATGGAGGCATGGGGGTTGGAGAGCAGGTTCCACTTTGGTTCTTTTTCAGTTTGTGACCACTGGAAAGGCAGAAGAGCTCAAGCACTTCTGTTCCCTAGTGTCTTCTTGCTCAGGTCTTGTAAAATGTTTGCTATGTTTCTGAGTTCCCCTCTGAGTGAGTGTTATCCTTCTTGATTATCATCATTGTATCATGTCAGCAGATAAAAGCAGGTAAAAGCAGTTTGCTAAGGATCACGTGGCAAGTCAGTTCACAGCTGTGAATGGGCTCCTCACACCCCACGCATGTGTGGACTGTGCATTGGCCACCTCCTGCAAAGTGGGATTTGGATGTATAGTCTGTGCTCTAGGAGGGGCACCTTACAACCATCAGGTGGCTGGTTTGGTCTGAACTTGTGTGACATGCTGAAAGCTACGCAGGGAGTGAAGATAGTTAATAAGGCATGAGATGGGTATTGCTAGATTGCATGGAGGTGGGTGTGGGCAGCTGTGAATTCACCAGAGGTCAGGAGCTACGGATGTCAGTATCTACATAGGCTTCACCTCCCTTTTTATCCTGAGACTTAATCTATGGATTTTCATGACTGTAAGTAGCGTCCTGGAACAATATTTGATTTTAGGGCAGTGGGCTGAACCCAAAGCTTTCCCTTGGAAAACACAAAGCCCTGCAGCACTTGTTCCATCACACAGTTGGCTTTTGGGGCTAGACTGAAAAATGGAGATAAAGAAGCTCTGAGGAATTGGAAAGATGACTTGGAGCTTTCTGTAGTCCAGGACTGCAATGTTTTATGGCTCTGCCTGGAGCTCAGATCTGAAGGTTCATTTCCAAGCACCTCCATCACAGGCTACATGCCCTTAAACTTGACTGGCAGCCTGTGGCAGACTGACACATGGTAGAAGGGAATAAAGTAGAAGACCTGCACAATCTTTAACATCTACAACACTCTGGACCGAGTTCATGTGAGGTAGAGGCTTCATCCCTGTTTGGTTTGAAGTCCTGGAGTTTCTGCCATGCCTCCCAGAAGCACATTCCCAGTGAGAGCATTACTGGGAAAGAGAGGTGTTGTGGTTCTTTCCCAGCCTCAGGGAGGCTCTGTAACTCAGCAGGGATTGCAGGTAGGGCTATGAGATCTGACTCCCCTTCACAATTCTAACTGATTTGTAAGACAGTCATAGACATGCTGTTCGTCTGTTTTGACCTTCAGTTTTCCATGTGTAGACAGGAGTGGTGAAACACTGCATGTTGTGGCAGATAAGGGAGCTTCCTTTCCGATTGCAAACCATTTGAAGAATGCCTGCTCATATTCAGTATTGTTCTATTAGGGAATTCACAGGCCAAAAGGTTGAAACTTTTTTCCTGATGCTGCAAGGACGTGGAGCTGTCAGCCAGGATATGTTCAGGCTTGGTTTGGGCTCAGGCCAGGCATTCACAGCCTGCTTTGGGGGCACTAATTTGCATTACAGATGCTTCTCTGGGTCTTTTTCTATCTCACCTTTGCTTTTTTCCCTAGGGCATCAAAGTTCATTTGCTGCCTGATTTGTCCCAGTGCTGGCTACTCAGCCAGGCTCTTGTGCAGCAGATCCTAGCTGCAAGTCCCCAAATGAGGGTAGAATAGACAACGGTTGTTTTTAATCCTTGCTTGCTAGCAGCTTCATATTAATTCTTCAGTCACTCTCAATCCCTCACCTCACTGGCTCTGGCATCTGTAATTAGCTGCTCTGAACATACTCCTGTTGACATTGATCTATGCGGTTATGTAGTTCCTGCGTGGAACTGCGTGGGCCATCAGTTTGGCCAAGGGCCAAGGGCCTCCGTGAGGACTAGGTATCATTCTTAAAGAGACTTTGCCTCGTAGGAAGCTCCTGAGGGCAGGGAGGACACCAAGAAACCAGCAGCTCAAAGCTGGTTTTGCCAGAGGCTCCCGTAGTGACTTCTCTCGTCCTTGGCACCGTGTTTCCAGGAGGGAGATCCCACTCACTTACCTCTGTCTCCCCAAGGTTTTACAGTGGCAGCTGGTCTCAAGAGAGAGAGAAACAAGTTATTTCACTCCTTATCTTGGGTTATGGTGTGCATCCCAAACTGGGTAATTGGATATGCTCTCCCTGTCCCATCAGGCCTTCATCTAGTTTTCTCAGCTAGCATTAGTGGTAACGCTTCTGAATATTTCCAGGCAATAACATGCCCCTCTTTCCTCAGTTCACTAAATTATACACATATTTCATTCTTTTAACCTTTTCTTGTAAGTCAGCCACTCAGAATCTAAACATTTCATCATCTTTATTATGCATCTCTGAACTCCCTGTTATGTATCTCTCGCTTTCTGACAGCCAGGCACTTGACAGGGGTACTTCCAGGTCCCTGTCCTTCACACAGTGCCCCCAAGGCTGATGTGCCAAGAATGAAGAATTTCAGGGGATCGTGTAGGAGGGAGGTTATATAGGAAAGTCTCTTTCCCTGTCTCCTTCCCTGACCTCTCGCTGCTGCCTCTCAGAAGGGCCTACCCAGGTGGGGATGCAGCATCCCAAGCACAGACAGACTATGGACATATAAGTAAGGGTTATTATTGCCTCTCTGCTCTCAGGTGTAATATGTCTGTGTATGGAGACCAGAAACACCGATGAGCAACAGTGTGACTAGAGTTGTGATTGATTTTTTGGTTCACCAGCTGAATTGGAAAAAAAAAAAGAGAGAAAGTGTTTCAGGTCAACCCTGAGTGAATGTTTAAAAATGTTTTTTCACTGAAACAAAAAAGGAAAAAAAGTCAGCTGAGAGGATTATTAAACAGATGCTGCAGGAAGACAAACTGAGATGGTTTCGTTCGTGGGTGGAGGGTAGGGGGATGTGACACTGTTTTCAAAGTAAGAACTGGAAATGCTTTGAGATTTGTTGGCTTTGGTTTTGTTTTAATGGCAGACAAAACCTTTTGGGAATTGCTTTGTTTGAAAGAACTTGAAGTCAGTGGTGATCCACAGGGTATTCATGTCCATCTGAAAACGTGGGGCTGGGATGGTACAGGCAGTGTGGTACAGGCAGTGCCACCCAGCACTAGCAAAGAACGGCTGCTCGCTCCAAGGCTGCTTCCAGGGCAAGTGGCGACTGAGGACACAGGTCATTTTTCTGCAGCTGATGGCCAGGGCCAGGGCAGGGAGAGGGCTATAAGCTGCGTAGGATACATCAGGTGTTAGTGGTGAATGGGGAGAGGCAAACATGTGTTCTGGGCTCCTCAGTTCAAGTGGGATGTAGAGAAACTGGTGTGGGCCCAACGGAGGGGCATCAGGATGGTCAAGGGCCAGGAGCAGAAGTCCTGGGGAAGAGAGGTTGAGGGAGCTGGACTTGCTTGGTCTGGCAAAGAGGAGGCTGCTATCAGCCCTTGGCCCCCGACTGTTTGAAGGGCAGTTTCAAAGATAATGAAGCCAAAATCTTATCAGTAGTATTAGACAGTATAATAGGGAACAGCGGCCACAACTGGTAGTGCTGGAGGTCCATATTGGACATTAGGAAAAGTTGATTTCCTCAGGGGATTTCAAGACTTGGCCAGGCAAAGCCATGCTGCCCTCATGTAGAGCTGGAGACAGCTTCAAGCAGGAGGCTGGATGAGATGCTTCTAGAGGTCCCTTGCAGCTAGCATTTCTGCCACCCCCTTCTTGTGCCACCCCAGCCATGCTACAGACTGCTGCTTCCTCATCCTGTCCTCTCTGTCCTCATCTGGGTCTGTGTCCTCCCTTGGGCAGACCAGATGGATGAAACATTGCCAGCGGCACTTGCTTATCAACCCAGGAGAAAGCTGGCTCCCTCCAGAGGTTACCACTGGGGCTCTGCAGGCTGTCCTTGGGCCAGCTGGGGCATACAGCTGTGGCTCAAGACTGAGCCCCAGAGCTATGCCAGGGGCCAGCCCAGCAGGCAGGGTTGCCTGCCTGCTCCGGCACGCCAGCGCCCAGTTTCTCTCTTACAGGCTCCTTGAACCTGCTAGTTCGCGTGCGGAACAAGCGAGCCATCGACACCCAGGTCTGGTCACTCAGTGGGAACCGGGGGAACATGTGGCAGCAAGCACACGTGCCCATCAACCCGCCCGGGCCCTTCCAGGTAAGTCAGGTCCACAGCCAAGGAGCCATCTGCCACCTGTCCTGTCCATGTGCCATGGGCTGTAGGAGACTTCCCAGCAGACATCTGCCTCCATGGCACAGGGGCTGGTCGGGCACAGGGAGGGCACTGGGAGCTTTCCACCCCCAGGGTCACTGGGGCAAGGCAAGAGCTTGGTGGATGCACAGAAATCAAATCCACTTCTCTCTGAAGCCATCCAACATTGTTATGTGCAAGCATCAGTTTGGCACTATAAATTTTCTGATTATTGCTGGTCTGGAAACTGCTTGTCAAAGAGCTCCTTCTGGTACCAGGTCTGTGTGACAGGTCTCTTGGTGTTGAGCAGCTGGGGGATGCTGGCCTGTTGGTGTAAAGTGACTCTGAGTGCTAGAGGCTCCTTCTGGCACGTGCTGCAAGAGCCCACCCCCACTGTCCCCTGGTTTAGGACTGTAGGACAGCTTGTGAATATGAACTAGGCACTCTATCTGCTCATCGAGTCGTTTATCCGTACCCAGGAACTGGGCTGCTTTGTTACTGGATGTTTTATTGCTGATGTTTTTGCCCAACATGCTACTTTGCTGTTGTAGGGTTGTTTGTGAGAGCTGGGTCTGTGCAGGGTGGTAAGTTGTGGCACTATGGCAAAATGCCCAGAGTACTTTTGGGTACTTTAAAATAATAAATAAGAATTTAGTTACTCTTCTGAGCGCTGTTCAGTATTGGTTGGTTTGTTAGTGCAGCACACTTAATAAAGCAGAGCTCTACATGCTCATTTATTACTCTACAGACGCTCAGCACACAAAGGTTGGTCCTGTAAGCAGTGGGGTCTGGCTCTCCAGGTCCTATGAGTACTGGAGAAACAGGAAGGAATCATTCACTTGGGGACCTGATAAGATCTGGTCTGTGCCCTGCTCACCTCTGCAGAGCCCCGCAGCGCGGGAAGGGTCCTCCACAATTGCAGCCTCACGCTGGGCTCTGTCCCATGCTCTGCTTGCAGATCATCTTCGAAGGTGTCCGGGGCACGAGCTACGAGGGGGACATTGCCATCGATGACGTCACTCTGAAAAAGGGGGACTGTCCAAGGAAGCCAATTGGACCGAATAAGGGTGAGAGTGTGTGTGCCTCAGAGGAAAACGAGTCAGTGGGAGTGCATGAATGAATGCATGTGCTAGGGATGTGCAGCTAATTTCAGAGCACATTGACGTGTTGGTGGGACTCAACAAGATGATTGACGCCATCAGCAGAAGTCAGCAGAGGTGCTGTCAGACTCTTGAACTTGTTCTTGTTGTGAGTTAGCAAGAGCTCAGAGGAATGACTAGATCCTGTAGGGACTGTGCTGCCGGACACCAGCATGCTGAAGTCTGCACCAGTATGTTGGGTTGGGGGTATCATCCCCAAGCCACTAAAGGTTTCTGCAATATCTGATTTCCTGGAAACCTTAGGTATGGGAACTTTGGAAAGGGAAAGACCTTCTGCAGGCTCTAATGGCCTCTGCAGTGTTAAGTCAGTCCTTCTCCAGGAAAAAAAATCTGCCTTTTGGGGCCTGGAGCCAGGGAGGGCTGGGCTTCTTCCCACTGCCCTCTCAGCAGAGAGGCACAGCCAGGCAGGGTATTGCACATGCAGGATGGGAGCAAGCTACCTGAGCTGTATATCACCTCCCTCCCGATCCTGACAGTGAGTGCTTGAGCTAAATCCCACCAGCCCCTTTCCAGTCCATCCACATCATCCTGGTGCCAGCATTGCAGAAATGGAGACAATCCCGCTCTCACTGAGGTGCACTGTAGGTTGAAGCCATAGCAAGGTGCATAAGCAGTACGTAGGCATTAGTCCTTGGGTGGGAATCCCTGGTGTGCCTCGTGGCTTAGTCCTGCCTGTGCCCTCGATAACATGCCTCAGGTGGGCAGGAGAGCAGATGTTCGGAGTATGCAAACCAGAGCCAGACAGGCACTTGTGAGCAAGGTTCAATGTGTCTTACTTATTTTTGAAGGAAAAAACCCTTGTTGAGGAAGAGTCACTTTCAGCAATTTTCTTAACTCCAAAGGTGAAGGGGGAAACAAAATATCAAAAAAGTCAGAACACCATAAAAATTTCAAAGTTTCAGGTGCAGTTAAAGGTCTGTTTCAGCCTAGGATGGCCAAGCTGTAACCAAAACACAAGCAGAACCTTTTGTTTGACTCAAGTTGAATCTTCTGGGGAAGAAAAGAGGGTTGGATTGCAAAAGTAACTAAGATTCAACCTTTTCTCCCGAGTTGGAAAAGAAATAATTTTGGGAAGCCTTGAGAATGTCCAGGGAAGGCTAGAAAGATCTTCCAATAGATCTGGGAGGTGCTTCGTGGTTCGGGGTGGGAGGAGAGGCTAAGACATTTGTGTGCACTGACTTGTTTGATGAGGTCTGGATCTGTCCCATCACTAATTCTTTTCCTCTCTTCTCGGCTGGCAGCGGTTGCTCTTCCAGGAAGCAGTGTCCCGGCCCTGCACAGCCCTTGTCTTTGTGGCCCATTGACTTTCTTCCTTTACGTGCTGCTCAGATGATGGCAAGCGAGCGCTCCTGTCTTCGGACCGAGACATTCCTGCTCCTTTCCTACTCAGCCACCTCTGCTCCTCTTCCTCCCCTCCTCACTGGCACACCAAAGTGTCCATATGTTACCAAAGACTGACAGGCATGACCACACAAAGGGATCTGGTTCAGAACTGGAGCACTCCTTGAGAAAGTCATAATGTCTAGAACAAAATTTAAAAATAAAGACAAAAGTTTTTTAAAAGCACGTGCACGAGAGAGAGAGAGAGAAAGAGAGGAAGGAAGGAAAGACACAAACACACAGAAAAGAAGGAACGAAAGACAAAAAATAGGAATGAAGAAATGTGAAGAGCAACTGAAGGAGGAAAAAAACACCCCCATGTTTCCTTGGGAATGTCGGACAGGGCTTCCTCAGGGAAGTGGGAACTTGTTTTAAACAAACAAACAAAAATATATTAAAGCACAAATTTCTACCAGAACAGTTACCTTCTTTACTGCAGAGCCCACAGCTTAGTGGATGATATACCGCAGTACTCCCCTTGTCTCCCCATGCTTTCCCGCTGGCTGGGGCTGCCCCGCTCCAGCTGCAGCTCCCTGCAGTAACACCAGCCTCGACCGTGGGGCAGCAGCCGCCCCACGTGCCGGTGGCTGGAGCATCTTGCCTCGCACCGCATGTGCTTCAGTGTCTCCACCCATCCGCATCTTCCAGGCTCTCATGTATTTAATTGCCCCCTGTGTGGTTTGCTTTGGCCTTTCCCCACCGCTCTGTGCTTCTCACCCGCCAGCCTGAAGAAGATGGAGCAGGAATGGACCCATCACATGGACCACGCTGAGTGGTGGAGAAGTCCCGGCTGGATCCGGCTGCAGTGTTGGCCTCTGAGCACCTCTTTCTCTCTCTCAGCACTCTTGCTGGGTGGAGAAACTATGAGAGCAGGTCTGAGCTGCAGACAGAAGGGTGTCTCTGTGGGGCTGAGGGATGGGGCGGGGTGGGATGGGAAGTGGGGGCAGCTGCACATTGGCTTCCCCCTGTGACTGCTGGGATGACAGTCGCCTCAGCCCTAAGCCCAGGATTGCTTCTCTGCCTCTCTTCCGTTGTTACCTATTTATTTTGGTATTGTATTCCATTGCTTAACTTCCCCCACCTCAAGCTTTTTGGATTATGGGAAGAGTCAGGCATTTAAACCTTCTTCAGCCAGACAGTGGGTCCCATGCCCATGACCCAGGCCCTGGGCCAGCAGTTCGGGCAGCTCCGATACTGCCCCCTCGCCTTCTGAGGCCTTTTAGCAGGCACAGTGCGTTAGCTGCAGAGTGGGCGAAGCGTGGCAACAGCATCACTGCTCAGGGGAGAGGTGGCTGAATTTTGTCAGCACGTGCAGTCTCGCAGGCACTCGGCTTCCACTGCCAAGGTAGTGGGCAGAGGAGCTGAAAGGTGGAACAGGCAGGGAAGTGCCCCGAGAAGGATGGAGGCAGGAAGCTTGACCCAAAAGAGGGGCTTGTGCTGAACTGTGGCCCCATTTGCCACTGAGGAACAGGGGAACAGGGAGGGGGAAATTCACCTTTTTCCTGCCGGCGTCATGAACGGGTAAAGCTGGTGTCTCGCTCTGCTGCAGACCTGCAGCAGGTCTGGCCTGACCTCCTCAGGGTGGAGGCACGTGCAGCTCCAGATGAACCCCCAGGAGAAGGTTCTGCCCTGCACCGGCCAAGTGGGAGTTGTGATAGCCTTGTTGCAACTGGAAGCAGCTCTGGGCATGACTTATCTCCCAGCACAGGGCAGAGTTAGCCCCACAGGACTGTGGACTGGGGTTTACTAGCCCACACTCTGGCAGTTCAGTTAAGTGGGACTCTTCCCCCTAAGGGACACCCCATCCAAACTCTGTATCTGAAGCACCACAGATGTATGATGAGCTAGCTCTCTCACTGGAGCCCCCAGTACCCATGGCTCCTTACCCATTTCTGATGAATGTATCAGCTTCTCTGAGACAACTGTGTTTGTCTAAAATAATCTGAATGTATTAGCTGCCTCCTGCATTGCTCAGCTTCCAGCAACAGCTGGTGCCTCATTTCTTCCACTGATGGAGAGAGAAAGCTCTTAATTTAACTCCTAAGAGATCCAGTTTGAAGTCTTGAAACGCATCACTCTCTAGGTCCTGGAAGGGCATTCATCTGTACTAATGCTCCCCGGCCACCATTGGAGAGAGAAAGGATGTCAGCTCTGAGGGACAAGGGGACCTCCTTCACAGGAGGCCTCACAAGACAGTGAGAGGGGATGATACAGGTCTTCCTTGCTCCTGTTGCTTTCCTCCATTTCCAAGAATGAGGACTGTGTCTTTTCTGTCTCCACTCCTCCCTCCAGAGCCCAGACCTCAATCACACTGCATATTTGACCGGGAGAGCTGTGGCTGTTTCCCAGGGCCAGGCAGTGTTGTGGGATGCTGTGAGTACTGACAGCAATTCTGCTTCTTGCTGTGTGTTGCCATTTTCATGGGCAGCCAGTGCCACCATCATCTTTTAGCTGAGTTCTTTCAGTCCTGTGCTCTTCGTTTCCTCCATGCTTGTTGGAGGCCAGAAGACATCACCTCACTCCTGGTAAGAGTCCACTTTCACTCCTAGGAGAGAGACGGTGCTTTCCAGGGGCCCTTGGGTGCTTCATGATAGCTCCTGATCTGTCAGCGGCAAAACACTTGTGTTATGTTGCTGGTTCCAGCGGCCTTCTGCTGGGCAGAAGGTGGAGACGGGAGCGTTTCCCACTGGTAAGAGATAGCCCAGGGCAACCATCTCACCTTCTAGGCTCTGAGACAGAAACCCTTGTGGTTTTGCTTCTTCTGGCTGCTTAGCCAGGGTTGCACAAGCATGTTTTGCTCATGTTTAGTGGGCAGCAGACGTGCTGTGGGGCAGGGGAGGTGCAGCCTGAAGATTCAGGATCACAGATGAAGCATTATCTGTGAGGCAAGTGTCAGCAAAGGGGCACCACATTTTTAGAAAGGGACACCTGCAGGGAGGGTGTCCGTGCCCTGCTGCCAGCTCCTGCGAGGAAGGATGTAAGTGCCTCACCAAGCTGACCCACAGCACACAGGGCAAGAAGCCTGTTGGTGGCAGTGGGTCCAGGGCAGAGCAAGCAGATCACCCCAGCCAGAGATGAAGCCTTCTCCTGCTGTCAGATGTGGGCCCGTCAGCTTCAGTAAAAGTCTCAGGGAGCCCCTTCCCACTCAGACCTCTGCTCCTTTATCTCTGGCTAGAAAGCAGCTGGTGGTGAGTTTGGGGGAAAGTCATTAACCCAAGTGCCTCAGCTTGTCAGAAGTACCGAGGATGAGAGGAAGGTCCTCGTTTCCCTGGCAGATGTGCTGAGTGTAGCAGAGAAAAGAAGCACTTCAGCAGCAAGTATGAGAAGCTGTGCAGTGATGAGGTGGGGGGAGAGGCAGTGTCCCTGGTATTTGTGGTTTACTACCCCATGCTTGAGGGGGCAATTCTCCTTGCAGTGGTAATGCATCCTGGGTGAGATATAAAGCCATGCTCCTTACCCCTTGCAATTAAAGATCCCCTCACACTTTTCACAGTGTTCTGGCTAAATTACAGTCCTTAAACTTAATTACAGACTGTCTTCTTAAATATCTGTTGCAGTCCCAACATTATGTTTCTCTTCCTGATGTTTTATGTTGCTCTGTGCCTATCGAGTAGCTGCTTTATTCCACTCCAGAAGTGGCTGCATTTCAGTGATGGTGGAGATTATTCCTGTACATAGTATGAAAGTCCCTGCAGAAGAAAAGTGCAATATAAATTTAAGAGATTGCTTTTATTTACAAGGAGACCTCTGCTTGGTAGTTGTAGAAATACATTAGGAAGAATGCTATGTGGGTGTTAGCCGATATATGCTCAATTTCTTTTTTTTTTTCAGGGTATAAAACAGAAAATATGTGAGTGTGCAGGCTCCTGGGTATAAGTTGTAGATATTAGAAGTAGTGAATGCTACTGTGTAGTTACAAGTGGGGCTTACAAAGAAACTTTCACTTGAAACCTCTTTTTGTAGTTGTTCATTGTATTCTGAAAAATATACTTTTTTTATTATAATTTTCCACAGTTCAGTGCAAGTCCCAATAACAGGTCATCAACAGGACTTTAATCCATGGCTTTTAACAACATGAACATCAGTTCCTATCGCTTGCTCTGAAAAGCAACTCCTGGCTGGTAATAGTAATAGACTATTTTTCTTCCACATAGATTAGCCACTAGAAAGCGATGGAGCTAATACGTTTCATTTGATGTGGAGTTAAGTAATTTGGAACGCCTGAGTGCAACTCTTCCCAGCCGTATGGGAGTGAAAAAATGTTTCATCTATATGAAAAACTTTGCATAGTGCACAAATGGTTCGGAAACTCCTAAAGTGAAGTGTTGTGATTGGCACGCATGCAGAGCTGCCCCAGCAGAGCTGCGCGGCGTGCTGCCTGAAGAGCAGCTGTAGCAGCAGCGGTACGGAGCCGTTCTTCTGGGAAGTAGCTTTCTTCTGGAAGGAAATAGGATGGCAATCAGGGAAAAAGTAGGGGGGCGGTTCAGATGTTTAGGCTGGTAAATTTCTTGCAAAAATAATTTATGAATGTATGAATGAGTGTAGTAAACATGATACAAATTGTATTTTATTCCCTTTTGCTATTCAAACTACGGAAATTTAATTTCTTTCTATACGAAATCCTGTGGGTGCACTACTCCAGAATGACACAAAACCGCTTTAGTACCAAAGGGAGAGCAGGGTCTGGATTCCTCCTCCTCAGCCCGTCCCTATCACTCTGTGCCAGGAAGAGCATGCTGCTTTTGTGTTGGTGCCCCGTGCTTCTCAGCCTGGGAGGGACAGTCACTGGGAGCAGCAAGCGGCGCTGGTAGGAGAAGCATGCCTCCATCGCACCATCGCTGCCCTGAGCCTTGTCTCCAGCGTGAAGTGGTCCCTGTGGAAGGCGCTGGCAGGACCAAGCCCTGCTCCCCCTCTAGCTCTCAGCAAGGCTGAGGCAGGGAGTTTTACCTGTGGGAATAGCCAGGGGGTCCTTCACGCTGTCCTGAGGGACCCCACCTGCCTCAGGCAGTGACAGACAAAGGAGCCAGGGCATTTACCCTCCTAGATGGGGTAAATGGTGTCACCTCACCCCACTCAAAGAGACAAACTTTTGCCTTAAAGCAGAGAGCTCAGGGAGTTGCTGCTTCAGGGTGTTGCTGTTTCAGTCCGCTTCGTCCGTCGGAGCCATGCAGATATCCATCTTTCCCTGGAAATGCTGCAGCACCCCTTGGCCTCCTGGGTGCCTTTGGACAGCCCAGCAACAGCACGGAGGGACACATCACCATGAGCTCTGTGCTTTAAGCTGGGTGTGGTGGGACACAGTACACGTGCCCACCACATGGCCAGCTCTTGCAACCAGGGAGCAGGACCCTACTTTTTAGTGAGGACAAGAAGTTGCATTGAGTAGCTCCTGTGCAAAAGAGAGGCTGCCTCACACTCTTGGCTTTGGCAAAGACCAGTTTTGGTCCCTTGCTCCTTCTCCATTAAACTGCCCTGACATCTTGTCTCTTCTGGGATGTCCTCCATGTGGGTGCACCCCTGTTCATAGAGGCAACAAGCGTACAGCAGCAGGACCCTGTGCAGGCTGCAGGAGAAGCCAGGTGTTGCCACCATTTGTATTTTCTTTGGTCCCACTGATAACTGTTCATCCCGCTCAGCCTGGGAAGGCATTTAATGCAGACAAAAGGCATTTGCAGAAAAACAAGTGCTGGAGAGCTCTGGAAATTGCATCTTAACAGGGCCCAATTTACACTCTGTGGTAATAACTGGCAGCTGGTGGTTTCCAGCAGGGAGCTGAATAGCTCTGGTACACTCGGCATCCCAAATGATAGCTGTAGTATATATGTGTTTTTCAGTACTCCCCTGGGGAGTAAGACACATGCCAGTTTGGCTCACCGTCTCCCACCACCGAGCCCACCACAGAGGGATTCTGGGGTCTTCTGATGGCTACTTACAGCCTGGTATGGTCACATCAAACCAGAGGCAGTCACTTGTGCCCTGGAGGCCTTAAACATCCCAAGGAGTACTGGAGGACAGCCCAGGGCCACCTTCACCCAACCTGCCTTTCCAGAGAGGGAGGGGATGCAGTTTGCAGGGAGCTGTAGTCTCCAGAACACCTCTTGCCTGTGGAAGAGCAGTGCCATCCCACTCCATTTTGGCTGAGTGAGGTGTGTGCCTGACATCTAGACCCTGGGTTGGGTATAATGTGCATGCTCAGGTGCTTTGCCATCAAGCATCCTTCCTCAAAAGGAGAGAGAGCTCCAGAGACTGAGAGCAGGTTAGCAGGGCTCACCGTGTCCCTGTGCTGTGTGGCTGCAGGGGATGGGGGGCTCGGTCCCACTGATAACTGCCTCTGGCATCACCTAGATCTGGTCTGGCACCTTCTCCATCTTGCTCCCCCCAGCCCTGGCACAGCCTGAGGGGCTGGTGGGGCTGCCTGGGTGGTGGTGGTGGAGCGGGAAGACAGGAGCACTTCAGGGCATGTGTTGGCTCCATCAGGGACCTAGTGTGGGCCACATCCTGGCTTCGTCAGAGGCAAAAGAGGGCTCACAACAGCCCCATGGGTGGCTGAGAGGATGGAACAGAGCTTTTCGTGTTCTTCTTGAAAAGGAGAGGGGAAAGACGAGCTCCACGCTGCATTGCTCTTTGTTTCACTGGTGAGAGGCAGCGGGCTCTGACCTGCAGCTGCTCAGATGCTAGGTGATGGAGACTAAAGGAAAGCCCTTAGACCAGATTTCCCAGGCGGACCCGTACTAGTAAAATGTGCCAATCCAGCTCCAGATCCTCAGCACATCTGTGCGTGAAGAAGCTGAGCAACCCGCTGTGCCAGCATGGGTGATCCCTTGGGGAAGCTGCAAAGGGAGGTAGCACTTGGGTCCCAGCACATGAGCGCTGCCTTTCCCTCTGCTGCCTTTCATGGTGAGGGTTTTCCAGCACGGGGCAGGGAACAAGAGAAGGGTAGAGATGCCATCTTTGCTGGCAGCTGTTGCAAAGGTAGAGCTGGGTGAATAGAGGTTTTTGTGGAGAGCTGTGAAGGTCTGTGGTAAATCCAGGTTGTGCATGCATGTGGTATGGCCTATAAACCATTTGCTCCTGTGGAAGGAGGCAAAATTTTGTGCTTCCATTAACTATTGTCCTAAAGGGGAATTTGGCTATGAATGCTTGGCTGACAGTGGGATTTTTTACCCCCAGGGTGGCCTAAACTCGGCATAATACAGGGGCAGCTGGACAGCCCTCACATAGTGCCGGTACCCCCAGCAGTGCCGGCACTCAAAGCTCATAGCGCTGGATGTGCTTTATGCTGTAACGGCCAGGTCCTTGCCTGAAGCACTGAGCCAAGTGAAGGGTACCTGGCTGCTCTACCACCCTGCATATGCATATGTCCTGTCTACCAGCCAAGTCTGTAGGAAGATAAAAGACCCGCTGCTGCTGCTAGCCAACGGAGGTCTACTTTGGCTGAGGGAGCTGGGCTCTGGTCCTACCATTTAGGCAGCGAAGTGGCTTTCAGTTGTGTAAAACCCAGCTGTTACAATGGAGAGCTGCTCCTAGATGTTCAAAACTTGCATAACTATAGTATACCTCAGATAATCAGCAAAGTCAGGCCCTGGGTAGGAGCTGGAACATGCCAGATGTCAGCAGTCCTGCTCAGCCACTGTGGGTGAGGAGTGACTCCTTTGCTCTCAGCGTTACAGCTGCTAAGGGCACAGGCTGAGCCCAAACCAGCTAAGAGCAAGTGCAGCCCCACTTCCCTGTCTGTGTTGCAGCCTCTGCGGGCAGGCACCAACTGGTTTTCTTTTGGTGACTGTGACATACAGTGCGGCGTCGAGATGAAGCTGTCTCCAGGTGTTGCTTGCACTGTGTAGGTCCAGCGCTGGTAAGGTGTTTATCTTAGCAGCTTGTCAAGGGATCAGAGCTGAAAACTGAGGTGTGGATGTGTTGCAGCTGCCAGCAATGCAGCAGGGAGGAGACAGGACTTGAAAGCCCCTTTTGGAGGCAGCAGCATCTCCATCCAGTCCCCACCTTTCCCTTCTCCCACTGTCCGCACTCCAACCCTGAGCACCCTCTAAGGTGGGGGCATTTGGTATATCTTGTCTCACCGGGCCTCGTTCTCGAGAACCAGCTATGGGTATCAATAAACAGAGCAACAGCCAGGAGAGGCCGTAGCAGCATGGTCAGCTCAGACAGCACCTAAATTGTGGTGAGAGGAGAAAATCAATTTCATTCTCTCTTTGAAATGCCACAAGCATTAACTGCGGGCAGTATTTAGGTCTTTTGTATAGGCGGCAGCATGCACCGCACAGAAGCTGAGCAGCGAGGGACTTGTGAGCACTGGAGGTTTCCCTGGGAAAATTCAGATGCCGATGGGGGAAGGTATTTACAACTGGGAGCAAAGGAGCTTTCCTGTGCATTTATTTGTTTTTTTCCTGGAGGCCCTGGTATGTAACATCTTGGGACAAGAAGACTCTCTCAGAGTTTGCTGGAGGTGACCTTTTCCTCTCATCAAACCTTGATGTTTGTCCTCTGCTGCCCATCCCCAGCTTCTCAGTGCATTGATGTAACTGGTGGCATCAACGCTGGGTAAAGTGGCTTAGTGTCAGTGCTTTCAAATAGATGAGCTTGGCCTGTTTTTCCAGTTCTTGGGGTCTTCTAGATTTACCATCTCACCCCAGAGGCCTCCACAGCATGCATTCATCTCTCAGGACATTCCCCAAAAGCTGTGGATGCTACAGATATGTGGCTCTTCTTTGTGGTTTTGGTCACAGCCCTTGCCTGACAGCAGGGAGACAATCTCTGCTCTCTAGATGGGATGAAAAATTTGGTGCCAGCATGGTTTTGCTTGGGTCTTTTTTCCCAGCCAGAACCATCCTGCCTGTATTGCAATGCACGTAGTGGAGGAAAGGGGCCGTCACCCAATATACGACTGTCTCATGGGGAAGCAACTGTGGCACCTCCTGCCTTTGGCCAGAAGCGAGTGTCAGACAGTGTTTCCCACACTCTTCCTCACTCCATTCCCCTGCTCCGTACTTATCCTCACCAAGTGTTTCATTTCCAGCCTGGAGAGATCAGCAGCAGACTTCACCCCTGGATCCCATAGAAGGGGGTCACACCAAAATCCCGTCCTCAGCTTGCAAGGGGCAGGGAGAACCAGCTCAGGCCCAACAGTGAGCCACTTCAGTGGGATCCAGTGCCAGTGGGACTATGCCACGCTCATGCTTCCAGGTCGCCGAGGCCAGTAGAAAGTATACTTGGACCTGACAGAAGTGTTTAGAAACACCCCCCCAAAAGGAGCTACACACAGACTCTGTGTATTTGGGGATACTGTGGAGGATGGGGGGTCCTCTGGTGTCTCTTGTTTCTTTTCCCATTGGTATCCTGGATGGGGACCCTGGGACAGAGCCCCATTCTCCACCCACCTCCCTCATCGCCGCCACCACATCTTGTCCCATCCCCGCTCCACATCTCGTAGGGTGCTGTCACTGTCGTCGAGCGGAGCTGGGACCCTTTCACCACCACGATACCAAGCTGTCCACAATGATAAAAGCACAAACACAAAGGGACTGAACTGAACCTTTTAAACAGGGTGAGATGTTTTATAAGCGTTGCCTCATCCATCCCTGCCCCCCAACCCTGACGCACCCGCCGTGTAACCTATAGACTCTCAACGTGGATTGTTTCATTCAAATAAAGCTGCAGTACTCGAGTGGGTGAGCCTGCGTGTCCCTCTGTGCCGGGTTGGGATGATGAGGTGCAGCCTGCAATTTGTGCTCACAGTGGCTGGGGCAGGAGGGAGCTGGTATTGCTGCCTAACACTGAGGTACATGACAGTGTTTGACCCTTGGGTCTTCCCAAACCATCTAGTTAGGTCCCTGGGGAAGGCTTCTCATTTTTTCTCAAACCCCACCACGGTGGCTGGGCATAGGACATTGCACGGGCAGGTTTGGGGCACTTAGTGCTGTGGGACCCTTGTGAAGGGAGCACGGGGTGGGCGGTGCAGAGCCCTCCCCTGATGTGCCCTTACCCAGCACTGCTGCCGCCTTTCCCAAACCTCTCCTTCCCGCCCCACGCCTGCAGCTATTGAGGCTGCTGGCTCCTGCTGCCACTAAGCAAAGCTGGTCCTCTTCTGTCCCTTGCTCTTGGCCTCTCCTGCAAGGAGAGGAGACAGGGCAGCAGCTCCAAAACTAGTCGGTGTGAAACAAGCCGGCAGCCGTGGGATGTCAGTGTGGCACCAGGTCCCCTTGTCCTGGTACTTCCCTCCACCCTGGGGTCTCCAGCATGGGTCCAGCCACTCCATGGGCCCATCAGGGAATGGGCAATGCCAGCCATGGCCCGTGCAATGCCTAAGATGTTGTTGGGTGAAGGTGTCTTCTCTGTGCCAAGAGATCTGCAGGGTTACCCAGCTAGAGCCTAAGTAAAAATTGCCTTATCCCAGCACTGTGGTTAGAGCAACACTTAAAGAGAACTGGATGTGAGAGCCAAACATAGTTTCATTTTACATGCCACAAGCTGCAACTGTTGGCTGAAGCTCCACAGATGCTAAAATATTAAAACAGCACCCAGGTACCTGCCCTGACTGTGGGCCAGTGGATCACATAAGCTACAGCCCTCTGCTTCTGCTGGTGTTAACGATGCTGAGTCAGTGGCATCTTGGGCTACCTGGAGAAAGTTTGGGACAGGGCTCAAAGCAATGCAAAAGGGTCCTCCCAGCCAACCCAGCATTTCTGCCTCCTATGGTCCCCTCACAGCGCGCAGTTGTGAAACCCACTGGCAAAGCGGAAGGCTGGTTCCTTCAGGGGAAAGTAACCACGCCTAGTCAGTGCTTCCTTTGTTCTCTCTCATAATGAAAAATAACTGCTCCAGATGGGAGTCTGGAGGGAGCTGGATACTGGAATTACTGTGGAGCTTCAGGTCTTAAAGATGGAAAGTACTATTAAATACATATATATATGTATGCAACATACATATATATACGCATATATGTGCATGCACATAGCATTCATCTCTGTCACTCCTGCACAAGTTCAGCTCACGCTCGTCATGCACATGTTGAGGCACAGAGTCCAACTCTGCCATGACTTCTCCTCAGGGCCCCCCTCCTTTAGCGCACACACCAGAACAGCTCTGAGGCCAGGCAGGGGCTGGGCAGGAAAGCAGGCTGCAGTTTGCAGGAACCTGGCTTCATTTCTTGCACAGGCTGGGAGGTAAATGAGGCGGGGGGGTGCAGCCAGAGAAGGAACATGTAAGGTTGTTAAATATCACCCAGAGAGCTGGAGTCTGCTCTAGCCACTGATCTTTTGTCCTGTCACTTTGTATTTTTGTCATTAATTGTTAATTCCACCTGTTCTAGATGTCCCAACACCAGGGTCTGCTTTGCAGAAGCACTTGCATCTTTCAGTGTGTTGTTGGCTATAAAATGATACATACTCTAAAAGCATGGGCTCTGGCTCTCTCAAACAGGGCACCACCATTGAGAATTACCTCTGATAACCCAGACTTTACTCTTTAGTTTGTGTCTATGCCTTACACCCCATCTGCGGTCATTCTCACAACCTACATGCTAATATATTCCTGGACTTTATGTTGCAATTCTTCCCTGAGGGAGAAGAGCATGTGCTGGCAGATTAGAAACTAGACTGAGGTCCAGGCTGTTCCTGCAAGGTGCTCTGTACTATTGATTGTACAACTGCTGCAGCTCAGCCCCTCCTGCATGCACTAGAGACAGCAATATCTCCTCCAAAGGTAGAAGCAATGCTAATTTTGTTAAAGCTTGATCACTGGGAATGCCCACCTTTTTGGTGGGCCAGGAGGGAGCGAGCTGTTTTTGGCTTTGGCTCGGTGATTTGATGCTGTGCAATAAATAAAGCCTGGAGCCAGGCAGTGAGTGATGAAGATCGAAAGGAGTATTGACTGCATGCTCAAGTGAGTACAGCCCTTCACATGAAATCTGCAGAAACACTAGTTGTACGGTCATTAAGAAGAAAACCGTAATGCAGATACACAGGGATGCTTCACTGCACTTCTGCGGGCTCCCAGCTGGCTGAGTGTGGGAGCGCTGGCTTTGCACCATCACACACACCTTGTTGGCAGGCTCATGTTCCCATGCAGGGCTGCCCTGGTACCTGGTGCTTAGCAGAGGCTATTTCCCGCTGTGCCAACACGTGAACCCAACTCTCATAAAGTCTCTCCCCCTCCCCGGGCAGCCAGCGGAGGAGAGGTGCTGCTCCTCCCAGATGGGGACCCAACAGCATCTTGCGGGAAGGGGTGAGGAGCACAGTTGGGTAAAGATGTGGCTGAGAAGGTGCTCCTGGCAGTGGGGAGGGTGGAAAGCTGTAGAGCACCAAGCTAGGACAGCACATACCAGGTTTGGTTGAACAGTCGTGCCTGGCAAGGGGGAGGATGGGAACCACTTGTGTGGTTCCCTGCCAGGTATCTGGGGGATATGGGGATCAGGGATGGGGGGAGAAGATGCAGCTCTGATCCGTGCAAGGTTGTACCTCAGTGAAGACAGGTGCAGGGTGCCAGCAAAGCAGCAGGTGTGTGAAAGCAGGGAAGGCAAGGTTGCGTGCACAGGCATACATGGGATTGTGCATACATATGAGGGCTTTTTGAGTGGCAGATCATTTCAGCACATCCTTTGGATTCCTTTTTCCCTCATTCCTCTGTCCCCCCAAGTTCCCAAGTGGTTCTGTCTGGCCATGAGTCTGTGGCAGTTTCCCAGAGCAGAAAAGAATACTTATTATGAGCCAAAACTGCAGAAGATGCAACAATCTGGATTTTAAACATTCTGACCCTGTTATTTTAACAAGACCAGAGAAAAAAAATAAATGATGCTGACTGGAGAGGAAGATTTATGGCTTGTACAACAAGGCCAGGATTTATAAGCAGAACAAAGTGACCTAAAAAGCAGAGAAGATTTAGATACACAGGCTGTAACTACAGCCTACCACAGCAGCATCCTGCCAGCCCGTGTGAGCCCCAGAGCACAGTGGGGCCATAAGTCTGGCTGGAAAAGCCTTGTCCATCAGCTCGATGTGCAGGGGAAGGGGAAGCGGTGTTGGATTAGATTATGCTTGGGGATCTGGTGATGGAGCGGGCACCTCCCTCTAGCTGCCTTCCTCCACACACACTGTCATGCTCTTCCATCGTGTAGTCCCTTATACCTGCCACACATCCATCCCCATGAGGGCTCTGACTGTCCCTGACTCCCTCCCCCAGCCCTTTACTATCAGCGATAGCCCTGCCCTGATGCTAGCTGCAGATCTGCTCCTGGCTTTTCACTCCCATTGGATCTCTGATCCCCGAGGCGAGGCTGGGAAACCCTCCTCCCTGCATGGCCCGCCATCAGCACTGTCCCACCTTGCATGGGGACAGCCACCTTGACTCCCTTCAGCCTCTCACAGATGCGTCTTGACCCTCTTTGCTGCCCTGGGGACTCTTGGTGGGAGGAGGCAGAGGGTGCAGCCTGGTCCCCAGGGTGCCCAGCTCCTCTGGCCTGCCCTCACGTCCCTTGGAGCAGGGCAGAAAAGGGGAGAGCCCATGTCCATGTGGGACAGACATGAGGGAAAAGGACCTCCAGGAGCAGGGCTGCTGCCCGCAGCTGAGGCAGGGGGTGCCCTGCATCCCAGGGCTTGCTGCCCTGTCCCCCCCTGCTGCGCCGGGGGCTCAGGATGTTGGAGCCCTCCACACCAGGTCTGCTACCTCATTTAGCATAAGGCAAAATCACTGCCTGCTCCTGCACCTCAGGTTTAGCACGGAGCCAGTACTCCTCCCTGCTGCAGAGAGGGAATGGGGATTAATTAGCTAACGACTTCACATTGCCTTGAGGAGAGATGGGCTAGCCCAGCACCTGATACCTCAGCGGCTGGTGGCTGTGAGGGGACGCCGGGCAGGATGAAGGTTTCGGCAGCTGGAGCCCGGAGCTGCCCTGTCCATCCCTGCTCCCTGCGGGAGCATGCTGCTGGAGAGGGCCATTGCTCCCTGGGGTGACAGAGATGGACCAGCCCTTACCCGCTAGCCGGGCCGGTGTGTGTGCGTGGAGCAGGAGCCCACTGGGGCAGGCGCCGGCATTTCCCAGGGAGCAGGGTGCTGCATCTCATGCAGCTGCCGGTCATATTTATGTTATGGCTGCAGCTCGCCAGAGGGACAGCGGGTTGGGGAGGGAGCCCTTCATGAAGGTGGCAGATATAAGGGTCCTGGCTGCTCTGGACAGACCAGAGGTGCCCCCGGTGCACCCACGGCAGACCCCTACGAAAAGCCCTCAGGCGGACACTGCGTGCAGCCTCTTCTGGGGCAGAGCAAGCCACAGACAGGCAAGGGGGTGCAGCAGCGATGAGGGTGTATGGAATAGTACCGTACCTGAGTGCAGCTGTAGGACTGTTGTGCAGATGGTACTGGATCTGGCCTGGAGGAAACCGCATGAGCTTTCTGTTCTCCTGGGTTTCCCTGCAGCAAACCATGGGGCTGCCAGCACCTCTGATGGAAGGGGAGCCTACAGCCCCCCAAAGCATCTCTTTTCCTTCCTCAGTGGCAGCCCCTTCCACCCATAACCCTGCAGGGTGCAGGGCTGCAAGTCAAGTTTGGTAGGAGACCATAAACCAGATCAAGGTATCATCTCCAGCCTGCATGAGCATCAGAAAACACTTCTCACCACTGAGGAGTAGGGGGTCCCACCCCATGCCTGACGGCTGAGCTGCAGCTCTTGGCCAGACTCCTGCCCTGTGTCAGCCTAGGTGTCAGCTCACCATCCCAGAATGCCAGGGCCAGTTTTTATGTTCTCATCAGCTGCCCTGGCAGCACTCAGCTTCGTCTGCCTCTGAAAAGAGCTGGATTGTGGAGGGAAATCACTGGGGTGTCCTTTTTCCAATAGGTTTAAACTCATGAGACAGCCTCTGCTAACCCTGTGTCCTGAACAGGTTTTGCAGCATGCCTGAGCCCTGTGCCCTGCTGTCAGTACTTGAGCTGTGTCTCAAGCTCACTGTATGTCTCCCGTGCAGCCCCAGCTGTGCCCATGCAGCTCCAGCTGTGCCTGATGCTCCGAACCAGAGCCAAAACCAAAGTCAGAGCCAAGCCACAGCCAGGCAGTTGTCTTGAGTATGACAGGGGCTCTCCCTGAGCAAAGTGCAGTAGCCACGTGCACTGGCTACACAGCTCTGAGTGACTGTTTATCTCTCCATGCCCCAGATAGTTCAGAGAGACCCCAGCATCTAACCAGAAAGGGCTGAAGGTTCATAAGGAGATGCAGGAGGCTTGGACAGCCGCAAGTGGGCAAGGATCTGCCTGTCGTACTCTCCAGATATTCAGGCATCACATCTACACAGAGATACAAGAGTTGACCACAAACTGCAGGGCTTGGGCACTGCAGCAGACTAGACAACAGAGAAGCCAGCAGTGCCGTGTAGTCTGCCCAAGACGAAGGGCTGCAACTCACCTGGCTTTGCACAGCCTCACTCCCAGCTACCTCCAACAGCTCCATCTTCCCCCCTCACCAAAAACTGCCTCCTGCTTTTGGCAGTGAAAACATTGCCATCCCCAATCCTGGCCATTCCCTGCCCCAAATACAGGCTCTTCCCTGGTATGTCAGTGCCTCACCCCAGCCCTGTCCCTGCCTCCAGCTCTTACCCTGCACCCCGTGCCAATGCTGTTTCACTCCCACTCCCCAGTCCTCGCTCTTGATCAGGAGCACTTGGAATTCATGCCTGGGTCTTCAGGAAATCAGGGAGCCTGAAACCATTTGGTCCCTTCTTCTGAGAAAACTGACAGCACCACCATAAAAATGAAAAATTCTTAAAATAACATGCAACGTGGAGAAGCTGCGTGCCTCCAATGCCCACCGCCTCTCCCTCCCGGCATTCCTGGCTGCGTGCACCCGCCTCATCAGCCTTCCCTATGACTGTCTCCATGATTTATAGTCTTAATAACTGAGCCTGAATCCCGCTGCCCCCCCTGGGGCTCATAACTAGCCGCCATTCAAACTCATCGCATGGCGTATTCTGGTGCATATTCTGAAGAGCATCTCTTCGGAACAACCCTGTCCCTTGCTCCTCTCTTCAGGAGGAGACACCTTTCCTGGAGGAGACCTCTGGACAGGCCTTCCCCTTCCCTTTTCATAGGACACCTCCCATTACTTTTTGATGGAAGTCACCATGAGCCTCCTGCAGCAGCAGGGGTAAGGGGTGCTTCTCCACGTGTATGTACATGTTCCTCCTCTGCAGCACATCATGGGCAAAACACCAGCTCCCCCCACATGCATAAATGCCTCCCCACGCATGTTCCCACCACAGGAGAAGGTACAGAAGGCGGCAGGTGGTCCCTTACAGGTTGTTGTTGAACAAGTGTCAACCCAAGGACCTGGGCACAGAGAAGGATGCAAGAGCAGGGAGGCTCTGGAGGTGACCGTGCAGGGTCTGAAAGCTGGGGGTGGGGAGCCCCCACACTGAGTGCCTTTGCAGGCACCACCCTGCCACGCGAGGGTCTGTTCCCAGCTGCAGAGCACCTCATAGAATCATAGAATCATTTAAGTTGGAAAAGACCCTTAAGATCATCGAGTCCAACCATAAACTGCCAAGTCCACCACTAAATCATGTCCCTAAGCACCACATCTACACATCTTTTAAATACCTCCAGGGATGGTGACTCAACCACTTCCCTGGGCAGCCTGTTACAATGCTTAATAACCCTTTTGGTGAAGAAATTTTGCCTAATATCCAATCTAAATCTCCCCTGGTGCAACCTGAGGCCATTTCCTCTTGTCCTATCACTTGTTACTTGGGAGAAGAGACTGACACCCACCTCACTACAACCTTCCAGGTACTTGTACAGAGCGATAAGGTCTCCCCTGAGCCTCCTTTTGTCCAGGCTAAACAACCCCAGTTCCCTCAGCCGCTCCTCGTAAGACTTGTGCTCTAGACTCTTCACCAGCTTCGTTGCCCTTCTTTGGACACGCTCCAGCACCTCAATGTCTTTCTTGTAGTGAGGGGCCCAAAACGGAACACAGTATTTGAGGTGTGGCATCACCAGTGCCAAGTACAGGGGGACAGTCACTTCCCTAGTCCTGCTGGCCAAACTATTTCTGATACAAGCCAGCATGCTATTGGCCTTCTTGGCCACCTGGGCACACCGCTGGCTCATATTCAGCCGGCTGTCGATCAACAACCCCAGGTCCTTTTCTGCCAGGCAGCTTTCCAGCCACTCTTCCCCAGGCCTGTAGCGTTGCATGGGGTTGTTGTGACCCAAGTGCAGGACCCGGCACTTAGCCTTGTTGAATCTCATACAACTGGCCTCGGCTCATCAATCCAGCCTGTCCAGATCCCTCTGTAGACCCTTTCTTCCCTCAAGCAGATCAACACTCCCGCCCAACTTGGTGTCATCCGCAAACTTACTTGAGGGTGCACTCGATCCCCTTATCCAGATCATTGATAAAGATATTAAACAGAACTGGTCCCAGTACTGAGCCCTGGGGAACACCACTTGTGACTGGCCGCCAAGTGGATTTAACTACATTCACCACCACTCTTTGGGCTCAGCCATCCAGCCAGTTTTTTACCCAGCGAAGTGCACCTGTCCAAGCCACGAGCAGCCAGTTTCTCCAGGAGAATGCTGTGGGAAATGGCATCAAAGGCTTTACTAAAGTCTAGGTAGACAACATCCACAGCCTTTCCCTCATCCACTAAGCAGGTCACCTTGTCATAGAAGGAGATCAGGTTAGTCAAGCAGGACCTGTCTTTCATAAACCCATGCTGACTGGGCCTGATCACCTGGTTGTCCTGTACGCGCCGCGTGATGGCACTCAAGATGATCTGCTCCATAACCTTCCCCGGCACCGAGGTCAGACTGACAGACCTGTAGTTCCCGGGATCCTCCTTCCGGCCCTTCTTGTAGATGGACGTCACATTTGCTAACCTCCAGTCAACTTGGACCTCCCCGGTTAGCCAGGACTGCTGATAAATGATTGTAAGTGGCTTGGTGACCTCAGGGCCATGTCTCCCAGGTCTCTTTTTCTATTACCCTTCAGGCTGCAGGGCACTGGTGAAGCCCTACTGACTCCCAGTCTCTGGCAAACTAAGCACCTCCTCTTCTGTTTGCACTCCAGAGCACATCACTCAGAAGCAGCTAAAAGGAGGTGAAAGACCCCAATTAGTCTCCAAAGAGTCTGCTTGCGGTTTTGAGAGCTGCTCCAAGGTCTCCTGGCTCCTTGGAGGTAAGGCTAACCTCTTGGACTAATTGGCAGCAAGGGAGAGGCACAAGACAGTTCCCCCATCTCTGATCCAATCTGCACTCCCGTCTCCCCCTGAAACACCACACTTCAGCTGTACAACAGCAGCTCAGCAGCTGGTGCCCCTCCTGCCCTCCCTCCTGCAGATTAATGACTCTTTAATTGTTCTTTATGTAGCGCTGACAAAGGTGGGGTCCTTTGCTCATCACAGAGGAGAGAGAGCAGAGGAAAGGCACAGGGGCATCCCCAGAGAAGCGGGAGCTAATGAGCCATCTGACTACAAGCATTTGCTTTGCTAGTAATACCTGGTAATAGGTATTGCCCTGGAGGCTGGCTCAGGAGGACGGGGCACGGAGAGGGGTGAGGATATGATCAGAAGCTGCAAGAGCTTCTGATTTTGAGCAAGTATCATTTTCACAAAAGCCAAGTGGCCACCCAGATGAGCATGAGTGCTTTGCTGAGCAACAGAAACAAAAAAGCCCCAGCCACAGCATGGGGGGCGGTGATGGGTCCAGCCAGGAATTGACCCCTGGGGTAAGAGGTGGACGCATGTCAGTCTGTGGTGCAGACCGTGAGCACCCATGCAGGCAGGGAACATGGTGGGGGGAGTCTGCCTGTCCTCCGTGAAGAAAACAGCGGGTACAGAGGGGAAAAAACCTCTCCCCAGTGCTGGCCGTCAGGGGTGCAACAGGAGCACTGCCCCTACAAATGGATGCTCTGTGTTCCCCAAGCAGTGAGTCATGGTGGGAGTCTCCTGTCCTCCTCACTGTCCCCCACCTGGGGGGGCTGGGTTTTCCCACAGACCACCCCACACATCGCTCCCCCAGGGCTGCTGCGGGTCCTGGGGTTCCCACTGGAGTGAGCCCTGGCTGCAGTGCAGGAGGCAGCCAGCCAGCTCGAAATGGTTAACAGCTCTCCTCAGCCACCACATCATGATGGATGAGCCCTGCCCCATGGAAATGTCACCGTCTGAACAGAGCGTGAGCTCATTCCCCTCCACCTCCAATCTCAGCACAAAGCCAGCCGGGATGAACAGCCCTTGTCCTTGCCGAGCAGGCAGTCTGGCCTGGCCTCCCACCTTTTGATGACAATGTCCAGGCATGAGAGGCAAAAGGAGCTGTGAGTTTTCAGGGTGTAGTCTCACTTACCCCAAGGCCTGCTAATTAATAGAAGAGGGGCTCCCCTCCTCTGCCAAGGAGAGGAGGAAATGTAACTGGATGAGGGATGGTCTGGTCAAGCATTCAACCTTGTTATCTAATTTGAAAAATGGGCAAATGAGGTAATTATGGTGAGATATCGATTCATAGCAACATGCTTCATGAGTGCCATAGCAATAACTCTCAGCGCTGCCACGCAGCTCCCCCAGCCCCTCCTCAGCTGCTTTTTGCTTTAGCCTGTACATGTTTGAGAGATGGAGCCGGCCAGTGTAGGCAGGGGCAAGGCTACCTTCTGGGTGGGACAGACCCAGCCCCACTGGACAAACATCTTCAGGAGCTTGGCTCTGATGGTCCAGGTTTCTCATGTCTCTGTTCAGTCAGGTCCAGTAAGGGCAGCAAGTGGGGAAAGAGGGAGTCATGTTGGTGGAAAGGGTCGGGAGGCAAGAGAGAGGCTTCACTAACACTGCCAAAGACCTCCTCAATGGCTTTGGCCAAGCCGCTTAACTGTATCCTGTCCAATTAGGGATTGAGCCCTTTCCCACTTCAACACAAATATTTTTAGCTTTTGCTCTGCATCTGGAAACAACCGTCTCCACCACTGTGGATAGCTGCCTTTTAGGAAGTTGTCTACTACATTGGTAGTGCCCAGCTAAGTTCCTAGTAGGCTTCTTAAAGATGTAAATAGAGGTAAGTTTCCCAAGCACCCTATGGAGGAGCTCAAATTTCCATTTATATCTGTATACCTCGTACGTATAGCACACACTATAGCGTATAGTCTGCATTGTGACCCATAGCTGTGTGGACCTGTGCCATAACCCTTTAATCTTTGGTCTGCTAGCATAAGAGCCAACGTGGACATCAGTTATAGCCAGATGGATGTAGCAGGCCACAAATATTCTCCACACTCTCAGGTCAGACCAACCACCCTTGTCTGGCTCATGAACTGCCCACTGCGAGTGGGCAAGAAACCAGCCTGTGTGCCCGAGAGTGAGGGGACAGAGCTGGGGTTCACCTGTGTAAATCTGTTTCTCAAAGCAGGTCTGCAGGTGGGGCACCTCCAAATGGTGCTGGGAGCCATGCCACGGGAGCCAGAGCACCTAGGAACGTGCCACCCGGCACAAGGCTGAGCCTACTTGGGTCTGTCCTCAAGTTGCCTGAGTGTCTGTCTTCTCCACACTGCAGTCACATCAGGAAGGTGTGACAGGCACCCCCTCCGCACCCCTTGTGATGCCAGAGGCTTTTCCTGGCAGCTGCTGCAGCTTTTTCCCTCCCAACCAATGACTGGGGAAATTGATGCTGTCAGAGGACAACAGTCACAGCTCTATTCACAGCTCAGCCACTTACCCTCCGTTTCACCACGTGTAAAGTGGGTGATCATTATAATCCCCTCCCTCCCTGGGGACATAAAGAGTCAATGAATAAGTCATAAAAAGGAGTGCTTTGAGATCCTTGGGTAGAAAGTATTCCAGGGCTGTTATTGTTATTGGTAATGGCACATACTTATTCCACTTATTGGCACTTCAAGCTACATTAAAGTCATTCCCTAGATGCAGGAGACTTCACACAAAATATATGACCTTCTGTTCCAAAAACACAGGCACCTGCCAATTGTACTGAAGCAAATATCAGTGTCTTCCTTCCTCCAGCCTCCTTCACAGACACCGTCTTGTGTCCCCATTTTTCAGCAGCACCTCAGCTTCATTCTGCCCCTCCAAAGGTTCCTAACCCCATTTCCATGGCCAAATCTGAAAGTCTTTACCCCTTTCTCCTAGTTTTCTCCACTGCATCCAATCCTCCATTACGCTCTTTCTCCAGACAGTGTTCCCTTAGCTTTTGCCCTGTGCATGTGTCTCCTGCCTTCTCTGCTTGCTTCCTCAGTAGCTCCTTTAACATATATTCCTATACCCTACCTCCCCCCGCCCCTTCTCCTTCTGCAGAGAATGTGGAAATCTCTGAGTTATTTCATGATTCAGTTTCCCCACTCCCTTTGTCCCGCCACCCCGCTGGGTGCAATGGAGGGGAATTCCTTTCCCAAGGCAATAAGTAGGTAGGAATGTCTCTCAGGACCCTTTAGCACAGGAGTAAAGTTACCTTGGAGCTGTAATAGAAGACCATCATCTGGACCATTAACTTCAAATAACTGCCAGAAGGAGACGGAAGATGCAGGACATGGGAAGATAGCATGCCTAGTGCCTGAAGGCAGTCTAGGATGCTCAGTGAAGGTGCTGCAAGCAGATACACCATACGCTGATTATGCTTTGCTGCTCTGGCATCACGCCCCTGCCCTCCAGAGGAACAGATAAAGGAGGGTATGATTCAGAAGGGCTGTCCTGTCACACAGCAAACTTACTGAGAGGGCAAGTCCTAAAGGGTCCACACTGGTCTGATCCCACTGAAAGAGCCACTGTGAGAAAACAGATGGATGCACTCCTCCATTGCCCACTCTTCTCCTCCAATGCAGTCTGTCCTGGTGATCTCATCTCCTCAGACGTCCTCCTTCCCAGGCCTCAGACCTGTCAACCCACAGACAGGCCTGTGCACTTTTGCTGTCCAGCTGTGCACATGTATGGCCACTGTCATGTCTTTTCCTGGTTGTCTTACTGCCATGTGAACCTCAACGCAGCCTTAGCAAACTGCTTAGTATGGACTACCAGCCTTCCTACTCACAGCCTCTTGTCACCAAGAGACATATCCATTTCCCTACCCCACACAGGCACGTGGCACATGGGTGTAGCTGTGACCCCGGCCCCTCCGTCCTCACCATCATCCAGGTCCCAGTTCCCCCAGCTTTGTCCCCTCCTCCTGAGGAAAGGACCACAGTTCTCCACACAGCCAGCATAAGCTCTCCCCATTGGGTTCCTGCAACCCCATTGCCACCAGGAGATGTCTTCTCCTCCCTGACAGCTCTCCTGTGGGCCATGCTCTGATTTCTGTGCAGGGACATGTCAGCAAACTCACCCAGATCTCCATCTTTTACTAGCAGGGCTTTCTTGGGGTACAGGGTGGGGAGAGACCTCTCACCTCTCTTTAGCTGTCTATAATTTAGATATTTAATCTGGGATCGCCACCAAGGTGCTCTGCCTTGAGGGAGAAAGAGAGGAACCTTGGACAGGGGGTTGGCCTCACCTATTTGGGAAGGAATGAACCCCCTTTTCCTCCGCTGACTACAGCAGGAGAGCAAGGAGCTGGTCTAGCTTCTGGATGGCTGCTGCAAGGGGGAAAGAGCCCACACATGGCACCCAGCAGGGACCCAAGTCCGCTCCATAGCCCAGCAAACCTCGTGCAAATACAGCCTGCAGAGTAATTCCCCCCGCAGGAGAATTAAACTACCAAAGGGAAAAGGCTGGGAACCGGTTCCCTCGACACATCCTTACATGGGTGAGCACGATGGTTACCAGGTTATGCCCAAATGTCTCTTCAAGCTCTTTAGACACTGGCTGATGTGTGCTATCTGAAATTTTAAACCTCTAAACACTGATTAAAAACTACCCACTGACAGAGAAAATATTTGTTAGTTTACTCCAAGTTTATTAGATGTTAGACCTAATTAAAAGTTCCAATGTGTGGTAAATGCTTCTTTAATTACAGTGAGACAGGAACATTAGAATTGTGGTTTTGTAGAGAAAGTACATCTAATTAGCCTGATATATTTAGGGCATTATTTCTATGTATTTGAAATACATTGCACTACATGTTGCTTATTCCAGTCAGAGCTTTACAGAAATGTGTTCCAATCAAAAAAACACTTTTTTTAATTTCCTTGTACAATTTTTTTTTTTTAATGTTTAATTTATTCTTAATGAAAGAAACTAGACTGAGAGTCCCCGAAGGATGAATTCCCTTGTTTATGCACAGAACAGATAACAGGCACTGCATGGATCAGTACTGGGATCTTTGTTAGGAGCAATTGGGGAGCTACAAATCCATCATTCAGTCCTCCACCTCGGCATGTGTGTCACCAACAGCGAAGGCAAGTTTTTAGGACGTGGACACTTATTCTGTGACACTGAGATGATCTTACACAATTTATCCAGCTAAACACATTTCTACACAGTTGTATTGCCAGAGGCACAATCCTGCCCTTCTCCTATCTCTCCCAAGTGCCTTTTCTGACTTCCACAGTATCCAAGCTCAAAATCCTCTGCTGGCTCCACAAAGCTAATAGACCATTTAATCTCAGCTTCATGAGACCCAAGCTTTGCTTCAAACTCTTTGCATAGAAACAACCTTCACTCCCCTGGCACCCCTGCCCCACAGCAAGCCTTGGAGAGCAGCTGTGTTGAGTTGACTAGTGTAGTCCTTGAGCTGTGGATCCCTATTTTGTGGACAGTGGGATTACCCTAGCTCCAAGCTGCTGTTTTAGGGGGGGAGGGTTATAATGTGTATGAAGGGGAGAATGTGTTGGGGGGGACGGTTGCAACCATGTGAGGAGCACTTCATCAATTTGTGGTCTGCATTAACTGTAGGCTTTGCTCTTGCACATGGGGGGTGGCGAAGTCTAGTGTGCTTCAATAACCTGTTGCAGGACATAGCTGCCTTTGCATCATTTGTAGGTTTTCCCAGCCTGGTAAAAACTTTCTGAGTAATTCTGGGGCTTTTTTGGTTTGGAGTTAGTTTTGAAATAGCCATTGCTACCACTAAAACAAACAAACAAGCAAAAAACAAAAAAGACCCAAACCAACCAACCAACCATGTTTATTGAAGAAACAATTACACTAAAGTGGGGATAAAAAAGGCAAAAAACCCGAAAACCTCTGCGGGCTGCCAAACTCCATGTTGACAACCTGAAAGTGTTGATTTAAAGGGAAAGAGAGTGCAAACATTCATGTGGTCTGTGAATAGGCTTTGCTCACTGCTCTGCATTAGGCATTCTGAGCCAGTCACTCCAACCAAGTACCAGAAACCACAAAGCTCACATATAACAAACCAGGACCCACTAGCAGTCCAAGGAGGAATACTACCCACTGCCCTCACCTTGCATATACAAAAGCAGTGTGCCAAGCTGCCACTGCCCCTAGCTGCCCAGGGAAGGGCAGTGATAACCCATGGAGAGCTGGGCTCTTGCTGAGGCATTGCTTTGGGCGCTGTCTCTTGCACGAGCGCTGTTGCACATAATGGCACTGAAGCGGCTGCTGGAGCATGAGTGTGGTGTCTCGGCAGCAAATAATTCTGAGCCTTAAAAATTCAGGCAGCATAAGCCTAAAACCGTGAATCATAGCTTTCTAGTGTCCCTACTTACCTCCCTGAGAGCCAGAAGGTTCACACCAAAGGCCAGGAGAAAGAAGAAGCAAAGGGCTGGTGCATGGAGAGATCATCCCAGGAGAGCCACTGATTTATCTTCCCAAGGACTTTAATGCAGCTGGAGTGCCCAGCCAAGTCTCATGCATTAAGACTCCTGTGAATGACCTGCTCTCCTCCACTGGGCTCGCATGCCACGCGGTGACAATGCAAAGTCAACGCAGCCCTGACCCCATGATGCAGGCAGTTAAGGAGTGAAAGCCACCTCCTCTGGGGGCTGCAGCAGGGCATGGAGGGCAGGCAGATTGGGACAGACCTCACCACACCATGTGCTCACCACATGTGTCCCAACCTAGCCCCGTGGTCCCCCGCCTCTCATGATTTGCCACGTGGGGTACAGCCCCGGCGCTAGCAGAGGGGAGACGCGAGCAGGCATCCGGAGGGCTGACAGCAGCTGAGCAGCCAAGCGCTCACCTCCCTGGGGCACCTCCAGCGAGGGCACAGCGAGGCCGGCAGGCTGCAACCACTGCCTGGGGATTGTAGTGCTGTGAACCCGAACACGTTAAACAGGCCAGTGGAGCTGCGATCCACGGTCAACGCTTTTACAGTAGGGACATAAAGGAATAGCAATGAACTGGTGCAGTGTGTTCACCAAAATCAGTTCTTTGAGGGAGGGCATGGAGGGACAGAACAAAAACACCTCTGCTTGCTGGACATGTAATCCTGCAGCTGGGGGAAATCACAGAAACGGCACTGGGAAACCACTGGCACTTGTGCACATGCATGCGCGTGTGTGCATGCAAGGGGGCAGGAGGTCCCAAAACAGAGCCCCACACCCCTCAGTGTGTTCAGCAGTCTCTATCAGAGGAACTGAACTAGCCGTGAGCCAGGAGGTCTCCTGTGGTTTATGCTGCCACTTCCCATGCAGTGCTGAGGAGAGGGAAGGTCTTTCTCAGGGCAGTCCCAGGCTCACATCTAATCAGATCCATGGTGACTTTGCCCAGAAAACCTATCAGATCAGAGTTTCACCACCTCTGTTTTTGTAGGTGGCCACCTAAGCTGCTGAGAAATCTTCCTGAAGAGCATCCTCTGCAGAGAGTCCAGAGCAACTCTCATTTACAGCCAAATAAAACTTTGAAAGTTCTTTTATTCCTTTTTATTTTTCTCTTGTTGTTTGATTTCCTTGTGCTTTGAGCATGAACAGATTGTATGGGTTTTCCATGAAGAGGTCTATGCACAATAGCTCTGTAGATTACACTCTGGTATCTTACAGACCATCATTTTAGGGCCTGTCAAAGATGTCTTGGGATAATGCTGCACTCCATCAACTTGCTCAGCAATTGTCAGTAAATCCCAGATGCTTGTCATCTGCTCCTGGGATCCTTCCTCAAATTTATTTCCCCTATTCATCAGTCCTGCTGCCTGCAGAATGAAGGCAGCAGGCTCAAAGTCTAGGGCCCCTGCAAATGCTGGTATAGAACCTCCAGTTGGGCCATGTAACATTGTTGGACCTTCCATGACTATCCATGGCAGTGGTATGTGGATCGCCTGGTTTGTTCTTCACGCTCCTGCTAACCCATCCTCCAGGAATGGTCCCCCACAGAGGAAAAGAGTGGTGGCATGCTGCTCCAGCTGCCTACCCACACTTGAAAGGAGGTGCTTAAAACTGTGGGATGAAGAATGGATGAGCCCTCAATTCATGGCAATTAGACGTACCTAGAAAGGGTATAGTCCAGCCTCACCTTGGGCTATGTTTGTCTGCAAGAGCACAGGGGTTAGGGACATAGCTCATGGGTCTACGCTTGCCAGAAGGGTTGAGGAGCCCATAGCACACCCAGAACAGAGCAACTGGAGAAGGAAACCAGCTGGGCTAGCAGGTTACATGAGTGAAAGTCCTTCTGGCTGCAACATCAGCCAGAGCAAAACTGACAAGAGCTCTCAGTCTTCTGATTTCCATGTGTAGGCTGATCAGCAAATGGGGTCTGGCAGGAAAAGCCCTCATGGGGATATTATCACATCGATGCCCAGATGTGTTGTGAAGATTGTTTTTGCAGCTTTCTCTGGAGCATCTGATATCAGCCACTGTCAGGGTTGAGATAAGGGCCTAAAGGGACTTTCATCTTGTCCGGTGCGGCATCTCCTATGTTCACAATGGCCGCCTGTTCTCCCTTCCCTCACGCCTTTTGTTTACCACTTGGCTTCATGGCTCGTGTGTTTTTCCAGGCAGCGATTGTCTCTTTCTGTATATCTGAGCAAGGCTGGGCTTACAGTGGGCATTACTGTCTTATAAATGCCCGTCACCCGCTCTGTGCACCTCCATCAGACAAAATGCTGCCCCCTCCCACCGCCGCCCCTCGCAGGGCTCACAAGTCCCACAGCTCCCTGCAGATCTGTGCAAACCTTCCTATACCCCCACTGCTCACCTGTCCCTCACGTCTTTAAACACCTACAGCTCCTTTTTACCCACAACCCACAACATCTTCATCCCAGAGTTAATTCCCTGGCAACACAGCTCCCTCCCCAGGCCCACGTTGCCCCCCCTTGCATGCCAGCGCCTGTGGCATCGCATTCCCCACCAAGCACAGTCCTTTTTATTTCCCCTTTCCTCCCCCAACCATTTGTACTGACTCAGGGTTTACTTACCTCTGCAGTTTAAAAAAAAATAAGCAAACCCTCTCTTCTGGGGTGAGTGTGGGGTTCAAAATTCTCCAATTTAATGTAAAAATATTATTGGCTGGGAAATTTGCTTAAGATGATGCCATGGTCTGAAGAGATACCTAGGCTCTGTGAGCTGATTTCCCACCTCTGCTGCCCTTCAGGTGAGAGTGCTCAGCCTTTTTGGTATAGTCTCTCTTCCCGTATCAGGCATACACCCCCCCTCCTTCACCTGGCAGCAGCTCATCCTCAAAGAGTTATCATTTATTTTAAAGACAAGGCTCTAAATGGATAATGCGCAGCTTTGATAGTGGGCTCAGTACTTGAATGCACTATAAAACATTCAGCAGACTCAATAGCTGCCTTTCTGCTCAGCTGCATCACAGCCTCAGGGCCTCCCGCAGCTCAGGCATGCTCTGCCTTAACCCGTCTCTCCCAGGTCTCCGGAGGTCAGGATGGCTCAGCAGAGAGCATGTCAGCCCAGAGCAGAGAGCTCTCCAGAGGGACACTGGGCCTGGAATGTGCAGCATGACCTCCCTCATCACCTCCACCCAGAGACCAGGGGCTGAGGGATCTCGGGAAAGTCCTTTCTTCTGCGTCAGTTGCTTCTGCCTGGGAGACCACTTGGCCAGCCCAATGCCTCCATCTTATGACACAGGCATGAAGGCATTTTGTGCCCAGCTTCTTGATACTGAGTGATACCATAACTCATAGGTCCCATCATGTGCACAAGCAAGATGCTGAGGGCTATGCATCTCACCGCCACAGCCTGCTCTGTCTATCCAACTCCTGCTCATCTCCCCATCCCTCCATCCAGCGAACTGACTGCAAGCTGCAGAAAGCAGAAGGAGGAGGAGAGCTGACCAGGAGTAAAATCCAGCTGTCAGAGGAAGTGTACGGTGAAAGCAATGGGATCAGAAGGCAAGGAGTGGAGAGATGGTGAGAGGACTCAGAAGCTTTCCTGGAGTTGTGCTACTTGGCTAAGCATTTGCAGGTCCTCATCAGCCAGCCTCCAAAATGTAAAGAGGTGGGAAGCTTCCTCCTGGCTGGAGATGTCCAGGCTCACAAAACAGCCACCAACATGAGCCAGGCAGCACCTAGCCATCAGAAAGAAACCCAGGCATGGGGAAGGAGGAAGAAAGTACATGTCATGCCTCACCTGCTCAGTTTGCAGCCACTCTCCTCTTTGAAGACACACCAGCTAAGGCAAAAACCTGCACGGAGCCCACCGGGCTGTCATTTTTCCAACATGGAAGTGGCAGCAGCTTGCTAGCAACCTGCAGGCAGGTTAATGGTGTTTGTGTCATGGCAATAACTGGAGTCCCAGCCAAGATGAGAGTGATGGCCCATGCCATGCAAACCCACAGCAGGAATCAGCAGAGCTTCTGCTGTCACTTTGCAAGACAGAGAAGGTGGGGGGAGGCCTGTGTAACATCACACAAGGTGACAGTACAGCTCTTCCACTGGTACGGGTGCACAAAACCATCCCTTTGCAAAGCTGTCGGTACAGACCAGCCCTCAGGACTTACAGCCATTCCTTCCCCACCAGTTTTTGTGGTTCAGCTCTACCCTGTTCCTGGGCTGCTGGTGAATGACGAGAGCCGTGAGACCCACTCGTATGGCACGGGGAGCTGCACGGTGCAGGCGTGGGGCCGTGAGTAATCCACTCATGCAGAGGTAAAGAGAAAAGGATTAAACATGTCTGTCTGTCTGAGGAAAATGGGCTTTTCCACTGGCTTGGGAGAAAACCGCTCCCCCTATGCTATGAGAGTGAACAATGGATAACATCTAAAAAAAACCTGGCAGTTTACTGATCATAATGGGGGCTAAAATTTATAATCTGCTGCATAGCCTAACAGTGTCTATTAAATCTGCAGACAAAGCATTTGCTGAGATTGTGGAAAATCTACAAAATCACCTATCCTCAGAGTCACTGGAGATGATAGAGCATTTCTGTTTTTATAAAGAGAATCTGAAAGAAAATGAACATTTCTGAAAACGTGGCTGGAATAGAGAAATGGTCAGAGCTTTGCCAGGGTGCAGGGAATATAAATGATGCATGAAGGAACTGGGTACTCTGTGTTCAGGGAAATAAAACAACCCCCAACCAGTGATTATAGAGTGAGGCTGATTTGACCCCAAACCTGCTCAAGAAATTGGAATATCACCGGAAACAAGTACTAAAAATGCCAGGGATTTGTGACAGCATCATATGATCTGCGCAAGGCATTAACCACGAGTCTTGCAAAAAGCATAGTGTGGACAACTGTCAAAAGCAAAGTGCTTTCGTTGCAAGAAATGATGCCACTATGAAAGTGTTGTCAGTTCTTGTAGGAATGGCTGGGGACTGTGTCCAGGTAAGTGCTGAAAGCATCAGGTGACAGAAGCAATCGGCTCTAATTGCAGATCCCTGAGCTCTGCTTTCAAGTTTCAACCCAGGCAAATGAAGGCTCGCAATGGCAACAGCCTGACTGTAGAGAAGGGAAATATTCCTGGCTTCTCGCTGCTTTAATCCCAAGCCTGAAAATACTGTTGGGAGAAACAGGTTCGTTCTGGTGCTGGCTGCAGGCAGCAGCAGTTAAGTGCAATGAAGAGGAATCAGGCGGTCAAGCCATCCTCTTGTGCACTGCTGAGGGGGTGCCATGAGAAACGCTGAGGAAGCTGGAGTGGGTACTGCTAGGATGGATGAGATAATGTCTGTGCACTAATGACTGCCTTTGTCTTTGTTTGAAAACAACAATTAAGTGTATGTCAAGGTTGCCTAATGCACAGTGCCAGAGCACATCACTCTGTAATGCTCCAACGCTGCGTATCTGTGGGAAGATCCAGGCCAGGAGCTTTGTGTGGCGGCCAGAGACCGACACATGAATGGAGAAAATGTCCTGCTGTAGTCCGGTTACCCCGCAAAGACCCTCTGCACCCTGTGCATAGCCCACATCCGTACCAGCCCACCTGGCCATCCCCAGGACATGTGTGTCCCTTGCAGCTGCTGGGTGGTAGGCAGCTGCCTGTGCTGCGGCTAGTTCAGCACAGCATGGGCAGTGTGGGGATGAGGACCTCCAGGGAGAGGGATTTCTTAGCAGGTTGTAAGTGATAAAGGGACAGGTCCCCTCTCTTACCAGGCAACACTCATAGTATCAAGGAGAGGACAAGTTCAGTAGGATGTCTTATAGCAGGGTCACCATGGAAAAGAACCTCGCAGCAACACCTGGGTGCACAAGCAAGACTCATGACCTTGCTACAAGTGACTGTAACGAAACGGAGTAGAAAATTGCTCCTGTATCTACACTGGCAGAAGGAGACTGTCTTCCACACACTGGTGCCATGCCTCTAAGATATTACTGGGAGAGATACTGTACACCTCCTCTCTGAGTGCTTTAGCCTCCTGCACACTTTCACCAGTTTGCGGCCCTTTCTCTGTCTCACCACCCTCCTGCCCTCGGCACCCCGAGGACAGCACTGCTGTAAGCACAGCTCAGGCTGCTAACAGGGCTGGTGATAATCATCCCTGCTAGCAGAGGAGCTACAGGGCTGTAGATGAGTCAGAGATCACTTAGCATGCATGTCTTCTGCCCCTGGTTTGCTACAGAGAGCAACAGACAACGCGAGGTAGCGTTATTATCACAGAAAAGCGCCCTGTCTGCCCAGGCCAGGGCAGAACTGATCTCTCCCTTGGGGGGCTCCATTTTAGTACCTCCAGGGCTAGCCCCACTCTGAGGAAGGACTGTCTGATGTGAGATAGGACACAAAAGGCTTGCTGGCCTGGGAAGAAGATCTTACAGAGAAACCCAAGAGCAGGAAGAGCCTGTACCAGTCCAGCACATTACCTTCCTCAAGTCAAGCCTAGCTGTGATGGCTGGGGAGGGATGTGTGCAAGGAGAAAAACCCCAGGGCTACAGAAAAATTGCTCTGTCCATCCTTTTGCTGGGACAGCTGTGGAGGTGAGGGATCTCCCTCCACAGCCAGCCTGGCCTCAACACTCTGGAGCAGTGACAGGGAGCATTAGGAGTCCAGAAGTGCTAGACTAGGACAAGACACCCTTTCTCCTCGTCTCAGAGGCCAGGAGCTGTTCTCTGGTGAGGAAACTAAGCAGCATGGCACGGTTCTGACATCCATGCAGCTACACTCTCTTCTCCTGAAGCAGGATGGCCTCACCCGCACATCCTGCTGGCAACTGTCCCAAGGCCATGCTGTTCCTTGAACTGAGCACAGAAGTGTTTTAACCCTGTGAGCCCTGCCAATTAAAAATGCAGAAGAGATAATATCTGAGAGATGCTTGGACTTAAGAAGCTAAAAGTCGAAAGAGAAAAGGAAAGCAGTGCCTGGAGCTGATGTTGCTTTTGGAGTCCAACCAGCTTTAGGAGTTTCATTCAATTAAAGATGTTTTTATTTAATAAAATGCATTTGCACTCAGGCTGCATACAGAAACAGACATATGGTAGAGAGGGAGAGCAGCTGGTCCCCAGCAATGGCCTCCCTTGGCAGGGAGCACCATCAAGGAAGGCACTGCTACAGCACCTTCCCCCTCAAGGGTCTCCCACAGGTAACGGAGTCCCTTAGTGCTGCAGTGCAGCTGGCCCTGGGGTGGACCATGAGGCAGCACTTGCAGAAATCGGGCAGGGAATGGAGAATATCAGCCCAAATGGGAAGCTTGGTGCACAAAGCGATGTCACAAACTTTGTGGTACAGTCACAAAAACAGGGCTTAAAATTGACAAGGCATCACTGAAGTCTGCGTTTCAGGATTTAGCTACAAGATTGCTCATCCCGCAGCAAAGCTTCCCTTCATGTCAGACTGTGCCAGTGACGCAGAAAGCCGCTGCAGTTTGCTTTAACACTTCGCATGTGCCTTGCAGGCTTCCCATGGGCACACTGACCAGGCAAGAACCTGCTTATTTTAGGAGATCTGGTGAAATCTTGACTGTGGGGAGAACCTCTGGAGACTTCAAGTGGTTTAAAAGACCTAGTTAGCCCCCCAAAGCTAATGAAGGGAGCAGGCAGAAGTGGGTCCCACACCTATTGCCTTAGTCTAAGATACGTAGTCTCTGTAAACTGCCGGGAAGCCCAGCGCTCACCACGCAGCGAGGAGATGCTTTGATGAGCTAGGACTGGCAACAGACACCCACATAAATTCAGAGTTGTGATTGAGCTGGCTTCCTTAGAGATGAGCGTAGTAGGGAAGGGAGAGCCTGTGCTCCAGCACCCTCTGCACTTCTGGCAGGAAAACCAGCTGTGGATCAGATGTTCCCTTGGCTTTCTTGCCTGCACCAGGCAGGCAGGCACAGCTACTGCACAGTGGGATCCCTTAAATGAATAGGGCCATTGAGGAGCTCTTGGGAGATGCTTTGAAGCTCTGTTTGCTTCCAATAGAAGCTGGAAGCTCCCAAGTCTAAACAGGCATCAGAAACTCACTGGTTGGCTCTGTTCTGGAAAACAATGCTTTGGTTCCCACGGCCAAGATATTCCTCCACAAAATGTTACAAGGGAGCGACGAGAAGAGATGGGTGACAGCTCTCATCTTTATTATTTGCTTCTGTAACCATGGGCAAAATCTGCCCCCTCCTGCCCACCCTTTAGATGTCTGCTGTGCAAATGCCTCCATGTGAAATAATCATCCCAGACTCCTCTTACAGTAGAAGAGACATTTTAAGGACAAGAGAAATCTCATCTATTCCAGATAAAGAGAGCAGATGAAGTACCCTCTGAAAATGTTTATCAGTGCAATGAATTGCACATTCTGTTATTGAGACCTTAACCCTTGGCTTTATTGTTATACATCTCTTTTGTTCTTAATTTTTTTTCCTGATGTAAGTGGGGTCTCAGACAATCCTGACAGGCCCAAGACATATTGGTCCTTCAGAAGGAAGGAACCCAAATAAAGACCTGTGTGCAGAAAAAAGGAGTTTGGGAACCAGATGCAAGTTTTGAAGGAGGCTGCAGGAGTTGGTTTGGGGTCCCCAGCAGGGGATATCCTTCTGTTCCTTCTGGACCCCAAACTTTTGTTCTAAGTGGCTTTTGTTCTAGCTGTCTTACCTGAAGGGAGCTCAGCTGATGGAAGTCTGCAGGAAACTCACACTGTTGGGAACATGGCACAGCTGGCTCTGACATTGTGGAATAATGTGACGAGTAATTAAGTTTCCGTTTTTGTTGCTGCTTGGGTTTTGTGATCAAGAACAATACCCTTATTTAGCAACTCTAACTCAGGTGATTAATAAGCCGCACACAGGTATCCAGAGGGACATGCAGCTAACAGTCAGTGCATGTGAATAAAGAAGCACGAGCTGAGAGTTTTCAACTCATTTGACCCACAGCAAGAAGGGAAGCAGACAAAAGATATCTGTGGTCCCCAATGACCCAAAGACAGACCTGCTGCCTGGCAAAGGGCGCTGCTAATAGGTACAGGAATCATTTGGGAAACTGTAATGTTGAGTATCTGAATCCTACATGAAACCGTTAGTTAAGTCTCTGCATTGTCAGGTTCTGGGCTGGTCTCTTCAATCTAAAAGGGGTTCTGTAGCTGAGCTCCTACATAAGACTTGCACTGTCTTGTAAGAGGTATGTAGTTGCGATTGTCGTATATCCACTCCAGCAGGAAAGGGTTTCCAACTCTGGCCATAGACCACAAAAAGGTCAGTACACACCAGACATTTATTAACTTGCTCTAACATCAGCCTCTGGCTTCTGAGCTCCACCAACACTATTTTTTATATTTTTTCAACATGATGTGAAATTTGCTGGTGTTGCTCATGCACCCGTTGTTCCACAGGCTATCTCAAGGCAATCTCTACTCCCTGCTTCATCTCCCAGTCCTAAGGCTTTTAAAACCTTAATGTAACATCAGAAAGAAGATTTCTTTCTAATTCCCTTGTCTGCTGTGGTATTCACTCCCCATTGTTGCCTGTTGCCCTTGAAAAATGATTCAGGGCCATTGTGGACTCCCAATCCCTGAGTAGACTTTGTGAGTTCTCTTTCACTGTGCCTATTTAAAACTAAAAGCAAAACAAACACACAAAAGTCCACAAAAGCTCTGTGTGTACCTTGCTACCTAGAAAGCAATTCAACTCATTATATTTTCTCCAGTAGTTTTAACGTGCAGCGTCTCAGGGGTTAGTGCAATGAACGTTAGTCATAAGCTAATCGGAAACATAGATGCTTAAATAATTCAGAGGCTGCCTTTCTTCCCAAAGAACCTCAATACACAGCCCTGTCATACCATCAGTGCAGTGCTACCAAAAGGCAGCTCACTTCACAGAGGGTGTCAGTCAACTCAGAGACGACAGAGGCAATTTCTGTGAAAAGCCACACACTCAAGGAGATGTTGAGCGACCCAGGGAATTCCTGCTTAGGGAAGCACATCTTTCTCCCAGAGGAGCTAGAGGAGGGCTCTGCTGTACCTTTGCTCTCCCAAGCACTTAAGTAGCTTTCTGAAATGCAAAACCAGAGCAATAACCTTTGAGTAAGGACCAAGCTTAGGGCCATCCCCAGGCACAGACCCCTCCAGGGTCTGCAGGGGTTCCCTACACCTTGGGAACTGGGAAGAGAAAAAGGGGGTTGCTCCCAGAGGCATGATCCAGGTCTGTGCATGTATGGAATTACTCTGGAAGCACGGCTGTAGAGCAGTACCAGCCAGGGAAGGGAGACCCCTCTGCTGCCCAGTGCAGGGCTGGAGCTGGACCCCGAGCCATTGCCAAGCAGAGCTGCAAGTACGTGCTCACGACACAGATGTGCGTGTGAGCTTTTCTAAGCCAGCCTAGCCTAATGACCCTGAATCACTGCATCCCCATTGCCTAATAAAAGTTGCTTTGTTCTGAGAAGGCTGGCTTGCATGACCACAAAATATCTGCTTGCTGCCAAGAGAATAACGTCTCTGACAGGGCAGGGACTCTTCTGACCTTATGGGAAGAGTAGCTGTAAGAAAAAGCAATGCTAAAATTAGAGGCTAAAAGTCCAAAAAGAGTGGGGCTGCCTGTGACTTGCAAGGAGGGGAAGTCTAATGCTAATGGGTGCTCCTGGGACTGTGTAAAGGGAGGGAGCCCAATGCAAGCTCTGGAAGTGGCGCCTGATAAGGAGAGGCCAGGGAGAAGGCAAAGAGAGAAGGCAGCGTGGCACCAGAGAGGTGACAAGGAAACAAACGATGCGCAGTGGAGGGGAAGGAAGAGACGAGAGCCAAGCTCACACCAGGGAACACTGGCTTGAATCTGGTGTGCAACCACAGTGACAGAGATATGAAGGAGGCAGCCGAGCCGGCAGCAAACAGCGTCCGTTTGTTCCGAGTTGATAGGCAGTGTCTGACAAGTGCAAAGTTTGGGATGAGGGAGCTGAGATGTAGACAGAAAAGGACACGGAAAGTCTCCCAGCAGAAGAGCAGGGCATGCTCTTGACTGTCAGGGCTGAAGAAGGTCACAAATTCTCCCAAACAACAGCCAGGATGGTTAAGGGGCTTGAACTGTAAGATGGTGGTGTTGGATTTACTGACAGCTCTGGGAAAGAAAGAGAACTGCACAGACTCCTGTTAGCTACTTTTACACAAGCCTCTGACTTAGGGTAAATCAGTCAACCAGCACCCCACAGATGAAAAACATTTGTCACCTCTCTCTAATCCCCTGCTAAAAAAATGGGTGCAAACAGAAACATGCCTACAGCAAAGATGTATTTGTTCAGTAGGCTGGAAAAAAGCTGGGAAAGCCCCCCCAGACCTAACAGCTAGAAAAGAAACTCCTCCTTATGCCATGGATCACAAGACTGTGTTGCTACACATGCTGGTTTGCCTAGCTACTTGTGTCATCAAGCTTTGTTAAGTTATTCTCACCATTAGCAGGATAATTTCCTGTGGCAAGGAGTTCCCCAGCTTAGCACATGCTGTGTGCATCAGCACAGCTTGATTTGCAGTATTGCTTTGCCTAAAGGAGATGAACTTGCTCTTATTTGCGCAGTGAATTCTCCTTGCTCTCAGCATGCTGAGAATAAAGGTGGGTGTGAGACATCCGTTAGCACGCAAACTTTGGTGGGCATCACAGTTTAATCCCCTCAGACCTGCTTGATTCCCAGCACTTGCAGAGCACAGCCAGCAAGGGGTTTCTGCAGGCCTGCAGATTTGCCTCTCGTTACCTGAGGGTGCTATGTGCAGCTAGATAAAAGCCTCCACGCTAAATATGGTATTCTCAACTAATCGCACCAGACAGCCGGTATTTCCCCTAAAAAGCACCCTTCAGGCTTTAGGTTCCAGTGGACTCCTCTATAAATACTGCTTTTTCATCAAGAACCTGAGTCATCCAGTACTCAGGGACAGGCTAAGTGCAGTCCCTGAGCTTCTCCTGCGAAGGAGCCATATTAATATCATTCCCAGTGCTAGCACACAGGCAGAGGGTGCCTGGGGAGCAAGGGCAACACCATCCCTACATGCTCACAGTGGGGTCTGAGGCTTCACAGACACCTAGTCTGCCTCAGGAGGAGGAGGATGGGCTGGGACACTGGTCGTGAGCACTTGGGGACTATCTGCAGCATCTGAACACAGCTTCGAATGTGGCACCACCTGGGGACACTGCTCATCCTCCCCTTGCTGAGCCCACCAACAAACCGAGCCTGTGCCTTCTCATTACAGCATCCTCTCGGGAGTCTAGCTTCCTCTCCGCCTAATGTCAAAGCCAGATTCATATTTCAATATCCACACAACCTATAATGGACCTTGGTAAAATCAATCAATACACTTTCCCTCATTTCCCCACGTCCGTCTGCCTAATGGAGGAAATAGCTGCTGCCCAAGACCTTGAAATTCAATGGGTCTTTTTTCCCCCACGCAAATGTACTTGACCGTGAGTTTAAAAAAAAAGTAAAAGCAGAGCCTCACAATAACAATCTTTTTGTTTCTCTTTTTCAAAGGGAGAACAGAGTGGTCTAAGTGGCTGGTAGAGAATGAATAGGGATCTTCACTGGGGTAAATCCAGTAGGACTGCACAAGGATTTTCCCTGCAGCCATCAGGCCATCAACCTGCAATTCCTCAGATTTCAGGATCCCGGAAAAGTACTGGGAGCTCAGCAGTCCAGAGGGGTTCACAGTTTGCGTCATCTGTTGTCACCTGTCTCAGAAAAGTGAGTGGAGAGAGATTCTTCCCCTTCTTTTTCTATAGTGTGGGAGAAATGTGCTTATAGGGATGGAGAAGAAAATAGGTTCATAGCCCTGTCACCTTCATGTTTCTTATCCTCTACAACTTAATTGATAGGACCATGATAGAGATCCCTTTCCATCTTTGTAGAGATACAGCTTGGTGCCAAACCACTGTCAAGAGTGAAGATATAAGAACAAACCACAGGCCATGGACATTAGTCATTGTACTGTGCTTTCCTAGAAAAGCCTTACACTGAATGGGGGGATCTGCAATCGGATGGGACGGGATGGGACAGGATAGGATAGGATAGGATAGGATAGAATAGGATAGGATAGGACAGAACAGGATAGGATAGGATAGGATAGGATAGGATAGGATAGGATAGGATAGGAGCAAAGCTGTCAGATCAGGTGAAGCGATAGAGCTAGGTTCCCAAACATTTGGAAAATTCAAAGGAAATCCATGGAGGGCAAATCCTTAGCCAACATGCTGGGCCACTCCGGACCTCATAGCAGGCAATACAGCAGACAGTACAAAAACAGCAGCCACAAATTAATAAAACAGCAGAAGGAAAAGGCTGAAGTGTGGTTAAAACACTGACTGATCAGCTGGGCCAAGCAGAGAGGAACCATGTCAGGAGAAGGTGATGTGCTGTTGCAGGGGTAAGCAAATGATGGGACCATCAGTGTCAGCTAGGCCAGTTGCCTGTTGAGGCTACATGTACAGCCACCGCAGCAGGATTGTGCAGACACTGTACACTGCAGCCAGTGGTCCCAGAGTCTTTTATTCACACAGCACCTGTATCTTCCGTGCCTTTTCATGTCCACCCACAGGGTGACCTCTCTTACCATCCCCTTTCTAGGCCAAGAAATGCTTTATTTATCCAGGGCCATTTGACGCATCTATCCACATAAATTCAGCTTCCCTTTATTCTCTTGCACTTCTCCAGATTCCCATTAGCACAGGTTTGAAGCAGAACATCGGCTCTTATAGCTCTTTACCAGGTTGTTTACTGCAGCATCTCTCTGAAGTCAGAGAAACTGCAGCCCTGGTGTCAAATTCCATTTTAACTACACAATCAGTTATCAGCCCATTACCATAATAAGGAGCTTAAAAGCGCTGAGAAATGCACAGTTTACTCATGGCTGGGGACTTTGCTGCTGTCTTCCCAAGTCCTGCCGGCTCCACTTTGCTCTGCCTGTCACTTTCCTCCAGGGTCCCTGGGGAGGGAGGCAGTGGGTGGAGGTGATGGGCAACACCATGTACCAGTGGAAGCTGGGGCAGGTGATTCCTCATACCCAGAGCCTCTCGGAGGAACTACATCAGGCCAGGTCATCTTCCTTGGGCCCTTGAACATCTCCTTTCTTCTTTGAGGGTGTAACTTGAAACATCTCCCCACTGGCAAGGTTGGTTTTAGAGGTCTGTTCCCCCTGCACTCATTCTTCTGCCTATCATTCTTCTGGGACCAGCCTGGGAATCATTTCAACCATCCAGAGTAATCCTAGCTGGATCCAACCCCATTTCTGCCTCCCATCTGCAGAGGGCAGAAGATAGGGTTTCAACAGCATATACTAATTCCCATGTATTTCTATTTCAAAGAGGCTCAAGGGACATTTCTGAAGTAACAGATGTGCTCCAACACAACAGGGAGAAGGCAGGTGGGAACCAGGATGCTGATGGATGCCTCCCACGAGCATGCCTCGTCATGCAATGTCAGACTTGCCTCCGGACTGCAGTAGCTGAGTGCAAGCACAGACTAGAGCATTGGTTGCAATTGTGAGTCACCTGCCACCAAAAGCAAATGTCTCACTGAGAGGAAAGCAGTACCTGCGCAGACTCCAAATTTATTTGTGTGGCATCACCAGGAAACCTTCAACCATTACACTGAAATCCAAGCATTTTACAAAAGCAATTATCTAACTACCAGGTTGCTGCTATTTTATGTAAGATCAGTAAAAGCCAGATTTACTTCCTCTCCCCAGACTCTCTGGTTTTATTTTCTGATCGGCTGTGGTCTTTCATTCCCACCTCCCAGACCTATTGCCAATGACTTCAGCTTCTCACTCTGGAAGGCAGGGAGCCCTCGCTTCAGGGCTGTGAGGCTGCGTCGGGGCAGGAAGGATGGACAATTTTCCCTGTTTGAACGCTAGAAAAGCTGCTCAACTCCCTGTCCAGGTCATTGACACAAGCAAGCCAGGTGAGCTGGCAGCAAAGGCTCTCTGAGCCTCTGCCCCTGGGTGTCTGAGCTTGGGAAGAGATGCTGGGGGTAGGGGAGGGTTAGGGGAGGCGAGGGCATTTACCAAGCAAACACTCACATGGCTGTAACTATAGCAATGGGAACAGCATTGGGAGCATAGAAGGACATAGCCTCTCAATGTTTACCCTGCGTGTTGTATTTTCTGTGGCCTGCAGACCCAGAATATATTTGCTGCTACGGCATGAGCTAGGATGGGAAACTCACTTTAAATTGCATGGACAAAAGGAAAGATTTTATACGGGTTATTCACTAAAAGTGTTGTAACACTGCTACACTGCAGATGAGGCACAAAACTCCAACTGTAGGTGATCATTAAGTACCCCTCCCCAGTTTTACAGTATTTTGCTTCACTTCCTGCCCTACCACCTCCTGTCCTGTCCTGTCCTGTCCTTCCAACCAGCTGCTGTGCTCCAAGCTGGGGTCAGCTGCATTTCAAGAGGTAGAATAGCAATCCATAAAAACACACACGATCACCAGTGCTGACCCAGAAACTTCTAGCTTTACTTGCTAGCAGAGTTTGAACCTGTCAGCACTAGTCCTACAATGCATTTCTATCAGTCCCAGAGGTAATAGTAGTAGGAGAGACTTACTTACACTAATGTAAGGAGTGGTCCAGGAACTAGATACAACCCAGGAGGGGTTGCACTGGAAAACAAAGCTGCACTCAGCAAGGCAGCTGAGATGCAAGCAGCTTGCAGTGTCACCCTGAGCAAGGGGCTTCACCAGCCTGGACTACCTTTTCCTTACACACACACACATCAAGTTTTGACTCTAAACTTTCCCCGGGAAATGCTTGTCTTTCACTACTGGTGTGAATGCAGAGTTTCTTCCCCAAAATGTCCTGTGATGGTTTGGGACTTAAAGCATGGCTGTGAGACCATTTGAAGGTAATGTGACAGAGTATTACCCTAGTGAGAAGAGTCGCTGGGCAAAGGGCGCTTGCAGGAACAAGCACTGGATCTGCCTGAGCTGTTTATGGCTGTGCACATATTGTGGTTTAACCCCAGCTGGCAACTGAGCACCACACAGCCGCTCCCTCACTCCCCCCACCCCGGTGGGATGGGGGAGAGAATCAGAAAAAAAATGTAAAATTCATGGATTGAGATAAAGACGGTTTAATAGGTAAAGCAAAAACTGTGCGCACAAGCAAAGCAAAACAAGGAATTCATTCACTGCTTCCCATCGGCAGGCAGGTGCTCAGCCATCTCCAGGAAAGCAGGGCTCCATCACACGTAACGGTTACTTGGGAAGACAAACGCCATCACTCCAAACATCCCCCCCTTCCTTCTTCTTCCCCCAGCTTTATATGCTCAGCATGACATCATATGGTATGGAATATCCCTTTGGTCAGTTGGGGTCAGCTGTCCCAGCTGTGTCCCCTCCCAACTTCTTGTGCACCCCCAGCCTACTTGCTGGTGGGGTGGTGTGAGAAGCAGAAAAGGCCTTGACTCTGTGTAAGCACTGCTCAGCAATAACTAAAACATCCCTGTATTATCAACACTGTTTTCAGCACAAATCCAAAACATAGCCCCACACTAGCTACTGTGAAGAAAATTAACTCTATCTCAGCCAAAACCAGCACAGCATGTAATTGAGATGAGACAGCAACAAGTCAGAGGGAGGGGAAAAGCTTTCCAGGGTCCCTGAAGAACATGGCATCTGCCGCATGTCTCCTTCCATCTGGATTAACCGGTGCCTGGTCCCAGCAAAGGCTCAGAGCTGGGGCCGGGGGGGGGTTGGTGTTCCCAGGGGACATTTGCTTCCTGCACCTCTGTAGTTAAGATATCAGAAGTGAGATTTGTCACTTAACCATCTGGAATAGACGATCACAGGAGGCTGCTGCTCCTCAGTCTGTCACAGTCTTACACTGCGCTAATGTCATTCAGATGTTTCACAAAGCAGCCCTGACAAGCAGGCATGAAATTAAGATGTTTGTGCAGCCGGCCAAGTGGGAAATGACAACAGGGGAGCAGGGAAAGGCAGAGGAGGGGGACACATTCAGAGGCTGGAGGCTGCGCTGGAGACTGTTTGCTTCCTCTCTTCTCCCACGGATGTGCTACAGCTTGGACCAGCTCAGACAGGAGGGCTGATGCAGCGGCATCTCCATGCCTGGGAAAGCCAGGGAGCATCTCCCCTACTTGCCCCTTGCTGCTGTCATGTTGCCCAGCCTCAAGACTGAACCCACGACAACCGCTCATGTCCTCACTGAACTGGGATTTCTATCCAGGCAATTTCTATCCAGGGGATTTCATTCCCGGGGAAGCACACACATCCAGTGGGACAGTCCTGTTGGGAAACGGTCTGAGGGAAGGTGGGGTGGCTGGAGGCACCCTTGAACCCCACAACACCACAGCCCTGTGGAGTTTCTCTGCAGGCAGAGGACCAGGCATCCTACGCTCCTGCCTTGGTCTGAGCAGTGCTGCAAGGTGCTGGGGCAGCTGGTTCTCATTTCATACTGCAAGGCAGTTTTATCAGCAGGGAGTTGACATGAGGCTTTAAAACACTTTCTAATTAAGGAGCAGGCCAGCCTGGAGAGCAATTAGGTTTGATGCATCCCGTGTTTGAGAAATTCTGTGTTGCAAGCTCTGGAAAACTTCCTGAGCTCCAGCAATTAAATCTTCTCATTTCTATTCCTCCCTGGCCTCCTCATTTGCAGAAACGTCCTTGGTGCACAGCTCTTAACTGGTGTGCCCACTGCCCTGAGCGCAAGGGTGCAGCCAGCGCTGGGGTGGAACGCAGCCGGAGCAGGTGAGGTGCAAATACACTGTGTGTAGCAGGGAAAAAGCACAGTGCAATTCAGACTGGAAGGAGGTAATTGTCCGTAAGGCAACTAGCCATGGCTGTCAAGCTTAATCCAGCCCCCTCCCATTCCCCCATCCTCAGGGGAAGCAAAATTGTGTTCCCCTCTGCCCCCTGGGCTTTGCAGAGCTGGTGAGCTGCTAAGATGGGTGGGATTCATGGCCAGCAGGGAAGACATTCAGGTATGGCACTGCCTGCAAGCCAGGGTCGATGCCTCACTTCCCTACAGACTCACGGCTTGCCTTTGAGCCAATCCATGAAGCTGTCTGTACCTCAGTTTTCCCTGCTGCAAGATAGCAGTGAAATAGCTATAGTGAGGATATTTCCCTTTGTCTATTCAGAATGCCAGCAGAATTCATCAAAACTGTCTTTTTTTTTCTTTTGCTCTGCAACCACAACAAAAATTAACTTTCTTCAAAATAATCCATGAAAATATTTCACTTTTTCAGACGTGTCATTTTTGTTGAGCTTTCTCTCTTTTTCCCCATGTGGAAAAAGGGGGAGAAAAGAGAGTACATATTTGTTATACATATTTGTTATTTTCTTCCATCTAAAAAACATAATGTTTGACAGAAACAACAATCTGCTACTGAAAAAAAAGTGTATAGAAAAGGGTCGGTTTTTTAAGTGGAAAATATTTCCAAAGAAAACAAGCCAACCATTTCCAGTTAGAAGTTCCTGAGAGTAGAGCCTGTGATTCTGAGCTCACTCTGCTGCTGGTCGGCTCCTTCCTCTGCTCTGCAAGTGGCCGTCCGCTTCCCTCCATTGGGGAGGGGGAAGCAGGAGATGGAGAAGGGCTTAGGAGTCCAAAAGCAGGGGGGGTGGGGGGGAGACAGAGAGAGAGAAGGAAAGAAGGCAGAAAGGAAGAAAGGAAGGAAAAGAAAGAAAAAGGAAGGAAAAAGAAGGAAAATTTTAAAAAGGAAAAGGAAAAAAAAGGAAAACAAAACAAAAAGGAAAAGAAAGGAAAAAAAAGGAAAATAAAGAGTGGGTGAAGGAGACTAAGTGCTGCTCTCACTGATGTCAGAAATTAAAATAAAAACCTCCCGGATTAAAAATCTGCCTGATGCTGCCCAAGCCAGAGCAGAGAGATGGCTGCAGAGGGTGGAACTGGGGGGAAGAATGTCTGGGGAGGCGGCACAAAGAGCAGGGTGAAAGGGAGGGAAGACGGATGGAAGAAGCGGGTGGCTGCAGGGCCTCGGCACAGCACACCCCAGGGAATGGGCTTGCAGTGCTCCTGCTGCTTGCTTTTGGTAAGCACCAGGTCTTTTTTTCTCATCCTCTGACATGGGGGCATCCTTTCTCCATCACCAACCCCTGTCTCCCTCACCCACGCTCCTTTCTCTCTCCTCTCCCTTTCTCTTGTTCTTCCTTCCAGATACTTTCACCATATTTCCATCCTGTTTCGCCCACACCTTTCTTCACTCCCTCCTTGTCTCCTCGCTCCCCTCCTCTCCTGCTGCCTCACCCTCCCTCTCCCCCTCCATCCCTCTCACTTTGTCTCTCCTCCAGCTCCCTGAGGAGCTCTCTAATGACTTAAATGAAACGCCAGCCTTCTTTATCTTCAATAGCCCTCCTTGCTGGAATCCCAAGAGGACCCAGCCATGCACAGCAATTAGGATACCAGTGCCTGGGGCTGCTGCATTTGCAATGTCAGCATGGAGATTCTCTTTGCCCTCTCTGAGAAGATGAGGAGCTCTCCATAAAGTTGGGAGCCCCGCCAGCACAGGGACAGAGGCTACTGCAGAGTCTCAGGAAGGCTTTCCTAAGCCAGCCAGGTCCCTTCCCCTCTCTTCCTGCCCTCCATCCTCCTGGCTGCCAGCATGTCTCAGCCCACCAGCAGCATGGTGCTTTTCACGTACCTCGTGGCACCTACAGCCCTTTAGAGCCCAGCCTCAGAGCCGACCCCAGGGCTGGAAACATGCAACAGCCCCAGCGTGCCCCAGGCAGGGCAGGGTCTGGCTGGGGAACCGTCTCTGGGGACACCAAACTCGGTTTCAAACTTCACACAAAACAAGACTCAGCATTGGCAGGCAACAAGGACGGTCACAGCCCCTACTGCAGCACATCTGCTCAAAGCCCCTCCTCACTTGCAGACCCAGCAAAACCATCACAGCCTCTCTTCCCAGTTCCCATTGAGCTGCCCTCCCAGTGTGCCGGTCACTGTACCCAAAGTGCACCACCAGCAAGTGACCCATGCTGGGATCTGAGGTCTCTGGTCCCATGTGGGATGGAAGGGGTGAGTAGGACAAAGCTTTTCTTCTGCCCTTAGAGATGTGGAGTGGCTTGAATAGGTGCCCCTAGGGCCTTCCCAAACATGCACAAGGTTACTCCCCAAAGCCTCTGGTTCCCTTACACCTCCCCCTCCCAACCAAGCTATCAAAACCACCAGTGTGCCAATGGAGCTGAGGGTGCCTCAGCATCACTTCCAAATTTCCAGGGAATTCAGCTCCAGTGTGACCCTTTTGGCTGCTGCTCTCTCCAAAATCTTGGCTCTTTGTGCCCTCATTCCTCTTACTAAAGCATCCCAGACAAAGCCAGACAAAGCCAATGCCTCTCTTGTGTGCTGATGAAAAGCCTCTTTTGAAAAGCCTCTTGGGAAATGCTTCCCATTATAGTTAATTCTGTTGTTCTTTAATACTAGCTGCCCCTCTCCTCTGCTTTGTCTTGGTTAGCCTCTATTTGTGGGAAAACAAGATCTCAGAATGGGATTCATTTCACTGTTTTGTTTTGTTTTTTTTTATCATCTGAGCAAGTCACCCTGGGGTCTCTGCTTAGTCAGTGAAGAAAACAGACTCTTCCATGATGTAATTTGTCTCATACTAAAGTCAATGTCTAAAATAAGTCAGACGAATCAGGTTCTAAAAGCACCTTGTCCTCTCCTCTAGGGAGAAGGGAGCAAGGGGCTCATTCAGGCAGAGACAGGCAGACTGGAGATGTCTGAGGCAGGCAGTGAGTCCCCACTAGGTCTCCTGAGGACCTGCCCCAGGGACTGTCCTCCACCTGCCCTGCTCCTGGGAGCCCCTGGATGCTTCTTGGGGGCATGGATCTGCAAGGAAGGGGCCAGGGTGAGACAGGGCTGCACATGAGCATGAGCAGCAGGGATCACAGGGGGATAGTCCAAAATCTCAGGAGGAGAAAATGAGCCACTCATGTCCCCGAACTTCGGGCTTCTGGCAGCCAGCAGCCCCTCTCCCCGGGGCTCAGTAAGAGCCTGTGCAGGGCTGGGGAAGGCAGCCTTGTTTTTGCTCTAGCAACAAGAGGAGAAAGGCTTTCACAAGGTGCCATCTGGTTCTTTTTCTTTTTTTTTTTCCTGCCACTGATGGGTCATTTCTGATGGATTTAAGATTTGTAGGCCCTCTTTAAAACAGGTTTTTGTCTCGTGCACGCCCTGGTGTATGGAGGCAGCAGGCTCACTGCATGCCGGCACTCCTGGAGCAGTCCCGGGATGAGCAATTAAGCAGCCGAATGCCAGGTCAGGATTAACCACTCTCCTGTTTGTCTTAAGACCTTTCTAATTGCTCCTTCTTATGGCTCTCTCCTGTCTCCCCCCACCCCAGCCCTCCCATCCCCTCGCTCTTCTCGCCCTAGCCAACCTCCCTGGTGCCTGGATGGGGAGTTGAGGAGCACAGGTGAAACCCCAGCTCCTGCCTTCCAAAAACCACCCTGCGTGACGGGGATGCCTCTGCTGACAGGTGTCACTCACATCTCCAGCTCAGCAAAGCGAGGGATTTCGAGTCTGGCTCTGGCACGTAGGTGCTCAGATATTCAACAGGAGAAAGGTAAAATAAAAGTGGGGAGGATGCAAACCAGCCAGTGCTGGCTTCGGCTGGAGGAGGGCAGAGGGGAATGAAATCCTAATTTCAGAAGCTCATTGTAGGGTAATTATCAAACAGCAACAGTAGGCTGGGATGCTTGCTAATTAGGCCACATTCTTTATGACTAGTTATTCTAAGATGTCATTTGACAGACTTGGGGGGGGAGGGATGTGCACATAAAGTTGTTTTTAATTACATTTGGTATGCTAATTTCTGATATAAAATAAATATTTACCAGAAGCAATATTTCTTCATTTCACGCTGGCTGCACCGTGGCATTTATCGAGGGTTACAAACAGGCTGCTATCGCTCGGCCCTCCCTGCTGGCACGTCTTCCCCTCTCTCCTCCCCTCAGCCTGAGAGGATCCAGCTGTGACTTGGGAGGGGAAAGCAGCAGGGAAGGAAGCCGCAGCATCTTTGCCTTTGCCCAGTGGCAACATGTCCTTTTCCTGCCAAATGGCCCTTTGGAAGGAGGGTGCCCAGAAGAAGCCCTTGGCCAGCAGCTGGCTGTCGCTCCGGGGCTGAGAGCCTGCCTCGGTGCTCCTCCGAGGAGATGGGAGATATCGCTGCCCCGCCAGACAGCCCAGGTCTTGTGCGGCGAGCGTGCCTCTCCAACAGCTCCAAGGCTATAGACCTTTATTCGTACAGCCTGTTCAACCTTTAGCGCTTTCATGGCTTTTTTTTTCCTTCTTCTTCTTCTACGTATGAATTAACTAACATTTCAAGAATGGAAAGCTGCTGCAAACTGAAAGCCTCAAATATTTCATCATGGTTTTGACAATCTGGGAACTTTTCTTTCCCTACAAATGTATACTCTTGCACATATATTTTTTTCCCATTCACTGAAGTCAGCTCTTACTGCTACGCACTCTGGGTTTCAATAAATTGGAGCTTTTTGGTGGAAAACCCCATTGCTGTGGCACTTTCTTGATCAAATATTAGCTCAAACTGCTCAGATTATTGCAAAGCATACTTATCTCCCAAGCAGGTAACTTCTGACCTGGTGCAAAGTAGTAGCTCACTGCTTGACCTGACCTAGGCTGTCCACCAAGAGCTAACACAGTCAAGAGACACTTGCAGATCCATGTCCTGATATTTCTAGTGATGTATCATGGAGGAAGTCGGAGTCACCTGGGTTCAGACACTTGGATCACCTGAGGATGTGTATTACCTCCATCCAATCCTCCAGACAGATTATTCCCATCACTTAGATCACTTTGATCTCTTTGATAAGTAGTAGACTTCTGTGGGATAGAGGGAGCTCATATTACCACTGTGCCATGCGAAGAAGTATGTCAGATGCTTTGAATTGCCCAGCAGCTGGAGAATCACCCCAGTAAAATCAAACCACCCTGTTCTTTTTTTGCATATGTGAGCCACCTCTCAGAAAACTCCTACCCTTTTGCAGTGTCAATATTTGAAATTAAACCGCTCAATAACTTACTATCTCAAGGCACTAAGGGAAAAGACAGAGAGTGTTGGGGGTTGAGAAGACTGTCTATGTGGGGATCAGAAACAGAGGGAGGGAGGGAGCCCATCTGAGGAGCAGAGCTCTGGGGATGATTTTGCCTCGCACTGTGTGCACAAGCTTATAATCCACTCTGTTGATGCAAACTACCGTTTGGCAGATAATCGACTGATTAGCAGTTCAGTAAGTTTTTACACCCAAGCTGAAAGTTCTCAAAAGTGCTTAATGGCTGTAAGCTACTTAATATTTAACACATGCTCTTCCTTCCCTTGCAGGCTAGTTGCATTTGGTCTGATAGCACCAGCAGACTGCTCTTATTCTAACGCCTGAGTGTGCGGTGGACAAGGAGCAGGAGTGATGGAGGCCAGCAGCATGGTGATGGGTGAGTTAGCTGACATTGTCCTGTTTTGCATCTTGGCACACAGAGCAGAGCTAGGGTTCCGTGGAGTTCCTTTTTTTAATACTGCACTCCCTCCAGGAGGACCATTTGTCTCTTCCCTTCAGCCCTGTGCTCCTTTCTAGGAGGGAATTACAGGACAGGATGCTGCGATGGAGATGGCCCATTTAGCCCCATCTGGTCCATTCCTGGGTACCAGGGCATGGTTGTTCCTCAGCATCCTTCCAGTCCTGTCACCAAGCACCCCAAGATGAGTATCCCCATGCCTTCTCTCCTCAGAAGGACCAGGGAGAAGGTTTCCAGACTGAGGGACCACAATGACAGGTAGTATTTTGCCTCTGCTCACGTTGACTCCCATTGCTCCAATCCTCCCAGTTTTGTCTCAGCCTCTCTGGCTCCAGCTCATTCACAGCCTTCAGCAGGGGACAAAGCCCTTCCTCTAAGCCTTTTCTAAGTTCTGCTTATGATGATAGCGTTTGAGTGCCACAGGTATTAATGAATTATTCATCAGCACTTTCCCTGTTGAATCAGGTGGTTTTATTATCTTCACACCTGATGAACTGAAGGATAGAAACAAAGCCAAATTCATTCAAAATTATCATTAATTTGGGATGCTAGATTTGCAAAGATCTTAAAGTCTGATTTTTCAGGGTTTACATGGGATTTTATGTTTTTGAAGCATGAGTCCATCTGGTTATAATGGACAGCACAAATCAGACTCATTACTCAGAAAAGGAGGAATGAGTTGCTCCCAATGAACATCTTACCTTATGCAACCTTTCCCTGACAGCAAGGAGCTCAGTGACAGAGGAATAAAGCAAGCCAGTCCCTCGGGCTGGGCAGCGTGAGATCATCCTTCTGCTTTTTGCATTTCCCTGACTTAGTCCTTCCCCACGTTCGCCATGTGCAGCAGCCAGGGCAGCTCTCGGACAGGGGGCCGCCTCCTGCCTTATCTCACCCACCCGCACTCCCAGGGGAGACTCATCCTGAGCACAGTGAGGTGGGGAGACATCTTTTAGCTGTAGGGCGGTAGGATGCTTTGTGGACTGAAAACTTTGCCACAATACAACAGAGTAACAGCTGCACCAAAAAAATCACCCTGTGGATGTTGGAGGTGTTGTCAAACTGGACTGCAGGAGCCATGGGAAGGCAAGGCAAGCTCAGCATAGACAGGCCCTTCAGAAGACAGAGCAGTCCAGTTGCAACCGGTCTCTACAGAAGACGGATGGGCCGGGGAGTTTTCAAAGATGCATGGCTTTTCACTGGGGCAGCTCTAGTTAGGCTGAGTGGTATTTTACAAACATCGATTCCCATCTCCAACATATAAGCTTGCACTTTCCAACCACCCATCTGTCAGAATTTTGTTCAGTGTGGTCAAAGCAGCGGTGTTTGTTTTTTCCCTAATCTTCTCCTCAGAAATGAATGACCCACTTTAGATGAAACATTAAAACAGCCCAAGGCATATTTCCAACTTTGAAAACCCCAGCTTGCACAGTTTACATACGGATCAACTTTGGAGCAGGCACAGAGGAATTGAGGTTTTGAAACTAGGGGCTCTAGTGTAGCAATGAGGCTGGATTTAAGGAAAAGATAGCAGAGTCAGGCTAGTGGTCAAGCTATCGGATTTCTAGCTTCTCTTTTTGTTTTGAGTACCACAGATGTGCCATTGTGCTGCTGTTGGAAAGCCCAGAGATGACACAAGACCAGTACTGCACCAGACGGCTTCGCTGGCAGAGCATGGAGATCCCCAAACACTATTCCCTTACTCTGTCCCTCTCCCAAGGCCACAGCAGGCTCCAGCTCTCTTGTGCTTCAGTTCCAGACTAACTTTTATTTCTTTCCTCTAAAGAAGGCTTCAACATGTAGGAGAGACCTTACCATACAGATTCCCATGCTCTTCCCTATCTTCAAATTTCATCCCTTAGTCCTTATAGTAAGCCTTTAATCTGACTCAGAAGACAAGCCTTTATCAGAAAGCACCTGCTTTCTCTTTCATCAGGCTCCCCAGCAGAACTGCGAGGCACCAGAAAGCCTCTAACACATCAGCCCTGGGTCTACCGGTCTTAACACTTCACTACTGTTAGGTCACTTAACACTGACCTACTGATTTCTGGACATCCAACAGCCCTGGCTGCCAGTCAGACAAACGTCTGGGACAGAAGTCCCTGTCTCGTGCCTGCCGATGATGCTGTCCCCTCAGCAGGTGGCTTGTCCCTCATCCCTTGCTGTCCTCACGGGAGGGCAGTACAGCCCTGGGTCAAGCAGCAGGGGACTGGGATGCAAGGTGGGCTGCCCAACTTTCTGGGCTTGCTGGGATGAAGCATCAGCAAGCAGGACACAGGCAAGGTGAGGTATCAGCTCTACAGGGTGAAGGTCTTTCCTCTTGAACTGATAGATTCAGACTCCCTGGTTTTATAAATTCCTACAAAACAGTGCGTGCTGGGAAGGGAGGCCTTTTCCATTTTTTTACTTTCCTCTCCATGCTGAAATCACTGGTGATGCTGGACACGAACAGGAGATAAGTGGAACTGGGTAGAAAAGGAGAGAGGTCACAGAGACAGCCCTAGAGAGGAGAAGGACAGATGTTGTAAGGGATGGCAGTTTGCTTCCACCTCCACAAGAAGTAAAGAAATAAGTAGGAGCCTTGCCAGTAGAGAGGGATGGATGCGAGTGGGAACCCTTTGGCTGCAAAGGTGGTGTAGGCCCAAAGGGACATTAATCTGGGATCACACCAGAGCCAAATCACCTGGTCACCCTGAGGGTCCACACCAAGCTGTTTGCGGGTGGAGGGTAGTGAGTGTGTGCTGGGACCAACCAGACCAAGCCAGACCAATGACTCAGTGCTAAACTGGCCGACTGTGTGCCAGCTTCAGGGAGGGAAATCTGAGTCTTGCCACCTGCTTTGTGGGTTGGGAGGAGGAAAGAGATCTAATCCTGCAGACAGCTTTCTTCATGCTCCAGGAATGATTTCCCTTGGTTTGGAGGTTCTCCATCCCCCACATTCTTCTTCCACTTCAATCTCTGCCAAGTCTCACTCCATTTGAATTAATTTTAAAGGCAGTCTTTAAAGCCTCTTACAAAGGGTTTCATAACGTATTCCAACAGGAGCCACTGAAAAAAAAAAAATCCCCTCCTTTATTATCCCAGCTGGAGAATGCTCTGTTTCAGTGCTCTATAAAACGGTTGTGTATCATGCCCAGAGGGTCTTTGCTGCACATTAAAGCCCAGGGTGGGTGAAATGTCAGCTACAGTTCAGCCAAGATGGGATCCCTTAGGCTTTGAAATGCAGTCTGTGGCTCCCTTAATGTCACCCTGTCCTCCTAATGGGTATAAAAAGGACACAGGGGGCACCAAATGATGAGAAATTAACATCAGAGGCTGTGTTCATCCTTCCTCAGTCTGGAATGTCATCGCTCCTAAAGCATTATCAGCTGGCAGACAAGCCAGGTACAGGGGCCAGCTCTGTTAGTAGAAGCCTGAAAGCACATGGAGAGGACACTTATCGTTGCCCCATGTCTGCTAGAAGCTAATTTCTTAGGAAATCTCATAGAATTTTACAGGTACCAGCTGGTTAAACCAAAAGGTTGATGACTGGGATCAACCCCCCTGGAACTCTCCTATTCATAGACCCCAGCTACTCTTCTTCCCAAGCAGGATCATTCCCAAAACACCATGTGGAGAACACAAAGCACGTTGAAGGAAGGTAACTTCTCTTTAACAGTCAAGAGGCAGGGAAGAAAAGCCAGGACCGATGAGAGCTGAGCTTCTGTCCTCAGCACTAGACTGTGGCCAAGTCAGAGCCCAGGAGCTCACTCCCTTGAGTCTGGCTGTGACATTGTCCTGTCTGAAGCCTTGCCCAATGCATTGCTTTGGACGTGTGCCTGGCTAATGGATGGGACCCACTGTCCTCTGATGACAGGAGACAGACATGAGGAATGAACCTCACATGGCTAATCCTCTACCTTTCAAGTGAACAAAAAGCCCTCTGTCAACAGCCCTCAAACAAAAGGAAAAAATAAAAGGATGGTTTATATTTAGCTGATGCTGTGGAACCTGCAGGCTGCATGCTAATTAGCTGGGGAAAGTAATGAGCTCAACTTGAAGCATGGGGAAGAAGAGAGGGTCTAAAACCAAAGATTTTATCTTAACTGTTGAGACTGCCGAAAATTATTTCTGCTGGGTTGTTTGTTTGTTTCCTTGTTTTTATGGGAAAAAAATCATAAGGGACTTCATTGGATAATGACAGTCTGGTAAATACCTGGTCCCCAAAGAGCTGTTCCATTTAACACTCACCGTTCCTGTTTGGGATTGCCGTTGGATACCTCGTTGTGTGGAGAGCAGCAAGGCCATGAATCGGTGCTGCTGACTGTGATCATATGGCATAGGCACATAGCTTCCTAACCCCTTCATTTAGATCAGGGCTGTGTGTCACCTCCAGGTAGGAAGAAATCAAGGTTAGCATCTGGCATCAACCATAGCACAAAAGTTACAATCAGTGCTGTGATACTGATGGGTACCATTTCCTATGTTGTTTCCAGAGATTCCTGGCAGTAAATAATGGGTAAGGATGGGTCTCCGCTTTCATTTGGCTTTTACTACAGAAAGAAAAGTGGTCCCCCCTGAAACGCTGTGGCATTGTGGCAAGCTCTCCAAGCAGCTATCTCACTCAGGGAGCTCTGCACCTGAGCAAAAGGCCCCCTTCCAAGGGAAAGCAGAGCAGCGCTCCTCCTAGAGTGAGCGGAAGCAGGAAAGAAAATGCCTTTCTATTCCCCTTAACTCAAATATTAATTCAAATACGTCTGGTCTGGTCTGCTCTGCTCGAGTCAAGGTAGGTCTCTAGTTTGGTCTGGCTGAGGCTGGTCTGATGGGGTCTGTTTGAATCTGGTCTGGTTTGGCCCTAGCTTAGCTTTTTCTGATTTCATGGAATTTGGTTTAGTTTGATTTGCTTCAGCATCCCTCAGCAACTCATGACCAAAGGTTTTTTGCCAGGTTGGCAGGTTCCTCCACGTGAAACCCCAATGAACACAAAATGAGAAAAAGAAGTTATTTTCTGAGCAGGCTCAAAACCGTAAGAAAAAAAACCAAAAACCCTTAGGATAAATTCAGATCATTGCAACCAGCCAAGCTAACAATGGGCTCAGCAGCAGCCTTGGAAAACTCAGCGCTGATCTGTTAGGAATGACAATAAGATCAGCTGCTGCTTTAATCAACAGATTGAACACAGTAGGGGGGCTCTTCCAATTTGCTTTAGGCTGACAGCTTCCAGAGCATTTTCTCCAGGGCACAGTGAAACCTAACCCCTCTATTCCCTGCCTGGAGGGGGAAGACAGACATCTCCTGAGGGTGCCAGCTTGGGACTGTCCATAGCTCAGGGGGAGAATCACCTCGTCCCAAGGGCCAGGGTGAGACCATGGAGGACACCACAATGTTTTGAAAAACCCAGTCTGGATTGACCATATACTGGACCACATCAGAGTGTAGCAGGGAAGAAGACCATCTGTATGGTCTTCAGATACACACGTGTATCTGTGATCCACCACACACTCAAGTCTCACATGTCCCAACCACACTTAGCAGGTTCCTGCCTTATCTCAGCTCTCCACTGTCTGGTGCTTTCCTCTGCACCCTTCTCTCACCTGCCACGGAGGCAGGAAGGAGTCTCTCCTCTGGACATCACTGAGGAAATAAATGATACAATAATAATGATAATAAAAATAAACCCTTATTCCTCCTCCATCTGCCAAAGAAATGATGCAGTGTGTGGGTGCTTGAATGCACCAGCCTAAGGACTCAGCTCTAAAGTTTGCAGAGCTACCTTTTGCACTGTGTGAATGTGGGCCGCCTCATATACACAGGCTCAGGAGCTCCTTGGATTGCAGTGACCTTGCCGTCTGTGAGACGAGAGTCCCAGCTCAATTTGAGATGTTCTGGCACTTTGTACACCGGACCAAGGCAAAGGGAATTGCAGTCTAATGAGATGCTGGTCCCAACTGGGATGCTGCTCAAGGAGGGAGCGGGCAAAGGAAGCTCTGACAGTAAAAGGCAGAGAAATGAATAGGAAGAACAGCAAGGCAAAGTGACAGAGACCTGTTGCCGCCCCAGACAACAAGGGGGCAAGGAATGGAAATGAGGAATAGAAGGCACAGCGATAACGCAGTAAAGGTGAATGTAGACAGGATGCTGCCTTGAACAGATAGGACAGTTAAAACCAGGTGAGCAGCTGGTGCGCTTTAGAAATCTCTGTCACTGCTGAAACGAGAGACACTGTGGTGTGGGAGAGGCTGCTGGGAACCCCAGGTCATGGTCTAGAAAACAAGAGCCGCTGTGGGTGGGAAACTGCAGCCCTGTCGCTGAGCACGCAGTTTATCTATCTGGGTTACACTCCTGTTGGGGTTGATCATTTGCCCAGGAACACAATCTCTGCCAGATGCTCTGCCAGAGCTCAGAGGATCTCCACAGCAGACAATGGTGGGTAAAGGGGCCAGAGGAGAGCAGCCAGTGAGTCCACCATGCGAGTGCACTCAATCCAGAGGCATCCTGCGAGCCTCCTGCAGCAGAGCAGGGGCTGGGGGCAGGGGCATTGCTCAGGAGCCAGGCTAATTGTCAGGACAGAGTGCGACTGGTGCAGAGATCACACCATCTGCACAAAGAACAGAGGTTTGGACTGAGAGACATGGGTGAGGCAAGGGGAAAAGACGGTTGGGATGAGGGTTGCGCTCACTGAGCACAGGATCCACTCCCTGCTTCCAGCTCTGGCTCCCACACTCCCAAAGTCTCCTGACCCTGGGTTCCTGGTCTGGCAGAGTCCAGAGGGGCATTTTACACAGCAGACCTTGTCTGCAACAGTGACTGACCTTGGGGAGCTGCATCTGGCCCATGGCTCTCCCCACAACCTTTCTCCTTCCCTCCACACTGGCCCCTCCAGTCCACACTTGCTGCCTGGCTCCTTTCCTGCACAAATCATTTTCTTGAGCAAACACAATTTACGGGGAGGGTGAGGGGGGGCTGTGGAAGGGAAGGCTATTACTGTTCTCTCTGGGTAAAGTGGGCGTCATTACAAACTCTCTCCATGGCTGGTCAATACTACTTCCCCGGAGGCTGAGGGACATTTCATTATTCTTCACATTACCTTGTTCATCTCCTCTACATTTCAGGGGGTATTTATTGAACGCTTTGCATAAGCAGCTTTGGAGCAGAACAGCACACAGAAAGCATGGACAGAATATACTCTCAACTAACATGGAGTAAGCAAGTGGGGTCTCCCAGCATCGTGCCCCCGGCCAGCAGCCACCACCTCCTTCTGTGGGTGGTACCATCATCCTTCTCCCATGCTGCTGGAGAAAGCAGGTTCCTCCTCCCGCTCTGCCCCAGCACTGCATATGGAGACAAAGGTGGCAGTGAGGATGAGGGAGCAGAGTCTGTTTCTGGCTTCAGTCCCAAGCCACAGAAAAAGTCTTTTGTCTACACTATAGACAGCACACCACAAGCCCCAAGATAGGCCTGAACACAAACTCATAAAGCAACGTCTGTTCAGATTGCAATAAAATGTGTTAAACTGCTGCTCACCATGATTATTTTCCAATTACGTTTCAGTTTAGCTCAATTACTTTCCCATTGCTGCTCAGTGAATCTTCTCCATTTTTCCCTTTAAACGGCTGCTCCGTGTTTTTCCCCCCCTGAGGCCAGCTCTGCCATCTGACCCTCTGACGGGGCAGCAGAGACCAGGTCCTAAGCAGCCCATGGGTCTTCAGCTAGGCACTTGCTCCCGGAGGGGCTGGGGTACCACAAAGGCCACCTCTCTGGGGAGGGAGCTTCCTTTATTCACCCTTACTTAGGCCCTGGGAGCTTCCCCCTTTCCCCATTCCTGATCCCAAGTCCCTCCTTTCCCTAGCATTGGATCCAAGGCCCCTGGTGCAGCACTGCCGCAAGTCCGGGAGGCTCCCAAGCCCAGAGGGCTCAGAGCAGCCCTTCCCCTTGCAAGGCAACAACAGAGCTCAGTGGACATTAATCCCTCTTTCCTTTTGTTTAATAACCCACATCTATCTCTCTCCCTTCCTTTGCACAGGCCTGGGAGACACAGGGATCTCTCTTTGTTTTGGATGCATCCCTATTTAGGAGGTTAATTACACAAACTGTAATTCTATGGCCCTCCTAATGTTAAATGGAACAAAGGTTAATTGATGTGATTACGGCTCATGAGCTGAATTGCAGTCCTTAGTGGGATGGATGATTTCAGGCATATGGGCTGCAATTATTTCTCCCTCTTGGCTCATCGGGGTTTTGCTAAATCCATAGTAAGGTCCTAATGATACTTAATGGCATGAAGATAAAGCGGTTAATAGTTATGTAACTCTCTAAAGTTTAGTGTTCTTCAAGCTGAGCTGACTGCCATAGGGTGTTTTTTGAGCAATGGACATGAAAGTGCAATAACGGTCATATCAGGTAAGACCAGAGACCCGTCTCGCTCAACAGCCTGTCTCCAACCAGCAGCAGATGAGGGCAGGGCAAGCACGCCGTGGGATTTCCCCAGATTACTCTCCCAGCCACTTTTGGCTTTGAGACGTCCTGAGTCACATGTGGCATTCCGGTGTTTAATACTTCACGATGGATTTTCCCTCCACAGAGTTGTCCAGTCACATTTGGGATGCTCCAGCTGCCCGCTGCCCAGGCATTTCACAGCTCAGCAATGCCCCTGCCACCGAGCTACCTCCTCTGGTATCTTCTGAAACTGCCGCCTGCCAGTTCCCTCTGACCCTCCCTGGTCCTGATGCTGGGACAGAACGATTGTTCCTTGTTCTCCTTCTACACGGTACTCATGATTTCATAGCTCCTCACCTGTCTCTTCCAGGCAGGGGAGTCCTAGGCCAGTTAATCATTTTTCACACTCAAGTCATTCCCCAGCTTTGGTCATCCTTGCTGCTGCCCTGCTCTGAGCCTTTTTTAGCTCTATTATATAAAACACATTTAAGCTGGAGAAGCCAGAGCTGTATACCCTACTCAGCCCATGGGCAATGGCATAATGATGTTCTCTGCTTTGCTTTATTTTCCTTCCTATGGCAGGGCTAGCAGGAGCTTCCTCCACCTCCGAACCATGTCATTGAACTGCGACACAACAGGCTCAAAAGGATCACATCAGGTCTGCAGCAGATATATGACCCACTGTGGTGTGAGACATGGATGAAGAGCTTCAAGAAACATAACAGACCCTCCTAGATACAAAAAGAAACTCCTGCACTCAGGACTTCCAAATCAATTAATAGTCCTCACAAACAGTGTCCTCACAAACAGCTCGTTCATTGCTGTCAGTTCTCCATAAGAGCTACAAAAACCAGCTTGAATTAGAGAAAAATATGCCTGACTGGTGCTGAGTTATGCCCGGATATAATTCTTACAATGTACATAAAGCACAGTTATAGAAAAACCTATAGATTTTCCTCAGCCCTTTCCTCTTTACTTTAAAATCCTCTCTGGGCAGAAAACAAGCACAGGGACTCTAAGCCTCAAAGGAAACCATACGCAAGAAGTAAGAAAAACTAAGAAACTGTACTTTCTCTCATGGTGGGCACATTTCAACATTACAATTGCAGTCACTGATCCTTCTATTATAAGAACACAAGTAGTCATTCTAGATATAAAAATATTGAAATTCCACACAGTATTTCCATGGGTTGCTGGAAAGACCATTTCCTCCAGCCATGCACTAGGATTTCAGATGCATTCTCTGAATGTCAATGATGACCCTGCAGATGAACAAAATAATGCACATTTTTGATGGCACATTTGGCTAGAACAGCATTAAATTTACAAGAATAAATTCAATTAGTAGAACCATTCATTCCCCAGCATTTAACTTATTTACACTGAATAAACACATCAGACGAGCCCCTCTCTAGAGACTGTGCACAAATGCTTGGCAATGGGAATGTACTCCTTGGTGCATGTGAGTATAATGGAAGGAAATGAATAATTTTTTGTAAAATAATAATTATTTTGCGTTTATATCAAATGTTATATTCAAGGATTTCAAAGCACCTAACAGGTGAAGAGTGATACAATGCTGCCTGTTTTTTTTAATCTTGAGCACTTGCTTATATGGACTTATACCTATAGCATCACAGTATTTTACTGGCTGCAGTACATAGGCCCTGAACACAGAACTCCAGCCATCCTGTGGGCACCCTCCCTCTGCCCAAGCAAAGGCACTCTGCGACCACGGATGCCACAGAAAGAGCAAGCAGACCTGAGGGCACACGCTGGCTCTCTGCTAGGGCAGAGCTTTGTGCAGTGAAACAGCTCGGATGGTGCTGGGGAAGGAGCCAGGTTTCACTGCTACTGGAGGAAGAGCGATAATGCCCAGAAGATCCTGCCAAACTGTCCCAAGCAGAAGTTGTCTCCAAATTCAGACATCATTTTAACCTCAAAGGGCTTTGGCACAGAGAGGCAAGGAGTCCAATCCAGTCTTATTTTGCATTCTTGTACGCAGACCTTTTTTCCTCACTGCTAACAGTGACCAAGAGGTGAGAGAGCCTCACACTCAGCCCCTGCTATGTCAACAAGGCAATGTGTTTTTATTGGGACAATACACTCATTCTCACCTGTTTCCTAACAGCCTGAAAGAGCCAGGAGCTTGCCAGCCTCTGCTGTCACCTTTAGATTTCTCTCAGGTCCCTTCTCTTCATGCTCACACACCTTCCTCTCTCCTTGCTCCCAGCGAGAGCTGCTCTCCTCCAGAGGAGCAGAAACCCCAGCAGATGCTCATGCTTCTCATACTGGGGCTGAAGATGGGGGGCGGGCAACGTGGCTGGGGCTCTGTGAGTCACCGGCTTCATTAGGGAATGCAAATGGGACTGCTTGAACTCATTTCACAAATGGCTGTCACAGCGTGGCTGACTGACGCATAGCAAGGGGGTCACTGAAGTTGGCAGCAGAGAAGAGCTGCATAATACAGACCAGCTCTTCCCTCCCTGCTCTCCACCAGCGTGCCTTTTGTTTTCAGCATCACAGGCCTCCGCTTTGCTTCCAGCTAATGGCTCCTTTGGCAAGTCCCTTCAATAGGCTGCTTGAAAGGCACAGCTCCACTGCAGAGGGAGGATGAGATTAAACGGGAGGGAGGGACAGGAGGGAGGATGAGGAAGGCAGGCAGAAATCAGCAACAAGATGGGAAAGAGAGATGGAGGGATGAGAAAGCAGGGTGCAGAAGGCAGTGAGGGAGAGACAGAGGAGGGATGGAAGGATCATTTTCAAGTTGTTAACAGCATGGTCCTGAGCATACCTTCCTAAGCATGCCCACAGACACCGGGGACTTTGACCACGAGCAGAGAGGGAAGCAGGGAAGGGGGGCAGGTGAAGAAGCTGTAGTCCCAGCAGCCGGACAAAGGGTGCCTCCCAAAGAGATGCTGCTCTCATTCCTGCAAGCAAGATGCTGATCGCTCGGTCCTCTGGTCTCCTAAATGAGGACTCCCTTCCCTTCTCCCCTACCATAAAGCGCGTCCTGTTCCTACCTCCCCAGCCCCCCAGCAAGAAGGGTGCCTAGGGGACCCTGCTCCTTTGAGTGCCAGCAGTGTTTAGAGGGAGGACGGCCAAGGCAGAGCAAATCCCTGGCCTTCTCGGTTCTCTGTCTGCAGGTTCATTTGCTCAATCAAGCCTTGGCCACAGCTCAGCAGAGATGCTCAGGGTCACTTTATCTTGCCTGTTTGTTTGGGCAGCCAGTCAAGCAGCTAGTAGCAGAAACAACAGGATTTTCTCTTTTGTGTGTGCAGGCAAAATTAAATGTGATTTGAACTCGCTGCTGGATCTGCACCAAATGAGCCCCCCAGGGCATGAGCTGTCAGGCAGTCGAGGAGGGGCTGCCCTTCCCAGCACAGCAAGAACCTTCCCCGCCAAAGCAGCAGAGGCAGCGCGGCCAGGAGATCACCTCCGCTCTTTCAGATCGCTTGCTGCCAGAAGGCTGCCCGGGCTGCCTGCCGCAGAAGAGGCTGGTGGCCTCCGTCCTGCTTCTCCTCCACCTGTGGCGAGAGCGAGAGGCATGGGACACCCACCTCTGCGTGCTCAGGGATGCACCCCCAGCACACGCATGCCCACCTCCTCCCCAGCCTCCCAAGGGAACTTGGGTGTCCCCCACAAAACTCACTGGACTCAGGCCCCTCTCATGAATTCTGCTTTGGGCCAGCTCCAGGACCATGAGGGTCTCCTTGGTCAGCTCCAGGAGGAACGCTCGGCATTGTCCAAATGCAAGGTTTGCCTTGCAAAGAGGCCGGCAGTGGTTTCCAGGAGTGCGAGGCTCCCTCCTCTTGGCCGACTGCCCTGGGAAATCCAGTCCCTGGCCGTCTCAGTAGCCGACTGCTGCTTGCTATGCTGCGCCCTGAAGTCTGCAGCAAAGGAGAGGTACTAAATATGGATCTGCTCTGCAGACATGACTCACACTCCGGCAGGGTCATCCTGCTCTCTGTATATGCTCAGAACTTACTTTTCTTAGCCCACTGTTTTCCCCGCTGCTGTCCTTCCTATCCACCCACCCTCCTGCCAGGGCTGCCTAATATGACCACAAAGATAATGAAATATGTTCCAGTTGTTAAAAGCACTACTTGTGCACAATTTTCCTGTTCGAAACATCTCCAGCAGATGCCACAACTTGCAGCTCCTGCCCTTTCGCAGCCAGGCTTGGTCCAGCAGGCTCTTGCTCCTTACCCACTCCTGCCGCTCTGCTGGCTCCAGTTGAGGTGCAGAACCCCAGGACTAACGCCCGCAGTGCCAGGCTCCCCATGTGCAGGTGAAGAGTGAAGGCAGGAGACCCCCTCCCCTACAATTAGGGCTGTTCCCCTAATTTTGTAGCTGGAGCAGCTCGGGGTCAAGCAACAGTCCAGACAGGCTGCATCAGTTTCTGCTGAAGACACTTGCTCTGTAACCCCAGCCTCGTGGCAGCCCCGTGTCCATGAGGTTGCTCTGTGGAGCAGTTGGCTGGAAGCAACATCTCCTCCTCCGGCCTCCTGTGCCAGCTGCCAGCAGAGGGGCCTGAGGACACCTCAGTCTCTGGGAGTGCTGACAAAAAAATCAAAGACTGACCAAGTCACCAGGCTTGGCAGGGAAAGAGCGTGCTTTGCCAGCTTCATTGCCCGAAAAGCAATCCCTCCCCCCCAGGCCCGGGAGAAGGAAGAGGTCGGTGGAGGAACGCCTGGCTGAGCCCTCCCTCACCTGCTTACCCACCTCACAGCACAGTGCCATGATGGCCATGAGGCTAAGAAAAAAGGCCAGGGCTTTTTTTTCAAGCACATGTCACATTTCCAGGGCGGGAAGTCTGCAAGCCTCTTAGGAAGGGGTTCAGAGATGTCCTAAGGCAAAGCCCCCCAGGCCACCCTCTGTGAGGGGCCCTGAGCGTGGGGGGTTTGGGCTCCAAGGACCCTTCCTTCTTCCCAGGGGCATCTATGGGAGAAGTTTTGTTGGAGGGAGCAGCACCTCACAGAGGCAGAGAGGCAGCAAGAGAAATCATTAGGGGGAAAAATCAAAGCGGTGTGTATGCTAATGGGAGGATGAGGTGAGGGAAGGCAGCATCCCAGACAGGCAGGAGGGTCCCCTTCCTCCCGCTCCCTCGGGGGTTCATTACAGGCTGGTATTTGCGAAGCGGCGCAGCCATCCGATCTGGTGTCACTCCCCGCCGCCCTGCATATCGACAAATCCCTTCCCACGGGAGCCCACTTAATTTGCTTCCCGTCTATTGATCCCTGTGGCAAGTCACCATTAGCAGCAGCTCCGCCTGCCTCCTCCTCCTCGCTCTGCTCCGTGCTGGGGAGGAAGGGGAGCGGCAGGCTCATTACTGGAGAGAGGTGTTTAGGGGCGACCGGAGATGAAAGGTGCCGAATTGCTCCCTGGGCCCAATCCCCATCAGAGAGAGACCCTTCTTATTTATAAGGCCGGCAGCATCCCCCTGATTAGCAAGTGCTTTCAGGCTCCCTCTCCCCTGCACTCAGCATATTGATTAGCCTTTGTTCGTTGCTTTATGAACCCGTTCGTTAATGGGCTGGGAGCTTGTAAACGTGCATTGGATTTCCTTTTAAATCTGCTTGAACGAAGGAACCGCTGAGTGTTTACAAGGGGGAGAGTTACAGCCCTGCCGCCACCGCCAGCAAACTTCGCTGACGGCTGAAAGTGGGGTCACCCCTTTCCCGCATCACACCCTCATCCCGCTCCACGTTGGCTCCTCTTGGCCAGGGTGCGCTTTGCTGAGGGAGAAGAGGGGACAGGACCGAGGAGGTTCGGGTGGCTCCTGCCCGTTGTGCCTTACCCCACGCCAGGGTCTCTCCCGGGCTGCGCCCCAGCTGGGGCTGTGGAAGGGACCGTGGCACACCATTGCTTTCTCCCCAGGCATGTGTGACACCGTTCTGCTTCCCTCTGGACGGTCTTGCTCTGTTGACTCTGCCCATCGCTGTCAGCTCTGTGGTGCCACTCGTGGGAATTCCTCCACCTCTCGCCATGGCTCTGCGAGGTACCGGCAGCATCCCCACCCCCTGCCTGAGCCCCATCACTAGGAGGAAGGAGAAGGCACCAGCCCCCAGGGAGATAGATGAGAAGCGCTCCTGGACAGGTTATTCATGGCAGGCAATTTTCTAAGCAGGTGACAGAAGCAAAGCAGATACTAAACATGTCTGAGGGAGGACTCCTTCCAGTGCCACATGCCACGCTTCCCTAGGCATGGCAGGAGAAGTTTTGGGGGTAATGCCAGAGCCTTGCCGCAAGCCATGGCAGATCAGACCCTTGCAGTTGATCCTTCCGCTGTCACTTATAAAAAATATGTTTATCTCCCCGCTCTGCAAGTCACTCCCATTATTTTGAATGCTAACTGGATTCAGTGAAATGGCAGATGGCTGGCATTCCCCCCAGGAGGAAAAGAGGCTGAGTTGCTTGATATATATTGCACGTTCAGTCCTGTTTGCTCAGCTGTAGATCTGCCTGTCCCAGACTTTACTAGGCTATCCATCCTCTTACTATCAGACACAGCCAGGACGCCATCACTTACTCCTAAAACTCTGATAAAGCTGACTCCAAGCGTTACAGCCCAAGGTGCTCCTTCCATTGGTTAAACCCTCCAGTTTCAGGCTTCGCCACCTTCAGTTCCTTTTCTCACCACAGTTTGATTTATGAAGCTGTAAGGTTTCTTCTCAATGTCACCGAAGTGGGTATTTCAGGGTCATTTTGATTGCAGATTTTCCGGTTTGGAAGTGTTAGAGTGTCCCTCACAGAGCTCACAGCAGCCTCTGGTAGGAGGGAGCCTCCCCTACCCAAAGATACATCTCTGTTGTTCGAGCTAAGAGTCATTCTTTCAGCAGAAAGTCAGTAGAAAGCTATTAGAGCCGCTTGAGCTGGCTATTGCGGGGAAACATTATCGCTTGTACTAAGCTAATGTATTGCTTTTTCTTGCAATACTCCAATGTATTGCTTTCGCTTGCAGTTCACTGGGTCTTTCCAGGGAGCCACAAGTCTAAACTAATATTGCAGATGCGTTTTCCAGGTACACCGTACTGTTATCCACTTCCCTTATTCAGAAAGCAGGAATGTAAATGTAATAGGCTCGATGCACAGTAAAGCAATAATAAAACCAGGACTCTCCAACCTCCATGTTGCTAGGAAAGTGGGAATCTGATTTATTTCATCTAAAATGGGCAAGGTTCAGGACTTTTAGCACTTTAAGGTATGTCTTGGGGCTCTTGTCTGTGAGACCAGGGAAGCATTTCTGGGGTGTGACAGGCATGGGAACAGCATCCCTGTCAGCTAGCAGAGTTCCACCTCCTAATCTGGAGTCTCTTCTAGTGCAATGGGTCCCAGTTTGGCTGAGTCCTGTTTGATCCAAGTATTCATTGGAGACCTTCTGCCTTCCAAGCACCAGGGACCTTCATCCTCATATATCTTGCTCAAATGCTGCAGGACATAGCACATGGCAAACAGCAGAAATCCCACCCAGAGGGACAGGAATATCTGCAGTCGTGACACTCTCTTCCCTACCACTTGCCATGTACCCAGCACACACCAAAAGCAGAGCCATTTTATTCAGGTATTTCTTCCCAGATTGCAAGTTACTTCCCAGATTCTTCATTACTGTGGCAAGACACAGCTCCCAAGGAGTTTCACAGAGCACAACCCATTCTCTGGCTCTGCTGCCTTAAAAATCCCACTGTGGAAGTAGTTGGAGATGTGTTTTTTTTTTCTCCAGAGCTGGAATTCATGGCAAATGGGATATCACTTACATCACTACAAGAGCAAACACAAGCCAATGCAGAAATCGTGCTGTAGCTAAGACTTAGCTGTAGCAGCTGTACGGCTGCTGTACAGCTTCTGCTGTAGCAGAAGATAAACAAGAAGTTACTTAGCAGATGACATAGCTGCTCCGGCCTTACAGATGATGCTCAAACCCTGTTAAGACTCCCAACTCACCCTGAAACCCAAAGAGAAAATCTGACTGGAAGAAGGTTTGTTGATCAGCAGAAGACAAAGTCTTGCGGAGGCTTTCTGCTAGATCAGCAATGCCCAAGGGGACCTCTGATTCTCCAGAGACAGAAATATGGAACTGGAGACCTAAATTGGGGATTTTTCATTTTCCCATCTGGAAACATAACAGAGTAGAGATCCTCAATGCCAATTAATTTAAGGCTGGGACAGAAATTGCCAGCCATCTGTAGCAGAACTAGAGAAAACTCATGCAGAGACTGGTGCCGGGAAGCCAGACAGTGGACTTGTGGCTCTCTCCAGTGAAGTTTGCCTGTGTTTTTCTATCATCTCTCAAAAAATCCAGAAGTCATAAAAACAGCTGCCACCTAAATTTTCCTTTTCAGTGCATAAGACATGAGGAAGAGGTATGTTTGTGCATACAATCCACAGATAACCCAAAGCCCAAAGCGTACCAAGGTGCTCTTTAGAGGGGTCCTGGCTGGAAGCCAATTGCATTTTTATGAAAGGTTTTACCTCCTGAGACTTTAAAAACTTGCTGCATTCCCTCAAGGGTAACTCTTTTCCTAGAAGCTGCAGCAAGGTCTCTGGAATAAACTCCACCAAAGAAACACTGTAATTTGTCAGTGCCTTCATTTCTGTCTGTAGCCTGTCCTGCTGCAGCGTCCCAATCCATCCACCCACATATCTAGTCACATCGAAGCAGCAAAAAGATTACACAAGTTCAGGGGACCTTTGGAGCTGACTTTCTGAGAAAACAAGTTTGTTCTTTATATCCATTTCTTTTTCTTTGCAAACAAGAGACAGAGAGATACTTCTTGCCACCGCCCCTTCTGCAGCGCTCCCTGCCTCCCAGCAGCAGCTGACAGCAGTATGTTTCGCCTGAAGTCTGCGACTTTGCCCTTCGTAAGAGTGCTTCAGAGTTATCACCATCGGGCGAGCCAAAGATCAAAAATAGGTCGAGTGGGGAGAGAAAAGTAGCTCAGCTGCTGTAAGACAGGGAAAAGGAGAGAGCAGAGAAATACCTTTTCTTCACCAGAAATGACCCCATTCCCAGCAGTCCCATCTAGGAAGACTCTGGCAGCCGACTCAGGTGCTCCAAGCCTGGCTGGTGCTCTGTCCACACCATCACCGTCAAGGTGGAGAGGCTTAGCTCAGGACTCCAAGCTGAATCCTGCTGTAGTGTCCGGGGAGACAAACCATCCCTCCCTGGTCAGCCTCGAGCCAAAATTAGGAGTTGCTAGTCCTGAAGTAAAAAGCACACAGCACAGAGGCTGCCCTTGCATTGCCTTGGAGATGTTACACGAACACTGCCAGCCTGTCGTGGGACTGCTTCCCACCTGGTACAACCTGAGAGTGATGGAAACACGGCAGGACATGGATCCAAGAACATCTAAGGAGGAGATAAGGGATAGCAAAGGGGTAGGTGAATAGTATAAGATTAGAGCATAAATTGGATTGGGGTAATGCAGAGGTATCCTGAGTGCTATAAAATGCCACAGCTGGGGAGGCAGCCACATAAAATGTAGTGGCAGCGTAAAAATCAAAGTCTGGCACTAATGGCTGTGATCTTTTTTAATCTATTGATTAAACTAGTGATCCTTTCCAGCCCTAAACACTACTAATCTGTTGCCCTGGGAATAAACTCGGAGCTGGGAAGGAATAAGTTGCCCTCTCAGGAACATATTTCAAGGTTTTAGTGTTTTTATCATGCTGAAATAGGCTTTTGAGCTTTCTCATAAAGAAAAAAAAAACCTAAGAAAAAAAATCACAGAAAAGGTGACACTCCTCTAATAGCCAGGGAATCAGAGTATATGGAGGGGAACAGCACACCCCAAGTTTAGTTAGTACCCTAACTGCCAGGTTAGGGCACGCTAACTGAGCCCTCTCTGCCTCTCCCGGTGGAGCTGTCCCACGTGGTAACAAGTAATTAGGAGAGACCCAAGTCACGTAACACACATACAGAGACAGAGAGACAGATAACCTGGTGAGACAGGCTTAAATTATTGGGGCAACTTCGAGGTGCCACCTCTTATTGTACGTAGAGCTGCCATTTCTAGGTGGCAGCCGGGAGGATTTGTTATTTAACTTATTACAGCGGCACTTCAGAGCCACATTCAGCCTGCGTACAAGAGGTGCCTACCTTCGCTGTGGCACCTAGTTCTTTCTACAGACTGTACGTGGAGCGAGGCTTGGGCAGCGGAGGACCGGAGTCAGGCTGAATTGCTAATCTCACCCAGCCAGAGCAGTAGTAACATCTGCAACAGCAGAGACATCCTGAGAATGATGAGAAGGAAGGAGACTGGAGTCAGCCAGGAGCGGAGCTGGGACCCTTTCACTGGAACCGAGTCCCCCTCCAGACACATTGGGATCATCCGTGTGGATGTCAATGTTGCTAGACACTTCCTGATGACAAACACGCATGTGCAGATGTTGTCCAGCACAAGCAGTCCATTTTTGTCTCCTCCTTATTCCCTCTGAATCGTCCCCTACAAATAAAGATTTTTCTCTTTCTCCCTCCTCTTGCTGTCGTTGAAGTCTAGAATCGCCCCAGCTCCCTCCCTCCCCTCACGCCTGGGCCAATTTAGAGTGTTAATTAGTGATGAATTAGCAGCACAAATCCCATTCGAAGCCCCAGACTCACTATGATGAATTCCTACGAGGGACCTGACAAATCTTATGTTAATATCTTCCTTTTCTTCATCAAGCAATTACTTCTCACTTCATTTGTCTGCAAAGGCTGAGCCCACACCCTCAGCTCGGGTGTTGGCATGTGCGGTTTGACTTTGTCAATTAATTATTGAATGGCTTATTTCACGCTGTTAGACTATTAAAAAAAAACCACACGTGAAAGCACCTCCTTAATTATTAAATTTCAACATGTTGGGCATTAAAGCTCTTAGAGGGAATGCTGACACCAGCCTTTCCCCTCCTAAAACTTCCTGCCATCACCACCGCGGCTGGGTCCCTGCCTGGCTGTTTCAATCATGGTGGCACTTCACTTTGCCATGTGGAGACCGTGATGAGTCCAGCCCTGATTGCAAAGCCTGATGAAGTCAAGGAAAAGGTTTACATCATCTTCAGAGGCACTTGAGTCCTTCCCAAAGACTGATGTGCTCTTTTACAACGTGGGTGCTTCGGGGATCCACCACCTTTCTGATAAGAAACATTAGGAGACTAAGTGGGGTAGTTGAGACCAAAGATCCTCATCCACGCAGGTGATTCACAGAGGTTTAGGGCAGAAGAAACAGCCGATTATCTTTGCCCTTCCTAATAGCATGGTTTGTCAAACTGCAGTCAGCAACCCTTGAATTAAGTCCAGAAACTGGTGTCTAGGCTTTTTTTGTTGATCAAAGAGCTGAATCCCAACCTTAGTGCTACTAATTGTCCATACCCAAAGGGAAACTAATTCTTTCTTCTCTGCCCAAGCTGCCAAAGGGCAGGATTCAGTTGCAAACAGCCTCCTGCTCCCCTGCTCCCAAACCAAAGACCCCAGCTCCTGGTACCTCTCCCTTAGGTACCTCTCTTCCAAGAGGTGAGCTCTTGGCTGGTGACTTGCTGAGCTTGCAAAGAACAAGGGTTTGAAGCAGATGTTTTGCTTTTGCCTGTCAGCTCTGCTCAGCATCCCACTGGGGAGCTGTGGGCAGAGGCCCGAGTCACTCTGCATCAGCACCGAAACAGCTGACCCATCTCTGCATGCTCTCCAGCTGACTGCCAGAGTGACTGGTAGCATCAAGTGACGGGCTGCCCCAGGAGACTCAGCGATGGTACCCTATCCTACAACCTCTTTTCCTGGCTTCCTCCGGGGTCAGCAAGAGAGAAAGATTTCCTGGCGACAGGAGCAGCCTATGTGCCTCCTACTGAGCCCACTCTCTGGTTTCACCCCGTTCCCCTGGAGCATTCAGCAGGAGGAAGCATCTCAGGGCCTGCGACAACCGTGGTCTTGCACACCCACCTCTCTCTGGCAACAGCGACGCCTACACCACAACCTCAAACACGGGGCAGCTGCTCACACCTCCTGCTGGCATTTGCTCAGTCCCAGCCCAGCTGCTGGGGCTACCACGCTGCATCCATTTTTTATGGGGAACCAGACCTTACAAGCTGTTAGGAGGCCTGCCTGGCCCAGCTAAACCCCAGCGAAGGCAGCACTTAGGTTCAGAGGAAGGGACTAATATCGGGAAAGGGCTGTGGGGATACCTCCAGCCTGGTCCTGCTGCTCTTTCCCATGCAAGCACCTGCAGTGAAGCCAGCAGCTGAGCCCAGGGCCTCCAGCACAGCAGCACCTGCACCCTGCCGACGCTGCGCATCGGGGCGTCGAAAACAGCTACAGCGCTCAAGAGCGGAGAGCGAGAAAAGCAGCAGGACTGTGTGTGGGCGGAAAGGGGTGAAAAGGAGCAAAGGCAGCCTAAGTTTCAGAAAAGACTCCCTCCCTCTCCCTCTCAATGGATTAAAGACTCCAGAGCTGTCTGTCTGCCGGTAGGCAAGGAGCATCTATCACAGGCACCAGAGACTGCAGGGCCTGCTTCGGCTGCAATAGCTGGGACTTGCAGAGCCTTTTCTTTCACCGACTTCCAGTCTGGAGCAATAAAGATGCTCCTCTGTTCCCTGCAGCTGACTTGCAAACCACAGCCCGGCACATCAGAGAGAAGCGAGCAATTAAAGAGACAAAGTGCTGAAAAATACATAACAAAAGCCCTGCAAATGGGTACTGGGAGCCTGGAGAACAAAGGCAACTCGTGTTAATGATGAACATGATTCGGTTAATTTTTAATAGTCCATAACAGAAGCGATGGATGGGAGAAGCAAGCGGGTGTCAGGCAGGAAACTCTTCCTTTCTTCGTGGCACCCTCCTCATTGAAGATGACAGCCTGCCCCCTCCCTTCCCACCGGGGACTGTCTTCACATCTCTGACCCAAGAAGCTTTCAAGGGATGCAGTGCAGATGGGGCTTTAAGTTTTACGTATGAGCTCCCTGCACCCAGAAATGCAGCCCAAGAGCCCTGAGAAAGTCTGGCAGGGAGCAGGAGGATCTCAGCTCGTGATGCTTTCAGGAAGTTTAAGCTCAAAGACATCGCTGCTTGGCCAGGGATGAAGGTGTGTGTGCCATGGAGCTTGCTTGGGCCCCTTGCCCCGCTGCCTCACTGCAGGAGAGGTACCATAGTATATGCTGAGATATCAGAGCGAGGGACGTGCATGCTGGCTGCTAGCTGGGCATGTACATGCATATCCCTGAGTTTGCATCAGCTATTTCTAGGTATCCCCCAGTCTTTCCTCCTCCTGCCCTCTGTGATCATGTGAAGATCAAAAATACTGTCTTGCCCAACACAGAAACGTGGGATGAAGGAGGGCAAACAGGACATCAAGGCCAAAGGGACGGAGAAAGGGACATGCTGTCACTGTGACGGAAACGCTCTCGCCTCTGTTCGCAGCTAGTGGAAACACCAGCTGAGATCAGCCCCAACAGTGCAAGCAGGACAGGACGCGTTACCACTTTGACGTGACATGGACGGATTAACAAGAGCTGAGGGTGCTGCTGCGGTGGCCGCCAGGTTTGCTGCAGACCTGCCCCTCCGGGAGCCACTCCCCGCCTCGTCCCCCACACCCACCCGTGCACACACAGCTCGCTGCCATCAGGGTGCCCAATGTGTTGTATCGCAGTGCGGGAGAGCCGTCCAGGCTTCCCGCTCTTCCTCAGTGCCTTTGCTCACTCCTGAGACTTCCCTTGCTGACTCGCTGCTCCCCGCTGCAAGCGTTGCTGGCATTGCCCCTCTCTGCCCCTCCATGAGCTAGCAGCTCCGGCAGCAGACACCCTCCTGTACCCTGGGCACCAGCACATCGCCCTGCATGCATTTATAGCGTTAGAGCGGCACAGCCCTCCGCTCACGACCCCTACCCTTCACATGCAAGCCCTGCACAGACATCGCCAGAGCCCCTGCAGCGTGCCAGGCTGGGGAAGGAGGGACAGAGTGACCCTGAAGACATCCAGTGCTTTGCACAGGTCCCCAGCTTCCCTCTGAACTTCCCTTCATTCCCCCACCCTTCCCTGCTCCATCGCTGCTGTCTTCTCCGTGATAGCTAATGAGGCTCCTAACCCTGACTCTTAAATTGTGAAGCTATTTTTTCCGCACTAAACCCCCTACGTGAAGATCCCAGACAAGCTGAAGCAAACCAAGTCCTGGGATTTTGGGCTGAATCCCTCACTCCTTGCTTCAACTCTGCTGGGGGGTGGGTGATAGGAGGGGTGTCCTCCAGCAAGTGCTGAGCAACATGAACAAGTGTGCCTCTCCACACATACAGTTCACTCTGCTCACAGCCCCGCTGAGAGAGTCCCACACACCTATATGCCCCACCAGCAACACCCCATCCCTCACCCCAGCCTCTGCTGCAGTGCAGGAGAGCAGGGGCATGGCAAAATGTGGATAAGGCAAGGGATGGGCAGCTGGGCGTGCGTCTGGTCTGTAAGCATGGACCGAGAGTTGATTTTGGCAATGGGACGGCCACATCCCGGAGAGCCATGAAACTTGGGATCGTCATCGAGCCACCTACTCAGGTCAAGCAGGAGTTTGGCATGGTCATCACACCCAGCCCCTGGGAGAGACAGTCCCAGAGAGAGCCCATCACCCCAGCATGAGCCGCGTGTTGGGGTGAAGCAGGCACGGGCCGCTCACACAGCAGCTTCTGCACCCACATGAGCTGGTGAAGCCCAGAGGAGCCTCCACACGTGTTGATCTACCCGCCGTGCTTTCCCCAGCTCTCACCACGTACCTCAGCCTCCAGAACCACAGGGTCTGTCAGGCAGCGTGGCCGTCCCACCTCCACAACAGGAGAAACTGGCACTGCGGATCCCAGCCAAGAGGGCTGCAGTGGGGACGGGAGAAGGAGGGGACGCATCCTCCCAGGAGCTGCAGCCTGGTGAGATGCTGGGGAAAGGACTGTCAAAAACTAATTTAAAAATGTAGCGCTCCGCTTGATTTCATGTCTCAACATGTCGCTTAACAGCAATTTAGTCATCCCCCCCTGCCTTTCGCTGAGGCACTGACACTTTTTTAATAAAAATACGTAGAGGAGCTTCAGGCACTTTATTAAGCACACAGCAAGGGTGCAGGCACCCATGTCTCTGCCCCATGCTCCCTATTAGTGTAATGAGAGCTTGCAGGAGCACAGGAGCCGGCGGAGCCCCTTCCCCGGCTCCAGCTGAACGCTCACGACCTGATTTCCCAGAGCACATGCTTGGCTTCCTCTAGAAATCTCATCTTCAGCTGGTGCCCAGGGGTGGGCCCTGCCTAGGTGAAAGGCATTCAGCAAACCTGATCTGCCAGCAAGCTTATATAATTATTAGAATTTCTCATTTTTTTCCTCTTTTTTTTTGTCCTTTTTCTTTTTTTTTTTAGTGTCCCCAAGCCATGTTGCGATGCAGAAGCTGCTGCTGCCATGGTTACGGTCCCAGCCAGCCGATACCCAGCTCTCAGCTACAGGCTCCGGAGGGTGCTGAGCCCTGGGAGCCTGTGCGCCACGCTGACCCCCTTCCCAGCCATGCTGACCCCCTTCCCAGGGGACAGGGCTGACTGGCACCATCCCCAGCTGACAGCTTCTCTGGCCACCCCTGCATCGGATCACTGTATCCGCAAACTTTCTGGCTTTGAGCTGAGCACAGCCCTGTTGCACCAAGGCACCCAGCCCATCACAGTCTGAGGTGAGCCCTGCACCCAAGGGAAGCAGCAGTGGTACTGCTGGCAGCCAGCGCAAGCGGGTCTGGCTGATGCTGGGGCTGCCCATCAGGAGACAAGCCCCAAGCCAGCGTGCTGCGGGTGGCCATCGGTGGGCTGGAGCTGAACAGGCAACTTCCAGGGCCTTGTGGTTCATTTCGTAGGCTGCTTATCTCTCACTTGCATGTAAATATCTCTCTCCTTCTTACTCTTTCTGAGAGGAAAATCCGGTCAGTGGCCAAGGAGGTGTCACTGCACGTCAGCTGATGTGACCTGAAGGCCTTTTCTTGCCAGGGAAAAGTTACTGCCCTTTCTTCACAGTCATCCAGTAGCACGGCTCAAGTTTCCAGCTGGCTTTTCTGGGGCTCGGGCTCATGCTGAGTGCAGGTAAAGTGTGCTCTGTGTCATTCCATTGATGGCCCAAAGCATAGCCTGAGTTTGGCTTTTTTGTTTGGCACCAGGGACCCCAAAAGCAGAGAGACAATCCGCATAATCAAGATGAGTGAACAGTTTATGGGATCCTCCATGCACCTCTTCCAGTGGCCCTAAAGAGATCTAAGCTCAATTCCCCAACTGGACTAGGAGATGCCAGTTATCCTGGAAATCCTGACCTGATCCTAAACCAGGAATCTCAAGGGAAGCCCTCTTTTCCCCTCAGCTTCCCAGGCCCACATCTACACCACAAGCAGCCCAGCTAAGTCTGCAACCAACCTCTGGATGCTCTTTGCACTCTTCCAGCTTTGCCCATCCCTTAGCAAAACCCCCTGGTCCCGCGTGCCCGACTGCACCCCATTACCCTCAAGGCTACTAGCTTTAGGGTGGCAGGGACATTTTCCTTGCCCAGGTCGGCTCAGCTAAGGGGTTAAGCCCAGGACAGGCAGACTGATGTCCCCCTGCCTCGAGTTGCCTCCCACTGCCAGCAGCACCCCAGGGCTCTGGGAGATACCTCTGCTCTTCCTGCCAAAGCAGTGGGCAGCTGCCTGAGCCTCCCCCCTTGCAGGGATGGGGAGTAACTATGGTAACTGTCTCCGGCTGCATCCCAGCTCCACATTTGCCTCTCCTCAATACTGCTTGTGTTTATCTTTGATGCTCCTTTCGCAGCTTACTCCTTCTTTCTCCCGACGAAAGGCAGAAAGCATGGTCTTGCAACAACTTCCAGCCTCCCCTCCCCGCACTGTTACCACAGACAAGCTGATCTCCGCAGGTAAGGCATTACCTCGCTCAACACCTTCCCTGCTCATCACCCGAGAGCCCCCACAGGTTCACAGCAGGGCTGGTTAATCACCAAAGCACAAAATGAGTGGCTGTCGCCTGGCAGGAGTCTGGAGGTGCCAGTGGGCATCAGCAAGCGCCGCCCAAGAGGCACGCTGCAAGGGCTGGTGGGTGGCACGCTTGCAGCTAGCATGTGGATACACCCACCAGCCTGGGTTCTTTCCAGAATTATCTAATAAAGCAATATAGGTGTCACCCTTAATGCCTGCATAACTTCATCCCCCAGCTGTAGAACGGGGTGACTGGGCTTCCTCTTGCACCTTTATCACGTTCATCAAAACCTTTGGGGCACAGCCGCTGCTCCGTGCTGCAGCGCCTGGCACCAAAATTTATGCTCCAATCTCAGCTGTGACTGTTCAGGTAAAAATTTTCAAAAGTATCTAAATGACTCAGATGTTGAAATCAGATTTGGGAGGCACTTCTGAGAATGGATCTTGGGCTTTTGACACTTTTGAAATGTTCCCCACAATAATTTAAGAATGTCTAAACTACCAATTAGTGCTTGATTAACAATGGTAAATAGGAGCCCTGTGTTCTGCTATCTCTCTTGCTGTTTCAGCTATTAATGAGAACTACACCACGAGCTGCCAGGGGAAACATTTAATATGGGAAGCCATGATTTTTTTTTTCCTTTTGTGTTTTAAAAATAAGATTATGACATTTCTTTTCCCGTCTTTCTCTCTTTTTTTTTCCCTTTGCTTTGTCATGCCAAGCAGCACGTCTGACACCAGCTGAAAACATCTGGAATGGTTCTGATAGGAGCAGAGCCAGCTGCCTTTTCATATTTCTCTGGGATTGGGAGATATATATCAGATGTGAGTATCTCTCCTCACTAATAATATGTTATCTGAATAAATAACTGGTGGTGGCTCAGACCTGGCTGAAGTGTTTGCTCTCTGCCTCCTTTTGCAGGATTTGATTTACAATGTCTTCTCTTGCTTCACACTGATTCTTATTTTACTTTAGGGTTTTTTTAATTCAATCATTTCTTTTCTTCTCCTCCTTTCCCTCCCCTCCCCTCCTCAGGCATTCAATCACAGCTGTCTGCGAGGGGGGTTGCAACCCAGCTTTTCACCTGCTTGCACTGCAAGCAGAGGAAACTTGAGAAGCAACAGTGGAAATATTTTCTAACTAGTCCCTGCCCAGATCCCTCCTGAGGATCAGGGCTTGTCTGGGAGGCATGGTTTGGACCTGAGCCTGCCAGCGCGGGGCGATGCGGGGCGAGATCTGGCCGTGCCTGGGCACACGGAGGTGACAGGGAGATACGGTGTGGTTATCCATGGGCATTAGGGGTGCCAGCGCTACAGTCCCTGTGGGACTTGCTTTCCTCTGTCCCCCACATGAAGGGTGCCGCTGCCAATGATGAGAACCCTCTTTGGTGCCACAGGCAACCCCAGACACCCAGTGCCAACCCCCAAAGGAGTCACCTTCCTGCCCGCTGCACCAGAAGCACAGCTGCCACCCCTCCCCGTGAGCAGAGCAGAGCTACCCAGCACGCAGCTAGCAGGAGGCTGAGCTGCACAAGCACACAGCGGTCCCAAAGGCGTTCCCACATGTCCCTGGGCCACCAGGGTCTCCCAGCCCAGCTCCCTTCCCTCTCTCATCAGAGCCATTTGGTCACCTCTGCGCGGACATCCCTGCCACGCTCAAATCACCCCTTCGTCCCGCAATGAAAGTCAATGCTGTCGTCTCCAGCTGTCAGAAGCAGAGAGCTGTGATGAATCTCTCCTCTCAAGGCATCCGGGGGCTCTGCAAAACTACAGAGGCACCTGACCCCCAACAGACTGTCCCTGGCTGGGTGCCGGCGAGGGAAGAGCACACCTTGGGATGCCAAGGGCATTTGTGGCTGCAGGAGCGGTTTCAGGCAAAGAGGAAAGAGAGTTATGTGACAATGATGAAATGTGAAACCAGCTGCTTTTATGGCCTTTCATCCATCATCCTTGTGAGCCTGACAGTGACAACAAGAGGGAGGCTGGGACAGAGGGAGAACTGAGAAAGAAGCATGGCGAAGGGAGTTGGCTCTGAAGGCTTGGCATAGATTAAAAATAAACAGCTCTCCCCGCTTGCGTCTCCACCTTAACATCCACTCCTGCCTGTACAAATAACCCACCTGAAAGTGACCCTTCCAGTGTCAGGTCTCTGCATGGGTCAGTTACAACAGGGAACTGGGTCTAACAGACTGTCCACCAAGTCACTTCACAGGTCTCCTCCCCTCCTAGGGCATCGCTTCCCCTCACACAGGCTCAGATCCCCCGAGATCTCCATACAGGGAGTCTCTTCCACTGCAGACACCTCACCGGGCCTCAGCCCCACTGGGCAGACCTACACCACAGCAAAACAAACCCCGCCACAACATACGCTGGGAAGCAGAGCCTCTTGACAGCATCAGCTGGGAGCTCTGCAGGCCATGGCAGCTCAGGTTGCTCCTCATCCCCACCAGGACCTCTGGAGGGTATGGCTAGATGCACTGGCAGTATCATTTTGGAAGAGAAGCTTGCTCCTGTTGCACTGTATGTGCTTCACAGAGGTGGGGCATTCGCCTCCAGGGCCACCGCTTCTTCTGATTGTTATTAGGAAATGTGGGTAAAATCAGGTTCTGCTTTTTCCTACAGGAGAGAAAGTGTCTCTCCCAGCCTCGCAATGCAGCCACTCTCAGCTTCTTCCAGCTGTTTGGAAGGGGGGGTCCGCTGTGGAAGAAACTGTCTTCTCCTGAGGGTCAGAGCACCAAGGACACCCCAGCCACGCCGTGTAGAGAAAAACACCATGGGAAACACCATGCAGCAGGCAAAGGCGCTGGGGCAGCCGGTGATGTTCATGGGTCATTGGCTGAGATCCTGTTTGGTGCCCCTTAAAAAGCTTTTGCTGGAATAACTGGAGACTTGAGTGTGGAAATTTTTTGCATCACCTGCCAGAGGACAGTGAAAAGCAAGGGAAGGGAGCAGCATGCTCCACCCTAGCAAAGGGCTTCGGATGAAAAGCAACGGCGGAGCTGTCATGCGACTGTTTGTTTGCATTATTTTGGGCTCAGATGTTTGCAAATACAGCCTGTTCTAAATTGATCTCTCTCTTTTTTTCAGACGGCATGTGACAAATGTGTTAATTTTGCATTTAGCTCTGGGAGGCGAGAGGGGGCTGAGAGGAAGAGCAGCTGAGAGAAGTGACTCTTTCTGCTTGCCTGGAACCTGGAACCGAGCGCCCGGACCCCTGCGAGCATGGGGGGGCGCTTACAAGTGACTAATGACCACCTTGCCCTCCTCAGAGCCTTCCCTGCCGACACCGCTGCGCTCCTCGTGGATGCTAACAAATTCAGCCTCGCAGCCCCCAGGGAAACGGGTTACCCTCCCCGCGCTCCGCTCGCAGGAGATGGAGCCGAGACACAGAGGGAGGAAATTACTTTCCCAAGGACATGCGATCCATCTGCAGCAGAGCGTGCAAAATCTTGCTCTGCCCTGGCTCATCTCCCCATGCCCGCTGAGCGGGGCCCACCTTCAGCCTGTCATGGGCTCAAGCTGGCTGTGTCCACTCCATCCACGTGCAGGCTTCAAGTTTAAGGTGCAGGACTCACAGTGTGGGCAACCAGGGGGGTTGAGTTGGCAAGCAGAGTTAAGCCCTGAGCTACCATGATGGCATGGACATACCCAGCACTCTTGCCTGTGCTTGAAATGTGCCACTGTTGAGTGAACCTCCAAATCCACAGCACCCCACTGCTCCATATCGTCGTAGCCACCTAGCACTGCAAAATTAAAGACAAATGCTCAGCATCCACGCTGTCCTTTCTTAAAGCAGCTGAGCTCGGCTATGTGGAGCTATCCTCGGGGTCTGCATGAGCACCATGGGATCCTAGGACCTTTGGCCAGATGAGGCACACGCCATAATCCCTCCTAAAAAACACAGGCCTCCACAAGGCTTTTGAAACCCTTGCTGCTCTTGCTTTTTTGCAGTGCCACTTTCCACGCCAGGCAGGAAGGCAGGGACTGTGGCAAGCACTGTGTGCCAGACAGCTGAAAGCCTGTCTAAAGCCACCCAGTCACTTCAGAAGCAAAGTCAGAAAGACCCTTGAGGAGAAGGCGGCTGAAATGGGGCAGACAACCCTGCAACAGCTTTTTTTTTAGAAGATCTTGACCAGGGAAGCAGTGTCTCAGGGATGTGCCGGAGAGCCAATTTGTGGCAAGGACAGCAGTGCAGCTGCAGCAATTGAAAATCAGCGTGGCAGGAGCAGGAGTACATTTTAGGGGTGGTCCTGAGCAGGAGAAGGAGTCAATTTTCAGGGTCACTGTTTCTCACTGAAAGATATATTTTTGGGTTGACCAAGCCAAGTCATGGATCACTGCAAAAATCAGTGAATTATTTCAACTGAGGGGAAGAAAACTGAGAAGTTCAAAGGCTCCGTTTCAACATTTTCTGAATTAGCTGTTTCAGGTTTTCGTGTTGAAATAACCATTTATTTTTACAGATTTCTAATAGCCCATTAGACCTTTCCTTTTTTTAGATCCCTAAGCAGAACATTGGCTTTCAAACTGAGTCATTTACTCAACACAAGATGATTTTTTTGCTTTTCATTTCAGCAGGAAACTGAAAAATAATGAATTTCACAATGACCCCCAGCTGTGGGTTTGGGTTTTTTTTTAATGCTGCTGTTCCTGTAGCAAACCAAAGCAGTGCTTATTTGCACAGCTATAGTCAAATGTCACTTTCCTCAAAAATCTCTACTGACCAGGTAAGAGCAAGAGACTGCACAGCTGCCTGGGAATGCAAGTGGCACGCTCTCCCAAGAAACACAGAAACCCAGGCTGCTCATTGTCTTAGCTAATTGCTGACAGAAGACGGTTAGTCGGTCTTTTGTTAGCCGTTTTGCAATGGGGTGAGTTTTGCGGTGAGGAAGATGCCATCGCCTCCACAAGAACATCTGTACAGGACCCCACAGGATCCCGGGGTCCTGTCCCTGAGAGTGGCCACGGCAGAGCAGGGCAGGCATGTACAAACTTGCTCTTAATCCCTTTCCTCTCCACTCATTTCTACACAGAGACTTCCTAAAACAGAGCCAGTTTCTTCGTGCTTAGTAACTACCCATGGGTTTTCCTCTTTTGGACTTAATGGAAACTTTAGCATAACATCCTGCAGCAAAGAGTGAGGCAGAGTAATTACCTCTTTTGGGAAGAGACGCCTCTTTTTGCTTCTTTCAAGCCCAGCTCCCACTAGCTTTATTTGATGCTGCTCGCTCTTGAATTGGGGGGTAGTGGGAACAAGCCAAAATCTGGTGGCGCTGTCATTCCTCCCGAGATTTTGGAGAACTCTGCGACCCGATTCCCAGACCTGCAAAGCTCCTTCTGGGACACCTGGCTGGAGTGAGAGAGGTCTTACCCGCAACAGAGCAAGGTGGAGTCTGCATTTGGGAGACCAAAATTTAGGCAGGGAAGCCTGCCAGCAGGTCTGGGCACTAGGAAGGAAGAAACGTCTTCCTTGACCATTTGTGTTTTGTGTAAGGGTGGCAGGAGGCAAAAGGTATAGCTTGAGGAGCAAGCTCTGTCTGGAGATCAAGCGAAGGACTGTTAGGAGAAGGGCTGGTTATGAAATGTTGCCTCCAATAAGCAGCAGAGTCAAGACAGCTATAACCAGGTAAGAATTCAGGGTGGAGACCTCTGGAAGTCACCCAGTCCAGCCTCCTGTGAATATCTCCAGGATGGAGACCCCACAAACTCTTCAGGCACCTGTTCCAGTGCTTGACCACTCTCATGGGGATGATCTTTTTTTCCTTTATGCCTGATCAGAATTTCCCTTGGAGCCATTTGTGCCCTCGTCCTTCGCTGTGCACCTCTGAGAACAACTTGGCTCCATCCTATTTGCAATGGCTCTTTTGATAGCTGAAGACAGCAAACAGCTCCCCGCTTCTCCAGACTCTTCTCACATGCTGGGTGCTCCAGCCCCCAACCATCTCACTGTCCCTCCTCTTGGCTCATTCCAGTTTGTTGGTATCTCTTCCCAGGGAGTCCCAAACTGGAGCCGGTACTCCAGATGCGATCTCACAAGTGCCAAACAGAGGCGACTGCTGACTGAAGATAGCGCACTTTCCCTGGCTCTGCAAGTACTAACTTTGCTCTTACATGAGCTTTCCATCATGATTATTGCAGGTGTCAGTGCAGACTCTGCCTGCCAGCTCTGCCTGCCCATCTTCTGACCTCAGCACCAGCCAGCTCTAATCCAGAAGCCATGTAGCTGGGTTATCAAGGTGTGACACTTAAATTCCTAAACCATGCTGAGGAGACAGGGGCAGGACAGCTGCAGCTCAGTGCCCTGCTAGCAGGGGTTAACACTAGGGGAGAGCTCGCTCCCGTGTAACCAACAGGGGAGAACTGAAAGTCTATGCTCACATCCATCCGCAAGAGACTGCGCAGACACCCCTGTCCTGTGGATGTGCAGCAGGATGAAGATTTTATCCCACCTTACATGGGGCCTTCTCACCCACTCAGTGGTGGAGATCAGAATATAATGCAAGAGTGGAGTTTCTGACAGGGAAAGTGGGTGTTTTAATGAATCACTTGAGATGCAGAGCCATGAATGTCCAGACATTCTTGGAGATGTTTTAATAAATAACAATGAAGATAACAATTTAAACATTGTGAGCAGGAAATGCATTATTGAACATGCATAACACAGTACAAACTTAGAGCCCTTTCAAACCCTTCAAAAAACAGCCAGGCAAAATTCAAATGAACGGAAGCAGACAGGCACATTTGTGCTTTAAAGGCTGTCTGTGGCTTCCAGAAAACGAGGACTGTAACATTGACCTGCAGCAACTTTATATATTTGTGCACTTGCCTGCTCTCCCCACCCCTTGGCAGGAACGTACTTGCCCCCGCAACGGGCAGAGAAGCAGGACACTGGTGCACGCATCAGTTTTGTGTGTCTGCAAGCTGTGCATCAGCCCAGCCCACCCATCGGCCAGAAAGAAGGGGTGTCAGGGCCGAGGAGGAGCACAGGTACTGGTTGGGAGCTGCCTCTGGGTTCAGTCTCTTTTTGGACCCATATAAACTTTGGCAGCTTAACATCCTCTGGCAAGGAGTTCCTTGGCTTCAAAGTCCCACAGATCTTCACTGCATCGGGGCCACTTAGAGAAAAACTGATATTTACACATTCCTTCTGACTCTATAGGATCTCTGGGCCTCTGATGGATGATAAAGGCCACAGGGGGATCATTCTTGAGGCATTTTCAAAGGGAAGGAAGGGTTGATACTAAAAATTCAGGTGGGTAGGAAGGTTACTAATTGCATGCATACATCTTCAGGGCATGCTGACTTTGAAGAATGTCACTTTGATTGCACAGCCTCCTAGGACAGGGAGGGATCCAGTGGATGGTGTTCAAAAGAGCCACGGCCAAAGAAGAGAGCTCTGCTGCCCCTACAGCCAGTGCAGGATTAGAAGGAGAATTCAAGGTTTACAAAAAGTGCCAAGGGAGCTGTATTACTATGCAACAACGATGCCAAATTAGAGCATGACCCTTAGCTTAAGGTCTCAGTTTTAACGTCCAAAGATCAGTGCAAAGTGCAGAGCGAGATAATTAAAATTTTGCAGTAACACAAAGGGAGGAGAATTCCTGAAAATGGCTTACGATCTCTTATTTTTTCTTTTTGTTTTTTTTTAATGACTATAAAACATGACCTGACTGATTTAACTCAACACCTATCATCAGCTGAAAGCTAAAAACTTTAATGAAACTGAGCCAGGCACATGATCTCTGTAGGTTTTCTTGTTTGTATCTGCTACTACAGAAAAGCCACCTTTCCTTCCAGCCTTCTACTTTTAATCACGTCATACTGCTCCTTCCCTAGAGGAGATGGAGGAGAGAGGGGACTGTGCTGCCTAGAATAAGGAGGAGCAATGGATGCTGAAGTTTGGAGGTAAGGTACAAGCCAAGTGAGCTCAGGCACTGGCTGTTGGTGGGGCCAGGGGAAAGAGGTGAGGTGGCAAGCCTGTACGCTGCTGGGCAGGACCACAGCGGTGCTGTTAAACACCCTCAGCACAGAAATCAGTGTGACAGACTCCTGATGGATAAACGCCTCCGATGCTACAGCTTTGTATCAGCATAGCTCTGGTCTGACTTACATCTCCTAGCAGTGGGTCTCCAAGAGTGGGGTCGCTACATGGGCGAGAGTTTAGGATCAGTTTCTAAAAGGTCACTGTCCTATTTAATAATGGCAGGGGTGCTGGGGGTGGTAGCCCAGGGCAGCAGGTGAGCATTAGGCTTCTCCAGCAAAGGCATAGTGTGCACAAGGTATAGTAGCTGCCTTCCTCACAAGTGCTACCTGAGGTCTCAGTGTTAACCTTCCAGCTCTCATAACCCATCCAGGGGTTTCCTGGAGCACTGCCTGTGGCCCAGCTGTACGCCTTCTCCTTCCTTTGCTCAGATAAACCCTCATACTCCCATGGCTGGAGCTAGATGGGCTTCCAATCACTTCTCTTCCCAGTGGGCAATAAGGCCAGACTTCCAAAAGACAGAGGCACAAGGTGAAATACCAGGAGTGTCTCATCCCCTTGAGCTGGACTTCTAGCAGGTAATAGCTGAGAGGACCCCACACTGACTTTGATCTGAACAAACTTTTCCCAGACCCTTGGACCCCAGCTTCCAGACAAGGGTCTGCAACACCCCTCTGTACGCCTCAGGGCTCACAGCTAAAAATGCTGCTGTGGACACATCAAGCATGGAACAACTCAACCCCCAGCAGATTTCAGGTGCTGAGATGCCACGAGAAGCTCAGTTTCAAAGCAGCGTGTCTGATTCACTCGTGACACTGGTTCTTTCGAAATTATTTCTCCTTTGCTGGAAGGTTCAGAGCTGCCTGTTTTCAAATGCCATTTTGTACTCAAACCAGCCTCAGGATCCCCCGGTTTCTCATCAGAGCTGCTTGGTCACATCAAGCCCTCCCCTGAGGGGTAATCGGATTCCCATGGAGGCTGCCCTGGTATTTGAAGCCTAGCCCTGCCGTAACCTTGCTTTCCACCAAATAGCTGAAGAAGTTTTTATTTAAACTTGGTTTCTATTGCCAACAGCCCCGCTGTCTGGGTTGACAGAGAATATTCCTCAAGTACCTACTGAAGCAGCAATCTCCGACATGCTCCCAAGACCTTATCTTTGCCAATTCTTTTTAGATGGGGCTTGATTTTCCTCTCGCTTACACCTGCTTCACAGCAGGGTAAGTCCACTAAAAAGACTCCTCATTTACACCTGCAGAAGGAAGAGAAGAATCGAGGCCATCTCCTGCTGGAAGAACGCACATAAAATACCAGCTGCACGATGTGCTATAAAAAAACAATCCCCCAACTGCTTCCACCATCTCAGCACAGAAACTCCTCTCTCCAATGTTGGTTTTAATAAAAACCTTACGAAAAGGAAACTGCCTTCCCGAGCCATCCCACACAGACTCAGGAGAACCGTTGGGTTGGATCGTGACAGTATAAACTGGTTTATTGCCAGAACAAGAAACAGATGCCAGCAGTGTGACATGGAGTGAGGATTTGGCAGTTTGTTCAAACACTCTGACAGCAGCAGGCATTTTAGACTCTGATAGATAAGAAATTGGCCAGCAAAATGCATTGACGGAGTATGTGGGCTGCAGAGTCTGCCCTGCCACCTCCCTGAAATAATGCAGGACTGAGTCCAGAGGGAGTGCACGGCTTTTGCAGGGTAGCGGGACCGCTGGATCCCGTACAGCCAATAACTTAGTTTCTGCAAGAAGCCATTGTTTAGAGAAACGGCATCTGCTGTATGTTTGTTTGGGGGTTTTCAGAGCTAGAAAATGGTTCATCACCATATTTCACAGGTGCAGAGCACTTTCTGAGCCTTTTCTTGTGTAGGCAGGTGATGCCTTGATACTGTGATGATTGCCCCTACAGAAACACTACTCAGAGAGGGAGATGCTACCATCAGACAGTGTAATGGGGCATTTTTCTGCTAGAGAGAGATGGACGGATTGGTGTAACTGTAGAAAAAGGGAGGTTGGAGTGAAAAATAGGTAGGTAGGTAGGTAGGTAGGTAGGTAGGTGATAGATAGATAGATAGATAGATAGATAGATAGGGGCGTTCCACCATCTATCTTCCTCCTATTTGCCATGCTGGCTGGCCAGCATCACCTTGGCAGGATCTGTCCTCTTCTCACAGCCAGGTACCTACTGACAGGGCCAGGAGATGGAGCACAACTGGTTCATTAGGTCTTTCTGGCTTGAACCCATGCTTCCTTGTAAGTACAGAGCCTTGCAGGGTTCGTAGTTCAGGCTTCAGATTCTCCCTGAGAAGCTGAGTCCTCTCTGCTTGGGTTGGCCTATATCTCCTACAATGCAACGAGGAGAGCCTCCATGGGTTTACAGGGTCTCATAGGAGGCACAAGGGTTGGGGTACATCTAGCTGGGAAGCTGGATCACTAGAGGAGAACAAGGACAGCGGGTTCTTAAACTACAGCTCGAAGGGGCAATGAAGCTGGGTGGGAAAATGCAATGTCCTACTGAACAGAATTGTACAGCATGTCCAGATGTTTGCCCTTTGATAAAAAATGGCACAGAAGTTCAAAAGCTTCTCTGCTCCCCTCAAATCTCCCCAGTTTCTACATTTCCCCTCCACCTGGGGACGTAAGCAACCGCTGAAATGTCAAAAGTCACTGCAGATAGTGGATCCAGGTTTTGCTCAGTGCCATGCTCTGCCACTGCTGGCAGAGGCTCTGCAGCCCTGTAGCACATCTGGACAACATTTCCAAGAGAAACTAGGCTCTTCCTGTGGCTGGGTCAGCATCTGAAGCAAGACCACCCCGAATCCAAGCCCACACACCTCCCTTTGGTACCAGACGATCACTTTCCAAGTCTCTCTGCCCTTCCTAGAAAAATCTGCCAGCACCTCTCTGCAGCAAAGCTGCTTACAAGATCCCTTCCCTTTTCATATCGGCCGCAAACAGCTCCTGTTCGTAGCAGGGACTTTATTTTTCCCCAGCGCTGCAAGATGCAGAGCAGGAGCATCCAGGACAGCCCTGCCCAGCGTGTGCAGCCGCTGCCCCATCTCTACCTGTGGTCGCCCTGGCACTCGTGAGAAACCTTCATCCTCTGTGCAAGCAGGTTCCCCCATCCGTTTCCCAGGCTTTGCCGGAGGGCGAGTGGCGTAGCCTGACACAACAGCAATGACAGCCAATTACCGGCTTTAAAAATTACCCCCCAAGGTGAGTGGGCTGCCCAGCTGCTGTCAGACTGATTTCAGGTTAGGCTGGAAATTGTCAGCCGGCTGACAGAGCCCCTGGTCAGTCTCCGCCGCCGGGGAAGGATGTGCCAGTGCTCCCCACACTGCACTCCGCTCGACTTTTATTCCCAGCCCCAGCATTCAGGAGGAGGTATTGGAGGGGATCGGAGGGGAAATGCACGATGCCTTGCCAGCTGAACTGGGGAGAGCAACCAGGCAGGGAGAAAAACCTCCCTTCTGCCTGCAGCCAGGGCCAGCCGGTGCTGGGAGAGTGGTGGGGAGCCTGAATGCAGGAGAAAAGCCGAGGGCTGGCAGAAGGGAGCTGCTGCTGGAAGGGGGCACAGGCAGAAAGAGCACAGCAGGCTGCAGCCACGGGCAAGCAGAGGGAAGGGGGGTCGAACAGCACGGGCAAGGCTGCGGCAGCCACACAGCCAGAGCCGCCCGGCAGCCAGACCCAAGGAGCGGCAGACAGGGACATGTTGGCACAAAGCCCAGCACCAGCCCTAAAATGCAGGTGGCAGCGGTGCCACCGAACACTTCGTGAAAGGGAGCACCAGGAGTGCTTCACCAGGCATGAGAGACAATGTGGGAAGGGGCTGAAACCATGGACGTGGGCAAATGACCCTTGCGGAGCAGGGCTTCCCAGGAGGGAGGTTCGGGGCGCCATGGGGGGAGCTGGGGCACCAAAGAAGTCTGGGATGGAGATGTTGAGGGGTAGACCCTCGAGCAGGGTACACGCCCCACAACATGAAAAGGAGCACCAAGCCTGTTAACCCCTGGGGCTTAGGGTGCAGCAGCAGCAGCCGTGGAGGGAGCCTGTGCAAGGACAGGGCAGCCCTGCCAGCATCACCCACCTCTGGCCGGTGCCAGCACCTCCTCCACCCTGACTGTCCCCTGCCCCAGCCCCAGCAGCAGCCACATGTCACATTTGCCATGCAGAGGTTTCCATTTCAGACACTGTGATTCAACTTTTCTCTCCAGATAAAGTTATTAAGGCAAATTTGATCAAAATGACACATGGATTACAGTGTGTGTTGCAGACTCTAATTCTGTTTACTGTTCTGGGGGAATGGGCAATTATTACAAAAGCTGGGACAGAGTGTTTTTAATAACATTTCTTGTTAAGATTTAATTACAGGAAATTGTATTTTCTTAATCACTGAAAACTCAACTGCCTGGGAAATTTTTTTATATAATTTCGTTTGCAGTTTATTAAATCCTTAGGTTATTCCTTTTCTGAGGCTTTGTTTTAGTCACTCGCTAAGTGCTTCTTAACATGTGTAGGAGCAGATTGCTCAGAAGCACAAAGAAACTAAAGGGAGCAGACTCTAGGAGGCAGGGCTGGCCTTTGACAAAGCAGATTTCCGAGCAGGATTTAGAGGTCCTAAGGTATTCTTTAAAAAAGACAAACAAAAACAAAACCAAAAACAAATTCTACCACTTTTCCCCCCAAGACCTGCCTACCCTGCAGCCCAACAGATGCTGGTGCCCATTCCTGCCAGGGCTGCTCCCCCGCCTTCTTCACTCCCCGGTGCACCTCTCTGAAGCAAGGGTGATCTGGGGGGGCTATCCAAAATGAGGGCCAACTTCTAAACATGTCAGGGCAGGGGGATGAATGACCAGAGAGAGTGAATGGAGGCCCTGAAATACATGACAGGGAAGAGGAAAGAAGGGGTGAATGACCCTTTGTCCCGAGCATCAGTGCTCCCTGAGCCGAGCTGTCACCTTACAGACCAGCCAGGGAGAGGGACTGGGTCACCATTCCCTGTCCTTGAGGGGTGAACAGGCACGCCAGAGCACCGTTCCCAAAGAGGGGAGCCAGATCTTGGCACCCAAACCGACAGGGGGGCAGCCAGGTCAAAGCATCGGGCTTGGCAGGGCTGCTGAGCACCCACTTCCCCTCTGGGTACAGGCACAGGGACGTGCCAGCAAGGAGAGGTGATGACCTACCGGAAGACCATGCCCTTGCATGGGGCCAAGATTTCTCCCCGAGCTGCTACAGCAGCCGTGTCACCGTTTCAGTGCTGCAGCTCCTGGTAGGAAGGAGAACTGCTGATCCGAAAGGAGCCAAGCAGCTGCTTCAAATAACCAGAGTGGCAGATCTCCCGGCCAAGGGCTCCCCATCCCTGGGCTCCCAGTGCCCCAGGCTCTGCTCCCAGCCCCTTGCGGGGGTGTGGAGGGGAGCAAGGCAGCTGAAAGCAGTGAAAGGGGTGATTGTGCTGCTCAAAGGCCAGGCTAGTTCCTGCTGGCGTGCAAAGCAGCCTCCCTTTGTGTGCAGGCCTAACGCTGAAAGGACACGAGACCCTGCGGGAGATGAGCCGCTGCTGCTGTGGCTCGGTGAATGGAGCGTGGGTGCTTTCCACCCACCCACAGCCCTTCAGAAAGTAGCTCAGTCCCATCGGCCAACTGCCTTATCTCTCCCCTGATGCACATGCAAGGGAGAATGGGCTTATCTCTGCCTCATCCCCAGTCTGGGGCGAGGTATTTAAGCCCCACGAGTGGCACAGCCAGACAGGGATCCCATCTGCTCACCGGGTGCCAGCCAGGCAGGGAGCCCACGGGGGCGTGGGGGACTGTGAAACCAGGAGCTCAGCACAGCCAGGGTTTCACCCAGCCCTGCTTCGAGCTCTGCCTGCAGAGCGAGGACCTCCTGAGCAGCTTGTGCCTTGACTCTTGGCCTGGCATTTCATGAGAGCAGATGTATCTGGTGAGGTCTCCCTCTCTTTGCTGAAGATGAAGCTGTAGGGTGACATCTGAGTCCAGATAACTTGCAAATCCTAAAAGTGATGGGCAAACCACAGCCTGCAAGCTGAATGTAGCCTAATCCTGCCCTTAGACTTGCCAGGGTCTAGGTTGGACTGGGCAGATTTCAGTGCATTTGCCAAAGCCAGAGATATTTGACATGTCTTCTGATACCAGAACTAGGTGGGGGAGCATCAAATGAATGTAGGAAGTGGCTGGTCCAAAGCAAACAAGAAATGGTGGTTCTTCATGCAATGCTTTGTTAAGCTGTCAGACTCCTTGCCACAGGGTATTGGGGTTGCTCAACACCAACATGGATTCAAAAGGCAGTGGACCAAAGTCAAGGAAGACAAACCTATTGATGGTTTAACCAAACAGCTCTGGTCGGAGAGTCCCTGAGCTGCAGATTGCTGGGAGCTGGGAGAGTATTTTGGAGAAGCTGCACTGCACATCTGTCCTCTTCTCACACTCTTCCCAAGCACGCACCACCAGCTGCTGAGATGCTGAGCTGGATGGGCATTTGGCTGGATCCCGTACACCTGCATGGGATGTGAAGCCCTACACCTGCAGGGTTTGAATGCCCTGTTGTGCCTCCTCCACAGCAGCTGCCATTCGAGTGCACGCCATCAGCTCTGCTCTGCTGGTCGCTCCTGCACTTCGGTCTCCGCAGGAGCCACACATCCTTGCAAGCCTGGGGCAGGCAGGACAAACAAAAATCCCTCAGCTCCAGCATTTGAGTTGAGACAGAAGTGGCAAGTTTATCAAATCAGCCAGATTCTCCTTTTGGGCAGCCCAGTCTGACAGCCCTGCGGTCCCCACTGTACTCTTCAGGACATCCATGACTTACACCACTGGCAGGGAGCAGAGGACTGAGACAACTGCATGGAGGAGGGTAGAGGGGTGCATTTCTTCCGTGCCCTGCTTGCTGCGGGTGGCACCGCCAACTCCTTGGGCCTTGTAACTATTTGCACTCCCTTCAACTTATTGATACTGTCCCTCCAGCAGTCAGGCTTGGCTGCTTTGACATGTAGAGGTAAGGGTGAGGAGGGCTAATCCCTCCATCCCGACCTTTGCCAGATACTTCACTTAGTGCTAAGACCTTTGGCTACCATCATTTTAGGACAGTGCCATAGCTTTATAACAGCATCCCCATTGCACTTGCCTCTGATTATTCTGAGCATCATTAGCCTCAGTTCAGGGCTCACAGCTCTGTCCCTGCTCCAGGACAGTGACAATCAGTGACTTGCCAGCTTCCCCAAAACACCGTACCCTTCATTTCAGGACATAAGCATTGAAAAGAAACAATATCTACAAACAAACATGCAAAACTACATATCATGTAGTGTAGATCAGCCCCAGCAGGTCCTGGTCAGGTCTGACATGAATATGTCAGTCCTCTGTTCCAGCTCTGGCTGTGTGTTTTTCAGTCAGGGCTGTTTCTTTAAACCCGTCACTATCTTTCTTTGTCTGGTTTCTTAAACCAGAGTAAGTAATTTCTCCCATGAGAAATTTCTCCTGTGTTTGCAGATTAGAGACTTGTATTAATTAAACAAGCTGGACTTACTTGGGAGGGGTATAGAGAAAGAAGGAGGCAGAATCCTGCCATCTCCATTACCCCGTGCATTGCTTGCTGCAGGTGGCGGGGGGGAGAAGAGCTGTGCAGCAGCCTAACTCCCTCCCCGGCTGCAGCCTGCTACCCCACTCCCTTCCCTCTCCCCCCGCCCCCCAACTCTGCCCATCCCGTGGGGCTGAGGAGCCCAATGACACGTGGCACTGAGAGCACTGATGCAAGAGTCTCTCCAGTCGCTCTGTGTGTGCCTGGCACAGATCACATCTCAGGTAATCGTCTTTGAAGGTTCCTTGTTTCTAAGCTCTTGCAGCTGTCACAAAGGAGTACTTCCCATCTGCTGGGATTTACTCCAGGTTCCTGGGACCCAGCTGATTCCTGCCTACCCGCCCTCAATCAAGAGCAGTCACATCAATCTCTAACGTGGCTTCAACTAATATCCCCAGGGCAGGACAGGACCTGTCGCAGGGAGTGCATGGGCTTGCACACCATGAGTTTCAGCTGGTAACTCCGCATATCACTTTGCAGAGGCCAGGGCAGTCTAAGGTTATAAAAGGTATCCCCTCTGCCCCCAGACCTCGTGCTTTGGAGCTAGTGTGCTCCTGTAACCCAAGAGGGTGGGTACACGCAATGCTGAGGAAGGCCAGGCTCAGACTTGTGGGATGCTCTGGGACACACTGGGGAGTGCAATACCTGCAAACTCTTTGATTCCCCAAGACAGAAGGATGACATTAGGAACAGCCATGTTTTCAGACCAGGCACCACCCATCAGTGTGGGGCCAGTGCTGGGGAACCCAGTGGCACAGGCAATGCAACACGGACACGCTGCCCGCACACGAGGTTGGCACCAATTTTCAACAAACCCTTAACTCCACCAGGTTTAGCCACAGTGACATTTCAGCACCCGTCCCAATCCATCCTAGCTAGCTGGTTCCTCAAGACTCACTGTCAGGCAGCAGAGATCAGTCTCCACTCCTGTATCTTCGCTTTCTGGAGCCCAGGTAGGAAAGAGAAGCCCCTCTGAAAGTGCAGCTTCCTCCAGATGCTCTGGACTTGTGGGCTTCAAAAGCCTTGCTGGGAGACTGCAGGCATGCAGCAACATCTACAGAAATTCAGGGTGTACTGCAGGCTCTACAGAGAGAAGCAGAGCTAGCAGCAACAGGGAGCCAAATCGGTGCTCTTTTAATATACATCAGCTTTCCACATCACCACCTTCCCATGGCAGCCAGAAATGTGAGAGACACATCTCAAGCACTGAGCAGTAATTAGAAAAGGCGAAACTCGGGTTTGTTTCCATATTTTGCATATCAAAGCTCTGAAGCAAGGGAGGCTTTGGTGCAATGAGTCTTGAAATATTCTCTACAATCTCCTGAGTCTCAAGAAGCAGCAGCTCAGCCAGCTTCCACAAGAAAAGAGGAACCGATGGGCTCAGTGTGACCAGTCCTTGGCATTGGCCAGTGCTGGACTCTTCCAAGGGAGACAGAAAGAAACCTGAAGGTATAACCTATCCCTAGGGAAGCTTTTCCCACTTCAGTCAGCCTGTATTACATGCTGTGAGAAAAGCAAGGTGAGGTTTGTGAGGGTTATGAGCCCTTAGGGCTCTGTGATCCACATGTTTTCGTCCACGGTGCTGCCGGTAGTTCAGGCTTAAAACTCCTGCAACGTCTGTGGGAGGTACCAAGCTTGGGACATCCCTTATACCCAGGCTTGACCCAGTCTGGGCTCAATTTATCCAGCATATAATAACATGACAGTCTCCCAGCCCAGGCTGGAGTTTATAGTGCAGATAGTGGGCAACCTGGAGTGGCTTTGGGCTATGGCTAAGTGAGAGCACAGACAAGCTCCAGACCTGGTCCATTGAAACATGATTCACCTGCACATGAGAAGCTCAGGCACTGCCATTGGTGTTGCTCTAGTGGGTACCAGTGAGCCTCAGGGCACACAGGTGAACCTTTGTTCTTCAGTTAAGTCCCTTCTGGGCTAAGCTAGGAGATGCAGCAGCATCCCGGGCTGATCCCACAGTCCTTCTCACCTGGAAAGCTTTTGTGCCCTCCTAGGCAGCCAAGGATTCAGGCAGCTTGCAGAGAAGTGCTGAGCACATGGCCAGGACCCTGCTGTGCACCCATCTTCTGAGGAGGCACCAGGAGCACCCCGCCAGAGTAATACCCCCCTCACCTCCACGCCGGGTGCCATGCTGCCTTCACAGGCTTCGTGGGCCAGGGCTGTTCAAGTTACAGCCCACTGAGGAGGAATCTACAGATTACTGGATGGATCTGCTGCGTGACCCTCTACCTGTCATTGTCACTTGCTTGCATTAGGGTAGCACTTCAAACAAGTCAGCCAGCAACACAGCCAGGAGTGAGCTCTGCAAACTGGAAACAGTGGGGGAAAATAGGAGGTGAATAAACTATTTGCCAGTGGACTCATTATCCCCTTTTTACTGAATGAACGACTGGCACAACAAATGTGGCTGTCAGCCCTTGCTCAAGGAAAAGAAGTTAGCCCAGGAACACAAGACCTCAAAAGCTCCTCCAGCCTTTTCCAGAAAGCAGACGCTGCCAGGCTCGCAGGTTGCTCCCTCCTCACTCGTGTGGTGCACAGGGAAGGCTGGCAGCTCTGAGCCCCCCTCCACTTCAGGCCCCAGCTTCAAGGGGGGTCCCAGAGCAAGGCAAGACTGGAGAAGGCTCTGAGCACCAGCTGCAAGGGGAGGTCTCTGGTGCTGCATCTCTCGCCCGATGTGAGCCTGGCCAGGTGGGACTCTGGCCATAGCCACAAAACGCCATTAGTGTCAGGAGTGATGCAAACAGGATCCTTTCTCATTTTTCAGATTCTGTGTGTTTGCAGCAGCACTAGAAAGCTGAACCGAAAGCCAACATCTCAGCCTTTCTAAGCCTGCCTCGCCAGCTGACCAGACCACGTACCACAGCTGGGAAAGCCGAACGCACGCAGCATATTCACAGAAAGGAGAATATCTCTGAGTAATAGTTGCGAGTGCAATGGCATCATTACTCTGAGCTGCAGCATCTGGGCTGCTGCTGTGGTGGTGTTTTTGTTCGGCTGGGGAGATGCACTGTGACATTGCTGTTATCTATGACGCAGAGAGCAGAGTAGCACAGATCCCCAGCGTGTCACGGATTATTGTCTCCTAGCACAAACATATTTCTGTTGTTCTTTTACAGCTGAAGCTGTCAGTAAAATACACACCTCCGTACCAAAGAAATGATGCTTCTCAGCTGACAGATACATCAGTATTTTGTTGTTCCTTTTGGCTTGTGGTTAACTCTATGCCACAGCTCCTCCATTAGCCCAAAATAAGACGTAACACTGACCAGCACCCGAGTGCGGGGCTGGACACTAGGACACACTGATCACATCCTTGCCTGGCTGAAGGTACCTGAATTTCCTCTCTCTCCCTCCTGTGTTTATCAACTTCTAACAATAAGAGTTTGGCTGCAGTGGCTGGCCTAGAGTTCATGGCAGAGGCTGGGGTGGGTATGTCCAGACCTGCCTGGAATCAACTTCTCTCTTGGAAACCTCAGCTCTGTAATGCTCTGAGTCTCGCAGCAAGCTGGCTGGTGCTTAGGAGGCTCTGCACTGCAAGGCACACGTCAAGGTCCGTGCCAGGCGTATCCAGAGGCATGGCAAGCAGAGGGAGGGACAACGGAGCCTGCACCTGGGAGACAGCTCACAGAGATGTCCCTGACCCTCCTCTCCCCCCGCTCCTGTCACCTCCAACTGACACAGGACCTGCACACCTCTCTCCCTGCCAGCCTCCCCCCCCAGGCAGGCTAGTGACAACTCCAGGAGAGCAAAGGTGGAAGCAGAGCGACCCACGAGAGGTGTGAGCCACCATGACTAAGCAGGAAAATGCAAAGTGGGAAAACAAACATTTCCTGGTGCAATGTGCAGAATGGGGGGCTTCAGCTCGCTGCTCATGCCGTCAGAGTGCTACATTTCTTAGCAGGTTGCCCAGAGGTGTGAAACTGCTGAATGGAGACATTTTCCCAGAGAGCACCGTTAAAGATATTTGGTATGTTATGGGAAAAGATAACCCTCCGATAACAGGAAATACTGCACAAATCTCTGGCAGGGAGCAGGGAGCATCAGGGAGGCAGCCCAGGCCAATTATAGTGACACATTTGATTTCCCAAAACCTAGACTTACAGCAACCTAGAAAAGCATGGAAGATTGTATTATAAGTCTGCTATGTCTGTACTTTTCCCAATTTAGGAAGCCAACAGGAAGAGGTGAACTTTCAGCAAGGGCTTAAAAATGATGATCTAGAAAATGAAAGAATATAAAACATAACACTGGCCTGCTGACGCCAAGGGACCCTCTCTGAAGCTTCAGATTTGGAGAAATACCCTAAAAGGTGGATTTGTCCTTCTTGGCAGTTTAGAAATACAGGCTTGCAATTGAAATACCTGAGCCCAATCCTCTGCTCCCTCTGGCAAGCGAATGACCATATTCCTCTTACATGTTGACAAGCTCCTTCTTAAATCCCACTGGAGCTTTTTCTCCCCATTACACCTGCCGAGAAACTATTGCAGAACCTCACTGCTTTCTGATGCTTACAAAGCCTTTTTCCAGCCTACTTTCATTTGTAAGCAGCCCTTCTGATGGCAGGAAATACCTTATTTGAGAGGAATGGCATTTGCCTTTCTCCTGGCTATATCATTTTCACACAGAATCACAGAAAGGTTGAGGTTGGAAGGGACCTCTGGAGATCATCTTGTCCAAGCCCCTTGCTCAAGTCCAGATGGCTTCTGAATATCTCCAAGGATGGAGACTCCACCACCTCTCTAGGCAACCTGTGCCACTGCTTGGTCATCGTCACAGGGAAAAAGTGTTTCCTGATGTTCAAGAACCTCCTGTGTTTCAGTTTGTGCCCATTGCCTCTTGTCCTGCCACTGACCACCACTGAAAAGAGCCTGGCTCTGCCTTCTTTGCACCCTCCCTTCAGGTATTTGTACACACTGATGAGAAACCAAGCATCATTTTTGCCAGCCAATATGATGCAGTAGCACCCCCAGGATCTCTATCTTCCTGACTGTTTCAAAGACATGGACCCCCAGCTTATAGCTGAGCTTTTCATAAGCAGTTTCTCAGACTTTCTGACATTGCATTTTGTAGTATCAGACCTTATTACCTCTCTATTATTCCAGTCTTCAAAGTGACCCAATTTCTGCTGCATGATATTCTGATCCTCTTCTGTCCTGCTGATGTCTCCCATCTTTGTGTGAATATCAAATTCTACCAGAGGACGCCTATGCTGCCATTAATGAAAACATCAGATCAGTCCTAAGATTCATCCCTATGAAACACCGCTAGACCCTTAAGCCTGGTCAGTACACTCTTGTGAAACACACTCTGCTGTCATCTCCTCTTGAGCCAGTTTTTTACCCTAATTGTCAGCTCTACTGATCCCCAAATACTTCAGTTCCACTGGTTTCTCAGTGGCATCCTATCAAAAATGTATTTAAAGCATAAATAGATCTCCCACATCTCTTTTGTCTAGAAAATCAGCTGCCTTCTCAAAGAAAGATATCAGATTTCTCTGCCATGATCTTCCCAGGGCAAAACTCATGTTTCATTGTATGACCTTTTCCATTTACCTCTGCTAATTTGTCCATCCTTCACACGTTGCTCAAAAGCTTTAAATATTGCTGAGGTCAGACACGGCCATGTACATGCTCAGAGCACATTTATCACCCTTATTAACTAGAGATACTACCTTTGCTAATCTCGAATCGGGTGTTATTCGCAGTTTGAAGGATGTATCAAAGCTCCATGCCAGCTGCTTGTCATTTGCATGCAAGTCTTTCGGAGTTTGGAAATGCAAATTACCTGTGCTTCCCAAACTGACCACATCCAGCATTTGAAATCAGCTGCCACCCTGATGTGATCGCTCAACTGTCTAGTACCTGATGCTCTCAGCTGGCCATCTAAAGAGGGAGAACGTGCTGATAGTGCAATACAGCTGCCTCTAGCCGAAAAGCAAATTGAGAAGGGCCAGGATGGGAATGAGAAGGCAGCAGGCCTTGGTGGCTCGTGCCTGGCGGGTGCAGGATGCTCAGAGACTCTCCCAGGTGGCACCAGGACTGCTTTTCCTACAGGCATCACCCACAGGTTTGGTCTAGGGCTTTCGGGAACTCCAGCACAGGAGATGTTTTATTTTACTCCCTGCATTAAGAAAGGTTGTTCAGCTGGCAGATGGGTAACTGTTGTGGTGAAAGGTTGTGCTAGAAATAAAGTAGGTTAGGAGTAGCAGATCAAATTAAGATAAAAACATGCTAGTAGCTTGGCTGAGGAACAAATGAGGACACCATGTAGCATCGACAGTTAAAATTAAACACACTGTCCTCATTTGTCCCTTAGCTACCCAGGCAGGTTTCTTACACATTGCTGCCAGATTATTTTCTATGCACACACAGAAAGAAAGTCCAGAAAGTATCTGTGCAATAATCCAGATCTCCAGAAGTTGTGTCATCAGTGTATGTCCTCAGGACAGTGACTGTGTGCAGGCATTAGGTGAATGGGTACAAAAGAGGTATTGGGCACTCTGCTGGGGATATCAGAACATGCCTTTATTTTATGGCTTTTTTTCCCCCCTCTGTACTAGAAATCCTGTTGAGCAAAGAAGCAGATTCTGATGCTTGTTCAGTGCCTACAAAAATGGGCATTTCTAATGGAATTCATAAGGACTGTCATTTTTAAGTTTGACAGCTCTCTACAATTTCTTTGAATCTTTTCCTCTCCACATCCAAACCAATTTGACACCATGCAGTAGGGTGAAGATGTTCAGATACCATTGTGTGAGTTCGTACCCTGAGATTATATCAATGCCTTCTGTCATTATATCAATGACTATCACCACTTAATACTTGATGTTAATAATCATTTTCCCATCTCAAAATCAGGTTGAACCCAGCATAAGATTTCAAGGTAACATGTCTCCCACATAGTTAAGCCATTCACCACTCTAGTATGACGGCTCTGCGGACTCCCAGCCTCCCTGGGCTGCTCCTCGGGGGGCTGTGGGTCCAGTGAGAACACCCTGGATGCCCCAAGGTGTCTCCAACAGCACGAGGCATCTGTATTTCGGCAACTAAATCCCACGTTTGCTAATGCAGCCTGCAGAGCTGCATGGATCACTGTGTGGGATTTCCCTCTGGGGAGCTGCGTTGCCCTCCAGACTGTGCTGGCTGCCTTGACTCCCTCTCTGCTGGCTGAAGTGGGAGCGCTGAGCCCCGGCTCAGCACCGAACATTCGGTGCCTTCCCTAACCATTAGACAATCCAAGCTGGATGAGCTGGTTATCTCCTCTGGAGCACAGCAGATGATAGTATTAAACCATGTTTGCCCCATCTCCAGATAGGTTTGGACACAGAGGTAGGTAGATACAACACTGCTGATGATCATGGTGTGATTTAGATGTGTTATTAGCCACCACAGCTTATCTTGTGCCAGCAAGACAGAGTATATCTTTAAATGTCATACTAAGAGGTCTCAGACACAGATATTAAAGTCCCTAGGTGTGACATTACCAGGAAAAGGTAGGAGAAAATTCAGCTGGGGGTCATCTGAGTCACTGTTTAGAAACCACCGTTGGATTTCTGATATAGCAGCCTACAGGAATGGAGAAGGCTGTTGAAAGGCAGACGCATACACATACAAAATCAGTATATTAAGAGGCAAAAGACTCATTTGACAGATAGTGAGCATGAGAAAATGAAAACCAAATGGGATGCTAAAATGTTTTACGCTACATACTCATCACAGAGAAGGGGAGTTGTGTTTTTAATGAGCAAAGATGTATCATTTCACTTACCGAGCCTTCCAGCTGATGATAAAGAGACTTGCTTTAGAGTAGCAGGATTAAACAAGGTGCAGATATGGATTATAAATTGCTATGTACCAAATGTGAACAGATTGCCCTTAAATGTCATTCTTATGTAGATAAATCAATCCTTGTTGAAAAGAGCAGTTCAGCATGGGAGGAGGTGAAGGAAAAGGCAATGTACCTGCCTCCTCTTATGCCTCATAAAGGATCCAGTTTTACTAAGAGATCTGCCCCAGGCTTTATTGACCCGTAGGGTCATTTGTAAGGCCCTCGGCATGTGTGTCACCCTCTTTGTGGTGCTGAGGGAAGCCGGACAACAACAGACTTTTGTGCTAGCCCCTGACGTAGCCCATGCAAAGCTTCTTCAGCCTCCTGCACCTGGGCTTGGAGGCACCATGGACCACCTTGAGCCTCCAACAGGAAAGACTTCTGTCTTAGCCCCCAGCATTCACAGCATAGCCTTTCCCCTGCCTTAGACCCCCAGCAAGCCCTTCAGCCCTCCACCTGAGTCAGCCACCAAACCCCGCAGCCTTCAAACCCTGAAGAACTTTTCTTCTCTGGGGCTCTTCCCCTCACCTTGTGAGAGCTCAGCACTACTGAAGGAAGCAAGAAACAAGATGGCAGCAGTCTGCAGACCCAGAAAGTGACTTCACACAGTTTATCCTCCCTTTGCTCCCACTGTCTGAAATGCAGGTCCCTACTTGGCACCAGTCTGCAGCTGTTCTGCTGCCCTGGGGGAGCTGACCTGGGAAAATGCTGGCCCCAAAAGCCTCACAGAGCACCACAAAAGCAACAGCAGAGACTCAGCCTTGAAGAAATGAGCTTTGCAACAAGGCAGTTTCCCTCCACAGCCTTTGTGCCCCCCTTGGGGATGTAAAGAGGAGTAAGGAGAGCATGCTGACCATCTGAGGCCTTACATCTGGTGGGTACTGGTCTGTACCACCACTGGGGGACCACAACTGTTGGTCCATGGATCAAAACAGCTGGGAAATCTGTTCAAGCCATTGCCAGGAGCAGGAAGCATTGCCAAGAGTCAACTACAAAGGACTGAAAGGGACTGCTAGAGTGAGGAAAGACACTGCAGGGAAAGAAGGTGATCTCTCCTCAGCATCCCTCTCAGCACACATTTGGGGGACAGGGGAGTAAGAGGAAGAGGCTAGTCCAGGATCACTCTTTTCAAGCAAAATGGAAAAGGATTGCAAAGGACAGAGATGCTGAGAGAGTAGGTGCGGGAACAACCTAATGCATCCACAGATCAGGAAGGCACAGAACCTCAATGGTTTATCCAGGTCTTCTAATGCTTATGATATTTCATTAAAATAAGCTACTGTATTGAAGGAGGATTAGAGGGTAGTAAAAGCACATCTATCTTTAAAATTGGCATTAGTGGTGATCCTGGGAATTACAGACCAATGAGCCTTACTCTGAACTAGGCAAATTAGCTGAAAAGATAATTAAAGTGCAAAGAATAAAACATGTAGATGACAGTGGTGATATAACAGGAACAAACCAACACTGCTTCAGCAAAAGTATTCATGCCTCACACATCTACTAGGATGCTTTATGCATGTCAGCAAAACAGCAGATAAAGGAAAAGTGAGGTGGTTTATTTGGACTTTCAAAAAGCCTCAATCCACAGTCCTCACACTGACTGGCATCATTTGAAAGCAAAGCAGTCAAAAGTAAGATGTAAGCAGCTATTGAAGATCAAAACCAGGTTCAAAGAACTGCTAAAACACTATCAGTGGTCAATCTGGTGAAGGATTTCAAATGCAGCAGCACCTATATGGGTAATAGAATTAACAAGTGATCACAGCGGCAAGAAGACTTTAGCAATCTCCTCCTCTCTTTATGTAGCTCTATTACAAGAGCACCTCTGCCACCTCTTCAGATCACATAAGAGTGTCTGTGTTCATCAGTCCTGCAGGAAACTGTGGAAAGCCAGTTGAGCCTGTGTTATCAGTCTTCACCTTTCTTCCATAAATCTTATGCTATTTAATGGGTAGGAAAAGGGGGGGTCTCAAATCCTTACTTCCTGGAGGCATGCTATTTCCCGAGCATCTCAGCTTGCCTTCTCCCTATAGATTTTCAAACCACATGATTACGGAAAAGAAAGCTGGAAGCTGCATTTGCTAAGCATTTTAAAAACCCAGGTAAAAGGAAACTCAACTAAAAAAAGAAAAAGTCTTTACAGCAACATGACTTTGAAGCTGACTTCATTTTGGAGCTGCCTCCTGCTTTGTGATGTGTTGGGGGACCACAGCCGTGATGATGCAGGACTCTAATGACAGACGTGAGTGGGGCACAGCGAGCAATGCTGATAGGAAGCACACCTTTCCTTGCCAGATGCGGCACCCCAAAGGCTGTCCGTAAGGCAAATGCCATCTGGGCTATGTGTCGCCAAGGTCAACACAGCATCTGGGTGCATAAAGGATGAGATAGAAAGGACAAAAGTCTGATAATGGCCTGTCCCTGCTCTGTCATTGTGTCACCCAAGTGCAGCCCTATTTGATTCGGTGGGATTGAAGCCTGGGACACACAGGGGTGAGTCCCATCTTCTGCATTTGACTATGACAGCTCTGCCTCCAAAATGACACAGTAGGAACAGAGAGCGTAGCAAAAACGATTAGAAGCCAGTAGAGCCTTCTGAATGGGGAGAGATAGGGAGATTGAGGCAGGGTAATATAGAAAGAAGATGAATACAAGGGATGGAAAAAATAGGTAGAAAATAACATCTGGACTGGCAGAAGTAAATCATTCCCTCATATAGACTGCCCAATAATACCAGAACAGAGGACATGGAATTAGAGTGAAAGGCAATGCATTTTGAACTGATAAAAGGAGAGACTATTTTTACACAATGAATAATTAACCTGTGAAGTTCACTGCCACGGGATTTTACCGAGGACAGAGGCTTAGCAGCATTCAGAACAGGAAAAGCCATTGATATGAATAATGAAAATATCCACCGTTACACTTGACAGAATAAAATCTCTCTGGAAGGGATTTTAACTCCTCCTGGCCCAGTGCAGGACCTCCACTGCTTGACTAGGAGAGGAGAGAGGAGATGTATCCTGGGCATGTGCTCTGCTCTAGCCTATGGATGCCCACCACAGCGGCTGCCACCTACTTCTCTGCAACTCTCAGTGCTGGGAAGAGAAAGAGGACAGATACCAGGCTGAGGGACAGCAGAGCCACTCTCATATGATAATTCCAGCATTCTGGTAGAAGGGATTTTAATTGCTTTTCATTTCCACCTCTGCATTGTTCAGCCATCTGCTGGTTCCCAAGGCCTAAGAAGCTTAATGTCGCTGGAGGAAAGGAGAATTCAGCCTGCTTTCTGCCAGATGAGGCTGTTGCTTTATCACTTGCAAATCTGACCAAAGTATCCCTCCTTGACAGAAGAGTTGGCCAGTTTTCAGCTAGTCATCTTGACCTCACCCATACCTTTAGCATTTTCATAGGAAAGCCAAAGTTATAAAATAACTTCAGTTATCTGAAGCTGGAGAGTAAATACTTAGGTGCTAATGACTCTTTAATGGATTTACAGAGAAGACTGGACTTGTTTCTGTGCCATTTTGCATTCAGTATTTACCCTCTCTCAGAAGAGCTCAGTATTTACCCTCTCTCAGAAGAGCTCAGCCTCGTTTACCACTGCGCACTGAGATCAGCATTGATGGTTCCCCATGAGACGTGTTGCATTATCCCTTCCTTCCAGAAGGAGAGAGTGTGGCAGAGGGATGTGGTTCACCATCTATCCCAAAGAGAAGAGTTGTAACTGATCTCCTAGGCCTTCACGCTAAGGCCACCTTTCCCTGCCTAGGGCTGATCACATGTTAGCTCTTGCCTCTGTGGACCATCTTCCATCCCAGGAATGCAAAACATTTCATTAAGATTACCTAGGCAGCCCAACATGCCAAGGAAGCAGGTGGGTGAATGCCATCTCCATTTGGAACTGAAAAATTAACATGTGAATTAAGCAGCATGTGTGAGCACAAAATGCAGATCCTTAAAACATCCCTGCAGAGCCTATAAGCTACAATTATTGCTCCATGAGCAGCTAAGAGCGTTGCAATACATCAACCAGGCAACCCTCCACCTGCCTCCTTCCCCCTGCTAGGCCTTTTCAGAGTGTGCTGCCAGAGCCAGACACCGTGAAAAGCACAGCTGGGAGAAACAGTGCTGCTGCATTCCCCGCAACACCATAGCTCAGCTCAGCAGGTAAGAGGCACAGCCAAGGCATGGCAAGCCCAAGTGTGCCTTCTACCTCTGCCCCCAGAGAAGGACTGGGGAATGACCTATTGCCACCAGCTCTGGTGTTCAGCTTGGTGGCTTCTGTGAGGTTTGGGCTTGACCCCCCCCAGCACACCACTGGGAGCTCAGCCCATTTTCCCCATGGGGTGAGGAGTGTAAGAAACACCCTGAGGCTGGCTTGGTCACACCAAAGCCCATCTAACCAATTACCTTGGTTTCTCTATATTTAGTAAACTAATTTGGATTCCTTCTCCATGAACCTGTCCAACTTCTCCTTGAACATAAGTAAAATTTAAGCACACACAACACCTCATGGCAAGGACTTCTAGTGCTTAGCTACGTGATGTGAGAAGAACAGATGTTTCCTCTTTTGAACCTGCTAGCTGTCAGCACGGCTTGATGAGCTCCTGGTTCTTGCATTGGACAGGTGAGAAGTGGAAAGCCAGTGTGAGGAGAGGCTGTGTTTCAGGCATTGCTTCCTGCTCTCAGGGGAGGATTGCAGAGGCTGAAGTGGATCTATGAGTCCCAGAGGAAAGCTGGGTTAGCTGTGACCTTCTCTCTCCCTATCAGAAAGCCAAGGTGCTTAATCCAGGGCTCTGTGGGGCCACATACTTCTAGGTGAGGTACCAATCAACTCGTTTTTGCAGGTCCAGGCGAGTGGCAGATGCTTGGTCGCTTTCATGCACCAAGCACAACTGAACCCAGTAGCCCTTGCTCCCAGGTATTGTTGAGGGACACACCAAGTCACATCACAGGGTCGCCCACAGGGAAAAAATCAAACCTATGTGATACTAGAAGGAAAAAAAAAATAGGAAGAAACTAAGAGCAGAATGCAAAGCAAATAAAAACCAACTGTTTGTGATGGAGTGCTATTAACATGTTGGAAGAGATGCTGAACTTAGCATCAAAGAACAGCACAGTATATACCAGGCATGGGGAATAGTCCAGCACCCATGGGGGTTGTGATAAACCCAGGAAATTATTAATCTGTCTAAAGAAAAAGGAAGAAAGAGATAAAAATATTCTTCCTACAGAGGATAAAGTGGATTTTTTATAACCCAAGCAGCAAGGTATCAGAACCATTTTTGTGGATTACTATAGGCAATTATATACACAGCTAAGTAGGATGAAGTCAGAAGAGGGTTGATCATCTTCTGGGAAGACATGAATTAAAGGGATTTTAGAAGATGAATAAAGAACTCCAGATAAGGCTCTAATGGATCAGAGGATACCGCAGCCATGCTGTTGCTACATTAGGGTAAGAGCTACCTGGGAGAGGCTTTTCAGCAGTGATTAACCCTTAGTCAGTCAACCTTTCTAAAATGGGTAGCAAAGGCATGGTGCCGTTGCACTGCCTGCAGATTAAGCCTGTCAGACCTTGAAATGCCTCTTCTTGGGCTTTCTTGGGTAGCCCCAGACAAAGGTGGCCAGCTGAAACCTCCAGAAAGCCTGTGATTTGTCTCCAGAGAAGCTGAGGAAGAACATCGCCTGCTTCCCTCCCTCTGCCTTGCCTTGCAATGGATCTGGGTCCCAGCTCTTAAGGCCCCAGATCCCAAAGGCTGCTGGATTCTTCACTGACCACAGAGAGGCAAGAGACAAGCTCCTGGTTTCTGACATCTATACCTACAGCCTAGGATGTGAAATGAGCTTGCCAAACTCATTTCACACAGAAGCTGCCATGCATTCACCAGACCTTAATAACATTAGCCGACAAAGATTTTTCTAAATAGAAAATAGACCCTTCCAAGAGAATCTCTTCTCACTCGAATAAAGCAGAGGACAATTAGCCTTTTCCTTGCATGAAAGGTCTTCTTTACTGAACTTAGATAAGACTTGGAAAAGGTAAATAACTTCCTGTCTCCCTCCTGTGACTAAAACCCCACTGTCCTTCACAGCAGGGCTTACACTAGGTCTCAGGGTGACTACCCGAGCAGAGCTCCTGGAGAACAGGTCCTGCGGAAGCGGTGCTCAGTGAAAGAGCAGGTGGGAAACACCGAGCCTGTCACTGCAGAGGCGAGGAAGCCAAGAATCAAATGCTGGGAACATTTCTGCGGGAGAGACAAATCCTCCCAGCTGGCAGTGAGGAACAGAGCTCGGTGGAGAGGAGCGGAGGGAGCGGTCTTCGATGGCTAATGTGTGTGACTGTCCCCACAGCTGGGCACGATACAAGGGACCAGCATGAAGTCCTATAGCCTGTTTTATGCAGGTGGGATGAGCTACTGGTTTTTCTGGCTTACGAATCACCGGCTGTGCCTGTAAAGCTCTGAAAGAGCAACCTCCAGAGTGGCCACAAAAGAGTCATTGCCTGTCTCCCATCCACACGTCCCTCTCACAGCCAGGCTGAAGCACAGGCGGGGAGTCAAACCCACCCCAGACACACCCAGCCTTACCTAAAGACCGGTGCCTTATCACCTGGAGAGCATATCGCTGCTCCCAGCACTCTGCCAATTAAAAGCACTCCATTTGGTGTCTTCACTGGGTAGGACAGGGGGCATTTGTCTGTTGTCGAATGTGCTGGGTTTGCAGCCCACCAAATAGACGCATGTTGGTAAGTCCTGAGCTTGCGGTGAGAAGAGAAAAGCTTGCACAAGTAATTCTAGAGAGGCACCAGCCACCCAGTGACAGGGGGTTTTCTTCTCTTCCTCACTCCTCCTTCCTACTTTGACCCTCAGCAGAGCAGCTTTCAAAGCATTCTGGCAGGTACTCAGTTCAGCCTGTATTTCAATAGACAAAGCAGTTTTACTCAGCTCTGCTTCCAGCTTTCTGCCAGAGAAGGGCAGCCAGAGCTACCGCAGTTCAAGCTGAGAGAGGCAGACGGCAAGGGTCAGGATTTCCTACAGTCCCGCAAGCTGCTGCTACAAACTCTGGGACAGTTGTCTGAGGAGATGGCTGCAGATCGCCCCGTGCTGCCTGCGTTCCCACATTGGCCTGCTCTGAGCAAACAGGGCTGGTTGTTTCCCCCCCACCCAGTGCCTCCAACCTATTCACTTGCTGCTTTGTGCTCTCCTGGCATCATGTAGGAAACACATTGTCCTTGTGCCTCAGTTTCTCCGGGTATAAAAGACTGATTATTTTTTTGCTGTGTTTCCCAAGGAGTTGCAACGCGTTACTAATTAGTGTCTGCAAAATGCTTTCAAGCTCCTCAAAGGGAAGGTGCAAAAGAAGGACTAAATATCATTAACAGCTTTATTTTACACACAGCAGAAAATTAATGAGGTGTTGGCTCCTCGTGAACTGCGACTACCATCCTGCTGAGTAAATTTTGCTTTCATAGCAGGTATTGCCCACATCTGTGTTCCTGGAGTGCTACCGTTTGGGATGTTATCCTCTGAACCAAACCGCTACCAGCTCCTGCCAAGGCCTGTGGATCTGCCATGCACAGCTTTTCCATTCATTTCCCTGGAGGTGCCTGGGATGCTGGTGACAGGAGATGGAGGCTGGAAGGGGAAAGCCAGGAGACATTTCAAAGGAGTGAGGTGTCTGCTTCCAGGTTCCTAATAATAAATGGCAAGGGGAGGCAGAAATTAGCTAATATCAGTCTCCAAATTGAATGGGTCTGAGGGCTTCTCCAAGCAGCTCATCCGGAGTGTTTCTCTTGCCAGTCCCCCGTTGTCAGGGCTTTCAAATGGCAGCTTTGGGTCCCTGCTGCTTGCAGGGCTGGCAGCCACTCAGGGACTGCAAGAGAAGTCATAAAAAAATTGTTCTTGCTAATTTAAAAGTCAGGTCTCCCATTGAGCACATTTGGAGTTGGAAGGAGCATTGCCTCAATGCAGACAGTTCACGGAGTGGATCTTACCTCAGCTGGCGTACCTGCTGCCTTCATATGCCAAACATATGCCTGCTGGAGAAAAAGCATTTCCCTCAGCAGCTGAGACAAGGACACGGTGGGTCCCAGCCGTGCCCCAGGCTCCTCCAAGGCAATGCACCCGGGGCTGGGTGTTGGGGACTCCTCCTGCAGCTAGGCTCTGCAGCACCCTCTGCTCCCCAGGGCCCCTCTGCCCCCCATGGCAGTAAAGCACAGAGCCAAGGGCTTCGCAGCCACTGCTCCCCCTGCCCCGCTGTTTCACCCCGACATCAGTTCACCTGCATGGTCCACTACTCCCCACAGTCCCTCAGGGCTGCCAGGGAAAAGCAGGCAGGCTCAACACGGAGTTAGGGCTGCCACAAGCTGGATTCTCCACCACGCCATCTCTTTCTTGCCCACACACTGGGCACCACTGGACGCAGAGCGCTTGCACAAAGCTGTCAGCTGCCAGGGCTGCCCAGAGTCGGGACAGCCTGCACGGGAAAGTGCTGCCTTCAGGGCACTCCCACGGATCTGCATGTGGGAAATCCCAGGAGAACAGGGATTCCTTCCTGGACTCCTTGTCTCTAATCCACTGCAAGCTCTGCTGCTGGCAGAAACCTCCAGAGTCCAAAGAGTGAAGCAGGGCAATGGCACATTTTTTCAGGGAAGGAACCAAATGACCTCCATCTGCAAATTTCCCCGCACGGGAAGCAACCCACCTCACAGGAGCAGAGTGGCAGGAGTGCTCTAGGACCTAACGCTTTCATGGTATTTCAATGTCTCCAGTCCCAGTCCTTCTTTAAAGGAATTTACAGCAACCTTAATACATCAGAGACTGGTGCTCCGGGCCAAGGTCTCAACATGTTCCAGTAAGATACAGGTCAGTTTATCTGTAAAGCCCTCAAAAGAGCATCTGCCAGTACAAGTGAGGTCAGTAAGGCATGGTGTTCGCTGGGTTGCATGTCAACCGAGACAAAGCACTCCCCTCTGAGATAAACTGCAGAGATGAACATGCGTGGAAAACACCCGAGTACTCTCCACCTGAGAGCAAAATATGGCTAAGCCATGTTTGTCAGTCTTAGCAGCAGCTGGTACACAAAATGGCTCTGTCTGTCTATTTGTTTCCCCTATAGATGTCTTCCGCTGTTTCATGGCACTTCTCCAGCCTCTTCCAAACCCTGACAGCATCTCTGAAGCAATACACTTGACATCATTTCAAGGACTGGCCATAGGAGGTTGGAGCTAAGTAGTTTGGCTAACTTCCTTCTCTCTCCAGGTTGTGAAATCTGGGAACAGTGGTGTCCTTTTGTAAAGTCATCAAAAAGCATTCAAATCCCACCTGCATGTGCCACACACAGTTCAAATCTCAAATTAGAAAAGAAAATGCATGCCTTGTGCTGCAGCCTCTTTCCCCTACTGCTTCCTTCCATGCCCTGGTCTCCCTACTGCCTGCCAACGCTGCGCTCACAGCCAAGGCGATGGCTGTGAGACACAGCCTGGAGCAGCGCAGCCAGCTGTATCTGGCCTCATCTTGGAGATGTGCAAGCTGCCCCAGGTTCAGAGCCATCAGAGGAGCATGGAGCAGTCATATTCTTCCTGGGAGAGGAATGAGCCCAACCAGGGCAGCTGCTTTATCCCTAATATGTGAGCAGGAGAATCATTTTTCCAGCTGCTCTAGCTGGAAAAGACAGATGAGCTTTTGGACACTTAAACCTTTTCTCAGGCCTGACATACAAGTAGAGAACATCAGGTGAAGGACGGAATGGAGAAAATGGTGCTGACATTTAACTTCTTTACACTATCAGCCAGGCAATCTGAGAGGAAAAGGTAATAAGGCTATTAGCCTGCTTCACACAGCCACAGCCTCTGCTGTCCACAGAAGGAAAACCTTGCAGCAAAGGGAACTCCCCTTTCACACCAGCATCCTGATGGTTGAGGTGCCACCCTTGAAACAAGGCAGGAGCACAGCAACCTGTGCCTGAACCGCCTCCCAGCTGAGCTAAAAAGTCTCTCAGACTGTATCCACATCGCTCTGTCAGAGCAGCCTCCAGAACCAGCAACAAAAAGGATGCTCCTGCATCCCCCCAGCACAGCTTGGACACAGGACCCCATCCAATCTTTAGACTGTGTTTAACCTGTATGCACAGGTTCACCTGACCTCCTAGGGGATCCCATATTTGAACACAGTTTGACTGGGCTAAAAAAAATACAGTCAACCCTGAGGCAATGCTGAGAGGCTGGCTGTAAGGGGAGAGCTGGAATGGGCTCTCAGCAAAGGCAGAGATCCTATAAGCATCTCATCCAAGTGTGGGTTCAATTCCTGCTCCCACAGTCAGGACTGCTCAGGTGCAAGGAAGGGCAACATCGCTCAGCGCAACCCACAGCCGGTGGCCTGAGCCCAGCTCCCCGCAAGGGACAGAAAGACTGTTGATGCTTTGTGTGTCAGAAACAGAGTCTTTGGGGTTCACCCAGAGCTGGTTCACCTCAGCAGGAAAGGGAAAATACTCAGTCCTCAGCACTGATTTCAGGAAGATGCCTATCTAGGGAGGCACAGCCCGCAGTCTTGCTTGTTGAGGGGAGAGGATTGGGGGCACTTCTCCATGGGCTGCTCTAGTGCTCCCACTTCAGGGGCCTGCAAAAGCTGAAGGGGGTGTGAAGTATCTCTGAAATGGGGACAGTGTCGCATTGCCAGGAAAAGGAAGGAAGTGGGAGCCTGAGCTTCGTGGAAACACAGCCCTCTCTTGCTAGCAATTTCACACAAGTGTCTTCATGCTGTGTCGGAAGAATCCCAGCAGCAATTGACAGGGAGGATTTCAATCAGAAATCCATCTCCTGTAAGGACTGCTTTGGGGGCCGAACGGAGAAAGCAACCTGCAATCTACTTTGTATTGCTGAGCAATAATGGGGCCAGCTCAGATGGAAAGCAGATGGAGACAAAGTGAATAAGGCCCCGAAACACTGGGGAGAATGGAAACAATCAGAGCACCGACTGCCGCAATACAGGCCAATGCCACTTCAACAAGCTCTGCAATAATCAGAGCCCCAGCTCTCTCTCCCCTCTACATTTGCCTCATGACATTCAGCCAGTGAGCAAACATTTTCCTGACCACAGACTAGATTTAAAACCGCTTTGGCTGCAGCTTATCTCAACAAATAAAAGACTAGGAGCTGGTCTGAGTGCGTGACTGGTCAGCTCTGCCTACAGGCACCTTGGGCACAGCTGCTTTCACTCTCCCTGCAGGATTAGCACTCAGCGTACTCACAACCTGATGGATAACGTGCTGTCTGACCATTGCTCTGTGTAGTGCCTAAACCAGAGCCACGGCAAGCCAGTCTGGCTGTTGCTGCCACTGATGAGGGGGAAGTGAAGGGAACATCTGCAGGGCGTTTGGGAAGGAAAGCAACAACTCGGTCACCGTGCACATCCCACCTCCTCTCACCAGACAGAAGCAGCAAGCCTGCTTCTCCCAGGCTCTCCCTCTCTGGGCTGGCCTTGGCTCTGCCACTGACTCCTGCCCTCCTGCCAGGATTTGGCTGGCTCTGCCTTGGCACCTCCACCAGCTGTCTACACTGCAGAGAAGCCTGGAGCTGCCTCTCAGCAGGTCAACCGGGGACAGCATCACCCATCCAGCTCTGGCCAGGCACGCTCCAAAAGCTGCCTCGCAGACAGACCCTTGTCCTGGAAGGAAGCCCAAAGGACACAGCAGTCAAGGCAGGACAGCAAAGCCCAGCTATCGCCTGCCTTTCTCAGGTTGCCAAAGTAGAGGACTGTGATCTTTTTTGATCATCTCTGCACTAAATGGAAATCTGGAACTGATTTTATTCCCCAAATCCCTGCCTCAATAGGTTCAAGGGACAACCTGGAGGGAACACAAACCATGGTTAGGTTGGAGAAAAGCTGGAATATATCAACAGAAGTAACACAGGAATGGCCTCTTGGTGCCCAGAAGGATTTCTGGCTGAAACAGGAGGAACACAGAGCAATTTAAGGCGCTGGAGTATTCCATGAGGAAAGGAGCAGCATCCTGCTCTCCTCACCATGCGCCTTTCATTCTCCTTCCCCACCAGGCACAGCGCTTGCCATGGGGTCCTCCTGAAGCCAGGGCACTGGCCAGACGGGACTCCCCATCTGCCCCAGTACCTCTGTTCTTCCTGAAGAGCTTCGGGAGGCCGCGGACACACCCTTGCGCAAGGAGGCAAAAGGGACTGCAAAATCTAAGAAAGTTTTATATAACAGCAAAACCATTTCCCAGGAAGCTGTATTTGTGCCATCTTTTTATATTTCAAGCCTGTTCCAGTTCTCTTATCTTTTTTTTTTCCCAACGCTAGCAGCAGCAGTGTACTTAGCCTGGTAAATAATGCATACCGCTCTTGCTGCTATGCAGACAGACAAAGGCAGGTAGTGTATCAAAGAATAAAATTGTACAGCGAATTGCAGTGTAATAGCTGTAATTTAGTGCCCTGTGGGTGATCAGAGCTTCCGAAAGTATCAGAGACCCATGCTCTGCGCTGACTGGCAAGGTGACTGGAGATACAGCACAGTGTTTGACCCTTGGATTGCTTCCAACCTAAGCGGAGCCATAAAAAATTCAGGAGACCATGCTGTCTCCCAGCAAAATGGTTTGTGGGGTGGATAAATAGATGGATTTTGTGTGTACGCACACATGGTATATTTATGTGGGTGCACAGAGATAATCAAAGAAACACTGATCAAGACCCGGACTACTTATATAACAGAAATGCCTGGGGAAGCTGGGGGTGTATTTGGGTCGGTTTTTATTGTCTGCTTGCAAGAACGAAGGGAAGTCTTCGTTAGGGTGCCAGCTGGATCCCAGCTGAGGAAATCTCAATTCATTTCACATGCAGGCTAGCGGCTAATGATGTGTGCGTGTGTGCGTGTCTGTCTGATCTCAGCTCTTTGGCCATCTCAGACTTGGGGGCATTCAGATTCCTTGCCAGGTTCCCATTTCTGGAGCATTTGTCTCCACCAATCACCCAGGAAGTCATCTGAGGAAGCAGAAATGATAGCAGGAGAAATAATGCTATTTTCAGACTCCCTAAGTAGCCCCTTGATCAGAGGCTGGGAGACACATGTTCCCTTGGAGCTCAGCAGAGACCTGGAAGGATATAATCACTCTCTTTCTAGCTAAACAACACAAGAGCATGCAGGGAATGCAGAGGGCTGGCACCTCCCATTTGCAGACATCTTGGTGTCGGAGTAAATTCCTTTATTCTCCCTGCTTGGGGAGCCCCAAGCACCCCCTGCTCTCACAAGCCTCTCTCCCCCAGGGGAAATGACAAGCAAAGGGTTGGCCAGTCCTGCTAGGAGCATGGGGGCCTGCCCACAAGTAGCGAGTACCAAGCTAAGCAACAGGGGCTTTGAAGCAGGAGGGTGACTGGAAAGGACAGCGCTTAGCATAAATACTAGGCACTTTCTTTTCAAAGAGCATCCCACCATCCAGAAAACCACAGGACACATTAGAGGGCAAGTCCCTCACTGTCCCTGCAGATGGGGACGGACTCAGCCTGACTTCGCAGCGAGGTATCTGAGCCAGGGAATACATTTACATGCCTGTCCTCTCTCATAACAAGTGACAGCTCTGTTTGGATCGGCCGCAGCACTCAGCAGCCTGTCTGCTACATGACAGACCTGCAGAAGAGATGGTGTAGGAAGAAGCACAGATTTGGCTTCTCCCGCCTCTGTCAGCAAGGCTATGAAATCCTTGAGCACTTCACTACTCTAACAGCACCTGGAACCTTGTAGGACAAGTCCCCCATAGGATCTGGATAGAGAACGTGGCGCTTTTGACAAACAACAGATGTGGTTCAGCTTCCTCATGCCTTTCACAGCACCATCAACCAAAACTGGAGACCTTAATGCCCCTGCGACAAAGAGATGGGGAAATGCCACGCGTAAATTGAGTGGGAAAGTCAAGATGGAAACAGAAGAGAATCGGGCACCGGCCCATTAACTGCTAACGACTGCCAGGCAAAGGAGGCAGAGCAGGCAAAAACAGGGTGCTGGGGCAGGAATGGAGACTGTGGTCACCAGATGACTGAGACAGAAACCAGCTGCCCAGCACAGGACCAGAAACGCAGTTGCTGCCTCTGATGCCAGCACAGATGCGCGTGTGAGCTCCATCTCGCCAGGCCAGCCTTGCCACCCTAAATCTCTGCAGCCTATTTGCCAAATAAATAAGTACTTTCTGGCTCCCTGGAGCCTGTTCAAGGGGATAAATCTCCAAGAAAGGGCTTAGGCTCTTCTGAATGTAGCTGAGGTACCCCAAGTTAAAAACATGGCTATAAAGCCAGTCACCCAATTTTGAAGTGGCATGGAAGCCCAGGGGGTCTCCTCAAGAGACTCTCCGAGACCCCACATGCAGGTCAGAAGCAAACTTGTCCTGGGGAACTGCGACGGCCACATTTTCCCTCCCCTGATACTTGCCAAATGTTAAAAGCAGGGCACACTGTTCCACTCAGCCATGCCCTGATTCAGAATTACACAGCTCCCTGTGACTTCCTGGGCAACCAGCGGGACCCTGTACTGCCTCTGCACCACAGCGCCCGTCTCTGTGATGGATGCACCTCTGCTGGCTGCAGAATAAACTCGGCCACAGGGTTGCGGCCCCAATAACACAGCACTTCATAAAGCTGCTTGGGTATCTCTCTCTGTTCTCAGATATTTATAAGGGATCCATCCCCACAATATATCTGAGCACTTTAAACTCGATCAGATATTTCTTCTTGTAACTGTGCTCTTACCCTTGCTCAATAGATAGGAACTATACCCACACAGCTTCTTAGACCCTTGAGGTGATGCAGCATGTTATTGGGAGGACAGCAATGCCTTCATAAAACAAAGAACATAAATGGCTGGTACAGGCCCAAAAAAATGCCTCAAAACTGGCACCTGGCATAAGAAAACTTGGGCTGACATATCCTGGGGGAACGGACAGAGACTAAAGCAGAGGGGAATCTCCAATTTTCTGTAATTCATTGGGGCAAATCTGTACCCCCGTTCCCAGGTTTGTAGAGTGGGATGCACCCACTGGACCCATGGATCCCTCTTAGATCACATCTCTAAAAGCCATTGCTCCACTCCTCCCGCGTCCTCCACACTAACACTGCATGATTTGGAGTTCAGCTTCATTCAGCATCAAAGCGAGATCTATGATTACACACTGTGCCTGGCTCTGTGAAAAGCAGGACTCCATCTGTTGCCACTGCAATTACTGCACTGCATGGACAGTCATGATCTTGCATGAGGCGCACAACTCCTCAGAGCCCCTCATGTTTGACCAAGGCATGTAGGACATGGGCCATCATCCAAATAGAATCTATTGATGAGGGCAGGCATCAGCCCTGGCTACAGAATCCCTTCTTGGCCCAACTCTGCATTTCACCGATGCCAGTTTTGTCTCCGGGTAGGTTGTTTTGATTAATTTCATTTAATTAATTCTATCATCTCAAGCTGTTCCCAGAATCTGTGTGGAGCCTGTCAAGGTGGGAGCAGAGAACATGATGCACACAAACTGAAGATGCAATCCATTGGCTTCTCTATATTTATCTTCCCAGAGGAAAAAAACACCCCACCCTACAGGAGCATCTTTCAGCCTACAGAAATCTGACAGTGTTTTCTGTTGCTCTTCTGTTCCCTGGTGGCATTTAATTCTGCAACTGTCCCCGCTAGGGGCAGACAAGTCTGCACTGGAATTTGTGTCCCCTGGTCATCATCACAAAGATGCAATTTCATCCATGCTTATAGGGCTTGGGCAGAAAGGAGGGAATTTATGTGTTGGTCCTATAGGAGGGAAGTGGGGGAAAAATAAAGCTCCATAGCTCATTTCTAGCTCACAGCACCTCTCAGCTTGTTGTCCGCCTCCCTTGCACTCAGTTTTTTCTTCCTCCAGCAGGTCATCACACAACCTCTGCCCCTTGTGACATTTCCTGCTTATTCCTTTGTGCCGCGAGTCATCCTGTCCCAGGGATCACCCATCTTTGGCTGCCCTCAGCAGCAAGATGCTTCCCTCCATCTCTTCACAGGTGCAAGTGTACAGACAGAGGAAGACTCGCCCTGCCTGCTCTCTCCTCAGCTTTCCCCTGCAGACAGGCTTCTCCCTTGACATGGGGCAGTGACTTCCTTCCGTGATCCCAGTGACCAGCTGCATTTGGTACAGCAGGGCTGCGAGGGGACAGGAGACATGGGACTGGGCTAGAGCTGGACACCTGCTACTTGGGGGAAACCTGTTCTCAGAAGGTCCCTGGAAGGTCCCCTCCTGTCTCATGGTTCATGAGGCATTGCCTGACAAGCTGGGGAAGGACACGCTTGGGGGATGAAGGACTGCTCCCTATGGTATAGCCAAGGATAAGAGGTCAGGCCCCTGGATTCAGTGCTAGCCCAGCTACTTACTTGCTGCAGAGATTGGGTCAGATACTGCCTCACTTTTCACATCTATAAAGTGAGATGTCTGGCCTCAGCTTCCTCTCAGACTTGTCAGAGGACTGATTCATTTGTGCTTACAAAGCACAGTGAATCTTGCAGATGGAGAAGGCAAAAAGAGGTAGAAAGGTAGTAAATCAGGAGTGCCCAGGAACATTCGCCTAGACACATCCTGCAAACTAGCACCGAATGGCTCACATCCATATTATTAAACTCTCTTCACCTCTGAAACAGAGTGACCTCATGCAAAAGCCTATCATCGGGAATGGTCCTCTGCCTATGATAACTCCCAAATCATGCCTGGAAAATGTCTGGGACAGTCCTAGTGGGACCAAGCCAAACCATGCCGGCAGTGTGCTGACGCTTAATTCTGATGATTGAGTTTGTATTCTGGGAACGTTTCCTGACATTGTTTAATTTACTAGTAAAGACTTAATTACTAGTGAAGACTTAATGTCTGTTCTATTAAATTACCCTCAAAGTCAGCAGTGCCCTGATAAAAATCAGCAAGTGTCCCTAAACCTTCTTGAAAATGTTGATTCCTCAGCCCTCAGTCATTACCTTTCCATCTCGTCAATGAATGTGGAACAAATTATGAAAGAGTCAATTTGTTATCACTTAAAGATAATCAGGTGATAAGAAAAAGCCAACAGAGAGAAAGCCAAGAACAAATCTCTTCAAACCGGTTAACTTTCTTTGCCACAGTAACTGGAATAGTGGAGAGAGGTCCAGCAATGCAGGCTATCCTGATGCGTAGTAAGGCTTTTTGAAACAATCCTGTATGGTATTTGTCATGGGTATGCGCTCTGAAACCAGTTATCAGTAGTTTGCCATCAGACCAGGAGGACTTACAGAGATCAGTCCCAGGGGTGCCTGGCCAGATCTATCAACTAGTTTCCTCAATGACTTAGATGATGAAGTAAAGTATGTTTATAAAATACATAGCTGGCCCCAAGTCTGGAAGAGCTTGCAAGACTGAAGGCAGGGTAGGAAAAAAAATGATCTTGACAAATTGGAGAAACAGCTCACAATCAGCCAGCTAAAATTCCATAAAACCTGTGCAAAACACTGCACTGAGAAGGGGAAAAAATTAAATGCACCAGTAAAGAAATGGGGAACAGCTGGCTAGACCACCACTGAGGAAACAGCTTGAGGAGTTACAGGACCATGAACTAAATATGAATCGCCATTGTGAAGGTATTACATAAAAAGGCAAATTTAATTCTTGGCTGTATTACTAGGCCATATTGCCTATAAGACAAAGGAGGTAATTTTTTGCCTTCTCAATACCCACAACTTGGACAGGCTAAGAGAGGCTTAGTCTAGGTTTGGACTGGAGGAAGGTAACAAACAGTATAAGAGGTGCAAAACGCATAGGGTTGAAAGAAGAGGATTGAGTCTAGCAGGGAGAAAACAGAAGACGCAATATGATAATGAACCTCAAATATATAAGAAAGATGCTGATCAATTGTTCCCCATGTCTCCTGAGAATAGGTCAAGACGCAACAAGCTCAATTAGGTTATAAAGAGGAGGGAAATCTTCCCAGCTATCAGTCAATGAGCAGTGTAACAGGTACTGAGGAGGTGGTAGCATCCCTGGCGTGTGTTAAGGGCAGGTAAGGCAAGCACCTGCTTGGGTGGCATCAGTGTATCTGATCCTGCCTCTGGGCACGTAGATGGAGTGACTTCTGAACGTTCCTTTCAGACTGACACTTGTGTAATTTTTAGTTTCTAAAGTCACTTCATCACTCATTTTGGCTGCAGGGATGTGACCGCCAACGCAGTAGGGACTGCCTAATCAGAGACCCTGAGCAAGGTCTCACCAGGGCCTTATCCGGTCTCATTACTGGATATGTTATTCAGTGTTCACCCGTACATCACAACATCCTGCGCCTTTCTCTTACAGGCTTTGTGTTAGACCATCCCATTCAAGAGCTTACTGAAAACTATTTCATTCTTTTCCTCTTACCCGTCTGGCAGGAGGTGTGCTCCATAATCTGATTGCTCTCACAGCTAGAAACTTCTGATTTCCAGCTTAAATATGCTTGTGGCCAGTCAGCAGCCACTTGATATGGAGTAGTTCAAATTTATACTCATGTCTGTGGATATTCTAAAATAGAGAAGCTGATGTCATTGCACGTGAAAAACTTCCAGATCTGTTCTTCAGGTTTCAAGAAGGAAAAGATTATAAATTTGCTGAGGAAAAGGAAGAGTTTGTCTTTCTTGCGTCAGCGCGTAGATGACCTGAATGACATTACAAAGGAAATGAAGTTGTAACACAGGAAAGGCTGAAGAGAGGGTGCCAGCTGAGGGCAGAACCAGGAGACGCAAGACCAGGTGACAGGCATAATGAGGTTATCAGTTTGATGGATTCAGGAGGGACAGGAGGAGTAACACGTGAATTGAAAACTGCTGCTTGCAATGGTGGCTTGCCTGTGAGGGAGGAACCAGTTCCCCTTTTCTGTCTTCCCAAAAGATGTGACAACAAAGGTCACGCTCGTCTGCCCACAAAATGGTATATGTATGTCTCTCTGTGGAGAAGCGCGTATGTGAGAATTGACAGTCCTCCCCTGAAACAATACTCACCTTTGTAGAGGAGAAAATGCTTTCTGCTGAACTGATGGCTATTTTGTCCCATTGCAAACCATAACAGATGGGTTTTCTTCAAACCTCTATGCGTTTTAAGATTGTATTTACACTCACTAAGCAAGTCTTCTGTCTAAGAGGGGAAAAAATAACATTCTCCCACTTCTTCATTCTCTCCCTCCCCCTGGTGCTGTGCTTTCCCAGGACTGCTGGCTGGGTCCTACTCAGCTGCTTTACTGCCTTCTGACTGAGCTGCTTCTGCGTGGAAAGCAGTTATCTGTGTCTCACCTTGGAGGTGGGAGTTCTGGCTCCTTTGGGTTCAGCAGTGTAGGCTCTGTAACATAGAGTCAAGTACCAGATTGGGAAGCAGAGAAAAGTACAGCTATCCCTCATTTTCTCCAGAGAGAAAATGAGACTGATGTTGTTACCAACACATGCCACCTCCCGTAGTAAAAATGTAGGGGTTTTTTTTGAAAGAAAAGTGAAACACACTAATTAGGTATTAGTATTATCACTCTTTCTATGACAGGCATCTGCATTCCTGCCATCCTAGCAAAATTTCAGTCAGCAGAGGGTATTTAGCCAAAATGAAAATTCAGTCTGTGTGTCTAATAAATGCTGCTGCTGCCCAGCCTTCCATTTTTTGGTCAGCAAATAGCTCTGCTGTTCTCTGTCATGTAGCGGTCATGTCCTATCCTGAAGACAGATGCATTTCAGTGGTGTTTCTTGCTTCTTTTTTTTTTAATACAAGATAGCAGTGTTTCATAAAAAGCTTTCTTGGGTCAGGACAAAAGCTGCCACGTGTATGTAACACTGTGATTAGCATCTTGCAATGAACTGGCTAGCGTGCACAAAGTGCTATCTCCTGGTAGATCAAACAGCTGGCTTTTCCTGCAGCTGCTTTAGCATAAAGCTAGTGTTTGGGAAGGAAGCCCCAAGGACAACCTGAAGTTCTCAGTGATCTTAACACACAGCAAAACAACGGTCCTGTTGGTGCCTTGCTTTTCTGAGAGATCATCCTCTTTCTAGGTGAGCCCCAACCCCCAGCCATACAAGAGCTGGGCTGGAGTGGCCTGAGCAGCGCAGAAGCTCGAAGCAGGATCGAGCTGGCTCCCCTTGGGGGAAAACCAACTGATCAGTCTGGATTTGCCCTCTCACAGGCCCAGAGAGCATGCCCGGCCAGCGAGCACACTGGAGACCCCCGCCAATACCCACCACAAGGGAGCAAGGGTCTCTGAGGGGTGGAGAGGCAGGACAAGGCAGGTCCGAGAGGGACCAAGAGGTCCCACCTTGACTTCCCGGCCTGCTGGGCCTTCCCCAACCAGCCCTCATCCGCCGCTACTGGAGCAGGCAGACCTGGCTACGGGCAGCGCCTGCACAAAGCAGCAGGCGCCGCTCAGATTGCCACGGGCCACCCTGCCGTACATCCTCGGCTGTCTTCAAACCACGCAAAAACGGGCTCACAGGGCCAGAGCCGCCGCCGCCGCCGCCGCCGCCGCCGCCATCCCCCGGCGTCCTCGCCAAAGAGGGCCGGGCAGCAGCGCCCTCACCAAGATGGCGGCAGCCCCACAGCGCAGCCCCTCACAAAGATGGGGGCAGCCGCGGACGTGGCCGCGCTCGGGCGGTGGCGCCGAGCGGAAGCCTGCGCATGCGCGGCTCCGGTCGGGCCGGGGACCATGGGCAGGAGCCGAGAGGGGCTGAGCGTGGCCCGGGAGGTGAGGGGGGGCGGCGGTGCGGGGCACGGCCCAGCCGGGCTTGGCAGGGGCGAGGCGAGGCGGCTGCCGCCGCCGCCGCCACTGCCGAAGCAGTGTTTCCCTGGAGAGCGGTGGGTGTCGGGGAGGGCCCGGGCAGTGGGGGCTCAGGGACGCCGCTCCCGACCAGGCTGCGCTGTGCTGGTGCCGGGCCTGGCCGCCATCTTCATGTGCGATGGCAGCAGAGGAGGCTGAGGCGGTGCTGCCTCTGCCGGGCCTGCCCGCGAGCGGGAAGCTCGGTGCCCCGTCCTCCGGCCCAGGCCTTTGACTGGGTGATGGCGTTTGGTGCCCTTGCTCCTGCTGAGCCTTTGAGCCAGTGCAGGGAGAGGCAGTAAGTGCGTGCGCCCATGGAGAGTGCTGTGGCAAGCTCTTGCCCCTAGCTAGCAAATCTGTGCGTGGCCTGGCCTGCGTGCGGTGAAAGTCAGCAGTGTGCTGGGCACAGGCTGCTGCTTTTGAGGAACCCAGCGATAAACCAGCACATGAGGTGCCTGTAAATCACAGCAAGGAGAAGGGGAGAAGACTGATTTTTAAGACTATGCCTTCCTTCTAAAGCTGCCTTTTTACTGTTGGGCTTGGGTGTTTTGTAATCTCCTGAGTGGCAGGAGGGCTGCTGGTAAGCTTTGTTTAAGCTTTACATTTGTATTAACAAACTGAGGCATGTTAGTTAAGGTCTCTCTGAAGCATACTTCATTCTGGCTTCTGCACTGAACAGTGCTATCTGGACTGACTTGGAGGATGTCGTGGAGAGCCCATAGTTCAAGTCTGTGGGTTGTGGGTACTTTGGGGACAGCAAAAGCCTGAATCTTCCTGACAAATGGCTGAAATGGGGCAGAATCAATTCAGTGAATCTAACTGGTCGCCTCTCTGTCCTGAAGTCTTTCAGATGAGCATAGGCACAACAGACCAACATAGCCAGGGTAGAAAGGCCAGGGAAAGGACTTGGCGCTTGCTGTGTATGTGTCATCAGCCAGTAATGTAAAGATGCGTGTTCTACTGTGTCATATGAATGGGAGTTCAGTTTATAGTAGTCTTCTGGTCTGTTTCGGTGTTCATTAGAGAAAGAGACATTTCTGGGCACTCTAACCCAAACATAACCACCAAAGGGAGTCTAGAGGAGAGCGTGCTGACTGTCCAGGCTTCTCTTCAGTAAGCCTAGTGGGGAGAGTTGAAATAATGAATTTTTGGTTGTCATTTTTTGAGATGTGACAGACAAGGAGAGTTGAGATGGTAGGGTCTGCCTTACAAAAAGAGAGGTGGTAAAAAGGGTGAGCCTGTCAGGGACCCGCTGGTCACAGAATGAAAAGGGACTGATTTTAGCTGCCACAGAAAATTTTTGCAAAGTGTTTGGGGACTTGTGGTAGCTCTAGTTTTTGTTTGGTTTTTTTTTTTTAGAAGTTGTCATGATAGAACACACTACTTCTGAAAGGATTGTAGAACTACTCTTCTTTGGTGTGTTACAGATGAAAACTTAACCTCTCAGTGCAAAGATACTACTAAAAGATAAAATCCTTCCCCCTTGCAGTGATGAGAAAGGTACTGAATAGAAGTTAGGGAGGAAGAAAACAAAATCCCTTTAAGCCAGAGGAAGAGAGGGCTGTGTTTCAGGTGTCAGAATGCATGACAACCAAGATATTGATTTCATAATTTAAACTTTTATTCAGTTCAGTATTACCTTCTGAGCTGTTATGATTGTAAAGAAAACTTTCCAAACGAGTCTTAATATGACATGATGCATGGTTAGCTGTGAAAGGCCTAATCTAGGCAGAGTCATGCTTGTTTATCTGAAGTCATGATGCTAAATGAATGCAATTTTCTATATGGACACTTATGAGATTAGCTTGCACTTACAAATTGCAGGTGTAATTGATATGACCTGGTTTAAACTGATATAAATGTGTCTGCATAATGTTGTGGTGGTTTAAACTCCTGCCACTTCTCCTTTCATATAGCTCTGTAGCCTTTCGACAGGCAGCCCTATTGACAATGCTGAGCTGCACAGAACTTTCTTGAGGAAACTTGTCAGGAAAATGAAACTGGGAAGGCTGGTCTATTTTGTAGCAAAATAGTGAAAATGGAATGAGCTTAAGAGAGTGATGAGGATGATCAAAGGTGTGGAAAACTTCTATGCAAGAAACAACTAAGCATACCAGGTCCTTTTAAGCTTGAAAACATGACTGCAAGGCGACCCAGTATAGGTCTATATCCTCTGCATGCTATTTGTAACTTTTGACAGTGAATGTTCATTCTTTGTTTATACAAAATTAGGGCTATCAAATAAAACTAGCAGCTGACAAGTGCAGAACAAACAGGAGGGTTTGGTTCTTCCCATAACTTGTGGCTGTGCTGTGAAACTCCTTGCCAGAGGATGTTGTAGCCCTTAAAAATATACTTGTGGCTCAGACAACAACTGAAAAAAAATCACGGAAGCAAAAAAGTGGAGCTATTAAATGCAAAGACAACACCCTGCGCTTGGGCAGTGCCTCAGCTGCAAAATGTCGAGTGTGTGTTTGGAGAAATTATTGTCACATGTATTGCTGCTTCTGACACGGCAGTGGCTGATCAGTGTCTGTGCAAGAGCATAAAGAATAGGGAAAAGGCCAATGTAGTCTTTACTCAGTAAAGCTGTTCTTACAGGATTTTTCAAAAAGCTGTGGGTTGTGCCATGTGGTCACGTCTGTGTGCTGTCCTGCAAAGCTGGTGGTCTGAGCTGAGGCAGGGTGGGCTGGCTAACTGGATAGTCTCTGCAAGGCTGAAGGAGGAGATGCAGGTAGGATCCAGCCCTTTCTCCTTTACCAACACAGAGGGTTGATCTGCAGGATTTATCTTAGACTTTGCTGGTGGATCATCCTCTATTATGTAGTAGCTTGCCTGGTAAATATTTCCAAGCACGCTGTAGGGACAGCATCTGCAAAATTATTTGCCAGCGTGCAAAATGATTCCAAGAGCATGGTGAAAATGGAAGTGTGTCCATGAACTGCAAGTTAGCGTTTGAATTTAAACAAAACTCATTTCTGCTGGACTGATTTTAATAATCCAGCCAAATTTGTGGATGCAGGAACCACTAATTCTTCTGTGAAAAGAACAGCTCAAGTGTGCTGGCAGGTGACAAGGCATGAGAAGACTGCTTGGGGAAGGTTTTCTTTCTTTGCCCCCACCTCTTCAGTTGGCTTTGATCTGTTTTATGAGGGTCAGAAGATGAAAACCTCATTACCTAACGCTGTTGGATGTTGACGTATGTGTGATATGGCTCTTTGCCAGTATCTTAATTAGGGAATTCATAAAAGCAGAGGGTGGATGGCAGTTCTTGAAAAGCGCTTTTAGCCTTTCTGCTGGAAAGAAAGCTTTTACTAATTCATTACAAAATGTATTAAAAGGGATCCAGCTCAACTCTAAGCAAAGCTGCTGCTTTTTCTCTTCTCTCTTTGTCTCTGCCTTTATGTGAGCCATTTTGGGCTCCCTGCCCAAGATGGTCCCAACAAATGAGATTTATAATAAGCATGTAAGTCAGTTTGTATTGAAATCCACTCCGGGTCTCTCTAGTTTAAACAGGTCTCCAGATTGTGAACGAGTGTTGCCAGAATTCAACAAAAATAGCTCAATGCCTTGTCATACCTTGTGGAGCAAGGGAGGCATCTGGTCTTAGGTCCCCGTGTGCATCCAAAGCTGCTACTTGACTTTCTGGAGTGGCTCTTGAGGAGCGGAAGGGCATCTCTGTGTGCCCCGAGCTGCTGCCTGGATGTGAAGCACCTGTTTCACTTGCCCCTTTTAGCTGACACTACTTAAAGATGTTGCCGTGAGTCAAGTCCTGTGTCCCTGATACACGCCATGTGAACCTGAGGAGTTGTCGTGAGCTTTCTGCATGCTGCACTTCAGCTCCATCCCAAATGATCCTCTTCATGGAAAGGAGAGCCAGAAGGAGCAAGGGTTTGTCTTTGGAGCTTATAAGCCACTGTGCTGAGATTGCCACTAAAAAGATAAGCCAGTGTGAAGTGCAGTGACGGTTCAGCTAAGCAAGCTTGGCTCTTTGTTTTCATGCGGGCTTCCAGTAGGCCTAGGTATATACCCCAGCTAACCTTCTCATGTATTAGTTAGTAGGAGGGAAAGCTTTCCGTCCGCAACAAGCTCAGGTATGCACCTGCTTCTAGGATTGCTCTCCTGGAGAGCTGCTGCAGGGAATTATGCCAAAGCTCTACAGGTTTTCTTGTGCTACAGCTTTACAGGCTATGGCCTCCCTGGGAGTTTCTTCAGCAGCCCAGAGAGTAATCAGTAATTCCCAGGCATTACTCTGATTTCTCCCTGTGCTTATTTTCTATTGCTCTCTTTCGTTTGCCCTACAGTGAAAGTTACTTGGATGGCTGAGTAGCTGAGAGACTCCTAGCTTGCAGGAACAGATCCCAAATCCCAAGTGAGGCAGTGGCACTGACATATCAAGATAGTGCTCTGCCCATAGTTTGGGTCGATGTCTGAGGCTCCTTGTGTAAATGAGCCACTTCCAGGAGGCAGATAGTATTGTCCTAATTTATAAGTAGGGAAACTGAGGCACAGTGAATGGATAACATCTGGGAATCCTCACTCTTGTCCTTCCTTACAATCCCTAATGCCCCAGACTAGCCTGCAGAAAAGAAATAGTGAGATTCCAGAGGAAAAATATTTTGTTCATTCAGCAATCTGTTCCTCCTTCCTTGCGTTTTTTTGATTATTTTCTGTCCCTTGTGCCCCCAGCTCAGCAAAGCTGATGGTGCAGTTCTAGGGCATGTGGTTTATTAGCAAATTATTGCTCTCCAGCAGGGGACCCAAACTTTGGTTTTGATTTAAGAGCAGTAAAACCAGTTGAAACTTTTAAAGTATTATGTGGAATCTGGAGATTTTTAGTCAGCAGAAAGTAAAAGCATTGGCAGAGTTGGGCGGAATATCCTCTTGTTATGTCTCATGAAATGACGGAAGTATGGGCAGAGAATGTACTAGTGAGAGCAACTGCAAACTGAGCAGGAAGAGCAGTTCTGGAGGAGAGGATAGGAAGTGCAGTGACATGGCTAATTTAGTGGTGGGATTGGCAGCTGACTAACCAAAGCTCTCATTAAATTGTATTATTTAACATGGTTTTTAAACATGTTTCCAGAGAAGGCATGGTGCATTATAATAAGTTTACTGGCTAAGGAGGAGCCAGGTAACACATGCTCTGTGTGTGTATGAGGGTTTCCAACAGGTAAGGGAGCAGAGACAGTCATTTGCAAACAGTAGGAACTGGTGACGGAGATAGTCATTCTTAAATTGGACTGGATGGGCACCCCACCTCCACTCTACTGCACTCTGCCATTAAATTAACTTGCTGATAAGTGTGGTCAGAGCTGACTTGGCTGAAGCCCTTGGTTGGCCCTGAAGCAGACTAGGGCAATGCATCTCACTGACTGAGCTTTACTGGATGACAGATAGTGATGAGCAGCTGGAGTTAACATTCTTAACTGGCACAGCTGGATATGGAGGAGGACAATTATCTTTGCCCTGACCGAATGCATTTTCAGCTAAGGTGCTTCAAAAATATCTGTGTCCCCATCCAGGCAAATGCAAGGATTGCCAAACACAAGTGCCATTCCCTGTGCTTTGAGATCGGGTGATGTGCCTTGGTGCTCCCCTTGGGCTCGGGAAGCTGCGCAGGTGCCTCTGGGGAGCTTGGCATCTCAACAGCCCTGGCAGAGTTGCCTAATAACAAGGGACTTTGAAACTGCTATCTGGTAAGATGCAAAGGTTTATTTGAGCCTTGTTATATGCGGCCCCCTCACCAGCTCTGCTGTGCTCCTTGCAGTGAGACTGTTCAGCTCACTGGCTAAACTCCTTTTCGCAGTCTGCTTTGTTCTCCCCTTTACATCAAGCCTCTTCTCCCATCCTGCTTATTTATAACGCTTGCCTGCCTTTCCTGAGCAGAAGGTGCGAGATTGCTGATGAGCTCAGGACAGAGCTGATCCCCAAAGCAGCAATACCGTTGATTTTGTTTCCCATATCACTGTTTATGGGAGTGTTTGTGCTCTGGGCCACCTCTGAGGCTGATGTCCAAGCAGCTGGTGTCTCATTCCATCTCAGTACTTTACCTGGGACCGTGCTGCCTCTTAGTTTCTGGTTTGTGAAGGCTCCCACCACAGAGAGGCCATGCTGCCAGCCATCTAGCCGGCCTTGGCCTTGCTTGGAGAACCAGACACAGCAGGCGTGTTGCGCTAAGTAGCTAAAAAGAGAGGTCATTGCCACCTCAGGACACCGAGGCCATTTTCTTTCAGTCTAGGATGTTGCGTTCATATTATGTGATTAGTCCCGCTGTTTCCCTGCTGGAAGCAAGCCTGAAGGACAAAGTTGTCCTAAAGATGTCTATGCTCTGGTTGCCATGCAGAAAAGAGGAATGATTCCCAGGAGAACTGTTGTCCATGGCAGGATTCCCTCCTGGGCAATCCATTTGCACACAAGTAGATCAGCCCTCTTGTACTTATCCACAGTTACTCCCCTCCACAGGAAGACACGGGGGGAGGGTGGCTGTTAGGAAACCTGACAAGGAGACACAAGGAGATGACCAGTGTTTTTCTGCATGGGAATACGTTGCTGCCAAAAGGTGTGGAGGCGGTGGTGAATGCTCTCTTGAGCATACTGTGCAGACTGCTGTTCCTGTTGTAGATTTAGTTGGGTAAAAGAGACAGTAGGTATCAGTGCTTTCCCTCTGTCCCCTCTTCACCCAACCAGACAGCTGAGGGTGCTTTGTAGTCACCTCCCATGAACTTCTGTATCCGTTCACAGTACTAAATCAAGACCTTGTCCCTCAGGCTGGCCAAGGCCAGTCTCTCTCATTTTATCCTCTTTTAATTGCACAAAGATGCCTTAGATTACATCTTTGCTTGTGGAGCCACACGCAAAGAAACTAGAACAGGCTGGAACAGGATCAGATCTTTGCAAAAAGGCGCTGGCCAGCCACACAAGTGGGAGTGTTAGAGCTGGCTTGGCTGTGTCTGGGATTACAATGTCACAGTTGCCTGGGTATAATACAGGCTGATCTGGGAGGTGATGGGCTCTCTGTGCTGTGATCTCTACACAGAGCTGGGGCTGTTCGTCCCTTGATTTGGGGAGGAAGGAGGTGGAGTGGCTGAGCTGCCACCCTTCCCATCTGAGTGGGGATGGATCCATGTTAGCTGGCAGAGGAAATGACAGTGACTGGTGTGGTGTTTTTTCAGATTGATGGACTGGAGGAGAAGCTGGCACGTTGCAGACAGAGCATGGAGGAGGTGGACCTTAAACTGCGCAGGGAGAAGCTCAGTCCTGAAGGAAGGTATTGATGACCACCTCCTTTCACAGCTGTGGCTGTGCACTTCAGCTGGCTGTCATCCTGCTGTACTACTGAGCAAGGGCTCTTGAAGGGATGCGAATGCGTGGTTCCCCATGACAAGATTCTCTTCCCCCAGCTTGGAGCTTACTTGGGGAACTTGCCAGGGTGAGAAGTTCAGTAATATATGGAGAGCGCTTTATCTTATCAACAGCCTCACTCTCCAGCTTGTGCCACAACCAGCCAAGCAGTGCCCAAAACTTGCCAGTTCATTTACAGAGCTGGCTCCTGGCCTGCTAGGAAACAGCTCTGCGAGTCTGGCAAAGGTTCACTGCACTGCTACTCAAGCCTTGCCGAAGCTGCCTGAGTTCAGTCAGGGGAGATGTGCAGCAACTACTACTGAGGGCCAAACCAGGCTGGGATGCAACTGCGAAAGGGGCTGAGGGAAATTACTCTATCTGTGCCTCTGTTGCAGATCTGTCTGGATGTAGGGATGCAGTGATACACTGGCTTTCCTTGGGAAAGGGAGGAGGGACAATTCCCCTGAAATCCGTCATTGACACAGAAGAGGCAACTGTAGGCTTCTAGAGTTGGGACTCAAGCAAGGCCTTTGACCTGGATTTTGTAGCAGACACAGGCAGAACCTGCTATTTCTCTAGTGTGAAGCAAGAGATCCTAGATTTCCCAGCTGATTCTCAGATCTCTGCGTGAGGACATTCTTCCAGTCACCAGCATCCTACTGCTCTGCTCCTAGCAAAAAAGGCTGGGAAGCTCAATCATAGGCCCAGGGAACGATCCTGTTGGTCCTGGTGTCTGCTCTACAGTACTGTCCTAGAGAACCCAGTTAGAAATGATCCTAGCAGTGGTGACATCTCCACACCCTGACACCAGCCTCAGCTTAACTTCTTTGTTCCTCCTTTCCACTCTCTCTCTGCCAGTATTTGGACAGGGTCCTGCCTCCTCCTGTCCCTCATCTCTCTAGCTCCTCATCTCAACAGTCCTTTTATAGGCCCAAACTCTGCTTATGTTTACTGTCTGTATTCTTTATCTGGTACTTAGGTGGACAACAACTAAACCTACAGTTGTGGTAGCTTGACAGGATGGAATATACCTGTATGATTTCTCTCTGAAATACAGGGCCTAGAGCAAAGAATAAGGAATAGGGATTCCTGTTGCCTTTTCTGAATTTTAGAACTTGTATGGAGATGGAAACAGAAATTCTGTTGCCCTAATCCAGACCATTTGAAAAACCCTGAAGGAAAGTACCATGATCAAAATTATTGATTCAGTGAGTAGTACACAAAGGAGAGCTCTGCTTTCCCATTTTGAATTTCAGTTGTCATGGTTTCTTCATGTCTTGTTCTCAAAGCCTCTTCTCTTGACTCTTTTCACAAGGCATGCTTCTAAGTAGCAGTTCAGTCATGTTGGTAAACCTGTCTTCTCGCTTCCTCCTGGCTGCACTCCCCATTGCCTTTCCCCAGTTGCCTTTAAGAGCCCTTTCCTCTCTTGCTGCTCTGACATAGCTTGCTTTCTGGCCATCCCTTACTTAACTAGCTGTACACATAGATTTGGGTCTCTTTCCTCCTACAGGTTCTTGCTCTGCCCCAAGGGGAACAGCAAACTCTGTTACACTTACTGCCTTCTCTGTCTGCCCTGAACCAGGAGATAATTTGTTAGTGCGTGTTTATTTATATGCACACAGTCTGAAAGGAGTGACCGCATCCTCACTGCCATAATGGAAATGCTGCTGCTTTCAGGCAATTTGTTTTGCTTTTATATTTTAAACTGTATATTAATTAATCATCTTGTGCAGTTTAAGACAAGGGTGGGGTTGGCCTGACTTACTCTTTATTGTTATTATCCTGAGTCTTCGGTCTAATAACTGGTTGTTTAACTGGTTGTTCCTGGGCTTGGCTTCAGCTCGTTTCCTTGAGTTGACCAATTTGTGTAAATTGGATACCTCTGACAGAAGGATCCTAGCTTCAGTTGGTGAGAAGAATTAGCATTCCAGCACTGAGCCAATGTGCTGGAGGGGCAGGATCCTGCAGAGAGCGTGTAGGGACTGTGCCCCATCCCATAGCTGTGGCAGAACTTCCTACCCTGCGTGGGGTAACAGAGTAGGCGGCTCTCTGACACACACACCCCTTTCTAGCCTGCTTGTGTACACTGCCACTGTCCTGAAAGGAGAGATGAAGCAGTTTGGGGGAAGGAAAAAATAATCTAAAACTGCTGCATCTCTTCTTGCACAGCTGGGGGTTTCTAAACTGTCACCTCTCCACAGTGAAGGGTGAGGGGCTCATTCTGTGAGCAGATATCCCCGGCAGTGGGACAGTCTCTCTTCCATCATATAAGCAAAGAAATAGGCTGTGTTGTGCCTCGCAGGGTAATGAACTCCTCTTCTCATTACAGAAAGTCACTGGAGAGAGAGAGAAACTTACTAATGACCAAAGCTGACAACTATGGTAAGAGCTTCATTAAAAATGGTCCCTCTGGGCTGGATGGGATCAGTGCTGCAGCTTAGCTTCGTCTTCAAGCTCCTGCAACCTCTGACTTCTGCCTTTGAATTTAGGCTCAACCAAAGGGAGCTAGACTGAGGGAAATCTAGTCAGCATATTATAATAGGAGTCTGGATCCTCCTGCTTGAGCTGTGCTATCATAGGGAAAAAAATAAGCATCAGCTAATGAGGGGGGAAAGATGTTCCTTTCACATACCCCAAATTACCATTCTTTAGATAATCTTAGCCAACAGATTGACTTGAGTGGCTTTTAACATCCCCCCCTCTTTTTTTCCTCTTTTTTAATAGAGGCTTGCTAAGCAAGCTGGCAAGTGCTATCTGGAGTGTAGCAAAGTATACCTTCTTTGGGGAAGGTTTTCACTGCATCAGTTTCTGGGGCCGTTCAGCACACGAGCATAGGGATTCACACTGATGTGCTACCTGCAATTCCAGAGAGCCAGGGTCTTTCCTTGCTGCAAGTCCTGCTGTAGACAGCTAAAATGAGAGTCCCTCTGAGCTACCGCACATTTGACAGCACTTCCATTCTGCTAGGGATGCTGCTTTGCACGTCTTCAGGCTCCTGGTGTTGATCTGTGTGGTAACTGCTTGACAGTACTCTGCAGCAGTGCAAGCACCAGAGCTCACACAAGGGAAAGAAGCATAAGTGTTCTTTTAGGCCTGGAGAGTTGAAAGCTGGGGTATGGCCAGCAAATTAGTAATTTTAACTCATGTTAAAGGACTGTTTCCAGAAGACTAACAGTTATTTTAACCAGATTCAAAGCTGTTCCCTAAGGGTCTACCACTAGAGATGGCAGAAGACTCTGCACATCGCTGCCACCCTTGTACCAGCAGTCAGCCATCGCTGCTAGCATCAACAGAGCAATCTGACACATTGCTCAGACAGCAGCAACAGCCTCACCTAATGGTGATGGCTGCTCCTCCTGGAACAGAACAGTGCATGTGCACACACTCTTTTTAGATCACTGCTATGGCCTCTCATTAAATCTCTGCTTATTCCAGCTGACACACTTGAGGCCACAAACTGCAGTTGCTGACAGTGGCATTGCTCCATCAGTTTAAGATGGCCCTGCTGTGCTTGGGGTTATGTGACCTCCTGCCCCTACCACCTCCTCTGTAGCCTTGCGGATTCTAGCAGTTTGCTCTGGGGTTGTATGAGAATGTTGGTACTACATGAAGAATGGGGGCAGAAAGAACAGCTAAAAGCCTCTTTTGATACCAGCGCCAGTTTGGAAACCTGCAGCACCGGGGCATTCCTGCTGGAGGCTGCTAGTGTAGAGGCAGTGGAGGCTGTAGAGGTAGTAACCTGTGCAGTCCCTGCAGCTGAATTCAGCAGCAAGAGCGGTCTGGCTCTGGAGACAGTCTGCACCCAACCTTGCCCTGCAAAATAATCATTGCTGTTTGGCTATGCAGTGGGTAGTGCTGTAGGCCCACTTCTTGCCTATACCACCAGCAAAGTCTTGTGGAACAGAATTAGCGAGAATGGGGTTCTCCTCTTCAGTAAAGGGAACAGAACAGAAATGGAGATCAGTAGGACTCCATTCTTTGGTAGCCACTTCCTTCCTCTCTCTGCAGTATGGTTCTTTTGTTAACGAGGGCCAGGGAAAGGGACCTGTCTCTAAAAAGCTGCAGACCCCAACAGAATGAGTGTCCAGGCTCAGACTTGTTCCACACTCATCCTTCTCGGGCACAAAGAAACCCAGATTCTGCAACATTCAAAGGTGGCCACAGTTGTATTTAAGTAAATTTAAGCACGAGGAAAAGGTACCAGGCTGTTATGTCTAGAAAATAGTAGAAATATCTTCTGCTATCTCTACCCTCTGTCTTCTTCATCCTCTTAGGGAACAAGCAACTATTCTGATGACGCATTCTGTCCTTAGTAGGGTCCTAGAACAAGGTCATTTGTGAACAGGAACTGGTCTGGTACTCAAGTATTCCCAAGCACAGCTACTGAGATTGACAGGATGGGAGTTAGCAAATGAAAGGGTTCCCGCTAGTTTACTTCCTGTTCAGTACATCTTATAATTGGCAGCTTTGCATACTGATCCCAAAAGAGTTGCCCGTGGCCAAGGTAGCATTGTGCTTTTAAGACAGTTTTGAAAGGAGATGTAGCAGCAACAGGAACATTTACAGGCAAGGTTTTTGTTTGTTTCCCAGAGAAAGAACTGAGTGTGCTTCGTAAGGAAAATCGCAAGAATGCTGCCCTTGCTGTGGCCATGGGGTTGCTGATTGCTCTTATTTACGCCTGCTGGACAATGTGATTGCACTCAAGAATTCTTCCTGCTGACCAAATGACTCTCCTGCAAGGAGCTCTTCCTCCTCTCACCACTGTGCCTCCCCCAAGGGTGAGGATCAGCATTTCAAATTGCTGTTCTTGTTTATCCTCTCCAAGCTTCGTTGTAGGGAAGGTTTTTCTCTGAGAATTGAGGGGGACAGGAGACAAACCAGAAATCACAGCACACTTGCGACTGGAAATAGGGTCAGGCAGAGCTCAAGGTGCCGTCTTACCCAATATGTAGTCAAGACCATCAAGCCTGATGCAGGAAGGCAATACATTCTCCCTTTTGAAGAGGACATCTGTGGTTGCAGACAAGTGCTCTCTGGCCAGCTCAGTTGGAATACATGCCACCTTCTTGGTTCCTGTGACTCAGCCATAAGCTGAAGGGACACCAAGCCCTTTGAATCAAAGGGTAATGTGGGTATTGTGACCTAAAGACTCCACCTGTTCCCAGAGCTGAGCTAAACAAAGATCTTTCCTCCTCCACACTGACTTACAGGACCAAAGGAATCCTACCTCCACAAAACCAGATGGGAGGTAGGTATTTCTTTTTCTGCAAGCAGGTAGCATCCACCGTGAGATCTGGGTGCTTGGGCTTTGAGAAGATCTACCTGCCTCTCCAGTGCATCAGAGCTTGGTAGCCATTTTGTGCCTCTGAGAATCAACACTTGCAGAAGAGAATTTACTATCGATTCCCAGGGATGGAAGTGCCTCTGCAGGGCTTTAAATAAAATAATTTGACCTTGTAACTTCATGTTTTTCTTTTTTTTCCTGTTTTGTAACATGCCTCTCAGCCACTGCTTTATTCTCATCCTGCCATCTCCCCGCTGGCACACACTGCACCACAGTAAGCCTAGACTGGGTTAGGCACTTAACATCCCTGGTCAGTGAGGTCTCAACAGTGGGTTATTGGTCTGTTGTGGCCTGGAATCTACTTGAGTGTTTCCTTCCTTTGAGTGGAAAAGCAGCCTAGCATGCTGCAGAGGAGTGCTGGAGACTGCATCAGAATGAGAAGGGACTACAGGGGACAGTGACATACACTAGGCAGCCCTCAGTGTGCTCTAACTTGCCAGGAAAGCCTTTAAAAGGGGACTGCCTTGAAAATTTAACTGTGCAAGGCGTTTCTCTGTCTCCACGCTAACACACACTACTGGCCAGAATTTTGCAGGAAGCAAAGTAAACAAGCACTGTTGTGAACTAAAGGGGCTGTATTGGTAATAGAGACAATGAAAGCAGAGAAGTCAACACAAAATGATACACAGCCTAATAACAATACATTGTGCAATTAATGTACATAAACATTCCCTTCAGCAAGACCTTCCTCACCCCCCTTCCCAACATAATCCCTCTGTATTTGCCCTGCAGCAGGGAAGCAGGTAGCATGGTGGCTCATGCTTGCCTTCTTGAAGGGGGATTCAGAATCAAGGTTCAGTGCATCAAAAATAAAATTAAAAATAAAAGCAAATTAAAATCAGGAGGAGCTGGAGGCAACTGGGTAAACAGAAAGTATCTGTTCATAAAAGCTAGCCTGCAGGCTAACCAGGTTTTTTTGCACCCTCAGAGGCCTACACTTACCCTAGTGTACTTCCTAGTCACCCTTCTGTCTGCCACCCACAGGACACCAAAGCCCTGATTGGAGGACACAGCACTTTGCAAAGGAGCCTGGCAAAGGGAGCAGCATGCTTTGCTGGCATTGGAACAGCCTCAAGGCAGTCTAAAGAAGCACCAGAACTCAAATTACTGGTTGGTTTAAAAAGCCAACTGCACACAGGCCTAGAAACCACACAGCTGGGAGGTTCTTTATTGCCCACTGGGAGAGATGACTCCTCATCCCTCATGGAAGTGCCTTTGTCAGAACAAAACTGCCAGTGACAGGCCTCTTGTTCTTTGGGGGGGAAAGGGCCACCATTTCTTTCATACATGTTTTACCAATGCATGAGAGCAGAGGGGGTCTACAGGTCAGCAAGAGGATGCATTAACAGCATGCAGTCCCTCAACTGCTTTGGTAGACCTGTATCTGGGGACTAATAATCACCAACATGGAAAAAGCAGTTTTGACCCACTTCACTTTTGGCCAGAGCTTGAGAAGAAACAGAATAGCTCCCCTGCAGAATATTCAGGGCTACCTGTTTGTAAGCTAACCTCGCATCCACTCCCGAGCTTTGACTCTTCCAGTTTCCATTGGCCAACACACCATGCCAACTTCTGTGCTGCTTCTTTAGCCAGGGGTGTGGTTCTGCAGTGATCAAGCCTGCATATAATTTTCTCTGGTGCAAGGAGTTGCAGCTGCTAAATTCATTCATATCAAACTGTAGAGAATTAATACATGGGTATATGGAGACAATTTGCTTGTGAAGACATGGAAGTGCTCCAAGCTCAGAGAGCACAGCCTGCTTGTAGGATGACATTCAACTGTGTGCTGAGAACAAGCACAAAACCTATGCGTGATGCTGGACCTTAGATGGTAGAGGTGGGACTTCTACAACATGCCATCCTTGTTCTGGCTTCTTCAGGTGGCACCCATGCACCTATACACCTACAAGTGAAGATTTCCATGTCTTGCTACGTAAAGCTTGTTCAAATCATACATATGGGTGTGGAGAGAAAGAAACAATCTGAACAACTGCTATAGATTCTAGGAGAACTATAGCTTTCTTTAAGGCACAGTTCAGACAACCCCTAAATCAGTTTCCTCCCTACTGCCAATCTGTGTTTAAAAACAAGCCAAGAACCAAAAAAAAAAAAAAAGGGGGGGGGGGGCAATTTTGCTGCTTGGCCAAAAGCAGTCAACTGTGTGTCATCTTCTGATTTATGTGGAAGACCTGGCAAAAGTGCCATGGAAGCCAGAAGTGAAGGTAAAACATGCAGCAGAAGACAACTTTAAGCCCAGCACAGAAGTGCATGGAGAAGTCTGTTGACACACAAATACCATGCTGAGAGGTTCACAGCTCTGTGCCTTCACCCCAGATGCAGTTCCAGGGCCAAATGAGACATAGAAGGTTTCAAAGCCCACTCTGACATTTAAAAAGGAAAGTCTGGTAACCTTTCCAGTGGGCACAGTCAGGGGACAGAATTTCTTCTGATTAACCAACATGGTCAAAGTCAAGATCCCTTTTCACTGAAGCCCTGTTTTGTTTTTTTTTAAATGAAGTCAGACGTTCCCATCACTTCCTCCAAAGACCTCCAGCATCCCAACATTCCTGTGTCTTCCCTCCCACATCTGCTTTCCTCCCTGAAGATTTGGGTAATAGTGTCGAGTACCAAGAATCAAAGCACCTTGGTCTCAGAAGTACCATGAGGCACAGACATGTTCACAAATTAACCCCAGGCTGCTGGCTCAGGATCAGTCACTGACCCGGAGAGGGGAAATCCTTGTCACAGCAGCTTCTAGAGGTCTGAGAAATCCCTGGCACTGAGCACGTCAAATCTGTGCCAGGAACGCTACTCATCACCTGTGTTGGCCTCTGTCCAACAGGATACCATCACATAGGAATTGCCAGTGGCCAGCCAAGTGCCTTGATAAGCAGAAGTGTTGGAGACACCAACAAGAATACATACTTGCGTCCCAAAGCTAGCACTCCCCAATAAGTTAACATCCTCCACTAGGTAGCGCAGGCCTTTGACAAGGCCGAGGAGACAGACAGCTGCCAGGAATGATGCAGGGCCGCTTCAGTGTGCTGTTGCCCAGCTCTGCCACCAAGACATCTCTGCTCCTTCCCACACTGCCAGGGAAGCACAAGCCTGGAGAGTTCTGGCACACACGGAGCTCCACAAACCTCGCTGAATGTTTGAACAGGAGCAAAGAAAGCTGCCAGCCCCTTGGTGTCATGCATGCAGTTGGTCAGGACAAAAGGGCGTTAGGCCTTGGCTCCAGGAGTCACCACGGGTACTCCGGCAGCAGGCGCTACCTGGGCCGTACTCTTATACACACTGCCAGGGTAGAGCCTCGTCCTGTGCCTTCTGCATACCACCCCCTGGTTCAATCACCTCCAGGAAATCAGCTCTGGAGAAGACCAGGATAGAAGTTGTGGAGCCTCCCCAGTCTCATCAGTCCCTGAAGAATCCAAGCTGGGCTCAGCCCCCCCTGCACCCCTCAAGAGAGCAGGGTTAGGGGTAGTGCGCTTGGATGAAAGACAGGACATCCTCCTTTGATAGCTTCTCTGGATCTTGCCTTTTCTGAGAGTCGTGCACTTTGACACCTTCCCCCCACTCCCAGAAGAGGCGGCTGTAATGGCAGATGCTGTGGGCAGAGAGGAGAGCAAGATTAGGTTGGCAGGGGAGGGGAAGAAAAACACTGTCATCCTAGCCACAAAGTGCACTACAGAGCTGCCCTTGCAATGGGAGCCACACAGAGACGTTCTATCTAAGGGGTGCCTTAGAAAAAGGCCAGTGCATTCATTCACCTTACAAACTCTACAGCCCTTAAGGTACAGCAACTTCTAAGCCTAAGAGATTTCCATGGAAACAAACTTGTTAATTCTAGCTTCACTCAAGATTCCATTCAGTATTTGCTGGAAGGAGACAACAGGTCATTAGGGAAAAAACTACCTCCCCCCAAGTTTTTGAGAGGCTGAAACTGTCATTGCAGGCAATGGAAAGGCCTTAATGAAGAATTTAGAAAGTCTGCCAGCAGCGGCAATCTAATCACTCACCACAAACCTACTAGAAACAGTAATAGCTGTCCTATGGAGCTTTGCAAACGAACAGCACTTCACACTGTACAAAAGCAGCTAGGATCATGCCCTCTTTCCCCTCGTGTGAAATAACCAAGCGCCACTTGGCTGCTGAGAGTTCTGGTCCTACAACGCCATCTCTCACTCCATCCATCGAGCACAGCCCTCCCTCACTGTATCAACATAGTCCAAGCCATAATGAAAACAGAGCTGCTAATTACTGCCGACACAGCAGCCTTTAGTTTTGTACAATTACTGACACTTAATATTCATAGCTTATTTAGTGCTACTGTTGTAACAAAGCAGTACTAGCACAGCGACAAGAGCACATGTCAATGGCTAATTATAGACACATTAGTACTCACTAACCACAACACACATCCCTTCTGGAGTCCCACACAAGCGCTCCCTCCACCTCCTCAGCCATTCATGCAGGTTCATGCTGGCCTACTTCAGAGTACATAGGCAAAACTAACCCCATCCTGACACATGGAGGGAAAAAGCATCGTGTGCCTCTGCTTTTTAAGCCCATTCTTCCATTTAGCTGATTAAGGAAAGCTTAAGGATTCTTAAGAGCACTGGTGTAAGGAGATTCAAAGTGAGAAAATCAGGAGCCCTATTTGTATCAACCTCTTGTTCAGAGGCACAGTCCTGGATAGTGGTGGTAGAGGGCATCTCTTGAGACAACCTGAGGGCAGGGTGTGCAGAACATCTCCACCCATGAGCCCTGAGGTGTCACACAGACTCAGGATTTGCTGTACTTAAGACATGGCCTTAGCCTAGTACTCAATAGATACAGATGGGGTTCAGCAGCCACAGTGTTAATGACTGTCCAATGACAAGCCATCCATCCTTTCCCAAGAAGCTACTGCTTTTATCTCTCACCCTCTCTTTAAACAGCTCCCAGCTACCTACAGCTTATTCCAGAGCCTCGGCTAAATGAACTGGGATTTGCTTTTAAATTAGCAACTTCCAACGAAGCATCTTAAAATACACAGATGCAGCAAATTACAGTTGCTGGGCTCAATTTCCATTTCCCTGTGTGCAGGGAGGTTCAGTAACTTGTACTCTGCTGCAGACAGGGGAACAAAAGTTGTGAGAAGTGTGTTATTCATAGCAATTAATTGCAAAATCCACGAATCCAGATCAGCAGTTTCCTGAAAGTCTGAGAAGGTGCCAGCTTCTGCAGCACACCCTGCTGGTGACCAAGCTGCGCCTGCACTGCAAACGAGTGCAAGAACATAGCACAGCACACCTGAACTCCCTTCCGAATACCCAGACACACACACAAACTCGCACACAGCTATCCTTCCATAGCCTCAGCTCTGGCTTGTACTCACTGAAAGGGTGCGATGGATTCAGAAGGGAGGTCATATGTCGCTTTCTTGGTCATTTTGTTGAAGAAGAATTTCCTCTTGGAGTTTTTGCTGTATGCCATTGTCCAGGGATCTTGCAGAAGAGTCACAGGGATCAGACAGAAAATGGAAAGGGGAAAAAAAGCACAGTATAAATACACATATAGTGCAAGCAGGGAGGAGGAATCTATAAGAATAATTGTGATCCTTCTCTTACTCCTTTTTCCTTCCCTCTCCCAAGACGACCTGCTTCCCAACCTGTTCTCTATTCACTGAGAAAACTCCCTTCTCCCTGCATTTAAAAGTTGACATTCCAAGTAGGGTATTTCTATTTACTATTACTCTAGAAAATATCTTCTTGATGAAAAATTATGATCTCATTAAAAAAGAAAGCCATCAGTCATGTAAATAAATGGAGTTACCCACACAATAGCTAATCAACCTGCAACAGAAAAACCTAACATATAAATACCCTAAACCTTATCCAAATCCAAGCTACCCTCATTACATGCAAACAGTTAATCTCTAGCCATTGGAATACTCCCATTAATTTTTGACCAAGTTACAACAGTAGTGAGCCTGGTCAATACTTTTTACTTGAAGATACAAAGAAAAGTTAAATAAGAGCAGGGACTCTCTCTTCCTACCATTCACAGTCCGTACGATGTAGAGTCCTGTGGGCACAAAGTGCCGGTCATCTCGGCCAGTGTAGGACAGCCGGGGTATTCCCCCCGAACTCTTGATGATTTTCATCTCTAACCTAATGTTGAGAGAAGGCAGTGATAGAGGTTCCCTGTTTGTTCCTTTACCATCCTCTTGCACACAACGTGCCACCTGCACACCCTCTCCAGAGTGTCACAGTGAAAACTGACAGCACCGCATATGACAGGACAAAATCATCACATCCAGGAGAATTCAGTCTCTTGCCTCCCCCACATGGCTAGAGAAACCAGCCAGAGCTGTCTAGATCAGGTAGCAAATCGAGTGTTGCAATGAAGGATCTGTGAAGATCTACCACACTTCATCCAAATAGGGTTCCTATTTCAGGTATGAACTCTTCATCTTTCAAGCCACTGACACTTCTGCACACAAACTCAAGTGCCGTTGCTGGTCCTACTGTTGTAAAGAGCATTGGCCACATCTACGGCATTAGAACTCAGCAGGATGATGCTCTGAGTCAGCAACATCTCAGAAACAGCAGCCACCAGCTGCGCAGCTCTTTCTCCAGAACTCCTCAAGCATAGATCAGCACATCCCTCCCATTCCTGTGCATTGGTGGCTGATAACCTCAATGGGCCCTGAAGTCCCTCATTTGTGCTGGTCACTTACCTCACAAAAATCTTCTCCATTTCCTCCAATCTGTACACTTCCTTCACTCTGGGGGGAAAAGACAAAATTAAGAAAAATTTAAATTGTCCTCTTTTTCTGTCCCAGCTACAGGGAGCAACCAAACAGTTCATTTTGTACAGCATGAAGTGGTCAGGCATGACTGAGGTTCACCCTTCTCCTCAATCTTATGCTCCAGTGCCTTATTTCTCCTGGCTTGAGAAAACCTGACACCTGCATGCTCATGGCTGGGTTGCTGTAAGCAGCATACAAGTGTCCTCGCTGTTAAGGAAGCTGTGCATTTTTACCTTAGCCTGAGTATACAGAAGAGGAAGAACAACGAAAGTCAGGTGCTTTTGTTTTCCCATGAGGTAAATTCACCAAGGTCAGCCCCAGGCAGATTCTGGCCTCAGCATGCTAGCCTTGCAGTAAAACTAAACTGCCTGATCTTCACCATTATTATCCTCAGGGACACCACAGACTTGTTAGTTACCCTGAGGTAAAAACAGCTTTTTTTTTTTTTTTTTTTTAAATCAGTAAAGATGATTTGGAGTCATCATTCTTATCATTACATCAGACTGCTTTTGTTTTTGTTGTTCTGAGATGCAGAAAGACAATCGGAAAGTTTCAAAAGCACTGCCTCTAATCTGACACCCCAACCACCCGTTTCCCACACACTGCTACAAGCATCGGGCTTCAAAGAGCACAGTTTGAACACCTTTTCACAAGAGCAGTAAAGGACCCCTCTACAACCCATTTCTACAGCTCTCCTTCTCAATTCACCTTCAGCCCTCCCCAACATTTTGAGCTCCTCTGTCTGTCTTGAGTTTAATTGAGATCCCACTCATTATCTTTCATTAAGCCACCAAGAACATCCTCTTTCCATTCCTCTAGCTTCTCTCACAATATCATGGCACTTCTAGCTTCTGAAACAGAAGCTGTTTTGTCCACAATACCTATCTGATACCCAGCACAATGATGCTCTTATGCTCCACTGTAGCAGAATTAATGAAATGCAAGGTCAGGAGGCAACCAAAGCTGAAGCCCTTTGTCAGGAACCTTCTTGGGATTGTAACTAAAGCCTTCTCCTCAGGCTAACCATTTGGAGACAGTAGATAAATGAAGTGCTGACCAGCATTTACAAACAGTCAGTATCTCTGTACCGCTGCTGACCCTTCAGGGCAGACAAGGACACAGAAGTCTTTGCAATGATTAAGCTAACTGGGTGCTGGACCTACAATCCAGACAACATAGCATGTATTTGAAATCAGCACCAGCCAATCCACCTATGATGAAAACATGACTGTCTGATATGTGAAGAGAGGGCACAACTTCTCCACTATCAACCTTTATCTTAGATACTGAAAGGGCTTTTAGCCTCTTCCATTGAACATAACAGAACTATGAATTTCAGCTTGAAATTTAATTCTCCTTCAGCTCCTTATCTTCATCCTCCAACACACTGAAACCAAAGCACACCAGGCTGAGGGAAGGAGTCGTCACTCACCGGATGGGGTTCATATCTGGCCGGCTAGGTTTAGAAACAGCTTTGACAAACTTCTCCGCCAGCTGAATCCTGAATGAAAACAGAAGGAGAATCCAGCAATTTAGCGAGATCTTTGACACAGTATGTAGGTAGCAGTTTCAGCCGAATAACTGATTAGACACTTGAGTACATGCAGACTGCCTCCACTGCTAGCCAAATGGGTACTGAGCAAGACTTTTTTCACCCTGCCCTCCCAGTTCAGTGCCCAGTGATACTGGCTATTATCCATTCGGAATGGGTCTCCATAGCTTCTTCTACAAGCCCACATGCTGCTGAACACGTTGATGTATCAGCAGGAAAGCAGGACTAGTAGAGACATCATGTCCCTGAGGAAGGAAACAGAGGGGCTCATTCCTTCTCCCCGAGCCAGTTATCAGCTATGCTCATTCATATTCCCAGGATGCTCAGTTCACCCAGACTGTGCCTGGCTCACCCCAGACTAAGAAAGGACCTAGACCTGCCCTCATACACAGGGAAGGTACAGTTGGAAAAGGCTACATGCGCTTCACTTCAGAGCAGGTTCATTCACAGTTCATCTTTATAGCAGTGTTTCAGCTGAATGCATTTGTCTCCCTGTGCTCAGCATTCTGCTTAGTATGAACGTGGTTTCCCAGTCACTCCTACTCACGTACAAGAAAGAAGCTTCTCCAGATCCTACATACCTCTGGTTGAAATGCTGCTTTCGAACATCATTGCCATTCAGCACCAAGACATCAAGGATGTGGATGGCACTGATTTTTCGCTGGGCTTTCCCCTAGGGAAGGCAATACAGAGACTTACTACTCAGACTGTTGCTAGTTCAGCTTTGATTTATAGCCCGTTTTTTGACAGGACATCATTCTCTTCTAGCAAGAAAGCACTTTTCCAGATATTAGAAGCACACAAATTCCCTGCTGCCCATTGTACAGTAACGTGCCATCCTCCAAGAACTGGTGTATCTCAACTACACAGTTCTGTCTCAGGGGAGGGAGAGAGGGCAGGACCACAGCTGCCATCACCAGCCCTCTGTGCCTTATCAAGTACCACAGCACAAAGCCCAGTGCCCTACAGCATCCTCATGTGAGGTGCCAGAGGACAGGCAAACTCCCAGGCAGCAATACCTTACACTGTGAATATACCATGAGAATCTTTTCCCGAAGGCCTGCAATCACTACTGAGGAGTTACGTACCCGAAGCGCCACAGAACACATTAAGTCATGTTGGCAATGTCATCTGCTGCTGCACGTAGGACAACAGCAGCATGTCAGGTCCAAAGCGTTTTCAGAATAATGTTAAAAGCTCTTATCTCTAGCACTGGACAGAAAGAAGGAACTTAATCCAAAATGGTTTCTCTAAAGACCATACACAAAAAACTTGGACCTGGCACAGATGGAACATTTATTCTGCAGTATCTTACAGAGAATAGGCAAAACTGCTCATTATATTTGCAGCCACTTGGTAAGGGAGAGAATAGCCTCCTACCTCTCCTTTCAGCTCATGAACAATCTCCACAGAGAGAAGGGTATCTCGTGGCAGCTCAGTTTTCAAATCCAGCTTTGTCCAGCGATCTGACTGGCGACCATCCCAGGTATAGATCTGCGACTTCTGTGTGTAGAAGGCAGAGTCAGATTCGGCCAAAGCTTCTTGAGGGCAGGGGTGGAGGAGAGACCTCTGACTAACTGTAGAGCAGCCCTCAGAGAATCTTTTTGTCCTAGGCTGTCACAGGTAGTTTGTTTGTCAGAAGTTTTAAGGAAGAACCTTAATCTCTACAGCAAAGGAACAAAAACACTGATTCTAATCTGCCAGTGACTTTTCATACCCACACAAAGAACCGGAAATAGAACATCTTTAAAAGGACAGTGAAGATAATTAGACACACTAGCAGGAGTACAGGTCTCTGTGTAGGCTGCGATTACAAAAACAGGGTTAATTAGTGTGAAAAGCAGTGAAGTCAGGAGAAAGAAACAAAATAAACAGCAGTCTCAGGGACTGCTGATGGGGATCCTTTCTGGCCTTTGAGGACAGGAAAGGATGGGATGAAACTGCAAGGCAGAATAGTAGCATTGAAATGAACCAGCAAAACTCCCGGACTGTTCTCAGCACTTACCCCTAGCCCCAAGAGGAACTTCTGCTCACTTCCAGACACCATACACCGGTAATCTAACACTTGGCGAATTTTCTCCAGTGTACTGGAATTCAGAGGAGTAGGTTTGTAACTGAAGGTATCAATGTCCGTGCCCTGAAGAGCCAAGTATGCAAAAGGCAAATTAGACGCAATATATCAACAGGTAGGTAAATGCAACTTCTACATGAAACGATAATCCAGGACTAGCTTCTTCATCTCTTAATTCGTATGGGGAAAAGTTCTATTTGTATGAAAGGACTCAGACCAAGCTTCTGGGTAAGGTCTCACCTGGATCAGCTCAAAGAACTTGGACTTGGGATCTGAAGATGAAGGAGCAACACGAGCCTGATCAGGAATCTGAAAACAAATCCAAACAGTTGATAATAACTGTTATTCTTTGGTACTTTCATAGGAACCTTTCTGGTTTCAATACATGACAGAACATCCTGCCCCCTGAAACTCCTGCTCTTGGGATTGCAGTCGCTGGAGAGGTCACCTAGCAAATAAAAGGTCTCACATTTTTTGCAAATTTAATGTAGGCATACTACATCTCACAGGAAACAACAGGCAGCTTCAGAAAGTTTCAGGCTAAATCTTTAATTTCATGCACATTTCGATGAAATACTGTTTCATCAAAAACACACAATTAGCCTGTGAAACTGACTGCCGTATCTATGGCCCCACTGCAGTCAAAAGCTCAGGAAAGAGAAACTGCAGACTCATAAAACAAGACCTCTTGGACAGCTCTGCTGCTTGGGAACTAGGTGCTGAGTTCACTCTGTGTATGATGAAATACTCTCAACTGCAAAGAAGCCTGCTCAGTTAATCCATACACATAATGAATCAGAAACATCCTGTTTGCTTACATAAACAGCTTGAAATGGTCCCTGACTTTCCCACAAGACAACGTATTAAACCTCTTGCTAGAAAAGTCCTATCTGTACTGCAGCTCCATTCCTGTTTCACCACAGCAAGGACACCTTCACGACCTCCCTACTTGGCAGCTTACTTACCCCCCATAGCTGGAGACACTCCTTTCGGATTTCAGCCTGCCGTGGCTCAATCAGTGTCCTAGAGAAAGACAGCAGACTGTTAAGATGGTGAAACCTCCTTGCTCTTGCAGCATTACATATCCCAGCCCTATAAAACTTGCATCTTTCAGTGTCTGGCTTGGGAACGACAAACATGCACTGTTCCTTAACAGGTTACACAAAAAAGGATGCTGCCTTCCCTCCCCACCCTCCACCCATCTCCAATCCCCATGTTTAGCTTTGTTTCATGGTCTGCACTACTGATTAGCAGCCACCACTCCATCCCATGAAAGTACCACTGGGCATCAATATTTTCAAGAAGTTATGTATTAGCATGAACTTATGCTAATCTCCAAGAGCTGGGTACATAGCCCTATTTACAAATAGCAATGAAGACCTGCTGAAGGCCACACAAGAAACAGTGTCAACGTTAGGATTAACTCTTAGATAATTCCTGGCTACCAGACTCACTCAGCTTTCTACTATGTATTATCTTTGAATGACACCTGAACAGAAAAGTCATGCCAGGGAAACAGCTATACATTGCAACGGCTTTAATTTTATGCAAGAAATTCATGTCTAGGTATGTAACTTAGATGCTTTGAATTGCCCCTGGAAAATGAAGAGCTATGAACCACGCCCAACTTAGATGGTTACTGTAGAATTGAACATACCAGTTGGGAGTTACTTTTCTGCTTACATTCCTGCTAAGAAGCAGGCCCACTTATGGTAATCGGAAATCATGCAATGCATGGAAGCCTTCTCAACAAGGGTGATAACAGACCATCAACGTTCAGGACTCCTCCAGCCACCCACACGTTTCTGCAAATAACTCAGGCAGAGACACAAACTGAGCTACCTAAAAGCACTATTCACTTTCCTGGCTCCAAAGGCCAAGCCAAGTACCAGCTCAAATCAAGAATACATTAAAGAAGGGCAAAGCAATTCATTTATAGTAGGTTAAGTCAGTCCTCACCAAAAGCCAGAGGAATATACTCACGTGTCTTGAACAAAGGCACGAATTTTGGCTAGTGCCTTTATCTGAACTTTGCAGTGGCTGAAAGAGAGGACAAGTTTCAGTCAGGGAGCAAGTTAATCACCACCAAGATTGTTCTACTGTTCAAAACAAGGAAGAGTGCTGGGACAACAGGAGGAACCCAGTCTGATCCTTAGAGCAGTGACGGATCATTGCCAACGTGATTCAAAGTGACAGGAAGACCGTTGGAAAGAACTAGGCAGTAGCCTCCTTTCTTTTCCACACAGTACTCAGAGGCCAAACAGTCACTAACAGTATACAGCATTTCTCTGGCCACAGGGTCCCTCTGGTCTGCTAAGCCTCTCAGGGAGCAAAAGCAGAGCAGTGTAGCAGCATCAACAAGTACCTCCATGAGTGCAAGAAGCTACAACTGAAAGCCACGTTGGTTAACCTGCCTACACCCAGCAGCCCTCATTGCCCATGGGCACTCACTTTTCATTGGACTGGACAATGTAATCGTAGAAATCCTGGTCGCCTTTGATCACGTTCAATGGGACAACAAGATTCACATCCAGATCAGAGTTGCGCAGCTGGTTGAGTCTGATGTTCACCATGAAGAGATAGTCCCGCACGTCATCAATCCCTAGCTTTAATCCTTTGCATATCACATACCTGCAGAGCAAGGCAGAGAGATCATGTGGGTTCAGTTCTTCCACACAGCCAACTTTCCTGCCACACTCCCATTATCAGGACTGTTTCCCAAATCCCCAGAATTCTTTCCTCCTGGGTATCTCTAGGAAGGCGCAATCTCACCTATCACAAAGTCATTATACATTTTCTATGCTCTGGAAAGACTCGGAAACCTATTGAAACCTATTGAAAAACCCCACAGATGTCCCTCAAGTAGTAAATCAATTCTGCTAAACTTGACAGGTACAATAACAACACACACAATATGCTCTAGCTTCATTGCAACCATAGTTGTTTCATGCAAAACAGAATTTGTTATATATTCAGTTCCACTGCTTTCTCCCCAGAAGGGTAATTTGGCAAATATCATCTTTACCTTGTCAAACATCATAATTTGCTAAGCATCTAAAATGTTTCCTCCTCCAAGACAGTTGCCAATTGAGGCAGGTCACAGAGCTTCCACTAGACTTACCCAAATCCATCTATCACTGTATTTAGAGGACAGGGTTTCTTTAGTAGTCCCTCATGCTCAAGAATCTCACCTCTCCGAGTTAGCAGGGCGGCTTGTCACAGGTTTAAAGATGCACACTCGCTCAAAGCAGCAATACAGCAGATAAACAAGTCCCACACTGAATGGAGTAAACAGGTCAAAGGTTTTGCAGACAAAATGTCCTCCTGGAAAAAAAAAGAGGAAGCACGCCGATACCAGCAGATTATAAGGAAACAAGGAGAAACCAGGCACCTCAATAACTTTCTCTTCTGCAGAACTGGTTAAGAGTGGTTTTGTACAATTAAACAGCATCTAAAACACATTCATGAAGTGGGCCAATGAGGCTCCATGAACCACCTTCCCCATATCTCTGCAGCAAAGAGAAAAGCATTTCCCTGGCTGGGATCAAATCAGTACGTATGCTGTCCCAACAAGCAAACCTTCTATCCACCCCCCATCCTCCCCTTCCAGGCCCAAACTGTGCCCCATGGCATGGCAGCATGCTATGCAAAAGCCTCAACGGAAGAGGAGCTCTGATACGTGTGACAAGAAACCTCAGCCTGGAGGAGAAAACTAACAGATGTTACCTAAACAGAATAACTCACCATCTAGAAAGAAAAGAGTCTATGTTGCCCCTTGCCTTCAAACAGAATTCCCAATTTCCCCAAGCAAAAAGCAGTCAGGCTTACAGAGCTATTATCTACCCAGACAGGAAAGACTTAAAGAAGGTTGCTCCTTTTACCATATCACATTTGAGACTACTGCTAAGTAGATCATTGCCTCAGGTACTTCTAAACATAGGGCACAAGATAAATGATAACACAGTGAGCGTTTTTATCTTCTGCATCAGTGCCAAATGCTAACTAAACTCAGCAGAAGAGAGGAGCCATCAAAACCAGACAGAGCTGTAATATCCATCATTTGGCAACAATGAGGTACAGCTAAGACGTGAGACATCATCTTGTTCTGATCACAGAGATGGCAGATTTAAAGGAGAAAAGCCACAAGTTAGAGGGAAGGATGAACCGGATAAACACCACACTCTGTTCCAATCTGCCTGCTAGAATATTCAGGAAGCAGTTGGTCCAGCTACTGCCATAAAACTCAGATACACTGTCCAGTTATCACATTAGTGACCTTAGCCCAAGAGAGCTACATAACGTAACACATTGTAAGAGCTTTAAACTAATGCATTTTACCTCATGTTTTTAATTAAAAACAAAACAGACATAGATAGTCTTATTTTTCTGCCCCAGTTCTCTTAGCTTTGTGACAAGCATCTCAGGATGTACGTGTACACACTCAATTCTGTGCAACTTAGCCTCACTGCAGAGCAGATTTTGTGGCATGTTAATAAAAATTGTACAGCATCCTTCTGCAATGCCACCCACATCTTAGAGAAGGAGGAAGAAGATTAATGGATAAAACATACCGGTCCGGACAATGGACAGTGCCGTAAGGAACTGGCAAAGCATGAGCTGTTTGCTTAGGATTTCTTGCAGATTCTCCTGACCCTCCACCGAGAAACCCTGCAAAGCACACAGCATATGATTAGTACCTCCACAAATCTGTTGGTCAAGCACAGGATTCTGTATAGCTAAATCATGGAATCATGATAATTTCTGGTTCTTTAAGAAAAAAAACACTGCCACCAGGAATTTTAATGGCAAGCCTTGAAGAATTTCACATTGTAACTATGGACACGCGTCAAATATCCTACTATATGCAGACTGAGGTATCAGTTTTGGTCATTAGTGCAGGAAGAAAAAGAAATGGACCAACCCCATCAGCCATTAAGAAATGCACTCCCTTGTGATCAGTATTGTCCAAAACAAAATTCCGGAAAGCAGTAATGTTCTCTGGGCGAGTGATGTCTCCATCTCCATCAATCCCTCCCTCTCCTAAGGGGAAAAGAGGAGACAATTACTAACATGTTTGCAAGTACAGACAGAAGATCAGTATGTGCAGGTGATCTATTGTATTCAATCGACATTTAGTCAGAAATTACACAGACCTTGATACGCGAATAAGCATTAACACATTCCCTTGTTCACCACCAAAGATGCTTGTTAATTTAGGAAAATTATTCAGATTGTGTGGTCAGGGCTAAACAAAGACATATAATAACCATGCTCAAATGATGAGTTGTACATTAGCCTCAGCAAAAGACAAATCATTCACTTCCCTCCCCTGAGATGGGAACTTACTACATGACAACATAATATTCTCATTCAAGTAGGAATGACACATAGCTGAACCTACTAAAAATTTAAGGTTCAATCTCACTGCACAACTCACCTGTTAATAACATATTTTTTACAGACAACACAAAATTATTTACATTGTGCATTGGCAACCTTCTACTAAGAATTCAAATAATTCCAAAGAAACACAATACTCTATTTCCAAACACAATGTAATCTGGAATTTAAAAAAGCAACCCCCAAAAAACCCTGCGAACAAGTTTATACAGGGAGTAGGGAAAGGGAAATAGGGTTTGTGCATGAATGTTCCTACAGTTTTCCCATAGGGCTCTTTTTAAAAAGAGGTACATCGTCCCCCAGATTGGTGTTTTAGAAAGCTAATCTAAGGTGTATTTTAGAGCTCACCAATTCTGACTTTGAAGAAGCCTGAACTTCTATTTGGTATTAGTCCCTATAAATCCTCTACAACTACAGCTTCTATTAACTGAACTGGAGGACTAGAAAGCAGCAGAGATCAGGATGCATGATAGTGCTTTGATAACTAAATTCCTCATCAATCATCCTGTCAGTAAGTGAAGTGACACTAGAATTTGTTGCCATTCTTCACAACACAAATATCACGGCGGTCTACTTCCTTCCCATCACTGGAAGAGAGTTTGTACACATCTCACTAGACTTTATAGCGTAACAGACAGAAAGGGATCAAGAAAATGCATCAAAGTCATTGGGCTATTCATTTCTCCAGGTATCCCCTTCTCTCCATAAGAACACCAGTTTGCAGTGAGTTATGAAGATCCAAATGCTGCAACCATTAGAACAATATGTTTATCGGCCTTGCTGCCCTTGCCATGAACCTTCTCTTTAACAGATCTAATCCTGAAGCGCTAACCATTCTCGAAGAGTTCATGGTCAGGTGTCAAAAGTGGCAGTCGACAAGAGTCAGAGTGGTAGAGAAGAAAAAAAAAAAAAGCACAACAATGGAAAAGCAAACCCTCTTCTCTACAAGACAGTCACGCTCAAGTTTCCTTTATGCAGGCTGAAATAAGAAGCAGGAATACTAGCAATCCTTGTATTTCCCTTCCTATTCCTAGAGGCTGTGCAGATAGAGGGCTCAAGCATATCAGCAAGCTTAACAAGTTACCATCCATGAGGTGAGATGCAGCAATTGTCTGTACACCTGCTTAGTCTGTCTCAAAGCAAGGTAAAACATGTTAGCTTAAACCTCTTTGGATTAAGAAGCTCATTTAGTCACAGTGATTCAGATACAGCCTCTAGCCCAAATCTGTTTTATTTATCTTTACTAAGAGCCCACAATCAATTATCAAAGCAGAGCTAGGGAGGTCTGATATAGAAGCATACTGCCAGTCGGGCAAGTAAGGTTTCTGTCTCTGCCTCTGCTAACAGATCTTTGGGTAAGTCAGGGGGCTGGAGCACCTCCCCTATGAGGACAGGCTGACAGAGCTGAGGTTGTTTAGCCTGGAGAAGAGAAGGCTCCGGGGAGACCTTATTGTGGCCTTTCAATATATAAAGGGGGCTTATAAGAAAGATGGAGAGAGACTTTTTACCAAGGCCTGTAGTGACAAGACAAGGGACAATGGTTTTAAACTAAACAAGGGTAGATTTAAATTGGACATAAGGAAGAAATTTTTTACAATGAGGGTGGTGAAACACTGGAACAGGTTGCCCAGAGAAACTGTGGATGCCCCATCCCTGGCAGTGTTCAAGGCCAGGTTGGATGGGGCTTTGAGCAACCTGATCTAGTGGAACGTGTCCCTGCCCCTGGCAGGGGGGTTGGAACTAGATGATTTTTAAAGGTCCCTTCCAACCCAAACCATTCTATGATTCTATGATAAGTCATCTCACTCACTGTGTTTCAAGCTGACATCAGTGAAGTGGGAAAAATATTGTCAAGCAATCTTAAACCACTCTACAATTTTCAGATAAGCAAAGCTCTCAAGTATCAACTGTTACAATGGGACACACATTCCCAGGGCAGACTGTAAATTAGTGCAGAAATGTGACTTGATATGCAAGCTCACCAATCTCAACCCCTTTCTCAGATGACAGCCCCCTTCTACCTTGCAAAATGGTTCCCTATAAACAGGCTTCTCTTAGTCCCCATGCTGGTATCAATACCAGCCCCACTCCTGAAACAGAGGCTGCAACATAAGCAAAAACATTAGGTAACACTCACGCATGCACTACATACCATAATAAGGTTCAAAGAGCTCACTGGAAGCAGAATAGAAGTCCTCTAGTTTAAAATCATTTGGTCCTTTCAAGGTCATGCCAAATCCTTTCGCATGCCACTTCCTTCTCCACAAGACGTACTCAGAGAAGCCTCCGGGACCAGCACACACATCAGCAAAATAGAGCAGCTCTGCATCTCGCTCCTTTATCAAAGGCCTCTGCAAAAGGAAACTGAGGAAATTCTACTAACCCAGTAACAGCTCCCATCAGTCAAACCAGATATACCATAAACGGCACTACTCAGTCAGAGAAGTCTGTTTCAAGAACCTGTTTTCCCAGCTAGTATCCTAAGGATTCTCCTTTCTCCCCACCTTCTCCATTCTCTGAGAAAGCACTGCTGTTTGAAAGTTCAATAGAGGCCCTCACCCCATGGAAGTCCTTAGGGTTTGTAAACATGTAGTCAAAGACATGGTCCATATTTGCCATCTTCATTGCAGCCCTGTGAACGCATAAAGAGAGACCTATTAAGTTTCAACCTTGGCTCCCAAGGCTGAAAGTGGACATAAATGGCAAAGGGGCGACACTACCAGAAGTTCTGCAAACCTGTTCAGGAAGAAAACTCCACGGATCATCTCATAGGGGTTAGACCTTGTTCGGGCTCGACGCATTTCTTCTCCATCCAGCTCATCAAATACACTCTACACAAAGAGAAACAAAATTGAGCTGGACCTGGCCCAGGCTTGAGGGATAGGTAGGCATGAGCATTTCCTATCCTCATGCTTCTCTCTCCTTAGACAGCAAACTCCATGCAGGGTTTGGTTCACCAATACAGAATGTTTTTCTGCCACACAATGATATTCACTCTTCTTCTAAGCCACCCCAGTTCTTAAGCAAATTCAGTGACACTGAAGAATTCTGTACTGATAGCTCCAGAGCCTGATAACGTGGTTAGCCACCTCAAAAGCAGTCCCAGCCTAAGGTATTTCTCTCACACATATACACACACACTCACACTCTACTGCAATTTACAAGGGCATGATAAAATCTAGGAGGGAAGATGGCACACACAAGAAAAGAAAGGGAGCTTATTTCCTTAGCTTATTCAAGTCTTCAGCCTTTCAGTTGGACTAAGAAAGGGAGACTGTTTTCATTCATCTCTTTGAAGGCTGAGGTGCAAATGAGGTTGCTGAACAGACAGTAACAACCAGGATGCTAGGTCATACCAGTGGCATGGAGGTGAAAGCGGACATTGTGAGCTCTTGCCAATTGCCTAAGTAAACCACTCAATCCTCTTCAATTATTTATTTCACTTGCTTCCCCTTCAGTTCCTCTCTAAAGAAGGGGACTCACCTTGCACTGCAGGACATTACGTAAAAGCTCTTCACTACAGAACTCTGTTTCATCTTCAATCACCATCTTCCTCTGGAACAGGACAACACCACAGACAATCAGCAAACATGGTATCAGTCATGTCAGAATGCAACATGTACCAGTAATGGACAAAAGCTGCCAACCACATACTAGGCTGTATTAGCAAAAGCATAGCCAGCAGGCTAAGGAATTATTCTCCCGTTAGGCATCTTGAGACCACATGTGGAATACTGCATCCAGTTTAGCACTCCCCAGTACAAGACAGACATACTGGAGCAATCCCAGCAAAAGGGCCACCAAGATGACAAGAGTGCAGAAGCACCTGGTGTACAAGGGGAGACTGAGAGAATATTTTGTTCAGAATGGAGAAAGGGAGATCCTATTGCTGTCTGCAAGTACCTAATGGCAGGAAACAGAGAAGATTGATCTAGACTCTTAGAGACAGACAGCAATAGGACAAGAAACAATGGGCACAAGCTGCAACACAAAAAATGCCAATTAGCCATATGGAAATTTTCTTTTGTCAGCTGGATTACCAAACACTGAAACAGATGCCTGAACAGGTTGTGAAATTTCCATCCTTGGAGACACTCAAAACTCAACCAAACAAGGTCTTGAGCAACCTGATCTAGTTGGATCTGCTTTAAGCAGGAAGCTGCACTAGCAATCTCCAGAGGTTCCCTCCAGCCTAGGTTATTCTACAACTCTTTGACAAGGCAATTGTTTCAGGCTGAGTAGTCCTGCATCGTCTTAGGCTGGTAAGTACTGAGATCTAAAAAACTACCTTCCCCACAGTCATCCACTCCTTCAGCTCCTGGGCGTCAGGGATTTCTGTGGTACACTCGAGACACCAGTCCACCTCCTCGTAGGCACTGGGCTGCAAACACAAGACGTGGGAAGAGCAAAAGATGTTTTTGCTAGCAAAATATAACAACTAATTCCTCCCCAAAAGTTTGCCTCCCAATCTTAGCATAAGGCGTTACGCCATGACTTTAGGGCCAACCATAGAGTCTTTTTCTCCTAGTCTAAAACATGTCTTTCTTGTTTGGATTTAAAATTTAAAAACCCCCAAAACACAAACAAACAAAAAAAACCCTCCACCACAGAAAAACCCACAGCACTTTCCTCTCATTAAAGTCTGATAAATAATCGAGACAAAGCAAAAGCCTTGTACTCTCAAGGTACATTTTAGAGACACTGCAAAACAGACAGTTGCCAAAAAACCACACTTCCTGATGGTGCTTTACACATTCTTTCTTCCAGTTCTTTCTGAAAGGCTCCCTCATTCCAAAACTTAATTCAGGCTTCGAACAATTTTTATACTCTTCGGAAGGAATTGTTTTAGCAGTTAAGATCAAAGTGATGCTACTCCTCCACGAAGAGAGGCTGCTAAGATCTACTAACCTTCTTATATTTATTAGGGTAGTATCACCCACAAGGGTTAATCATACATAACACTTAACGGCTGTGAGCTGTAGAAGCACACTGGAGAATGAGACCTAAACCAATGAGCCTACAGAACAGGTCTCAAATTCCTGGCTCTCAAGGAATAACCTCTGATATTATTTTCAACTGCAGAAAACAATTCAAAGAATGGAGAGCGAAGTACTATAACATGCACCATACACGACTTGACAAGCATTGCTGCCCTTGACTAACAATGGCTGGGACCTTCTGGCTTACTCTCTAGCTGCCAGAGGATTCAGGTGTTGTGGTCTGGTTTTTTTCTTTTTAAATACAAACATACGGCAGCTATTTCACACCAAATAATATCAAAACTGGGCTTTACTTTCCTGACAACATCTATTTCTATTTCCCAATGTTATTCCCTGTTGAAGAGCTTGACAAGACATCCGACCATTTTATTTGGGACTATTAAACACACCCAGAAAAGATTTTTTTTTAAGAAAATCACCTATACAGGCATGAAAAATTATATACAAAATAAAAATGGTAAACCCAAAAGAGCTTGATAACGATTTTCAATCACATTCACTACTGCAAACTCAGAAACAAAGCCTACAGACCACAGCAACAATCCATCTGAAACCAATTTTGTGCCAGAACATTAATACCTGTGACAGAAAACAAGTTTTGCTATGCTGTTCTGGGACAAAATAAGGCCTGGGTCTACCCAGCAGAGCCACTTAATAGTAGCCAGTTGTATCAGACAACACTAAACATCATTCCCAGAGGGCAAATCCTGAACACAGCAACAGAAAAGGGATTCAAAACAGGAAGTACTTACCTCTGGCTCATCCTGCCAATCAATATTGAGCTCCCCATCAAATCCTTTGAGGGTCAGCCCAAAGCCTCTCCTTCCCTTCTGATTGGAGGCCTCAACAATATCCTTCCTGCCTTGGCCATATTTTCCCAGACCTTCTCCTTCCCGGAAGCCCATCTTGGCCTATAAAGAAAGCAAAGGGAGCACACTGAGGCAAGTGGGCTTGAGTTTATGTACTACTGCTGGGGTCAAAGACTAGCAGCAAAAATGGCGCATCACCCTGAAGTGACTTGAAGGCATTGAGCATTTTTAATCTCAGTTGTGGCTTTCAGGACTTAATACTGAGTTCACTTCACTGAGGCAGGACACAAAAAAACTAGATCTGAAGAATGATGTTTGAGATGACAGCAAATTACAAAAGGTTCAGTAATGCAGGAACAGCCTGCTCAGAGGGAGAAGTAGTGAGGCGCCTGGAGCCATTCATCACAGTGTTCAGTAAGCATGGAAGGTTCATAAAACAAGAGACGCTGGCACAGGAAAAAATTCATGTTGTGATGATATTATTTGTTGTGAACATGCACTCACATACATTTCAAGCATCAGTTAAAACTTCACCTAAAACTCAGAGGAGGAATGCAAGACACACTGCTCCTGAAACACAGTCCCATCTCTTAAGTTAAAAGAAATATGTTCATTAACTGCTAGTTTTTCAGGCTTTTCTCTTCATAAATTTTAGCAACAAGAGAACAACAACAAAAAGCATGAATGCAGTCAATTTCACTCCCTCCAGTACGCACCTACAAGACAATAAGTAAATAAAAGACTTAAGGATTAAGTTTCACTTTGAATGAATGTTATCCATATACTCCTTCCTGCGAGAAGCAACAAAAACATTGTTTATCACCAATCTGTATGAGAAACAACACAAGAACATCTGAGAGGTTTTATACAAAGGTACATGGTGTTTTCTCATTGCCTTTGCTACCTGGCTCTGAATCAGACCTTGAAATATGGAGACCAAATGTGACAGCCACCGAGCCTGTTATACACAGGTTTTCTGAGGACAGAATTTTGAATATCTAGTAATCAAGGACTATTTTCCTTTTACTTACCTAATGCTACCAAATCATTCAACCAGACTTGATATCACATCAATCTTTATATTCAAATTTATGAGGCCTTACAAAAAAAGGCCTCCCGAATTCAGTAGTAAAAGCTCCTGTATTGTGGCCATTGAAAGCACACATCCTAATTGGCTCAGGAGAGAACTCTCCAAGTGAAAGATAGTCTTGTGCTAGAATCAGCAAACTGCAGCCCAGTGCCAAAAATGCACGTGGACAGATTCTGAATAATCAGCAACAGGATTTATCTACAGAGAGGCACAACCAGCAACTCTCAGCCTCTGGATCCCATTGAGTTTTGAATTCAGCAAGAGCTGAAAGTTCCTTTTTCATGTAGAGGTATGATCCTGCTGGTCAGCAGCGTTCCGCCTTCTTGAGAGGCAGTATTTCCCTCTTCCCACTCCTAGTAGCAGCTAGCACTTCCCAGCTTCTAGCAGAAGACTGAACTTCAAACTTGGCAAAGGCAGGTACAAGCCGGCCTACCACCATGGAAAGATCGCTGACCCCTGCTCCTGTGAGTACAGCATCAGCACAGAACAAAAGGAGACCCAAATTCAGTCCCCCATTGAGTCCCAAACTTCCTGTCACATTTCAATACACAACAATACATATCATCTTCTCTGCTGCCCTTGGAAATAACATTTTTGTTTCTCTGTTATCAAGAATGGAAATTCTTTCAGCATTATGAGATACTCACGATGCTACAGTGACAAAGTTTGCATCAGGAAATAAGTGTAACAGCATGCACTGAAAGAGACTCCTCTTTTCTACAACCTACTATTGCCTTTAAACTCAGGAACAAGTTGCTGAACGTGGGACTACCATGAGACAGACAGAGTCAACCATTTTCTTAGAACTTCCTAAAAGTACTTTCTTCCCCACACTAACACTGTGCAGTCAAGGGGTTGGTGTTGACCTTTGAAGTTTAGTTGTCACAGTCGCTATCATTCACAACTCCCTGCCTTTCTAAGAAATTCCGGCCCTACATAAAGTAGAGTGGCACTACTTGAAAGAAAAAGAAATACCTTAATAATTAAGGTAATAATTCTACAAGGGTATGCCAGCCAGCCTCCAAGACCAAATAAATTGTCAATCACAGAATTTGTTAAGGCCTTTCTTACAAGGCATTTGTTAACTCAAGCATTGCAAAATAACACATGGTAGGACTCTTTTTCCAAGCTCAGCAAGCCGCCTGAACCAGAGATCCTTCCCTTCACATTCACCTCCCTGCTCCTAGACCCTGAACATGAATCAACTTTCTTTTTTTAACAGATCCCCTTCAACCAAACTCTCTCAGCCTCCCTCAACTGCTCAGTAGCTGGCTCAAAGAAGCAGAGAACCCTGCTACAAGGAGGATCAGAATCAGAACCTCTTAAAACAGACTCGTCTTTTCACTTTGCTCTCACCAGGTCTTAATAGTTTGGTCCAAAACTATTTTGACCTACCATGAGCTTTTGAGAGACGCTGTTATACATTGAGTAGCGAGATGAAGTACCCTCCACAAGAGAGTCTTGTTTGAACTCATTGCTGAAGACTGGTCTTTTTTCATCACTCTCACTGTCAGACCCACTGCTGCTACTGGAAGACTCTGAAAACAAAAAAAAAAAGTGAGAAAATTGAATACAAAAATAAAAAGAAAACGGAAGAAAGACATGTCAGTAATCACATTAAGAACTACACAGTGCAACTCATTAAATCCTCTCAACACACACATAGAGAGGACACTTCAGTATCTCAAACGTGCTACGGGAAGCACGCAGGTGTAATATAAAATACCCCGTGGAACCAACACCTGGTTATCTGCCCCTTTGTCTCAGGGTTGCACACAACCTCTCCGAGTCAATGGATTCCAGGCCCCCCAAAGGGCCGGGCAAACCCCATTACAGCAGCAGAGCAGGCCACAGCATGACCACGATAGCACACGGTGGTGTGCCTGACCTTTGCAATGATCCTGAGGAGCTGAGAAAGTCCACAGAGATTCTCTCCTGAGAATAATGACAATTAGTGACACCATGATAAAACACACTGGATTGTCCTCAGTTTCCTGCCTATCTACAGGCGTAAACGCATCCCTAACTTAACCAAAAATCCACATCAAGTACACAGCATCTACCAAATGGCCAACACTGCAGAAAGAAGAGAGAGTTGAATCCCTTAGTCCCCATTTTAAACTTCAGTTTGACTCCACCACCCACCTCAGTAGCGAGGATCCACAAGTTCACTACAGCAAATGAGACAGTTTTTCACCTCTAAAGTTTACTGATGCATATAAACCCAAGTGAAAGATAACGTCAGAAGACACAAATCTAGTTTAAAAATACCCTGACAGAGACAAAGGTTTGAGGAAGAAGTTAATCAAGTCAATGGTCCAATCGAGCTACACAGCAGGCACTCAAAATAAACTTTTGTCACCTGAAAGTCACCTGAAACTGATGCAGCAGAGCCTTCACGGGCACCAAATAACGAAGCTCTGTCTATGTCCGGTTCCACCCCAGGATCTACTTCGGAAGAACGCAGGCCTGTATGAGCTGTATAGTCCTCGCTGTTGCTCTACAGTTGTGAGATGCCCAAACCTACTTCCTCTGGGCTGGATGTAATTGGGATCCAGGCAGGAATCATGATAGTCATATCATTTGTCTCACGGCCTGCTCTGCACCAAGTGGGTAGCAAGGGAGGCCTTACAACCCACCGAGTCCTTCCGCTTCTCCTGTGGTAATATCACTACAAGGATGAAGCAATGGCATAAATTTCCCTCCTGAAATTTGCCTAGCACCACATCAGTCATACTAAAGTTAATGCTGTGGGGCAGCATTACAGACTACTGGAGCAGCAATTCACAGCAAGCACAGCCACGCTCTCCATTGGACCTCTGCCTCTTGAGCCTCCCTTGCCTGCTGAGTGCTAGAAATCATTCTGTGCTACTTTGTACAACTAGGAGAAGTTGAACAACATAAGTTGCCCCGAGATAATGCAGAAAATTGTTGTTAGCAGTGTCAATCTTTTTCTCTTTATCACTTAAAAAGAAATTATTTAGCTCCATAGAAGTGTTAAAAAAAAAAAAAAGACATAATTACCTAGAAAGAAGGATTGAACTTCTCTTAGTTTTTCTGATTTAAGAAAAAACACATATTATTTCTCTCCCAACTCACAGATCTCTGTATTTTCCTGTTACAGAAAACTGAGCATCAGTGAAGTAACAGGAAAGAACTGGAGAATTCGTAAAGAAAGGCCATTACAAGAAAGTGAAGTGAAAATGAAAGACACCACAGTGAAATATATGACTGTAGTTAAAACCCTTTCAATGTGTGCTCAATTGTTGTTGCCGAACTATCAGCTTCTACGATTCAGGACTTGTGTCCCCAGGTAACTACTATGCTAGAGTTTTACAGTATTAACCTTTGAGGCTTCCAGCTCATGACAAGGAAGGCTATGATTTAACTTGTGTTTGTGATATCATATACCCATCTTGATTTTCAAACGTCTGTCACACAAGCTACATTTCTCTTTCCTTCACAAAGTTCTTAGATACAAACGGGATCACAAAGGATTTTGCTTTAGGGTCATTTACTGCTTTCTGCTTCTCCAATACACAGCTTCAATTAACTTTGCTGCCTGCTTTTGAGCTGTGTCTTATTTTCCAGAGGCTCATGATGTGACTCAAACACAATGCCCACTACATAAGTCTCAAGAAAGTCCCTTCACAACTCTTCTTGCTTTCAACATTTGCTAGGCCATGCTCAGCTGAGATCAGATCTCAAATCACTTCTCTCCCCCAACCTTCTTTCTTTCATCGGAAACCATAGTGGGTGTAACAGACTACTAAACAATTAACCCTATCCAAAATTTGTCCTTGAACTGTATCAACTTGTTTCTTAAACATTAAGGCTCACCACCTATTTTGACCCATATATGAACTCAATAATCAAAAGGGGAAAAACAATTTTTTTTTAAAAATATTAGTTTGAATTTTTTAGCTCAGCCCTGAGTGCACACAGCATTCCCTACCCCAGCTCTCACACCCTGCACCTCTAACCTCCTCACTCACCTCCAGCCTTGCCAGACAGGTACACACACCATACCCTGTCACTACAACGACTCCCAAACTGACCCACTCATCTTCCATACACATCCCCTTCCATTTTCACAAGATGAAGGCTTCTTTATGTGTTCAGGCCCTTTCTCACTAACACTTCATGACCACAGGAAACCCCAAGAATTGGAAGTAGCAGGCATGACCATGAGGCAACCTGAAGTACCACCCTGGGAGAGTTTAAAGCGCCCCGCAACACCGATACCAATTGTGCAGGGCACTCGCCTCATCTTTGGCATACCCTAAGCTCCAGCTGAGAAAGCACAGTCCAACTTGAGAAGAAGTAGGCAATTAATTTAGTTAACTCTGAAACAGTTTTTCTTTCTGAAACCAAACACCTGTGAGCTCTCACAACTCCCCCCTCCCCCCAAAAATCACACTGAGCCAGCAAAAGAGATGGTGCTACAACGTAGGAGTCCAAATCAACCCACCCTTTGCATTCATCTCAATTTCTCCCATCTCTAAAAATGAGATAAGCATTTTTTTATTTTTATTTTTTAAACAATGAGGGATTATGATGTTTCTTTACGGCATAACACCCACAACTCCTCACTCCTGAAAGCTTCCAAAACAGAAACAACTGCTGAGACTGAAAAGATTAATGCTGCTCATATGTCACAAGAATCTTTACAGCTTTGGACCATGCACTTGTCATCTACCTCAAGTTCTATTTTCTGCGTCTGAATTCATACAATTCCCAGACCAAACCGTTTACATGGGATTTTAAAAAAGCTTAAAAAAATTCACACCAATCCAAGGTTGTAAACAGAAATAATATCGGTTTTCTCCTAAAGAGAGAGTATGCCCTTGAAATTCAGGCTATCAATTAGGATTTAGGAGACATGGGTTCAATTCCTAGTTATTATTTAGATTCCCTGCAGCAGCATATACCTTATCTCCAACCTTACCTTGAGTAGTATGATTACTAAATTGAGTTTCATCATCTGAAGTAGAACTGAGGGTTAATCCCAAGTCTTCTATCCTCTTCTTCTGCTTCTTTTGGGGGCTGCTAAATTCAGGTTCTGTCCTTCTCTTCATTTTTGCTGAAAGAAGATGATCACACTTGGTAAATACGAAGCAAATTAACTTTCTCCTCCATGCTGAAGGGTAAGGTGCAGCAGCATGGCGGCATAGATCTTTTTATGGACTATTCAGTATTATGCTTCTCAACTTAAGTTTGCTTTATGTAAAAGTATTGGCTTCTTTTGAACCTACCTTTTTTAATAGCTAGTCTAACTAAACAAACACGAAATCTATACAGAAGCTTCCCTATTACTGCTGACTTGAATTTCAAATCATTTCCAGAACCTACTTACCATTAAAGGCTAGTAGATGAAGACAACCCAGACGTCAGCACTTAGATAACTTAAATATATGACCGTTAGTTACTACTACTGAATCAAAGATTCATTTTATCCAAACACACCAAAAAAAAATAATGAGGAAATAAGATCAATCTAATGGAGAACATGCAAGGTGGAACCAATTTCTCACAAAAGACTCAGAACACCTCTGACCTCACCTCTGCAAACGTTAACTAATAAAAGAGCTTTTCTACATGACTTCTATAGCAGAAATTTGTTAAATATGTGTACTCAAGTTGGGGGGTGTTTGAGGTTTTTCACCAGGAATCACTGGCAAGATATCAAGCTTCTGGACATGGCTGATAAACCTTGCATAAACCCAGAGAACGGACTAACACTTAAGTTGGAGTTAATAGAAGCTAGCTGGAAAGGCCTGCAGAGAACAAGAACCAAGGAACAGGAAAGCAGATGAAAATTTAAAGGCACAGACGCTTAGAGCACTAGCTAAACCTCCCTGCTATTGATAAAAAGCAATAAAAACCTATTGGTGTTTATTATTCTACATAGGAATGCTGGGCTAGGAAAGATGCCTCAAGTCACCGATTCGAACCCTCTGTTATCAAACTTATTTCCACAAACATATACAGGGCAGCATGAGACCAATTCCTTTATTCGTCCTCATGATTCTGACTGCAAAAGCATCCCACAACTTCACTGCATGATGGCTAAGAAAACTTTTCCCTTCCACCAGAAGTTCATTTACAGCCAACCCATATTTATCTGCTCTTACGTCAATTTTTTTTTTTCCCTTGCTTGCTTATCTCTAACAAACTGAGAGCAATTTTCTATTTTTTGCTGAGATGTTCTCTTATTAGGCTAACATACTCTTAGTTCACCACTGCTAGCCTCCTCTCAAGACCTCCACCCTCCTAACCCTGCTAAGGGTCCCTTAGCGCATCTGTTCTCCTGCTGGATTTCAAACTACGCAAGACTAACTGCAAGTTAAGCGACACCCCGTCCCTCGGCAGACAGGCGGCGGTGAGGGAAAGCCCCTTCGGACCACAACCCGCAAGGGCTTCCACGATCCGCGCTCCACAAGCGCGCAGCACCCCTCCGATCGCCCTGCCAGCGCTCCACGGGCACAGCCTCTGCTGCTGCGACGCCGCAGCCAGCGGGCCGCTCCTCGGCCAGCCTCTCGCTCACGTCGCGCCGGCCGCCCCGAGGGTCCGACCCACAGGCCCCCGCTCCCGGAGGCCACGCAAGCCGGCGGCGGGCCGCGGCGCGGCCCGCCCCCCCCCCCCGGGCCGAGGGCAGGCGGCAGGGAGCCGGCGGGAGCTGCCGGCGGCCGCGCCCCGCGCTGACCCACGCGCGCGCGCGCCGGGACCGGGGCCCGCGGACAGCGCTCTGCCGGACCGGGCGGCACTCACGGAAGAGGAGGCGGCGGAGCGGGGGCAGGCGGGTTGCTCGGGCCGGCTCCGGCCGGCTCCGTCTCCCAAGGGCCCAGCGGCGGGGACGCGGGCCCGTTCCTGCGCCGCCACCGGCGGTTTCGTTTCCCCGCTCGGAGGCGCCGCCGTCACCGCCCCCGCCCCGCCCCCATCCCGCGGGTCCTCCGCAGCCCGCCGGCGCGCGACAGTGACGCACCGCCCGCGCCGGCACCGAGGGTCCCGTTCCCGCAGGCGCGCCGCGGGCAACCTCAAGCCCGAAAGTGGCCCCCTCGGGTCGCTAAGCAACGCCGGCGGCCGGTAAGGCCGCCCCCTCCCGCCGCCGGGCCTGGGCCGCCCCGCTCTGCCCTGCCCGCTGCCAGCGGGCGCGGCGCCCAGGCCACGGGCAGGGCCCGGCTCCCTGGGGAAAGAGGTAGCCGGCGGCCTCAGTCCTTCCCGATGGAGGTGAGGTGGGGGTGCATAGAAGTGAACATATATTGACATTCTATGTAAAATGTTATACATACACGTGATTTTTGTAAATATATTGTATATAAGAATTTATATAAAGTGTGTTAACGCACAAAAAAAATCAGCCACTGCCTTAAAAGTGGCACTTTCTAAGAAAAACAGCTTTTTTTTTTTTTTTTGTGCTTCTGGAAGGAGACCTACGGAACAGCACCCCCACCTTAGCGGTGACGGCAGGCAGCGCACCCCGATCCCTGCCCTGCCTGCCCTGCCGGCAGCACAGGTTTCCTAAGAAACTGTCCGCCTACAGGAAAGCCTATAGCCTGCTCACCACCAGGCACTTCGCCATTAACTAAGTGCAGCTCCGTTACTCGAGCAGAGCCAGCACAGGGCTTGTAAAGCCAGTGATGATAAAACATTGACTAGTCACAGAGCACGTCTTTGGAAAAAAACCACTTACATTGGGGGGGGACACACCCACACAGAGCTGGATTATTAAATTGCCCATTACATGTTCTGCAAAGTTAAATGACAGTTGTTGCTAAGGCTCGCCAAGTACTAACGTGGTAGATTACATGTGCAAGAGGAAAGCGATTGTCAGACTGATCTTGGAATCCATAGACCTGCAAGTGTTAAACAGCACACCGTCCCTCTGTGATGGTCCCATTCCACAAGCCATTAGCACTCCTTCCCAGCTATTCCTGCTGATGTTGATAAACAATATATTGCTCTGAAAGCGTTTGATTATCACACTACGTGACAGCTGTCTTCCAACAGAAAGCAGCAAGTCTTGAACCTGCATCAAGCCTGCTGTGCATCAACTATGACTAGCTCAATTGTAACCTAAACCCTGGACGTGAGAGTGGAAGTGCTTGGTGCCATCCCAAGAGATAACAGTTCAGGGCAGGACATCTCCAAGGGGACATTCAGATGTACAATCAAGTAGAAGAAAGGATCCAGACCTTAGACCAAAGGAGAGCACAGTACTAGAAATAGACATCTTTTCCAGAAGCTCAACAGTTCACCTGACACTTCTGTATGTCTAGCCATCAGCTCTGTATCTGATAGTAGTTTTACCGAGGAACTTAGTGAACTGGGAGGAGAGGTCTGCTTTTGTCAGTGAAATGCTTTTGCAAGTGAACAGTATTATTACTTAACCTCTCTCCATGGACCTTGACACACTATGCACCTACCGGTAACAGTGGAAATGGTCTGGTGTACCACTTATGTTCTTCATATTCTAGTGAAAAGAGGACACACTCAGAAATCACACCAAAGAACTACTCTGTTACTAGGAGAGGCATTAGCCTTCTCTGCAATATGCATAAACACCAACATAACAAAATAAATATATTTAGCAAAATGAAACAAGCAAAAAAAGCACAGCAACATGGAAGAGACACGCAGTAGAAGAATTTGCAGTCCTAGAGTAAATAACCAGAGTATTTTCCTCCTATTCCATCGGGAATGCCTGTTGCAATGTCAGCCTATTTCACAAGCGTTTTGAGGAACCCTCTTCTCACACATCCTAGAGGGCATATATTCACAAAAGAAACTTTCAAGAGCACATACAGAAAATGAACCTTAAAAGAAAGAGGAAAACTCAAGATGTAATGACTCCTTCACAAAAGAAACCTTACACTAAGATTTTAAGAAAGTTGCCTGGCCCACAGATCAGACCTACCTCCCCTGTTTAAGTCCTGCCAATCAAATCTGTCAGAATGCACTACTTCCTTAGGACAGCATCATCATTCATGCACCTTTTTAATGGGATCTTTCTTTAGTGGAAGAAGATAAGAGATATGATTGTATCTACTAAATTACCATTAGGGTAGCCACAGGCTTGAAGAGTTGGGTTGTCTTTTATCTATTCCTGAATACACAAGTCTTTTCAACTTTAAAATAGTCACACTGCTTACAGCAATCAAAACATGAAGCAAAGTCATTAAAATGAGATAGTCTGTGTTTTCTCAAAAAAATCTAAGACAACTAGGAGAAAGACATTCATCTCAGTGGTTACACCAAGGAAGAGTAATGCAGAAATTTTCCTTCTTAAACAAAATAAACATAGAAACAAGAAAGTACCTACAAATAGCCAAAGAAATATTACAGATGAGAAGGGCTTCCTCCATCCTCTTCTCACAGTGTAAAACAGTCCTTTCCATGTAACAGCAAAGTCAAAAGCATATGCCACTGAAAATGGAACTTCATAGACAAATTCATGACAGGGTGAGGCAAGACTTGCTCAGTCTCTTAGGGATGAGCGATTTGCTGCGAGGGTAGTACAACCCACAGCTCAACAGCAATGTTTTGTAAACAATAAAACTAAATGCTTCCTTCTGCGCCTTGTGGTTGCCTACAGATGCTGCTTTCCTACCCTGCCAATGGGACATTTCACTAATTCAGCTAGCAGCACTTCTGAACAGGCAGAGGGTCCTCTCTGCTGCTGACAAGAACTATATGTGTTTCTGAAGTCATTGCTAATAACTTCTGGATGCGCTGCTTCCTAGTTCTAAAACCCTCTATGCAAAAGCCTGAAGAGGGAACAAACCAAAGATACTATATGAAAAGAGCACTAGCTAAGGAATTCTGGAAGATTTAATCTTCTCCATCCCTATCTAACAGAAAATGAGTAACATCAACAGAGCAAACTGATGACCAGCAGCTCAGCTTACAATGCATTTAAGCACTTAAGGCTGACAGGGTCCATAACCCACCCTTTGTTGCCTTTACTGCCAGAGGCCTGGGATGACTCTAGCTGCCATATGAAATTCAAGAGGAAAACCCATGTTGGCACCTTTTCCTGATATACCTCTCCTGCCTGCTGGTGGGGATGGCCAAGTTCTCAAATAGCTTGGGCCATTCCCTCTGCTGCCTGAAATAAGGGAAGCTGATGTACACATTTAAACATGTCATTCACCGAGGAAAGGGCAGTGATGCATACAAACTATTACATTACACCGAGCAGGGCACAAGCGATCATGGAAGCCTAGGCTTTGTATGTCAACCATCTAGCATAATGGCAGTTTGTTCTCTCACAAATCCCAATTCTGTTTTAGAGATCAAGCTTCTGTACATTCATTTAAAAAATAAGGTCCTTCCAAATGCTGCTAGTTCTCAGCTCCAGCCTCTTCACAGAGTCTCTCCTTCCAGATGTCCAGTCCACTCATCCAGCAGCAGTCAACCAAACACCATTAGGTTGGCTCTGGGCAGCACACAGGCAAACGAGTCTGCAGTAACAGTGTTTAGATAATGTAGTGGCTTTCATTATAGTAAGAATCCTCCTCAGAGTCCTCACTGTCACAACTGCTCATTGACAAGATGGAGTAGATGGAAGAAATGACAGTGCTGTCATTGTCTGTGGCTGGTTTCACCAACACGTTCTGTTTCTCTGCATTCAAAACACACAGATACAAAAGTTAGCAGTGACCACTGTACCCACAAATGCTAAATTACTAGTTCTCTTTGAAAGTTATAGCCTTTCACTGTCAGTTTGCAATAGGTCTTTCAAGCTGTAGGGCGTGGGCCTTTTTCTTTTCAATTTTCAGCGTTAAAAGAACAAAGGGTTGCGGGTTTTGTTTGTTTGGAGTTTCCTATATGCCTTTTCCTGTTAAGATAGCACAGATGAGGAGGAGACATTCTCCATCCCTTCACTGGCACACAATTGACAATGGAAGTGGCTAACTATTACAGTGCCTTGCCAGATAAGAAAGAGGGAAGGAATAAAATGTGGTAAGGAGCTCTCAAAGAAGTAATGGTTGTTCAGGACACTTACAGCCCCATCCAAACCTCCATATGTTTAGGAGTGCAAGCTGTCCTATTGGTGCCCATTCTACTAAGGCTCTTGGAAAGGCTTCTTGGGAAGCTCTGACTGAGCTTCTCGAGTGCCACTTGCATCATCATTTCTCTTTCAGCTGGCTTCTTCACAGGAATTCATGTTTAAATAGACACACAGTTATCTTCATCTCAATCAAAATGTTTCCATGACTGAATAAAAAGCCTGCACAGAAACAATTCATCCTTCCTCCTGAAGTGTGTCATGGTGAAGCTAAATGACGTCCTACTAACAGTCATTTATATAATTAGAGCATCTATCGCATATGAAGGTAGGCTATGAGCTTATTTCCTTTTTGTTCAAATAAGCATGACGACCACTGGTTTGCCGTACAGAAATGAAGTGGGCTCCAGTGAAGGCACCACTTCATCTAATCGCCATCAGCTACCTGATGAGACACTTCAACAGCGCTATAGCATACTCTGCAGGTGTGCATATTACACAAGAGCAGTGTCAGTTCTGCAGAGGTGAAAGCAATTCCAGAAGCTGAGCTGAGCAACCTCTGAGGAGTGTAGATTTCCTGAGGGAATCAGACTGAGTTGGTTAAATAGGTTATAATTTCAGGTTTGAGCTAACACTGCTTAGCAATGTCGTTCTGCGTTGCCGTGGAGAATCTGAAACGTTTCAAAAGCACCTTTCATTAGGTAAAAGGCTTAGCATATTGCAAAATGAAGGATCATGCACTCACGTCTGTGAGGGGAAAACAAGACAATTACTTAAGGGAACACAGCAATAGAAATTTGTGAAGGGGTAGCAGGAAAAGATTTCTACATTTCAGCACCTAGATACCAGCGTCAAGTGCTCTAGAAACAAATTTGGAAGAGGGAAGCAGAATAGGAATACCCCATACTGGAGTTTTACTTAAAGCCATCACTGTCATGCAGAGTCTTTTAGCTACAATTAGGCAAGAGGTTACGCGTTTAAGCCACAGTGGCTTTAATTCCACAAAAATTAACATGGCAGAGCAACTGCCCGTTCAGCCATATGCTTACATGACACACCAATGTTCCCTTCAGAGATTTCCTACACAAATCTAGCACACAGAAGAGAATTCAGAGTTTCTCATCAGGCACTGCTCTGCTGAGTTTTTGCAATGATGTAGTCAATAGTTTAATCAAGAAGTGCCTGGTAAATTTTTCAAGACCCATTCTCTATAGCTTTGCTTTTATTTAGTGACCTCTTTGAAACAGCGTAACCTTTAGCATGGTTAAGTTGTCCCACTTGACTGTGGAATTCATACCAAAGTCTTTTTCCAAACTTTTTATTAATTTTATTTACCATGCAGTAAAGCTAGTTACACAACATATCTTAAAATTCATTTTCTAGTGTTTCTTCTGCATTCCCCAAGCATCCCCTTGGTATATAGGTGCCAAAGAATGTTGTACAAAATAGACGGAATGAGAGATTGTACTCATCATGCCACATCCACCCACCTCTCACCTTTCCGCTCTCTGATAAGGGTCAGGCGATGCTCTTTCATTTCCACATCCAGTTTTTCTACCATCCTGTCAATGCAGTTATCCAGCACCAGAGAGCGTGTCTTTGATTTGATCTCCTGCCTGCAGATAGGGCATTCCACTTTACGTTTTGTCCACTCATTGATACAGTAGGAGCAGAAGCTGTGTGCACAGTTCAGAGTGACCGCCTGTGGAATTCAACAGAAGGATACTTATCAGAGCATGCTCACACAAGCATTGTCAAGAAAAAAAAATACTGAAGTCAAAAAACATTAGATGAATCCTTCCTATAAGGGAAAGGGGGGCAGAAGCCCAAAGCCCCCTTCCTTTAGCCCTTCTAGGGGTTACACACACAAACTCTCCCATGCCAGAGTGCAGACAAGTTTTACAAGTTGGTTAATGGATTCGCCGTAGATCATAGCAAGTCATAAACACAGACAAAAAGAATTAATTCTGTTGTAAGCTTCCCCAATTTGAAAAGGATAAATTATGGAAAAACTCAGATACTGCAGAATAGCATCTTGAATTACTGAGAAACCAGAAATTAAAATTTCAGCTAGCTCTTAAGGCATTATAACAAGGCTAACACATCAGGTTTCCTGTAGTAGAAGTGAATGTAATGAAACTGAAGTTCTAGTGAAACACTAACAGAAATAACAGTCTACATTTCAGGCATAACCTATCACTTCTAGAATCAAATGAAAGCAGGCCAATTTCTCAAAGAGTTTATCTCAACAATATAAACAGTTCCAGACTTGACTGAACACTGCACCTCCCTTTCTTTACTAACCTCTTCCTATATCTAAACCTGAAGCAGTCCAACCCTAGTCAACTTAAAGCAAGGTCCACTACAAAATGATTCTTCCCCAGGCAGGCTGTCAGCAGCAGCTCAGAGCACCAGTTCAAAACCACCCAGAACTGCTGCAAGCCTATATGCATCTTAGGATTAAGCACTCATCTCTATGCAGGTAGAGACATTAAAGCTGCCCGGAGAAGAGTTAGGGCAGACATTCAATGGATTTCTGGACCAACCCTTACCCACAACTCACTGTGGGTCTGTTGCGAGTGTTAGACTAGCAAAGTAGAGAAATAAGCTTGAATATTGCTTTAATAGAACTAGGGAAAGCTTCTCAAGTCTCTTCTTTACTGGCAAACCCGTACCGGTTTAAACATACCTCAATAAAGTGCTCAGAACAGATTGTGCACTGCAACTCATTCTCCAACACATCATTCATCTGATTCAACACCTCTTCTTTTTGGGCTCTCACCTTTTCCTTCTCCTCCTAGTGGAAAAGTACATGTGGTCATGTATCAACAAAGAACAAGGTTTTACTCAATATAATATTGGCAGGAAGTGCGTGTGCAAGGGAAGGTAGTACAAGTAGAAAATCATACAACTGCAAGTCTCCACGTGTCAAGTCTGTGTCTATTATATACCCAAATCTGTAACCTCCCTCCTCTTTGTAGTCACAGCAGTATTGAGAATATTCCCACCCACTGTAGAGAACTTACAAGCAAGAACAGCATCCATTACCAAAATTCCCTTCAGCCTAAAGAAGCTACCAGCTGAATCTTTTCAGAATCTCTTTCAACCTCTTCCTGGCATAAGTTTGGCTTAAGTCAACAGAACAGTTCTTTTGATGCCTGATGTAAAGAGCAAAACACCCAACAGACAAAATACCTCAAATATTAAAGAAAGGAAGCATAAGAATTTAAAACATTTACTTGCATTTAACTGCCCAATAAATTGTTTGGAGTTAAATTAGGCTCCTAGGCATCTGCTCTATCTTCTAAAAATAACAGAAATTCTTCAATTGAAGCTATACTTGAAACAGCAACAGAGTTGCAAAGATGACATAAAAAACCATAAAGCAAACAGCCAGAGGCGGATAATGTAGTAATTTCCAAGAGTAAGACACAGGGAAGGATCTCCTTAATTATTTTCTACTCATCACCTGTGTCAAGGGCAGGAAGAAGTGTGGCTTATCTCATTCATTATTCAAATTCCATGTTGTTTCAGTCCTACACTCCCTTGTAGGACTGCTGGAACACTGCAGTTTTACTTGAATGCACTCTAACTGAAAATGAAGCACCTCACTTTTCAAACTTTTTTTTTTTTTTTTTTTGTAAAAGAAAGGGTGGAATAGGCCCACTTCTGCACAACACACAGTTCAGGTGCTCTGGGCTTTCTTTATGATTGAGGAAGATCTAGTAATGACTGTTCAACACTAATTTATGAACAGGGCAAGGTGTATCCTCCCCCAATCCCGGAAACTAGAGTCAGCTGCCACCTCAAAATACAGGAGTCTTTCACTATGGGAGGCAAAGTACAGTCAAGACAAGTGTTAAATAAACCATTTCCTCTGTGGCAGCATATCATGTTTTACTTATGAATAAAACTGAGAATTCAGTTATTCCTTACCTTTGTTTCTTCCAGTTCTTTATTCTTGGCTCGAATTATCTCCTCAAAATCTTTTTTACTACGGCTCAGTTCTTCCATCAAAGCATGATGCTGTAACAATACCATCCCAGAAATTATAACAGTGCCATTATAAGCTATCCTATTAAATATACATGGCCATAATCATGGGGTTCAGCATACTCATTTCTCCTAAACTCCTCCTAAAAGAGCAACACACGTCTATATGAGTTGGGGTGTTAAGGCAGTTTAGCCTTAACTTAAAATTGGAATGTACTGCCAGTTATTTATGACCTTCCCAGTGTCATGGCACTTCTCACTCCCTCTCCCAGGTTACTCTCTCATTTCAGTTAGGTTTTACAGACACCATTTTGCGTGCATCTGAGACATTTTAGTATCAAGGGGTATTTGACACATAAGGATCACGAAAACCTGTCACTGTATGCAGGGTTACCTGAAGCCGTTTTCAGATTAGCTTCCCAAAAGGCCTTTCCTTTTGGAAAGCTAGGCTAGGAAACCTAAGTTTGTGGCAATCTCTTTCAAAAACATTCCCAACCAAGAGTGAAATTTTTTTCATCTGGTTAAAATTGCCAAGACAATTTCCCCAAAACAGACACCCAGCAGACAGACCTCACAAAAAAGCCCACCAGCCCAAGGACCAAATTCAAATTTAAAAAAAAAAATAAATAAATCATTGCAACTACTTAATGCTTTCAATCCAAGTGCATATTCTCACAATATTTGCCAGCAAATAGCAACTCCCACAAAGCGAGGTCTGCCACTTTCTGACAGAATTTTGATCTGTAGATGAAGATCATCCAATCTGCACCTAAGGCAAAGTCCTCGTCTTCTACCAAGAGGCCGCAGCAGTAAGAAAGATTTAAATATCTGAGTTACACAGTGTCTTGGTTTCGGCTAGGATAGAGTTAATTTTCTTCCTAGTAGCTAGTATGGTGCTGTGTTTTGGATTTAGTAGGAAAATAATGTTGATAACACACTGATGTTTTTAGTTGTTGCTAAGTAGTGTTTATACTAAGTCAAGGATTTTTCAGCTTCTCATGCCCAGCCAGCAAGAAGGCTGGAGGGGCACAAGAAGTTGGGAGGGGACACAGCCAGGACAGTTGACCCAAGCTGGCCAAAGGGATATTCCATACCATACAGTGTCATGCCCAATATATAAACTGGGGGAGCTGGCCAGGAGGGGCGGATCGCTGCTCAGGAACTAACTGGGACTCGGTCTGCAAGTGGTGAGCAATTGCATTGTGCATCACTTGCTTTGTATATTCTAATTCTTTTATAGTATTATTATTGTCATTTTATTATTATTATCATCATTATTTTTCCTTCCTTTCTGTCCTATTAAACTGTCTTTATCTCAGCCCACAAGGTTTGGGGTTTTTTTTTTCGATTCTCTCCCCCATCCCACTGGGTGGGGGGAATGAGCGAAAACTGAGCTGGCGTTTCTCATGGTAGGTCATGGGTTTGCTCTCCCCCTCTTCCTCCGAGCTACTAGGAAGAAAACTAACTCTATCCTAACTGAAACCAGGACACACAGTTAGACCAAACCTAGACTCATAACTACTTGCCTCTTGCAGGACCTGGGCCAGCTGCTCCTTCAGATTCTCTTCCCCATGCTGCCACTTTACTCCCTGGGGGGCAGAAAGGAAAGGAGGAAAAAAAAAAAAAAAAAAAAAGACTTGAAGAAAGCAAGGGACAGAAAATGACTACTTTGCACACTCTCTTTAGAGGATATGCTTAAAGAAACAACACTGGTTTTCAGCAAACCCTGAGATGTCCCACTCTAGTGTTACATGTGTACGACAGAAATTAGAGCTATCGTTTACTGTGAAGAGTTAAAATGCATATATCATTTACAGTTACATACTTGGAACAATTCCACATTATTCTAGCTCTAAAGGCACCGGCATGTTCACAGAAGCAAAGAGGTCTGCAACAGCTTAAACATGAGAAAAAGCTGCAACTCTATCTTTGAGCACAAAGAGGTCAGACATACCTACAGCTCCAGCTGAACTTCCCATTGTGCCTAAGCACACAACTCCAGACTTTCTGTACTTCTGATAGAGGTATCTTGCCTTGAGCAGCAGACTTTAAAGGAAGTAACTGATAAATTATGAAACTCACTCCACGATGAATTCTTACTTCCTTTAAACCAGATTTTGAGCAAACTCAAATAGAAAGACTTCAGTTTGTTATCTAAAAAAGCTATTTATCAATATATACATACTGCCTGAAGACACTTAGAGATTGCAAGAAAGGGTTTCTTGAAAGTATGAAAAAAAAAATCTCCCTCCCTCCAGGGATTAAGGCATACAATAATTCACTTGCTTGGAAAAGGAATGGATTTGCCGTACAAACTGGGCATTAATTCAGCCATATACCAAGAGAAATTCACACTGAAGGTGAATACTTTTCAACTTGTCCTCTCTGTAACCACAGGATATCAGGCAGAGACTTTTGGTTTTTTATTTAAAAACACACTTTTTCACTAACTGAAATGCTTTACTATCTTGCTGTGATGAATCTGTTTGTAAAAAAATTTTAAAAATTACTTTGCGCCTTTTTCCTAATTAATTCCCCATGCAGCCCAATCCCTTCTGTCTCTGCACTTTCTTTTGGTACACATGCCTGGAAGTGAAATACTTCCATGACAATTTTAACAGGACTAATTCACACAAACATCATTTGTGTTACTGTATGGTTCAAGATCTTATTTTGGATCAACGTCTTATATTAGGCATTCCATAAAAATGAAAAGACACAGGCCAAAAAGGTTACCACCATTATACCTCTAGCTTCTGCTGCTCTTTAGAGAATGTCCTCTCCAGCTCTTCCACCTGCTGCTGATGACGCTCTTGTTCTGTGCACAGCTGGTCCTGCAACTCCCGCAGCTCCTGCTCCATTGCCAGGATCTCCTTCTGAGCACACTTCCTGCGCTTCTGCTTCACATTCAGAACTGCTGCCTGCTTCTCCTGCACTTTGACCTTTAACTTCATTATATCTACTAGAGTTTTCCTCAGCATTTCCAAGCCAGTCCATGACTGTGCAAGACCAGAGCCTTTCTGGTCCTTATGGGGGACAGACACAGCTTTCTCGGAGTGCACAGGGCTACTACGCACTAGACCACTATCGTCCTCACTTGGTCCAGGAAAAGGCAGCTTGACATCCATCTTCTCTGTTAACTGTTTGGCCTCTTCTACCCTTCCCCATGATTTACCCAAAGGTTCATTGTCACAGGACACTCTGTCTCTTTTGGATCTCGAGTTTGAAGGGCCTTCTGATCCAGATGTCTCCAATTCCTCCAAACTAAATTTACGTTTAGTTCTTGAACTTTTAGCTTTCCCCAGGTCATTCCTTTGGGCTAAAAAGGGTCTGATTTTCTCCCATTCCTCTTTAATTACTTCATATTCATATTCAGCAGTCTCTTTGTTTTCCAAAGGCACTCCCAACTGGATACGGTCTCCTTCAGCGATAGGATATGCTTTTGAGGGATCCAGGCGCTGTTTGTTAAGCCAGACTCCATTTAAACTCTGCAAACGAACAGAGAATCAGCAAAATTTAATATGCAGTTACAGAGTCCTCTGCAAGTTATTTCTGGCAACTGTAAACATACCCAGCCTCTTCAGTGTTGCAATCAGAACAAGCCACCTCTTTAAATAAACCTTGCAATATCCAATTTATTGGCCTAGTGTCCCATTTATTACAGTTATTGCATTATATTATTTACCGTGCATTATTCCTGCATTACAGATTCTGTGTACAAGCACTAAGAACAACATTAATATATGCGCTTGTGCAGAAGGAAAAGAATGAACTCTAAGAGGAAAAAAACTGCCTAAAAGCTTCAGAAATAAGAATTAACCAATAAAAAGACTCTGCAATAGATCATTGTCAAGAACATAGAACATTGCAGTAATTATTCTTGACAATTAATGTCACCTGAAATTCAAGAAGAAACTAGAAAAGAAAAAGGAGCACAGCTATACTAGAGACAGTTCTCCATAAATACAGGGAGAATATAAACAAGAAGGAAAATGTTCTTCTAGAGATAATGTTCAAAGCAGAAAAAGGGTTCGTAAATTAGACACTAGCTCAAGAAATACTTTTGAAAAACAGCAAAACTGATCTGTGCTCAAGATTGACTGCAGAATCATTAACAACTGACATATCTCAAGGAGATTCAATAAAACAACTTGACAAACTGGTAGCAGTAATAACACAGAGGAAGTGTTAATAGTTAATCTACCATTGATGTTTCCAAACATGCAACAACTGTAAGTTTTCAAGTTTATACAAGTACTGCAATAGAGTTTTGTTTAAGAGCAGTGTAATTTTAATAGTAGGCACTCCATTCCTTTCTGACTAATCTGCTGTTGACCCAAACATCCTTCAAATCCGCATGACGTGTTGAACATTTTTATTCTACCAGTGCTGTTTTAAAGCAAGTTACTGATTTTACAGTTTTCAGCCCGAATAAGAAAGTGGAGAGATCACGATATGAAAAACAGATTACTGAAGTTAAAGTGAGACCTAACTGAGGACTCTGATGTCAACACTTTATTCTAATCAGCTGAAGCTGAGGACTCTGATGTCAACACTTTATTCTGATCAGCTGAGGAGGACTTTCAGAAGAAACTCGTTTGAACATAACATGAAGCATGGTTTTTCTAACAACAGATTCTTGTTGTAGTTGATTATAATTAAAGCAATTGTGTCACTACAATAAGGAGTATCAGTTTATCCTTTCATTAGCAGTACAAGAACATTATCCTTTTGAATACTGCCAAAATTCATAGGATTTTTTTTTTTTTTAAGAAAGCAACACAAAACAGGTTCACAGACTGCAAAGTGCCCTTGGCAAGACTACAATTGTCTGAAAAATGCTAAACCAAGAGACAAATCTACATACGGAAAGCAATACAGTTTGCATCCCAACTGCAGCAGACTGAAGCTTCCTGCTGGAAGTGCACAACAGACAAGACACATTCCCATGGACCTTCTATCACACTTATACCATATTATATCATAGCCCATACATTGTTTGAGCCCAAACAGGGCATTCTCTTCAGTGAATCTCAGAGTCCAAGGTCATTGCTACAATCAGTCTCTGTACCTTGTTATCCTTGACAGTCCACTGCCCTTCTGCATTTTGCTGGAAAACACAGTGCTTACGAGAGATCATCAAGGGACAGGTTTTTGACACCAGCTGGTACGTGAGATCTAATCCTCGGCCTATAGTTACCTAAAAATAAAGTAGTTTAGTAACCGCAATCAGCAATGACACGGTAAATTCAGTTTATGTCATTTCAATTTAAGTACAGCAGAAATTTATCTAGATTAGCATCTTATAGCTATTTCCAAAGACTTCGGGATGATTTTTTTTTTTTCATTTAAATTCAAGAGTAGATAGAAAATGGAAACCTACAAAGTTTGAAGTATTCTCTTTCTCTCCCATTGAGGAACATTTGATTGCTCTAAGGCAGGTTACGGCCTTGGCTTCATGGAAATCTTCCACAGCAGCAAACCTGCTCAAAGCTACTCTCAATCCATCTGCGTCCCACCTTAGTCATTACCGAACTAAACACCATTTCTTCAAACCAGTACAATTGTTTGTGGGTCTCAAGATTACTTCTTACCCTCTTCTTTTGCTAGTTGCATCTGTTCAACTGTCTGTGAACAGGAAAGACGCAGGAAAAAATAGCCCAGAAAATTGCCATCAAAAAAAAATGCACATGTAACCGTGCCTTAAATGCGCAATACTTCTGTAAATCACACCATCAATCTTACGGCTCAGAAATTAAGCTACATGCAGTTCATAACCGCTAGTGAAAGTGATCTAAATAATCTGATTAGACTCTAATAGCATCTTCTTGAAGAAGTGACATAATTTAATTGTACCGATTCACAGTATCTTATTAAATCTGATGTAATTGCAGACTACCATTTAAAGCACGGCTCTGCTCTCCCTCCCTCCGCTGCCTCCTTTGCAAGATCTGGTAATCATATACACTTTTCTCATTCGTCTGTGCGTTGCACAAGTTTTCAGTCAGCTTATGTCATTAGACAACTGCATGCATCCAATGTAATACAGCAGGAACACGCAGCCAAAAAAAGCAGGACAAACACCTTTTAGCAGAAGCCCACAGTCAAATCAGATGAAGAATATTGTGAAAGTGCACTCTGATTTTTATGCCTTAAATGAAGGCTGCCCTTCTTTTCTCCTGCAATCCCAACTCATTTGCATCACACCTTTCAATTCCTACCAGATGGCAAGATGCTGCAGTCAAGAAAATTTCATTCACTCACCTTGAGTTTAAAGCAACAACTCGGGCTCCCATGTCATAACTAAATGCAAGGAAACAAACTAAGATCATGAAAGCAAACTTAACCACGTTGGTCCCTACCTCTTAAATGCTTCATACATATCATGTGTTCTGTCAACATGGATTGCATATATAAGAGGTACAGAGACTCAGGTGGATAAAGACTCCACGCTTCAGGTGGGTTCAGTTATAAACTTGGCTTTACACTTGTCCCTGCAATTGCAACAGAAATGCCTAACCCATGTGAATGATTCTTAGTGCCTGGTCACACACATTTGTGTGGCCTCACGCACTAATACGAGCGAGACCAAGTAGGGCCAGTCACAAAACTTCTCCTTGATCAAGTTCGCTGAGCAAACTGCGGCGGGGGGCTGAGACGTTGCCACTTGCCTGCTGGAGTTCGCTGCTGCCCACAGCGGTACTGGCAGACCACAGCACTTCCCCACGCCTCAGCAGTGCAGTTTGGCACCAACATTTAAATCCCCAGTGAAAGCAGTTTGTGCTAACACGCCAGCCCGTGGCCTTGCAAGCCTGCAGCACTGAGATGCCGTCAGTCCCCCTGTTGCCTGTGACAAGGACTGTAGTGCTATGCAGACCATCAGAGTAATAACATCTTGAACGAGACTCTCTGCACAGTTAACAGAGCCCTGGCTGCACGTTTTGCAGATGTATTAACTTGAGTCCTTCACGGAGCATACTTGCACACCTCCTGGCTTCAAATCCATGATGGGAGAGTAACAAAACTATATGTTTGCTTAAAGAGTTGCCTAGCATTGAGAGATGAGTTAAGAGGGGTACCTTTTGCGATGCGTAAGCACAAAGGAATTAGGTACAGCACGAACCTGCAACGCCTAACTGCCTGGTTTCGATTACTAGAACGGCAATCCTCTTACAGCGCCCCATCCTCCACACACGCCTTGGCCTGCTGGGTTTGAGGGAAAGAGTGCAAGGGCCCACTTGGGCTTTTACATTAAAAAACCTGATCACTGAAAAAGGGTTATTCCTGTACCATACCGAAACAGATTTAAAGCATAACCCCATTTACACCTGTATAACTTAAGCCACGAAACTCAAATACACTATGTACTGTTAACCTCGCCAAAGCATCACCTTGTTAATTAGGCTAAGGATCCCCCCCTCCTTTACGCTACTGTCACACAAACGACTCCCATCTAAATACGAGATCGCGTTACAAAAGATTTAACAACCGAATACTTGGCAAATCAGACTCAAACGCCTGCTCTCAGCCCGCGCCCCGCTCTCCACTCCCTCGCACGTTACCGGTGCTGAAACGCGCCGGTTCGGGCCGCTGCTCCCCGCCGCCTCTGCCTCTGGGAGCGCCGGGCAGCGCCCCACCGAGCCGCCCTCCGGGGAGGCCGGGCGTGCGCTGGGGTGAACGGCCGGCTCCTCCGAACAACCATTAACAACTGCTGCTCGTTAACTGGGACGGGGCTTTGCCCTCCCGGGGAAGCGCGTTAAGGAACACCGAGGCTCCCGAAACAAAGCGCACCGAGGGCCGCTCGCCCCCTGCCCCGCGCCGCTCAGGGAGGAGCGGGCCGCGGCGGGGCTCAGGCCAAGCAGCGCCGGTAACGGCCCCCCGCCCCGGGCGGCACCGATGGCCGTGCCTCGGCCGCCCGCTCGCCCCCTCCGAGGGGCCGGAGCCCGCGGGGAGCCCAGCCCGGCCCGGCCCGGCGCGGCTCACCTGCGTGCCGGCCTCCAGCAGGAGCCAGTCGCCGCTGGCCCCGACCCGGCGGAGGCACCAGGCCAGGCGCGAGGCCCCGCGCGCCGCCATGGCGCCCCCCCGCCCCCCTGCCCGCCGCGACAGGCGGGAGCAATCGCTGCGGCGGCGCCGGGGCTCTCGCGAGACGAAAGACGGCGTAGCGGCCGAGCACCGCCCAACAGCCCGGCTAATCGAACCCGGAGCGCGAGGAGAGGCTGCGCGTGCGCTCGAAGAGCCAGCGGGGAAGACTACGGCAGTCCCCTCAGCAGCCGTGCCCCGTGGTGGTCCTCCGCTATCCCGTCGGCCCCTCCTGTCTCCGCCCTTCTCCCCGCCCCTTCCGGAAGCCGTCGCGCCGCCTTCCGCCCTCAGCAAGCATGGCGGCGGCCGGCCGGCTGCGGCGGCGGCTGCTGTTGGCGGTGCCGTGGCGCTGGCGCTGCAGCCCCCGCCGCGGGGGTGCCGGCTGCCCGCTGGCGGGGCAGGTCCGCGCCACCTTCCTCCGCTTCTTCCAGGAGCGCCACGGCCACCGCCGCCTGCCCTCGGCCCCCGTGCGGCCCCGCGGCGACCCGGGCCTCCTCTTCGTCAACGCGGGCATGAACCAGGTGCTCCCCCCGCCTCCACCGGCCTGCGTCCGGCCCGGGGCTCCGGCTGTCCCCGCCTGCGGCCCGCTCCCGCAGGTCCCCTCTGCCGGCTTCCCGGGGCCTCTGCGTCTTCGGAGGAGCGCGGCCCATCTTGGGGTGACCCCTTTCACGGAGGTCTCCTACGGTGGGGTGGGCTCCCGCGTGGGCCTACCGCGCTGCTGCCCTTCCGTTCGCCTCTCGTAGCGCCGTGTGTGTGTTTCAGGAGCCCCAGGCACAGCCTCCAGCGCTGGGTGGCATCTGGCCATAGCGGATGTCTCTCTGCCTTGATTTCTAGTTCAAGCCCATTTTTCTGGGCACGGTGCACCCCCGGAGCGAGCTGGCACAGCACCGGCGGGTGGTGAACAGCCAGAAGTGCGTGCGCGCGGGAGGGAAGCACAACGACTTGGAGGATGTGGGCCGAGATACTTACCATCACACGTTCTTCGAGATGCTGGGGAACTGGTCCTTTGGGGATTACTTTAAGGTGAGGCGATAGGAGCGAACCCTCTCCAGGGGGAAATGAAGCCTTTCTTTCAGAGCTGTGGTGTGGTGCCATAGGACTGTCTGCAGAAGGCATTTTGGTAAGCTCCAAATTACTTCTTGGGAGCTCTGTGGCCTGGAGCAGAGGTAGTCAGCTGGTGTGCTGAATCACTAAATGGGCCCTGCAGACTCTCCAAGTGCTCAGCCTTTCAAAGCTGTGAACAACACGTACAAATCAAAGTTCTCTGTGTGAATGCCAGTGTTGACCATTTAATACAGTGAAACGATGTTTCCCGTTCATTTGATGCTTGTTGCTAGAAAGTTTGAAAAGAGAAGGGTAAAGGATGCTAGTTGTTTTGCTAGCGAATACATTTTTTTCCTTGGAAAGAAAATAATCCGTGTAACTCTGCTGGTAAGCACGTGGGTGTAGACCATGCTGTGATCCTGAGGGTCTCCCAACAGCTTAGGAAGGTCAGTTTTCCACAGGCAGCAGTGAGCTGTCTCACTGGCCTGACCCTCACCATGCTCTTTGCAATGCACCTTAAAATTGGAAAGGGAGAGAGCAACTGAAATGAACTTCTTTGGTGTTTGACTCCCATTCTGAAGAGCCTTCCTGCATCGCTATGCATCCTGGATTACTGTGCTTCGTTTATGTTCCCTGCCTGCTCAGGAGGAGGCATGTAGCATGGCCTGGGAGCTCTTGACAGAGGTCTACGAGATCCCCAGAGATCGTCTCTATGTCACCTATTTTGGCGGAGACTCCTCACTGGGGCTGAGCGCAGATGAGGAGTGCAGGGACGTATGGCTCCACCTGGGGTAAGTGTGTTCGAGAAGAGGTTCTGAGCAGCAGGTGCTGACATTTCAGTCTCCATAGTCTCCCATTTGCTCTTTAGCTGATGGGAATCGGATGTAGCGCCCAAAAGTTGTGTTTTAAACTCATTTTGTTTCTGGTTTGTTTGGGCTATTAAAAGTCAGCTGGGCTCTGAGCACTCTGGGGCACTTGACCTTTAAGCTGTTTCTCAGATGTTAGCAGTCTGGGTGGCTGTGTACCTAAGACTGGCTGGCCTGGATGAAGCGTGTGAAGGATCTCTGAGCCTTTGCATCCTCTCCATCATGAGCTGCAGAGAGTACATTCTCCTCTGAAAGCTAGCGATGGCTGCTTCAGTGTGAGGACGAAGCTGTTGCAAAGAACACTGCTGTGCTTTGGGAGCTTGTTCCAGGCTGTATGTGGGCTTTGAACCCAAGGCAGCCAGCTCTGTGCCACTGTTGGTGTTCAGCCTTGTCCATTGTGATCAGGTCTTAGCTCTGCTGGAATTCCCTCCCAGGAGGAAGGCGGCTCCACAGACCCAGTGGAGAGCCTGTCTCCATCAGCAGGAGCCAGACTGAGTGCCAGCCATTCTAGGCAGTGAGTAGGATCCTGTCTGGTTTGGTCCAGCTTGTTCCTGCTAAGGAGAATAATTCTGTGTGAACAGAAGCAAAGGAATCTTAATGTGTTTGATTACTGAGTTTGTAGTAGTCAGAAAGGATTCCTCCCTTCCAGCTTTGTCTGTGATCTAGGCTACTATGTGCTTTGTGTGCATGCCCCAGCGCTGCCACCTCTGTTTGCCTTTCCAGGGTGCCTGCCAGTCACGTGCTTCCTTTTCCGTTGAAGGACAACTTCTGGGAGATGGGGGACACAGGTCCCTGCGGTCCCTGCACGGAGATCCACTATGACCACGTGGGTGGTGGCAGAAATGCTGCGGCACTGGTGAACCAGGGCAGCCCCGATGTAGTGGAGATCTGGAACCTGGTCTTCATGCAGTATAGCAGGTACCAGGCATCTGGTCTGAACTCCAGAGCCTTTCCCACTCATCTGGCTCCAAAATCATACATGTATATTTTCAGACATCTCACTGCTTTCCAGGAGGTGGCAGTACAGGAGCAAGAGGGAAGCTGTGGAGATGTGTCCAGTGTGGCTCTTGATCCCCTTTGCGTTATTTGTCCTGTCCTCCTTCAACCTCTGCTGCCTATTCTCCCTCACTGCTGCATCCCAGAGGTCTCTTGAGATCTGCAGCAGCCTGGAGAAACCTGCAGAAGGAGGAGAAGGCCTTGGGTCCCTGTTGAGGGAAGGCCTTTTTCCCTGCGTTGCAGTCTGTCCTGACTATCTGATGGTCAGATCCTGGCTGCCTGACAGTACCAAGGCAGGCTGCTGTTAGTCTTGTCCCTGAGCTTCCTTTTATTGGGTCACCTGCTATTTCCATCCCTTGTCGCTCTCCCATTCTCTTTGACTCACCTGTTCCTTTTCTTTGGCCCTGAACTGACCCTTGCTTCTCTTTTGCCTTTTAATTTTCCTGGCTGGCTGACAGAGAGGCGGAGGGAAATCTGCTTCCCTTGCCACAGCACCACGTGGATACAGGAATGGGCCTGGAAAGGCTGGTGACAGTTCTGCAGAACAAACGCTCCAACTACGACACAGATCTCTTCACTCCCATCTTGGATGCCATTCACAAGGTGATGGTGCTTCTGCTCAGAGTCACAGCTGAGCAAAAGCTCCTTGAATGCGGACTGCATGTCTGGTACCACAGTACAGCATTCTCTACACATGTTACTGTGTGGTATTTTTAGACAGGAGGTATGTCCAGCCAAGTCCAGAGCAGTTTTCTAGGGAAACTGGGGAGAAGTCCAGGTTGGAAATCCGCTGAGATATCAGCACTGCTGATCCATTTTTCCTCCAAAGTTTCTTAAATTCCTCAGTGCCAGGGCATTGGCTGACCTGTCTTAGGTATGGAAGTCTTGGTATATAATGCTCTGGAAGGATTTAATGAGTACATCTTAGATGCACAAGGTTCAGAGGTAGTTGAGAAGCATGATGTCAGGTGTAGCTGTCTGCCTCTTGCATTGAAACTTTTCCTTCTGCAGCCATTAATTTCTGCTGATCTATCTCCTTACTTTCTCTTAGGGCTGCGGGGGCCCAGATACCAAGGTCTGGTCGGGGATGCTGATGTTGGGCGTGTGAATATGGCCTACCGTGTGGTGGCAGATCATGTGCGCACCTTGTGCGTGTGCATCACAGATGGCGTCTACCCAGGCCTCTCCGGAGCAGAGTAAGGACGTAAGGAGATGGCACGGGGTGGAGGGAGTTAGGTCTAGAAAGCAATATGGACGGCCAGGGGAGAGGTTCTGGTGTGAGCCGAAGATAGGGAGTGCATGAGCTTTGGGGAGGCAGGAAGGTGAGAGCCTGGAAGAGGTTCTGATCTGCAGGCTTATCCTTGAATAGATGTAGAGTGTGGGGAGCAGCTGGCCTGTGTTGATAGATCAGGCCAGAGGAGCTGTGGGGGGTTGTGCTGGATGTGGGAGCTGGGCAGGCATGCTCACATGGCTGCCTGGCAAATCCTGCCCTGCTTTCAGACTGGTGCTGCGTCGGATCCTGCGCAGGGCTGTCCGCTTTTGCTCTGAAGTCCTTCGCGCTCCACCTGGGCTCCTGGCCTCCCTGGTGCCTACCGTAGTGGAAGTGCTGGTGAGTAAAAACTGCTGCCTTGGGGGAAAAAGAGTATCGCACGTGTCCTATTCAGCCCCGCGTCCCTTTCCTGTACACTGTCAGGAGACAATCTTGGATGTAAAGGAGCTTCAGGAGGGTGTATCTGGTGCTATGCATCACAGCAGTAAAAATCTCTTGTCTCCTGATCATTTGTGATGGGAGGGAGGGGGCCTAGTGTGACCAGTGGTACAGTCAGCACAAGTGTGTGTGTGTAACCGTATGCAAGTGCACCCTGTTGTTTCCTGAGGGCAGTGGCTTCCAAGCTGTCGTATCTGGTTAAAGCCATCTGAAATTGGTCCCTCTGAGTACTAACAGCATCGTAAAAGACAATGCTTTCTTCCTATTATGAATGGATGTGTTTACCAAGAGATGCTGTGCAGGGACAAGCAGAGGCGGGTCACAGGGAGATAGCCAGGAGATGGCAGCTGTAAGTCCATGTGTGATTCTTCCCCTGTGCTGCTGTCCCTGGAGCTGTGCGCTGGGGCTCCCTTCACGCTCACCTGCCTGAGAAACCTCTATAATGCTTGTGGCATGCCGTGAGATTCCCCTGAGGAAGACGCTGAGGATGTTATCACTAACTGAGGCTCACTCCACAGGGAGATGCTTATCCAGAGCTGACGAAGAATGCAGACCAGGTGAGCAATGTGGAATCCCCTGGAGAGAAATCCCATCTTTTGTTATCTTTGTGAGGCACTGCTCTCAGGGGCAGAAGTCAGCCCTTCCTTGGGACTTAGCTGGAGGAGTTTGCATGGCCTCCTCCATAACCATGTTCTCATGGGTGGGCTGAGATGTGCTGGGAACATGTTTGTATCCTGGGCACGAGCAGTATCTGTGGCAGATTTCCTTGTGGGAGCTCTACTAGATTCTTACCAGGGACTGCTTGTCCTGGTATAAGGCAGCTGTTGCTCTAAAAAGCTAGGGTAGCTCTTTTGCTGAGTGCAAGTACGGCCTGTCCTAGCCTGGGTACCCTTTGTCCAAAGTGAATTGGTGATTTAAGGCTGGTCCCGGCTTGCTTCTGCTGACAGCAACTGTGATGACCCATTTCTCTGGCTGTTCCAGCCATGCAATTTTAATTGGGTCACAGACATGAATATCTGACAGGGAGCATTTGTCAGCCTCCAGCCTTCCCGAGGTGGATAGTCAATATTTCCTTGACAGGAATGGTGATAGGAGGCACAATGACTTTGGCACTGTTTGGTAATGCATCGGAGCCATGTTGTGATGGATACTTACAGAAAAAAAAAGGCTGGTTTAAGCAGACACAGTACCCCTGTTAGACACCTGCTTGATTTGCTTTGAGCTGACTGTAGCAGGGCTGAGCTGAGCTGGGGAACTCCCTGAGGTGTTGTGGCTAACCCTTCTTCTGATCCTTGGGCAGATCATGGATATCATCAATGAGAACGAAGCAGCTTTTCTGTCCTCCCTCGAGCGTGGGAGGCGCATCATTGAGCGGACAGTGCAGCAGATGGAGCCCTCCACAAATTTCCCAGGTGACTCTCCCTCCTCTGACAAGCTGTGCTTAAAGATGGTTCGAGCCAGGTCCTCACAAGCATTGCAGTCAAAACTGGTGGATGTCTGCCTCCCCCACGTTTTCAGTGACCTTCTAGCCCTGGGCAGAGGAGCAGATGGTTGCTCCTTTCTCCAGATTGCAATTGTTCTCACAACAAACTAGGCACCAGGCAAGTTAGAAACATTCCCTTGCTGCTTTATGGACTGATTAACTAGGTTTTTACAAGACACAGCTGAAAGAAGGAGCTCAGGACTCAACCAGCGCAGCTGCCTGTCTGGATGTGCCGCACTGAATTTTAGCGGGGATGGGGCCGTGGGGCATCATTAATCCTCAGTCCCATACAAGAAGAGCTGCATGGCTTCTCTTCCCTTCCCCATTACCAGTGCAGTTGCACACAACACAGGTGAATCCAGTTACCAAGGCACACACTAGATTGGTCCCATCCAAGCAAATCTTGAGATGCCTTTGCTTTCTGTGTTCACATAGAGTTCATGTCCTTCCTTTTGTCCTACAGCTGAAGTAGCCTGGTCTCTTTATGGGAATTTGGGATTCCCTCTGGATCTGATTGACTTGATGCTTGAAGAAAAGGGAATCAGTTTGGATTCAGCTGCTTTTAACGAACTTGCTCTGGAAGATGCAAAGGTAAGAGGGAGACTTGCCTTGTCAGAATAATTCAGAGCCTTCCCTCTCTCCTGTGAGCATGGAGACAGAACTCCTCTCACTGCTGAGGCTCTTTGGATGCTCCACAGGGCCACGTGCCTTTTCCCTGAAGGGGAAGAGGGTCTGAAACAGCAGTGGGGTCAGAATGTCTTTGCTTGTGAGTGTGGGACTGAGAAGTATTGGCTGGTGATTCTCTTCAGATCAGTAGAAGTGTTTTATGATGTTGACCATTGCTGGAGTGAAGGTTATCATAGAATTATATAGGTTAGGAGTGTCCTCTGTCAGTCACATAGTCCAACTCCTCAACAAAGCAGAGCCAGTTTAGACGGCCCGAACAGCAAGTGATTTATGAAGAGTTTACAAAATCTTGGTCTCTGTAGTGCTGCAAGACTTGTGCTGCCCCCCTGTGCAGTAATCTGTTCAAGGCCTTGCTCTCCTGAGGACAGGGTGGTATTGAGTGCTTGTGGGATTTGAAGGAATGGGGTTGGTTTAGCAGTAACCTCCATCAGCCTGGATCTAAACAAGCCTTTTCCAGGAAGGTGGAAGAAGTTGTTCCTAGCCTTATAGCTCCAGTTATCGGTTTGAGTGCCCCCAGGTATCTCCCGTCTAACTGTGCCTTTGCTTTGCTATAGCGGAAGGCTGGTGGCCCGCAGGCAGGACAGCTGGAGGACACAAACACGCGCCTTGATGTGCACTCGCTGGCTCAGCTGCGGAGCAATGATGTGCCTGCTACTGATGACTCTCCAAAGTACGCCTACACACTTGGGCAGGACGGGCAGTACGGTAAGTGGCCAGGTCCCGTCTGTAAGGCAAGCTCTGCCTGAGGGCCCTGCAATCCATCACAAGACTGCTTTTACTGCCTAACCTCATGCATGCGGAACATGTACTTTGTGGTTCAAACCTGTCCACCTTGCTGCTGCATCTTTTCTCTGCCCCTGTACCTTGTCCCGAAGTAGGTGCTTTTCTTATTGCTGTTGGTGTGTCCCCAGGAGGGCTCTGGGCTGGTATTACTGTGTAGTGGTGAAGCAGGGACTGTTGATTTCTACTAGAGATGAGTCTGTCCCCAACAATTAGGCTTCTGGGTGTGAGTGCTAGGGAGAATGAAGAATGATAATGCAAAGGGTTTAGGTAGTTGTCTAAAGCCGTGCACTTGCTATTTCTTTGGCAGACCACTAGATGCCAGTGCAGACTTTTTATCATTTAGGGTAACTGAGGTTGCTGATGCTCTAGGGAAAGCATAACGCTAAACCACAGAGACTAAGAGGTGGTGTGGCTGTCACAAACAATTACAGATAGCTGTGTACAGCCAGCTCCCTCCTACCCAGTGTGCTGGTGGCAACCCACACTAAGCAGAAAGTGAGGCACTTCAAGCTATATATACACTACAGCAAGAGCACAATGGAGGATAAAAGCCCAGCAGTGACATTGGCTGAAATTTTCAAGCTAGAACTGTGCCACCTCCTCAGTCTCTGAATCACGGAATAATTCAGGTTGGAGGGGATCTCTGGATGTCCAATCTCTTGATCAAAGGAACATCAGGTTCACAGTCGGATCAGGTTGCTCAGAGCCTTGTCCATTTAAGTTTTCAGTATCTTTAACGACAGAGATCCCACAGCCTCTCTGTTCCCTGTTCTTTATCACTCTTAGTGTGAAAAGGTTTTTTTCTTTATGTACAACCAGAACTTCCTGTACTCTAGATGTAGTCTCACAAATGCTAAATAGGGGTGAATAACTGCTTTCTTTGACCTGCTGGCTATGTTTGTGTTCATACAGCCCAGCAGGCAGTCAGTCTTCCTTGCTGCAAGGGCACCCTGCTGACTTGTGTTCAGCTTGCTCCTGAGGACCCCAAGGTTTCTGTCAGTCCATTTCTGTAGCCTGCTGAGATGCCTCTGAAAAGCAGCCCTGCTCTTCAATGTATCAACCAGTCCCCAGCAATTCATTGCCATACATAAGCAGGATATGGGTACATCCCATCTTGTTGTGGATAGTCATTAATGAAGATGTTAAATGGCGTTGGCCCTAATATCAGCCACCAAGCAGCTCTACTAGTAACTGAATATCAGTTGAACATTGAACTATTGAGCAATTCTCTGTGGGGCCCGCTGCCCAGCCAGTTATACACCCACCTTATGGTCCACCTGTCCAGTCCATATTGCCCAAGTTTGGCTTCAAGGAGCCTACAGGAGAGCATGTTAGAAGCTTGCTGCATCAAGGAGGGTGACATCCCTGTCATCCCTTGTTCACCAAATCTGTCATCACGTCAGAGAAGGCAGGCAGGTTTGCCAAGCTTGCAGTATAGCAAGATGCAAATGTGTCTGTGCCACATCTTGTTCTATCAGGCTCATGTGGAGCCAGATTGGGCAGCTCTGCCTGCTTAGCTGCTACTCAGCAGGTCTGTCACTAGGTAAGTGAGGGCTGAATTAGTTCCAAATAACAGATCCTTTGTCTTTTCTGCCCATAACTGTTCTTCTCCTATCAAGGCAAAGGAAAGTACCAGCTTTCAGTATAGACTGGATGTTGGCAGGGTTGGCATGGGGAAATGACCCCTCCTTTCCTGTTGCAATCTGACAGGGTGTATGCACTAATGGCTGCCATCTTCTTCCCCCTGATAGAGTTCAGCCCATGCCAGGCCACTGTCCTGATGCTGTACAGAGATCAGTCTCTCCAGAAGGAGGTTGGGGCAGGGCAACGCTGTGGTGTCATCTTGGACAGGACTAACTTCTATGCAGAGCAGGGTGGACAAGCCTCTGACCAAGGCTACATGATACGTTTAGGACAGCAGGTAAGATCCTTTGCTGCCTGAACCCAAGGCCACCATGGGTACTGAGGCCAGGCAGAATTCCCCAAGTGATGGGCTGTTTTACTGTCTTAATTTGCAAGCTGCTGACTCTTGACAGTTCCTTTGGCTTTGCATCAGGGTTGGTGGGGTGAGGGAGAAGCAGCAGTAACTTCAGAGGTGTACTTGCAGCTCTGGTTGTCTTTCTCAGCCCTTTGCAATTTTGTCTTGCTGGGGAAGACTGTAAAGTCTTCTTGGGTCTCCCTTCAATGTGCTGCACTCTCGCCAGCTGGGGTTGCAATGCAGAGAGAAGGCAATCAACGTTCAGAGAGTCCATGAGCTGAGTAACGTGTCTCTGGCCAGTCCTGGATGGCTGCAAGCAGTGCCCAGCCTGAGACCCAATACAAAAACTCTTAGCCCTCCCAAAAGCATCAGGGAGGACCTCCACTTCTGCAGCATGTTCCTTCAACCTTGCCAGAGGGAGAGCTTTGACCCTCTCCTGGGAAGTTACATGGGGTGCAGCTTTTTCTCCTTGCTGTATTCCAGCTCTTGAGAATCACCCATGGGCATTGATGCTGCCTTTTTAGCCTTGCAGAATGTGATAGTGCCTTGCTCAGCACTTGTCCCCAAGCTGAAGCGGGGATCAAGTTTCTGTTGCCAGCCCAGTGAGGCAGAAATGGCACCTTGGATGCCTGAGACAGGTGCCTTGGCAGCTGCTGTCCATTTTCTCGTGGACAAGCATCCTTGTTAGGAAAATTTATCAGCATGGGTGGTGTTACTGCCCCTCCGCTGCAAGCTGACAGCCTCAACATGTTGTGCAGTGAGTGGCTGGGTGCAGGGAAGGTCTGAGGCACTCTGGTTACATTCACAGTAAGCTTCTCCCTGCTTTTCCCACCCCACCCCTGTCTTTTAGGGATCAGTGGGCGTTGTGTTTCCCAGTCGGATCAAGCAGGCACCTAGCACAAGTATTTGGATTTTCCGTGTGTCCTAACTCGTCTTTCTCTCTCTATGCTCAGGACATACTCTTCCCTGTAGAGTCAGTTCGTGTCTGTGGTGGTTACGTGATCCATGAGGTCACTGCTGTGGAAACCCTGCGTGCTGGTGACCAAGTGCAGCTCTTTGTGGATGAGGTGATAACTCACTGCTCTTAACCTTTTCCCAGCCTTGCTTTGAGAGTCTTGTGATGTCCTGAGTAACCTGGGCACAGCAGAGCCTTGTCTCTTGTATTGCTGAGACTGCTTTTCATCGTGATGTGCAGTGGGAAGGAGACGTCACAAGTGACTCTGTAATCTTCTATGAGCCATTGGTCTGTCCAGAAGTATCCAGCCTAACCTTTGCTGTTTTACAGAGGTGATCCCATGGGAAAAGAAGTTAGATCTGCCCTGTGTCAGAAATTAATTTGACAGCTGTACTACCCATTGTTTTCCCCCCCATCTTCTCCCATCCCCTCACATGCAGCCTTTCCCTTATCTCTTCATGCCATCCCCTGCTCCCCCGAGCTGTGGAGAACCAGCACTCCTTGCCAACTTGTCTGCACTTTCAGGCCCAGCGGCTGGCCTGCATGACTAACCACACTGCTACCCACCTGCTGAACTTTGCGCTCCGCCACGTCCTGGGTGACAACACAGAGCAACGAGGGTCCCATGTGACAGCAGAGCGGCTGCGCTTCGACTTTGATACCAAGGTGACTCTGGACTTCTGTTTTCGTGTTCTCAGCAGTACCAACATCCCAGTACTGGCCTTCTCTCCAGGGATTTTTCTGCTCTCACCGTAATCACTCCTTTAGAGACAGGTCACGTTTTATCTGAGCAATGAAACTTGGCCCTCTGGACGTGACTGGCTCTGCTTTGCATTGACCTGACTCTGAGCAGGGCTTGCTGAGGGGATGAATGGGGGTCAGAAGGGAAAGGAGTTAGCAAGGCTAGGGGTCATGGGACTGATGTGAGTAGTGTAAAGGGGTCTTTGAGAGATTCACCAGCTTGGCTGTGGTGGCACATATCTGATGTCTGTGCTGGTCATCCAGGTGAGAGCAGCTGGGAACTGAAAGCTGTTGGGTCAGGCTGAGCACTGGCCCTGGTAACCTCTCACTCATTGCAGCATCTCTCTTGAAGAGTTTGGTTGATGCTCTTGGATCAAAAGTCCTTATGCCTCATGGGAGGAGGGGGTGGGAGGGTCATGATGCTCATGATTCCCTTTTACAAGTAGGGAAGATGAGACGCAGGGGGAGAGTGGTGTGCCCAAGCTGAGTTGCCTGGGGGCTCTGCCCCAGTTCTCCCTCCTTTGTTCTGTACCTCTCAGGAGGCTTTTCCTGAAGGTGTCTGATTTACTTCCTCAGGGCCCTGTGACTGTGGAGCAGCTGCAGCAAGTGGAACAAGTGGTCCAGGATGTGATCAAACGAAATGAGCTTGTGCATATGGCTGAGGTCCCCCTCACACTGGCAAGAAGAGTTCAGGGACTCCGTGCGGTGGATGAGGTATGACAGGATGGCAGCACACATCTTCATGAGCCTTCTCTTTCAGCAGGAATCGTCTGGGTCACAAGAGATGTTGACGCAACAGGTTTCTGCAAGGGAATTGACTCCCAAAACTCAGGAAGAAAAATAGGACAGAGATGAGATCTCAGGACACTGTGTTGTAAAATGTGGAGGCTGGTGAGGCATAGGCTTTCTGCTCATTTCTTTGGACCAAAAGCTGGTAGTGTCACCCAACTGTTTCTTTTTCCCCGTGCTGGCTGGTTGTGGGGGAGAAGTAGTGCTGCCCCTGACTCTGGGGCTACTCTAGAAGAGGGGAAAAATGAGGCAGACACCTGAAGCCATGTAGTTAGTCTGTAAGTGCCCCTGAAGGACCATGTTGTTAGCTGCTGATCCCTGTCTCCTCTGTCAGGGGTATCCAGATCCAGTGAGGATAGTGTCCCTGGGGGTCCCTGTGGAGAGTGTGCTGGCCCGCGACTCTGAGGCTGCAATGCAGACCTCTGTGGAGCTCTGCTGTGGGACGTAAGTGACTTTTACTTGCAGTCAGAAGGTGTGTTTGTGGGCACTGGTGGCTGAGGTAGAGACATTCTTGCAAGCTCCACTCCATGCCCCTGTGCAACTAAGTTTCCTCACCGGAAATAACTTGTGAGGACAGGGTGAGAAAACTTTAGTGAAATGCAAAGCATTTTTCCTTGCTTCATAGTCTGAAACCAACCTGGAAGCCGCAGGGCACCAGCAGAGTGTGGGAAAGGGATGTGTGGCCTGTCACACCAGAGTTACGGTGCTTTGGCTTTGGGGTTGCAGGAGGGCGGGGGACCTAGCAGGATACTCTGAGACGGTTGTGAGATCTTGAGACCGCTCTGATTATTTTAATTAATTATCTTCGCCCTCTTCTGCTTTTAGCAGTAATGAGCGTAGAAGAAGAGTTAATCAGTCTTAGGACAATGCTGACAAAAAAACCCAGGAACAAATCGGCCTCTGAGCAGATACAGCTGAAAATGAGCAATTTTCTAGTCATGAGATCATTCTTGTGGGAGTAGTGGGACGAGAAACTGCATGGGAGTGGAGATGATCAATTCTTGTGAAGCTGTCTGAAGTGGTTACTTGTGGTAACAGAACCTGAGACACTGTAGTTGTTTTCATATCCAGTGTTGAATAGCCAAGAAGGAAAGGGGAAGTTGTCAGTGCTCTGTGACTGCACAACTACCCTGTGACTGGAGTCTACTGGCCAGTCTGTGAGCTGGCCTGACAAGAGAGTGGTGGAGTTGGAAGAAAAAACTACTTTCTACAAGGTTCAGTAGCAGCTGAGTAGAAGAGAAAAATCCCAATTCATTGCACTGCTGCAGGAAAGGAGAGGAAAGCAAGGCAGAACTTGGCTATTATGCGGCATTAGACAGCAGCCTGCTGGGCAGGGAGCACAGGGTTCCTCTGGAGTAGTCTCAACTCTGCTGTCTCTTGCCTGACAGGGTGCCGTCAGGATTTTAGGGATGGGAAAGGATTGAAGCTGTTGGGATTGGGGAGGGGCTGCTGGACTTGAGATTTGTCTAAAAGGAAAGCTGACTTCCTGATTTCTGTTCCCAGAGAGTAGCTTGTTTTGTTTCCTGTTCTCTGCTGACTTTGCAGGCACCTTCTACAAACAGGAGCTGTGGAAGATCTGGCCATCATCAGTGAGCGTCAGCTTGTTAAAGGGATTAGCCGTGTCATTGCAGTGACAGGGGGACAAGCCAAACAGGTAAGAAAGGAGGAACTGAGATTTCTGCCGTGTCAAGGCAATGCCAGAAGGACCCAACTTTGTAGGTTCCTGCAGAGACAATTAGCTTCCCCCTGCTTTGGCTGGAGCCTCCCTGCTGTGCCTGATCTGGCTTCCTCCTTCACCCCTGGACTCAGCTCTGCTGCCGTACCTCACTATTCACCTCCACTCCCCCTGTCCTAGTCTCCTGTCTCCTTGACCTTCATTCCTCCCCTCAGACACCCTTTTCCAAGATAAGAACTTGGCACAAAATATCAGGAAGTCTCTAGACTATAAATTTCAGTCCCCAGGTAGGTATTTAAAGGTGTGATCCTTTGTGCTTTGGTTTCACCTCCTGCTCACCTCCTGCCTGTCACAGCTGGATTTGCACTTTAGATTACAGGGCTCTGGCCTCATTCTTACAGCCCTTTTGCTTCTTCTCTTTAGTCTTTTTCCTGCTAAACTGTGGTTCTGGTCTGGATGGGTCTGTATAAAAAGTAAGCAACCTATTATTGTGTCCGTGAGATTGCTCTGTCCTTTGAATATCTGGAAGTGTCGGGCCCTGCAACCTTGCCCGCTTCCTTTAAGGTTGCAGTCAGAGTAGAGTGACTCACTGTCAGTGGAACTGGGAAGGCTGAAGGCAAAGACCACCCCTGCAAATCTGTTGCTTTTTGGCTGGCTGTCCCCTGTGCATCTGTGTCCCTAGCAAGGCTTTTCTTGGTGCAGAGGAATGAAAAGCTGCAGGGCACATCTGCGTGCTTTGCTGGAAGTGCTGACCTGGAGAGCCCCCAAGAGAAGCTGTGTACATGTGTTAATCAGACAAGGGAGACTGCAGGCATAAGGGAGTGACTTGAAACAAGGGATGTGTATCTTAGCTAGGCAGAGCAGTCCTCGCTGTCCACAGCTTTTCTTGTATACTCTCTGCTGTCCTGGTCTAAAGTCTCACAGGACCATCATGGGCACAAAGATCTGGCAGGGAGGAAATGCTCCAAACCATAAGGATTGTCACTGGTGAAAAAAGCTTGTATTAGTTTTTTTTATTAATTGGCGGAAGCAATAAGAAATACACCAAGATCAGCTGAACTCAGGAAATACGCTTGAACAGCTGATGAGGTTTCTTTAGTTTCAGTGTTTCTTTTGTTTCTTCAGTCAGTAGTTTCAAGATTGCATTTGCTAATGAAAAAAGAGCACTAAGATGTAAATGGGGCTCCCAAGTTTTTCTCATTGAAATCCTGATGATTTGGTGCGAGATACTGAGGAAACATAAATGCACGACAGCTTGGTCCCCTGGGTGTGACCCTCTAGCGTTTGGTTGCAAATCTAGAGAGGAACATTCTGTTTCAGACTCTCTTGGGGACAGTCATTCTTAAAGCCTCTGTAGGTGTCTTCCACTGGATCCTGAGCAGCAGTTCAGTGTTTATGACCCTGCTGCCTCCCCGCTTTGTCCATCCCTGTTCATTCTTTCTGTTGCTGCATTTGAAGCTTTCTTTCTTTCTTTCTGTCTCTCCAGGCCCGGGAAGTAGGCCAGTGCTTGGCTCTGGAAGTGGACTCTGTCTCCCTACGAATGAAGCAGAGGACCACCTCTATTCCTGAGATGCAGAACCTTTCTAAAGAAGTGGGCCAGTTGACCAAAGTAAGGATTACACTCCTGTACAGAAAGATCCCAGCATGGGCTCTATACACTTGAGACATATGACTTCTTCCCTACCAAGTTCACATCTTACCATGGTCAATAGCAAGGGCAAGTTGCTACCTGCTGTTGCCTCTTTGATCACAAAGATTTCTACCAGTGTCTAGGTGCCTCTGTTGCAGATGACCTGCTGCCAGAGGGAATGTGAGAGAAGGCAGTGGTGGGGAGGGTAAAGCAGTGAAAAAGGGTTCCCGGGCTTTAGATGCCGAGCTGAAAAGAGAAAGCCACACACCACAGTGACTGGCTGGCCTGATCACATAGGGGTATAGGAGGGTCTGGGAAGAGGCCAGGCTCCAGCCTGATCGCCCAGAGAACTAGCAGTTTATGTCTAGGTACAGTTTAGTGTCCTTACACAGGAAATTGTCTTGCAGGTGGTGGCTAGCACTGCAATGCCCCAGTGGCAAAGAAAAGAACTACAGACCATCCTCAGAGCGCTACAGCGAACAGCCAACACGGCCATCAAGAAACTGGAGGTGCAGCAGGTACTGTGGCAGCAGCACACTAACTTGCAGCCTGCTGTTAGCACTGTGTGGCATACACCAGTGGACCTGGTGTCTCTGTCACACTTCACAGCCACTCAGTCACTAGGGTCCCATTAGAAGGCAGGAGGAAGCAGGTACAATCACACAGAGTGCAACACAAGCCCTCTGTTGGGTTGATTTCACTGGCATTAACCAGGGCCATCATTTAAAATGGCAGTGAATGACTGACTGGGCTTTTGGCACCTGCAAAATCCCCATGTGTCTCTGCCTGTGAAGATGGAGAGCCCCATATCAGCACTTTTGGCAAACACCAACAGGCAGATAGGCATCACCTCCCTGTTTATGCGTGAAGAAGATGAGATGGCCCTGACAGTGGGCTTTGCAAGGTTCTGCAGTAAGACAGTGGCAGGACAGAGCCTTTCTCCCAGCCATATGGATATTGCTGTGGCTTCCCACTGCATTTGTGTTCTGCCAATTTATATTAAAAGCCCTTTGGAAATGCTTATTGGTGACTTAGCGTTCTCAGTGAGAACTATCCTTTTCTTAAAGTAGGAGCATCTTGCCACAGGAGCCTTCCTAAGACATGTGGTGATGTGCAGGTCCAGGAGAGAGGCTGGGGACTGAATGGGTCACTGTCTACTCCACTTTTGAAAGGGCTTCATCTCTGCTTGCTTTTGAGGAAGGAGGGTTATACAAGTCTCCATGTGGAGATTTGAGTCTGCCAGTCTTACTTTGACTTCTGCTAGCATACATCTCCCCTCTAGCCCACAGAGCAGCACTTCCATTCCCTATGTATGTATGTTACATGCATATATCCCCATCCAGCACACCCTGTGCCACCTGTAGCCCCTCGAGTGCTGTGTGTTTCCTCCTCCAGGCTGAAGAGAAGGCACAAAGCCTGCTAGCAAAACATTGCAACCAACCTGTCATCATTGATACTGTCCCAGCTGACTCCCTCTCTGTGAGTAATCCACATTACTTGTTGGCCCAGTGGTACCTCAGGTGCTGCATACAGTAAGAGGGAGCTGCTGGGCACGTTTTCTGCTGCATGCCGGTCTCCTTTGCTGTAGCCTGACCCATCTTCTCCCTGCCTCTCCTAGATCCTAATGAAGGTAGTGAACCAGCTGTGTGACAAGTCTCCCGGCACATCAGTCCTTCTGCTCAGCCCTCAGGCTTCTGGTGAGGTGTTCTGTGCCTGTCAGGTGTCCAAGGTAAGCAGAACCCTGGTAGAGACATGGGGAACCTGCCTGCAAAGGGGGACCAGACCCACTGCTCAGCAGGTCCCAGTTGAGACTTTTCCTGGGATTCTGCCCAGTGTTTGTGGTTAATCACGCAGGGGTAGGACCTGAGATGACCATGCTGGGACCAGATATGCTTTCAGTCTCTGCTGGGCACAAATATCCCTGGATCCTCCAGGCCATGTTTGCCCAAGGGCAGGACACAGCATTGACATGTAAGCTCAGCCTTTGCGGTCCTCGCAGTCATGACTGCCTCAGGTAGTGAGGGCCCAGGCTGAGAGAGGAGAGGATGTTGTTACCTTTCTTTATCCAGACTGCAGAGTGCTCCACAGTCCAAACTTGCTTTGCTCTGTGTCTCTTCCCTAGAATTGCCTCCCCGTGTTCTCTGCTGCTGACTGGGCCGTGGCTGTCTGTACACAGATGGAAGGGAAGGCAGGAGGTTCTCCCATCGTCGCTAAGGGCAGTGGAAACACCAAGGGCCTGCAGGGAGCCCTTACTACTGCACTGGAGTTCGCTCAGAGTAAACTCTGAAATAACTGTGATGCTTTGGTGGCAGGACAATTGTATGCAGACAAGCTGCAAGCTACGTGGACGCTTGATGCAGAGCACACATTGTACTCTGCTGATCTGAAAGGTTTAGTAGCTCCCACACTGAACATTGCTGCAACGACTGCATTGGAGCATTTGGCTTCTGGCCATCAGGGATCAGCAGAAACCCCGCTCCTGATCCCACTGACAGAATGATGCTGCCTGTTCTCAGCATGGACATATGGGGATTGAGTCTCAGAAAGCACCAGTTGCAGCAGCAGATCCTGCTGCTTCTGGAACAGTGCAGTTCTTGCCACAAGACCAGCACTGAGAGGCTCCATGAGAGCTTGGGGAGATGGCACAGTGTTATCCTAAAGCCATTAAATGGCAGAGAGTGTTTGATATCCTGGTGTTTCTTGTTAGCTGCATTTTTTTTTTTTTTCTGCTGTGCTTTGGCAGAGGCGTTTGTTCTGTCCCTGCAGCCCCACAAGTCAGCACGCACTCTTGTCTAAGCAGTCCCATCCTACTGCAGAACACAGGACACCCCTCTGATTAAAAATGCTGCTATAATTTAGAAATGGGAAGAGAAGTCCCACCCTGCTTGCGGGCTCAGCCTTGTTAGGCTATGCAATGGGTAGTGCTGAAGCCAGTCCTCAGTACTGAAGCATGGAGGGAACAAAATCATCCCAGCCTCCACCTCTTTGCTTTGGATGAATGTTCTTATCCTTGTTTCCTCCTACCACTTCCTTGCAACTGCTTCCTTCTCACGCTGCCTACTGGCTCCTCACATACGAGCATGTACCTAAAAACCACCATGGATCTGGTGAGTTGTGTGAATGGGAACTGTTGCTGTGTTGCAGTGTGGAACTCCCTGCAGCAGGACACTTAGCCTCGAGGTGACGAGGCCTCCGTCCTAAACTGGTCGCTTTTCACGAGCACCAGCAGACCCAGCAAACTCAACTCATAAAGACATTTCAGACTTCATTGTTAGAGTGATGTCTAGAGCTCTTGGCCGAAGCACCATTATTTTAGATACTGTATTGGCTTAAATAAAGAGAGATCACAAATGGTAGCTGAGGCAAAAGTGCAACAGAATAGTGATACAAGCAGGTTTCACCCTGTGAGCTGCAACAGCAGGCTGACAGGGATGAATTTCGCCAGCAGGTAGGGTTGCCTGGCACTGTGGAGCGAGGTGGAGGAGGCAGTAGCTGCATGCTTTTGGGAAGGGGGGGAGGAGGGATGGAAGCACAGTGATGCTGATGGATGGGGAGCAGGAAATGGCTGTCACATAGGTAAGGATTGGTGAAGAGGATGTAGTGGGGAATGGCACAGTCTCCTAATGATAAACTTCCTCCACTTTTCTTAGCTGTCTGCATGAGGGGGAGAGGGTGAATAGCTGCTGTGAGCAGAGCCTCCTCACTTCTTTCTTCAGTGAACAGCTCACCTGGGGAAAAAGGGAGGTGGACTTGGAGGCATCACTAGAGGACAAGGGGTTTTCTTCCCTATCTCAGTGGCTGTCCAGCCCAATATCTCATGTGTGGTCCCTAAGGCTCCTCATCTTTGGGAAGTGCCAGGAAGCTGGTTTTGCACTTGGCTAAGTGCCTGACATAAATATGAGGACTCGAAGGCAGAAGGAATGGGGAGCCTTTAGGGGCTGGTGGTCCTCCCCACTAGCCTCCTCTGCTCCACCAAACCACTGACAGCTACAGTTGCAGCAGGACTGCAGACTTTACTCATTCAGTAAATGCTATTTCCAGCCAGAGAGCTTAAAGCAGGGCTTATTGCAAAGGGGGCTGTGAGCCAAGGTCCCTGGGCATCTGCCCCCACTGCCAAGAGTTCAGCCATCAGAGGGGCGCACAGGCCCCTTTCTTTCATCACCTTGCCAGTGGGGCAGGTTGCTGCTCACCACAGACCCTGCCTGCATTCCCACATGTTGCAGCAGAGCAGTTCAGTGCTTTCTCAAATTTCTTTCCATTTCTGGATGCAGAGGTGCTGCTGATGCTCATAACATCTCTGCAAGGAACCTGAGCACAGGGGAGAGCTAGAACACCCAGCCCAGCACTTCAGGGACCTTGTGATGAGGCTGGTGGGATGCTGGAGAGGGTGCGTGGAGTCCCAGGGGATGGTTCCTGCCATCAGTTGAAAGCAGCGTTAGTGCCTGGTGTTGCACAGCTCCTGTGTTTCACTTGGGCCACAGTGCTACCAGATGCAGGGAGGGGAAGGTGTGCTCTGTCTTATTGGGAAAGCGCTTTTCGGGGGTGCTTTTTTGTTACTGTATTAATAGCTGCTACAGGAGATGATGTCTCCTTTCGGTATTGGAGAATAGGTGTGAAGAGGAGAGGAATGCTGGGTTGAGCTGCTCCTGCACCATGCTCCAAAAGAAGAGCCTGAGCTTGCCAGCAGTAGCCTTACAAAATTAACCCTCTTTGGCCTGACTTTTTAGCTTAAAAAGCTGACCCCTTGCAAACTTTTGCCCAGCCCCTTAAGGGGCAGGGGTCTGTGCGCTGACCTTCAAGGTAATGCCTTTACTGACAGGGAAGTTGAGCCCCCCCTCATCATTCCCCTAGAGGGCCAAGGGCTGCTGCTGCTGCTGCAGAGGCAACCGGAGCGGTGGCCCTTGGGGCCATTGGAAGGAGGTCCATCTCCGCGGCGGGAGCTATTGAGCTCTCGGCGCTGTGCGGTGAGTGAGCAGCAAAGGCCTGAAGGCTTGGTGCCCCAGCTCTGCTCTCCCCCTCCCATGTCCCAGAGGAAAAGTGGCTCTCTGCTCTCAGGGTGACAGACCCAGCCCTACAGTTAGAAATAAGCCCCCACCCCGCAAGCAGGGGCACCAAGGGAAGGCTTAACGATCCTGCAGCCAATTCCAGGCCATTTGGGGAACCAAAAGGTGTTGGTTACGTGACGGCAGTTACAGCTTGGCCAAGCAACGGTGGAAGGTGGGCAATGGGAAAGGCCCACCACAGCCTTACGCTGCATGGATGCCAGCCAGCAAGGGTTATAGGGCTCCTAAAGCAGAGTAGGGGTGTCAATCTGGCTATCCTACGTGGGGTGTCTGGGTGGTCTCGGGTGACCTCTGCAGCCAGGCTTTCCAGAAGGTGGCCCAGAGTGGCAGGAGGCTGCTGAGGACCAAGTCCCACAGCTTGTCAAACAGCTCTGGAGGAGGTAGCAGTACATCTTTGAGGAGGGAGCACTCAACCACCTGCACAGCCCTCCCCAGCTTCGCCATGCCCATAGCTACTTGTGGGGTCAGCTGAAAGACCTGCTCAGGCTGGGGGGAGTTGCTCTGCAACAGCCATGCACCATGTGGCATCAGGCCAGTTCTATACTATCTCCACATCAGTTTGGTATCCATGTTCCTCAATTTCTGCACCTCCAGCTGGAAGCACAGCCCCTTCTCTGCATCTGCAGCAGCCCCAGCACCCCCTGCACCCAGGGGTGCTGCATCTCCTGCACCGCCTTCCTATAAATGTTAAAAACCACCTGGTCAGCGAGCGGGGCTGCAGCCTGCTGCGATGGGGCTGCAGCCTGCTTCGATGGCCCTGGCTCTTCTCCTGCCTCAGCCAGGGCAATCCTGGGGGGACGTTCCAGCTTGGAGCCCATTTTCTTTCTCCTCCTTTGCTGCTCTTGGCCTTTCTGGGCATGAAATTCACTATTTCCTTTCCTCTTTCTGAGCCTGCAAGGATTTAAGTGGGTCATCAATGAGGTCACAGCATAACCAAGTCATGATCTTACTAGATCTCATAAGCTCAGTAGCACTAAACCTGCTCTGTAATTGAAAGAGAAAAAGGATCTTATCCTACCAACGAGTAGTTTTGTGGCGGCATCTGTGGTGCCCGTATCACCCCAGGCTAGTAAAGTGGATTGCTGCAGTAGAAATGCTGGGTTTTGAGCCACGGCCATGCCAGGCCATCGCCGATCCTAGGAGAGAGCATTTCCTGCTGTTCTCCTGGCGAACCCCCAGTGCACAGACTTACGTCCTGTCCTCCCCTTTCCCTGCTGCAGAAGGACAACGCATTCACGTCCTGTGCTGCAGCCGCAGTAGCTGCCACGTTTCTGCCTGGGACGCCCTGCGTTTCAGTGGCGGGTCAAGTGATGCTCAGCTGGGAGGGCTTGGGGGAATGAAACGTGAGTTTTAAATGTAGTTCTCCGGCCAAAATAGCAGCCTACATTCCCTTACAGTTGTCAAGGCTCTAAGGCGTGAGCAGTACCCTGGGCACACGTTTGCAACTCCAAACACACGCACACAGAAGGGACGGCAGGAAGCGGGGAAACTAATTAAAGAGAGGATGGTTTTTTTGCTGTGAACAGGTGCTGTCAGGTTGGCAACACCTCCGTAAGTCCAGATGGACCCCAAGGTCCCTTAAGGGCACGTGCAATGCAAGAGCTTGCCAGCCCCAATCCCAAGCAACTACCTGACTTCGGCAAAAGGGGAGCAGAAAGTGCACGCTTGTCTCTTCTCGCCTGCTCTGCTCCAGGAGCTTTGCTCCCGATAGCCTCGGCTGCAGAGTGAGAGGCTGGCATGCAGCACCTGCGAGAAGCCCAGCTCTCCGTAGGCAACCCTGCCACCCCGGGCCCTGGGGCAGGCTGCTGTAGGCACCTGAGGTGCTGCATCCTGGGTCCTGTGGGACTCATTCCAGGAAGGTGCTGGGATCGTAGTGGTGGTAGCAGAGCTGAGCCATGCAGAGGATGCCAAATGCATGCTGAGCCACAGGCTCAAAAGCCGTGGGGCTTGGTCCCTCGTGGCTGGAGCTGAGCATCTCCTGGAGACACTGAACGTAATGCAGCAAGTCCAAGCTGAGCCCTGCAGGGAGGGAGAGCAGCTCAGGGGCTGGTGCAGGGAACCAGAGCACAGCTCCTCCCCTGCTGGGACACCCCATCACTGCCACCGGTGCCTGCAGGAGGTGGCCAGCAGGCCACGAGGAGCAGCTGGGGTCTCCCCAGCACCCATCGGCCACTGCTACCCTCCCTGGCCCCAGGGATAGCAGCAGTATGTGCGCTCCCAGCTCGCAGCTGAACGTGGCACTGACCCCCCCGGTCCCCGGGCTGAGGCGCACCCCCGGGGACCAGCCCACCGGCAGGTAGAAGCAGCAGACTCTCTGCATGCACGGGGACACCCTCGCACACCAGCACACACCTCCCAAGCACCCACTGTAAGGATTTGCACCTGCACCGACGCAGATCTCCCTTTGCATGATTTCAGGTGTGATTTCCCTCACGTCACCTCGCATGTGGCAAGACTTGCGTGTGCTGCAGCACGAGCACACGGGGTTGGCATGACCGCTAACTTGTGCAGGCTGGCGCTCCTGCGTACACACACGTATGCAGAAGGCAACATGTGTGTAGTGACAGCATGCACTGAACTAGTCACACCACACATGTACGTGCGTGCTCACACGCAACCCAGAAACTCACACATCCACACACGCCTCTCACATGTAGGCTCTCGTGGGCTCTCACCATCACACCACCCCCCGCGTGCGCTCCCCGCTCCCACAGCAGCCGGGCACCCACGCCGAGCAGCACCCACACGCAAGGCGGCAGTGGTGAACCCACGAACCCAGAGCACTTGTGGCAAGGCAGGACGTCCCATCCCTCGGGAGCAGCTCAGGGCCACCTCGAGCTGGTTCTGCTGCTCATCTTCTGCATCCCAGCTGCCTGGGAAAGGAGGGGACGGCTCTGTACTAGAGGCGTTCAGCTGAGGGACAGGCAGCATGTAGGGCATGCAGGCAGGGCAGGAGCAGCCCCTGGGCCTGGCGATGAGGGGCAGGGGGTCTCTGAGCCCCCAGCTCCCTGGGACCACTGCTGGGGAAAGAGCCGAGCTTACACCGGAGCAGAGTGCCGTCTGCAGCAGCATGCCGAGAGCCGGAGGAGGCAGGAGAGGCGTTTCACAGGGAATCCCGGCAGCTCGCCTTTGCTACGTGCCCTTCACGGCCGGTTCCCTGCGCGAGAGCGCTGGCGCCTCGCAGCCAGCTCGTCAGCTTGGATTGCAGCTGGCGTTTCCGTGCCGCTTGCCGCTTGCTCAGCTGCAACCCAAGCTCCTCTCTCCTCCAGAAAGCGCTGGGAAAACCCACAGGGCTGGGATAAGGGCCCCGCTCCCCCTCCGTCCTCCCCACCACCAGTGCCACCACCATCCCAACCGCCGTCAGGAGCACCCTGCTATTGAGCCCACCCTCCTGACTGGGGCGCAGCCCGCGGGAGGGAAATCGAGGGATGAGTTTTGATTGATTTATGCCATTCTGGGTCTTCGTCTACTGGAGGGTGGCTGGTAGGGGCCCAGGATGTCAGCACAGAGGGCGTGCCAGTGAGGCTGCCATGGTGTTACCTGGTCTGCATCCAGACGCACCATCCAGAGCGCCACGCGCTGCTGCATCCACCACACACTGCAGAGCCGCTCACCCTGCGGTCATTCAACCAGAGCAGGCTCCCAGTGGGGAAATGAGCAAAGCTACACCCATGACCAGCCCCAGGCACTGGGGCACTACTGCCCACCACAGTCTCCCCTGAGACTGGAGAGGGGATGGAAGGAGACCCTGTCCTGCAGGATCTGCTGTGGGAGAGACTGGAAGGAGCTCCATCTTGCCTGGGTCCATATTGCACCCAGCGCCTGTGTGTCACTTTTGCAAGCTGGGGGGCTTCAGACTAAGTTGCGAAGTCCTACCATCCACAATCACTTAAGACTCCCATGGGGGCTGTCAACCTCAAAGTCCTGCTGCGATTCCAGTCAAAACACTTCCTGTGTTTTCAGCTGGCTGTGGGATCCCTGTGCCAGAGCTATCGCTATCAGATGGTCTGATCTTTCTGGGACGCTCCACCCCGAGCCTGCTGTGAAAGTCCCTGAGGCTACGGAGACACTGGTTTACTATTCCAGTCCGCAACCAAGATCCCTGCATCTCCTCCTAGTCCTTGCCCAGCCTTGTTTCATGCACTTCCCTCTTGCTTTGCATCAGAGGTTGCCGGGGCTGGAGCTCCAGGAACGGGAAGATAAATCTGAGCCTATGTAGACTTTCTTTTCACATGGTGAAGAATTATTTACACTCGGGTTGGGATTTGCTGCTCTACTAATTTTGTTGTCTCCTCGTTTGCCTGTTTGTCCCACATTTCAGACGGCATTCCCTCCCTCCCCCTTCCTTCCCTCACTGCCCCCACTTGCGGGTGTCTTTCCTCCCTCCTCCTCCTCCCAGCTGGCCCGGTTAGGCAGGTGCAAGAAGACGACGCACAAGGAAGATAATCCATCAACTCAAATATCACCGAGTTTTACAGAGAAAGGGGAAAAGAGATGCAAAACTAAATGACCTTTAAAACAAGCGAGCTCTCAGGTTCCCTCCCCCACCCAGAGGGCTCCTCTGCTCCGCTGTAACCTTCTCCTCCCTGTCCCAGCATTTATTTATAAGCACCATCAATAATTAAGAAGCTGCCTGCCTGCCTGCTTGCCTCAGCTGCCCTGTTGACAGAGACATCTCTGACGGTTCCTGGCTCAGCCTCGCTGCATTGCTCACTTGGGCTTTTAATTTTCTTCCCCTGCCTTGTTAGAAACACAGGAATCACCCACCTGGAACGGAATGGAGGTCCAGAGAGCCAGGAGAGCTCCCTGCGGCGGGCTGGTCGCCCTGAGAGTGACCTGAGAGCTGCCAGCTCTCGCAGCCCCGCAGCAGCAGCACGGGGTGGGATGTCTGGGGTGTCCCTGCTACGGGCACTACTGCTCCCTGCCAGAGTCAGGCTCTGGGAGAAGAGACCCCCTTGCCCACATCCGAGGGCCAGGGAGCTCCCATGCTGGTGGCTCCTTGCTGATAAAACCGGAAGTGAGGGCTCTGTGGCTGGAGCCCCCAGCCCCAGGGGAGCCGCATCACCCTGGACACCCAGCCCTGGGCACCCAGCCAGGGAGATGGAAGAAGGAGAGACCCACCAAGCAGTGCAGCCAAAAAGCACAGCCAAAAAGCACAACCAAGCAGGATGAGTTGGCCCTAGCAGGCAGAGCTGGAGGCCTTACAGTAGAGGGGTACAGCTGGGCTTAGAAATCAGGGATGGAAGGCTTTACACTGGCCTGGAGGAAGCACTGCAGGGCATAACCCGGGGACAGGCCAGGCACAGAGGCAGCAGTCAGGCTTGGCTCATCACCGGCACTTCAGAAGTCCTTGGGAACACTCCAGGTTGCTCCTCGTGGGTTCAAAGGCACCCCGCAGGCATCAGGCAAGCTCTGGCCCTTGAACAAACCCTCAAGCGTGCGGTTTCCAGGCAGCCCGGCTCAGCAGCTGCAAGCAGAGCCTGCAGCGTGCCAGGGCTGAGCCCAGGTCCCTCTGCCAGTCCGATCCCGATGCAGCAATGGGGCAGAAGAGGGAAGCCCGGTGGTTCTCCCTGAGCTGGCCTGGGATGCTGCCGGACACGGTAGAAACAGGCAGACAAGCAGTGGCATATAGCTGCAGCCAGAGGTGTTCAGCAGCGTGCACCCAGCTCCCCCCAGCACACAGCGCGACACCTCGGGCTCCCCTGCTCCACCAGCCGAGCCCTGAAAGGGAACGCGAAGGGGGCCGGGGCTCTGCTATGGCCCCTGCACCCCGCTGCGGGGCCGGGGAGTGCCCAGGAGCCGGGCACAGCAGCAGCGGGAAGCGGATCTGTCGCAGAGCACGGCTCTGGAGGGATGGTGATGGCAGCTGGCAGCTCCCCAGTCCTGCCGGTGCCGGGCTCCGCAGGGGTGGGAAGAGGGCACCAAAGGACAGTGTCAACTCAGCAGCCCTCGGCGCGCAAGCTCCCAGGCTGTCCTATCCCATCAGCGTCCGACTCCTGCCACGGTGACCGCCCCGACGTTGTCCTTGCTGTGACGGGGTGGATGGGGCCCCCTTCTGCCCCCCAGGTTGCCCCACACCAGACCCCGCAACTGCTGATGCAGGATGTACGGAGCTGCTGCTGGGGGATGCCAAGGTCTGAGAGATGGAAAAGGCACCTCTTCCCCCGGTACCACCTCCTCCCCAGCCCACGCAGCCCAGCTGTCCCAGGGGTGCTGGAAGAGCTGACCCCCCTCCCCACTGGTCTCCCTTTTCTGTGGGTCAGGCTCCAAGGATCGTCGCCAGCCTTCAAGGGAAAGGATGGCCCTCTGCAAGGGGTATCGGGTGTCCCTCTGCAAGGGGTATCACACCCAAGCTGGCCTTGAAGGTAAATAGGGCAAGCAGGGACAATGCCCTCATTTCAAATATAGCAAAGCCCCTGGACCTCTGAGTTGCTTTCTGGTGGCCACATGAGGGAAAGATGCTGCACTGCCTGTCCTGGGCTTTTCAAAATCTCCCTGTGCACTGCCTGTGCTGTAGGACCTGAGCCCCCCTCCATGTCCCTCTAGAGCACTTAGCCCTGTCGCAAGCACCTTGGGTTTATCAAACCACAGCACAACAGGGAGAGGTGGAAATTGGGGCAGGGAAGGGAATGACAGAGAGTCACAAGCTAAAATGCAAAGCATGGACCACCCCAGGGGAAAAAGAGACCATGCAAAACCAATAGAGTATCTCCATGAGAGTGCTGGAAAACAGCCTCCCACTAACTCTCATCCCCAGCCTGGGAAGGGAAAAGCTTCACACCTGCTCTGAATGTCGTGAAGGCTGCAATAAGCCCAGACAGGAATAGAAGTCACTAACTAGATGCTTTCCCTCCTCCAAGTGAAAATGCAGCCTCCTCTCCTCTCCTCTCCTCTCCTCTCCTCTCCTCTCCTCTCCTCTCCTCTCCTCTCCTCTCCTCTCCTCTCCTCTCCTCTCCTCTCCTCTCCTCTCCTCTCCTCTCCTCTCTCCTCCCTTGCAGCACCCCAGCAGCCGTGGTGCCAGTGCAGCAGCATGCATGGCGTCCCAGCTTGGCTCACGCACCCGCTGCCAGGTTTGTCGAGCGAGATGATGCCATCCACGTCGGAGAGCCCTGCAGCCGGCGGTCAAGTGTGCAGGGCAGGGAGGAACGTGGCCAGCGCGGCCGAGGGGAGCTGGCTGCATCCGGCACCCTCGGCGAGGACACAACAGCACCCCATTTCACAGGAATAGAGGTGCAGAGGAGGAGGGCTATCAAAACTGTTCAGTGACCAGCGTTATTATCTTAATTACCTCCTTCATGGCCTGACCTGCTGCAGCTAGCCCTGTTTCTGTGTATGTCTCCTCCTGGACTCTATTAAGAGAGATGTCTTCCCCATCCCCTCCAAGGAGATGAGTGGCAGGGACCTGGCAGCGAGGGGACGCGTGCTCCAGAGACAGGAGCCATAGGGATTGCTGTGACACAGTAGTGACAGTGGAGACCCTAGAGCTCAGGCAGCGCTAATGGAGATGCCCATCGCTGGGTATCAAGAAGAGCCAGCAGAAAGTGTCAGAGTCCCTCCAGGAAAGGAGGGATTCCTCAAGCAGCCACCCTGTTCTGAGCCAAAAGCAGCAGGCGTTGCACTAACAACACAGCCATCTGAAGCAGAAAGGCTGGGAATATCTGAGCAAATCCTCCCTGAGTCCTTTTTGCTGCCCAAACACAGCCCCATGCTCCCAGCAGGGCTCACAAATAGGACGTTTCAGCTGCCCACAAGCCTCCGAGACATGCTTTCTGGCAGGATGGTTTCTCTGCTTTTCCCCTCCTCCTTGTCATTTCAATAAGGGGGGACTGGGGACATGTCCTGCCCGAGAGAAGCTTGCTAAACCTTCAGACCTGTGCTTTGCAGGCAGGGAACTACCCAGTGGTGGTGAGCAATCCTGGCTGAACAAGAAATTTTCCAACAAGGAAGGAAGGAAGCGGAGCAAGGGAGTGTGGAGGAAACAGTGGCTGTGGTCACGTCCTAGGCATTCGTTATTAATTATAGCATAGCCTGGGAGCTGGGCACAGGGGAGAGCTTCAGAGCAGATCTTCTCTTCCCTGGCACCCCTTGGTCTGGGGTTCTGCCAGCACCTCCCATGTCAATCCCACCGCGAGTGGGGCTGAAGACCAGGGAAGCTGGAGCAAACACGGCAGCCTGAAATCTGGCAGTGTTGGTTCTCCATCTCTTTTCTGTAGATCGAAGGGTGGAGAGAAAGGGAGGGGAGCCTGGCACAGCTCCTGCCCGAGCCTAGTGTGCCATCTGGCATTTGGATGCAACGCAAGGGGCTGAGTGGGAGGCAGCAGAGGGACCTGAGTCTTCTGGCCTGACGTTGGAGGGATCTTGGAGAGAGGGAAGGAGAGAGGGCTCCAGCAGCAAGGAGAGAGGCGTTTGCAGACGGGAGCCAGTAGGTCCCTGGGCACAGATCCTGCCCACAGGAAGGTTTTCATGATTCAGTCAAGAAAACATACATTCTGGAAAAAAAAATTAAAAACTAAGGAGAGGCAAATAAACTGTCTTGCCTGGGGAGCTTCAGCTTGGCAGGATGACGCAGTGTGTCCGCCCTTTTCCTCTCACCCTGCTACAAGCAGCAAGGGTCACTGAAGGAAAGGGGTTCCAGCAGTGGAAAGTGTTACCAGCTGCTGAGCTGAACCAAGCAGGGATAAATCCAAGTTTTGGGGGAGCAGCAAGGATTTGTTGAGACACCGTGGCTGTTCAGATGGGCAGGACGGCACAGAGGTGGGGTTAGCGAAGTGCAGCCTTACCAAGCATCTTGGGCAAACACCGGGGCAGAGGGTGTCCTGCCCCAGAGCCAGAGTCTGGGATGTACAGGAAAGATTTAACAGCCATCCACTTTTGCCTCCATCTTCTTGGGATGTGATTCCTGGGAGGCACAGCCTTAGTGGATGAAGAAAACCTCCCGCACTATTTTTGCATCTGCACTAAAGTAACCTGGATGAAAGAAACCTTCCTGCTTCAGAGTTCAGGCCAGAGGTGGAGTGGTATAAGAAGGAAAAAAACATTCCCCTTGGGCAGGTTGTATCCTGACTAACCCCATGGCAGCTGGGCTGTGCCCCGTGGGAGATGGGGGACAAGTCCAGGCATATCCTGGGACTGGCTTGCACCAGCAGCGGAGGAAGGATGCCCCTTTTCACAGACCTTGGTGCGATGCATGGTGGTAAGCATGCCAACCATAACAACAGGTCACATCCCCTGATTATTTCTTCCCCTGTCTTGTTTCTTTAATTAATCTCAAAGAGAGAGCAACCAACCCACCTGCACCCTCAGGCTTTGGTGGGATCATTTCCCTCACCCCCCACAGGGCTCCTGTATGCCATTGGAAAGGCCAGGGCGAGACGAACTCCTGCAGCCCACCAGCTGGCAGGCTCTGCCTCCTCCTCTGCGCTCAGCATCCACGGGCAAGGCCTGCGGGATGTCCCGGGGAGACGAGCCTCCGCTCCCGCTGCCGAGCCCTGCTCCCCACAGAGCTGGCGCAGGCAGCAGATGGGCCCGTCTCTCCCTGCCAGCGCAGGCAAGGGGGCTGGAAGGTAGGAGGTGGAACCAAATCCAGTCTAATTAAGGGTAATTACCATTCATCCCAGGAAGCAGTAGGAGACAAAACCCACGTTCTCCCTGTCTATTAATAGCTGTCAGCAGCTGCACGGTTCCTGCTGGGACCCAGGGAGAGCGGAAAGCTTTGGGAGGAGCGGCAGCACGGAGAGCATCCTGCTCCCCCATCCTTCAGCGCTGGCTGTGCAGGGGGCTTTTTCCTCCTTCCAGGATGCCGTTTCTTTTGCCACTTCCCCCAGGACTCCAGGAGATGCCGGCTGCTTTTAAGCAGTGTTTTCCAGCAAGAGCTGCAGGGAGCCAGCCAGAGGAGGGCTGGAGACAGGGCTTTGGAGCCAGTCCCTGCTCCTCAGCATCCTCAATGTGCTGAGTCCCCCCCAGTTTTGGCAACTTTCTGTGCTCATTGAAAGGGTAGAAGCCATCCGTGCAAGAGGACTCCCCTGGCACCAAGGACAAACCTTGCTGGCTCCTGCCCTAGTGAATCCCTTTGGTGTCAGGCAGACATCAAACACCAACTGCCTCCTCTCAAACCTGACCTTCAGCTGCACCCGCGGTTCTTCCCCCCCAAAAGATGAACCGCATCTGACAGATGGGGGTTGCCTCGCTGACGGCATCAGCTAGAGAAGCCGCCCCACATGGCGCAAAGGACTCAAATAAAATGATATCCTGAACCAGTATGGTGACTTCTGGCTGTCACAGCGTGATGTGAGGATTTTGAGGACAAAGGGGGCTGCAGGAGATGCACTAGCAGAGCTGACCGGTGGACACGTGCACAGAGGGGTTTTTTTTTTCTCCTTCCACTCCTGCTACCTCCAGCTGCCACTGCGAACAGTCTGCCGCTTGCCATGGGCAAAAACCTCGCCAGATGTGTTTGTGCAGTCCCTGAGGAGACAGCTGGTGCTGGTGCCACCCCACCAGGGAGAAACCAAGAAGCAGATTAGAGGAGAGGAGAGCTACTTGGCTGCGGGGTGTCTTGGTGGCCCGGCAAAGCAGGCTGCAGGAGGGAAAGGCACCTTTCTGTGCCTGGGCACTGTCCTCTCCTGCTCTGGCACTAGGCAATGCCTGGCAATAGTCCCTGTCCCAGCAACACCCAGCATAGCTTCACTGCCAGTGCTGCACGGCTGTCAGCAATCCTTGCGCTTAGAGCTGCAGGGACGAGGGTCCACTTGGATCCCCTTCTCTCAGCTGCTCACCTTGAAGTGGAAGATGCCTAGACTGAGAGGGGCCACATCCAGCATCTTCTTTGAGAGGAGCAAGGCTCTGCTTCTTGCTGGAGCCTGTTGCCAAAAGAAACCAGGACAGCCACAGAGAAGGGAAACGTCAGAGCAGAGGTTCGTGTCAAAAGAGGGAGCTCCCCAGGCCAGCCATGGACGGGCAACTTGGTCTTTCAACTGCTGCAGGTCCCTGCAGCACACAGACTGCATACAGGCCACCAGTCTCTCTCCCTGGATGATCTTCAACAAGCGCAGCCTGCGGTGCTATGAAAGACCATTTGGGGATAGAGCAGAGGTTTGGAGCTCTCTGACAAAGCCTGAGCTTCTGGTGCCACAGCTCTAGAAATCACACCCAGTTGTGAGCTTTAAGACGTAGGCAGATAAAGCAAGGATTTTCCCTTCTCTCCCCTTCCCAGGATGACATGGTGCTGCCTTCATCCCCACGTGGCTCATCTCCCAGAAAGTCCTTACAAACGCCCTCAAAGAGACAAAGAAATCAGAGCGGGAGAAGCCAGGTAGGGTAACATGGTTCTAGTCCATCATGCCTGGGACACTCAGAGAGGTTGTCACCCTACAGCCATAGCTCTGTCTCCAGAACAGCACCTGAATCTTCACATTAGCAGCAGAAGATGCCCTGTGGGATATGTTCCTCCCACAGAAGCCACTGCAGGACCTGGCTCCTCTCCTGTTTATTTGTTGTGATATGAAGTTTGACTACTGTTACACTGTCCTCAAACTCCAGGCAAAGACGGCAGAGCTAATAATGCTCAACACCATCATAGGCACTGGCTGGGGGAAATCTGAGACCTGGCAGCTGAAGGGACAGAGAGGGCAGCTGGGATTTGCTGGTAGGATGATGCTCTAGTCACTAAGGCCAGGAAGCAGTGCCTTCCCCCATCCCCTTCCTCAGATGTGAACAGGGGGAACGGGAATGGGAATGGGAATGGATATGGGTGTTTTACCCTCCACACAGTCAGCCACTCCATGGCATTTGAGGAGCAACTGCCACAGCACACCCCACTGGAAACACATGCTAATATCTACACGCATGGAAAGAAATGCTAAGGTAGATAAAGAGCTAACAAACACAGCTATTTTTCAGCTACCACTACTTGTTTTCAGCATATGATTCAATACCTGATTGCATCCAGTTCAACAACTGACTGCAACACTTGGGCAATAATGTCTCTGGGAATCAATGACTCTGGGCAGACACAGCTGGACTCCATTGGACCGTGAAGTCTTCCAAACATGACATTTGCATTACATTAGCCGTGAGGTGGGCTAAAGACTTCAGTGTTGATGGCTTGTTGAAGGCTCAGCTCAGAAATTGAGCACAATTGTGGAGGCAACACAGGGGGCCTGTTTCTGTGGATCCCGTTTGGCTATCTATCTCCTTTGCTATTCGGGAGTCAAACTGAATACGTGTGTGGAAATCAGTGCAAGAGAAAATATTTCTAGTTTTATATTGCTCTCATTTCTGCTTTTCAAGATCTCAAAAGCCCTGAAGATGCATTCCCAGGAATAACATGGTCAGTGCGGGGCCAGTGTTTGTGAAGGGCTTTGCAAGGCTTCTGACACCCCCGCTGTGTTATACACCAGCTTGGCTCACAGGCGGTGTCACTGTCTTCTGGGGAGTTGAGTGACAGAATCAGGCCACACCTAGAAAAGAAGTACATTGCTGCCAAAGTCTAACTCCCCATCTTTGAAACTCACAAAGGAGGCCTCAAAATCTTGATCCTTTTTTTCATCTACGCCTCTTTGCATTTATTGTTTTGTTGCTGAGCCTTTCGGGTAATCTTGGATCACGTTTGTAACATCTTCTTCACGACCAGGAGGTAAATTCTATATGAAAGGCAGTGCAGCTTCCCAAAAATGCCAGCTATTATGGGACTTGCAGGACTATCATGAGTGCTGGCACCAGTATTACGTATGCTCCCACCGGGCACAGGCTGGCTACGCCCGTCATGTACCCGCTACGGAGCACATCAGCATTTTGAAGGAGCGAAAGAAAGCCACGTTTCAGTCTGAAAATCTACTGGCAAATACCGAAATGCTTAGATCTGAGAAATGGGAAAGAAGAGATGCATGTTTTCATCCCTTTCTTTACTCTCTATATTCCACAGCATTATGTGTGCAGTTGCTGCCTTGCCGAGGATTCAGGTCTTTCCCCTGCTCTACAAGACGGTGCTCACTGGCAGAATGAAAAGAGAGCAGACCGAGGAGGAGAGATGGGCACGCAGCAGATGGACCAAGATCTTCTTGCTGTCTGTGTAGTTCTCAGATTTGCTCTCCTCCCCCTTGGACCTGCCCGCGATCTGTCATTCAGGGGTAATGGCCCCAAAACACAAGGCCTTGAAGCAAGCCAGTTTGAGGCACCGATAGCCTATCTTTAGCAAGTAAGTTGTTGCAAACACTGGTAAGCTTTACAATACAAACGTGCAACAAAACAAGTATCTTGAGCACCGCAAAGCATTCACCATTTGAGTACTGGTACCTAATCATTCACGGAGCACTGCTTGCCCCGTTCTTTCCATGCTGCTGAGATGCCACAGCAGCTGCCACTGCAGGAGTGTACGGGACCTCGGCAAATGCCCCCACCAGCGCTCCTGGAGCAGCGACGTGGGCCAGCGCGGGGTGTGAGGGACATTGTGGTGAGCTCACACACTTCTTCCGTGCTGCAAAAGAGGGCTCCCACCAAGGCCCAGTGTCGCGGGCCTCCAGCACTTGGTTTCAGCAGCTTCAGCGGGGTGGGGTGATGGGGGAGCGCCATCCCAAATCCCATCCCTCTGCCCTCCCGCTGTTTCTTGCCACCCGACGCAACCCCCGGCAGCAGGCAGAGCCTGCGACGGCCGGCCGCGGAGCACAGCACCCTGCGCGGCCTCTGCTTAGGAGTCCCGGCTCGGCGAGGACCCACCCGCGACCCCCCCACGCGACGTGGGGCCAGCTCCCCACAAGCCCACACCCCACCCCCTCGGGCTGCCACGCGTGCCCGGCCCGGGAGTGGCTCCCCACACCCCGGTTTTGGCCCCCCGCAGAAGCCCCTTCACCGCCCAGCGCCACCGCCCCGCTCCGCCCGCCCCGGCAACGGCCGCGTCCCCAGCGACCGGCGGCGGCGGCGGCGGCGGCGGCGGCGGCGGCGGCGGCAGGTGAGGGCGGGCCGGGCCGGGCCGGGCCGGGGGGAGGCGGCAGGGCTGTTCGTACCCCCGTCCCCGACAGCCACGGGCAGGGACAGCCGGCAGAGCCGGCAGACGAAACCCCGAGGGGCGAGGAGGGACCCCGCATGTTTCACGCCCGGGCTGCGCCCGCGGCATTGCCGGGGGCTGCCGGCATCCCCCTCCCGGTGACCTCGCGTCGCCTCGGTGGGCACCCACCCCCACCGGCCCCCGGCAGTGTGCAGGTCTTGTTCTTAATCGAGCGGCTGGGCTAATGAGTTTTCTTCCCTCTCGGGGACTCCGGAGGGGAGCTTCGCTGGGAGGAGGGAGCGTGGAGTCGCGCCACCGGCATTTGAGGGAGCTGGACTGATGGGGCTGGCGGGGGCTGCGGCGTTTAGCAGCAGCCAGATGTTTTCCTTGCCTCCCCCTCTCCGAGTCTCCGGGGGCTGACACGACAGAGCCAGCTGCGCGGAGTGGCTGGGGTTGCAGTGGGCAACGCTCAGGTCCCAAAGTGCTTTCATGTTTCTGACACCTCTTTTGGGCAGCGACCCTTACCTGGGCATGCTCACCAGATATCCAGGACCACAGTGTTGACCCTTCACATCGCCTGGATTACAGTGATGACATTAACCATATTCCCAAAAGGCTGGCTGGCCTCATTCTGCTCAATCTCCCGTTACAGACAAATTGCATTATATCTGAAGCTAAACAGATTCCTCATTTGGCACACTTTTTTTTAAACTTACTTAAAGCCTATTGCAGAGACTCAGCCCCCTTGATGAGCCTGCAATATGCTGTCCTAATGCACACTTAGCATCAGCCTTTCAAAGTGCAAGGGAGCGTGCCAAGTCCCTGCAGGTGGCAGCGGGATCAGCGGTGTAAGCCAGCGCTGGGGATCGCTTGCCGATGTCCCCGCCAGCCTGCCTGGAGTAGAGGTAACAGCACAAAGGCCAGGACACCTGCAGAACAGCTGGTATTTTCAGGGCGCTGCTGCAGTGACGTGAGAGCTTCCTCGATTTCTGGGTAGACCGAGCTTCAGTGCAAATGCAGTCTCGGCTGGGACATAACCACCCTCAGAAAGAATTTCTCCTGCACTTACAAACTCTCCAGTAAATGCAGTGTTTACAGTTGCTCCATTTCTTGGATCGCCGTACTGCTGGTAGGAGGCATCAGCCAAAGGTCACCCGTTTCCATGCAACTCTTCTTTTTTGGTCTCTCTGGGCTTTGGTGTGAATCAAAAGAGCAGAAATCTTTTATTTCCAGATCAAAACAAGTTCAACTGGAGAAGGTTTGTTAGGCATGCTAGGTAGCAGCATAAGTTGGCTGTGTGAGTGGATTTCTGTCAGCTTCTTCCTGGGAAGGGAAGTATGATTTCTTTTTTTTTAGAAGTTTTAGTATCATTTACCTTTCAGCCTAATCTGGGTGTTGAATGACATAAACTGGGAATTTACTACATGACCTCATTCGTTGTGTATCATTTAATAGAGCCTTTTTAGCATAGGTGACTGATGTGTATGCAGAGTGGGTGGGAAGGAGCGTGCATTAACGCTGTTGACTTGGCCTATTGATAGTGAATTACAACGCTTCTCCAGTGTTTAAATACATGCTTAGCAAACCCGGCTGTGGGAACTGGCTTGGTGTGTTAGCTCTGGCTGGGTGAGGCTCCTGCAGCCAAGGCGGAGGGGACGCAGCGGTGAAAGAGGCCCTTCCCCTGGCAGTAAGCACACCCCGTGGGGTGTGCTTACCGTGCTGGGGGTGGTGGGAATGGATGCAGTGCGAGCGGTGACTCAGCGTCAGACTCAGCGCCCCCCCCCCCCCCCCCCCCCCCCCCCCCCCCCCCCCCCCCCCCCCCGGCCCCGGCACCGCCGGCGTGGGGTTGATTCAGACGCCTTGCGGGCTGGCTGTCGCACGCCGGCAGCCTTGCTCTTGCTGGCTTCACGCCGAGCGCTGAGTGGGGACGGCGGAGTCAGCGGAGCCGACTTGTTGTGGAGCTCAGGTCGAGGGAAAGCTCCTCAGCAACCCGGACACAGACACCCCGAGCTGTCTGCCTCTCCTTTGGGGCCACCCTGCGTTGGGGCTGGCCCACAGCTGGGTAGCGAGCACACCGGCTGACCTCCCACTGCAGGCGAGCTTCGCTCAGCGAGCTTCACCCAATGTACGGAGGGGCTGCACCGTTTCTAGAGCTGGGTTTCGGCTCTGCCTGAGGGCAGCTGTGTCTCCCGCTTGGTCTCCAGGAGCCCCTTTGGCAGTCCTGCATGCGCCATGGGTTACGTACCCTCTAAAAATCAACCTGCCATCGGTAAACTGGCAGCCAGATCATCTGCTGGAATGCAGCCGTGAAATAATCCTAGGCCACTGATGCTGCACTGGCTTTCCCCAAAAGCTGGCCTTTAACGATTGCTTCCAAAAGGTCAGGAAAGCCATCAGAAGCTCCAATTAGCTGTGACTGGCCTGGGGGACAGAGTGACACAGATGCTTTTTGAATAGGACGAAGGACTGAGCAAGGAGAAAACATTTTTCCCAGTCACTTCTCCTCTATTAATGCCACCTCACTGCCATCCAGCTGTGCTTTGCCCTTCTGCTGAAGTCCATCAAGCACCAAGAGCTGGGTTTCAGCTGGGTCAGTGTGCTGTGGAGAATCAGGCCTCTCCTCTTCCCCCTCAGTGGTGGACCGCCATCACAGCACCTTCCTTTGGGTGCAGGGAGCTTCGCAGAGAAAGGACTCCCAGTCCTCACATCTGCCTATCACCCATTCCTTCTCCTTCCACACCCACCCTTCTTCAGACCAGGCTCCCTTTTTCTACAGCCTTTGCCTTTGTCATCTGTACACCAGTGCCTCCCAGGACATACAGCTTCCCTGCCCTTGGCACCCTTCGTCCTCCTGCTTTGTGCCGGAGGATGCCCTGCCGCTGCCATCTCCACCCTTTCCTGACTGTCATGCTGAAATGGTTACTCTCTTCTCAGACCTGCTTCAAGTGCATTTGAAGAAGCCTTTGCTGACATATTTGCCGCAGTATAGCATGAATCATTTTGCTCCTCTCCTCTAGTTCTTGGCATTTCACAAATCTCCTGTCCTCCCCCTTTCGCCTGTTCCTTTGCAGGCCCTTCCTTAGATGTCTTTCGGAGGGGGAAGGAGCAGAGGGAGGAACACTAGCAAAGCCAGCTACAAAGCTTTCGGGGAGAGAGGGGCCTGTGCTGACTGAGGCAGCACAAACTGGGAGGGCAGAGGAGAAGGGAGCAGCCTTGTGCAGGGGAAGGTCCTAAGACGTTTCATCTGGGCAGCACTGCCTGGCTCACACCCTTCGCAAAGGAGGAGCTGTTTGGGATCAAAGCGCTGTTCAGCTGAGGGATGTTGCGGCACAAGATACTACGTGGCAGCTATCTTCTGTGCAGGATGTTACCACAGGATCCTTTTGACTCTGCTGTGGTGCAAGGCCACCTTTGCCCTGAGGCATCCTCTTGGTCTTGCAGGAAGCTGTCCTCACCTCTGACATTGCCATCCATCCATCTGCCTCATGCTTCTTTTACGTGTCCTGCAGTCTCTAACCGCCTAGCCCTGTGCTGCAGCCCTGGCATGTCCAGTTAGCCCCGGTAAGGATCAGCGTGGGTCTGTATGCCCTGGGAGATGTTCACCAAGCCTGGGCGCTCTTGTTGAACCCAGAACTCAAGGGGCAGGCTCCTTCCTAGTGTCTTCTCTGCCTCTTTCAGACCGGTAGGGCTGGTAAGGGAACCATTAGGACTTGCAGGCAATAACTATACACGTGGGATCCTGACAGCTGAGAGCGCTGGTCCTGAGTTTGGGGTAGGAAACAGCAAATGGGAAACTTTGGTCTGGGAAAGCTCCACAGAGCTAATAGGACTGGGCGTCCTGCCTTCTGCTCCAGGCTGGTTCTTGTAGCTCATACCTGCTTAGGCTCAGTGTGGTCTGAACAGGTCTGACCCATCTCATCAGTTAATGGATGTTTGGAAGCAGTTCAGCTGGAGAGTAATTGGGAAAAGTAGAAAAAAAAACAAATACACTTACAGTGTATTCATCTGTAAAGCATCTGTCTTTGAAGAGTCATAAGAACAAGCATACTGGATCAAACCAGGGGATGGTCTGGCCCAGTATCGCATCTCTGACAGTGGCTAGAAGCAGATGCCTGGAGGAGAGTAGAAAAACAATGCAAGTACTCTCCCCGCCTCCAGCTGTGTTCAATTCACACAGAGCCAGATGTGGTTTCTGTGCATTGAATCATTCTCAAGGGGTTTCTCTTCCATGGACTTGTCCTGGAACCCGCACAGACTTTCAGCATCCACAACATCCCGTGGCAAGGAATTCCCCAGTTCAACTGCAGACTGTGTGAAGAACCATTGTTTTCCTTTGCTTTAAACCCAGCTCCTGCTAGCTTCACCTATTTCTTTTATTGGAAAAGACAGTAAACAATCAATTCCTGTCCGTCCTCTTCAACAGCACTCTAAATTAACACCACGTTACTGTCTGCTTATTACACGTGGTACCTAGAGACCTCTTTGTACAGGGCAGTGTATAAAGATAAGGCTGAATAACAGTTGGTTTGCCGCAGTGCTTCCAGTCCAAGCAGAGGAGGCAAGCAAAGGGCAGGGGCCAAGTGCATGACAGGAGAGCAGTGTGAGCAGACCATTCTTACCGCTGGCCTCTTTCTAAAGTTGCCTTTTTCTTTTGCAGGCAGCCCAGCTGGAAAATGTGGTGGTGACTCTCAAGCAATTTTATTCTTGCTTCTCCTGAAGGAGAAGTGGGTCCTGAGCAGGATGCAGCAGCCAGTGGCTGGTGGCAGGAGCACAGCCTTTCCCTCGCTGTATCCATCCCAGGCCGGCCTCACTGCTGACTCGTACTGTACACAGCGCGTCATTGAGGATCCCGAGTGGTCCCTCGCCACTGTCCCCCACCTCACTGAGCTCTGCCTCCAGCACATCGTTCACAATTTCGAAAGTAAGCGGGAGCGCGTTTCCCCTGGGACACATGGAGAGAGAGCGTCAGTCCCGGGGAGCAGAGGGTCAACAAGGCAGGCAGATGCATCTGAAAGGCAGAGTGCCCTGCCAAAGGAACAGATGGGGAGAAATATCCCCTCAGGCAGCTAGTTAAACAAACTGTTTAGTTGCTAAGTATGTACTTGTACACTCCAGGGATGGCTGTAGTCCTCTGGGCTGCTACCCGGGATGTGACTCTGCCCTAACCTTGTCCTGTTGTTTCTTCTTCCTTCCGTGCTCTGCTGGACTCACTTACCTCAACCGTGGCCAGGGCTGTGGAGTCTCTGTTTCCTTCTCTTGATTCACGCACACGTTATGGTAGCACTCGAGGATGGAGCCCCGTTGTGCTGAGTGCTGTACAAAGAGATGGAGAATTGCTCCCTGCTCGGAGGAGCTGCCATCTCAGAATACGTATTGTACTCACAGTCTCAGGCCTTCTCCACAGCTTTTGGTGGTGATGTGACAAGTTATACCCTCAGGCAGGGAATGTGCTTTTGAAGCAGGTGGACTGATGAAACATAGCAAAGCAGAAAAAGCATGTCTCATCTGAGAACTGACTGGGAGGCAGAAAGGAGGGGCCTACCTGTCTTTTTGGCCAACTCCGTGAAGTGGCAGCAAAGACCAAAGATAGGTCTAAGGCTATGTCCACATTGGGACTGTAAGACAGTACAGAGGAGCTCAGCGCTGCCTTACACCAGGAGCTGATGGTACTTGGGGTTCTGAGCTGAGACACCCTTGCAGTCCTATCAGCCTCGTCGGTCAGTCCGATGCCAAACGGATTGGACCTACATTGCGTGCACATAAAAGCAGGGTGCTCGGTGTCGTGGGGACTCTCATGCCATTACCTGAGGTGTGCGGCTGCATCTTCCCCACTGCTGTGGCCTGAGCGAGCCCGGGTGAAGCTAGCCCAGTTCTGCCTGTATGCGTCCCACCTCTGCTTGTGTTGTGGGACCTTGCAGAGAAGGTCACTGCAGTACCAGCTGTAGGACACTGGAGAACAGACCCCAGGAAGAGGCTGTTGTAAAACTCTGGGTGCCCTTAGGAAGGAAATGCCACAGAGATAGAAGAAATATAAAGCTAACCCCACTTTGTGTCTCAAAATCTGATTTCCCATGCGCAGATAGGCCTCTCCACTGATGATTTCTGTTACTCAACACTACTGTGTACATGTCACCAAGCATTCGTGGTGTGAGTACTCAGAGCTTTTCTCTGGCATTTCCTACCACAAAGAACTTCCACCAGACAGAAGCCAGCTGAGACTTAGGGCGAGCATCGGGAAAGAGGCTGAGGGGAGAAAGCTCCTGGGAAAAGAGAACTTTTATTTAAACAAGGTGGACCTAAAGGGTAAGAGCGTGTCTCAGTGGAAAGGAACAGGAATCAATTTGGGGTAAGACAGACACCTGAGTTAAGATAAAAAGGCACGAGGACTTGCATGAAGAGCACACAGACAGTTGTTCTCAAATATCGTCCTTCGATATGCTTAGAAACCAAAGGGAGAAAGTTCAGCAAATTACAAGCAAATCCCATCACTGTAAGGCTGAATTAGCTCTCTTGGGAGCAGAAGTCCTGCTCTGAATATAAACTGCATTCAAACTAAATTTAAACTGGGAGCTAAGTTTCTGATGCAGTTCCCAAATATTATGGGAGTAAATCCAATTACGCTGATGTTTTGTTGTAAAAATTAGAAATCCTACACAGAAATGTAGGAGATGAATCCTACACATTTTCTGCCAGCTTAGCTCCCTGCACCAGCTGCTGGCAACTGAGAAGAGAGCCAATATCAGCAGAGGGGAGGGCATGGGCACACAGCTGGGGGCCCAGGCAGAACCATAGTGCCAGCCATGGTTCCTACAGCCCAGACCAACCTCTCCTTCTCTTCATCCCCTCCAGAGAACCCTATTTTGGACCATCTTCTGCCTGAGCACCAGAGGAAGGTCCTGGACAGGCTCTCCACTGGCCTTCCACTCGCTGTGACTGCCAACCTAATAAGCGATGAGGACTACTGGAAGAGGTGCTGCACTGAGCGCTGGCAAGTGTGTGACATCTCCAACTATGGAGACAGCTGGAAACGGATGTTCTTCGAACGTCACCTGGAGAACATCCTGAAATGTTTCATCCCTAACACCACAGACCCCAACCAGGTGCTAGAGCTCATCCCGCTCTGCAAAGACTATGTGCGGAAACTGGAGGTTGATCAGTTCCTGCCACCGGTGCAGGTGGATCAAAAGGAGGAGAGGGATGACCTCTCTGATACAGGGAGTGATTTTGGATTCGGCGAGGTCTCCATGCATCACTACGACCTGGGAGTCCTCATTACTGCTCTCCCTCACCTTGAAGAGCTTCATCTCACTTATGGCGTGAAGGACTGCGGCATGAACTTTGAGTGGAACCTCTTTAACTTCACCCACCAGGACTGCTGCAACCTGGCTGTCGCCGTAAAGATGTGCCACAACTTGAAAGTAACATATCCCAAACTGAACCTTCCTTCCTCAGCTAGATCTTCAAATTGCCTGGGGATAGAAACCCGGGGACCAGTTTTGCCTGCTGGCAGCACCCTTCCTTTTGCAATTTGCGGTCTGGCAGAGTGCAGAGATGTTAACTTGTTGGCCTAGTGCTAAGTATCTTGTTCTGCATATGTCCTTGTTAGAACAGGTTGTCAGAGGGTCGGTGAGAAAGATACTTGCTCCCACAAAACATGTTCCCTGTAGTGCAAGAGAAAGCAACACTCCTGTTTTAACTCCTCACATAGTTTTGGGAGGGAAGAGAGGAGAAGCCCAGAGAGAGTTTTTCATAAGTTTTTGGTAGTTATGCTCAGTAAATACATGTCAACATGCCCCAGAGGAGCAGAGACATCCAAGAAGAGCATGGGGAAATACTCACATTTGCCTTAGAGTGATGAGGGGTTTTCCTTCTGGGCACTAACACCATCTTCAGTTCTGTGGCAACTGCAGTGCAGATACTCAGCTGGTCCAAAACATCAGCGGGCATTGCTATCCAGAGTGCAGCCAGAGTGAGCTGGCTGAACGCTCTCCCCACAGATTGGCGTGCTTTGGGAAATATTTGTCTGCTTGGCTTCCAGAAGGGAAATTACCTCTCCTGTGGCTACTAAGGTGCCCTGGCCATGCAGGACATTGGCCTTCACAGAGAGCACTGTGGTTACCACCGGTGCACGTGCTCGTTCAGACAGTGTTCGACTGTGATCTGGGGTGAGTTCTGCTGTTACTCTCTGCAGATGTTTGGGCAGCTTTATCTCATTGTCATGGTTTGACTCCAGCCAGCAACTCAGCACCACGCAGCCGCTCCCCCCTCCCCCCTCCCAGTGGGACGGGGAGGAGGATCGGGTCAAAAAAAGAGTAAAACTCGTGGGTTGACATAAGAACAGTTTAATAACTAAAGTAAAATAAAATATACTATTAACTAATAATTATAAAAATATAATAATAATAATTGTAATGAAAAGGAATAGAACAGAAAAAAAGAGAAATAACACCCAAGAAAAGACAAGTGATGCACAATGCAATTGCTCACCACCCGCTGACCGATGCCCGAGCAGCGATTCGCCCCTCCTGGCCAACTCCCCCGTTTATATACTGAGTGTGACGTTCCATGGTATGGAATATCCCTTTGGCTAGTTCAGGTCAGCTGCCCCGGCTATGCTCCCTCCCAGCTTCTTGTGTACCTCCTTGCTGGCAGAGCATGGGAGACTGGAAAAATCCTTGACTTAAGGTAAGCGCTACTTAGCAACAACTAAAACATCAGCGTGTTATCAACATTATTCTCACACTAAACCCAAACCACAGCACTGTACCAGCTACTAGGAAGAAAATTAACTCTGTCCCAGCTGAAACCAGGACATTCGTTTTAATTTAGCCACCTGTGTCAGAGGTCCCGTGGAGTCAGAGGAGAGGAACAGGCATTTCCAGGAGATGAACCATTTCTCCCTAGAATAGGCATGGGCCATCAGTGGCATGCCCTGCCTGCGGGAAGTATCTGCCCACTATAAAAGCAACTACTTGAGCCTACTGGCTAAAGGTGTCTGAAGTGAAGAGAGATGAATCCTGTCCGGTGGACCATAGGCTTAACTCCCTTGAGGTCTTGTACAAAGCTCAATCCAAAGCACTGGCTGTTTTAGTGTCCCTGTCCTTTATCCCCACAGGTTTTCAAGCTGACGCGAAGCAAAGTGGATGATGACAAGACCAGGCTTCTGGTCCGTAACTTGCTGGATCACCCGTGCTTGGTGGAGCTGAACTTGTCCCACAATCTCATCAGGGACAAGGGGGCACAAGCTGTTGGCAAGTTGATCAGCCGCAGCAGATTAGAAACCCTCGATCTGTGTAACAACCAGATCTGTCACCTGGGGGCTCAGGCTCTTGCTCAAGCCCTGGCTGAGAACTCCACCCTGACCTCCCTGAATCTGCGCCTCAACTGCGTGGAGGACAAAGGTGCAGAGGCGATCGGCCGTGCCCTGCTGACCAACACCACCCTGAAGTCCGTCCATCTGGGAAGTAATAACCTGTCAGAGCCAACTGCTACGCTTTTCTCCCAGGTCCTGGCTCAGAACGCCACCCTGATGAGTATCAACTTCTCGTGCAACCACCTGGGGCTGGTAAGAGAAACCCCTTCTCCCTGCAGTTTGTGAGCCTGCGTGGTGGCGGTGCAAAGCAGATACTGAGCCTGCCCTGCCTCGAAGCCACAGAGGCAAATTCATCCCTCACTTTGCAATCTTGCTGCGATAACAGTTACGAGCAGGGAAGAGACTCTAGCAGACAGCAGGAAGGAGAAGGACATCTTCTGTGCACGCACACGCATTTATCTATCTATCTCACTCATTACATCTAGCTCTGTTCACAGGGCTGAATCTGGCTTCCAGGCTTTGGGCTTTTGGACAGAGAGGGATTTCTCCCCCAGGAAACTTAAAACCAGGGAGTATGTCTGGGAAAAATCACAGCCACTTCACACACGTGGGAGTAGATAATAATGATAGGCGGCATGAGACGAGGGCCTTATGCATATCCTCTGTGCTTTGGATCTGCTGTGCCATCTGTCACTCAGCAGCACACAGATAGTGTCACCCTTCCCAGAATCTCTCCTGTCCGTCACGTGCTCAGAGGAGACTGTTAGAAAATTGGCTTGGTTGTTGAGCTCCTTTAACTCACCCTGCAGCTCTGGAGCGGTGCGGTAGGTCAAAAGTGTCACGTCTGGGTGCTTGTAAGTGGCTCCTAAACCACAGGCTTACATTTTCTAGGCAGAGGAGCATCCACAGATCTTACTACATCCCTAAGAACTGCAGTATACAACATGCCCACAAACCAGATCGCTTCTCTTCTGCTGATTAAAAAGAGCTTTAGAAATCTGAAACTAGACAGCCAAATGCAATCATGCTGGCTTTTAAACTTTCTGAGCTGCCTCCATTTTTCTCACTGTCACAATAAAGAGACAGCAAGACCAGCTGTCCCTGCTGGCAGGAATATTGGCATCAGTGTGTTTGACAATGGTTTTAAAAGGATTTGATGGCAGAAAACCTTTTGTGAGTTCTGAGATTTATGATCCTGGACATGGAAAACCATTTGAGTTTAATGATACAACGGGGCAAAAGTTGGAAAGGATAGAAGGATTTTTGCTTAGTAAATAATAATCTCTATGTTTAGCATCTTCCTTCTGATGAGCTCTCCTGGTACCCATTTGTGAAGCTTCACAGCAGTCCAACAAGTGGGCTGGTGGTATTATCTTTGGGGAAATGGGGGTCTTTTTGCTAGAGATGCATCAAATTCTGACCTCCGTACCCCATTAAAGAGACTCCTTCCCAGTCCTTTTTGCTCTGTCCTTTTTGGCAAAAGGTCTAAGAGGCAGGGTGCTGGGATGAGGGAACCATCTGGATGGAGGAGATGGGGGCAGGAGGTGTATTTGGTACCTGAAAGAGAATAGCTGAGGGTGATAAAAAGTCAAATTTTTGCATCCCTAAAGGCAATGCTTCAGGTAAGGGAGGGAAATGCTCCAAAGTGAGTTGCCTCCCTAAGGCTATCTACATCGCATTTTCTGTCCCGTGCAGACTGGACTTCAGTTGTGTGAGATGTTCCCCCCAGGAAAGCCAGCCCAGCCTGGGAAATGGCATCCAGGCAGGAGACTGCCAGCACTGGGGCTCTCGCCACTGCCGAGACGAGGAGCAGCACACCTAATCACATTGCCATTTGTCTGCAGCCAGCAGTGAGCTGGGGACTGGGGGACAGGGGAGAGCAGAGACTCCTCTCAGGTTATCATCGCCAGCCATGCTATTAACCAGCCTGAGCTTGAGGACTCCTGACACGGTACCCAGAGGGAGTCATTAGCATGTGTCATATCACTGAGTGCTGCATAAGGTTACACTCCTTCCCTGTACTTCTGTGAGCAACATTTCGGGCTTGTGCGAAGGCCTTTGACACTTTTGGCACCATCTCATGGGCTCCCCATCACCGGCAGCAGGGAAGTGCAGGAGAAGTTGCCCTGGGGAGGAGGAAAGGGAGCAATACACCTCACTTTTGGATCTCCTCCTTTAACCTCCCCTTCTCACCTGTTTGCAGGATGGTGGGAAGCAGCTGCTTGAAGGGCTGGCAGATAACAAGGCTTTGACCGAGTTCGACCTCCGCCTGGCAGAAGTGGGCCAGGAGACTGAGTACCTCATTCACCAAATTGTGTGGGCCAACCGGGAAGCAGCAAGGCTGGGGTCTCTGCAGCACCCCCCCGCCAAACCCCTCTGAAAAAAACGCTCCAGAGAGCAATGAGCTTCACAGGTGCAGTGTTGGAGATACTTACTTCAGAGGCTTGTTTTTATTCGTATTTCTGAGAAACACTCAACTTGTGGCTGCCACCGTAGCCTTTCCCAGATCCCCATCATCCAACCTGTGACTTAACATGAGACAGACATTAGACCTCATGGGACTGTAATGGCATCACAGAAGCAATCTGCCTCTTGAGCCCTCTCTCCCACCACACTCAAGACTAAACCCCACCTCCTGTGGTGTTTCTTACGTGCTCCAGCAGCAAGCTTAGTTCAGGCAACTGGATGTTGTTCCACCTGTAAAGCAGCTAAGGTGAAGTCTCCACCACCTAAATGGTCTAGTCCAGACCTAATCTTCAGGGCAGGCAACAATTTTAGGCTTTTTGCTGAGGAGGACGTGAGATGCATAGAGGATAGAGGGAATGTTGTTTCTAGTTCCTTGGCAGCTTTTTCTGGCTATTGCCCTGCTCAAGGATTTATTAGTTTTTATAGCAAAATCTGTTTGGAGTCTCAGATATGGGTGGTGAAAAGTGAAAAAAAAAAAATTCAATAAATGATAGGTCTCTCCACCATGGTTTCTTGCTTTGGTTTGCTATGCCTTTGATCAGTGCCAGCCTGCTTTGCAAACAGGTGAGTTCTTTACAACCAGATGCTTACCTTAACTAGTAGTGCTCTTCTGTGCAAACCTGTCAAAAAAAATCTGTGTTCCACGTAACTTCAAGCTAGAGAGGTCCCTGCAGGACTGCTGGCCCACACAGCCCACAGGGTTGAAAACGGAGCAGCTTCCTTCTGCCCCATGGGCTGTGGCCACCTGAGGACAGGACAGGACACATACCTGATTGCCTCGGTCCTTCGACTGCCCCACTCAGGAGAAATCAGCAGGGAATTAAGCAAGCGGGCTGACCTCCGTCCCCTCCCGCCCTCCGAGCAACGCAGGGGCTTCACATGTCTCCCAGCCCAGCACCAGCGCTCACAGACCCACCACTGGCAGCCACCTCAGTGAATCATCTGAAACTTTTATTACACCGATTTGGTTTACAATCTTTGTACTTTGATATTTCCAACAAAAAAGGCAACATTGTGATATACTGTTTGTACATATATAGAGAGACAGACAGAGCTAGATCATATTGACAGAGTTGAAAAGTAAAAACTGTTTCCCAGTGTTCACAAAAGAATTTGTTCACCACGTACCCGCTTCTGCCTTGCTCTGCCTGATGGATACAGATGCCCGCGGTGCCGCTGGCTGCTGGCCCCTGGCCGGCAGGACCTTTACCTGCGCCGTGTCACGCCATTATAGATCTGAAAGGATGGAGTGCGAGGTTGTCCCCAGCAGCGGTGGCCGCGCAAGGGGTGCCGGCAGGGCTCACCCCCAAGCCCTCACAGGTCTGTGTAGCTCCCTTCCCAACTATTCACGGATGCTCCAGGGGCTACGTCCACAAGAAATCCTAACCAGCGGCAGCAGCTGTGAAACCTCCCCATCCAGGCGTCTCCCACTACTTGTTTCCCATCCTCGAGACCGAGGTATTGAATAGATTTCTTTCTTTTTATTTGCATTTACAAAATATTTCTACTGAATGACACACCTGAACGAGATGAGAACTCGTGTTCAGAAACAGCAGAAAAGACCCAGATCAGCATCAGGCTGATGAAGGAACAGCTCCAGCAGCGAGGGTGGGGTGGGGGCTTAATGAGGGTGGCCTGGTCCTGGGCAAGCCCGTCTGTAGCTCCAAGTACAGGGCTGTGTCTGGTCAGCCAGTTATGCAATGAAAGCTCGTGCTGGGAGGGCAGCAATGAGATCCCTCAGACATGCTAGCAGACGCATGAGGAGGAATTAGCCACCAGAGCCAGTGAGGAACAGGGGTGGAAAGAAAAGGGCTTGGGAAAATGTATCATCACCAGAACAACTGTTGACTTGCTTTCCAGGATGCTCACAGCTCCTTTTCCTGCAAATGGCCGAGACTGTGACCACCACCTGAGCACCCTCCAAACCCACTCCTGGGCTGCCACACGCAGGAACGCCTGGACAGGTAGCTGCTGCCTGGAGAACCCTTTGCCTTCCCTCTCATCAATCTCTTGGCCAAAGAGCAAAGCCCAAACCAAGCAGCCTGCACCACTCGCCCACACCCAAGACCAACAGTCTGCTATCTGCCAGCATGCAAGGGTTGAAACCATTTCAAACACCATACATGTTGGTAAAAATGAAAGCCCTGGCAGCAACAGCAGATTGTCTGAGTGTGAACAACTCCCGTCGTTGGTGGGTCACTTGTCAGCTTCAGGTCCAGTTACCGTGGTGTGGGACTGCCTTGCAGAGCAGTAACTAGCAGGTCACTCTGTGCTGGGAAGGGCACGTGCCAGTGCAGGGCCAGTACGGACCCCTTAGCTCTCCTGTGAGATCCATCCCCAAGGAGTACTGCGGCGCTTTGAGGAGGGGGGTCAGCTGTGGGCCTCCATCTGGAGGAGGGAATGACCTCCGGCGCCTTGCCTGGGAGCTGGTCTTCCCTTCCGCCGCCATCCACCGACGCAGCGTGAGCGGCGTGCAGCAGCAGAGGGACCCCAGCCAAGCTGGGAGCATGCCCCCGCCCGTGGGTCTGTGCCAGAGAGATGGGGAGAGACGGCGGGTGGCCGGGAAGTAAAGGAGGAGGAATGACACAAGAGCTTGCACTTGGACTACGCCAGCGAGTGCCCCATCGGGCCGGAGCAGGGGCGGCCGGCTGGCTCCCTCCCGCAGCAGATGGCAAGCCCTGCTTCCGCTGCTCTGAGCACAGCGCGCACGGCAGCAGGAGCCGGTGGCCGGCTTCCCAAGCCTGCCGACTTCTGCTCACAGCGACCCAGGCATCGATTTGCAAGGTGTCACGCTGGCATACGTCGTAAACAGGACGGCAGGTTGATTTCGAGCACCGACTGGGGGCGGAGGAGCAGGCTGCCACAGGGATGGGCAGAGGCTGTGCATGGAAATGGTTGCTGCGTTTGGCCTCCCTTTACTCCCACGGAGCTGGATTTGTCCACGCTGAGCTTCTGTCCCTGCTTGCCGGGTACCTGCTGGCCCTCTGCACAGCCAGTCGAGGTGCTGGTGGCTGGGGTTCAACAGCAGGGGGGGAAAATGGGGGGGCCTGTGCGCTGCCCCCAGGACAGCATAGTAGAGCTGTCTCCGGACTGGGTGAGGGCTTGTGCTGGGGCAGGCTCGGAGCATTTCCAGGTCACCCTTTATAGGGGCAAACTATGAAACTGAATTGGGGAGTAAACGGCACATTTGTAAAACACGGCACCGAACACTACTGGCCTGAAACACGCACAGTGCAGGCCACGGCCCTGCACCCCAGACAACTGACACAAGCTCTCCTGTTCGCTGGGGACCCACCGCTTTATCCCGTCAGCACCTACACCACCCGTGCATGCCCTGTGTGCAGCAGCCTCCCTCCAAACTCCCTGACCAGGTAGCCCTGGCTGGGGCCCACGCACTGCCCTGCTGACAGGGCACTTTTGGCTAACCTAGACCCTCTCCTGCTTCTTCCTTCTGTCACAGGGAAGAGGGAAGAAGCCTGAGCTCATGCAGCTGGAAAGCTGGGGAGCAGCGCAGAGCCAAACCCTGCATCAGCTTCCCTAGGCAGAGGGGATGGCTCAGAAATGAAGCATTCCTCCTCCCTACAGGCTATGCCTGAAATAGCCAAGCCTGTCAGATCCCTGTCCCCGGCCATGATGGATTAGCCTCTCCAAGGCACAAGGCAATTTATTCATTAGTGACATTTACACCTTGTGGCTGCATTAGCCATTGTGGTTTGGTGACACGTGCTCAAGCTGTCAGTGCTGGGCTTGGAGGCAACATCGCTGCTCTGACGATGCAGCGAGGCTTGGCCTGGGCGCCTCAGCTTGGAAATACCTCCTGCCTGTCTCCTCGGCCAGAGCATGCACAGCCTGCTTTGAAAGCCCGCTTTGTTCCCAGGCTTCTCCACCAAATGCCCTGCTCCCTCTATTTCCCCCCGACCCTTCCCTGCCTCGCAGCACCGCTGCTCCAGCACAGCAGCCTCCTGCCCTGCCTTGCCTTGTGTCTCACGTAAAAAGCACCAAATCTGCAAAGCCTTTTACAGCTGTTCTCGTACAGCCCCTCCTCTCCACACGTCTTGCTGAGCACTCACATGCTATTCTGCCCTCCTCAGCTAGCTCCTCCATCAGCTGTGCCTTGTTCAGCCCACAGCAAAGCTGCCCTCGGTCCCAGCGGAGAAGCACAGAGCCCATGTTCGGAGACTCCCCCAGCAGACGCGCTGCTTTCACCGCGATGCTGTCCCCTGGTCCCGCACTGCCACAACAGCGGACCTGCCTCTTCTCCCCAGGGACAGGATCACCAAAATGTCAAGGCCGCCTGTTTTCTAACTAACTGGTCTGTTGAACTTATCCTGTCTACAAAGGCTCAGAGAAGTGCTGTGAAATTCTCTGGGAAAGCGTAAAGTGATGCAAAAGTGAGGCCAGGATGTGCGGCAATGCTCTGCAGGCTGTGCTGTCTCTCCACCAAGCAAGCACGAGGCACGCCAGGGCTTGGAGCATTGTTGGAAGGCTGTGAGCAGGCAAACCAGCAAGTTATGGTGAGGTCTGGCCACCAGCATGCCTGAGGTCATCATGCATCTGCTGGCGTTTCACAGCTGGCCCATGGCGCCTAGCAGGGAGAGGACCGAAATGATGTGAATGCACGGCCTCGGAGGAGTTCAGGGGACAGGGGTGCTTTGGCTAGCTCAGAGGAATGAGAGTGTGTACATTAGGTTTGTGGAGGGTGAGAAGAGCTGGAGACTGTTGGCCAGGGAGCAGATCCAGCAGCTCTCCTGTTTCAGGCAGCCAGCAAGGGATTAGCTTGTTCTCAAACACAGCTTGCTCCATGCTTTTATCCCTGCTCCCTGCCACTCGCTGCAGCAAATGTGACACTTCACACCATCTCCTCACAAAAACCAGGTCAGGAGTTTCCTCTCACGAGGAACAAGTAATGCTCTGTCACCCTGCAAAGCCCTTGCCGCAAGGATGGATGGGCGACACCAGACCAAAGCCACAAACACACCAATCCTCTGCAGGGCCGTGGGTCCCGGCCGTGTAAGCAGAAGCCCACCCTGCCACGCACACACACTTGGGTGGACAGCCAGGTCACACACCTCCAGGGGCAGAGGAAGACTTTAAACTCCAGCCTCCATTCCTCATCAGCCTACCCCACTGCGAAGCCACAGGGCCACCATCCCAGTCTTCCTTGAGCATTTCTTCCCCACCAGCACTGCACAGAGCTGGCTGAAGTGGAGTGTTTAAACCCACCTCATCGTCAAAAATTAATTTTTTTAAGCAAGGAACAGCAACCTGAAACACTTCTCACAACTGTTAAGGCCTTTGAGTCTCATTTCAGTTTGAAAAAGCCGTTGGCATTTCCAAAGTGAAATCCTGTTATTTTGGGGTATAGTTGTCACCACTTTTTCCCCAGCCGGCTGAACGGTGCTGTGCATGCTGCTTCGTCAGACGTGCCATTACTTTCATACCGCTCTGCTCGGCCCCTGGGGACAGGCTCTCCCTGGGAGCGCAGATGCAGCACAAACAGAGCCCACCAGCTTCTGGCTGGGCTGAGCAGGAGGCAACGTCTGCTTTCAGCTGATCCTCTCTCTGCATCTGCTTCTGGAGAAGCGTATAGACTCGGGCTTGGGTTTTTCCAAACATTTTCACCCTGACCGGTTCATGGGCTGCCATCCAAAGTCCGAATTCATGGCACAGCAGCTGACGGCGCTGCTAATGGACATTGGGACCATGGGACTGTACAAAATACTAAGTCATCTCACCACATTCTAGCTAGGCTTTTTCTTTCACTAATGTGAGTAGCTAAGATCGCAGAAGCAGCTTGTGCTGATGGAGAGTGAAAGAACCTCATGTGTCTGTGTGTGAAGTTACTTTGCTCTACAAGATTTGCTAAATTATAATCACAGTAGGTGATCCATCCGTTCCCGAAGTTCAAAGGACTGAGGAGGGTTCAGGATGGGCACTAATTTCTCACAAGCTTCATTTCCCCAAATGAAGTTTACAAAAACCAAACGAACGAACAGAAAGCCCCAACAAAACCAGTCTTCCTCGGGAGGGGGGGAGGAATAAAACCCACTTAGCTTTCCAGCAGCCGCTGTGCTTATTCTCAGTGCTGGATGGCCATGCTGCGCATTGTAATGGGCTCCTGAAAACTCGGCAGCTTCTGTAAGTGTTGCATAGGTGGATGATGTACCTGTTAGTAGAGCCTGTTTATGAGCTGCAGGAAGAGGAGCTTGCTGAACTCCACAAAGAAACTGTCCCTCCCCCAAGAGAGACAGACGAGGTGAGGAGGGAAGGAGAAAGGGGAAGCCATGAGGCCATGGGTCTTGCAGGTTCAGTTCTGTCCTTAGGACCTCTTTTCCCTCGTGTGCGGAAAGGCTACGGTCCTGTGGGAGAAGGCTCCTCTCCCAGTGCGGTGGAGGTCAATTTGCTTGTTAGCTTGCTTTTGAGGGAGTTGAGATCACATCCATGGGCATAACGTTTCCCTTGGCGGAGCAGCTGTGGTGGAGGCAGTAGAGCAGAACAACTCAACCCACTGCTTGCAGAGACAGTAGATATTCAACATTCATTCATGTTGGCCAAGTCCCAACATGAACTCTATGCATCAAAGCAACACTGTGACAGATCGATTTGTCTGGACTCAAGGACAGACCACTGAGGAGTTGCTAAGCCAAGCTCACATTGGTATAGTACCACCGGCTTCAATAAAATTACACTAGGAATGAACATAGCCCATTAATTTCTACCTGAAATGTGACTAAGCCCCTTTCCCCTTTTTCCAGAATGCCCACGGGGAAAAGAGCCCTAGGCGGGCTCAGCCCCAAGTCCCCACTGGGCTCCCAAGTCCTATGAACCAGCCTTTGGTCCCCACACATACCTGGCTCAGTGGAGACTCTAGGCCCACATGCATCACAGGAGGCAGCATTACCAAACAGAGCTAATACTTAAACCATGTCCCGTTCCTGAGATTATCTGAATCCAGATCATATTCATACAGACCTTATTCTACCCACCAAATATGAATGAAACATGATTAGAAGCACATATCACAAATTGAGACTTATAGCTCTTTGGTAACACAACTTCTTGGTGGTGGTGTAGTTTTTCAGACCCATGCCCTACAGCTACTGCAGCAGAGTAGGAGCATGTTGCAGCAAGGTTGTACCCTGCTAAAAGTAAGGCAGCACCCTGGTGATATTAGAGAGCAGTACTGAATCCATGGTTGGAAAGGCTGGAAGGAGAGCTTAAAAGGTATTATTCTTCCCACAGGCTAATCAGCAGGCACTGTTTTACTGACATCAGACGCTACCTAGCTTTCTTAAACTTCCACTTAATAAACCTCTTCCTGCAGTCCCCTCCCCATGGGCATCCATCAGAGTTACTAAACAGCTCTGCAGCCTCTTGAGTGGAGAGACCACGAAGAGGGCAGGGACGGGCTGGGTCTCTAATGTGCGTTTTATGGGGAGCGGAAAGGGAGGGAGGTGTGCTTGTTCAACATCAGAAAAAGCAGCTTCCCCAGCACTAATACTGAGTATTTGCCTGGTGTGTGACTCTGGAAGGCTTGGCCTTGGCCATAAGCTGAGATTCCCTCTCCCTGTCCTAACGAATGCCCCTACAGTTGCTCAACCCAAAAGCTGAAATCTCTGAAATCTCCCTCCTTGGTGTGGTCTGCATGACACACAGTGGGCTCAAGAGGTACCACCAGGTTGGTTGGTGTCACCACCTGGTTCTGCACAAGCTAGGTGCCAGGCACTATCTGGGAAGCTTCCAGTGTGTGCTGAAAGATGGATAAATGGGTGGTGATGTGTCTTGAAGATCAGCTAATCCAGAGCTTCTCACACGCTCATTCTCTCTCTAGTTCAGGAAAGCTGGTGAGCTTTCAAGTACCTGGCAAGTACACTGGCAGCAACGCGAAACACCAAATAGCCCGAACTTATTGTCCAGCCTTGCAGCAGTAAGGACTAGCTTTCTTCTAAGGATGTATTAGCACCATGAAGGGCCAGGAAGAGGAGCTGGCAGCATTCCCGCCTTACTTGTCCTGGTATGCGAGGAAAGCCTGCTGACAAATGCAATGCTGAGCCTGACTCTTAGCCCATGGAAAGCTGCAACGGGTGAATGACGTATGGAAAAAAACAAAGCCATCTGACTGCGGAGATCCTCTAGTTATTGCCCCCTCGTACTGACAAGCACCCAGCTTTCACCTTCCCAGAGGGTGATGCAGGCTGTCCTGCTTTCCTTGCGTAAGGGGCCAGCAGCTCTGTGTACTTCGCTCCCTTTGAAGAGATCTTCTGCACCAGAAATGAGGACACAGCCACCCTGACAGACCAAGGCATTGCTTGCACCTTTGGCCCTCTCCTCTTGCCCCGGCCGGGCTCAGAGCAGAAAGGATAGACCCGCTACACGGGGAAAACTTCTGCACCACTACGCAAGCCAGGGTTTGCCCACTGAGATCCTGGGGGAGAGAAGACCCTGGGATTGGTGAAGGGAAGGCTGCAGAGACCAGATAATGCCTGCTTGTGTCGGGAAGGCCATGGGGAAAAGGAGCAGAGCCAATTAGACTCACCAGCCAATGGAGGAGAAGTAATGGGATTAAGATAAAGCAGGGAGAATTCAGGTTAGATATAAGGGAGCACGCTATCATGAGAGGAGCAGACTGGGCCATCTAATGAGCTGCCAAAGGAATCGTCATCACCGACACAGACACGGCGGAGAGCAGACACAAGTCTGCAGGAAGAGCAGACGCCTGACTACTGCTCAGCCTGGAGCTGTGGCGGGTGGATGTCTGTGTGCCGGGGGAGATGGGACCACTCCACCACGGAGAGGCTGTGCGCCAGAACAGGGACAGACCATCTCTGGATATCTGTGCTAATAACCTGAGCCGCAAGGAGAATTAAATCAGCTGCCCTTTGCCCAGCACACTAGGGTCCCTCGCCAACACTTAGGAGGAAACCACGTACACCCTTTCTGCCAGCTGCGTCCCGTGCTGGGAGTGGGAAGGGAGAGCCCAGTTGTCTGCCATGAACTTCCCTGCCTGGCTAGACATGCTGCCTTGCCATTGCAGGCAGGGAGAAGGAGAGGGAGCACAACCCCAGTTTCAGTCTGTCCTCTTCAGCTCCACCACTTCTCTGCCAAGCTACCAGGCAGCTCCTGTCCCTCCTGCCCAGTCCTGCTCCCCTCCCATGCCCAAGCGTGCCATCCCCCTTTCCTGAGCCTAAGACAGGGCAGGAAGGTCTCCAGCCTGGCGAGAATGGAGCAGGCTGGACCGGGGGGTGGGGGCAGCTCCACCAGGTGCAGTGGGGTAGCAGGGCCAAGAACATGAGGAAGGGGATCTCCGAGAAATCCTGGCGTGCAGCGGGAAGCACTGACTAGAGAGGTCCCACTTCTCAGGGTGCTGTGGGTCTGAGATGGCCACAGACTGTGGCACTGGGACTACGTCTGGGACCTGGCTGCGGCTGGCACTATGTGCATGGGGAAGGTGTTCAGCAACAGGAAGACTGCATGGATGCTGCTGGCCAGAGCAGCAGCCGTGCCTCAAAGATACATGTGTCCACCTGGATAGACCACCTCCAGAATAAGATTTCACAGGTGAAAAGGGGGCCAGAGGAACAAGTTGAGGCAATCTCATGAAAAGGCCCAGAAAGAGTCAAGGACAAGGTGCCTGAAGGCAGAACTCTGCTGCAGGTGCTAAAGGATGGGGGCATAGAGACCCTACGAATCTGTCCCTATTCTGAGGACTGTCTTTGCCCCAGGGAGCTAAAAGGGCTGCCAAATCTCAGATGAATCCATCTGTCCAAGGCACCTTGGAGGCTGGAGATAGATAGAAAGACGAGCCATCACAGCCTAATTTATGCAATGTGTAGGAGATTTCAAAGAGAACATGTTGGGAAGGACAAGCGGACCACATTCCTCACTAATGACCCATTGCAGCTCCACTGACTGAATGTCTCCTGATTCACTGGGACATACAAGCACACACCATTATCTCCCCAGAGTCACGAGGACCCTCAGCATTGGCCTTGGCTTACATTAGGCCCTTGGAGACAGAAGCACAAGCGCACAGCAAGCCAAATGTCATCACTAAGCAAGGAAATCCCAGGGCAGCCAAGGGGGCTGTAGCCACTTTCACCCAGTCTGAATCTGTGCCAATAATAACGAGAATAAAACGCAGAGAGGGATGCGCCCACACTGGAGACGTTATGCTTCTCTGTTCTCAAAGGGACCCTCTTATTTAAGCCAACATCTAGCTCTGGTAGTGAGAGTAAGGGCAGATGACAAGACAGAATCATAACGGAGTGAGATTTTAAGGGACTTTCTGTTCAGACTACGTTGTTTGGGGTCTAACACTTGAGATCCAGGAGGACAAGCTGACTTGAAGGGCAAGAGACACTGACCAGGACATGCAAGGCACAAAGAGCAGAACAACAGACCGCTCTGGAGGCAAAGCCAAGCGGAGCCTTACAAAGCCTGCAGGCGCTGACCGCTCCAGGCTTGCCAGCAAGAGATGATTTTCAAAAGAGGACTGATGTGGTGGAAGGGTGCATTTGCAGCGTCCCCAAGACCTGGGAGGTGAAGCAGTACAGCAGCATGACTAGAGAAATAGACCCTTCATTAATAGTTGGCAGGAGGAAGATGGGCTGGACTAAATACAATGCCTCACTGTTTGTTGTTACATCTTGCCCTTCTGCAATGGATGCGGAGGCAGACACCAAGCTTGAATGCCCCGGTGCTAATGAAATTGCTCTTGTCACCCAAGACCTGCTGCTCTCAGCTATCATCTGCCCCAGCTGATAAGGGAAGTGTGGCGAGGCTGAGGAGCAGTGCTGTCTGGAGAAATCGCTGGCTGATTTGGCATGTGCTCCCCCAAAGAGCTGACTGAAAAGGAGACAGCTTTTCTGAGAACAGGGACATGAGAGATCCGGGGATGTGTTGACGGAGAAGGAAAAGCTGGGTGCCTGCATGCTGCAGCCACTGATGCAGCCTTCAGTGACATGAAGGCTCCTTGCCCAAAGTCACCAAGATCCTTTCCAGCAGGACAGAAGGGGCAGCACAAAGCTCAGAGCAGGCCAACCTGCCCTGACAAGAGCAAGGCAGAGGAACCCAGGGGCTAATGGGCTACACAGAAGCCACTTCACTTCTCACAGCCTGACACCTCTCTGCAAAAACCTCTGTAGTGCAAACCGCTCAGTTTTAAGCAGGTTCCCCTCTAAATGTATCCCACCTTTGTTCTGCAGAGCATCCCTCATGGCAGATGCCTCCCGGTGTCCCACCTGTGGGTCCTGCACCCACAGTGGGGCCCCACAGAAAGGGAATCCCTTTGCTCCTCATTTCCCCAGCCCGGGTTCCCGACGCTCCAGCGTGCTTTTGCATTTCTCCCTCCCAGCCCCTCAGAGCTCTCTGCCAAAACCAGGCTGCCAGGAGCCTGCAGCTCAGAGTCTGCAGCCAGAGCCCAGCCTGATCTCATGCAAAATTCACTCTTACAGACATGCACCAACCTGCTGCTCTATTATCAATAGATGAACTGCAGCTGAACCTACCAGAGCCTTCCTTGATGCTTGTCAGAACCGATTAGGACTCACTTCAAAGCCAGGAAGGGACCCCAGCCACTTGACGCACCACCTATTACCACGATGCCTGTCCCAGTGCCATCCTCTCCCCTTTCCCCAGCTCACTGGGGGCCTCCCGTTTTCTCTTTCCATCTGAGCCCCCCTCCAGCAAGTGGATCAGTAGCACCGCAGATCTCCGCTCCATCTGGGTTTGCACATTCATCCCTTCCCTGGTGCTGCCTGCCTGCTGTAATCCCAAACAGAAAGCCCTTTAGCTAGGGGATGCTGACTTTCAGAGCTGGCGTGCCGAAGCTTCCTAAGGAGCTGAGCCTGGGATCCTCTGGAGGCGGTGCCATTCCCAGCAGTGAGAACAGAGTAACAGTCGGAGCATGGTCTAAAAAAAAAAAAGTGGGGAGGGTGGGGAACGGTTGGAGGGAAGAAGAGCTGGATTTGTGGCTTTCAGCCTTTACTCTAACCTGCCGCTCAGCTCCACGTGCCTGGATGCCCCAGACCTTTAGGCACAGGCAGTTACATGCTGCTCCCAAGGGGCCTGTTCACCTCCACCCTGCGAGGGGTCTCACTCCAGCATGGGCAGCGGGGTGGGCAGAGGTGCAGCAGGGCGCTTTCTGGTGGCTGCTGGTTCCTCGGAGCACGAGCCAGCCTGGAGCCAGGGCTGGGAGCCAAAGCACCTCCCTCCCTGCATCAGGCCTGTCTTTTTGTTCTCCCCTTTGGATCTTGATGCCATGAATTATGGTTTTGGGATTGGTTTGGTTGGGTGTTTTTTTTTTTTTTTTGCATGTGGTGGTCTGTCTAGAGTTCTGTGCCATGTCAGGGGGAGCATCAGCACTCACCCCTCTGGGAGGTCAGAGCCACGGCGGGGGGAGCTTTCGCTGGCTGCTGGAGCGAGATGCCATGTCCGCTCCATCCTGATGTCCTCCTAGGCCATCTCCCTCCCCTGCACTCCTCTCCCCAAATCCTGCGCTGGCTCAGGCCAGGCAACGGACAAGGAGATCTCACCGCCCTCTGCTTTCACAGTGAGGTCTCCACACAGGACCCGTTGCGGTGGAGGTGACGGTGGTCGTGGTTCAGGCAGCCTTCATTGCGGTGCACGATGAGGATGGGGAAGTAGAGGGCATCCTGGTAAGGAGGGGGGTCTTCCTCCTCCACAGTCACCTGGCTGGAGAGGCGGGTCTGCTCAGTGGGGCAGCTCTGCTCGTTCAGGCTCCCACTCCGGCTCTGCCAGAGGCAGCTGCGTCGCGAGCCGTACAGGCGACCCAGGGAGAAGCGGCTGCTGCTGAAGGGGATCCTGGGGCTGCCATTGCAGATGCTCAGGGCACTGCGGGAGAAGATGGAGGAGCTGCTTATAGTCCTGTGGCACCGCTCGCAGTTCTGCCGGTAGCCCCCGTACCGGCAAGCAGAGTAGCTGGTGCAGCCAGAGAGCCCCACCAAGTCCATCAGGACTGCTTCCGAGTAGCTGGGCACCAGCTGCTGGTTGGATCGGATGTGCCACTCCAGCTCGGTGCTGTCGACCGTGTTGACGCGGGGCATCCGCCGGCAGAAGGAGCGCTCCTCGGCCGGCGTCACTGCCACATAGTCGAACCCAAAGAGTTTCTCCACGTGGTAATGTACGTAGGAGGTGCGGTACTCATTTAGCACCCGCAAGGGCCAGGATAGGGTCAGCAGAGCCGCCACCCAGAAGACATAGTGGGATACGTACCAAGGCAGGTTGTCTGGGTCGGAAAAGGCCACCATGTATTCCTTGAAGTCCACGTTTTTGAGGTGCATCCCCTCCCTGGCCTCCATGTAGTCATCTAGGCCCTCGTTCTCCGTGAAGAAGCGGGCCCGCTGGGTCAGGTAGGAGTTCTCCGACTCCACGTTGGCAAAGCTGAAACACTTGGTGAAGCGGAGCCGCGTGGCCGGGTAGCTCTCCAAGTCAATGAGGTCCTTGGAGATGTCCTTAACTCCACAATTGGAATAATCAAACTCGGCCTCTGCCACGTGGGTGTTGACCCGCTCATGATACACTTGGGTGGTGGTGTAGGCGTCCCCGTTACGGTAGCGGGTAACCTGCCGGGTCCTGCGGACGTAGTGGTAGCTGATGGCCTTCCACCAGATGCAGGGAGTCGCCTGCTGCATCCGCTGCACACGCTCGTGCACGCTCTCCACGTCCACTTTGTACTGCAGCTCGTTGCGGGTGTAGCAGTGCCAGCACTCCACCAGGTACACCACGTAGAGCATCACCAGGAAGGCCAAGGGGATGTAGACGTAGCCATTGGAACAGGGGCTGTCGTGGTACATCATGGACTTGCCCTTGTAAGCGCTGTCAAAGGTCAGCCGGGTCACCTTGGTGACGTGGCACCAGGTCATGGCTCCCATGCAGCCGTACATGAGGAGGGACAGCAGCAGGCATTTCCAGTGGGACTCTCGGCACAGGGACTTGCTGAGAGACTGCTTCACCGGCCGCTGCTGCTCCAGGGGACCGGGGAAAGGGAGAGAGAAAACAAGAGAGGAGTCAGTAGGCTGTAGCGGCAGGGGGAAGGGGAGCAGGCTGCCGCGATGGCACCTGTAGCTCTGCGAACGGGGACAAAACAGCAAATGCTGTGGGGCTCCTCGCCTCCACGGGCAGGCCGGAGGCCAGGATCTCCCCGAGGATGACAGTCCCGCAGCGCAGGTAGCTGTCACCCCCCCTTCCCTTCATGGTGCTCTGCCCCTCCATGGGAGATGGCCAGAGCCCAGCTGGACGTCAAGGAGAGCGGCAGAGGGCAACTCTGCCAGCGCACGCCCTGAGCATCCTCCTTCTTCAATGGGGAGTAACCCCCACCACTGCCACGTCCTGGGGAGGGGTATTGAAGCACAGCAAGATGGAGGCTGGGGGATCTCCCCCGCATATCTCGGCTCCTGCACCCATCCCACCAGTGCAGCCAGCTCTAACTGATGGGTCGTCCCACCTGAACACCTCACCACGGCTCATCCCACCGCGCCTCTCACCGCTCGCACATGAGGTTCTCCCCCTTTCCCAGGCACGACCGACAGCAACATTCAAGTTTCTCCTACCAAGGCAGTACAAGCGGCTTGGGGTGCCTGTAAGGCAGAGAAACGGACCTACTGCAGCTGGAAAGGCCTCTGTTTGGTAATGGCGATTCCCACCACAACACTTGGCAGCCCAAGCGGCTCTGAAGTGCTTCTCAAGTGCTTTACAAACCACACAAACGGGAAAGTACTTTTCTGCAACTGAAACGCAGCCGCCTCTGGTGGAAGAGAAAGCGAACGTGGAATAACATCCTAAAAGGTGTTCAGATGGGCAGTGAAGAGCACCCTACCGATCTGCCACAGCAGGGAGGGCGAGCAGCCAGTCATGGCTGCCAGCAAATGTCCCTGCCTGCACTGGGTTTTCTTTGGGTATGACAGCCCATACGTCTGGAAAAACTGCTCGCAAGTCTTTCATGGTGAGGAAAGGGCAGGACTTCAGCAACAAGACTTTTAAAAGGGATTGCACTGGTGCCTTCACCATAGGAACCGTGCAGGGTTTCACAAAGACCCAGGAAAAACCCCCACTTAAGGAAACCTCTGTCACTCTCTGCAACACTGTGAAGTCTCAAGTATTGATCCAGCTTGGTCAGTGAGACCTGACATTATCACACCCAAAGGGAGAACATGCAAAGAGGTTATTCGCTTTCTTATACAAAAGACTTCATCCAGCCCAAATGCCATCCAACCCAGCAATCTCCAAAGGTGCAACCTGAGAGAGAGGAGCAAGAACCCCAGCCTTGTGCAGATGCCACAAAACTCAGTAAGAGGCTTTCAGCTTTGCTCTCCCTCCCCAGCTGCACGCAGCACGGCTCCTGAGCTCACCTCCGCCGTTGCAGGGGCTAACACCAGCTGTAATGACACCACTCAGCGCAGTGAAGTTCAAGCCTGGCCCCATCCCTCCTCCATTCCTGAGCGCACTGGGCTGGAGAGGTCTTTCATCCAGGGATCGCAAAGAGCTGAATGGGCTCACGCTGCTAGAAAGCAGGGGGGTCACTTTCACTCTTGCATGAAAAGGAAAATTAAAGCAAGAACCAGAGGTCACAACGCCACTGGCAGGTCTAGGGACAGATCTGGGCCTCTCCTTTCCTCTAAGAAATCCCCCCTGCTCTCCCTGAAGAGCCCCTCAGCCCTGGCTTGGTCCCCTAGAGTCCCACGTGCTAATCTTTCCTCCCTACGCCTTGCCAAACCCTGGTCCGCCCCATGCCAGTGGGACTTCTGCCACTGCAATTAGCAGGGCTGGATCTGGCCCAAATGTCCAACAGAGGTTTCTCTCCCGGAGGCAGGGAGCTTCCCTTCCCGCCCGCCCCAGCAGCCAGCCTGCGATGAGCGGAGCAGGCGGCACATCCAGAGCGACCACCGGTGGCAAGGGGAATGGTGGCACGTCCCGCTGGGGGTCCCGAGCATCAGTGGTGCTGAGCCCCCCTCCTTGGGGCCACCGGCTGAGAGCGAGAGCTGGTGACAGAGACACAGAGCCCAGGGAAGGCAGGTGGGGTAGCGCTGGTCTGCAGGCAACAGGGAGAGGTGCAGGGCGGCTCTGCTCGGCAGCTCCGGCACGGACACGTGCGCCCCAGTCTTCCCAGTGTGACCCACCACTGCGGCAGCCTCACGGTCACGGGGCAAGAAGGGAACCGCGGGTAAGAGAAAAGGGAGCGAGGAGAGGAAGGGGGGGCCACCCAGCAGGCAGAGCCACCTGAGCTGTGCCCCTCCTGCTCAGGTCCACGCTGTGGTTACAAGAGCCTGCCCGGATCCCTCTGGCTTTGCTCGGCTGCAGCACAGCTCTCCGGCGCTGGACTGCTGTGCCACTACCCAAGCGGCTGAAGGTTTCCTCTCCCACAGCTGCCTTCTGCGTTGCAAATCTTCCCCGGCAGCAGCTCTATCTCTGGGAACCTGGGTGTGGGGCTCTAAGGGGACTGCTTGGCCAAAGGAGGAGCACGGGGAGGGTCTGAACGGGGGCCTCAGGGAGATGCAAGGCACAGGCTAACCCTGGGGTGTCTGTGGGGTGAGAGGGCTTGCACAGAAACTGTGCCTTGTTCAGGGAGGGGAATCTGCAAACAGAGCACAAGGAATAAAGCAAAGCATTCAGCTCACTCATTTGCCAAGTTGGGGAAGGGGCACCAGGGCGACAGGTCTTCGGCCAGGTCTGTCTCGGAAAAGCGAATTCCACCTCCCGGTCACTCCCTGGCCCCTCACGTTCTGCACTGCCTGCATCATCCTGCTCAGGAGAAGGGCAATGCTGGCTGTCGCCCCGCAGAGATGCAGGCGAGCCCTGCTGCGGTTACCCACCCAGGGCAGGGCGGCAGGGAGCGCGATGCAGCCCAGGCTTGGTTCCAGGAACTGTGTTAGCAGGGCTCTAGTCCACACATTAGTCTCCTCCTAGGACTACGCAGCATTTAGATACTGCAGCACTTTTACAGGGTCACGCTAACCCCTGCTGTAAACTGTTTACAACCCAGTTTTGTCCCAGGCTTTTGAGGTAAAACACATAGACATCGGCCGCGCTGGTGGGGTTTCTGAAAGCTGATCAAGTGCCAATGACAGGGGATACAACCACAGCAGAGATGGAGGAGGAGCCAGCTGCAGAGTCTAATCCCAGTAGGAACTGCAGCATCCCTGCTCCTCTCCCGGGCTGCAAAGGGCTCACAGGAGCAAACAACCGGCAGAAGCAGCTGAATAAGGTTGCCTCCTCGAGCCCTTAACCAGCTTTGGAGAAGACCAGCACAGCAAACATGCAGATGAAACAGCTGGGGAAAGGGAAATCCTTTCTGTCCCACAACAGTGTCACTGGGAGGAGAGCAGGCTCTGATACAAATGCCATCGTCATCTGCCCGCTGCAGTCTGATGGAACGAGGCGAAAGGCTTGCCCTACTTCACTGCAAACAGGGTTTCCCTCCATCACCGGGAGCCTCCCCCATTGCTCAGTCTTGAGCACTGGAGAGTGGTAAGCAAATCCACTATTGCAGGTGCACCTAAACACCTCTGCAGTGCTAGAGGGCAGAACTGACCCAGGCATGGCTTGGCCAGCCCCTTTGTGGGATCCCAGTCAGCTCCCTTCTCTGTGCTTCAGTTCACCATGTAGAACACATGGGACAACTCTTACCAGGCGCCTGGGCGCTAACTGTAACACACATTGGGAAAGGCAAGGGGTAGACTGCTGCTACAGCCTCCCCTCCCTTATACATAGCGTTTGCCTCTGACGTTGCCCCTGAGGTGAAAGGAGATGGAGTCCTGCACCTGCAGCTGCTGCTCTGCGATGCACGGGAAGGGATGGAGGGGATGACTTACGAGCAGCTGTGAAGCAAATGGAGATGCCCACAATGCACAGGGCAGAGGCAGTAGAAGAGGGGGCCCCCATCACTGCTTGCACTAAACTCCTCTGAGATCTGGGGAATCCTCTTCTCAAAAAAGCTTCGAGGGGACAAACCTGCCCAGCACCCCAGTGGCCAAGCACATGGGCCAAAACACCTTCATCACCCCTACAACCTTGACCCTGCAACGTTGAACACTGAACAACTCCAGAAATCCTTCAAGCTCTTCAAGCTCCTCTCTGAAACAGCCTGGCCCTGGCCCCATCTACCGTCCCCCCATTTAACAAGTGTTCCCATGTCCTCACCTCCTGCGCCTCTCACCCACCTCTCCCTACAGAGACCTGCCTGAAATCTCTGATTCACCCCCAGAATGCTAAGCCCTCACTTTACAAGATGCCCCGGGGTTCACAGGGTTAGGTGTTGTAGAGACAGCCCTCTACGGGGCTGAAAAAATGATTCAAAAAAGACCCAGAGCAGCAGCCTGAAGGCCCAGGTAGCTCCTGAGTGCCAGGCTGTGGCAGCAGCTTGCAGCGGACTCCAGTGGGACTCCTGAGCATCAGTTTCCATGGCTCTGCCCTGCCGATTTGCTTATATCATGCAACAAATGAATAAGCCCTGTTCCCTTTGACCTCAAATCCCCAGAACAAGGCAGGTAGGGAGGATCCAGTCATTTCTAGGAACTGCCACCATCTTCCCAGGCCCTGGGCAGACATTGGCAACCCCTGGTCAGGATGGTCCCAGCCAACACCCACATCACACCCCACATGCCTACAGCCCAGATTCAGGAACTACCTGCCTAGAAGAAAGAGCTGGCTCAGCCCCAGGCTGGCAGCGTTGCAGACTGCAAAGGAAAGGGGAAGGCTGAGCATCTAGGAGCCAGGGAACCCTGCCAGCAGTCAGCTCCTGCAATGGTACCAAGGTCTCCATTTTACACGGCAACTTGAAGGAGGACTGGTTCCTTCCATTGGATCCCACCTGAGCAGCAGGACAAGGACATTTTTTCGCTTGTTCCCAGGCTGAAGAGCTTGTCCCTTGGCATTTCCTACCCTCCAAGGTGGAAATGCATTGCTGACTGAGATTCAGCTCACCACCATTAAGTGTAGGTGTATGCATGTGATGCCAACAGGGAACAAGGGCTCAGCCAGCTCTGGCCAGTAGCTCTTGCTGCTTGCCTTCCTGGGACAAGCCGAGCAGCACCTGAAGCCCTGCCTGGCTCCTAGATACAGTGACCTGAGATATGTCAAGATGAGGCACCTTCAAACAGGACAGAGCACGTTTCCCATTTTCCAGTCCCCAGACATCTCCTCTGGATCTCTGCCAGCCCTGGTCAACAGACCCTTACAGGTGGGATTCAGCCACACTCCCGGGATGCTCAGCAATGCTGGCACCAGCAGCTGGTCCTGATGGAAAGGAGGACATCACACTGCCAGTAAGGCCTTACACAGGCATGATAGGGGAGCAGGAACACCCTCCCCTCCCGATATTGCTGGGGACAAGAGGATTGCCCTAGGTCAGTTCATGAATCCAAGCTCCCCACTAAGGTCTCTCCTCATTGCATCAGATGAGACACCAGCAAGCATGGCACTGTCAGGGGAGGCTGCAGCTTCCCTCTCCTCCACCAGCTGCTTCATGCAAGTCTGTGATAGCTTCTGGCCGCGGGAAGCGTGCCCTTAGCCTAAACAGTGCAGGTCATGGACTGCAGCTCTTCTGCCTGCTCCCACGGGGCAAGATTATACTGACACCCTAGTTGGCAGCCACCGCGAAGCAATCAAAGCCCAGACAATCTTCTCGTAATCCCTGCGAGCCGGGGGACACTGTAGTCAAGGGAAACTCGCCCGGGGAACTGCCCCTGCTGCGCTTCTTTCATCCAAACTGGCTCTCACTCTGGCACCTCTCAAAAGCCACTGTGCTCACTTGAACATAGTACCAGCACTGCCAGGGCACTGGGGGCAAGAGACCACGTCCCAGTGTGGCACAAGCATGTCCTCATGCTAAAAAGGTGCCTCACTGTTTAGCTTCACTGGTCAGGATCTGCTTGGAGAGCCTGGGCTCAGGGCAGCAGGCGTTGTTGAATGGAAGCAGGAAGAAAGGAACAGACGCCGAGCAGAGTATACGGTATTTGTACAGCTTCCCAGTCCTTGAACTTCAGTATTCCTCTCCCGCAATTATTTATATCTAAATATAAGTCTGTATATATAGAATCACCGGGCATGGGCATGCATGTTCTTCCTAAGCCAAGGAGGCAGAGAATACCAGGATTATGCAGCACTGGCTAACCGCAGCTCCTCAACAGCAGAGGACGAGTGATGCGCCAGCTTCTGAGCACCCCCCAAGCTGCCCTTTGAGCTGTGGTATCACTGGCGAGGACAATCCACCACACCAGGAGAACGCTGCCCTTCCTATACTGCCTAGCTGCCCTCCGTGGGCTGCGGGCCCCATGGCATAAGGTGGGTCTCGCTAGTCAGCGCGGTTGCTTTCTCTCCTCTTGGGAAGCCCAAGCTGCAAGCAGGATCTGGGGGGGCAGACAAAGGGGCTCGCACACCTGCCTCCCCGTGCTGCTCCCTACGCGCAGAGCACCCTGCTCCTGACCCTTTTTGGCACGTGCTGCCTGGACTCCAGAAGAGTCATCAGCTGGGGGGGACTGCAGCATACCTAGAGGCAAAGCTGTGCTGGTACCTGGCCTGCCCTAGTCTGCACCTTCTGCTCTCCCCAGCCAACCTCCCGCTGGGAGCAGCCACCAGCGACAACCCCAGGCTTCGCCACATCCCCAAGCCCTCTCCCCTGCTGCCCACCGCATCTTCCCTCGCAGTGTCCCAGGCAAGCTGTGCTACCTCCTGGCACCCCCCCAAGCCAGAGCGCAGGAAGGGGGGGGTCTCCACATCCATTTCTCCCAGGCGTTAACAACCTCTTCCCATTGCAGAAAGCCCAAGCAGCGCCCGGCGCTTCTCTTTTGTGATTTTCTCCCTCCCTCCTACACCCCAGCCACCACCGGCCCCTGCCCCATCTCCGGACTGCGCCCCTTCCAGCCCCGGCGGCACCGCGGCGAGCCCGAGGTGACAGGCGAGCGACGGAGAGCGGGGCCGGGGCGACGGGCAGCCTGCCGGCGGCGAGGACCGACGGGCGGCTTTCCTCGGCCCCCCCCCCCCCCCCGCCCCCCTCCCGCCGGCCCGCACCGCAGCCCCGGGGCCGGAGGAGGGGAGAGGGGCTCCCGGCGAGGGGGTCCGTACCTGTGCGGGCAAAGCCCGTCCCGGCCCGCGGCGGGGCGGTCAATGAGCGCGCCATGCAAAGCGGGCGGGGAGGGAGGGTGGTTGGGGGCAGCCCCGGGCGGGGGGGGCGGCCGCTCTCCTCACCTCCTCTCGGGCCCCCTCCGCCTCCTCCTCCGGAGGCACCGGCGTGCTGCTGCCTCCCTCGCCGGCGGCGGCCGCCGAGGCCGGGGGGACATGGCGGCGGCCGGGGCGCCCCGCTGGCGGTGCCTGCGGGCTGGGCAGCCGCATTATCCCGCCCGCCGCCGGGCGCTGCCTCGCCGGTCGCCGGGCGGGCGGCGGGGCGGCGCGGCGGGCGGGCGGCGCGGCGGCATGGCCCCAGCCGCGGCACGGCGGCAGCGCTCGCCGCCCGCCGGCCCCCGGCCCCCGGCCCCGCCGCAGCGCAGCGCCGCTTCCGCGCCCGCGCCCGGCGCGGCGGAGGGCGGGCAGAGCCGTGGTGGGAGGGCCGCGGCGGAGGCGGGGGGGACGGGATGGGATGGGATGGGATGGGATGGGGATGGGGATGGGGATGGGGATAGGGATGGGGATGGGGGCGCGGCGGGATCCGCGCCCGCCCGAGCCGGGCGGCGGGTGACCTTGAGGCGCCGGCGGCAGGCAGGCAGGCAGGGAGGCAAGGAGGCAGGCAGGGAGCCCGGCGCGGCCGCCCCTCGGGAGCCCCACCGGGAGCGGAGCTGTCCGGGCGCTGCCGGGGAGGAGTCCCGCTCCCAGCTCCGCCGAGGGGGCGGCAGGCTGACCGGGGGGGGGGGGGGGGGGGGGTGGCGGGCGGGCTTCAGCCCCGGCCGGGCTGCTGATGGGAGGTGAGGGGTCCCGTGGGTTTTCTTCCCCTCGGGATGAAGTGGGAGAGCTCGGAGGACCAGGAGCGCTCTTCCTGAGCTCCGGCTGTTTTTCTAATCCGTGGGCAGCCCCAGGTGGTCGGGGGTGGGGGTAAGGTTGACCATCAGCGCTAATGCTGGCACTCAGGGGAAAATCTTAGGTCGGGCAGTGTCTTCTCTGCTATGATCTCCACCGGGCCCAAGGATGCTCAGCTAGCTATCACAGAGCTGACTGCAGCATATTTCACCCATAGACCTAACCTGCTTGGTTGCAGGGACGAGTGGGAAAGTCTCTTCAGACCCTCAATCTAAACTCACAGTAGCATCCTCAGGGGGGACAAACACAGAGTTCAGGAAGGGTCCAGACTCATCCAGGTCCAGATATTGCACGCAGAGCCCAGCTTCCTTGACAGTCTTGGGAAATTAGGTGTCTCTGCAGGTGCTTCCCCAGATCCAAACTGGGGAAAAGCATAAGCTGCAGAATTTGCTGGAAAATGCTTCACTTTTTCTGAGCTCTGAGGCTCAGCCTTGGCATCAGGATGAGTGGTTTGCTCTTGCCCACTCTGTTGCCTGGGATGGGGAAGGAACGGCCCGTAGGCCTGATGGTCTCGCTCAAGGACACGCATCCGAGGGGAATTGCCAGCCACTGCTTCTTATGGGAATAGGTGTGGCAGCCGGGGGTGCTGCTGAAGGAGCTCATCTTCAAAAGAGGCTGGGGATGCGTTTCCTCTCGCTTTTCCCCTGTTTCCATGGGAACAGCAGCAAGCAGGAGCAGCCTGCTCTGAATTTTGCTGCCTACCGCTCAGGCACTCCCTGCCCGGTCCTCTCGGCGGACTTTGGCTCTCGAGGGTTTCAGACCCATCCTCACGTGATGGATCCCATGCCTCCAAGAGCTCACTGGTGTGTGTGTACCATGGCAGAGCAAGGCAAAGAGGCACAAGCCCAGAGCTGCCAGGATTTCCGTAGCAGCACTCTATGCTATCACATGCACACTAACAGACAGTTGCAAATAATTTGCGTATGTATACGCATTTCTGCTTTTTATAGTGCTAGGGACTCCTGGAGGAAGTGACCTCAGCTAGACTAAAAGGCGCCTGTGGGATGATCACCTTCCAGGAACAGCTCTGTTGTTTTTTTTCTCAAAGACGGGAATGTCACCCAAAAAGAGCAAAGCAGAAGGGTGGAGGGGAAAAAAAGGTGATACAAGTTTGTGCCTTTGCATTTAATAGCCCATAGTGGCTTTTTCTCCAGGGAATTTGTCCATTCACTTTTGAATTCATGTTAACTTTGGACTTGTACATGCTGCATGCATTCTGTGGCAAGGAGTTCCACAGCACATCCACAGACTCAAGGAGTAGCTTCCTTCGGTGTGCCCATTTTGGGCTTGTTATCTGCTAGGACTAACCCTTGGGAAGCAGGCTGCTGCCACCCCTATGGAACCACCCACACAGAGCCCTGCAATTTGTCCTCCACCGGTGGATTCAGTAGCTACTGGTGAGCCAGAAGGAGGGTTTTTTGTATCAGGCATCTTTGATACTGGTCCTGGCAGCATGTTTCCTGTGTCTTGGAGATAACGCTGCCAAGCACATCACCAGCTATGCTATTTTTGAGCTGAGGTGTCACAAAGAAGTCCTGTGCCCTGCTCCGCCCGAACTGAAGTTGTACAAGTTCTCAGCCATTTTCTGTGGGAAACAGGCACGTGGCAGGTTTTGACCCTCGGATAGGAACCCAAGGGCATGGCTGATAATGTGTTACAAAGAGCACAGGACCTCCCCGAGAATGGGAGAAATAAGGCTATACGATGCATACGCCATTTGGAAACTGAAGCAAGAAGGCCAACGTTCAAGATTGTGTTCCATGTCACCATCACAGGGAGAACCCAGGAGTCCTAATTATAACACACTGCCCTAAACACTCAACCCACCCCTCTTTCTCTTGAGGACAAAAGCATCTTTGCTTTAATATATGAGAATCCCCCCCAGTTATTCCTATAGGTTTCAGGATGCTCTACTGTTAGATCATGTTAGAGCGCGGGACATTTCCGGTACGGGGGCACTTCTGATGTGACAAAATGGTTGGAAGAAGTAGGGAGGCTTTTAAGAAGACATGGGAACTGAAGTAGAGGTGGTGCCCTTACTGGGATATCAATAGGTTTGTTCTCCAGATACCCTCTATCTGCCTCCCTGCAGAGACATTAATTTCTGTTCCAAGCAGATGTAAAGCACTAGGTCATATTAGCGGTATTCTCCATTCATTTTCCATAATGTGTCAAGCCAGAAAAGGTCTCACACTTCTGCCTCTGGTAGTTACAGAATAGTGTCTTTTAGCTCCTGGTTAAGTATGTTTTTAGTTGTTATCCATGCAGTAAATTTGCATTTCATTTCTGGAAAAATTTTGACAGAGGCTGCATTTTAAACCAGGTGATCATAGATACCTGTCCTTGGACTGGTATTCGTAGCCTAAATATAAAACTGGATTTTGCAGCAAATTTCTGTAGCATCGTATATACAACATTGGGTTTAGCTTTATTTTGTCCAATAGGCCAAGTGTGATCAAATCTTAGTCTTTTGTTTTGAAGCAATCAATTATTCCTAGCGGTCTGCTGCTCTTTCTCTCTTAAGAAGATGTGTAGCAGAGAATACCCTCGTGTTGGATGCAGGATTTTCTGAGCTCAGAAACTAATGCCTATTACCTTTAGAAATTTCAAGGAATTTTTATGCTGGCTGCCTGAGCCTTCCAGAATATGTCGCTCCAATTAAATTACTGCTTAATAATGCAACAAGGGGAGTGTGGGTGAAGAACGTGCCTCTTGCTCCAGTTAAACAACATCCCTTTGCCATTGCTGGTTGGTGGTGTTGACTGTGCGGGTGCCATTTACCTCTGCAATCATTGTCCTCAAGGAAATCTATGCCATTAGTTACGTTTTCCTCTGCTATACTCAGACTTCATGTCTGCTGGGAGGAGATCCAGGTGTGCCCTTTTTTATTGTGGGAAGGAAACCCGCAGGGGTCACTAATTTGTGACTGGGGAACTAGTTTCTGCTTGGCATCGCTAGACAGGGGTCCGCATCTCCATGGGCAAGATGCCAGCGGTCCACAAATGCACAAACCCTTAAACCTTGTGAAGTAGGTGGGTTTGTAGCTCCTGCCGTGGGGTGTATTTCACAGATGGGAATTGCTGTCTTTGGAAACTCTTTGATCCCTGCTCTGATCATTCCCTTTCCAACAGGCTGCCTGTGTGCAGTTTGCTTATTTTCCATCCAGCCCCATGAGAGTCTATTTCTTCATCACCACAATTATTTGTGAGGCTCCGCAGAGGTTTCTGGCTCAGGTTAAATCTCTTTCCTCTCTGCAGCAGCCCAGCAGGGTACCCAGGGCCCTCCCTCACATCCCCCCTAGAAATGAAAAGCAGATTCAGAGCTGCCCAGATGCTGTTTGACAGCCCTCAGGACATCTGGTCCGATATAACTCCGGAGCAGCGGTGACCACCCCAAGTGCCTGGAAACTGAGCCAAATGCTCCCCTGGCAAATGTTTTGTTTTGCCTGAGTTTTTTGGCCCATCACCCCCAGAAAAGAATAAGCCACAGAAACTAATGGCTCAGATAATTTAGCCTGTCCCTAGTTACGGTCCTGGGAGTCACCTCCCTAAAAGCACAAAATAGGTTTCTGTTGCAATTTGCCTTCCCTGCGCTGAGCGGTTGGAGCTGACACATCCTGGTCTGGGGAAGCATCCCTTCTCCACCCAGCTGTCCCCATGGACCTGGGCAGGCAGGGGAGACGAGGCTGCCCTGGGGAAGGGGCTAAAAGCCCACCACATGACTGTCTGCATTACTTAGGGGCCATCGCACGGGCTGGGGCTGGCGGCGAGGCCAACGTCCTAGGGAATGGCTGCGATCCCACCTTTGGTGTGCCAGGAGCACCCGTTACCTGGGCAACACAGACTTGTTCATCACTTATTCATGGTGCCGGGGCTCCTCCGTCCCAGGGGATGGCCACCTGCTCCCTGCGTGTCCTGTGCTCCTGCTCAGCACCTGAATATTTAATACAGGTTGCTCACTCCCACCTCCCCTCCACGCCCTGAGCCAGCCATCCTGCTCACCCCTCTCTCCTAACCCCTGCCTGGGCTCCTCACTTGCCTACAGTAGTGTGGCTCCACACCAGGCCTATTCCCAAATCACTCTGATGCAAGCGTGGAGAGACACAAGCTCTAATTCAGTCTGGCAGCTGGGAGGTTTAACTCTCCTGAGAGCTGAGCCGAGCTCGCATGAGAGAGGTCTCTGGCAGCACTGCACAGCTTGCTAGGGACCAGCAGAGTAGCCACTCGGAGCACTGTTCGGAGGCAAGGACTGGGCTAGCCAGGAGCTGCAGGGCTGCGGTGAGGGGCTGAGGTGAAGCAGGAAGCAACTCAAGCAGAAGCAACTCAAAAATGAAAGTTAACCCATCCTCCTTTCTAACGGCCATCAGGTCCAGTGTGGTGATGCTGAAGCTTGGCGTTGGCAGCATCCTTCCTGCGCTCTCTGGCAAGGTGAGCTGAGGGATGGTTGGGCGAGTTGAGGGTTTTGTTTTGTCTTGGATAGTCCCTGCCGGATAAACTGTGCTTAGAGAGTCATGAATAAATGATAGCCCGGCGATGGAGCACTGCCTTCCACAGCTATTCCATGGGGAGGGAGGAGTGCTCTTCGTTAAAGCGGTGTGGCCAGACAGAGGTTATCAGAGCCACCCTCTGGAAATGAGCCTGTCTCTCCACTAGCTATAAAAGGAGCCCCAGGTGACGAGATTTCTCACCTAGGGCACAGTTTCACCATCTATTTAAGCACGGTTTTATTATCAGTTCTCCAAGACCATCTGCCATCCCCTCCCCTTTCATAACCACATCTGCCATCTCCTTTGGGAGAGCTCTGAGCACACACAGCTGCACTTACACACACATACACACACACGTGCGCGCGCACATAAATAAATACATACTGAGGCCTTATCAGCCATTCATTTGCCCAGACGTGAGCAGAGAGCATTGCAGCCATTGAGCTGATAGGAATTACACATGGAGGATCTAATTTAGAATGAAATTTAGTTGAAATATCTGGGGGTTTTTTTCATTTGCTTTGTAAGCTCAAAGATTTTTAGTGCACCTTTATATCGATCACATTCTGCTTTTGGAAGTGAATGCTGTGGCCAAGAGCAGGGTGAGTTAGGTGTGATCCCCACTGAAAGAATTAATTGATCTACTTGTCCAGCCTCCTACACATCACACACGCCGCAGTGAATGACAGAAGGAGCTAGAAACTGCCCTGTCCACTGTGGGACTATGGGCAACAGTGGGAATCGTGGGTCTCAGGGAGGGCATTAGCTGGCAACTTGCCGACCAGCTACCACACGTAGACAAACCTGATCTGCTCCGGGCTGTGTCACCGTATTGGCGCGATGGGTCCCGTATCGTTACGGGAGTGCACAGCAAAAGGACGAGAGGCATCCAACACGGGCTGCAAGGAGGAAAACTCAGACTGGAAATAATCCCTTACTGCAAAAGCAAGCAGGTGCCCAGAGCAGTATGTTTGGAGAGATTCAAAGTGACCCTGTGATTTCAGCCAAACTTGTCACAAGAGGGCAGCCAACGTTTGCTAGGCTGATTTCCCCCCAAAAAATGGGTACCTGAGGAGGACCTGCTTTGCTCTGGCCTGTTAGAAAGCTCAGCCTCGCTTCTGGGCATTGAATCTTTAAAAGATATGTTCCTGCTTCACTCTGTTAGCCAGAAAGTGACGTGACCCAGTTTGGTGCACCATGGAGCTGGTTTGCTGTTAGATACATGGAACGGCAGTCAGAGGAGAGAGCCTGTCATCTTTTCTGCAGCTTTCCTCGCTCTCCCGGGGCCTCTGCTCCGAGTCAAGAGCCTGGCGCACGTGGCTTCTGGGCTGAGCTCCCTGAACTGGAGCTGGAGCCCCAGGCGGAGGTCTGAGTTGCTGCTCAGGGCGCGCAGAGATATCTCTGGTGTGGAAAATGCGGTGGGAGCTTCCTCAGATGAGGATCTAGCACCTTTCTGATGGGCTCAGCACTTCTGATGCTGAGGACGGGGGAAAAGAGCTGCATCCCCAGGGAACGGGGCAGCCCAGTGCTTGCGTGGGACCAAAGCTGTGCAGTGGACAGCCTGCGTGGGGGGTATGTAGCACCAGTCACCTTGCCTGGTGTGAATTACTGTGGCAATAACTGCTTATAACAATTTCAGGTAACCTATGTTGCTTAAATGTGGCAGAGGACCACAGCTGGGAATTAAAGTACCTTTATTTTTCCTCAGACCAGACACAGACCGGGCATAAGCTCCCTTTCACCATCTCTCTCAGCCGCATCTCACTTAATCTCACCCAGTTAACAGCTCGAGGAACAGTGGAGAAGATGCTGGTGCCAGGCCAGGGTGCAACTGAGGTGGCCAGAGCTTGGGTTCAAGAAGTCGGGTGCCGAGAGCTGGGTTTCACTTAGGAAATCAGAGGGCTGTACCTGGGGCCAGGACATTATCAGGGACAGTACCGGGGGTCACAGGTCGCCTGGGGACTCCTTCCCATGCCCAGGCACTGCCCTGATGCTCCTGGCAGCGCAGTGTGGTGGGAGAGCCTTTCTGAGGCGAGTTTCTTGCCAGAGAGGTTATTTTGAGTAGTGCTGGGTGCCTTCGAGCAGCGTGTGTTGACACTGACCTCTAGTGGGAACACATCCCTGCCTCTTTAGTTTTTCCCTGCAATTTTAATCATTTTGAGTGACACGTTTAAGGGGGACTGGAGAGAGGCCAGAATTAGAGTTTCGGTTTTAAAATCCTCAGAAGCAAATCAGAACATCAAGATTGGCCTCATATTATATTTAAATGTTTTACTGCCTCTACCACTACCTGCCAATACATTATATATAGACATTATATATATGCATATGCATATGTATACGTATATCTCTCTGTATTTAAAGCCTCCGAAAATAATGAAAGTCCAAAAGCCTCATGGCCAGGCAGAAAAGCTCTCTGTTAGGAAGACAGGATCAAATGGAGCCCAAGCCTTGCTGAGTGAGTGACAGAAGGCAAATAATGAGGCAGAGCAGCCAAGCTCATCTTTCAGACTTTCCAGTCAAATTGTCCGAAGGGTTAATAGAAGCACACCCAGCCAGACGAGAGATGGCAAGGAGATGGTGCCTGAGCTGGGTATTAGTGGGTGTAGTTGGAAGGTCAGAGCAGAGAGTGGCCCCGGGTGGCATAGCTGATTTTAATGGGGGGTGCCTGGTCTCCACAGCTCAGCTGCAGCAGACCACTGCAACACAGCCCTGGGAGAGCACTAGCCAGCTCAAGAAAGTTCAAGGCTCACCTCAGGGAAGCTGCAAGATCACTAGCTCCAGCTAAGCTCACATCAGCAGCAGAGGAAGGGCACCTCCAGGGGCTGCTTGGCAGCCAGAGGTGTAGACAGCTTGCTGTGGACTGGACTGCAGAGTCCCAAGTGGTGGATCTCGAGTTGCCTCCCTGCAGAGCTGGTCCAGGGCTTATTAGCTCAGGCTCTGTGCTTTGGCTGAACCACTCCCGGACCTGCGCTAGCCCTGGAAGCAGGCTCCACATCTATGCCCCAACTGGAACAGGACATCGCAAGATAACCAAGGGGTGACTGCCACTTGCTGCGAAGCCAAGCAGCAACTATTTCACAGAAAAGTGAAATCTTTGTGCATCACCACACAGGTCTGTGCCGATTTGACCAAAGTGGATTTCTCCCAATACCTGATTTTATCCATGCAAAAGTGTATAAGGAATCATTCCATGATGGAGCTGCATCTCTAGTAACATCTAGTATGTTACTAGAGAAAATGGTACAGGCATTTTGGAAGGTATTTGATGGGTAACCTAGTAGCAGTTGGGTACAGAAAGCTGAAAGAGTAGAAATTCTGGGTGGGGGTCAGGAACGTCAGCTGCAGATGCACATGGAGCTGAGATGCAGCCACTGCCAGGGTGTGAGAGCGAGTGACAGGAATATATGGCCCAGATCCCTGCCCTGTGTTGGACAGAGCTGGTAAGGTGTGGGAGAAGCTCCCTTCCCTTAGCAATTGTAGTCTCGCAGCCAGGCGGTGCCAGGGACACAAATGGAGATACTGAAACAGATCCTGAGCGTGGGCGGAAAACTTGTGACTGGAAGTTATTGATGCCAACAGAGACTTCCCCTGCCTGCCTCCTGCTGCCCTCACACCCCAAAACCTTTCTTCCTGCCTGGTCGGAGGCACTTTTCGTGGGTAGCTCGCCTGCAGCAAGGCTGTGGTTAAAGGCCTGGCGGCCAGCGCTGTGGGAGTGATGCAACCCGAAGTGGCAGCTGCAGCGCGGGAGGGGGAAGTCATTGGCACTTTGCATGTGGTTTGTGTGAACTCAGTCCCGTACCCACCGCCAAGCTCTTCCCAGGTGAGCTCCCTTGCAGGTGTGTGGCACAAAGAGATCCTTCCCCTCCTGCTGGGCTGAACTGGAAAGACGGGCACCCAGTGGAGGCAGAGAGGCACGTCAAGCAATAGAAGCAACAAGTGAAACTGATTTTAAAGCGTCACCTGCGTTCAGAGCTATCTAGGTTGTCTTCTGAGGAAAGCCCACTGCTTGGGAGACTGGAAAGTAACTAGATGAGATCCATGAGGAACACAACTGGATAGTTTTGATGTTGGAAGGAGAGCACTGAAACGCAGCCTGGGCACTCATTCACAGGCAGAGAGCTGGGCCTTCGTTGGAGCTTCTATTTTCAGCTTTGATCTCTGTGTCCTGGCTGCTCTTGTGTGAGCCCCAGCAGCCACTCTGGGCTTTGAGCTTTCTATTTGCAACACAGAAAGGCGGTGGGAAGCGGCTGGACCAAGTGACTCGTACAGCCAGCTGTAGCGACCGCCTGGCCTTTCCCTTTGCCTGTACAGGCAGGACAGACAAGGCGGCGTCTCAGTGGGTGAAACGCGTTAAACCACGCACACGGGAAAAGCAAACGTCTCGCTTGCACCTATGTCTGCTACCAGTAAGTGACATCCACCATATCGTTTCCCACAGAGCCTGCGGCTTCAGTCAGCACCTGCGCACGCAACAGCATCCTCACCCACACACCGCCTGGTTTGACAAGGTCCCTCTCCCACCCCTGGCAAACCTGCCTGCTATTCAAAGAACCCAAACAAACAGGGCAGGGGAGGAGGCAGCTCCAGGACACACCGGCACCTACTGCCCGGCGTAGGGAAGGAAGCACAGGGTAGCCACCTCCCCTGCGCACCCCAGGCTGCCGGCCCTCGCCCACGCGTGCCGTGCCCACGGGTGGGTTTTCTCCTTCCTAGTGCTCCTGCGCCGCCCCCGGACAAAACGGGCGGGGAGAGGCAGCCCCCCCCCCGTTTCGGGGGTGCAGGGGGGTGCCGGGGCAGCGCGGCGGGGCGGCGGCGGCGGGGGGAATCCCGAGCAGGCGGGGCCGGGCGCGGCTGAGTCAGTGCGGGCAGGGGCAGGAGGAGGAGGAGGAGGAGCCGCGCCGCCTTAGCCTTCGCGCCGGCCGCCGCTCGCTGGCTTTCCGGCCATGAGCCCCCCGGCGCCGGGGCCGGGGTCGGGGCCGGCGCCGGGGCCGGGGCGGGCGGGCGGCGAGCGCTGAGCGATGTCGCGGGCGGCGGGCGGCGAGTGCCGCAAGGAGGCGGCGGGCTGGGAGGGCGAGGACGGCGACGGGCAGTGCGACTCGGGCATCGAGTCGCTGCGCTCGCTGCCGGGCGGGAGGGAGACCCCCGCCGCCGCCGCCGAGATCCCCCCCGCCGCCGTTGCCGCCGGGGCCCTCGCCGAGACCGCCGCCGCCGAGGAGCGGCTCGACTCCAGCTACGGCTCCGGCGCCCTTCCCGAGCCTCTGCCCGGGCTGCCGGCCGCCTGCCGCGCCGAGGAGCCGGAGCCGCCGCCGCCGCCCGAGGGGCTCAGCCGGCAGCAGCTGGAGGCGCTCACCTACGTTTCGGAGGAGGGAGACACGTGAGTGACCGCGGCCCCTGCCCGCCCGCCTTCCCCGGGGCCGGCTTGCGAGCGCCGGGACCGGGACACCCCCCCCCCCCCGGCCCCGGGCTCGTCCCCTCGCAGCCGGCCGGCGGCGGGGAGCCGGTGCCTAGAGATAAGCCGGGCTTTATCTGCGGTGGTCCCCAGCCCTCTCCCGAGGAGCGCCCGTTCAGCCGGGCTGTGAAGGACTCCTCGAGCCCCCGTCCCGAGAGCCTCCCGCCTTGCGGTGTGTCCAGATGCTTGGCACCCTGGCGTGGGTTTGGGTGGGAGGCCAGTGGGGCATCCGAGCCAGGTCCAGCAGCGTGAGCAGGGAGAGGCAGCCCAGGGAACGTGGCACAGAACGGACCCGCCGTAGAAAGCAAACTTCCACTTGCTGTGGGGCTGCTAGCAACTAGAAGGTGGTGTGGGAGCAAATCAAGCCCCCCCCCCCGCTGTCTCTTCCCCAGAGAATGCAACATTTCCTCACCAATGGGGAAGGCTTGGCTGCGTGAGATGGCGTGTAAGCAAGACCCGAAACGAGATAGGCTGTGTGGGGTAAGACCCTGAGGTGGCTGTGTTAGGGCCACAGATGCGGCTCAACCGAGCAACCCAAGAACTGTTTGTTCTCGGGTGGAAATCGCCTTGCTTTGCCAACCCGCCTGCACAGTTGTGACGCATGCCCCGCTACGGGGCTGCCCTCCTGAGCCTCTGTGACGGAGACGAGTGTTTCACTTAATGAGGGGGGGCTTCCCACATCCGTAATGCCCTCTCAAGGGCAGAGGCAGCACGCTGCAGTTATTTGGTTTGGCTTCTGGTAACTGCGTTCAGCTAATCACAGCTCTTTCCTGTCGTACATTCCCTCGACGGAAGGTTTTCATCATGAGTGCACACACAGAGCATGAACGAAGCGTGCTCACAGCTGAGAACGGCAAAGCTTTGCCCCAAACCCAGGCTGGAGTTTTAATACTGAGTAATGGTGCAAGAGGAAGAGAAACTAAGAGGCACTGACATGAGCAAGCAAATGTCTTCAGTAGCAGGAGCAGCAAGGAGGCTCTGTCCTTGCCTGGCAGAGCACATCTGGTTCTGAGGCTGAATATGAGCTGGGAGCTGGGCCGAGTGTTTACTTCCCGGTTAGGAAGGAGCCTGTGCATCTGCTAATTAGTTCATTAATGCTCACTGTGGGATCTGCTCCGAGGATTGGCTGGAAGTCTCGTGGCAAGCAAGGTTAGCCTAAACCCAGCCTCCCACGCTCCCCAGCTGGGCGCCTGGATAGTGCTTTCTAGTCCTGTCCTAGCTACAGGCTGGCTCTGGGGCTCCTCCGCATGGAGGAGCTTCGCCACCTTTCCCAGCTGTAACACTAGAGCCAAGGTGCCCACGGAGAGAGAGCCAGGGTTTTTTTTAAGCAGAGCTGTGGAAGTAACGCCTCAGAAAAGCCCCCCGGGCTAGTCCGTCTCGGTGTGCCCAGGGCTCCCCGCTTGCTGTTCTTTAGCGAGCCCGGTAGCTGCAGCTGCTTGGAGATGCTTTTGCTGCTTGGGGCTGTCTTGTAAGGTGGCTGAGCCCTTTGCTTGTCAGACTTCCTTGGCCAGAGCCTAACGCAAGCATCTCATTAACTAGGGAACCATTAATCAGTGGTGCCTTGGTTACTGTAGGCAGGAGAGGCTCTCGGAGAGCTCTCCAAACGGTTGCAGTTGTTCTTCTGTTTTCTCTCACTCACAGTGCAGTTCAGAACAGGAAATCTGTACAGAGCGAGGGAGGGAGCGAGAAGTCTGCTGGTGGTGCAGCTCGTACAGCTCCGGGCTGGCCATGTCCGCGCAGGAGCCGGCTTTCCTGGGATCCGCTCCCAGCGCTGGGGAAAAAAACTATTCTTGTGGTTAGAGCGGCAATGCTGTGGATTTCTGCCTCTGCTATTCCTGTCTCTCCTCCTGACCCTGCGGCAGAGGTAGGCGGCATTTATATTTAGAAATGCTGAACATCCACCGCTAGGTCGATGCAAATGGGGACTGTGAACACCCAGCGACTCATTGAACTGCCACCGGTTTTGTATGCAAAAACAAGTTGGGACTGATAGTAATGCTAAAGTCTATGGAGCAATTGCTCATCCGGTGACAGAAGGTCCCTGGAGAAAAGGGATCAGATGGCCACAGGCTGCATCCCTTTCATCCAACCGGACAAACCCATCGACTGCTTTTCATCTCCGTCAGCGGCACATTTCCTTGTGTGCCTTGCTTGAATGTCTGCCAGAAAACAGCTCCAGGCCGAGAATTAAAATCATACTACCATTATATTTCAGAAGACTTGGGCAATGACACTTTCCTGTAATTGTAATTCTGAAAATACAAAAAGTTCAGGGGTTTTGGCCAAGTAGTTCCTGTTTCCCCAGATACCCTGGCTGGTACCGAGCGGAGAGGAGCACTGGGCTTGCACAGAGGGAGCTGGCAAAAGTCTTGGCGCTCCATCTGACAAAAATCTTAACTGTCCGTAGCTCCCCCAGGCTTGCCCACCCATGCCACCTCGAGGTGTGCCTGTGAAGGGGTTGTGTTTGTCAGCCTGGCGCTTGTGGGGGAAGTATAGGAGGTGGAGGTAGAGGCGAGGAGCATGTGCTTGGGTGGTTGGAGCATCAGCAGGATCCTCCTTGGATACCTTCCTGCCCGCCTCCGCGGGAGAGGAGCGTTAACCCACGCAGGGTGAAGCAATGGGGCTAAAACTGGCTCTTCCCACACTCAAAATTAGAAGGGGTCCCGCTTCTGCAGGAAGGAAATTGGCCAACAGGGGAGATGTGGGTGTGATGGCCAGTGAAATGTGTGGGTGCTGTCTTCCAAGAATCATTTGCCCAAGCGTCAGCCCCCCCACGCCTCCTCAGTGCCCACTGGAAGTCCCTCTGCCTCGGGGAAGTCAGAGCTGCAGTCATCAGGCACCCGGCACATCAGCCCCCAAGAGAGAGCAGCAGAGCGGGCATGGCAGGAGAGGTCAAGGATGAGGAACAGGGCGACAGGCAGAAGATGGTGGGTGCACTTAGGGCAGTGATACGTATCCTGCATATTCCATGGCCGGGTAGAGAGCAAGCCCTGTGCGCTCAAGCTCAAGCAGTCTCCTCCAAGCATCCATCTTTTCCTCGTGAACCAAGCAGTCTCCTCCAAGCATCCATGTCTTCCTTGTAAACCAGCTCCTTTTCTGCTGAATTGAGTCCCGATGGGACTGCTCTGCATAGAAGTGGAGAGAGGGGCTTTCCAGCTGCAGGCATGGCTAACTCTGAGCAGGCTGCAGGCAGCTTTATCGCTGTGCCCCAGCCTCCGGACAAGCTCAACCTTTGTTAGGATTCACCGAGGAAACCCCCTCCTTCCTGGCCTCACCAGGCAGACACATGAGTCCAGCGCCCTGGGAAAGGGGTGGGTGTGGGACCAGCTCCTTCGGGGTGGGATGGGGTGTGATGGGATCGCCTGTCGCGTTCCAGCACAAGGGAAAACCTCCCCATTCGCTTGGGCTTATGGCAGCCTCTGCCAGCTCTGGAGAAGCAGAGTTGATTCATCAGTGTGGGAAATTAGGCAGAGCTTCCTCTCTCTAGGACTATATATTCTGTCTTAAACGTAAAAACATGTTTCCCTTTCTGCCCATGCAGGTCCTTGGGCCACGCACCAGTTTATGCCGTCAGTACCTGATGCCACGGTGATGGGGCCCTTGGGCAGCTGGGTAGAGCATGCGTGGGTAGAGCGCGTGTAGTCTTGCTCTGGGCCCTCTGGCTGTGCCGTGCTGCGACAGGCTGGGGGCTGTGCCTCCGCAGGAGGGTGGCTGTCTTCTGCACAGGGCTCCGTATGCAAAGCAGTGCGGCTCTTCTGCAGGGGTGAAGGTCGGGGGACCCCAGCTCAATCACGGGAGAGAGATCTCGGCCTCCTTCAGATGGAAAATGGGACCAAGCGGTTTTGGTCGGGTGCGTGTTTCGGGGAGGAAGGGGAGCGGAGGAAGCCTGACTTCCTCCTTCCACCAGAGACAAGTGCTGCCCCATCTGCTGATAAGAAATCACGTGCCAGTGACTTGTGGGCTGAGATGCCTTAACAAGGGCTCGGGGACAGTTAATCGAGTAAAACTGGGGCCCCACAGGAGCTGATGTTCTGAGCTCTCCTCCGCATGATGGTAGTAAAGGGGCCTTCCCCACTGAGCCCTTGCCTGCGTGGGTAGGCATTGAGTGTGAAGGCTCATCTAGCAGGGCCAAGAGCCACTTCTAACCGTTCACCGGCATGTGCCAGTCATAACCCTCCCATCTTGCATAGCCCTGTGCTAGAGATCTTCCCCATGCAGGGGAATAGAGGTTCTACCCATTCAGGCTGCCTGCTCCGGTGTAGCTGCTTGTTCGGCGCTTGCCCTGCTGAACAGGGTTGTTGCTGAACCCCCGTACCCCTGGATCTCAGCGTGTGTGCCTGGGGGAACGCTCAGCGTGTGACAGCAAAGGGAAACCACTGTGAAAGAGGAAAAAAGAAGCAGAGGACTGGAGAGACGCAGTTTTAGGAGAAGGATTAAAGAAGTCCGATGCAGAGAGCACACCTGGTTGCTGGTCGGGCTGGGAGTCCCCATGCTCGGCTGGGTGGGCTGTTGCTGGCTGCCCAGCAGCAGGATGGCCACAGTTAATGGGAAGCAGGGATGCTCTTGGTTTTTCCGGAGGGGCTTTGGAAAGCTCCTTGCCCGATTGCCAGGGGAGTTCGAGTCCATCCTGGGTTGCTCCCTAGCACACCACTGTTGCAGGGCAGAGAAGAAAATGAGTCCTAACGTGGGGCTGGCCGGAGGGAGAAGGGGACCTGCTGTGTCCAGCTCCCTGTGCCTGGACTCTCAGCTCTTCCTCTGTGCGTGCTCAGGAGTTTGGTGAGCAGGGGAGGGCTTGGTGCCCCTCCAAGCGAGGGCAGGCAGCTCTGCACAGGCTCCTTTAGGATGCCTTAGAAGTTGCTGGCTGCCACAGGGGTCACACGCGTACAGCCTTGGCGTAATGTGGGTAAGTCCTGGCAGCCCTCTGAGATCGTGCAGGCAAGAAGAGATTTTTTTTTTCCCATTTGGATGACTTCAGCCTGGCCTGGAGGAAGTTTCTTCAGACTTTCCGCCTGCATAGGTTTGCCTTGGAGCTGGGGAGCACAGGGAACTTCAGCACAGAGGAAGGGAAAGAATGGCTGGAAATTTCCATGTCCTGGGATGCAGAAGCCTGATGCCTGGCTGTAACAGATCAGTCGAGGTGGGAAGGGCTTCAGGTCCTTGCACTCTGCAGGCAGGCTTGGCCGCTGCTGGGAAAGGGTTGAGCTCAGCTAAATTAACAAAGAAAGTTTTGATTTTTGTTGGTTTGGGTTTTTTGTAATACAGTGTGGATAAAAGAGGAGTCAGATGTGACTGTGTAGGAAGAGAAGCTGTGGGGTTTGAGCTGTGAGAGTGATTACTGGCCGCCTCTCAGTGAGCTGCCTGGGATGCTCTCTGCATCCCGGAGATGGGAGGCCCCACTCACTGGGGCAAATGCAGGGCTGAAGGGGGCCCTGAGATATCCTAGACCCACGGCTGGTGCCTCATTAAAAGGAAGTCCTGAGGCAGTGAGAATATGTACGGGGCTGTAAGTGATTGCTAGGGTGTGTTGTACAGGCTCTGGCAAAGTGCAGGCACTGTCCTCTTGTAAGAGGCTGTTCTGACCTCAAGGTATCTCTGTATATACAGAAACTGTAGGAGAACGTATATGCCTCCTGATGAGCGAGAATGGGAATTTTCTCCGTTTGAAATGGAGTTGCCATGGCCAATGGACCTTTTGGGATGTTTGCTGCTTTTATTGCAATTGTTCGTCTTGCTTCTCAGCCCGTGACTGGGCCCTCCTGGGATGGGCTGACCTGCTTTCTGGCTTGGCCCATCCCCACAGTGATGGTAGTGCAGGACAGACACCTCGTTTTGCAGGGAGCAGTCCACATGCATCTGATGTTTAGTGCTTCTGCAAACGTGGACCCACCATCTGCTCAGAAATGGAGCAAAATGCTCAAATGTGTGGGTGCAGAGTCTAGAGGATGTGAGGCCAGGGGCGCTGTGTGTAGGTGAACAGGGGCACCTTCATGTCCCCATCTCCTCCTCCCCCACCTCACTGAAAAACGAGGCGCCCACAGCCCTCTCGCAATGCCTCCCCTGCCAGTCAGCCTCCAGCACCCCTCATCCACCAGCACCCAGACCAGACTCTCTGGAGAGCACCACAGGAAAGGCGGAGGCTGTCTCCCCTGCTCGCCCATCGCTTCCCACCCCTCCCTTTGGCCCCCGGAGCAGCAGGCTGGGAAGCAGCTGCTGCCCAGGCTGGAGATCAGGGGAGCTGAACCCAGTGGCTGAAGGGGCTTTTCCCAGGGAAGGGGAGAAGAAACCTGCAGAACAGGAGACCCAGGGCAGGAGCAGAGGACATGGGGATGTGCCTACAGCTGGCTGGGATCTGCTGCTACCCTGGAGCTGCCAGAGGGCAGCTGGCACAGTTTTATGGAGCCAGGCAGCATCACATTGGTATGCGGGGAGGAAGGGAGCCAGGCTGGGCTGGCAGAGGGCTGCAGGGCAGGACAGAGCTGTGCTTGCTGAGCCTGCTGGCAGAGGTTCATGCTGATGGCTGAGGAAGCGGTTAGCAGTGCAGGTTACACGGCTGGAACAGGTGAGCGGGGTAAGCGTGGAATTCCCCTGCTGTTTTCCTCCTCCCTCGCTCTCCTCTCTATTGCTGCTGGGGCCGTTTCCTCCCCTCAACAAGTTTCTCTTGTGTGAATTGTTTGCATGATTTCCTACCGCTCCGCTCAGCCAAAATAAGGAGCCGGGAGTGAACTGTTTCTGCTGCAGACAGGGACCTTATCTAGACAGGGAGAAAAATCTGTGAAAGCAAATTCTGCTGAATGCTGGATCCCTTGTCCTAGGTGCTTCTGGAGTGAGATGGTGAAGGGAGAGGCTGCTTTGAGGACACGGTGTCTTGCTCCACAGATGGGGGCATCTGCATGGTCAGCCCCCTTCCTAGAGGGAGAGAAGAGGATAGTTGGAGAACTGGTGGGACTTCATCTGTTCTGCTTGTGTGTCAGAGCTGGGTGTCACCCTTACCCCGTTCTCCTGCCTCCAGTCCTCAGGTGTGGACACTTTTCGTACCAGGCGCTTGAGGTCACGCAGAAGCCTGGGAGATAGACAGCACTGTGGAAATGGATGCTCTCCTGTGCCTAAACTGGGACTACCTTGGGCATGGTGTGCTCGGACCCAGGGACATCCCCAGGGACGGCCCTGACCCCTCTGCTCCAGGATCGTTATCTCTCTGGTGATGAGTAGATCACCTTGTGCCAGAGATGCCCTGTGCCTGTGGGACCTTTGCAATTCAGAGTGCTAACATGTCCCCTTGTGCCAGGATGGAGCTGCTGAGCAAGTGGAGAAGCTGAGAACGAGCCCAGCAGTCTGTCCTACTAGGCTGGCCACGTTTCCCCTGCCCACAGCTCCTCTATCCCCTGCCCTTTCCAAAACTCCCCGTTGCCCTTCCCAAAAGTCCCCACTGGGCACCCACCCCCGTGGCTGCAGGCAGGAGCGCTACAGGCAGGAGTGTGGGGAGGGAGGAGGCAAGCAGAGGAAGGCAGAGGAGAGGCATGCAGGCAGCCAAGGGAAGGGCAAGGGTCTGAGCATGGCAGGGTGGAAGGCTTGTTCTGGCAAAGGCACGGGGCCGTGGCTGGGTGGGGAGGGGTGTCTGGCAGCGAGCGGGTATCTCTCTGTCGCCGCGCCCTGGCTCTGGGGCTCAGCTGTGAGCACTGCGTGCCAGCATGCAAGCAGCCCGTCAGTGGCTGGACCACACGGCTGCCATGGCAGAGAGAGAGGTGTGCCTTGTGGCCTTGGCCAGAAGAAAGTGGAGATTGGCACGATGCCTGCGCCTCAGGTCTCCTGGGCATAGGAGGTTTCCCGGGTTAGCAGGAGACAATCCCGATTCCTGGTTGGCATCACTGCCCGTGGCACAGAGTGCCTCGGTGCACACGCGCTCTTGGTGGGCTCATCCCAGTCTGGTGGCCTCGGGGCAATTCCCCCGAGTAGCTCATGTCTCTCGTAGCTGTTTCAGGAAGTTGAGGTCTGGCAATGAGGAAAGGGGGGAATGAATGCAGAAATGAAAGCGCAGGAGGAGGCTGTGCCTGGGTGGAGAAGGAAGAGGGAGTGGGGGAAAGCAATCCTTCAAAGCAGGCATGTCCTGGCTTCAAGGTGAAAGCCTGAGCTCTGGCCAGGTGGGGATGGTCACCCCTATCGCATCCACGGCATAGATGCCCAAACTTGCTCAGCATTGACTGGCTCCACCACCTCGTTGAGCTGCAAAGCCACCCAAGCCAGGAAGAGCAAGGCGCCAGTGGTGGCGGAGGGCTGCCCAAGGTGTCCACCTCCCCTGGGTGACTGCCCCACTTGTCCCCATGTGACGGCGCAGCATGGCGTGGGTTGTGGCAGACGGACCGGGGGGATTTCCTGGGGGTGCCGGGGCTGGCTGCGGGGGGCACAACCCCGGGCGCTGCTCTCTCCCCCGGGAGCCCAGCGTGGCTCTGGAAAGTGAAAGCAGCAGAGGTTTAAAGTTCAAGCCAAATTGCCTTGGAAAGTCCCCTGTCTAAGCAGTCTTATCTCTGCTGTACCTGAAAAAGGCAGATCCCGCGGCCTCCTCCTGCACATGGCGCCTGGGAGCGGGTTTGGAGAAACAGGGGCTGTCCCTGCAAGCAGGCAAAGGACACCTCGGCGCAGGTGCCTCCACGGGGACCGGGGGCCTGACGCAAAACCCAGCAGGGAATCTCCCTGCCCAGATCATACCTGGACTGGGGCCAGCAAGAGCCTGCTGAGGGGAGGGGTATTCTTGCAGCTGGTCCCCCAGTTCTGCCCCTTGCTCCTGGCCCCTGCTAGTCTGGCCTGGGCCCCTTGGCTGTGCCTCTACCCCATGGTCCGCTGAGGGCGGCCGGACCCTGCCCATGGGGCGGCTCGGCCCTGGCTCGCAGCCCCCTCCCCTGCCCCGGGGAGCGCTGGCAGCGAGGGGGCACCCCATGGCGGTGCGGAGGCAAATGTGGGTGGCCTCTCCTTCCAGCAGGGAATTCCCTGCCACGGCATGACCCGGGGCTTCCCCGGGAACGCAGCCTCTCCTGCCAGGCACAGCGTCTCCCCCGGCGGCAGGGCAAACTGGCCTTGTTTCGCTGCCAAAAATGGGGCTCGGCTGAGGGTGCCTGGGGTCTCCGGTGCTGGCTCGACCCTCGGGCAGCGCTTGGGAGGAGGTGGATAAAGGACATTTTGGGGGACTGGCCTCTGGGCTTCTCAGCACACTCATGTCCCCCCTGCAGCTGGCGAGAAGGCAGCTCCAGCCCCGCTCCTTTGCTGCAATGCTTTAGGGCCAGGTCTTGCCTTCCCGCCTGTGGAGGGATGTTGTCCAACCCCCGCATTGCAGGTGGCATCCCAAAGCCAGGCTGTCCAGCAAACAGGCTGTCTTGCCGGGGCCGGCACAGCTCTCACCCTCCATCCCTCGTCCCTGCCCACCTCTGCCAAGCAGCGTGGGCAGCAGGAGCCCACTTAGAGCCCGGCCTTTGGCTTGGAGCTGATCCCTACCGGAGATAAAAGCCACCCAGGGGCCCCAGCAGAGCGGCGAGGAGGTGGCAGGAGGCTCAGCTCATGTCTGCCACACTCTGCAGAGCAGGAGCTGCTGCCTGCTCCTCGCTGCTGCCTGCTCCTCGCTGCTGCCTGCTCCTCGCTGCTGCCTCCTCCTCGCTGCTGCCTGCCATGGCCGGGGCTGGCCTGGGGGCCTGCCCTGTGGTGCGGGGCCGGTCCCTCTATGCAGGGGCACCCGGGAGTGCAGCAGGTCGGCGGAGGGGTCTGGAAATTCCCTCTCGGCTCTGCCTCCGTCACGCTCTCACTTCTGTTCTGACTGCGCAGGGACCAGCGTTAAACCCGGCTGGAAATAAAACCTCTCCTTCGGCTGGGGGACTCGGGGCTGCCCAGCCACCCCATGGCCATGGGGGCCACAGTCCTGAGGACGTGGGCTCCTTGCGGGCCACCGAGCTCCAACAGCCGGACCTCCGGTGTCCCTCTGCGCTGGCGGGCTGCGTGCCATCCCTGCCGCAGCAGTGCCGGAAGGGAAGGATGTCAGGGAGAGAAGAGGAAATCGGTGTGGTCCAGCAGATCGGCTGGCACAGGGACTGTGCCGTGCAGGTGATCTTGGCTCCTGCCCAGCTTTGGCTGCCTGCCTTCGCGGAGGGGAAAGCAGAAGTGCGGTGCGCAGCCGGCAGCGGGGAACTGGAATTCCCCGGGCAGCTGCCAGAGCCCAGACCTCCCTCCGCAACCGCCAAACCTGGCCCTTGGGGTCTGTGAAACACATCCCAGGCTCTTCAGGTCTGCACCAGTTGGAGGCCTGGCTTTGGGCAGTGCCGGGTCCAAGCCCCGCGTATGCTGTGAGGTCGGAGGGAGGACCCTGCGGTGCTTAGCGGGGACACAGGACGGTCTGTTCCCTGTGGGGATCAGAATGAAGGACTGCCCTGGGGAGCCTCAGGCCATGTTCCTGCCTTGCCCTGCTGCTGGGCTTCCCCAGGGAGAGGGCAGGATGGAGGAGCTCTGAGCTGGTGGGAAGGGAAGGGGACTGGGGGAGGCGGGGAGATTATTCCTCCATGCAGCAGTGGAGGATCTCCACTCCTGAGCATGGCACTCGGGACTCATTTTTCTTTTCTTTTCCTCTCCCGTTTCCTTTATCCCCTCTGTAGGTTGGTTCACCTGGCCATTATCCACTGCGTCCCAGCTGTGGCACTCTGCTGTATCGCTCAGCTGCCCAGAGAGGTGCTGGAGATCCAAAACGATCTTTTCCAGGTATGTGGATGTGATAGGCAGAAGATGGAAGGCAGGCAGGTGCCGCAGGCTGCTCCCTGGATAGATGCCCAGTCCATCTGCCCTTTCCCCAGGACCCCCCACCCGCTTTCTCCAGAGCATGGTGAAGGTCCCATGTGAGCAGCCCCATTTCAGGGAGGGGTGGGAGATACCCCGAGAGAGAGGTGTGACAGCTCCCAGCACCACAGGGTGAAGTGGTCCTTTACGAGGCCCCAGGACGTCGCAGACAGCCTCGGAGGGTGGAGCAGTCGCAGCTTGAATGTGGCAGGGTAGATAACCTGGGAGAGTGAGATCTGCCACCATGGGTGATCCCTGAGCTGAGGTGCAGGGGGGGGCAGCAAGCTGTTTGCACCCCTCAAAGCGTCAGCCATGCTTAACCCCGGGACAGGGACGGGCTCCTGTGCAGTAGCCTGCCCGTGCCGCCAGGCTGGCTCCTGTAGGCTGTCGTGGCTCATGGCGCCTGGTGTCCTGTGGGGTATCCCCCCTTTCCTAATTTCTGCCCCCACGTCCTCTCTAGACCCCACTCCACCTCGCCGTGTACCTGGAGCAGCCAAGCGTGATCCAGGCACTGATCCATAAGGGAGTCAACCCCGGGCTGCAGGACCGCAACGGCAACACCCCGCTGCACCTAGCCTGCGAGCAGCAGTGCCTGCAGTGTGCCCAGCAGCTGCTGCAGGGCACAGCCCCAATGGAGGGCATGGCCCAGCCCCACGGGCACCACCAGGACCTACAGCTCCAGAACTGGCAAGGTGAGACCTGGGGGTAGCCCGGTGCGGAGCCGGTGGCCGGGTTGGGGCAGAGACCGTGCATTGCATATGCAGGAATCCGGGAGTACAGCAGGGCAGGCGCGGGGCCAGGGTTGGCATGCCTCGGGGTGGTCCGAGCTGACTGTGGCACTCTCTCCTGCCTCCCCATCCCAGGCTTGGCCTGTCTGCACATCAGCACCTTGAAGGGGAACATCCCGATGATGTCTCTGCTGCTGGAGAGCGGCGCCAACATCGATGTTCGGGTAAGGCTGGGCATGGTGCGATGTTTGGGCAAGGCTGGGCACGGTGCGTGGCTCCCTTGGGCAATCCCTCCAGCCTCGGGGCAGGCACTGCTGTGAGGCTTGGAGGCACTGAATTTTGAGGGAGCAGAGAGGAAAGGTCCTTGAGGGGCTGTTGGGTGCCGTGACAGCAGTTGGGGTGGGGACTGCCCCCTCTGCGCCCTGTCAAGGGGGTGCGGGTGGGTGCTGCAGGGCCCATCTGAGGGGACCCCGCACCCACACCCTTGTGGTCTGCGGGTTGCAGGAGGGCACGAGCGGGAAGACCCCATTGCACCTGGCCGTGGAGTGCCACGACCGCAGGGCCGTCCAGTTCCTGCTGCGCAACGGGGCGTACGTAGACGCCCAGATGTACAACGGGTGCACCCCGCTCCACCTGGCCGTGGGCCGCAAGGATGCTGCCATCGCCGCCATCCTCTCACACTCCGGGGCTGACACCCTGCTGAGGAACATGGAGAACGAGACAGCCCAGGACCTGGCTGACGGCAACGACGATGTGAGTCTGTGAGGGGGGAGGCCTGTGGCTCTGCAAGCGTGTCAGAGGGTGCAGGAGTTGGACGATTTAGGGGGAGCTCCTAGGAGGAGTTTCTGGCCGTACCCATCCTCCCCCATAGGGTGCAGGCACTGGCTCTGGGGGTGCGTGGGTGCCTGTTGCCTTGAGCCCTAGGGGAAGCCCAGCCAGGGTTTCTTGGCACTTCCCTGGGGGAGGTGGGAGGCTGCAGGGCTGGGAGGGGCAGGTCAGGGCCCCTACCCCAGCCCGATGGAGGCACGACCCTGGATCCTTACACATCTGCACCTTTGGCCTTTGCAGCTCCTTGCCTTGCTGCCCTTCGATGACCTGAAGATCTCAGGGAAGCCTGTTGTGTGCTCTGAATGAGCGGCTGGACTCCTTTGGCCCGTCAGGCTGCCTCCTCGCTCTGTGCTGCTGCTGCCCTGCTGCCCGCTGGGACCTTGCCTGCCTGCAATTCAGTGGGAGCAGAGCCACTTTGGGAGACTTATCCCCCGCCTCTTCTCTTTGGAAAACTTTTGTTGGCCTCAGTGTGCCTTCCCAGAGGGAAGAAGGTGGCACTACGAGCACTACACAGGGTAGGCTTTTGTTTTAGTGTTTGTGCCCAGCAGCAGGACTGAATTTCCCCTCCCTGCCATGGGTTTGGCTTGGGGGCGTCTCCAGCTTACGCAGGGAAGGAGCAGGAGAGGACTCCTTTTCACACTGTACGATGGATGGAGCATCCTCTGGCACCTCCAAACACCATCAGAATAAGTGTGGGGTGAGGAGAGTTAACACTCACTCTAATAAACGTTTGTTCTTGCTGCGGGCACCTGAGGTCTCATGTGATCTAACCCACCCCGCTCCCCCGCAGCATCAGGAGGCTGAGCATGACCCCAGGTCCCCAGGCACGTGAGGGCTGGAGGGGCTTCCCCAGCCCGCCTGCTCCCTCAGGTCCTTCACGCCACAGAAGGTGAGTGGGAGCGCAGGGGCTTCCCCGCTTGCAGAGCCTTTCCAGTGCTGAAGGCCGAGGCTGGGGGATCCCAGCCTGGCGCTCCATTCCGGTGCTGTCCTGCTGAGCGTCTGGCTTCGGGGCTGAAGAAAGAGCGTAGGAGATGCCAGAAGACCAGATCCCTGCTTCTGCTGTCGTGCTGGAGTTCTTGCTGCCTTACTGTGCTGTCGTCTCCTCTTTTGCAAAGAGGATAGAAAGATCCTGCTCCATCTCCTGGCTTGGGAGGGTGTTAAAAAACTTAGGGCATGGGTCTTCCCTGGGTTCTAGATTCCCCCAGGCTGAAAGCTGGGTTATCTCCACATCCCTTCTTGTTGTTCAGCTCATCACCCTTCCCCGCCCCCTTTCCAAGCCAGGGGAGCACGTGCGACGCATTAGGGAACCGGCAGCCAAAGGTGCTGTGGGAACGGAGACACCCAGCGCGCCTGACCCCACCTCAGCCAGGGGAATTCCCCACTTGCTGCCTGGGAGCAGCTGCTATTGTTTGGGGCAAATCCTGGATGGCGCAATCGCCCGTGATGGAGTGAGCCGTCTTCTTCCTCCTCCCTTCTTGGAAAGACAGATAGCAAGGGAATGCTGCCACGAAAGCAGCACGGGCTCCCTGAGGCCTCTCTGGAGCTTGCCTGGTCTCTTCAGCAGCCCTGGGCTGGATTGCTCCGTTTCTTTTGAATCTTTGCCTCTCACCTTCTGGCAGGGCCTCAGCCCTGCTGCAAACAAGCCATATTCTGCTCGTGGGCCTCGGCCAGCGCCTGCTAGGAGCGGGTGCCCCGTGGGGCTACTCTGGTGCCACCTTCACAGGGGATGTGGGGCACTCCTGGGCGGCCCAGAGCAGGAGCAGCGGGCGCTGCAGGGCAGAGCGGCACGGTGGGGCCAGGGCTGCAGCTGGGTGGGAAGGGGAGGGAAAAGGCAGAAGCAAGTCATCTGTGCTGGGGGTTTTTATTTTTAAATAAAACACATTTTTTTAAAAAGATGTCTTGTAAAATGTTACTGGGTGGCCACCTGATGGCTGCAGCAGGCCCTGCAGCCTTGCCTGGGGCCGGGATGGGGGTGCAGGGCTGCTGGGCTGGGGGAGTGTGGGGACGAGAAGGCCTCGTCCTGCCCCGCAGCCCCCGGGCAGCGCCCGCCGCTGGGAGCGGCTGTGGTGTGTGTGCCGGGGGCTGGTCTGGGAGTGCAGCGGCGGCGGCGGCCCTGAGCCCCGGGGCGGGGATGGAGGGAGGCCAGGGACGGAGGGATGAGGTTCAAGGGCTTCTGCACCGCAAGCGGATTTTTTTCCCTGCGTCAGGCTTGGCCGGAGCTGAGCGGCAAGCGCGGGTTCAGTGCGGCCGGGGCCGAGGCGGTGGGGTCGGCGTGGGCTCTCAGGCCCAGGCCTAGAAACCTCTTCTGGTGCTCGGCCTGGGACCGGCGCCTCCTCGGGCCGGTGACTTCCCCTCCCTGACTCAGTATTTTCCGCTCCGGCGCGCGGGGGAAGCGATACTGGCCCCTTCCCCACGCCGGCAGCAGGGCCCGCCACCCGCCCCAGCCCGCTCCCCTCCTCCAGCCGCCGAGCCACGCGTGGGCCCGGTGGGCCTCAGCGCAGCCGGCGCGGCCGCCCCTCAGCCGCGGCCCCTCCGGAGCGGCAGGGGGCGCTGTGGGGCGCCGCTGAGCGCCCGCCGGGCGTGGGTTCCGCCGCTGCCGCCGCCGGGAGCGGAGCCGAGGGGAGCCGGCCGGGACCGGGGCCGGGGCCGGGCCGGGGCCGGGCCGCAAGGTGGGTAGTGAGGCCGGGATGAGCGCGGAAGGCGGGTCGGGCCGCGGGCGGTAGCCGCTCCGCTCGGCGGCTGCCGGCTCGCTCCCTGTGGACGTGGCCGCCGGGCGGGGGGGCGGCCCCGGGGCCCCGCTCGCCCCGCACTCGGCCGGGCGCTGCCTCTCCCCGTGCCTGGGCCCGCGGGGCCGGTCCCCGGGCAGAGGCCGCTGGCGCCCGCAGCCTCGGGGCAGAAGAGCCCTCGAGCGGGAAGCGGGCTCCCCGCACGCCTCTCCCCCGCCCGGGGACCCCCGGGGCCCGCCAGGCCCTGCCCGCGGCGGAGGGTGCCCCTGCGGCCGGCCGGGGCGGGATCCGGGAGCCCGGCTGCCGCTGCTAGCAGCCCCGGGGCAGAGGCGGCGCTTGGCCCTGGGGGGACAATCGCAGGCTGTCCCTGCGACCCGGCTCTGAGCCGGCTGCGGGGCCGGGGCAGGGAGGAGACGTAAGATCCCGAGCTGTTAGTGGGGGGCCATGGACTTCTAAGCTCCGGGTTTGCATTTGACCTCAGCCCTTCGAGGTGCTAGAGATGCGCTCGAGAGTAGCAGGGCTGCAGGCAGGGATTTTTTTCAGACCTCTGGCCCGGGACCCGTATTTTGCATCACAGGCAGAGGGCTGTGGCTCAGCCCGGCTCTGAAGCGGTGCATTTGAGAGCTGCCGCTCCTGTGCCGAGGGGAACAGTAGCCGAGTCTGTCGTCTCGGCTCGCTGACTGTTCTGCAGGCCCCAGACTAAGGCTCCTTTCATGCCTCGGCATGCCGCCTGCTTGCCCTGCGCAGCTCCCCCCCCCCCCACTTTCTACCTGTAACACTGGCGTCCCTGTTCCTTCCCAGCCTCGGTGGGGAGGGCAGGGCCTGCTGCACTGAGTCAGCTCTCGGGGCCTGGGAATTGCTAGCGCAGGCATAGAGAGAGCCATTGTCCCTCCATAGCCTCCTCTTCACCGTCGCTGTGGGAGAGCGGAGCTGGTTCTCCTCCTGTGGTGGCACTGAGGGGGCCGGTGGGGTAACAGCAGGCAGTCGTGCTGAACGGAGCCAGCTGGCTTTCAGTCTCTGTCAAGTTGAAGGGAGACGTGGCCCATGAGTGTAGCAACCGACCCTGCCGTTTGTATCTGACTTCTGCAAAAGCGAACAGCATTTCTGCACCCTCTCCCCAGCAAGAGAGCTGCTGTGATCTACCAAGGTTACTTAATCAGGCAAACCCAGGAGCATATGGGCAGCTTCAGCCCCAGGTGCCTGCACCGAGCCCTGTTCTTGCATCCCGCAGCACCCGTGCAGCCTGTGATGATGCCCCTGCAGCAGAAGAGATGACAGGGGCGAAGGTGTCAAACTGCCTTTTCTATGGGGGAGAGCGGTGGGGAATAGGAAGCAGGCACAGAAACCCACACCCAGCTCTTTGCACTTCTCCCTGGGCTGGGAATTTCTGGGTCCTTTAAGTCACAGAAGGGAGATTTCAGGGTGAAACACAGCCTCGGCTTAGGTCAGGTTGTTGGACTCCAGGGTCCTGGCCACAGCAACTTAGGATAAGAAAAGCCCCTCAGGCCTTTCCCAAGGGGACAAGAAGTTGGTGGGGAGGGCTTGTTGTTCATGAAATGGCAGGGGACTTTCTTGTCTTTAAAGCTCTAAGTTTGTAAGTCTCTGAGTTTCATGGGAGGGCTACCAGAGGTCACAACTGTATTATGTTGGGGCCAGGTACACCTCACAGGGCCTAAATTCCTGTGACTCGGTTGCTTTTGGTGGAGGGGGGATTAACATCTCTGGCCCTTTCCGTCACAGGAGCCCAGAGCTGCTTCTGGTGCATGTTTACATAGCCAGCCCCACAGCACCCTCACCTGGCCCCCAAGGCAATGGGGAGGCTTTTTCTACTGGAGAGACTGAGGCAGGGATGGAGCAAGGACGAAGGAAACCTCCTACCCTGATGCAGGAAGCCACAGCTTGCTGTGCGAGGGGAGGATGCAGGTGGCCTTCTGTGCAGGAAGTCCCTGCCAGCTTGCTCATTCTGTTGTGTACCTGGTGCTCTTGTTCTTTGCGTGGCCCCTGAATATCACAGGTTTGCCTCTGTGAGGGAGGGGACAGTGGAGGGAAGAACTCCTTCAGGGAGCATTAATGCTGTTTTAAAGCTGGCTAGGTCACCACCTTAGGGCTATAGCTGAACAACGTCAGCTATACCTTCTTGGATAGTCCTGGTAAAATCCCAACCAGCCAGCTGGTAGGAAAGTTCCTTCCCAGTCTTGCTCTCTGGCTGTGTCTTGCCAAGCGGGTGAACCCTGGTAATTTCCTCTGAGCTGTGGGGAATGCCTTGGCACACTCCCTTCTGGGGGAATGGCCGCGTGGGGAGGTGGGGGAGGCTGGCAGCCTGAGCCCTCCCTGGCTCTCCTCTGCTCTCCTGGTGCAGCCGGAGGGGAAAGCTCTGAACTGTTTGCTCTCAGAGGAAGGTCGCTCTGGCCACAGGCTTGAAACATGAGCTGCTAGGTAGGAGTCGCTTTTTCAATTCAGTGACCTTTTCTTTTTCCACCCGGGAGCTGCGCTAAAGTTTAACCTAAAAAGGTGAGGTGCGAGGTGCTCCTTGCATTTGGAGTAAGGGTGTTGTCAAAACCAGATGGTTACAACAGTGTTCAAATGTTCTCTCCGACCCTGGAAATCCAAGTTTCTAAGTCCACATGTTCCTCAGCCAGAGCAAACACCCTTAACAGAAGCAAACAAATGTCTGGCATGTGCTCCTCAACTCCAGAGGGCTTTTCCTACTCCACATGCTGCCATCATCGCTCTTGTCGCTGGGGTGGGATCTGGGTGCTGCCTGCTGGTGGGGAGCAGGCCGGGCGGTGGGTGGCGCAGGCATGCGGAGCAGAGCTGGCCATGTACCAGTAGCCCACCACCTGCCTCTTCCTCTCTCCGCAGATTTTGCCTTCCCCTCGTGCTGGCTTCCCTCCCTACGATGGCTACTGGTGAAGAGATCGCCCCTGCCCTGCAGGACTCGTGGGGGGACTTCTGGCTCTTCCGTTTCTTTGTTAATGCTGCTGGCTACGCAAGTATTGTAGTGCCGGGATTCCTCCTCATCCAGTACTTCAAGAGAAGGAATTACCTGGAAACAGGTAAGGGCAGGAGCTTCCCCTCCACATCCTGCCTCCCTCTGAGCTCTCCGCACCCCCTCGGCCAACCCCATTCAGCGCTGACAGGTTGTTTCCGCAACCTGCTTTGTCAGACCAGGTTTGAGCCGCTCACAGAGCTGCATCCCAGAGCTGTCTAGGTGCTACCCTGAAACAAATTTCTCCAAGGCCCCCACGCCAGCAGATGTGGAGGCTAGTAAGGAGGGACGCTTCACTTCTCAAGCTGGTGTGGCTTATGGTGCCCAGGCTGTGGTTAATTCTGTCTCCCTGTTCTCTTACCCCATCCAGGCCGAGGCATTTGCTTCCCTGTCATCAAATCATGTGTGTTCGGCTCCGAGGTGAAGTCTGTACACCAGGAGGATGGCTCCCTGCCACCCCGAGCGGAGCCCACAGAGTCCTCTACAGCCCGACAGGTCTTCAAGCTGCTCTTCTGTGCTGCTGGTCTTCAGGTGGGGGCCCTGTGCGTGCGTGTGTGGCCATCCCACTCTGGGAGGAGGAGGTGGGCAGCAGGTTTGTGGCCATCAGTTCCTTGAAGACCAAGGGTGCAGTGCTGTCCTTGATCAGGGCAGGGTTGGAGGCTGGGAAACAGCCTCTCAACCAGGATAGCCCACCAGAGCTGCTGTGTCACCTCTAAGGGCTGTGTCCGTTTAGCTGGTGTCATCTGGGTTGGGACCTCCTGTCCATCTGATCGCAGTCCTCTGCAGCCATGGATAGGGAAAATTCTGTGATTCAGCAGATTGTTAGGGCTGCTCTTGTTCTGGCCCTCATGTCAGAGCAGCAGATAGTTTGAGCCCTCTTATCTTCCAGGCTCTCCTCTGGGTCACCTTCTGGGGCTGGTGTGTCCTGCCTTGATGGACTGGATTTGAATACTGTAGAGAAACACTGAATTCAGCTACAGATAAACAGGAATTTTTAATTTTAGTTTCCCTAAGTCTCAGCTACAGCCTGGGCGTCATTAGGAAGGGCAGCTTTTTGGGTCTGTGAGGGCTAAAAATAGAAATGTGGGCATTGTGATAGAAAAACCCACGCATCCTGCAGCCAGCAGAAGACACCTACTCTCTGGTCTACTATCCAAGCACATTCAGACTTGCTGCAGGTCACCAACAAGTCCTTACATCTCTCTGTGCCTCAGTTTCTCAGGAGGGGATCTGTGGTGAGAGGAAGTCTGCGTTACTTCTGTGAGGGGCTTGGTACTGTTGCACCAGAAGTAGCAGAGGTGACAGCCAGAACAGTGATCATCCCCGGAGGACAATTTCGTCTGCTGGGTTTGAAACTAGAATTGATTTGGATGGAAGAACCAGGCCTAGGGAGCTGGAAGTGAAAACCAATGCGGAGGCCACTGGGAAAACTGCCAGGACCTGCCGCAGGGAGCTGGCACCAAAACCGCAGCTGCATATCTGTAACGTTCCCTGATCCCGTCGGTCTGGTTCAACAGGCAGCTTAAAGCATAACCGCTCGCTGTACACCAGGATGTTTGCTTTGCGGGCTTCTCTCCCCTTGAAGTGGCTGTAAACTGAGCAGGTTTTGTTTGGGACGGGATGTTCCTGGTTGTAACCACATGGGACAGTGGGTTCCCTCAGACGGGTGGAGCGGGGGGTGGCCCCATCTCCCAGTGTCTCAGCGAAGCATTGCCGTGCAGAGGATGAGGCAATGCTGGGGCAAGCAAGGATCTCCTGGGGTGTGTTCTTCCCGTGGGTTGCTTGCAGCTGCCATCGCGGGTCCTGACTCTCCCTGTGCTCCTCCCGCTTCGCAGGCCTCCTACCTCACATGGGGCGTCCTCCAGGAGCGTGTGATGACGAGAACGTACGGTGCCACCGAAACGGACCCTGGTGAGAAGTTCAAGGACTCCCAGTTCCTAGTGTTCATGAACCGCATCCTGGCCTTCACGGTGGCTGGTCTGTACTGCGCCCTGACCAAGCAGCCGCGCCACGGGGCTCCTATGTACAAATATTCCTTTGCCTCCCTCTCCAACATCCTCAGCAGCTGGTGCCAGTATGAGGCACTCAAATACATCAGCTTCCCCACCCAAGTGCTGGCCAAGGCCTCCAAAGTGATCCCAGTGATGATGATGGGCAAACTGGTGTCACGCAAGAGTTATGAGTACTGGGAGTACCTGACTGCTGCCCTCATCTCCGTGGGGGTCAGCATGTTCCTGCTCTCCAGTGCTCCCAACAGGCACGTGTCCACCGTCACCACTTTCTCAGGCATAGTCCTCCTGGCCGGCTACATAATCTTTGACAGCTTCACCTCCAACTGGCAGGACGCCCTCTTCACCTACAAGATGTCTCCCGTGCAGATGATGTTTGGCGTCAATGTCTTCTCCTGCCTTTTCACGGTGGGCTCGCTGTTGGAGCAGGGTGCCTTGCTGGAGTCGGTACGCTTCATGGCCCGCCACTCGGAGTTCACGGCCCATGCCGTGCTGCTCTCGGTGTGCTCCGCCTGTGGCCAGCTCTTCATCTTCTACACCATCAACCAGTTCGGGGCAGCTGTCTTCACCATCATCATGACGCTCCGCCAGGCCTTTGCCATCCTCCTCTCCTGCCTCATCTACGGGCACACTGTCACTGTCGTGGGCGGGCTGGGCATAGCCGTTGTCTTCATGGCCCTCTTCCTCCGCGTCTATGCCCGCAGCCGCATGAAGAAGCGCAGTAAGAAGCTCCCACCAGGAGAGACCCCTGTACAAAAGGTCTAAGGAGCTGGGGCCGTGGCATTTAAGCCATGCCTGCTGTCCTGCCTCCACTCGGGGGTACTTGCTTGATTTCTCAGAACCTGCTGAGGAGCAGGGTGGGGTATGGATAGGCTGGACCAGTGACTCACTTTTCCACCTGCTTTTCCTGGGGAAGGGGCTGGAACAAGCCCAGGGAATGCTCCGGGCTGCCACAGCTCCAAACCTTTCCGTTTGCCTTAATGGGTCAAAGACTTCCAGCCAAGGCACGGGCCTGGGGGCTCGCATCCTGGGGGAAAACCAGCGTGGGGCTGCTGGTACTCCTGCCCCACCTCTGTCTTGTGGCTTCTCTCCAAAGTCACTGATGAACAAGGGAGCTCTTTTCCCTGGCACCGTCTTGCCTCTGGCTAATGCTCCTCCATTTCTGTCACTACTACAGAGCTCAGCAGGAGGAAAGGGCAAGCAAAACACTAGCTTTCTTTTTGAAACACCTCCATGTGAGGCAAGTCCCAAGCTGAGCCTGTCCCAAGGTGGGGGAGCTCTCAGCCCCCTCCCAGGTGTTCCAGGTAGGACAGCCACAGCGAAGGGATGGACTCCCAGCCTGTCCTACCCCAGGTCTGGGATCTGCTCTGGGAGGGCACTCTGCTGTGAAAGGTGGTACCTCCCGGTTTGGTTTTATCAGTTCCTTGGCCCTGCTCCGAGACACTTTTCTTCGCTCCCCTCAACCCAGACTGATTTTTATGCAGAGACAGGCTGGCCAGTACGGTTCCCAAGGCTTGCTGAGTTGTTCTAGGTTGCTTTTTGGTTACATCTGCTGCTGTCACAGGCCAAAGGCAGCGCTGCCCAGAAGCCCCAGCATTGCCTCAGGGTGTCTCAGTGCCATGGTTTCTGGGCTTTGTAGTTGCCATTCAGAGAAGCACAAATAGCCCCTCTTCTTCCTGCCAACTGGAAGCATGGGCCCTGGCTTTCCTGGGGCTTGGCCAGAGCCCCACTGTGCCTGGAGGGCTGAGAGATGGGGCAGAGCTCACGGTGCCCCTTGTTCCTGCTCCACAGGCAGCAGGGGATGGAGTGGGCACCTGCTCCCCAGGCAGCAGGGGATAGGGCAGTGAAAGCTGCTGTTCCCCAGGAGCCTGTGTTTTACTGGTTAACCCTTTTCTCCTCAACACAACCTGACTGACAAGCCAGCAGGTTTTGGTACTTTTGAAAGGCAACTTTTTTCTCTTTTTATTTTATTAAATTAAAAATATGCTGCATATAGTGCCCTGGGAGTAAATGTTCTTTTCAATTTTTTTTTCCCACGTACCTGGAAAGAGGGGAAAGACTTCCCAACCCTTCCTGTGGCCCTAGTCTCTCTGGGACAGCAAAGCTCTCTTTGCTTTCCAAACACAGCTGCCTCTGCCTTTGCCCAGGCAGGTATCAGCCAGCGTTGGACCACTGCTTATGCTGGTGGGCAGGTGGAGGAGCTGTTAGCCTGATTCTGGTTTGGCTACTAGGTTCCCTGCATGGTGCAGCTTGGGCAGCCCCAGCGGGTGTAGCTAGAGGCTGCATAGCTAGAGAGAGATGTTGCAGAGGCCTGCTGAGCACCTGCCAGCCAGGGCAGGGCCACCAGTGCTGTAACAAGGCCCTGGAGGAACCCATCCTTTATGGAGTGCATCTGCACCAATGCAAGCTCCACAGGCCCCACACCAGAGCCAGGGGAGTTGGCCAGGTAGGTGTGGATGGTACATCCTACTGGTACATATAGGAGGCCTGGTGAAAAACCTTGTCTGTAGGCCTGTGCAATCTAGTCATGGTGAGGTCTGGGGTCAGAGACAGGACCTTGACCTAACAGAGCTAGAGAAAAGGGAGCACAGGTGAGGGCTACAAGAGAAACAGAGGAGGAGACTAGGGGCAGGAGTTGCTTATCACAGCACTGAGTTAGCTGAGCCAGCAGGGATAAGAGCTGGTGCTGAGCACAGCCCAGGCTTCAGAGCACTTGCCTCTCCAGCAGTTTTACCTGTGCTCCTTTCCTAGCTCAACATGCCTGTGCAGCCTCACAGCCCTTCATCCTGCCCCTACAAATTCCCCCAAATGTCTGCCCCCACCATCTGCTGATGGACTGAAATTGAAATGGCTTTTTTTTTTTCCTCCTTTGGTCAGAAAAACATAGGTTGTCTACCAGGTTAGGAATGAGATACCTTTTTAAATGTAAATGTAGATTTAAATAAAAAATTAGTGAAGGAAAAAAAAAACTCAAAACATTCTAAGTTAAAAAGAAGAATTGATTTTACTGATTCTTTATTTGGCAAAACCTTCCTATCAAGGGAGAAGTCTTACTTTTAAACAATTTTTTCCCTCCTATCTCAGGGAAAGAAAACCACCCTGAAGGCATTTGCTAGCTCAGCTCCAGCACTGCCCTAGCAGCCTGCACCCAAACAGCTGCCACACTGGCAGTGCAGTGCCCCAATGTGCAGCAAGGGACTCCAGCAGGCTCTGCCTCCTCCCTCCCTGCTGAAGATGGATACTGGCTAAAGCCCACTCCATTTTATGCCTGTGGTTGCTGGCAAGCAGCCAGCACGAGAACTTGATGTTAGTGTCACTTTTTCCTGACAAACCCCAGGGACCACTGTGGCCGAGGGTGACAAACCCCACTCGTGGGGTGCGAGCTCAGTGCACAGGGCAGATGAATCAGAAGTGATGCCCCAGGCTTCTCCATCATCTAGGACATAAGCAAAAGCCAGGGGGTGGCCAGATACTGCCAAACCCCCCAGGGCTGCAGAAGCCCAGAAAGGGCAGGCTGGAGGTGGGAGGAAAGGAGGAGTCTAGAGCACAGAGCCTTTTGGCCTAAGAGCTGAAGAGAGGCAGCTCGAGTGCAGTACTGAGCTGTCACTCCACCCTGTGCTCTGCACTGCAAGGGAACAGGCAGATGGCTCCAGCCACAGCTCCTGCCCCCAGGGATGCTCAGATCAGACCAGCCAGCAGAAGTGCAGGCTCCAGGTCCTGGCACAGCTTGCCCAGCTGACACATGCAGATTAGAAAGGTTTGCTCCGCAGCTGCGGCGCATGCAGCACTCCAGGTGGAGAATTACTGCCCACTGGAGATGACCCCACCTGCACAGAAGGTCCTACCCACTTCTGTTTCTCCTCCCCACTTCATGGTGCCTGGGCAGGGAAGGGGTAGAGATCACCTAAAGCAGTGGTCTGAAAATCAGTCAGGGCAGGGGAGAGACCAGCAGCCCAACACCCTCAGGCACAGGCTGAGACCCCTTCCTCCGTATGGCAGGCATGAAACACAAGGGACCCCACCATGTAAATCACATTCTTCAATACTTTAATTCCAGTAGAACAAAACAACAGAAAAATAATCAAAAAATAACCAAGCCAACTGAAATACAATATCCTACCCTGGGGGTTCAGGGAGGCAGCAGCTCAGAGGAAGGGCTCTTCCACCCCGATGGAACAAGAGCCATGTTTGATGCCTACTGGGAACGCGGGAGACCCCATGGCGGGGGGCGGGGAGAGAAGGGAAGCCTGATGCCTCCTCACCTCCACTCCCCATCGGCTGTTCCTACACAAGCAGAAAGACACAGAACAGACAGGCCTCGGGCTGCCTGAATCACGCACTACTGACAAATGGAATCATGCCCTCCTGCACCCTGCCAAAAACAACTCCAACCAAATACAAAAAAAATAGACACCACCAAGGAGTCAGTAGCAGCTGGTGGGAGCAGGCCCCCTTCTAAGCAGACATGATATGGGGCAGAGGCCTGGCAAGTGAAGGAAGAGGCTTCCTTCTACTTCAGTCTACCTCTTCCATGCGGGATGGATCTTCATCTCCCTCCAGAGGGGGAACTTCATCAGGGACAGCTGTACTGGGCTCCTCTGCAGTCACCTCATCTTCATCAATGCCTGGGAGAGGGGTGGAAAGGAAGAGATGAGGCCTCCAAGTGACACCTGATCCTAGAGGTACGGCCTCTCCCAGAGCAAAGGCTGGCTCCTGCCCGCAACCTGAGGGACAGGGCTATTAGCATCCAGCAGTTATGCCAAGCCACAGCATCTCCTGATTTACATTTTTAGCTAAATAGCCAATTTGGAGAAAAAAGTTGGGTGCAAGCACAAGCTGTTTCACCAGATGGGTCACATCTCCCATGACAGACTTTTGACATTCACTCTAAAGAAATAAAAAGCCTCAGCTTGTCGTCTGAGCAGCCTGGTGGTGGCTCCTGGCCTTGTGGAGGACAGGATAGTCCACTCAAAGCCCTGAGCCTTCCCAAAGTACCTTGTTCCAGGTTTCCACTTACCCGTGGCCACCTTATGTACACAGCCCGTTCTGCACCATCACACCAGCATGGCTCACTTACTGGCCTCCCCCTGCCCTGACACAATTACATACTAGCCTGACCAGTTAAGCTGCTTTCAGGACCCGCTCCAGGCCAGAGAAGCTGTATAGACACCTACCGAGCCCCAGTTTGATCATCCTGTAGATGCAATTGGAGTGGGTCTGGGGATCTTCCAGGGAGAAACCAGAGGACAGCAGAGCAGTCTCGAAGAGTAGCACCACCAGATCTTTGACAGCTTTGTCGTTCTTGTCAGCATCAGCCTTCTGGCGGAGGGTTTCCACAATTGGGTGGTCAGGGTTGATCTCCAGGTGCTTCTTGGCCATCATATAGCCCATGGTAGAGTTGTCCCGCAGCGCCTGAGCCTTCATGATGCGCTCCATGTTGGCCGTCCAACCGTAGGTGCTGGTGACGATGCAGCAGGGAGATGAGACCAAGCGGTTTGAGATCGTTACCTGCCAATGTAGCCAAGAGTTAGCTAACCAAGGTCTCCAGACGCCCTGGACTGGCCCCAGCCACAGCACACATGATGCCCCAGGTCTTTTCCCCAGGTTCACCTGAGGACACCCCAAAGCAAGCAGAGATCCTCCAAGCAGCTCCAGGACTGCTGCACAGACTAGTCTGGACAGCTCAGCCAGCACCTTCAGCACCCACTGCATGTTTCCCGCACTTACCTTCTCCCATCAATGCACGTATTTGGGTCAGTGCCCCTCACCTGCAGCCTGGCTGCTTAGAGCAAGATGGTGCATGCTGGGACCTCCAGTCTCCTTTAGCGGCTCCTCTGCAGGAGATGAGGGAGATGAGAGGCATGCATTGAGCTGGGACCCTTGCCTGCATCACGGAGGGCCCAGCCCTCCTCCCTCCAGCCCAGGGCTGAGCTCCCTGCCCATCTCACCTTCTCCACCTTCTTGTCCAGGATCTCCTTCATGAGTTTGCAGAGGGTCTCGAACTTGGCCTTGCTCTCCTCCATCTTCTTTTTCTCCTCCTCATCCTCAGGCAGCTCCAGCCCCTCTTTGGTGACCGATACCAGGGTCTTGCCATCAAACTCCTTGAGCTGCTGCACGCAGTACTCATCAATGGGCTCCGTCATGTATACCACCTCAAAGCCACGCTTCCGCACACGCTCCACAAAGGCTGAGTTGGCAACCTGCTCCTTACTCTCCCCTGTGTTTGTGGGGGGTAGAAATGAGATGTCACCAAGATGTAAGAGCTAGTTACAGCAGGACAAACAGCACCAGTCACTCAGAACCCCTAGCATAAAACTGGCTGCAGCTGGGGCTCTAGGCCTGGTGGTCTTTCCTCAGCCCCCAGGGATGGGCTGTGATTCAGCAGGGAGGGCCTGCTGAAGGCAGCAGGACCTACCTGGAAAAATTTGCTTTAAGTTAGAGCTGGTAGGCAGGTAACCTGCCTCCACCTCACTAGGGCACGGAGGAGCTCTGGCTCACCTGTGATGTAGTAGATACTCTTCTGGGTGTCCTTCATACGGGACACGTACTCTGAAAGCGAAGTCACCTCATCGCCTGACTGGGACGTGTGGTAACGCAGCAGCTCGGAAAGGCGCTTTCGGTTGGTTGAGTCCTCGTGGATGCCCAGCTGGGGGCAGAAGAGACGCATGAAGCCTCCAGGATGGGACTTGCAGGCACTTGGCCACCCCTGAGGCACAGCCATCTCCGCACACCCCCTGATCATTTGAGTGTTGGGCCTAGGGCAGCCAGAGGGGCCAGCTGCCCACAAAGGCTCTCCGGGGCACTCGCGAGACCCCCTCTATCCTAACACCCATGCAAAGAAGACATGGCACAGGGACAAGATTGCTCCTCAGGCAGACAGGTCATGGGCCCCTCCCTCCTCCATGTGCAGGGTGCCCAGCTCACCTTCAGATTCTTGGAAAAGGCCTCGTAAAATTTCTTGTAGTTCTCTTTGTCCTCAGCCAGCTCAGAGAAGAGCTCCAAGCATTTCTTCACAATGTTTTTGCGGATCACCTTGAGGATCTTGCTCTGCTGGAGCATCTCACGAGAGATGTTCAGAGGCAGGTCCTCCGAGTCCACAACACCCCGGATGAAGTCTGCATAGGGGAAATGAAAACAGGAGTCAGGTTAAGAGCTCTGAGCTTCATCACAGGAGAAAAAGTCCTAAGACACTGACTGCTGTGCGCCCACACCAGCTAGTGCCTCATCCAGCTGCTCTGTACCTGGAGCGGTACCACAGGCTGTGGGGGGTCCCAGCTCCACACTGGGAAGCTGAGGCAGGGTGGGGGGGCACACTTACTTAGGTACTCAGGGATGAGCTCATCACAGCTATCCATGATGAAGACACGCCTCACATACAGCTTAATGTTATTCTTCTTCTTCTTGTTCTCAAAGAGGTCAAAAGGGGCACGGCGCGGGATGAAGAGCAGGGCCCTGAACTCCAGCTGCCCTTCCACGGAAAAGTGCTGCAGAGCCAGGAAGGAAAACCAGCTGCTGGCGTGCTTTCCTTCCATCCCTTCCCCCAGGACCCGCTGTGGGCAGGCTGAACTGCCGTTCCTCAGCACTGGGGCTGGCGGGGCACACAGCAGGGTCTCTAGCATCCAAGCAGCCTGCATTTCCTCCTCCTCAGCCCCACTGCCCCCTACATGCCAGGGGTCTCTGGCATCCAGCAAGCCTGGACAGAGGAGTCATGCTTCTCTGAGGCCCAACACCCCTCTGTCCTGCTTCCAGGCTGGCACTGTCAACACCTTCACCTCCACGGGAGTCGCAGTGCAGGCTGAGGCACCGCCAAGTGGCCCAGGAGCCCTCAAGTCCCACTGAGGCACAACCATGTGGTGGCTCTGGGTATGGGCTGGAAAGGAGCCCTGTGTCTCTCCCTAGAAGCCAGGGTGGCCCAGCACCCACCTTGACAGCTAGGTGGTCCTCCCAGTCGTTGGTGAGGCTTTTGTAGAACTCGCCATACTCCTCCTGGGTGATGTCGTCAGGGTTGCGGGTCCAAATAGGCTTAGTCTTGTTCAGCTCCTCCTGGTCGATATATTTCTCCTTGATTTTCTTGGTCTTTTTCTTCTTGCCTTTGTCTCCCTCCTCCTCCTCCTCCTCAGAGCCCACATCCTCAATTTTGGGTTTCTCCTCATCTTTGGATACTGACTTTTCCTCCTCTTTCTCGCTCTTCTCCTCCTCTGCCTCATCATCACTGATCTCTTTCTCACGCTCCTTCTCCAGCTGTGGAGAAAGGGACAAGCAAGAGTCAGGTTTAGCCTCAAGCAACTGTTACCAAGAATCCTTTTGCTCCAGATAAGAGAAATGGGTGTCCTCCAAGGCCCAACAAATGCAACATCTGGAACAAGGGCTTCTCCTGAAACAAGCCATCACAGTCCCTCCACAGCTCAGGCAACCAAAAGCTGTGTCTGAGAAGATGAGACGAGGGGCAGGAAACCCTCCTCCCTTCATGGCTCGTTTAGATGACCTACAGATCAAAGGCCAAAAGCGTGGCTGGATACCACCACCTTCACCTCCAATAAGCCCCCAGCCTCACATCACCTCTGGCCACAGAAGCTGGGAGTACCACCGCTCAATACCCAGCAGCCAGGAGCTATGGAAGGGAACAGAAGAGACCATACTCTGCCCTTTTCTGGGCTCCTGCTCCCAACACCACCCACTCCTGCCTCCAGCTTTCCAGCGGGTCCCCGCAGTCCTTCCCTTACGTACATAGAGTGTGATGGGATAGCCAATGAACTGGGAGTGCTTCTTCACCACCTCTTTGACACGCCGCTCCTCCAAGTACTCTGTCTGGTCCTCCTTCAAATACAGGATCACTTTGGTGCCCCGCCCAATGGGCTCACCTATGGTGTGGGGAGAGAAACATTAGCGTTTCAGGGCATAGTATTTAAGGGCAGAGAGCAAGAGGGACCAGCTCCTCGAGCCTAAACACTACTTGACAGCTAACACTAACAAGCATGACTGACAACACAGCACAGCTCTAGGGAGCACCAGGAAAAGGGGTGCTTCTGGCAGAGAAATACGCTTGGGTTTTTGTACAATACATACCATGGTCAGTTCGGACAGTGAAGGAGCCCCCAGCTGATGACTCCCAAGCATACTGCTCATCATCATTGTGTTTGGTAATGACAACCACCTTCTCAGCCACTAGATAGGCAGAATAGAAACCCACACCAAACTGCCCGATCATGGAAATGTCTGCGCCAGCCTGTGAAAGCAGAGAAAGACTGACAGACCAGTAAAGAGACAGGAAATATCGGCAACTGATTCACAGCACCAAAACTGGGTCAGTATGCAGAGAAAAAGAGGCAAGTGCCAACAGCCAGCCAGCCCTACCCTCAGCTCCTCCCTGCTGCTAGAAAGGTGGGGAAGCACACTTGGGTAGGCCAACAGCTCCCATGGCAAAAAAGGCAGCAGGGCTAGGGTTATGCCCCAGTGAAAGCTTGTGGCCCAGGCCCTAGGGAACCCATGCAGCCAAAGGCAACCCACCTGCAGGGCTTCCATAAAAGCTTTGGTACCGGATTTGGCAATAGTACCCAGGTTGTTGATGAGGTCTGCTTTCGTCATCCCAATGCCGGTGTCCACCAGGGTGAGCGTGCGGTCCCGGGGGTTGGGTACTATGTCAATCTTGAGGTCCTTACCACTGTCTAGCTTTGAGGGGTCAGTCAGGCTCTCGTAGCGGATCTTATCCAGCGCCTAGGGGAGAGGGTGATGCTCACCACAGCCTCCCTCCTCAACAGCGACCTCCCTCCCCCAGCACAAGCCTCGCAGGCCACCCAGGCACCGGCCTCTCCCTGGCACCCCCAGCGGGACATCAGCCTCCCCTTGAGCCCCCAGCAGAGGAAGGAGACCGCCCCCACAAAGGCGAGCAGGGCCCAGGCTCACGTCGGAGGCGTTGGAGATGAGCTCCCGCAGGAAGATCTCCTTGTTGGAGTAGAAGGTGTTGATGATGAGTGACATGAGCTGGGCGATCTCCGCCTGGAAGGCGAAGGTCTCCGCATCCTCCTCCTCGTGCAGCACCTCCTCAGGCATCTTGCAAGGCAAGCACAGGCCGTTAGCACTGGGGGGGGGGTGAAGAGCGGGGGCACCAGGCCCAGCCGGGCGCAGGGTCCTTACCGTGCCAGGCGTGAGGTACCAGCAGAAAAGCTCTGCTGCCTCCCCGGCCGCCTTTTATAGGCACGGAGGGTGCCTCACCGCCCACCGTCTCCTTCCGCCTTAAAGCGGCCCCGGTCACTGCTACCGCATCGCGGCACCCACCACCCACATGAACACCCCTCTTTTACCGGCCCTGCCTATCCCATCCCCGCTGCCTACCCTGCCTGCAGCATCTACGGGCCGGCCCCGCTGCCGCTCCCCACCCCGGGCGCCGCGGCAGGACGGGCCGTATGGGACCCAACAGCGTTGCCGTTTAACGGCGGCGGCCATGGTGGAGGCGGGCGGGCAGCCCTCAGCCCCATGCCGCTGCCGGGCCCGCTCCCGCCGGGGCTCCCCCGCCGCCCCTCGCCGCGGCGCTCGGAGGGCCGCGGGTTCCCGCGGCCCTCCGAGCGCCGCGGCGAGGGGCGGCAGGGGAACCCCGGCGGGGACTATTTCCCGCGACCGGCAGCGGAGGAGCACCGTGGCGGTTGGGAAAGCAGTGCGAGGCACTTCCAGAGGTTTCCACGGGGGTCAGGGGCGGCGGCCTCGGCGGTCGTTCCTCGGTTCCTACCGGCCGTAGGCGCCTGGCCTGAGCAGGGAACCGGGGATCCGCACAGCCCCGAGGGGTACCTGCTGTCCCGGCTCCATGCTGCGGCTCCCCCCGGGGCCGAGAACCGTGTGGCTGTGCCCTCCTGAGGCTGGGTGTAACCAGGGGCCGTGCGGGTGAGGGTGGGGACACACACAAGATGGAGGGGACGGGGTCTGGAGGGGGACGCAGGCTGTTAGGGATCGTGTCAGGGTCTGAGAGCAAAGCAGGCCGTCTTCCCCATTGGAAACCAGTGTTTGGATATGCTGGGGTTTTTTTAGTGTCTTAAGGGCAATAAGATAAACCTCATGCCTTATCCTCCCTGTTGGGGCTGTGGGCGCACAGGCCTGACCGGCAAAGGAAGCCGGGGGTGGGATGAGGGGACCCGGGCCCCACAACTTTTGGGTGTTGTTGCCTGGGGAGCGCAGAGGAGGTGATGGCTGTGAATGATGGCGGGGCAGAGGGGGCGGTGTGTGGGGTGGAGGCTCGCTGGCAGGGTGGTGTAGTTCCCCCCCGGAGCGGGAGGTGGCACTCCGGCTCTTTGCCAAGCGGAAGGAAACCTCCCAGGCGCACGTGCCGCAGGTCACTGCACCCCAAAATGCGCACGTGCATCCCTTCGTTATCAGAGGTGCCGGTGGTCCCTTGGCGTACCCCGAGGGCAGCACCCCCTTGCCTGTGCTGGCCGTGTCCCCGTAGCGGAGAGCCGCTGAGCCTCTCTGTGCAGGGGATGCGCGCACCGCTTCACCGCCCCATGCTGGCTATGGGGGACCCCGGGAATGCCCAGGAAATGCCGGTGCCCACTCCCTTCAGCCCTTGCCCCTCCGCAGCCCTCTCCCCTGTGGTGATGGAGACGCGCACACATACCCAAAGGGGCGGTTTGGTCTTTTTATAGAAAACGGCAACCGTACAGACACGTTTACACAGACGAGGGACGGGAAAGCCAAGGGAGAGGTCAGGCCTCCCCCTGCAGCACAGGCGGGCAGGGAAGGCAGCCTGGGTGGGAAGGGAGTTGCCACCTCGCCTCTTGCAGCCCACAGTGGGACCTCCTGTCACACAACCGGGAGGCAGAAAGAAAACAATGGCAGAATCACCAAAAAAAAAAAAAAAAGTAGGGAACAAAGGCAAGGAGAGGGGGAGAAGGTGGGGTGTGGAGACCTCCTCCCTCAGCCTAGCCACGGTGTTGGCTCTTTATGTGGGTGGGACATGGATGTCTGTGTCCCTGGGATACTGCTGGGCAGGAGGATGTGTGCCTAGCAGAGAGCGGGGATGGTGAGGCTGGCGGGGGCTCTCCTCCCCGTTTGCAAGTCTCACCAGCAGGAGAAGTGGTGTGGGCTGTTTCCAGGCCCCCTGGAAGGAGAAGAGAGGAGAGGAGAGCAAGTCCCTAGGTGCCTTGGGGACAAGGGCAAGAGAGGGAATAACACTGGATACCAGCCTTCAACTCTGTCAGAGAGGAGGCGGCGGCTAAGAATGGCTTTTGGCCTTGAGCTGGGGAAATTATGCAGCATGGGAGGCAGCTGGACCTCTGTGAGATCCCGGGGGTCTTACACACACGCAGCACAGGGAAGGAGAAGGCACGTAGGCCTGAAGGCATCACACAGCCGAGCGTGGCAGGAGCCAGGCCAACCCTGCAGGAGTGGAACTGTCCCTGGGTGTAACGTCTGCCGTGGCAGTGCAATTTGGCAGGGGCAGGCGTGAGGTGTTATCTCCCCACGGTGCCGAGGTGTCCAGGGCCTTGGAGGAGGATGCGGAGTCGTCTCTCGGTGTCCCTGCACCCTCCGGTGCCTCTGCTAGATGAGAATTCGGAACAGAAAGGAGATGGCAGCTCCTAGGGCCAAGCCCAGCGACAGGAAAAAGGCCATGACGGCTCCAGCTGTCTCTGCTTCGTGGGCAAGCACTTTCCTAGGGGAGAAAGAGGTGTCAGACCTGTCCTCGGGGGATGCGTGCCCCGTGCCCCGCTGTGAGTTCAGTGGAGAGATGGGAGGAGGCCACAGAGCAGCCAGAAGCTGTGCTCCTCTGCAGCAGAGGAACAACAAGAGCAAATCCACCTTGGCTCCAAGATCCTGCCTCCACATTACGGGCTTGTAAAGAAAGAAAAAGTGCATCAGGCAGGCTGCCCTGAAGCTCCGGGCGCCAGGGACGCCCCTCCCTGACTCCTGCCCCCATGCACTGCAGCCCGCCTGGCTGAGCCCCAGCTGGGCTCCTCATGCTGCCTGTGCTCCTGCACTGGGCAAGGCTGCTCACCCTGCTGTGGGTGCTGCGCCACGCTTTGCTCCCCTCCAGATCCCCGCTGCGTCCGGCCGCTTCCCCAGCATGGCAGGTGGGGGAAATGGAGAGCCCAAACAATAGCTTCCACATCTCTAGGCTATGGAGGCACAAGGCTGGGAGATGGGACACTGGGGTTGTCTTCCCTGAGGTGGTGTGGCAATTCCCCTCTGCGCCTGCATCCTCTTCTCCAGAAGTCTGGGCAGAGCCGGACTCCAGGAGCCATGCAGGGGCTGGGATCTGGGGGGGGGGGGTAACCAACCCTTCCCCTGTCCCCAGCTCTTACTCACTTGGGTCCGAAGCACATGCAAAGGCTGGCCAGGTATCCATTGGAGATGGAGAAGAAGATCATGAAGACGATGTACCAGGCGTCATGAGGGAATACAACAGGCAGGTATTTACGGGGTTGCACGTTGCACAGCATGAAAAGAGGTATAAAGATGACACGGAGGGCCACCATCACTGGCAGGAGGCAGCTGTCCTTCCCGGGCTGGGAGAAAAACACAGGTCACTGAGCAGCTGAGACGTGGACATTCCCCATCCCATGGCATGCTGGCAGGGGCTATACAGAGGCTGTCCCTACTGCGCCGCGGCTGCGGAGGAGCCACAGAGATGGCAAAGTTGCCGAGACACTTCCTCTGCTGTGACAAATCTCAGCATCACCACCTGCTGTGGTAAGGAGGTCCTGCTAGGTCTGAAAGCCTTATCCCAGCTGACTTGGAGAGCAGCAGCGCTAGAGCCAAAATACTGAGCTGGGCTTGTGAGCGATTGCTAAGCCCTTGCTGGAAACAACAGGCAGGCAGGCAGGAGAGCCTTGTGCACAGTCACGCAATCTCCTCCTGCAGCAAACCACCATGCAGGACAAGGCTGGCTGAGGTAAATCCCCTCCGGCACCTCAGGGCCTGCAAACTGGGCTCTAACCAGCTCTTCAGCCTCCTACACAATCCCCCAGCCAAGCGGGGCAAGATCCAGCAATCTGGGAAAGGGATTATGCTGGGGCTGTTTAGGACAGTGCTGGGAAAGGCACGGACTGAGTTACTGTCTCCTCGGATCCTAGCAGAGTCCCTGGACACGTGAGGCTGGGATGAAGAAGGAGGCACCGTCCCCCTGTGTCGTCCCTGCAGCTGGGACCGAGGCAGCCCTTGGTACGAGATGTGCCTGGCTCCGTCTTGGGGTCCCCTCAGTGAGGTGCCAGGGTCGCAGACGACAGGGCTCACTGGTCTGGGGTCAGGAGAGACCCACAGCTGCCTTTGGAGCTGCCTGGGCTGGCACAGCCACGGGGCACTTCATGAGCATGGGGGGAAGCTGAGGTTAGGCCAGCTGCCATGTCTGTGGGCAAACTGGCAAGAGCAGCAGCCTCTCCTGCTTGAGGAGGAGAAAAGGAGTGAGCGGGGCCCCAACCAGGGAAATGAGGCCCAAACCGCACGCAGTCAGACTTTCCACACAGCCTTGTTTTGGAAACGTCTCCTGCTGGGTCATCGCACCATGGAGGCTGCGGCCTGGACACCAGGCCACCAGGCTCATGGCCAAGGCCAAGGGCAGCCAGCAGTGATGGCCAGGGGAGAAGCAGCTCCAGGCCGCGGGGAAGCCAGGTCCGGACAGACCCCACGGTGCGCGGTGCTGAGGAGCTTCTCTAAACAAACAGCCTGAACAATACAGGGGGAGACAGTGCTTGGGGGGTGGGTGAAGGGGCAGGAAGAGACACAGACGGGACAGCCCCCTTCTTTGCCCACCCCCATCACAGCTCCCATCACTCAGCCCCAGCAGCTCTGAGCCAGGCAGGGGAGATAAGAGCAAGGGACATGGCAGGCAACAGCTCTGTGACCCACATGGCATGGCTCTGCCCTGCTCCCAGGACAAGACTCTTTAAAGCAGCTGTGTCCTGTGCCGAGGCCAGAGGTTTTATTTTGGGCTGCCCTGTCTTTCACCCTCTTTCACTGCCGCCATCCTGTCTTGCTGTTTGCATAGCTGGAGTGAAGGTTTGTTTACAAAGAGGCTGAAATGGAGGAGGCAGCTTCATCCAAGCCATGCTGAAAGAGGGGTGGGAGGAGGACAGGACAACACTGTGGTTCTCGGCTCTGACCCATAAATCTCTACTTAGGACTTAAAGCCAAGGCAGGAGTCAGCTCTGCACTTCCTTCCTGCTCCAAGCCATGGATGGCAGCCCCAGTGAGAGCCGTGGCCGAGGGGCCTGGGGATGGAAACTGCCTGGGCATTTGCTCCCTGCCCCGTGCTTACCCATGTGAAGAGGGCAGTGAGACTCCGTCCCATCCAGTCGAAGACATTAAAGAGCAGGAAGCAGGAGACAGAGATGAAGTAGAGACCTGCAGAAGTGGGAGAAGGTCACTGATGACCCCAGGGTGCCCCAGGCTCTCCCGCCAATTGCACGGAGGCTGTCTTTCAGGTCTAGGTCCTCCTGGTTTCCCACTAAGGGCTGGAATGTTTTCCCAGCTAGGCTGGTGTCCACATCCAAACCATCATGCACAGTGGTTTCCTCTTCCCCTCAGGCATACTGTATTGGGTTTGCGTGGCAAGGTTTTGGTAGCAGGGGGGGCTACAGGGGTGGCTTCTGTGAGAAGCTGCTAGAAGCTTCCCCTGTGTCCGATAGAGCCAATGCCAGCTGGCTCCAAGATGGACCCGCCGCTGGCCAAGGCCGAGCCCATCAGCGACGGTGATAGCGCCTCAGTGATAATATATTTAAGAAGGGGAAACAGTTGCTGCGCAGCAGCAATTGCAGCCAGAGAGAGGACTGAGAATATGTGAGAGAAACAACTCTGCAGACACCAAGGTCAGTGAAGAAGGAGGGGGAAGAGGTGCTCCAGGCGCCAGAGCAGAGATTCCCCTGCAGCCCGTGGTGAAGACCATGGTGAGGCAGGCTGTCCCCCTGCAGCCCATGGAGGTTAACGGTGGAGCAGATATCCACCTGCAGCCCACGGAGGACCCCGTGCCGGAGCAGGCTCCTGGCAGGACCTGTGGACCCATGGAGAGACGAGCCCACGCTGGAGCAGGTTTGCTGGCAGGACTTGTGACCTCATGCGGGACCCACGCTGGAGCAGTCTGTTCCTGAAGGAGCGCACCCCATGGAAGGGACCCACGCTGGAGCAGTTCGTGAAGAACTGCAGCCCGTGGGAAGGACTAACGTTGGAGAAGTTCGTGGAGGACTGTGTCCCGTGGGAGGGACCCCACGCTGGAGCAGGGGAAGAATGTGAGGAGCCCTCCCCCTGAGGAGGCAGGAGCGGCAGAAACAACGTGTGATGAACTGACTGCAACCCCCACTCCCCGTCCCCCTGCACTGCTGCGGGGGGAGGATGTAGAGAATTTGAGAGTAAAGTTAAGCCCAGGAAGAAGGGAGGGGTGGGGGGAAGGTGTTTTAAGATTTGGTTTTTATTTCTCATTATCCTACTCTGATTTGATGGGTAATAAATTCATTTTCCCCAAGTCAAGTCTGTTTTGCCTGTGACGGTAATTGGTGAGTGATCTCTCCCTGTCCTTATCTTGACCCACGAGCCTTTCGTTATGTTTTCTCTCCCCTGTGCAGCTTAGTAGGGAGAGTGATAGAGCAGCTTTGGTGGGCACCTGGCCTCCAGCCAGGGTCAACCCACCACACGTACTTACTACTTCAAGCCCCACTGTCTTTTCTCCCATTTACCTTGTTCCCAGTTTCCTCCTACCCCACCCCATCCCTGGCCACACTTACCCCATCTGTTTCCCTCCCCGAGGACCGTGGACACCTTAGCTGTGATGGAAGGAAAGACGCCAATGGTGACAGTGAAGACGAAGCAGACAGACACAGCCATGACCCAGAGCTAGGCAGATGAAAGAAAGAGGCTGGTACCAAACACGGGGCAAGAGACCAGCGCAGGGCTGGTCTCCTCTCCCCATGCTCTCCTACGCCTGTGCCCATCCCTTGATATGAGGGGCGGGGCAGGGCAGGGCAGGGGTTGCTGGCAACTCACAGACCTTCTTAAAAATAGCAATGACCGAGGGCTTCTCGTCAGGGTTGTGGATAGGGATGATCTTTGAATTATTCTGCTCCATCCCATTGGGCTCATCTGCAGCGAGAGACACAAGTAGGGCATTGCAGACCCCAGAAAGCTGAGATCTAATTTAGTCCTTCTGTCTCATTCTTCCTCTCAGCTCTTCCTCTTTTTCCTTCCTCTTCCTCCTCTCAGCCTCTCACCTTTCTTAATCAGGTCTCTCTTGGTCTCCAGCTCTGCATTGTACACACGGTACTCTGTCTTGTCCTTCATGGAGTAGTACCGGAAGAAATCCTGCAGAGAGACAGCCACGGAGAACTCATTCATGCGTGAGGAAAGAAGGCTGCCAGGGGCTGTGTGGTAATAGCAGATACGGGCAATATGGGCAAATGCAATATGGGCAAAGTACTCCTTCCACTTATGTCCAATACTGATGCTTTCCTGCTCACCCAGGAGCTCATTTCCACGGTACCCCAAGGAGACTAGGGTATCTGAGGTGGGAAGTATCCCAGAGAGCTCCCTTGGGACAGGGGAGAGCTTGCCCTGACCCAGGAGGTGGAGGCTGGTAGGAGCCAAGGCTGGGGTGCTAGTGTGCCATGGTCCTTGTGCTGTGACGTGCAAAGGTCCCATGTCCCGACACCTTTCCCCCCGAGGACAACAAAGTCTCACCATGCGAGGCAGAAGGATGTAGGAGAAGATTGCCAGCACAATCGCCACACAGGCCGTGGTGAAGTAACCGATGAAGCTCTCAGGTTGCTGGGCGCCAACTGGGAGCGCAGGAAGGGAGGAGATGGGGGGGGAAGAAGGAAGAAGACGATGAAGGCTGAGAGGAGCGAGGCCCTGCTGCCATCTCCCACCCAACCCTACAGCATGACCCCAGCAGATCCTGTTGACAGCAGTGCTCTGGGAAGGCCCTGTCACCTGCAGGGCAGAGATTACTCACTGGCAATACTGAAGATCATCGCCAAAGCGGCAAAGGTGCCCGCCAAGCCCTGCCCACTCATGATGGGAGCTGTGTAGCTGGCAGGCAGGAGCCCTGCCAGCCCAAAGAGGCTGCTCTGGAGGATGGCGCCGAAGGCTGCGAAGGGGAAAGATGAGCAGAAATGAGAAACCAAAGGCAAGGATGGACTGCACCCCTGCGGGGAGCCAGGGCCCCCACCCTGCGAGGCAAGGCAGGTCCCCCTCCTCCTTAGCTCTCCCACAGTGAGGTTCATGCTTTTCTCCCAGAGAGATCAGCCCTAGCCATGGGGCTGTGCCCCTTTCCTTCCCCCCGCTGCCTCACTCACAGTTGATGAAGACGATGCTGATCATGGTAAAGACAAAGAAGGGAAGAGGCTCCATGGTGACCTTCACCATAATAGCGGTGACTAAAAACACCAGCCCAATGGCCACCAGGCTGCCCAAGATGCGGATCTGCTGGGGAATCCTGCAAGAGAGGGTCTCAGTGAGGAAAACCCACCCCCCAAAAGCCTGTGAGGCTGGGGCCAAGCTCTCCCATGGGAATCCCAGCCAAACCCCAGCACGGGAGACCAGTGTTTTGCCTTTGACTTGACTGAACGGGCTGCGGCTTGGCTCAGTGCTGGGGCAGGAGGATGAGCCAGGGCTGGGCAGCCCTGTGGGGGCTGGCAGGGGCAAGGATGGGGCAAGGCTCACCGCTGGTGGATGAAGGAGTTGAGGCAGGTGAAGATGAGGAGGGGCACCATGGCGCAGAGAGTCATGAAGTTGTCAAACATGGACTGCAGGTAGGAGGGGGACAAGGCAGCCTCACCGGTTTGGTTCAAGAAGCGGCTCATCTCCGGGTCTGCAAGGCGGCTGATGAAATACTGCGAGGGAAGGAGCGTAGTGAGGCTGAGGTGCTGCGAGGCCTCCCCCCAGCACACTCAGGCCACCCTTATCCCCCCTCCGGCCCCATGCCCGGCCCTCCTGCCACCTCAGCGCCACTCGTCCCACCCAGGTCACCCACACTTCTGTCTCCTGCAAACGCGGGGGCTCTACGCTGTGCCGTGCTGCCACACCTACACCATGGTCCCTAGACGTGACAGGGGACAATTAGTGTCACGGGCAGCAGCGGGAGGGAAGCCCTCACCTCCCTGGCAGTCATGAAGAAATTCCATGGCAGCAGCGTTCCCAGGCCGAGGATGAAGAAGATCAGCCAGACAGCCTTGTACCTGCGGAGAGGACAGAGCGGTTTGGAGCAGGACGCTGGGCAGGGCAGGGGACAGGCATCGCTTCTGACTGTCCCCGACCCCGCAGTGGGAGGCAGCAGGAGGAGGAGGGAGGACGAAATTTATTGCCCTGCCCCTGCCCCACAGCCCCTGCTAGCCTGGGCTGCTGGAGGAGACGTGGCACCGCAGAGGGGCTGTGGGAGGCCCTCCCTGGGCGGGTACAAAGGCGGGAGGAGGCTGGCTGCTCCTCAGCATGTGGCACCCAGATGCACAGCGGCTGTTGCCAGAGCTGGGAGGGAGTCACGCTCCCCAGGCATGTCCCAGCACCGGGGACTGTTTGCAGCCCGTTTGCTATGGAAAAGTTGATGGAGAGAGCATCTCAGGGAAGGGACAGCTCGGTAGCCCAGTGAGCATGCAGGAGAGGGGATCCCCCAGATGCTGGGTCCCCCGTCCTCCCTCACCTCCTGGTATCCTGGATGTGCCCCCACACCTACACCAGAGCCCGGCATTACCTATCTTGGGGCCCGTCTCTTGCTGTCATCTTGTGCGGCAAGAGTCAGCACAGGTCCCAGCAAGTCTCGTGGCTGCTCTCCGTCTGGAAAGCAAACAGAGGATTTTATGAGGGAGCGAGGGACGCAGGCCAGGCAGGGGCAGTGCTGGTTTTAACCTCCTGGTCGTGCCACCGGGTAAGTGCTCCACAGTACCAGGAGCCAAACAGAGCCGGCAAATGGCGAGAGCACAGCGCAGCAGCTTTGGAAACCTGCGGCTCAGAGTCCTTCAGCCGAGGGGCTGTGACACATGGCCTTATTCTGCTGGCCAGGGGACACCAAGCCTTCCCTCCGAAAGGGAAACCGCTTTTCTGAGATGCCCAGGCTGCTCGGCACTGGCTGCCCAGCTGCTCCGCAGCAGGCTCTTAAGGGATTTATGAGCGTGCAGCTCTCTGCCCCCAATCCTGAGGCTGTGAGGGAAGCATATGCGCAGCGGGCTGTGTCCGCCCCCCCTTGCCCTCCCCACCTCCGTCCAACGCCTGGGGCACAGCGGCAGCACAAAAGACACATTTAATTCAGCAGCCTCTCCGGCCAGAACCACACAAACCCCCCATTTCCAATTCCCACTTCCCTGGGGCTCTCACAGCCCTTTCCTGGGTCACCTTGGAAAGCCAAGGGCGTCCCTGGCACTGCTGTCCCCTCCCCAGCACCCACTGCTCCTTTTCCCCCATCACCACCTGCCCAGCCCCTGCCACTGCCCTGCCATTTCTCTCCCCGCAGACAGCCCCAGAGACACAGCCCCGGGAACCCCGATAAGGGATCTTCCCTCCCCGGTCCCCCTCCTCTTCCTGGGGCAGAGTGGGATTAGCCGCCCTGGAGAAGCCGCAGGCCTGCCTTGTCCTTTTCCAGTCCGGGCAGCACAGCATGGGGTGCTCCAGCACCTCTCCCAGGGCTTCATCTGCAGCGGGGCTCCTGGCGCTGAGCCCCCAGCCTCCCTGGGGCATGCCCTTCAGCCGCCTGCACCGCTGCCGGCTACAGCATCCCTGCCTGCACCCTGCCAGGTAGGGCGTGGGAGGAGGCAGGCAGGAAGCAGCATGCTGGGATCTGTAGTCCCTACCAGCCCCGGCGTGCATTAAAGGCAGCGGAGCCCGTCCCTTGTCGCAGGTGCTCGTGTGGCTCTGGGCACAGCTCGCTTCCTCCCCCGGTGTGGTCCTGCAGGTTGGGGAGCCTACAGCTATGATGGAGCCGAAACATAGCCGGCAGGATGTGGAGAGAGATTTGGGAAGCCCGTTGGCTGCTTGGAAAAGCCAGAGCACGGGACCGAGAGCCCCACCAACCTGGCAGGTGCCACCCCATGGCGCCGGAGCCGTCTGCAGTGCTGCTCTCCTGCCTTCCCATGCAGACAGCTCCTGCCTTGCCCTTGTGAGCCACCCGGGCTTCCAGAGAAAACATCCCAAAATCCCCTCCCGGCAGCCTGCCAGTCCTCTGTGGGCAGGAGACGCCCCGAGCCCTGACCTAGGATTAGCAGGGGGATCTGCAAGCACGACTGCCACCCCCTTGCACACAGAAACCCTGCCGGGGCCACTGCTTGTCCCTGAGCAGACAGACCTCTCCCCCAAAGAGGTGGGAGAAGCCCAGCTCCCCCAACAGGTCCCCAGCAAGCCCTCAACACGCTGTCCCTTGCCCAGCCAAGCCCATGGCCCCCCTCCCAGCCCCCCACCAGGTCACATCGGTGTCCCAGGAAACTGGGACAGGGACCCAACCCCACAGACATACCTGGGGAGGACGAAGCCAGGGAAAGCCCTGTGTTCAGCGTATTTGAAGGCAGCGCGGTCCCCCCACTTTCCGCACCCCCCCTGCGCTTGGGGGTGAGCGTCAGGCCCCGGCTCAAGTCACGGGGGCTGGGGCCATGTGGGTCTAGTGGCATCCGCGGAGGAGGAGAAGAGGTGTCGGGTACCACAGCTGGCACATGGCCAGGGTCCCGCTGTCCAAGCGCCCATCCGCGGTGCCCGGGGAAGGGAGGAAGGGAAGGGTGTCGTGGAGGAGGTGGCAGGAGCCAGGGGTGGCAGGGAGGAGGCAAGGGGGATTGGGGCTCGGGAGGTGCTGGGGCAGGGCGCTGCGTGCTGCTCTGCCACGCTGCTTTCCCAGCCGCCTCCTGCTTCCGTCCAGAGAGCGCCCATATCCCTGCGTCAGGAGCCTGACCTCGGCAGGCGCTGCCTGACTGCCCAGCCGCAGCCTCCTGCCTGCTCTGTTTGTTTTCTGTCTCACTTCGCTAAGTGCCTCCTAATTTTTTCCACAAAGAGCCGGTGCCTGCCAAGGGACACACGGGTCAGCACTCATTACGGCAGGAAACGCATCCAGCCGCCGCTCTTACAAACAAACAGCCCTACCACAAACAGAAAAGGTCACACGAACCAACATCAGCAACAGGTGGCAACCCTGCTCCCACCCGGCGAGAGCAGCCCCACCGTAAGGGACCGGGGGACGGAGGCCACCCTCCAGCCACCAGGCTGGGGCAGCGCAGCTCTAACCAGCTCCTGGAGGAGCCTGCTCATGTTTAGCCTGGCCACCAGCTCGGCGGCAGCACAGCCTGGGGGACAGGGAAAAGGAGGAGCGACGCGGGGCCTTGGCATAAGGACATCCATTTTGTTTCTGGGCGTAGAGCAGTCTGTCTTATCCCCTTGGAAGCGCTGTGTAAGTGGAAGGAGCGAGATAACAAGGAGTGGGCTTAACAAACCACAGGCTAGCACCTCTGAGCAGATACAAACAAGAGATTTTAATACAAACAACAATTTTAATTGCCCTTTCACGCCACACAAAGGCCTTGACAGACGCTAAGTGACACATGCAGTATTGGGCCACGTGCAGTCCCATTGCCAGCCAACCTCTGGGAGCCCACGGCAGGGCCAGCCGTCACCAAAACCGCTTAACCTCTGCAGAAAAACTTGCACTGCAGGACAGCCACACCTGCAGGCAGCCGTTTGTCACCAGGCTTCAGAGATTTCCCTACCTCTCCCTTCCCACGCCTCACCTTTTCTCCTGCTTCTGCTGCCTTCGCTGAAGGTGAGCACAGTGCATGCTTGGCTTTACACTCAAGAGCAATTTCACGGTGCCGGGTAGGCATGTTATGGGTTTATACCCAGAAACACCAGGTCTTTAAAGAAAAGCCCTTTATGCCACACCAAGCGTAGCACTGTCCTTGCAGTCCCTAGACATGGGGCTGCCAGCAGGCCTGACGGCAAGCACCCTGTGTCCTGCTGCTGCCACTTGCAGGGGACCCCTTTGCAGGGATAAGGTCAGCACTTCCTCCGAGCACGGCCAAGACGGGGCAGGGCCAGGTGCCTCACCAGGCTTCACTTCATCCCCTTCGTCCGCTCACCCCCCTGGGTGACACCAGAGCCCTCCCGGCAGGAAGGCTGATCCGGGGGTCCATCGAGGTTTACCTGTGGGCAGGGAACAAGCCCGGCACGGGTGTGCGAGTCACATGAAGCCCTGGTGGCCGTGACTCAGCTGGAGGATGGGAAACGCTCCGAGACTGCCCTTTTCATGAGATTTCATGTGCGTGCCTGAACTGTAACCATGCCACTCGCGGGTCCTCCTACCTTGTGCCGGGGTCTGGGAGAACAAGCCTCCTGGGCCGCGTCCTGCCTGCCTCCACCTTCAGCCACCAGCTGCGAGGACGTGTGCTTGTATTTCACAAGACGTATGAGTGTGCGTGATTGTGCACCAATACCAAAGCACTGGGACAAATGCAAGCCCTCCCAAAATAAGGGCAGGTACCCTGGGTCAAATCAGAGGCGGGTCTGGCTCAAAAGCTTGGGTAAGAGTGGCACAGGCATAGACTAACTCCCCGACCGCTCCCCCAGCCTCCAAGCTGGGAGGGACGTGCTGTTCATGTGTTTTGTAGCCTGCAGCGGGTTTCACTTCTGTGAAATCCCTGCTTCCCCCTCTAACTCGGGAACCTCTGAGCGAGGGCAGCATCTCTCCCCGTGCAGGGCCTCGGCCGGGGCTCTCTCGCCCTCGCTGTCAAAGGGTGGATGAACATTGGAGTGGCTTCTCCATGCCAGCCACAGCTTTACAGGCCTGTACTGTATCCACCCTACAGCACGTTTTCCAAACAGAAATTCTAGCTCACTTAGTCATCCAGGCACGGCTCCACGCCTTCAGTCCTCCTTGTTGCTTTTCTCCCAACCTTCCCCGGCTCCCCTTGACCCTTCCAGAGATGCTGGGACTGGGGGCACACAGGGACTGCGAGGGGGTGAGATGCCAATTTGAAGAGCGGCATAAGGCTTTCCTGCTTTGTTTCTGCTTTGTCACTCACAAAGATGATTCGATGTGTTTTTATGCACACCAAGCTATCCAAAACAGCCCCAGGCCTTGCTGCAAGTGGCCGGCTCATTGTGTAATCTTGTTTGTGGATTTGGGGTTTTCCCCCCTACCCCCCTCGTCTATCACTTGATATCTATCTAAACTGAATTTCATCTGCCTACCACCTGGTTTTGTAATGGTCTTCTGTACTCTTCCTAGCTGGCCCTTGTCCCCATGAACCTGAGTAATCCAATTGCCTCAGCAAGCCCTATCATCTCACTGCTCATTCCCTTTTCCAGGTCACTCACGAATGCATTGAAAAACATGGGACCCAACGCAGCGATCTCTTTCCACCGCAAAAACTGACTGCTGACTCCTACACCCTCCTTCCTGTTTTCGTACCAATTACAGAGCCATGTGAGGACCTTCCCTCTTGACCAGCCAGTCTCCTTAAAAACTGGGCTGAAAGCCCTGGTTGAATGTTTTTCGGGAAGCGGCGCGGACGCCATGAGCCCAGAGTCCCTACGAAGCACTGCCCCAGCTCGGGGGCCCCTCGGCAGGAGCCTCCCCACCTGCCCACGGACCCCGTTCCCTGCACAGACACTTGGGACATGCAGCAGATTCTCTGGGCAGCTTTTCCCTGAAGTTCCCTCCAGCCCTTCCTAGAAATGAACGTCACATCTTTCCCCCCTCCCAGTCCCCGGGGGCCAGGGCAGTTGTGAATGAATGACTAGAGGCCACACGTGACAGCCAGCCGGTTCACCCTCCCTTTCCTTCTGGTGAACATCGCCTTGCCCTAGCGACTTGTTGCTGTTTAGCTTTGCTTTCTAACCTTTCCTCTGCGGATGCTCTGGGAAGCCCCCCAAAAGAAGGTGGAAGAAACTGCTCAGGCTCTTCTGGAGCAAACAGAGAGGCAAAAGCTTCATCTGGACTTTCTGCTATGGCCTCTCTTCCTCCGATCCCCCATCCCTCCAACGGGCTGCGGCAGGCTTTCTACTCCTGGTGTGCTTTGTGAGCAGTTTCCATCAGAGAGCTGATAGCACTTCCTATTATTCTTGTTCTTCTCCATTCTGAGCCCTGCCTCTCTGCAAACAGGCTTCCTGCGCCATCCGCTCCCCCCAGCGCTGCTCGTGCCTGTGTCCTGAGGAGGGGGCTTAGCAGGGGAGCAGGATGGGGGCATATCTGCCCCCTCCCTTGCCTTGCTGCCTGCAGACAAACCCTTCCACATCGCCAGAGCTTGGCAGGCAGAAGAAACCTTCTGCAAGGCAGCCCGTGCAGCACCCTCACCCCACAGAGGTGAGGGTCCCTGGGCGATGTTTCTGACCTGCTTCACCTTGCTCCCTCCACTCCTCCATGGGCAAAAGGAGAGGCAGCTCTAGACCCTCTCTGCCTTCAGGCTTGTGGCACTCGCAGCCACCACGCAAACTCCCCGCAAAGCAGGAGCTACAGAGGCCGTCCCTGCTCCCAGCACCCAGCGCCGGCTGTTATCTCGGCTGCTGAGTGGCGTGGGGAGGCGCGGGGGGAGCGTTCAGCCCTGCGGTGTGTTTTGAACTGTGCACACCAGCCAGCTGCACAGTCCTTTATCTGGAGAGTTCAAGGAGCCACGAGAGGCTCCTCGGGGGCCCTCGCCCCCAGCAGGTAAAGCGACCTGGCCGGGTGGCAAATTCCCCAGGGCCCGGCAGGACTCCAGTGCTGTCCCTGAAGGGCTTCCCACCAGGGAGAGGGGAGTGGGCAGTGACAGGGCAGAGCCAGCCCTAAAACTACCCCAGGTAACGCAGCTGGGACTCTTCCACCCATCACCAAGTCCCACAAGGCCATGGGCATCCACCTCCCCACCAGGGCTGCTGAGTGGGTTTCCAGCCCTGACATATCGCTGGCCAAATACCAACAAGGGGGCCCTAGCGATGGCAGCCCCACGATGAACGCACACACCTCTCTCCTCAGCACACGGCAAGTGCCCAAGCCCAGGCACACCTGGTCCCCGGCCAGAGAAAACCCCCCAGGCACCCATGCAACCCCCTGGAGCGGAGATGGGTGCTCCTGCTCAGCATCCCATCAAACGCTGCGGGGGGACATTTTAATGTCACAGCAAGAAGCTTACCAGAAGGGCAGGTTGGTCCCAGACCCTTGCTCCTGGTCGCTTCAGGCCACGGGACTGCGGGGATGGCGCAGCCTTGGGAGAGGCAGGAAAAGCCCCGCAAATATCGGAGCAGTCGCCTGCTCCAAGGCTGGTGGTTTGGGGGTGCAGGAGGAGATACAGTGCCCAGGGGGGGCAGGAGCTAAGGGGGGACGTCATTTCTAAGGAGGCATCAGAGGGGGAGAGATAAGCTGCTCTCGGGAGCCCATTTGCAGAGACAGGATTCGTAGGGGCTCTTCCAAGGAGCTGGTTTCCCTGATGGCACCCGCTCAGGCCACTGTCCCCAGGAGAAAAGACCATCCCCTCCAAGCCACAACCTTGACCTCCTTCTCGGCAGGCTGGGGAAGAAGGCATGTTCTTCCAGGGCTAGGTTCAGGCTCCATTTGTTGGAAATTTAGAAAAATAAAGACCCTTTCTCCCAAGGGCGGAGGGAGGGATTTGGTCAGGGCTCCACTCAATGCAGCTGCAGAAACCTCCAAAAACAGGCAGAAACCACCTCCAGGACCTGGACGGTGCCTCCAGGCAGCTTTCAGCACCTCCAGGGGCTGCCTGGAGGTGGGGAGGGGTGGAGGGATGACCCGCTATGGGCAGGCACAGAGGCTCACACCAAGCTCATCGCCACCTGGCCATGGCTTCCCATGGGATCACCATGGATTCGGGGAGAGCCCAGGGATGCTTCACCTCAGACCTTCATCCTCACCCGGCATCCTCTGCAGCCGGCAGCCCCTCACAGCCCACGTCCACAGGGCTGGTCCGAACCCCCCGGGGGTGCCGGCATGGCCAGCGGAGGTGCTGCCTGGCTCTGCCTGGGGGCCGTGGGGAGGGGGGTGCTGCGGGAAGGGGTGCTCCCCCAGGGTCGGCCTGGGGGCCGTGGCAGGAAGAGGCACAATAGGAGGAAGCCAAGTTTCCTCTTCCCAATGGAGAAAACCCTACAGGACCCCTGGGGAGAACAACCGGACACCATTAATGTAAAAATCAGCTGGGAGCACAAGGAGCGGCCAGAGGCAGCCCTGAGTTGGGAGCAGGTCCTCCGTGCATGGAGCAGCCTGGGGCTTGGTGCAGCGGTGGCACAGGCCACCATGTACCAGGGCAGCCATGCACGGAGGACAGAGGCAAGCCCAACCATGCCACAGCACAAGGCACAGTGCTGGCTCCTGCCTGCCCGCAGCCCAGCTCTCCTGCAGGCAGGTGACACTCTTTATTTCCACCCAGTCGGGTGGGAAGAGGGATGCTCCCTGGTGGGCTGGGGCAGCACTTAGGTAAGACTCTCTGGGGCATGGCTGCCAGATGCATCTCTTTTGCTTTAGTAGCTTGCCCTTGAGTCACGCTCAGGCTTGCTCAAGAGGAATCCCCATCTGTACAGATGATATCTCAGTCAGCCGCACCTTGGGCAGCAGCAACAGCACGTCGGAGGGATGGGCTGAGGCTACAGGACCGTGTTCCCATTTCCCCCTCCTGTCTGCAGCTGAAAGGAGTGAAGGTGAGACCCATAAAGAGGAAGCATACAGCAAGACAGGACGAGAACAAAACAGCTCATGGCCAGACAAGTCTGAAGATAAGGACTCAATGAATGCATGGGAAGAAACCCAGGGGATAGAGTCCCACAGCTGGGGAATGAAAGAGGGGCAAGATGAGTTTCTCCATACCCTGCCTTCTCCTGGGCTTGGTAGGGCCGTATCTACCAGCAACATGTGGCTATCCCGAGGTGACCGCTCAGGGAGCAGTACTGGAGGGGAAGAGCAGGACTGCAGGAGGCCACTTGCCATTGATGGCCCCCAGGGTGCTGGGATGGAGAGTGGAGAGGATTCCTCCGTCATTGCTTCATGTTCCTGGCCCCAGGACTGAGCTCAGAGCTGGCAGACCCAGGAAGGAGTCAGGCCAGGAACAACACAAGGGAGCTGAGCACGGAGCAACCTGCGGTGAGGGGCTGGGGGAGAAGGATGGGGACACCTTACGTTGCAGCCGGGAGGTCCTCAAAACAGCCCTGCAGTGGGGGGCAAGGCAGGGGGGCTGTGAAATCATTGGAAAGTTCAACAGCCCCTCTAAATCCTTCCCAAGCTATGCATGGAGCCCCTTCTATGCACGGAGCCCCTGGCGGAGGAGGCTTGGAGGGCTCAGCTCAACCCCAAACACGCTTCCCCACCCCAAATGCCACTCTGCACTTTACGGGGGCTCCTGTCCCCCAGGAGAGCCCAAGCCCAGGGCTCGCTCGCTCGTCCCCAAAACAGGGCTCCTTCTGGAAGGGCAGGAAAAGCTGGCAGTCAACCAGCAGTGAGCGCACCTCCCCACAGCAGCCCCCTGCCCGCTGCCACCCAGCCACCTCCCACACCCCGGGGCACGTTCACCTCCCGGGGGAGAGGCTCTGTCCTTCCAGCTCTGGCTCCTTCCCCTATGGAGCCGGTGCCGGATGCAAACGCGCAGAGCTGGCAGCAGGTAGGACCCTCAGCCAGCAAGAGCTGCCCGCACCCCATGGAAGCTGCTGAACTACATGTACCTGGGCCACGCTGCCCCCTTGCCCGAGCCCACCGAGCTCCGTCCGGGACTGGACAGAGCGAGCCTTGCCCCTGCACCCAGAGGACTCGGCGGAGGGGCTGCAGCAGGCTGCCAGCCCTGCTGGCGGGCTGGCACAGGGACAGAAATCATTTTGCCCCGGCTCAGCAAGTTTTTGGAGGCTGGGCTGGGCTGCACAGCTGCTTCCAATTTAGTCGGGGGGCGGAGGAGTGAAACCAGGAATTTCCCCAGCTCCCAAAATTTGGAGGGGCAATTCCTCCCCACTGACCGGCAGCCCCCTGGCAGAAGCTGGGACAGACACGCGGGGGCCAACCACCACCGGGCCTGCGGCAGATCAAGGTTGGCTCCGTCCTCCACATGTTGGCTGTGCCCGGCAGCTGGGACAAAAATACAAGGGCTATTTTGGGTCCCCGCAGACCAAAGTGGCCTTTCGCTTGTAGGCCAGCTCCTCAGGAACAGGGGCCCTGGCTGACCGCTGCTTTCGGCATGAAGTGTCTGCAGCCCTACTGGGAAAGGGGATGGCAAGCAGGGAAGCAGGTTTTGGTGCCCACCACGGTCCCGCACAGTCCGTCTGCCAGCCGCCTGTCCTGCCAAGATCCCGCTCGCTGCCCAGACAGCCGCAGCATCTCAGCAAACCCCAAACTGGCTTCAGCTACTAAATGCAGCCATTTCACAATGGATGGCGGTATGGCAGTCTTTGTCCAGGAAACGGGGCACGTCTGTCACCCCCTCACCCCCTTTGTCCCAGCTAAGGGGCACCTCACGATCCCCAGAAACAGAAGGAGGGAGAAGGGATGGATGCCCTGGCTGGGTCTGCTCCCGCCACGTGCCCAAAGCCAGTCACTTCCAAAGTTGCAGCCATCTCCGAGCAGCAGGGCAAAGCCGTCCCCACAAGTCCTAGGAGTTGGGGGGACTGGAGGAGCCACACACGCCTGCACATTTCCCAGCTGATTTTAAATTAGGCCGAGGGGAAGATGCTGCCTGCTGAGAGCCGGGCTTGCCGTGTCCCTGCTCTGTGGCAGCTCCAGAAGAGCCGTGTGGGCAGCGTACGGTCTGTGGACTGAGGAACGGAAAGCCAAGGTGGCAGCAAGCCATCAGCAGCATGGAGCAAGCAAAGGACTTGGAGTAAACACCCAGGGCGGAAACGCCACCTCTGGCACCCTCTTCCCTGAACAACTCAGCTTCCCCAAACACCCTGGCAGGACTCGGGTCTCACATGTGGAGCCAGCGCAAGGCTCGAGGCGGACACCTCCTTCGGAGGGAGTGTCCTGGTTTCAGCTGGGATATAGAATTAATTCTCTTCTTAGTAGCTGGTACAGTGCTGTGTTTTAGATTTAGTGTGAGAATGATGTTGATAACACTCTGATGTTTTAGTTGTTGCTAAGTAGCGCTTATCCTAAGTCAAGGGTTTTTCAGTTTCCCATGCTCTGCCAGCAAGCAGGTGTGCAAGAAGCTGGGAGGGAGCATAGCCGGGGCATCTGACCCGAACTAGCCAAAGGGATATTCCATACCATAGAATGTCATGCCCAGTATATAAACAGGGGGGAGTTGGCCAGGAGGGGCTGATCGCTGCTCGGGCATCGGTCAGCGGGTGGTGAGCAATTGCATTGTGCATCATTGGGTTTTTTTTTCCTTTTTCTTCCCCCCCCTCTTTTTTTGTTATATTCCTTTTCATTACTATTATTATTATTATTTTTCATTATTATTATTGTTAGTATTATATTTTACTTTAGTTATTAAACCGTTCTTATCTCAACCCACGAGTTTTACCTTCTTTCCCAATTCTCCTCCCCACCCCACTGGGAGTGGGGGGGAGTGAGGGAGCGGCTGTGTGGTGCTTAGTTGCTGACTGGGGTTAAACCACGACAGGGAGTAAGTCAGAGGCCAAAACTCCCGCTCTCAGCACTGGCCTCAGCTAACCCACGGCAAACAGGAAAACCTTTATGTGGGTAGGATCAGGCAGGGAGAGCCAACAGGAGGTGGGGAGCTCACCCCCACGTCTGCCCAAACCCTGGCAAAACAGACTTTCCCTCATGACCAACAATAAGCCTGGCTGCAAGTCAGGAAGGGCAAGTCACATCCCTTCCAAATCCCAACCTGCAGACACTGCCGCATCGTGCAACCGGCCGACACCCGGTGTGCCACAGCCACGAGGTCCCGGGCTGCCTGGGACCATGAGCATCCTCGGGGATGCCTCAGGTAGGCATGGAGAGCCCCACCTGAGAGTCCCCGAGCGCTCTGCTCGTGCTGAAACGGTGCTTTGGAGAGGTTGGCGTCGGCTTGCAGGCTCTGCCGGCATCCCAGCCTCCCCCACGTTAATTTGGGGAGCAGAGGAGACGAGGGCAGCTCTGAGACTCCCCACTGGAAGACCCAAGGGTACCATAGCCTCTGTCAGAGTGGGCTGGCCATCCGGCAAGGCATCCTGCCGGAGCTTGCCTGAGTGCCTGAACACGCTGAGATGCCAATGCACTCCCACAGCGATGCCGGGCAATAGGGAGCCCAGGGGCTGAGCCCTGCTGAAGCAGTCCCTGTCTGACACACCACATCCCCCTTGCAGCCATGGGGAAAGGAAGGGAGGGACAGCTGGTGGCAGACGACTTGTGTTTGTTTATCGACGGCCAGGCAATTTACTGCTGTTGGGTTTTGTTTCTGGTCGAAGGCTCCAGCTGCCGAGCCCAGGCAGGGGGAGCGCGGGGCCCTACAGCAGCTCCCTCGGCCCCCTGCGAGGCACGGCTCCTGCCCTGCATCGCCTGGGCACCCTGCACCCACTGCCTCCGGGGTAACAGCCCCGTCTGGGAACATGCTGGCAGATCAATGCCCTGATGTGGTTCACCACGCAATCACACCAACCTTGTATTGCCACAAGGAGTGGGTGTGAAGACGGGAAGGAGAAGCTGCAGGGGAGGGTGGATCGCTTCTTAATAGCTTGGTTGTGTTGCCATTGGTCTGCCTCCTCTCGTGGTTAATGGATAACGCTCCCACTCTCGTCAGGATGGCGTGGAGACCTACCCAACCCCGCCGGCCTCAGCCACAGCCCAACATCTACAAACCCCGATGGCTGAAAGCACTGCACTCCCTGCGTCTATCCTGTGGCAGTGGGCTCCCCGAGTGGGCAGAGGTCCCGACTGGAGGAAATACCATCGGGAAGCTCATCCACAGCACCAAGGGAGGGTATCTCAGGCAAAAAAATGGAATTGCCTCCAACTTGGTCCTGAGGCCTGGAAAAGACAAGGCCTGTCGAAGGCAGGGCAGGCAGGGCAGGCAGCTCCTTCAATCCTGAGCCCCTGGCCAGGACCAAGAAGGGAGCTGTGCCACCAGTCCCTCCCGCCTCCCTGAGGTGTTCTCCAGGTGTAATCCCCAAGCCTAAAAGGAGGGAGCTCCTCTCACGAGGGTTTCCCACGAGCAAACCTGTAGCAAAACTCAAACGGGGCCGCCCACCCCAAAGCCCTCACCGTCTTTGAGCTCCTCCAGGCAAACCGGCCCTCGGCCGCAGGTGTAAATCGGCTCCCTGTCCCTGCGTGGCATCAGTGGGTGGCTGTGCTAGGTGTGATGAACCAGGCAGGGGTGAGGACCACGCTCAGAGCCGCAGCATGGGCAGCAGCGGGAGAAGCCAAGTGGGGTGGCCCAGGCGGGACGCCCCTCTCCCCAGCAGTCTTGCAGGAGGCTGGGGCCATTTCAGTGGCAGTCTGGGGGTGCTGGTACGCATTCAGGTTGATGGCGTGCCCTCGGCACAGCAAGGCTGATGACCCAGTCCTGCTGCCATGACTCAGCATCAGTACTGGCCAGAGGGGGCTGCTCGCCGGGCGGGAGGCTGACCGCACAACCTTCCAGTCCCATTGCTGCTCCCGAGCCGGCTGCATCCCTTCCAGCCTTGCTCTTCTTCACCTCCAGTCCCTGCCTGCCTCCTCCCTCTGTGGCTTCTCGGTCCGCTCACTCCATGAATTTCCAGCTGGAAATTTCACAGCGAGGTGCTTTCCCATCAGACGAGTCCTAAAGGAAATGAACTAAAGCAAATCCCACCGGCAGTGGTGTGGCGGGAAAAGGGCAAGAAGGTTCGGTGGAAATCTGCCTCATTTCCTGCTGGCTTCTTCTGCATGAGCCAGCAGGCAGACAATAGCTCTCTGCTCCCCTTTGGCCTCAAAAAAACCCGGTCTCCTGGAGATGAAGTCTGACTGTGCTCACCCCTGGCTTAACGAAGAGGCTGAAAGAGAGCCTCAAGCACTGCACCCAGAATGCCAGGCTCACCGATTTGTGTCACAGATGATGCATGACAGCCATGCATACCCAGTGCTTTGAGCCTCCCCTTTCTTGGGGATCGGTGAGACCAGGGAGAAGCCTGCTCCAACCTGAAGCAGGACCAAAATGTCACAACAGTGATGTTCTTCACACCACCAGCATCAGCAATGAAGTTACAAAGGGCTAGCGCTATCCCTATGCAACAGCTTCCCTTGTCTCATGGGAGCAACAACCCTTGTACACGTTCCTCACGCAGCACCACGGCTCCTCTCCCACACAGGGACCCCAGAGCCCACGTACAGCCAATCCCCCAACCAGGTTTGCGGGGTCTGGAATGGGAGATGGGGTGCAGCACTGCACTGCAACCTCAGCTGGGGGCAGTGGGGTCCCTCCGGACCACACATCCTGATGTAACCAAACCCACCCAGGGTCTGCCCCTACTCCACACGCTTGTTTCCCCATCCCACGTCTTGCACACTGTTAACCTAGGAAGCACTTAGTCTTTATCGCACTGCTTAATCAAATCCTAATAGCTGTGTGGCTGTTAAAACCCTGACTCCTGCCCATCTGCAAATGCCTGTAGCTTACTCCGCATAGTGCTTTGCGCCTGAGCTTGCTGGCAGCTGAGTACGAGTTAGCATGGAGATGCGACTCTGAAAGCTCACAGTCCTGCAGCCCCAGCAGCGCCAGTGCTGGGCTGGCAGACATCACAGGGCAGAGCTAGGTGCTGGGGAGGCTCAGGAAGGTGCAGGCAGGCGAGCGGAGTTTGCACTGTGGGGTCGGTACTGAGCTGGCAAGCAAACAGCACTCTGCTGATAAGAGGGGGTGTTGCAGCTTCCTTAACACTTGCCAAGGACCTGGATGTTACGCTGGATGAAAACAACTGAGATCTACATCTGTCCTAGAGAAAGCACCGGACGCTGCTTGCTGGCATCCCAAAGCCCATGTCCAGTGCCTTCCCATCTGGACAGGGCAGGCGGGTGCTCCTGGGCTCCCTCTGGCCCAACGGGCCAGTCCCCAGCCCTGCCTCTACCAGCGGAGCTAGGAGTGGAGCCAGGCAGAGTGAAGAAGGTGCAGCATGGGAGTGGGTGAACGCGTGCCTTGTCCACCGTACCCTGGCTTCCCCCCAGACCACAACAAGGAGGGAGACAGGTCAGGCCAGGGCAAGAACAAAGCCCATGGCTCATCTTCAAAGAGGAAGAGGCTCATTAATACCTCCCAGCCCAAGATAATGAGAGCAGGGATGCCATGATGGGGAAATGATGCCAGTAGTTAATTACGCAGCTTGGGGAGGAAGAGAGAAGAGGGACAACTGCAGGATGGAGGTGCCACACTGCCCTGTGTGCTGGCGCTACATTGCTGGTTCAGGCTGGAGTGAATTTCTTCATCCTCTTCACTCCAGGTACCTGGTACAGCGTAGGCCCTCACCTCTCATCTGTGCTAGCTGTGCGGGAACAGGCACTCTGCAAACCATCTTCTGGGGCCTATGTTACAGCCCTTGGTGCTGTATGGAAAGCGCCCCTGCTCTGTGAAGACCTTCTCGGTGAGCCAAGAGCAAGCCTACCTGTCTTTTCCAGGAGCAAAAGGCAACGGCGGGAGCAGGAGTGCTCTGGAGAGCACACGTGTGGTGTCCGCACTGCAGTGACACTGTATCAATGGCCCATGAACTGCACTCAGACAACCAGCGAACCCGAGAGAAAAGCATCCCTGCCTAGTCACATCCTGAGATAGCTTTGTAGTGAAGGCAGGCTCAATGGAGCCTGAGGCTGTCCGGCAGCTCGCAGGGGCTGTCCAGTGGAAACGATGCCACCAAGCCGGGATGCGGTGCAGGAGGGGAGTGGGATTTCCCATGTCGGCATTCACAGAAGTCCCTCAATTGTGTCAGCTCGCAACAGGCAGCTGAGGGGCCATCGGGCTGCTTCCTGCTTCGGAGCAGCCGGGAAGCGCATCCAGCTGTGGCCAACAGCTGCATGAATTCCTCCTGCAGCCCCTAGCCCTGGGGAATCTACTGGGCTCAAGGATACAGGCTCACTTGTCTGCGATCCCACAGCCCCAGGGCTTGGCCGCTGCTGCCTTCCCACACAGCCCGCAGCTCCACAGCCTGTTCCCGAGAGGCATATGGGAGCACTGGTGAGTACAGGCAGGGACTGTGTTGGTCTGGCAGTATTAGCACCTAGCAGGGGTGAGAGGCTCACATTTAAACACAGCGGTGGGGAGGACAGCACAAAAGGGCTCCACACGGAGCTCTCAGCGCTCCTGCCTGGACCAGGCTCTCCATTAACACAGCTGGTTTGCTCAGGAATGGAAAGAAACGCTTACTGAAATCTTCCACAGCATCCCACAGCCGACTGGGAGCATTTTCTTGAGCAGGACCTGGAGCAACCCCGGCCCAGCGGCTTTGCTGCCAGCCAAAGGGGGCTCTGCCCCGCTGCTTGCAGAGCGGCACATGGCGCCCAGCCCACACGCCTTCCAGCGGGTCCTCGCAACGCGTGCCCGGCTGCGGCACGCCGGCGGCCGCTGTCATGCACACACACGAGCGCTCGGCAGAGCTGCGCATCCCTGCAGCCGGAGGACCGCTGCACAAACCCCTCGGTGAAGCCCTGCATCCCAGGCGTCGGAGCATCACCGTGCTTCGCGTCCCCAAAACCACAGGCCGGCGGCTCCGCTTCGCATCCCCAAAACCACACGCTCTTCCCCCCGGCAGTAACTACAAAAGGGACTTGGAGTTGCCGTGCGAGGCAGCGAGGAAGAAACACACCCCCCCCCCCCCCCCCCCATCCCAAAAGGCAGCATCTATGCATCACCCCCACCCCCCCGGAGCCGCGACTCACCCCCCCACGCTGCGGCGCCGGATCCTGAGCTTGCAACCCCCCCCCCCCGGCTCCCACCGGGCTCCTAGCAGCGTTTCAAAGCTGCCGGGTGCGTGGGTTCCCCACGCACCCGGCAGCTTTGAAACGCTGCTAGGAGCCCCGGTGGGAGCCGGGGGGGGGTTTGCAAGCTCAGCGACTGTGAGCCAATACCTTAAATACGGGCACCCCCCGCTGCCCCCCGCTCCTTGCCGGCTCCGGCGCCTTCTGTCCCCGATGCGGATAGGAAACCACCTCCTTCCTCCCCGCTTCGCAAACTCCTCCTCCTCTTTTTGCCGCCTTCAGCGCCACGCGGTTCCCGCGTGGGGGAGGCGGCGGGTTTTCCCTCCTTCCCCCGCCTTTCCCCGCCTCGCCCCGGGAGGAGAGAACGGGTAAAGAGGCGCCGCGACCCTCCGCGGGCAACGGTACCCACCCCACGGGCGAACCCACCTGCGCCGCGCTCTTCCACGCCGCGCCGCGCCGCGCCGCTCGACTGGTCCCGGCCCTTCCTCTGAGCTTGCCCGCCCCTGGCTCCCCCCCTTTCCGCGCCTCTCCGCATCTCCACGCCCCGCAGCCGGCGGGGAAACCCCCAGTCCTCCCAGCCCAGGGTTCGGCTGCTTTAGCAATGCACAGCCCTAGTGGAAGGAGAGCAAGCCCCCCCCCCCCCCCGCCCCCCCCCCCCCCCCAACTCTACGCTCCTGAGCTGCACCCAGCTCCGGGTTTGCATTGATACCCATACATTAGTAAATATTATAGCTCTAAAGGGAGCTATGCACTATATTACGGCTCCAAATGGAGTGTGGGCTGGCCCCATTGGCTAGGTCCGTTGCTTGTGCCCAGCGCTGCATCCTAATCTGGACAAAACCCCTCTCTGCTGGCAGTCACCACTTACAGGTGTAAATCTCTCTGTCTGTCTGTCTCTGTCTCTGTCTCTGGTTACAAAGAGGACTGAAGACAGCTTTTTGCACTGTGCGTTCATGGTCGTGCTACCCAGGATGGCAGGTGATGTGCAGACCCCTCTGAAATTTAGCAATTTCCCTGTATCCAGAGGATATAAGTATTGCGTGTATCCAGTATCCAAAGGGCAGGCGTGGACTCTTAAGCTGTTTTCTTTCAGGCTGCCCGTCTCCAGGCTCCTGTCTGTCCAGAATAGATATCAACTCCGCTCTGATAAAAGCCTGTTGTTTTGCCTAAGTGCCAAGGTGCAGCAGGACTCGGGGTACTTTGTCCCCCAGCAAAGGGGAGTGCACCTGAATTCAACCTCATATCTGGGCGGTTAAACGGCCTGCAGAAATCTTTTTTATGTAGCTCGGTGTTTCAAGGTGCTTCCGCTGGGAGCACGGGGCCCTCCTCGCTCTCTCCGTTTACTTATGCTGTGCGGCCGCAGGCAGCGGCACCAGGAAGTCCCTGCAGCAGCTTTGACTGCGAAACCGTTTGCTCCATTAATAAACAGCCTCGGAAAACCCTCTGCAGACAGTGATCAGTTTGGGTTAGAAATTAAAATCAGAAGTTAAAACACCCCCGAATGCTCTGGCAGATTCCCATCCTCACAATCTCTCAGCGAGATGGTCTCTAACACACATCTCCCTGCAGAATCCAAGCACCAAGCTTGTATTTTCAGACAGACCTGCAAAACATCGCCACGTAAGCAAAAAGTCCCCAAAGCCCAAGAAAAAGGCAACGGGGACAGGGGTGAGACAGCTACCGGTGCTTTCTGAGACGCAATGACACTGCAGAGCATCTCCCTCAGGAAGCGACTTCTTCGCTGTCCTGCTCAGTAGCATCCTCTGCCGCTGGATCTCTCCCTCTGCACTGGTGGTAGGTACTTGTTGCGCTTATGGGTTTCTGCGGTCAGATAGTAGGGTGCACTGACAACATGAAGTGAGCAGCAGACAATGTTGTCAGATAATAAGACAGGAGGCTGTTGTCTTAAAAGTAAGATTCATATCAGATCAAATTAAATTTAAAAGCTCCCATCTCCAATTAAGCTCCTGCTGCATCCCCCAGGCAATGACAGATCCAAGCCCTGGGCCTGCCTTTCTTCAGCCTACTTTCCCTAAGCCTTTCCGATCTTGAAGGTCATCTTCTGGGTGAGCTCCTCTCCTCTCCCCTCCTCTCCCCTCCCTCTCCCTCTCCTCTCCCTCTCCCTCTCCCTCTCCCTCTCCCTCTCCCTCTCCCTCTCCCTCTTCCTCTCCTCTCCCTTCCCTCCTTCCACCCCAGCATAAAGGGAAAAACATGAACCAAGATCACGTCAAAATAAACTGGGGGAAAAAAAGCAAAAAGCAAGGTCGCCTGCTTTGGGATGTCTCCCGTCACCTCCTCTCTGGCTTTGAGATGTGCCACGCTGTCAGCTACGGAGCCCTGCGAGCCCCCGCGGCAGTCCCCGGGACCTCGATGCCACGGCACCTTGGGCCCCGTGCTTCCCCTCGAGATGTCCACACTTGCCGCTCAGCAGCATTGAGCTAAAATTTTAACATCGCTACAATTTTATTTTTCTATATAAGCTCCAACTTCAGCACAGGCTAAAAGCTGCGGGAACCGATCCCCCAGGGACTCCCGAGCGCTGTGTCCAGACCAGCGGTGCCCAGCTGAACCACCACTGTGGTTCGAGAAGCCAGGACAAGGCTCTCAGGATCGTTAAGAGCCTCAGACCTCGTCGGGAGGAGAAACGCCACAAAATTTACCTTTGAGTGGATATTCCGGAAAGTCTCCACTTCAGGACAGGGTGGGTGTAGCCGCTGCCTCACCCCAGGCTTTCAGCAGTGGGGTGCGTAGCACTTACCATCACCAAAGTACAGGATTAAATGTTCTCTAATTCACAGCTCTGGTCCTGTCTGCACAGCCGCTCCCGAGCACTAGAATAAACATCTCTCAATAGAGATGTCTCTCAGTGGAGACAGGGGGTTTGAAATCCATTAGCGCTGAACAGCATCGCAGCCACTGGTGACCGCAGGCAGACAGGAGGCCAGCAGATATACCCGAGGGGAGGCGAGGAGAAAGGCAGCTTCCAGCTCCTAAGTACGGCGCGGGCCTCTGGCTGCTTCTTGGTCCGCAGACCTGCATGCCCACCCACCACCGACTTGCAGGATGGGCTCTAATGATGCCTTCCATCGGGCAAGCAGGAGACCCAGAGAGAGCAAGACACTGTGGAGTGAGGAAGGCTAAGGCTGGGAGACAGCGTCCATTAAAATCCAGCCCTAGCTGGTGCAGGACAGAAGAAATTGCACCCACAGGTCTCATCTCAGGAGAGCCACTTCAGCCCCCCGGGGAGCACGTCCATCCTCAAGAGCGATGCACAGCCCTTGGGCTGCATGGTGCCAACGCCGGCGTGTGGTCTCAGGGAGACGACACCTCCTCTGTGAGGGAAGGTGAGAAATCGGACAGCCGGTGACAACTTGCTTACTGCCCCAGAAACACGAGCCCTTGCTGAAGGGCCAAGCTGCCTTGCTTCATCTTGACGGGATGCGTTGCCTTTGCGGAGCCCTCTGCTCCCAAGTGACTCTCATGTTATCGTCTTCGCCTTTGCGAGTATAATAACAAGCCTCCCAGAAGAAGCAAACAGCTACGGAAATGGTTTCTGCTCCAAACTGGAAACAGCTGGTGCTTTGCCCAGCACTGGTACAGGGCCCACCACTGTATGACACCAGTATGACACACAGAGCTAGATGTTTCCCCCCTGTGTAATTTGGGCGAGGAGAAAACGCAGCCTCGAGCGGGGCCCGGGGGCTTGTTGCTCTTCCACCTTCTCCATCCCCGAAGCAGCAGCGTGGTGCCAAAATACGCTGCTGCTATTGGCAGATTGCTGTGTTCCCCAGAGCAAAGGGAGAAGGCAGAGCCCTGCTTTCCCGGAGGAAGGCAGCCAGCAAAGCCTCTCCCTTACATAAGGCTGGGAGTCCCATGGACATGCTCCCCAGGACATGCCAATGGTGCTCAAGCTGCCCAGCCCTTTGAGTTTCCTTTCTGAAACCTCAAATATGTGCTGCAGGCAATGCGATGCCGTCACCTGGAGCCCAGTTTGTACACTCTGCTCAAAGCTAGTTTGTAACAGGCAGAACAAACAGGCGAAGTGCTCTCCCTTCAGAGACATTTGCTGCCAAACCTTTCACAAAAGCTGCTTTTTCGTCCCCTCCCCTTGTAGCAATTCCCTGCTTCAACTAAAGCGATGAAATCCAAAAGGGGAAAGCAAACAAACAGCTGGTTTGGAAAGCAAGAACAAAAAGGGAGATTTATTCCAGGCTGTGGGTAATGCATATGAGCTGAAGGAATATTTTCCGTGCCTCTTGGGCAATATTTGACTTTTAGGGCCTGAGGAGCTAGGCGGCATTTGCAGGCACTTAGTGTTTCCAGGATCCTTTACATTTGGCACCCACGTCGACTGTTTTCCTTGGAGATTTGCAAGCACTTTGCAACCATGCATTAATTAACCCGCCAGCCCTCCTTTACAGTGAGATTTCCCTTTCCCTCTAAGGTGCCTGCGCTAGGGGCAGGGGAAACTGAGGCACGGCAAGGCCGTCAGCCTGCAGCAGGGCTGAGGTCGGGGGGCTGCACGCCGTCCAGTTCCCCTTTCCATTGCAAAACCGCCCTTCCCTTTGCAAGCGTGACCCACGGTGACAGCATTTCCCTCCATCCGGTGCTGCCCACCCCATCCCGGAGGAAGGCACGGGCAGCTCAGCTCGGAGAGCCTCTGCGCCAGCCCTCAGCGCCACAGAGCAGAGAAACAGAGAGCCAGTGTGTTTAAAAGGCAGAGCAGGCAGGCAGGAGTGGGGTGGCAAGCAGATTAGCAGCTGTATCCGATTCTCTGCACGTGTGACAAGGCAGCGGAGCACAGCCGGGTTGGGAAAGGGGGAGAAGGGGCATTTTAATCAGTCACATGGAGGGAAACACAGAAGATGCGGGACCTCTGTCAAGTGCCAGCAGGTTATTAACCTATTAGCCAATGGGAAAAAAAAAAAAATCACTACAGGCTCCTGGGAATCCAGTTATAACGAGACTGCAACGATCCTGGATGCTTTGATAATCAACAAAGCATCTCAGCCTCACGCTGAGATCAGCAAATGGCTTAGGGACCGTTTTAGTTTTGCTGTTCCCTCGCTGGCCCTGGCTGACCCTGGAGCAGGGTCCTGGCTGCAGAGCTGCTGGCAGACCCTTTTTGGCGTGGGAGTTCTCTGGTTGTTGCTTGCAGGGCTCCCAGTGGTGACCCCCCCAGGACCTTGGTGCCCTGCCCTGCGTTTCAGGATGAGAGGTGGCAGGGCAGAGGTGATGCTTACCTGATGGCCTGAGCCTGGCTGGGACGAGGTGGGGAAGGAGCGGGCTGCGATCTCCTCCCGAGCTCTGCCCGTGGCACGGAGATCCAGCCGGGCACGTCACCACTCGCAGGGAGCCACGCAGATCTCCAGCTCCTCGCCGTCCCTCTGCTTCCTCACACGACCTGACCTGCCGGGATAAAGTCAGGCAGCTGCCTGTGACTTCTTCACTAGTGGGCTGAGGGCAGCAGGAGCTTGCTGCCAGCAGAGGAGCAGCCCTGGGTGAAAACCTGCAAGGAGAGGCAGGGGAGAGGGAGGCACTTGCTGCCGATCGGCCCCACTGCCCCCCCATGCTCAGCATCCCCCCTTGCTGGTAACACCGAGATGCAACGGGGTGACACTGCTACCCCCAAAGCACTCGCAGCTCTGGTGAGCAAACGGCCCGGAGATGTGGCAGGGAAGGGCCTCAGCCCTGAGCCCCTCCAGCCCAGTGGCAGGGCCATGGGTGTTTTCCAGCTGGGCAAGCAGAAACAAACCCCATTGTCCGCCGGATGGGCGCAGCTCAGCAAGGGGCCCCGGGGCACCCACAGGGCTCCCTGGGGCTGTCGTGGGCAGTGGGGTCCAGTCAAGCTCCAGCCCCTCTCAGACTGCTGGAGGGGAGGGCCTGGTGCCCTGTGGGGCAGCAGCATCTTTGGGACGCGGGGCATCTCCCAGCTGGCAGGCTGGAGGGGACACAAACCCCTCCGCCCAAGCCACTGCTGAGGGTCTCCCATCCCTGCCACCTCCTGGGCACCATCCTTCCCGCAGCGATCCCTCCTTCCTCCATCCCTATCCCTCCGCCTCCCTCCCCACACCCTGCACATCTTCCCTCCCTCCCTGCACCGCTGCTGCCCTCTCCTCAGCTCCAGCCATCCATTTACTTACTCTTACAAGCATTTACTGCCTAATAACACCAATTAGCCCCGGAGTTGCTGGGTGGCTAGTTACTGAGTGACAGCCGCGCAGCCACCAGCCAAGGGTGAAATGTTACCCCCGCAGCAGGCAGTTTCCACCTGCCAGGGGCTGAGCTGAGACCTGGGTAAACTCAAGACACACAATGCAGGCTCCCACTCCTACCGGAGGGGCCAGGGTTAACCCCTGGCACAGCAGCGGGCAGGAACGCCCTGCGGCATTCAGAAATGGTAGCCCCAGGGCATGGGCCACTCCGAGCATCCAGTGTCACCCTGTCATGGTCTCACACCGGGTGTCCTTGGCAGAGGATGGAGCTGGTGTGGGCGGAGGGAGCCACACTATACTCAAGGTCAGCCAGCCCACTGAAGCAGTGCTGGGGGCACATCCCACTCCTTGGCATGACGGAGCAGAGCCATTGAGGAAGGAGCTGGCTGGCACCCAGTCACCCTCGTAAAACACCACGGGGGAGCTGCGGGCAGCTGGGAACAAGGGAACCTGGCAGGAGGAAGGGGGGTGGCAGCTGCTGTGTGGTCCCGCTCCCCCCCCACAAAGCCCATCCATGCCCCGGCAGAGCCAGGTGCCCAGTGGCTCCCTGGATCTCCAAGCACCATCTGAAAGGCAGAAGAAGCCTTTCTGGGGGATGGCTGAATCCCAGCCCTGAGGGATAGCCTGAAGCCATGGCTCCCCATCAGCCTTCCCGAGGCACCTTGGCGGCAGCGGGCAGAGCCGTGCTCCAGCTCTTGGGGAGTGCCACTGTGGCCGGAGGCTGCCCACCCTGCACGGCAGGGCAGGGGCAAGGTGCCTGCCTGCTCTCCCAGCCAGCCCGCTCCCCAGGCAGGCTCTGTGGCCACCGGCATCACGGGGACCATGGCACATGGCCACCTGCAGAGACGAGGGCTCCAAACACAGCCCCAGGAGCTCTCACGGCCGTGCCGGCCCCAGTCTGTGCTCGGCCCAACAGCCACTGGCTGGCGTGGAGGAATTCAGCTCTGTGCAAACGTCTGGCACGGCTGACTAAATCCTGTTTGGAGACTAAGCCCATCCCGTCATGCTTTGCCCCTTGGGCAAATCAGCTGTGGAGCTGTGGCTGAATGCTCCCAAACATCCCCCAGGGAGGTCTCCAGGAGAGCCCTTTCCCACAGCTTCCAACAGTACCAGCCATTGATCATTTCCCCTCCTTGCCAGTCATGCTTCTGCGGGTTCCCAAGCCGAAACGCGGCCCCCAGGCCACCCGGCAGAGCGCAACCATGAGACATCAAAAGAAGGGCAGGCTAAACCCATGACCGGCAGCTCGGCCATCGGGGATCACCCGGCTATCGCTTGGACTGCCCTCCCTCCCTCAGCCCCTCTGCAAAGCCGAGCGTCCACCCGTGGGCAGAGGATGCGCTAACACGGCCCAAGGAGAAGGAAACCCTTGGAGGGGGTCCTGCACCCCTCACGCGTGGGGCTGGGGGACGCCGCCGGGAGCCTGCAGTGCCCTGCGCTGATGCCGCCGGGGGGGGGGGGACGGACGGACGACGCGGGGCGGGGCCCTGGCAGATTTTGGCTGTCCCCGGAGGGCAGGCACCCGCTTCTGGCCCCTGCCCGCCCTCGCTGCAAAGCTGCCTGACCCCGAAGGGGGCTTCTGCTGGGGGCTCTGCTGGGGACCCCCCCGCCCCCCAGCCGCAGCGGCAGAGCTCCCACAAACTCATCGTCGGGAGGCGCGCGGGCCGGTGCTGCCCCCTGCTGGCGGCAGCCCGCCGCAGGACCCCCCCTCCCCCCCGCCCCCCCCCCTTGCGGCGGGGACGGGGCGCCGCGGCCCCCGGGAGGGGCGGCCGGCTGCTGTGGGCCCCCCTCCCGTGAGCGGGGAGCACGGGGAGCCCACGGGGAAGGGCTTAGCCGGCCTATAGGCTTAAGTGGCTCCACGGCATGCGGGAGGGAGGGTGGGAAAGCGGAGGGGGGGGAGCACAGCAGTGGCGTGCTCCCAAAAGCGGGGAGCTGATGGCTGGTGGGAGAGGATCTGGCCGTTCTGAGCAGGGAAGCACCCCAAGCCGCCCCTGGGGCAGGGGGCTAGGGAAGGGCAGGCAAGGGCCCGAGCGCTGGGACCCCAGGCCCACCGTGAGGATGAGGAAGCAGCGGGCTGGAGCAGGGAGATGGGGGCATCACCGGCGTTGGGAGCTGTGTGCGCAAAGCGGGAGCAGGCACCCCACGGTGTGGGCAGCGGTTCGGAGGTTGTGCGTGCTGTGCTAACCCACGTCTGTGCCGCAGAGGGGGGGCTGGGGATGAACGAGAGCCAGGAAATCTGGGGGGTAAGCAGGGAAGTCCAAGGGCAGAAGCTCCAGCTCTTGGTTTGAAGGCAGCGTGAAGGAGGAGGGCAGCGTTTGCCTGTAGGTAACATACCATGCAGAAGGAGAGGGACAGTGTTAGGAAGCAGATTTCAGTGTCCTGCTGTCACCCAGGATGGATCACATGAGGACACAACACAGTGACAGTCACCCTGAGCACGATACCTGTCCTGCGGGGCTGTGCTCGCAGCTCAACTGCAGGCCACAGAGAAAGGGGTCCTGGCTGGTCGTCTGAGGGCCCTGAGTCTCACAGGGGTGGCGTGGAATGGGACGGCACAGGGAGCGCACCTCCTTGGCGTAGCTCACTTCTCAGAAGGCAGCTTGCCTGCTTCTCCCCGCGGCCCTGGGCTATAAGGCAGCCAGGAGCATCCTTGTGCCGCTGCCAAATGCCTCAGGGCCAAGAGGGGCTCCTGGCGCTGCCTTCCCAGGGGCTCACGGCCTGAGGCTGACTCGACACATCCATCCTCAGCTGGTAGGGACTCACAGACAGTCTCTGGGGAAACACAGCCTGCTCTGCTAAGACTGCGAGCCAGACCCAGTAAATCTCCTTTCTGGCAAGCCAGAAGGGGAAAGTCAGCCCTGACAACAGTGGTGGCTGGCTTCCCATGAAGACCTTCCCTTCTGAGGAGGAGCTGCAGGCATCACCTACTCCTTGCCTTCTCCACTCTCCCCACAGGACCTGCCATCTCCAGTGGGTGCAAGCAGGTGGAAAAGCCTCACCTGGCTTTCGCTAGCGCTGTGTCCTGGGATGGCAGAGCTGGGAAGCTTTGCAGCAAGGCTGAGCTGCTGTGCGGTGCCCAGTAGTGCTGCTGCTGGCCCTGCTTTGTAGCTGCAGTCATGGAGGTACTGGGATCCCTGCAAAAAGCCAGGGTTCTCAAGAAGAAAAAGAGCTCCATGAAAGCCTGGGTTCCCGGTAAGCCCTGGAGTGGCTCGTTGCTGCCAGCAGCTCAGGTCAAGGCTTCCTGCTCTGATGCAGGACAGGCTGCTCTGCCGCTGCTGCCCACATCCCCTGTCCCGCTGCTCCCAGTGCCGCCCAGCTCGCCTTCAGGGACGCTCCGGCTGCTCCTGGCAGGGAGAGGGGGCTCCTTATATGTCTGCGCACAAGGCAGCCAGCGCAGCGCAAGCAGGCCAGGAGCAGCATGTGGCCGTGCTCCTCCACTGCATCCTCCATCATCTTTCCTGCACCGGCCTGGGGACCGTGACAGGTGACTTTCACTATCTCCTACCACCCGGCCATGCTAGCTTCCCTCACTCCCTACCTTTCCCCATCCATCGCAGCCCCTACAGCGCCCGCTCCCTCCCCAAGGCAGCACCAGGGCACGGGAGGGACAGGGACAGCGAGCAGTGTCGGGGACCCTCTTTTCTCACCTCTTGCATGAGACCTTTACCAGGGCAGCAGAGCAGCGCCCTGACCTTGAGAGGCACCACAGATGCGGGGTCAAGGGCCACACCATGAGCCCCACGCTGCCTGTACCTTCGTCTCTTTCTCCCCTGCACGCAAGGTCAGGCTCCTGCAAACAAGCCTCAGGCTAAGCCTTGGGACCCGGGGCCAGCCGGGACCTCTGCACCGGCCCAAATCACGCTGAGGGCAGACGGGGAATGGTGCCTGGGGAGGAAGGAGCTGCATGGGGAATGGTGCAAGGGCGGAGGACAGGCTCCCAGCTCCCAGCGGCGAGCCTACAAATAGAAAGGGTCATGGGAGAGTGCCCAGCTACGGGGACAAAGGGCGTGCGAGAGGTGGATGGGGCTGCAGAAGAAGCCCTGGCAGGGAGGTGAGGGGTGGCACAGCCCCAGGGCCTCCAGGAATAGGGAGGGCTCCCTGGCAGTGTCCCCTGCAGTGCAGGTACCCCCGGGGCCATACAGGAACATATGGGACTGGCAGGGCAGAGAAGAAGCCAGAGCTCAGGGAAGGCTGGGACTGACACAAGAAGGTGACAGGAGCCGGTAAGAGGTGGCTGTGGGGTGACATCCACCAGGCACGCTAGCCAAACACTGTACCCAGCTGGCTGGTGCTGAGGGGGAGGCGTTTGCTGCCCCATGGCACTGTCCTGGTGCCAGCCATATCTCCCCGGGACAGGTCCCCTGCCCAGCCCCGTGGGGGGTGCTGGAGGGGGAGGGGAAGGCAGCAGCACCCAGTACAGGCAGGAGCGCGGGGCTGAGCGTGTTGGGGTCAAAGCACCCATCGGACGGCCTGCCACCCCCGCAGCACCCCAACCCCGGCTGCCCTGCACTGCCACGGGACGGGTGCCAGGGCTTCCCCGGAGTGCTGCCACCACCGCTGCCGGGGTCCCCGCTCTGCCCCCACACCCACCCACTCCCGTGGCAGCAGGCACCAGCCCTTAACCCCATGCCCTGTTTAAAGCCTGTGGCAGCAGTCCCCAGCCCTCTGGACGGTGTGTCCCTGCCCGTGGGACGCAGCGCAGGGAGCTCCTGCCCGGCCCGGGGTGGCCCGGGGCACAGCCACGCTTGCTTACATGGGTTTTTTCCGGAGCTGGCAGGCTCCTTCCCGCGGTGCTGCTGGCTGACAAGGCAGGATCCTGCACCGTTCAGGCAGAGGGCTGCCAGCAATGCCTGTCCGGGGCTCGCCAGGTCCTAGCGCGCTGCCTGCCATGTCAAGGACACAGCGCAGATGGGTGCAGGACAGCCCTCAGCCCCAGCCCAGGGCCGGCCCGGTGCCACTGGCACTGCAACCTGGTGCTCCCACCCCTGCGTAACCCTGCCTCGCAACCCGCTCTGCCCCGGGCCGCTCCGCTGCAGCACCCGCAGCTGCGAGAGGGATGCTGCTGGGGTTGCCCCACGCCCGCAGCCCTGACACAGCGATGCCCCGTGCTCTGGCTTTTCCCAGTGCCTCCCCTGCTCCCGGAGCAGAGGGCTGGCCCTCCTGCCCCTGCGCCCTCCTGGGGACCCTGCCCCAGGGGTCCCTGCCCCGGAGGGGGGCATCGCCATGCTGCGAGTTTGCCCAGGCAAGGAGGGCAGGGTGCTGGCAGCCAGCCCCACCACTGCTGCTCCCCCCTTTCACTCCCCCCCTGCAGCAGGGCCAGGCTCCGAACCCTCCTTGCAGCCACGGGACCGGAAAGCCCCGGGTCCCGGTTGGGGTCCCAGACCTCTGTCCCCCTGGGGTGGGGGAGCAAGGCAGTGGGTGATGGCTCTGGGAGCTCAGCACAGGCCCCTGGCTGCAGGGTGACCTTGCAGCAGGACTGCCGTGCAGCCAAAACGGGGAGGAAATCCCTGCTTGGCGGGGGGGGGGACTCAGAGCTGGACCCCCCTCCCTGGTACCCTGAACAAGGCACGGCACGGCCAGCGCTTGCTCCTCTCACCCCCTACCTGCACCCTGCCCTTACCTCGAGGGTTCAGCTCTCCCGCTGCCAGCTGATGCTGCCTGCAGCCTCCTCGCTGCCTGCAGCCTCCTCGCTGCCTGGTGCCAAGCGGGGTCGGGGTTTCCTGCAGCGGCGGGACCGGGGTGTGGAGGCTCCGCTGCCCCACGGGCTCTGCAGCCGGAGCGGGTTTCAGAGCCCTGGCGCTGGCTGGGGCCGGCTGAGCACGGCTCCCGCTGGCTCAGCAGGTGGAAGCTGCAAGCACGGGCGGATTAGCGGGGGGGGGGGGGGAAGTGGCTTCTGCCATAGGAACTGCAAGCGGGATTTGTCAGCAGGTTACAGCGGGGCTCAGCGCCAGTGTGGGGAAGGAGAGAGGGGAGGCTACGGGCAGGCAGCTGCCCCAGGGGCACAACGCAGCCCGTGCAAGGGGGACAGCCCTGGGCACCGAGAGCGGTACTGCGGGTGCCAGCATCGTCCCTGGTATGGGGGCATGTCTCCGGTGGCACATGTCACCCCACGCTGCTGTGCTCGACTCAGGCCATGGCAGGACGCTTGCTGAGCTCCCACCCCACCGTGGGTTGGCATCGGCCCCCTGGGGCTGGCAAGGGGGCCCTCAGCAGAGCGCCCTGCACCCGCCGCTCCCTCCGCCGGGCCCCTCGGCTGCTCAGGAATGAACTGGCACCTGCCCACCGGCTGCTCTCCTGGTATGTGCGGCAGGAGCTGCGAATGCTGTGCCTTGGCCTCCTCCCCAGCCCGGCCGGGGCTGGCCCCCTCCCAGGGCATCCCCCCCCCAGCCCTGCCATCCCTCTCGCCTCTTCCCATTAAGGCAGCGCAGGCAGCTGAGCTTCAGTGCCGGAGGAAAACAGGTGCCGGAGCCAAGAGTGATGGAGCCAAGTGGAGGGTGGGAAGGCACAGGGGGAGCACAAAAAGCACACCCCTGCCCGCACGGCAGCACCCCTTGCTGGGATTTCCTCCTGCCCCTCATTGGGAACATGGAGAAAGCCCCTCTGTAGTGACATTGGCGTGCCCACCTCCATCTCACTGCCTGTCCCCAGCCCCGGGGACACTGTGGGAGGGAGATGGGGTGGCGGGAGCATTTCTCCTCTCCCAGCCCTTGCTGCAGAGCTGGGCTGCAGCCAGCACTTCTATTTTAAGCCCCACAACATGTATGAGGAGGCGAGGGGTGTGCGCGGCCGAGCCTCGCAGCGTGCCAGGGAGAGGCCCTGCTACCCACAGCCCCGGAAACTTCCCCTTCTTCCCCTGGGGCTGGTGCACGCTCAGGGTAGGTTGGGCCAGCTCCTCTTCCCCCTTTGCAGCACAGGCAGGAACCAGGGCAGCTGAAGCCGGCGTAGCCTGGTAAAGTTATTGCAAAATATCTGGGATGCAGGAAGCCCTAGGGGTCCGGACACACTCCCCTGGCCCCCTCCACGGCACGCAGCATCCGCCTGCCGTGACCTGGGCCAGCGGCCATCCTGCAAGAGAGGAAGGCTGGGCAGGCCTGGCAGGGCTGTGCAGGCAGGAAGATTTGCTCTGTAGGCAGTGGCTTTCCTGCCGAGCTCCTGCGACAGGGAAAAGGGGTCCAGGTGCCCCCATGGGATTAGCTGGGCTGGGTGCAGGCATAGAGGAACCACGGGACAAAGCATCCTTGTGAGGCACCAGACGGCTCAGGCTTCTCCCCGAGCAGGACCGAACCCCACTGCAGGGGCCCCTCTCATCTGAAGCTCCCCCCACCCCTTAGCAGGGACCACCTTGCAGAGCCCCTCTCCTCTTGTGCCGACGGGTGCTGCTAGAGGAAGAAGCTCCCAGACTAAGCGTCTGTTTTGTTTTTTAATAAAAACAAACCCCCCCCCACCCCACCCCTGCTTGTGCTGCGTGTCGGCAGGATGTCTAGGGAGCCAGCGGCACCCAGGGAGAGCACCTGGCGGGTGGGCAGGAGGGGTGCTCAGCGCCGGGCTGAGGCCGGGGGCTGCAGTGGCTGGGGCGCGGTGCAGCCCCGGGGCCGGCTGGAGAGGAGCCGCTTGCTGCAGCCTCTCTCCCCCGGGGAGGTGGCAAGTGGTGAGCTGGTGCTGGGAGTGGAGACCATGCCAGGATGGCACCCCAGAGGAGGATAAAGGACAGGCTAGGGCTTTTCTCCCCCTCGGCTAGGGCTCACTCCTTCTTCCCGAAGAATTTCTTGAAGACGGATTTGTTCTTGGGGCGAGGGGGGCTGGGGGTCTTCTCCCCCAGAATGTCCCGCGGGCTCCCCGGCTGGGCCACAAAGGAGTGGCAGCGTGCCCGAGGCACAGCCGGTGCTTGTTCCCCGATGTACAACGTGACTGAGTAGCTGCTCCCAGCCTCCACCGGCTCCTTAGGCATGGCCACCGGGGTGATCTTCTGGTAGGTGGCTACAAGAGGGAGCAGTCAGTGGGGAGGGCAGGGTGCCAGCAGGCGCTGTCAGCCCCCCAGAGCCCTCTCTGAGTGGGCAGCTGCAGCCCAGGGCACAGGGATGTGGGACCAGGTGGGTGCTGGAGCAGCATCACACCTGCCCTCGGGTGTCTGTGGGGACAGGGGCAGTGGTGCCACCTCCTGGCAGTGACAGCAAAACAAGGGCCCTACCTGAGGTGAAGGAGTAGGACCTCCTCTTGTTGGCCACCAGCCCGTAGTCGTCTTCTTGGCAGCTGTTGTCCCACAGCCCGGGGGACTCCCTGGATGACCATTGCTGGTCCCTGTGCCCGGCCCCACGAGCATCCTCTGAAGCAGAATGGAGACATGTCACAAGGCAAGACCACCACAGGACACCCCTATGTCAGCCTCAAAGAGGACAGGGAAATGTGTGGTTATCCCAGGAAGCGAAGGGAGGCAACTGGTCCTTCCCCTAACCCCATTCCGGGGCATGGGGCCCTGGGACTCCTGGCCCAGACACCATCGAGTTCAAGACTGACGGACAGCCTTCAGCTTCCCCTAGTTGGCTCCCTTGCACCTCTCTGGGCTGGGGAGAGGAGTCGGGGGACAGCAGGAGCCCAGCCAGGCAGGAAAGTCACCTGCTGCTGCCACAGCCCCATGGGCTGGGCCATCCTGGCTGCCCAGAGGCCGCTGTAGCCGGGCGTTTGAGCGGGGTAGCACCACGATCTCCTGGCTCTTGGTGGTCGCGACCTGATGATGCCCCTGGAGGTGGGAGCTCCCAGGGCTGGGGACCTTGCTGAAACTGGGAAGTAGCAGAAATTTAGCAAACCAGACTGGCTCACTGATGCCCTGCTAGAGCAGCACACACCAGCGAGCATGGGAGACAGTTGTAACGAGACCCGGCTGGCCAGCTCCTGGCTACTCACCCCCCAGCACTGCCGGTGCCCTCGACACGCTGTGCTGCCGCCTGGAAGTAATCCACTTCGGGGAAACCTGGGGGCACAGCAAAAATCCTGCTGGGTGCTGGCAGCGCACAGGACCATCCTGCAAAGCCAGCCCCAGCTCCAGGTGCCCACGCTGCATGGCTGGCCCCTCCAACCTCCTGCTGTAGTGCCTGCTCTTGGTCCTGCCAACCAGCCTAGGATTTCATGGCGGGGCCTGAACCCCCTCGGGTATGGGTACAGCAGCAGGAGGACCTCAGCATTACAGGTCTCCTTGCCTGGAGGGCAGGCGAGGGGTTTCCAGGCCTCGCAAAGGAGATGGAGGACGACTGAGGCGCAATTATAATTTTCCTGACACCAGCTTTTTGCTGCTGAGGCTCCACTGACGTCAGTCGCGCTATTCCTGATTTATAACTGTGTATGTGGTGTGAAAACAAAGCCTCCAAATCCTGCCTGGCAGAGAACTGCTGTTCCCGAGGCAGGTTAGGAGGATGCATAAATCAGAGACAATGCCGTGCCGCTTCTCTTCTGACCCCCCCATGTATCAGAGGGCTCAGCAGGAGCTGCACACCTTTGGTAACAGCATATAGCCGGGCCCCTGCTCTGCCAGCAAGGGCTGCTCACCTGAGTTTTGCTGCAGCTTGGAGACCCATTCGTTCATGAGGGGCTGGGAGGGGGCCCTCAGGAGGTACTCGGAGCCATCCCGCAGCCTGGGGGTGGGGAGAACAAGTCAGCAACGAGACAGACGTGGGGTGCAGATACCACAGCCCCCACCAGCCTGGGAAAGAAGGGAAGCAGGTGGGAAAGAAAGAAGGAAATCCTCATGTAGGCACTGGACCGAGCTGGCCCTGGCTGGGGGTGTTGGTGTGCCTCTGTCCCAGCAGTGCAAAGCCCCTTCCACCTAGGGGGGTGCTGTGGCTATAAGACCCTGGCTGCCCTGGGTTGGGGTGACTCACTGTAGCCTGAAGCAGTTGGTCTTCTTGGTGTACTCGGCATCCGGGGTGCAGACCGCCCCGGAGAGGTTCAGGGGAAGGGCCACCACGGAGCTCTGCAGCACAGGGAACAGCAAGAGCAATGACAGGGTTGGCAGGCTCTGCCTTCCCCAGCCGCAGGGGCAAGGGCACCCCGCTGCCAGCCCCCTCCCATGTCACCCCGCTCTCCCCTGCAGCACCTTGAGGCTGTCCCTGCGGTCCTGGTAGAAGCACAGCGTCTGCCTCATCAGCACGGCATGGAAGAGGCCCCAGGCCCGGCAGTTGGCCTGTGGGATGCAAGCAGGGGACAGCTATGACACCAACAGGTTTGGGAGAAGACAGGCAGTCCCCTGCCACTCAAAATGCACCCCAGCCCCCCTGGGCTCTGCCCTCCCAGCATGGCAAGCAGCACTGCCATGGTAGTGCCAGGAGCATCCCTGGCTTCATTCCTGCCCCAAAACCTGGACGCCCCCTGCCATGTCCCAGCACCCCAGTCCCAAAGGAGCCCCACAGCCATGTCCGTACCTTCCTCCCTCCTGTCTGCAACACGTGCTTCCTTTCCAGCGTCCCCTCCATCATCTGAAACTCCGTTTTACCGGGAGGGGCCTGCAAGGGGACAGGGGCTGAGCGAAGCAGGGCTGGCGCCGGTGGTGCCAGCTCAGCCCCTGGGCACACGGGGTCCGTCTGACCCATACCTGGCAGGCAATGCCAAGGTGGGAATGGGACAACAGGAGCAATTTTCTGGCCTGGGCAGGGGCTGGGCTGTTTATAGGCTTTTAGGGTGAAGTGCTGCCTTGCTAAGGCTGAGGGCTGGCCAGGGAGTGCGTGCTGCAGGGACCCCCAAATTCAGCACCTAGCTCTTCCCCACCCCACCAGCTGGAGCAAAGGGGCCACTGGAGTCAGGGAGTCCCCAAACACAGGTCACGTTTGCTGGAGCAGGTAACCCAGCTGCTGCCTGGGGTGTCCCCCAATCCCCTGCCTGACCCTGAGGGAGAGCCCCCGGCCCACAGCTCTCACCTTGCTGCCCTCTCTCTCCTCTTCCCCATGCCTCCGCCGATCCCAGGCGCTGGGGCTGTCCAAGGGGGCTGCAGACACCAGCTCCTCCATGCGGGGGGATGCCCCATGCCCACTGGGACTGCCACCGCCGCTGTGCCCCACGCCTGGGCTCTTCTCTCCCGACGGGCTGTGGAGGAGCCGGGCGGCGGCAGGAAGGGTGAACTTGGCCACTAGCACATTGTTGGCTGACGAGAGGATGAGGGGCCCGCCAGCGGTGGCATCAGGGCTGGGCAGGCTGCCTGCCCCGCTCCCCGGCTGGTGGTGGGCACGGCTGCCTGCCGGCGGTCTCGGTGCCTGCTGCTCGCCCGCCCTGTCCCAGATGGCCTGCAGCTCCTCCTCCTCTTCCTCAAACTGCCCGTGGGCAGGGCGGCAAACCTCCCTGGCGCCCGACACTGGGCTGGGGGGCTGGGAGGTCCCTAGCGCCCACTCGAAGACAGAGAGCTGGGTGGGGGCAGCAGGGGAAGCTGGGGACCCTCCAGGCTGGCTGCTGCCGGCTGGCCGCTGTGTGCGGGCAGTGCCAGGGACGGCTCCTGCCTTGCCTGAGATGCCAGCAGGGGACGGCCCGAGCTCCAGCCGAGCAGCTTCGCGATGCCTGGCCCTGCCGCTGGCGCCGGGGCTGCCGTCCTGGCCCAGCCGGGCAGCCAGCTTGTCCCCCTCCCTGCTGATCCGCTCGTGCAGCACACCGACATCGGATGGCCGGCTTGGTCTGAAGTCCAGGAGGTCTTCACCGGCACTGCTGGGGCGCCGCGGGCTCCAGTGCTCCTCCGCAGCACGGTGTGCCCTTTGCTGGCTGTAGCTGGGGTTGAAGCTCACCTCCTCGAACCACGTTCCTTGCTCGCTCTTGGGGGATGTCCCCAGCCCCTCGCCGGGCCCCTGGGGACTGTGCCCATCCACATCTACCTCCTCCTGCCATCCAGCCCCATGCGTGCCTGTGGGCTCCCATGGCCTCACCCCCCCGCCCTGCCTCTGCTCCTGCCCCTCCGCCTCCTCACGCAGCGCCACGGCCCCTCGGTGGCACCCCAGGACCACCGCGTCCCGGGGCAGCTCCAGGTTGAGCACGGAGCCCAGGGAAAGGTGGGGGCACGTGGTTTTTGGGTCAGGGAGGTGGGTGTCCCGGGGGGCTACCCCGCACTCGGCGTCGATGTCCTGCACCAGTGGGTTCCTGACGTAGAGCAGCAGCTCCCCGAGCCGGGGTCCAGCAGCAGCAGCAGCTTCCCCTGGCCCCCCTTTCCTCCGGCCACACTTCTGAGGCCACGTGTTGCTGGGGCCGTGGCGCTCCTCGGGCGCGGGCTGCAGGGAGCTGGCGCCCATGATGCCCTGCAGTGTCAGCAGCCGGGCCTGCTCGGCCCTCGCCTTCTCCCGCCGCTGCAGGCTGTTGAAGAGGCAGCCGGCCCCGGCCTTCGGCAGGGTGTGGGAGGTGGCTGGTGTCCCGCTGCTGGATGCCAGAGGGCGGTGGGCAATGGCGGGTGGCCACTTCACGCCGGAGGTTTTCCTGGCCTCCACCTGTGCCTGGGGACACACAGAAGGAGAGAGGGGTGACCCCCATGGCCAGAGCCTCCACCACCTTGCACCGGCCGCCCCCTCTCCATGCTGCGCCTGGGCAAGCAGGGAGCCGAGGGGGGGGCAGGCAGCCGAAAACGCTCACCAGCGGCACATGCAGAGCTGGGAGCGGCATAGCTTCACCTCAGCCCCCCGAGGGCTGCTCCCACCTCGGCGCAGGCAGGGAAGAGGCAGGCAGGGGAACCTCTGCCCATGATGGAGTTCCCCAGGTGCGGTGCAGTGGGGGCTGCCTGTGCCATATGGCTCTCCCCCCGCACCGCTGCCCTCCAAAGCCACCACTTTTGGGTGGCTACTGAGACAGCAGTCACTGCTGCCCATCCCTGCCACCTCTGCATGCCCCCAGGCAGCAGAGCTGGCGAATGCAAGGGCAGGGGCTGAGCATAGCCCCTTCCCCTCCCCTTCCCCACAGACACCCTCTCCAGCCCAGCTGCAGCCCCTCTCCTGGGTTTCCGCAGCTGCAAGGATGAAAGCAAAGGGCTTTGCCTGCAGGAGCTGGAGCAGTGTCCCCCTGTACCCCTTAGGCTGGAGGGTGCCCATTACCAAAACCTTCCTGGCAGCCCAGCAGCCCCTTGCCCTGCCTCGATGCCCTCTGGCCTCTCCAGCCCCCTGCCCTCTCCCTCGGGCTACCCAGCCTGGCTGCGCGGGGGGTCCGGCTGCAGCTGCCCTCAGGGCTCCTCGCACACAGCCCTTCGCACAAGCTCTGGAGCAACAAACAGATGCAAGCCCTAACAAAATACCGGGCTCCCAGCTGCAGATTTACAAGCCATGCAACGCGGAGTGAGCCTCCCCCAAAACGTGCACCCTCACACAGCCCCATCCACCCTTGCCCCCTTCAGTTGGCTGCACAAGGGACTGCTGCTGCCCCCCAGCAATGGAGGGGGGAGGCTCTCCCCCAGCTGCCAGCTCACTGTGCCTCCCGTGGCCACCAAAACCACTTATGCGGGGGGCCAAACTGCAGCCAGCCCTGTCCGAGCCCCCTCCTCACATGCCCCAGCACCCACACTCTGGAGCCCATGGCACCAGGAGGGTTTCCCCTCTCCCGAGGGACCACCGCTGGCAGGGCACAGCGGCACAGCCAGGAGGGTCGGTAGCAGGCAGGTTCACGCCATGCAGCCACTCTGCCCGGCATGCAGCCTCCCCCAGGGACGTTACCTCTTCCACTGGCTGGCGAGGCGGCTTTCTCTTTCGCTTTAAACTACCCCAAGTGTTTCCTAAAAGCCCCTGGCAACGCTTCCAAAAGGTTTTACAGCCTGAGGGTTTAGTGGCGGGGAGCTGAGCCGGGGGGAGAGAGAGACACAGAGATAGTTGAGGGCAGAGTGGGCGAGGAGCCGCAGCAGGAGAGCGCAAGCAAAGGGGGTGGTGCAAGCTGGTCCTCAGCCCTCAGGCATTGCTCGGTATCGGCACAGCCAAAGGTCCCCCTCCTGAGACTGACACAGCCCCAACAGCTCACTTGGAAACGGCCCGGGGAGGTCCCAGCATGGGGGCTACCCCGCAGCCCTCAAAGCTTCCCGGTCCGCATGAGGACACAGCTCCAGGGAGCTGCCCTGGCTGCGCTGGGTGCTCACTCATGGTTCTGCCGAAGCCGCCTACTGTCCCCCACGTACCGTCCGCAGCACCTCCTCCCCCAGCCTCTCACTGCTGGCCACCGGCTGCGCCTTCTTCTTCTCGCCCTTCTTGCCGATGCTGAGGATGAGGTTGACTGTCCCCCCCAGCCCACCAGGGCCCCGCGGTGGCAGCAGCAGCATGGAGGCCTCGGCGGGATCCCAGATGACAGCCTCCTCGGGGGGTCCCGCACCGTGGGGTGTTGAGGTGCTGGGCTCCCCCCAGCTCTGCTCCACTCCTGATGGGGCATCTGAGAGGGGCGATGCCGCTGGGGAGATGGCTGTTCCCGCTGGCAGCCGTGGCTCCAATCTTTGCACAGGGTCAAGGAGGGAGCAGGGCGTGAACTCCACTGGGCTGTGGATGCTCTCTGGCCGGGGCCGAGCACACGGGGCACACTGCTCCTGGGGAGCGAGGCAAGAGAGGGAACATGGAGGAAGAGCTTCTGGGGCCAGGCGCTTTGTCAGGACAATCTTCCCTTTGCCCTGCCTCAACCCCAGAGAGTCCCAGAGGTATTGGCACACATCGCTCCCCTACTTCTGCACCACCCACTTCGTCCAGTGCCTCTGCTACCCTCAGCCTCAAGGCCGGTCCTGCTCCCTGACAGTCTCAATGTGGCTGGGTACTCACTTGGCTGATGGGAGACGTGCCCGAGGGGCTCTCCTGGTCCCTTCTGTCCTCCTGCTTGCTTCCTGGGTCCCGCTGGTGCCTCTGTGCTCGCCAGCGCACCAGCACCCAGCCCAGCATGCTCTGCAGCTCCTCCAAGCGCTCCTTTATCTGAGGGGAGGAGAGATGCTGGGCAGCCTGCAAGGACCCCTGGCCCAGGGACACTGGCCCTACCAGGACACCTCACTATGGAGCAGTTTAGGAGGTTTTTGGGAGCGGGATACAGTCAGTCACATCACCTCAGGTCTCAGCATCCATTGCTGGGTGAAACCCCTTCCTGCCCTGAGCAGCCCCGGGGATGCACGGCTGGCCCCGTACCACTTGCTACGGCTCTCCACCCACACCTTGCTCTCTCCTCCAGGGACTGTCCCCAGAGGATTTCAGGGGGTGCTGAGGGTTCCCCTGACCCCATTTCCCCTGTCCTTACTGTGGCGCTCAGGCAGTGCTCCTCAGACACCAGCTGCTGCCCCAACGCTGCCAGCGCCTCAAACTCCTTGAGCTTCCCTTCGATCCTCCTCTCCAGCTCCTCACACGGAGTCTCCGGGAGGCCGTGGCCGCTTGGGCTTTCAGAGAAGATCTGAGCCCGCGTGTCCTCTGTCCAGGAGCTGTGGGCACGTGAAAGACAGGCTGAAGAATGACCCAGCCCCTCCTCAGCCCTGCAGGCCCCAGGGAAGCCATTCCCATGCTCAGGGATGGCTGGAAGCAGCTCGCTGGGGTAGCGGCAAGTCTGGCAGGGCAGGGCAAGATGCCGTGGGGCTGCCCCACAGCAGGCAGCCCTGGCACACCCCTTCGTTCCAGGCTCCCCATGGTCTTGCCTGGCCGCAGCTCCGGCACTGCCCACGTACTCGCCAGCAGCCCACGCTCCGGCAACGCCATGGTCTCACCAGCTCCCCCCCAACCACCTCAGAGGCAACCCCGACGGCTCATTGCCACTTACATCATGGCTAAGTAATCCTTGAAGAAGTGCCGCAGCCGGCCGGCCTGCTGCACGCGGGCCCGGGTCTCCCGCAGCAGCTCCCGCAGCCCTGCCCAGGCCCACAGCGTCCCCTGCACCTCCCGGCTGACGGGGCACAGCCGAGCAGGGCAGAGCTCTTGCAAGCGGGCAGCTGCCCTCTCCAGCTCCTCCAGCTGCCCCTGCAGGGTCTCCGACACCGCACGCTAAAGATCACAAGGCAGAAAAGGTTCAGGATGCATCCAAGCCCTCCGCGCCCAGGCTGGACTCCCCTGCGTTCTAGGACGCAGGGATGGAGGGGAAGACGCAGGCACAGGGGCTGCAGGGAGCGGGTAGAGCCACCCTCGGCGGGGAGGACAGGCAGAGCAGAGGGCTGCCTGGTTTCCCCACTCTGCTCGCGTGAGTCACCTCCCCACCGGCGGGAAGATGAGCGAGGTGCTGGCAGCCGGGCGCTGGCACACGGGAGCTGACACAAGCTCTCTCCCCTCACCTGGCCCGCGCTGGCAGAGGGGAGCGGAGTCGGGCAGGGCTCGGCTCTGCTGGAAAATTCCAGCCAGGCCCGCCGTGGCGTGCCAAGGCTTACGACACCTGGGCCCCTGGGGCCAGTGCCTCCCCAGGATGGCCCCTGCCAGCCAGGACACCTCCCCGCCACGGGCACGGCTGGCCATGGTGCTCCCCGGTTCTCACCTCCATCTCCTGCTGCTGGCTCAGCAAGCCCTGCAGGCCCTGGAGGTCCTTCTCGCTCTTCACTGCGGTGAAGCCGCTCTCTGCTTGGGCAGTGTCACGAGCCAGCACCTCGGCTCTGCATCGAAGGGCCTCCAGGTGTGGGGACACCTCCGCCACCTGGATGGGTGGGGGGGGAAGAGAGATGAACCCCAGTGTGGGACCCCCTATGCCACCACTTGCCACGTAGCCCCAGCCCACCCTGGCCTGGGGGCTCCCTGCCATGCACCTGAAAAAGGGCAGGGAGCACCAGCCACGGGAGGGACGGGGATACCAGCCTCGCACAGAGCGGTGCCCATGTATCCCAACGCCCCTGTGTTGCAGTGGGACCAGCTGAGGCACATGCCCTGCACCAACTAGCCAGCATGGCCAGCTGCAGGTGGACCACCTGGCTGCCTCCCCAGACCCCCCACCTCCATCCCCTACCAGGCGCTCCAGGCTCTCCATCTCTGCCGCCACCTCCATGACCCGCTCCCGCTCCTTCGCTGCATCGTTCAGCATCTCCACGGCCTCCTGCAGCTCTCCCAAGGGGCGGCTCATGTCCTCGCTGCTCGGCGGCTGCCCGGCCTGGGCCGAGGGCAGGGGAAAAGACCCCTGCGAGCCACAACACCTGCTCCCTGGCTGAAGCCAATAGAAACACCGGGCATGAGGGAGATGGGGAGCGACCCCCCAGGCAGTTGGTCCAGAGGGGGGCACCCATGGGGTCCCCCTGCCAGCCACAGACCAATCCTTGGGCTGGTTCCAGGTGCTAGGCGATCCTGAGACATCCCTGGCCCCGCTGCTCACCACTGCGGGTCCCTGCCGGCTCCGCGCCTCCTCCTCTTGCAGGTCCTGCAGGAACTCAGACAGCACCAGGGAGTCACGCAGGTCTGCCGCCCGGCGCCGCAGGGCTGCCTGCACGCGTGCCAGCCTGTGGGGACAGGTACCCGTCACAGGTGCCGGCACCCTCCGCACCTTCTCGGGGCAAGCATCCTCCTCCCCGCACCTCCTCAGGGCGAACACCCTCCTCCCTGCCCACCCTGGGGACCAGAGAGGAGGAACCTTCCCCTGGGACTCACTTCTCCTCCACCATCTCCACTTTCCTCTGCATCTTCCTCGCCCCCTCGTGCTCTGCGGGCGGCTCGCCCGCTGCCTCCTCCCGCAGCTCCTTGAGCTTGAGGCCACAAAGCAGGAGCTGCCTCTCCAGCTGGCCCATCTCCTCCAGGTCCTGGCGCAGCTCCACCGGGCTTCTCATGGTGGCCGGCTCTGTGAGTGACCCGGCCACAGCTTGCAGCCACCGCTCGGCCCGGTCCAGCTCCCCCACCAGCCTCAGTGCCTGCAGGGAGAGCGGGGAGCCCATCAGCCTGGCTCTGAGCCACCCAGGGGAGGCAGGAGCCACGCTGCCACCCCACTGCGGGTACCTGGAGCACCGGCAGCTTGGGCAGCACAGTTGGAGCACTGTGCAGGCTGCAAGGCCAGCCAGAGATGTCGGTGCCAACGCTGCAGCTCCCATCCCCACGGGCACCGGCCTCGCTTGCCGATCCCCAGCAAGCTGCTGCAATCAGGGCACGCCCCTGTGCCCACCCCAGCCCTGCCTCCACGTACCTTATCGATTTCCCGCAGCACGGCGCCGTTCTCCTGGTGCTTCCTCTGCAGGTCCTCCCACAGCTCCCCCAGCTCCCGCAGCATGGCCTCCACTTGTGGGCTCCCTGGGGGCCCCCCCGGCGCCAGCCCTTCCTGGGAGGCAGGGAGGGCGGTTAGGATAGGCCCTGCCTGGGGTACCCCCCCACCCCACACCCGAGGGGGCTCACCAGGAGCACAGCCCTGGCGCTGGAGCTGGGGTCCAGGGGTTCCCGCTGCATCCATGCTGCCTCCAGGCTCTCCACATCCCCCAAGGGACATGGGGGGACTCCGGCACCTGCGCTCTCCTTGTGCGGGGACACAGTCTGCTGAGGAGCCGGGAGACGTGGTGCATTAGTGCCCAGACCAGGGACGGGCATGAGTGCACAAGCGTGCATGCCCACAAGCAGTGGGAGGGGGTCGGGGAAGGCGTCCCCCTTGACACTGGCTCCCTTGGCTGGGCCAGGAGCAAATGGGGCTCTTGGGGAGACATTACTGTGTTCACTGCCTGACAGACGTCCTGCACCTGGGCCTCCGGCTGCTGTGTCCCCCACTCAGCCTCTGTCTCTCTCCTCCTCCTGCAGGGAGGGGGTCAGTCAGGACTGCAAGGTCACCCCTTGCACAGAGGACCCCCATCCCCTCCAACTCCATCCCACTCCCCACAGCCACCTCCACGAGCCGGTACCTTTTGCTGTCCCTGCCATGAGGGGGCTGCCCTGCCACTGGGGAGCCAGGGCTGCTCTCCTGCCCTATCCCGTGCTCCGCCATCTTGCCCGGCATGTCCTTCGGCACCTATGGCACAAAGGCTCCCATTTCTCCTTTGCCAGCCCAAAGCGTGCATTGCTTTGCCCCGGGCCTGGCACTTATCACCTCCCATAAGCAGTGGGGCCAGGTCACAAGTGTGCTCAGCTTGGGCTTTGCCCAACTCCTGAACCCCTTTCCCACAAGCTCCCCCGTCTTCCCGAGGCAGAGGCGCTGGAGATGCCCAGAGGAAGGCAGGGCTCACCATGCTCCTAGGGCCTCTCGTCCACTTGTCTTTTGCTTCCTTCCCCACAGCCCCATGGCTGCTATCGTCTCCTCGGGGCTCTGCACTCGGAGCTGCAACTTCGCCTGCTGGGGAACTGCTCGCCAGCGCTGGAGCCTTCTCCGTCCTGGGAAAGGGGCGCAAGGGAGGCCCAGGGGCGCAGAGGATAGAGAAAAGAGCAAACTTAAGTGGAGCTGGTGCCTCAGAGAGCCTGCCAGGGGCTAACCCAGGTCTTTCCCCAAGCCTCTGGCTCCAGCACTGGGGGGTCAGAGTTGAAGCCCTGGGGCTCCTGCCGGGCTGTGCCCTACCTCAGTGCTTGCTGGAGCTGCGCCCAGCTCTCCTTGACGTCTCGGTGCTTGGGGGTGACTCGGGCTGCCAGGCTGGGCTGCAGGCTGAGGAGCTGGGACACAGTCACATCCAGCATCTGGAGGAGAGAGAGCAGCCGGGGAGCGATGACAGGGCTGGCGAGGGACGAGCCACCGTGGCCATGGTGCAAGTGCGTGATGGCAACTCACCACCAGCCCTGTGGGGGCAGGAGAGGCGGCGGGTGCCAAGCCCAGTCCCCTGCTGCCTCCGGGAAGGCTCCCCCATCCATCACACAGCCCCAGCCACCCCGCATGGCTGTGGGGTGCCCACCGAGCCCCCAGCCCTGCTGGTGGCCAGCACTGACCCAGGAAGGCACACATCCCCCCTCTGTCAGGATGCTCCTCAGGGCTCAGAGGACGAGGCAGAGCCTTGCACTTACCATCACCTGGCTGGCTATGTCCCTGACATCCCGATCCCGGCATGGCTCGCCCTCCCCTGGCTTCCCTACACTGCAGATGCTCCTCTGCTGTAAGAAGAAGCTGCAGTCAGCAGTGGGAGGAGGACGGGGCCCTGCCCTCAGCTCCAGCAGAAAGGCACGCTGCAAAGCCACGCTTGCCGCTCTGGCTCCCCTTCTTACACCAGGCTCCATCTCCCAGCTCTCTCCCCGAGCCCCAGGCTGAGGGTGCTGGGACCACAGCAGCCTCCACGCAGGGGACAAGATCGAGATGCTGCCCGCCCAGTTTCGCTCTGGCCATGCAACAGCCTCACACCAGGCTGACCCTGGCTCCAGCGCTGGTACCTTGGCGTGGATGGCCCCGAGCAGGGTATCCGCTTGCTGGAGGAAGGCGGCCACCTCCAGGGCCAGCTGCAGAACCTCATGGTGCTCCTTCAGGGTCCCCTGCAGCCGCAGCCACCTGCGCGGGTGGAAGGGGAGAGGTGAAGGGCAGCCTGTGCCCCCTGGGGAGCCGTGCAGAGCTGGGACGAGGGAAGACAGGCAGGAGGTTCAGGAGGTCCTGCTTCCCAGCCTGTTGGCTCCCAGCACCCGGCTCGGCCCTGCTCAGCCCGTGCGTCCTCTGCTTACATTTTGTTGAGGTGCTTGCGCCGGGCTGAGATGCTCCTGCTCTCACTTTTGCCTTGTTTCTCCAGCTTCTGGGCCAGGCTATTCAGCTCCTTGTGCAGACTCTGGAACTGCTGCTCCTCCTGGCCCAAGCAGAGAGACAGACATCAGCATCCTCCCTCAGGAACCTGCGCCATGCCCCAGCCTCGTGGGGTTCGGGGTCCCTGGCACGCCGGCAGCCCCCCAGCAGCTTCTCACCTGCTTCAAGTCAAGGATGCGGCGGGTGAGCTGGATCTTGTCCGGGCTTTCCTGCAGGAGGGCTGCCAGGGAGGGCTTCTCCTCCTGGGCCAGGGGAGGGTGTGAGAAGGCAAGGGAACAGCCAGGCTGTCCCCCTCCCCGGACCATGCTCCCCGCACCCCACACCTTGTGCCTGATCCACGCCTCCAGCTGCTCGGCTTTCCTGTTGAAGTCCTGCAGGCTCCGCAGCCCCCCCAGGGCTTTGCTCTGGCTGGCGGCCGTCTGCTTCAGGAGCTGCCACTGGTCCCGCAGGGCCAGCAGCTGCCTCCGCACCGCCTCAGCGCTGGGGCTCACCCGCCACATCAGCTGCTCGCCCATCTGTGGGGCCAAGGGACCCACTCAGCATCAGGGGCTCCCCGGGACCCTCCACTGCAGAGAGCCCGGGGACATGGGTGCTGCGGGGAATGGGAGCTGTGCTGCCGCCCGGCCTCACCTGGTTGAGCTTTATCAGCGTGTTCTCGAAATCCTTCATGTCCCGCTGCAGAGTCTGAGCCACCTCCTCCCAGTCCTGGAGGTCGCAGCCGTCCTTCAGGTCCCGCAGCTTGCCTCGCACCCAGCCCTCCGCCTGCAACATGGGAAGAGTCACGTGGTTGGGCGCCTCCGCCACAGCCCCGAGGACATGGCTTCAGGGACCCAAGCCCAAACCCCCCGAAGCCTCGACAGCGACTGGAGGGCACCCTTTTGGCTGACAACCCATTTGCTCCGAGCACCAACAGGCCAGCAAAAGGGCTCAGGATCGCATCAGTGGCGATGGGAGTGGGAAGGCAAGCGGCATCTCACTTCTTTCCAGCATCTGCCCCAGCCCAGCAGGAGAAGCTGGGGTCCCCCCGGGCAGGCCAGACCGAGAGTCTCTGCATGGGACATCCCTGCACGAAGCATCTCTTCTCCCTGCACCCTGCTCCCCAGTGCAAGCGCCCGTGCACCCTCCCCAGCATGGCGTGGAAGCAGCCCCCCCGTGCCATCCCCGTTCCCACGCCACTGGGGAGGGACAGGGGCTGGGAGGAGGAGGAGGACGATGGGGGACGGGAGGAGCGTGTGCACGTGGGGAGGAAGCAGGGCCCTGGTGTGGGCTGATCCCCTCTCCCCGGGGCCGACAGCCAGGGAGAGGCGGCCAAACATGATCTCATGCCACAACCACGGCTTCGCTCGGGGCCGGGAGTTCAGCCCTCCCCGCTGCGCACCCCACCCCACGGCTCACATGAAAGGCTGCCGGTGGCCCCCCCACCCCGCTCCCCACGCAGCCCCTTGGGCGGGCGTCCCGGCTGGCCTCACCTGCAGCATCTCCCGGTTGAACTGGGCTACCAGAGGGCTCGGGTCGAGGAGGGGGGCTGCTCCCACACCGGTTTGCCCACCGCATCTTGGTGCCGTGGTGGGCTCCTTGCCCTTGGGGCTCTCTTTCCGGGGTGATGATGCCGGGGGTCCTGTCAGCTGGGGTGGGCAGAGGTGGGGGGGTCAGCGTGCCACCCCAGGGAGCCCTCCCCATCGCCTCCCAGGAGCATTTTGGAAACCCAAATAAAGTATGTCAGCCTGCCTCGTCCTCAATCCCACTCCTTCACTGACACATTTGGGGTTCTCTCCCAGGTCCCCGAGGCACAGCTCCCCTCTACCAAGGCCGCGCCGGTTGCTTTCGCAGCCCCAGCAAGGGGTTGCCAGGCTGCCCCTCAGCCCTGGGTCACTCCAGGCTGGCGGGATGGCACCCAGCACCTGGGCTGGTCCCTGTGCCCACTTTGGAGGCAGATGTGGTGCTTGCTGTCCCCCCAGCCTGAGGCTGTGCATCCCTGCGAGGAGCATTCATGTCTGCAGCATCTGTTTGGTGTCACCCCGGGGGACACTGCCAGGGGATGGGATGGGGGAGCCATGGGGCAGGTCCCCGATGAGCTCAGCCCGCCACTCCTTGAGGGGCACCCGGAGACCCCCACCCCAAGCAAGCGGTAGCAGGGGACGGAAAGCGCAGCATCTCCCCCGGGACTTGGCCTCGCGGGCGGCCGGCGCTGACGAAACCTTCTGTCAGGGCTCCAGCTCCGCCGGGGGTGACGGCGAAGGTCAGCCAGTGAAAGCGCTGGCCCCCCTCCAAGCTCAGCCCCAGGCCCAGCTGCACGCAGCCCAGGGGACGGCACAGCCGCCCGGGCACTCGCTTCCCACCCCGCTGCCCAGGGACGGGGACCTGACTGCACACTAACTGGTGGCAAACAGGAGCCTGAGATCTTCAGGAGGAACCTGAAGGTGCAGGGCTCACTGCCTTCTCTCACCAGGCAGAAATTGCTCCTGGGGCCAGCCCGGAGCAGCCCTCCCTCCCCGAGGGGGCTGGGTATGAGCTGCCCCATGGGGTCCCATCCACCCCTGAGCCCGGGAGCAATCTCCCGGGAGCCTGCAGAGCAGCGGGATTCAGGCAACTGTTTCAGGCTCTCTAAGCACTCTGGCATGTGCTGCCTCGCTGACGGCATGGGAGTCACTTGTCAAAGCCTTTCTGCCTAACCACAAGAACTACAGAAATCCTCTGTCCTTTTTTTCTTTTTCTTTTTTTTTTTTTTTTTTTTTTTTTAAATAGCAACACAGATTCTCAGGCCCTCCTGCGACTCTGGGATCTTCAGTCTCTTGACATGGCCAGGGCTGGAGGAGCCTGTAATCTGGCTCCCTTGGAAGCGATAAAACCTCTGGGCACTGGCCTGGGGGCTGACCCCTCGCCCCGTCATGCCCAGCTTGATCGCTCGCTCATTTAAAGCGGCGAGGCTCCATCCACACCCGGGCAGAGCACCAGTGGCCGCCCTCGCTTGCTCAACCCCAAGCTGTGCCCCGGGGTCAGACCCTCTAAATGGCGAGGGCTGGGGGACGTACCGCATAGAAGGGGGAACCTCTGTCCACCGGAGAGCAGAAACCACCGGCCCAGGGACTCCTGGCCTCCTGCTGCTCGTCCTCTGCATCCACGTCCTTCCTGAGGAAGACCTAGAGATGGGAATGCGCAGCCGTGAGCCTGGAAGTGCTCGACTGTCCCAGCAGCCGCCTCCCCCTGCCCTGGGCCAGAGGAGACTGCCAGCAGTACCCAAATATCACTTGGCCGGGCTCTTGCCCGTCCCTCCTTACGCATCCAGGCCAGGCTCCTCCAGGCAGCATCCGCAGCTCCTGCCATGCGTTCAGCAAGTGGCAAGAGCTCCTAAGCTTGCTTTGCTCAGCGCCTTCTCCATTTTAGCTCACACACACACACACACCCCTTTTTCCCCTTGAATGACTCCAAAGCCAGCAGAAACCCATTCAGTGGTCACCACTGGCCCGTGGTCATCTAAGGACGCTCAGGTTCAGCACCCCCCTGCCCATCGCCAGGACAGCAGGGCAGAGGCGCAAGGGCACAGGAGGACAATAATCCCACCAGCACAAACGCGAATCCTCGCAGCTGCTGATCCCTGACCAGCCTGTCCAGGAGGCAAAAGTTAAGGGGGCGGCTGACTCGCAGGGAAGGGCTCCCAGGGGACTCGGGCGAGGGTGGGAGCAGGAGAGGCAGGAGGAAGGAAGTCCAGGAGCTGCGGCCAGGCACAGAGAGGAGGTCCAGGATGAACTCCATGTTACCTTATCCTTAACGGGGCCCAGCCCCAGGAGGAGAGGCGCGTGGGATTGCTTGGATCATGCACAAGGGCAGTCACTCTCATCCTCTACGTATGGATCTTTTCTTGGGCTGTCGGATATACCAGGCAAACTTACGGACCTCCTTGCACTCCCTCCCCGGGGCCACCTTGCTGTCTCTGTAACAGCCATCCAAGTGTGCACAGGGCAACACGAGGTGGTGGGCAACGTGTGCTGCCCCAACACCCCCTCCTCTGAGACCGCAGCAAACGGGGTGGTAGATCAGCCAGAGCTGGACCCAGTCCACCACCGCTCGGACCACTCCAGACTGGGGACAGTGTCCAAGGGGGAACCAACCCAGGCAAAGCAGGACTCCCTCCCTGCACAGAAAGTGGCTTCCTACCATCTCTGCAGGACCGCAGAAGAGTCCCAACGTGGATGGCAGCCCCCAGCACTAGAGCTGCTGCCACCAGAAAGGCTCAGAGCCCCACAAACAGCCCAACAACCCTATAACCCCTGGGAGACGAGCACCACCGGCCCTTTCCAAGGGCCTGCAAAGCCCAGCTGGTAGCTGCAGAGGACAGACCGCTGCATCACGCCACAGCATCCCATCCCGAGCAGGAAGAGCAGGCAGGGAGCGAGGCTGAGTCACGGCCCAGCAGGCGCAGCGAGAGCTCAGCGCATCTGGCAGGAGGGTACCAGAAGGAGAAGGCACCCACCTGCCTGACCGTGGGGCCAAGAGGTTTGGATGCCCATTAGGGAATGGCGGGGAGCTAAACGTGAAGTGCTTATGGGGCATAAGACCCTAGGAAGCCCTCTTCTAGGCAGCAGCATCCCACGCCGGCTGCAGCCCGTGAGCCCCCCTCCAGGGCTCAGCCATGGGAGACAAGCCTGCAGGTGACACAGGAGCTTTATTTAAAGTCCCCGTCTCACGATCCGTCAGCCACAGGAAATCAGGGCTGCCGGCACAAGGATGACTTCATCCTTCCCGCAGAGCTGCTCCACTGGGACTGCCCCCCCCCCCGTCCCGTCCCTCTGGCCGGAGCCGGGTCCTCGCTCCAGCAAAACAACAAACTCTTGGAGCAACCGAAGGCTGGGAGAAGAAGCAGTGCCTTCCTCGGCATCCATAAGGTGCCGTGCTAACCGCTCCCCAGCAAGACCCCACGCTCTACGACATGAGCAAAGCCACACGTGAAACGAGTGCAGTGGCCTCAGCTGCCTCCTCTGCGAATGCTTCTTTCCCTCATTAAAAGCAAAATTAACGTGGCACACGTGCTCGCCATGTTCCCGTAGAAGAGTAGGTGCCAATGACTTCCCACGAGCAAGACGAGAGGGGCAAGACACTCCCGGGCTGCACTGTGCTCATCCTGGAGGAGTCCCCCATTCCTACAGGGTAGGAGCGAGGGACAGGGCTGGGGGGCACGCTTGGGAAAGCCCTAATGTGCCCTGCCCGGGGGACAGCGTTCCCTTCTCTCCTCCAGCTGCCGTGCCGCTTAACACACGCCTTCCCCTGCACCCTGGCTGTCCCTCTCCCTCCCAAAGCTCCATCTTGCAGCCTGCCCCCGCTTCCAGCTCCACCCCCCCAGGCCGGACAGGCAGGAGGGGCCGATCCTGGCACCCTCCAGAGAGTCTCACACCACCATGCCGAGCACGTGTCCCTACCTTATATGAAAGAGGGGAGCCCTCGTGCCGATGCCCCTTGGGCTGCGCAGTCTCTGGCCGCCCAGCGAGGAGCTGCCTGCGTGCCGGAGGAAGCGGCAGCTCTTGCAAGGCCGTGCCTGGCCTTTATTGGCAATGAAGACGAGGGTTTTGGCAGTGGGCTGAGCGGCTCTCCCTAACACTATCCTGCCGGGAAACCAGCTGTTGCGGGTCAGGGTTAAAACCCAAGGAGTTCCTGCCTGCTCTTGCCAGCAACAGCGAGGTCTCTGAGCTGCCCTCCGCCCCATCCCAGCCACACAGGGGGTCTCCTGGGCTCCGGCACTGATGGATTCGGACCTCCGTGCCTGCTAGCGCTCAGACTCGGAGGGCGGGGTGCCAGGAGCCCTGGGTCCTGCTCCGAGTCCTGTCCCGGCTCTGCCTGACTGTGTGGCCCTTCATGAGTCACTTCCCTTCTCCCAGCCTCCGTTTCCCCTCTGGTAAATGGGAGAGCAAGTTCCCAGCTCCCCGCACACAACTGCATCATCATGGGCATCCCAAGAGCTGAGCCTCCATAGCCAGGCTCTGGGGCTGAGCTTTTCTGGGTCATCTTAGCCCTAGAGAAAACTCGTCTCCAGCTCACTCACAAAGACCACCTGCCCTCCAGCCTGACGGTACAGAGAAGTGGGGGGGGGGGACATGGGAGGAAAAGCGACTACCCCAGGAGCCCTGTAGCGAGTGCTGCCTGGAGGGCACGGGAACAAGGCAGCAGGGATCCCTTGCCGGGGAGCAGCTTCCCCAGGACCTACCCGTCCCTTGGCAGCCAGGAAGGGGGAACCGCAGGGAAGATGGGGAGAGAACAGGGCGCAGGGTACGGGCAGCGCTTACCTTGAACTGAGCTTTCCCTGGCCTGCTGTTGTTGTTGTTGTGGTTCCTCTCGCCGCCGCTCCGGGCAGGGTCCCTGGGTCCCCCTGCGTCCCCTGCACCAGCCTCCCCATGCCAGTTGGACAGCGTGATCTTCTTAATGGAGCGGGCGAGGGAGTTGCGGTTCAGCTGCTCCTCGTCGGTCCCCCCATCCTCGCCGGGGCTGGGGCTGCGGGGCTGGCCCTCGGGGGGCTGGCCGGGCTGGCCCGGGCTTGGGCCAGGTAGAGGGAGATGCGCTCGTTGAGGCTGCGGCGGAGGCCGCGGTGGGTGTCCAGAGCGGAGGCGAGGGCGATGCCGGGGCAGGCGTCCCCGGAGAAGTCGGCGGCACACTTGGGCAGCGAGAGCTTGGTGCTGATGGTGAAGGGCTGCACCTTCCTCGCCGTGCTGCCCGACATCCTCGCCCTCCCCGCCGCCGCCGGCGGGCAGCGGGGCGGCCGGGGGACCCGGCCCGGGCACCGTGGGGCGAAGCGGCAGCGCGGGGCCCCCGCCGCCCGGGAGCGCCGGTGATGGAGACCGCCCGGGCGGCGCCGGCTCCTTCCCCGGGGCGGGCGGCGGCGGCGGCTGCGGCGGCGGGGCCGCCCCTTCCCGCCGGGGCGCTCAGCGGGGCGGCCCCGCGGCGGGGGGCAGCGGCGCGGGGGGCGGCCCGGCTCCCATGGCCGGAGCGGCAAGGCGCGGGCGGCCCTCCGGCCTCGGCTGCCTGGGCGGACCCTCCCGCCCCCGCCGGGGCGCGTCCCCTCCCCTGCCCGGGTCCCTCCTCCCGCGGCGGGCAGGGGAGGCGGGGGAGACCCGCCGCGCCCTGCCCTGCCCTGCTCTTCCCTTCCCCGGCCGGCTTCAGTCGTCCACCTTCTTGCGCAGGTTGAGGAGGCAGAGCAGGCAGGTGAGCAGGGCCTGGCGGCTCTCCCGGGAGCGCAGCCGGCGCCCCAGGCGGCGGAGCGGCGGCAGGAGGCGCTTGCGGGCCAGCGGCAGCAGGCGGGCGAGCAGGGCGCGCAGCAGCGGGGCGGCCAGCGGCGGGGCGGGCATGCTTGCCCCCCGAGCCTGCGGGCGCGCCGTCAGCCCCCGGCGCCCTCCGCCCCCTCCTCCCCACCCCCCCCGAGGTGCTTTAGGCGGATCGGGGGGTGCCCGGGAGCTCCTCGCGCTTCGGACCTTCCGACCCGAGCGGGATGCGGGAGCCCGAGCGCAGTGCTCGGGGGTCCGCAGCCCTCTGGGAGCCGGGGGCTGCTTGGGGGAGGCTCGGGGGAGAAGCACTGGAGGGGACTGCTCTCCTCCCCACCTCTTCCCCTGGTCACTCTTACCCTCCTTGGGATCCTTCCCGCTCCGGGACACCGCTCAGCCCTTTCTCCCAGAGGAGCCTGTACTGCTCAGCTCCCCCCACGTGGACCTGCCACCAGCCCAAATGGCAGGAACAGCTCCAGAGCAAGGGAGAACAACAACAAAAAAACAGCTGCCCATTTAAATGCCCCCTCCTCCCAGGCCAGACACATGCTCCCTGTAAGCGATACTGCTCCTCAGCCCAGGACCCCATTTGTCGGGGTGGCAGTGCCGGGGCGAAGAAGGGGGGCGAGGGAGGAACAACATCTGCCCACCACAGAAATGTGGGCTGGGAGGATGGGGTCCTGTTTCACTACAAGGCTTTGCCGAAGCCCCTGAGCAGGCAGCCGGGTCCAAAATACGCTCGCCTGTCATTCTCTGCTAGCGCCAGCAATTGCCACCCTGCTCCCACAAGGGCCAGGAATGCAGACCAGGCAGACCGCCAAGGAGAGCAGGCAAGGGATGCCCCAAGGCATGAAGCACCGAGGAGCAGATGGGCACTCCCCTGGGGAAGAGCTGTGATCTGGCTCCATGCGGGGCTCCAGAACAGGCTGGTAACCAGTGTCCCATGCTTTCCAGCTGTGCTCCCAAGCTGAGCTAGCTTGGGGCAAGCAGCCAGGGCCCTTCAGACCAGGGGAGTACAAGCTAGCCAGGGTGAGGGTGCAGGCAGGAAGGTCCATGGCTCACGTCTGTGCCCTTCCGCTTCCCTCCTGCGACCAACCTTTGTTTTTTTCCTGGTGGCTGTCTGGCTTCATTTCCTCCCCTTGTTGTTCCCTTCAAAAACCCTGCCAAGGCCCTACTCTTGGCTCCCACTCAAGCAGAATTTAGGAGAATGAACAGACACGAGGGACTGAAAGCTACTGCTCCGTCTCCCAGCCTGCCTGATGCAAGCTGTCCCTTGCCCAGCGAGTCCCATCCAAGGGCAGTTAGTTCAGCCAGGATGACCTTTCCCAGCCCCGCGGATTCCTCTCCGGGAACCAGCCATGGATGATGAAAGCGGGCTGGCCATGCCTCAGCACAGAAACACCATGTGCCAAAACCAGAAACAGCTCCCCACTGGCCTCCCGGAGCCTCCCGGGCTCCAGGTCTGCCACGGTCAGAGGGCTCCGGCGCAGGCGCACCGCTCCACTGTGTGCTGCCGCCGGCCCCGTGCCAGCGGTGTTACAGGGAGTGGGAAGAGCCCGGGCGAAGGAAGCAGGAGCCAAAGCTTTGCTGCAGCTGTGTCAGGGTTTACGTTTCCCTGGGAGGGAGCTTCCCCCCTTTTATCAGGGACACAGTGCTTGGCCTGCTCTCGAGACTCCTGGGTTCGCTGTGCTGCGGCTGATCCCGGGTAAATCACTGCCTCGCTCAGTGCCTCGATTTCCCCAGCAGTACAGCCCCAGCGGGAATATCCCCTCCCTGTGGAGAGGGCCCTTGCAGCGTCTTGCCTCTGAGCAGGCTGGGGACCACTGGGATGAAAAGTGCCACGTCCCTGGTCAGCGGTAGTGACTGCAGTGATGGAGGGGAATGGCGATCTTATTCCCCAGGGAGCCTTACCTATTCCTAGGAAAAGCCCTGCCTGAACTAGGGGAACTGCCCATCCTACCGTGCCTGCCAGGGGAATCCTGTCCTTCGGTCCCACGGGAAAAGGGAGGTGCCAGCCAGGTGCAGAGGTGTTGCAGCACGTTCCTGGGGGCATTGCATCTGAGCATGACATGGCAGAGATACACACGGGGGGGCGTGGGGGGGTGGAAAATCCCTTGGGAGCAAAGGGGCTTCAGTGTGTGGCCTCTGCAGAAACCTGCTTCTTCCCAGGGAGTGAGCACAGGTAACGGCAGGAGGGTTACCCTGCTGTGAGAGCCAGAAGCTTGCAACATCCCAGCACTGGGCGGAAAGTGGGGCAGGGCTTGTTTGCCAAGCTGTTGGGACTCGTAAAGAGGCAGATTTTTGTCTCTGCCAAAAATGCAGAGACGTTGCCGAGCCTCTTTCCCCATCTGGAAGGTCAGGGGCTTTAGCTTCCCTTCACAGTTGGGCAAAAGCACAGCCCAGGGAGGTGAAGGGACTTAATCCTGCTCCTCTGGTGAGTCAGACACAGAGCTGGGAAGAGAATGCAACCTCGAAAGAAAACAAAATCCCCCCAGTATCTACTTCCAAACACAAGACTCAGGGCACCCAAGTCCTGCGTGCCCATGTGTTCCCTGGGCCAAGGCATGTAGAGCCTTGCTTTAACCTCTCTGATCCTTGGAGGACTTTCTGCTCCTGCAGTCACAGCTCTGTCTCTCTCTCAACTCTTTTTCTTGTCTATCCATCCCTCTTGGGCTCAAAATCCCTCACCAGCTGGCCAGCTCCTTTTTTGCCGGGTACATATCAAGGCCGCTTCCTTTCAGGAGTCCATTTTCTTTATCGTACCAATTGCACAACCACGTATCTCCTATTTAATTGCCAGGGCGGGCTGGGATCCATTTCCCAAGCCCAAACAGGGACTGCATACCCCTCTGTAGCACTTGTTTCTCTTGGGTGGTCAGTCAGCAGCTGGACATCAGCAAACAAGGAGCAGGAGATGCCCCTGGGTGGTGCAAGGCAGGCACGGGGTCCCGGGAAGCCTGCAGACGGAGCAGCGCCGGCGATGGGAGAGCAGGGCTGGAAGCAGCCCAGCTGCAGGGTCTGTCCTCAGGGTGGTGGCAGGACTGTGCAGAGCTATCCTCTTGTCTTCTCCTCCCTGCTATCCCAAAGCCCTGGGGACTTGGCTTGCCCAAAGCCCAGCCCCTTCCTTCTTGCTGCTGAGCAGGGGTGAGCTGACAGCCCACATGTCTTCTGGGCAGATCCCGGGGCTGGAGCCAGCTAGCGCGTCCGTCTACTCTGGGAGAGGATGACCCGCTGGGAGAGCACCTCGGAGGAGGCACGGCTGGAGGGTCAGGGGTGTAGGACATGCCAGCCTTTGGGCAGGAGGCAGCTGTGCTACCTCCTGGTACGACCCCTCTTGGTCACTGCTGCCCGTCGGTGGAGGGAAGGCTGCCTGAGCAGCCCTGTGCCCCGTCAGCCAACAGGCAAAGCTGGCACGGGCTTTGAGAGCGGGCCAGATCCCTGGCCTTTGCCCCATGAGCGACCTGCCAGCACCCAGCCTGCTCCCAGGACAGCATCTCTGCTTCGCGGGAAGGCAAGACCCTTGTGCCACCTCAGAGGCAGGCACAGGGGACAGAGCAACCATCAGCACCTGCCAATGCTTAAAGCGGCTGTCGCATGGTTAAGGCTCCAGAGGATTTAGCAGGGAGCAGGGATGCTGAGAAGAAGGGCATGGCCCTCTGGCATCTCTTCACGAGGTGTGCAAGATTTGCTGATCTTGCTCTGGGCATAACACTGGGAGCTAACAGAAATGGGGGGGAAGAAGATGAGAGGCGGCAAGAGTCTGTTCTTTGAAGAGACCTCACCCTTCTGGCGGGGACCCGAAAGGGTGTTGGTGGTGGGGACACCAGTGGCACCCGAGCGCCTGGCCCCGCACAGGAGGAATGTGGGCCATTCCTGCTGGGGAGGGACGCAAGCGCTATAAATAGTTTGTTTAACGCACTGCGGCCAGGCCCTGGAAAGCCCCGGCCCAAGCACATTCCCTGTTGCTGGCGCTGAGACGGCAGCTGTTGAAAAAGGCCGAATCCAGCAGCTGCTGCCCGGTGCTCTCGGCCCCCGCCCTGTGCCCCCAGCCCTCCTGCTCCCCTCGCAGGGCGGCTGAGCCCATGGCATCCCTTGGCACGGGTGCTGAGGCTCGCCAAGGAGGTGTCAGCTCTGCGCTGGTGTTGACGCTGCTCCCCGGGTCGGCAGTGGCTGCAGGATGCTCCCACCGCCTGGCTCCTGGTGCCGGAGGGGCGAGGAGGATGAGGAGGGAGCTTTCCTCCCTGACAGCCCTTGCAGCAGTGGGGACACCGCCGAGCCTGGCCGGGAGCTGTGAGGCCATGCCGGTGGCAGCTGCTGCCCACGCACATGCCCTCGGCTGCGGCTCTCCCCAGCCCCGGCTCGGGATGCTGGGCTGGGCCACGGTCCCCCGCCCGCCGGCTCCACTCGCACAAAGGCCCCTTGTGCCCACGGGACTGACATTCCTGCAGCCGCGGGCCCCGGGGCAGAGCAAAGCGCAGCCGAGGGGGAGATGGGGCCGGAGCCCGGCTGCTGGGGGCAGCTGGTGGGGCCAGGTGGGAATGGGCTGCGGTCCTGCCCCCCTCTCCTGTGCCTGGAGGACGGACATGAGCAGCTGGTGGGAGAGGGGGGACCCCCAGGATGGGCAGGCGGCTCTGGGCTGCGGGAGGCAGGGGCACAGGGTGCGGGAGGAGATGCCGCGATGCTGGGGAGCAGGAGCGGTGGTGCTGCGCACCCATGGGTGCTGCCTGCCCACCTTGTGCACTCCCACCCAACGCAGACCTGTGGGGTAGGTGTGGGAAAGGCGGGAGCAGGCTGGCTCTCACTGGCTAGTGCCCATCGCAAGACAAACCCAAAGCTAAGAGCAGTTTTGGCTGCACCTGGCCCACAGCCCCTCTTGCTCCTTACCTTACACCAGCATTTAAGTACTCTGCTGGGCCTCCTCCTTGTCCCCTTTGCAACGATGGGGACGAGCCATGCTACTCTTTGTGGCATTAGCTGGCAGCTGGGGACCCCCCGCCTGCCGACACCCTGCTGATACTGGCCTGCCAGCTGCCGGGGCCGGGGAGGGAAGGGATCTGCCAGCTGGCGCCCGGAGGGAGGGAGGGAGGGGGCTTCTGGTAAGGCTGCGCCAGGGGCACCTGTCGTCCCAAAGCCGGGTCATCATTGTGCCCTACAATCGGGCCTGTGTGCGCGCAACGAGGCCCCACAGCTGGGACAGCGATGACAGCTCTGCATGCTTGCCCCTGTGTCCCGTCCCCTTCCCCAAGCCCTTGTTTCCCAGGGGCTTTGGGGTTGCATGGAGAAGTAGGGAGCCCAGGCTGGCAAGCCCCGAGGTACCCCCATCCCACACAGGGCAGCTCAGCTCACAGGTAGCCATGAGCCAAGTGCAAGTAGCCCACCTCCAACCAGCCCTGGGGAGCCTCCAGAGGAGAGGGCAGGCTGGGAAGATGCTCCCTCCGGCCATCGCACCTCAGCTCCCCTCTGTGCTCTGAGCCAGGTTGTCTCTCCCCAGAGCTGGGTGCTGCCCCACTGTGAGGAGACTGGTGCCAGGGAGCTGGGCTGGCGCAAAGGGCACCCACGAGGTGCCATATTGAGATGCCAGGGCAGATAAGGAGCGCAAGGGCACTTCTCTTCCAAATGCTGAGCACCCCTGGGGCCATCTGGGCTGCAATGCCCTTCTGGGGCGTCAGCAAGGGGCAGGATGCACACGCTGACAGCGAGTCCTGCCCTGAGCCATGCAGTGAAAAGCCCCACCGCCCGGCCCTCCACTGTCGTTTTCCTGGAAGGCTTTTGCCTGCAGCTGTAACCTGCATGGCCTCAAAGGAAGCAGGGGAAAACACCGACCTCCCACAGCCCCTATCCAGGGTCACATACCTTGTGTGGTCCCTTTCCAGTGTCCAGAGCTCCAGGCTGCCCTCCAATCCCACCCGCTCCACAGTTAACTCCATCCTATCCAAGCGGACCCTCTTTTCTCTCCCCAACCTCCCCAAGACACCTTTCTTTAAGAGCAGACCCCAGCTCTGCCACCAGGAGAGGAGACCTTGGCAAGGGGCCGGCCAGGGCAGCAAACCATGACCAACATTAATCCACCCCAGCGCAAAGTCTGGAGGCCAAACCCAGCCTTGCTGGCTGCCTTCAGCCACTGCTCCAGCTGCTTGCACGGCAGAGGCACCTGGCAGTGCCCCGGGGACGCCTTTGGGACACCATGGCCAGACCCAGGGCCCCCCTAGCTGAGCGGGAGCACGGCTGCACCCACATATCGGGGGCACAGGCTGGGGTGAAGCTGCCCCAGCCCTCCCATCCCAGCCCAGCACTTACACACTGCTCCTCCCACCACCAAGGAGCAAGCACCGGCTTTTCCTCCACTTGAAAAATCCCCGGGATAACGGAACAGCCGTGCTAACAGCATGCTGCTTGCTCTCATTGTGAAGAGCAGTGCTCCCTTACACCTCTCGTACATGGTGCTGCCCCTGTGTGTTGGCGTTAAGACCCCTCTGCAAAGGAAGAGGCGAGTTTTATAAAATCCTAGGGGATATGGACCCCCCCATCCCCACAGCAAGACCTGTACCTGGTGGTGCTCCCCCACCCGTGGCCCAGGCTGCGCAAGCAGCGTGCCTTGGGCTTGGCTCCACATCTCATCCCCTCAGCCCAGGCCACGGCGAGCAGAGGGAGGACGCAACCCCCAAGTCACTGTCCGGGGCCACACATCCAACAGATCCTAGTTTATTCCCGGAGTGCACAGTGAGCAGGGTGAGGAAGCAGAGCTGCCGGGCAGGCAGCAGTGGTTATTGCTGCAGGCACGTCCTCCAGCGATGACAGGAGTCCGGGGGAAGCTAACTGCCTGCCTCTACAGGGCAAAGGACGAGCTGTTGCCCACCGCCAAGCTGGAGCCACCCCGTTACGCCAGAAGGTGAGGGGAGTGGAGGAGCACAGTGAAGTGCAAATATGTTGGCACTGGAGCCCATCCGCACTGGGCGAAGGAGCCCAAGGGAAGAGGAGAGTGTAACAGTGTGGGAAGGTGAGGGAAAGGGGAAAAACCCCAACTGAATGCAGGAGAACACCCCCCCAAACCACCACCCGCTCCTCTCCAGGGGAAGGCATCGGCTCTTGGGTGCTGGCCCCCCTCAGCCATGCTATGGGCCATAAGCAGGGGCAGCGGATGCCCCAGGAGCTCCCAGGGATGGGAGGGGAGGCCAAGCCGCTGTGACGGTGGTGGCATTGCTGTGCCCACGCGGAAGAGAGTAGCTTCTGCTGCACTACAGGGTGGCACATGTTCACGTGGTGGGGGAGCCCCCAAACATTCAGTGCGTAAGTTGCAGGGCTTGACCCAGTGGTGCGGCAAAGGCAGGGGCATGGAGGTGGGAGGGATGTGTTGAAGGCCACGCAGAAAGAGCCGGTGGGCTCCATGCTTTGGTCGTACTTAGTGGTGATGAGTGCAGTGCAAGGGCTTCAAGAAGAAGAGTATGGCCCTTCCTCCTCCCAGAAGGCCACTCCAGCTCCCCAGGAACCTGTTGCTTCTGCCTGAGCAAGGCAGTACCTGCTGATGCTCCCAGGTGTGCGCAGAGACAGGCAATGCGTGCCAGCAGGGATGTGACAGCACTAGAGCAAGCGATACGAGTCCCCCCTCTCTTCCCCCTGCAGCTCCTGCCTCTCCCTGCTCCGCAGCCAGCCCCCAGCCTGCTCCTTCACTCCCGCCAAGCTCGGTGCAGGGATGCACAGATACCGCATGCTGCTTGCCCTCCTCCTGTTCTGGGGTGGGGAGAGGGGAGGGAGGGAATGGACAGAAGCCCAGCCCAGAAGAGGAGAAGGGCATCCCCTGCCTGCCTTGACCCTTGGTCCACCGGAGAGGGTGGCGTGAGGCTTGCCGGGAGGCAGGGCTGGTGGCTCAGCATGGGATGGAGCAAGGAGGGAAGAGTATCCTGTGTCCACAGATCCAAGGGGAGGCACTTGAAGGGGCCTGGCCTGCCGGGGTGTCCCAGCCACAGTGGATCTGTCGTGGCTCCTAGCCGCACATCGTCAGCAGCAGCCACTAGGAAGGAGAGGGAGAAGGGATGAGCAGGGGCTGGTGCATTTCTGACATTCCCTCCTGTGTCAACTTCGACAGCCCTCCAAGAAACATGGAGCCTGCAGCAATCCCATTTTCTCATCTTGATCTTTTATGGGTTCTTTCCCTACCCAAGGGGCTGGAGGGCTTTCTACCACCCACCCCAGGTGCCCCATTCACCCTAATGCCTTCTCCCCTTGTCTCCCACCTGACCTCCCACTGGGCTGAGCTCTCACCTCGGAGAGGTTCATGACAGCGGTGCCAGTGCCTTCAGGGTCCATGCTGTGGAAGAACCCTGCAGGGGAACAACAGCAAGGTGAGCAACGCGTCCCTCTGTCCCTGCCCCCCCTGCCCCAGAGACACCACTCACTAAACATGGCCTCCAGCTTCACAAGGCAGCAGACAAAGTTGTCAAAGTCCACACCCATGTCAGCGTCTGCATAGCGGGCCACCACCACCTGATGCAGCTTGTTGTTCAGCTTGAAACCTGCAAGGCAAAGAGCAGTCAGCGCCCCAGGGAGGCAGGACAGGAGGGCGTAACTATGAAAGTCCATGCCCCCACCCAAAGGGGCCACCAACCCACCCAAGGAAGGGCACCATGTCCAGCCTCAGCAAGAAGAGGCGATGCTCTCCCTGGAGCCATATGACTTGTTAGCTCACTGATCCACCCCAGGCTTCTGCTTCGCCACCATGGGACCCTGCAGGTCAGAGGAGGACAGAGGCTGGGACCACCTTGTGTGCGTCCCTAACTCCGAGGCTCCAGCACTTGGCACAGCTGGGATGGAGGGAGCCCAGCGCAGACATTGGCCATATCTCACTACCACGACAGGCTGGCTCCAAGCACACAATATAGGCTGGTTTCACTTTTCTCCAGCTACTTGGGACAGAGCTCCAACAGCAGGAGCCCCCTCCCCAGCCCCCAGCCCAGCCCCATCCTTCTCCAGACCTACCGGCTGACTCTAGAGCCATGCGCATCTCATAGGAGCTCATGGTGCCCGACTTATCCAGGTCATGCTGGCGGAAGATCGTCTGCAAAAACATCACAGAGGACGTGAAGGGCAGGTTCTCCTGTGGCCTCCAGCCTGGCTGTCCCCTCACCCTGCTGCCCCAAGAGGGGTGCTACCCCTGTGCAGCGCACCATGCCCCCCGCTCCTCCTCACCAGCCAGCTCCGGATCTTGTTCCACAGGATCTGGAACTCCACCAGCCCAAGGCGGGCACTGCCATCTTTCTGGGGAGCAGAGGGTCAAGGAGAAAGCAGCCAGCAAAGGGGGTGGCGTAAAGGCAAAGCTATCAGATCCCAGCCAGCTGAGGCAAGAAAAGCCTGGCCACACTTGGCCTGCCCAATCTTCCCCCCAACTTCCCCTCTCTGTCCTGCAGCATCAGCAAGATCAGAGCCTGCAACCCAGCGGGGAAAGTGCAACGCTTAAACTAGCTGCCGTGCCACTCCCCGGGAGCAGCTGTGCTGCTGCTGTAGGAAGCACATTACTGTGGTGTCCCCAGAGCAAAACTGGGCTGGTGGGCAGCAAAAAGGGATGCTGCAGGGCCAGGCTGGAGAAGGGCTCAGAGGTGCTCCTCTACTCGCCTGACCCCTCAGCTGCATGTCTTTGTGCAAGCAGGAACAAAGGCCATGGCTCCTGTCGCTTTACACCTCTCATCCTCAACCGCTGGACAGGATGGTTTGGGGGGAATGAAGTCCAACAGCCCTCATTCCCTTCCAGGAGCGCCTCAAAGGCTGGGTGGCATCACAGCACGTCAGGCTGGGGAGCCTGCTGGGAAGGGAAGCACAGGGCACTTCTGCCTGGAGGGGAAGGTTGAAGGCGTGAGTGGGGCTGGGCTGGGCTTCTGGCGGCGGAGCCAGGGCCCAAAGCAAGCAGGGGAACTGATGGCCTTTCCCAAAAAACCTGCTGCTAAAGCCCAGGGGTGTAGGGCAGGTGGCCCTGAAGCCACAAAGACCTCTTCCTTCCTTCCTTCCCCTGGTTGAACAGGCTCGGCACGGCCGGAGAGCCAAGCCCCAGCTCCTGTGGCAAAGTCTTGCTGCCAGCAGGCTGAGCATCAGGCAAGCTGGCCCCTGCCTGCAGCGCCAAGAGGATACATCCATCAGGTTGACCATGTTGCGACAGGAGTCCAGGCTGAACCCATCTGTCTTCAGATCTTTGTCTGAGGAGGAAGGAGGAGGTTGAGCACGTGCATCAAAACCCAACCTGCTGAGCCGACTTGGGCTGCAGGGAGCAAGGGGCGGGAAGGGCAGCACTTACGTCTAGCAATGACTCTGTTCAGAATAGTCCGGAGCTCGAAGACGCTGATTTCCATGTCCTGCAGCAGGAGCAGAGTTAGCAGCACCCCTTGCCTGCTCTCCACCCTGCTCCTGCCTAAATATCTCTGCCTTAGTCACAAAACATCAGGGTGCCATTGCATTTCCTGCATGCCCAGAAGAGTTTGGGCCACAGCTGGATGCCCCTTCCCCAAATCTGCACCCGTCACACCACCCCAGGGGCAGCTGGGCTGAGCCATGGCAGAGATAGACTTGTCTGCAGGATGGGACTGAGTGAGCGTGGGGTGGGGTGGAGCTCTCATGGTCAGGGGTCCCGTCCCGTCCCCTCCCCAGGCCAGGGCCCCCTAGAGCTCAGCACAGCCGTACCCACCTCCCCTGCCAGCTGCTGGAACATGTTCCTGAAGCCATCTTCTATGTCATCCTCAGTTATTTCCTCCTGGGGTGACGCAGGCCAGAAAGAAGGGGTTAGTGGTCAAACCCGGGCTCTGCCCTGCCTCCCAGGCTCAGCAAACCCAGACTGGAAGGGAAGCTCTTCTTTGTTCTTCTCATCTTTGTTACTTCCCGCATCCCCATCACCTCGACCCTGCCAGCCCCTCTCCAGCCACAGTGACATCCCAAACCCAGGCAGCCACCTCCTGCCTCCGGCTCCCCCTCCCCAGCCCCAGAGCCTCAGCACCAACAGAACCAAAGTGGGGGCTCCTACCTCATCTGCCAGATCTGCCGAGATCTCCTCATCCAGCTCCCTGGGGGCAGAAAGGAGGAAAACGAAGCGATGAGCAGGGTCTCCAGCCAGCATGCTGCCTGTGGTGGGGAAACATCCCACCGCTCGCAGACACAGGGTGTCCCCTGGCCGGGCAGGGACTCACGCTGTGTCCGACTGCTTCTCGGTGAAGACCCGCAGGACGAAGTCAGCCTCCTTGTGCGGCTCGAAGGTGGAGGGCACAACGATGTACTCGCCGGGGGGCAGCCGGATCTGGTTGCTCACCTCCCGCAGGTTGATGAAGGTCTCAGACCGTGCCCGCGACTGGTTTCGTAGGAAGAAGTCCTTCTTCAAGTGCACGTTCTGGCTGCCCTGGGCCTGGGGGAATGAACGTGCTTGTGGACCACAGTCCCTCAACGGGGGGACCCACAGGGAACAGCAGGACCAAAGCCAGCCCTGTCAGGCGGGACATCCCTGCCCTACCCATCCCAGCAGGAGCCATCCCTCCCACACGGAGGTGCCCAGCACCCATTAGCACCCTAGCCACCGCCAGCGCAGTGGGAGCTCCCACGCCACTGGGTGCACATGTGTGCATGCATGTGCATTAACCCATTCCTGCCCACTCTTGCGCTCCCCTCCAAGAGGGGGTAGGCTCCGGCGGCTCAGGACGTACCTCCTCAGGAACCTGCAGGGAGGAGAGAAAAGGGAAAAAAAAATCAGAATCCCAGTACCTGCCCCCATCCCTTACAGCTGCAGGGAGCATGGGACAGGGGACATTAACCCACAGACTGGCCAAAGCAGGTGGGAAAGGTTTCCTTGAGGACTGAGGTGCCAGGTTGAGGCGCGACTGGCAGGTCTGAGCCTGTCCCAAGGAAGCAGCATCGGGGCGGGCAGAGGTTACCTCGTAGACAGCAAAGCCGATGGTGTGCATGTCGCCCCCCACCCGCCGCTCCCGCCGCCGGTGCTTCTGCATCAGAGCCACCAGGAAGCTGCAGGCCACCTCATCGTCCCCGGGGTCATCATCCTCTTCCAGCAGCTTGATCTTAAACTGGGGGTTGATCCAGAATGTGGCTGGGAGGAAGAGGATGCGTGGATGAGACACCTGGCTCCATCACGCTGCCGAGAGCGGAGGCGCGGAGGGGAGAGGTACCTGGGTGATTCCTGCAGCCCCCAGCAGTGCTCCCCCGGCGCCACGTGCCCTCGAACACTTGCGTGTGCCATCTGCTGAGCTCGTCCTTGGTGAGGGCATCAGGGGTCAGGTTGCAGATCTCCAGCCTGGAGAACTCCCTCATGAAGTCCCGGAAAGACATCCTGCGGGAGGCAGGCAGGGGCTGAGGCCAGGGCACTGCTGGGGGGGAGCGAGGAGAGCGCAAGCAGCTCCCAGCCAACATTTTGGGAGAATTAAGTGACAGCAAGATCTTTTACCCTGAGCAGTTATAGCTCATTTAAAGCCTGTTGCTGGGTTTGGGGAAGAAGGGATGTTTACCCTTCCTAGATGTTTAGTTTGCTGAATTTCCTTGAAGGGAGGAAAATTATTAACTAGATCAGATGAGAAAATGCTAGCAGGCTCTCTGGTGCTGGAAAGCCAGCTCATAAAGGCAGGTCATGTGTTTCAGGTTAAGTAGGACCGCAGGATCTCCCCCCAGCTCCTCTACTCCTTGCCAAGCTGGCTGCTGAAAAAGAAGAGCACTTTGCTCTGGCACTCACCAGAACTCTCCATCCTCCATCTTCAGCTGCAGCTCTTCCCTGTCGTCAGGGTCAATGTTGTTCCACTCGGAGGAGCTGGAATAGCAGGAGAGAGACAATTAGATGAGTACTACTCAAGGTGAACTGAGAGCACTTCAGAGCTGGCTCTCAACTGCCCCCCTCTCCGATGCGAAGGGCACTGCACGCTGCAAACTTCCCCTCGGCACAGTGCCGTGCACTCGATTGCTGTGTGTGCAGTGCCCGCTGGCCTGCCAGTGGCGGGACTGAAGTCCCATCTGTCCAACTCACCCATCGCTCCAGGCTCCGGTCCACTCCACCTGACCCCAGGGATTCCTGATGCGGATGAGCTGTTCCTGCTGACCCCGGTAGTTCACCTGCCAGTCACCAGACACAGGAGGTTGAGCCCATGCCACTGGCCAGGTTATTTTATTGCTATTAAAGTCTCATCTAGCCAACTCACGTCTCTGAAGGCTGTGACAGAATAAGCGTGGCCCTTCACCAGCTTCTTGAAGGTCACTGCTTCCATATCAAAGGCACTTGTGATCTGAGGAGAATGTGCAAAGCTCAAGTGAATATGATTAAATTCATGTAGTCCTATCCCTACCCCTTCCCTCCACCACATGGACAACTCCCCTTGCTTTGCACTGCTCCAGCCAAGAGAAGCAGCAGGTACCAGCACCCTCTGCTCAAAGGCTGCTGGCTGAGGACAATGTAAAGACAGTTTCCCAGCTAGAAGACCCTGAAGATCCATCAGGGAACCACCCAAACTTCAGAAAGCAAGAAAAGGATTTCATGAGAGGGAACGGATGGAAAACCCCACTCCAGATAATTCTCAGATGCTGACGTAAGACACAGCCAGAGTGATAGGCAGACCCTTGTTCAACAGCCCACACTTGAGATGGACGTTCCCGCTCCATCCAAAGCAGCCCATTCACAGCACCTGGGCTGCAGCCCCACGCGCTGTGCCCCAGGGCTGCCATGCTGGCTCTGGAAAGGGTGCTCTGCTAAGAGGGGAAAGCAGTAACCTCCCGCCCGGTGTCCCAGCGAGGGGACTGCTGACACAATCGTGGGCTGCGAGGCCTCGCTTTGGCCGTTACTAGGGCAGAGCCCCCCGTTCATCCCAGCGCACCACTTACGTCGATGGAGCAGCCCAGCAGGGACCCTCTCTCCAGCGCCTTGCGGATGATGTGGCCCATGTTGCGCGGCGGCCGCTTGAGGTCATACATCTCTGCCACGCCGCCGGTGAAGTCCTCGAAGCCCTCGGTGGTGCTGCCCCCGAGAGTGCCTCGTAGCAGCCGTTCAGCCTGAGCACCGGCCGGCGAGAGGGGCACGTGAGGTGACAAGGACGTAGCACGCTGCTGCTCCCCCGGCACCCAGCACAAGCAGGGCCAGGGATAGAAGAGACCCCCTCCCCTCTGCCCTGCACAGTGAGGTGCCCCGTCCCCCACCCACCCACGTGCCCACCGCGGGGGTACCCACTTGGCGTAGGCCTTCTCCAGCAGAGCACTCCAGAACTCGGTGCACTCCGCCGAGTGGACAAACAGGAGCTCCCCATCCTTGGTGGGCAGCTGGTCGTCCACCACCACGTCCACCCACTCACCGAACTGCCAGATCTGGGGGGGTCAGGAGAGAGTGGGATGAGCTCAGAGCGCTCATCCCTACCCGAGAGGGATGCCCTCAACCGACTGCCCTCCCTCCTGCCCCCAGCCCACCAGCTGTGGAGGGCCAGGAGCTCCCAGCCCACCTGGAAGTGGAAGATGCCGGCATAGTCCTCTTGGAAGCTCTGCCCGTGGGGCACCACGCGGTGCAGGAGCTCCTCATTGAGTGTGAGGGAGCCGATGGCAGCCAGCAGCCAGCAGTCGCCTGGGGAAGGAGAGAAAGCCAGTGTGAGCACCCACCACCTGCCTAGCTGGGGGGGTAGGCAGTGGATGTGTAGGAGCCCGTGGCGTGCTCTCCTTGCAAATGTTTGGGGCTCCTCAACTCAAAAAGCACGTGGAGAAACCAGAGAAGGCCCACCAGACAAAGAGAGCTCAGGGAGCCAGGCTCGTTCAGCCTGCCTCAGAGAGAAGTATTAGCTCAAGGCAACAAGGAACGATCCTCCCTGACCTGAAGCCTGTGTCCAGACCACCGCACACAGTCAGCACCAACAGCCGCCTCCTGCAGCCGTTTATCTAGACCCTCCTAGGACTCATTCGTATGACTGCCCTCCACATCTCAGACAGAGAGTTCTGCAGTGGAATTACACTTTGCATTTAAAAACCCATTTTATCAAGCGAGAGGTTTAATGCTGTTGCCCCGGCTTCTCAAATTGTGAGCAACACCACCGCACTTCTCCTTCGAAGTGCTCTTAACCACAAGTGCTGCTCCAGGCCAGCACTGCGCTTTAAATTCTTTGCCTTGGTTCCCCTTTCTCTTTTGCCTTTGAAGCCTGTCACACCCTAGCCTTGAGCCTGGATAACCTGTACCGGGCTGTGGTTTGACAAAATGGCATTTCAGACTTTTTAATGACCAATTGAACACCACCGCAGTGCTCTGGGCTGTTACGTGCTCCAGTTACCACCTGAAGTTTGTTCTAATTACTGGATGCATTAAATGTGGTCAGCCCTGAAACCAGCGTGCTATGTGTGCTAAGGCACATGTTACTCCCAATCAAGTGCCCACCTTGATCCAGATCAGGACAACACTCTTGGTGGTACCCAGATCTGGTTCCGATGACCACAAAATTCCAGTTGCCAACCCTGCCAGCCTACCCAGCCCATTAACACTGCTCTCCTTGCCTCAGTACCTTTGCCTTGGGAGACACTCCTGGAGAAATGACAAATCACCACTTGTACTCTGTAGCTCTCCTCTCAATTCCCTTCTGCCACACTGCATTGCTTTACAAGCACTTTGTTGTGACCAGCACATCCTCACCTCAGTTTGTTACTGTCATCCAGCTGCCATCCCTCACCATTTACCAAAGCAGGGAGCTCTTTGGAGCAGCTCCTGGCGTTGTTGTTGGCATGTGTCAGGCATGGATCCACCCGACATCTCCCCTGATCTTGGCATGGTCAAGCTGTGCACACATCAACCCATTTTCATGGAGCCTTAACCTAGAGCCACCAGTCCTCCACCTTCCAGTTTCTACCGCACTAAATGGGAAGGGTGCCTCTGGTACAGAGATGGTTGTGCAGAGGCTGGCATGAAAACGCGCTGCATGAGCCTCGGGAAAGGTGCCATGAAACTGGTCCACCCTCAACCTTACACAAACACCTCTTCTCCAGCCACGCCAACCCTCCCCAGCCACTGCTCTCTGGACCAAGGTTCAGGGGCAGAGCTCCAGCACTCACCCAGAGCCCCCTGGCAGATGTCTGTCCGGGTTGCACCACCAACGATGAACTGAGGGTCATCCACTAATTCCTGCAGGAGGAGGAGAGAATCAGATGCTGGTGCTGGATCTCGGCAGGGCCTGGGCTTCTGGGGGGCTGGCACCCGCTGCAGCTCTGACTTGGGAGGAAGGGTATACGGTCCCCGAGAGATGCACCCCACCTGCCCTCTGCCAGGGAAATCTGCTTGACTGCAAGCCCAAGGCCATCACAGTAAGGCAAAGCATGAGCTTCTGCTGTAGCCATGGGAGAACGTGGCTAGACTAATGGCGTTCCCCTTGCACTCGTGGCACTGGGGGATATACACCCTCAAAAGCCCCAGTCACCGAGGGTGACACATCCGTGCCACGACACCTAGAAGCAACGACATAGCCCACCCATTTTAAAGCCCAGGGTCTGCTGCCCAGAGGAAGCAGGGCCTGCTAGACATGATGCTTTTCTGAGCAGACACTCATGGGGCATTGCTCTAGGCCCTTGGGAAAGGAGGCTATGAAGCACTCGAGGGACTCTGAGCACCGACAGGAGCAGGCCAGGGCTAGGCTGCAGCTTGGCAAACCACATCAGTGCAGACATTGCAGGGCAGGGACACCAGCCCAGCCCGAGGAGAAGCAAGCCCAGCACTTACCGATGGACGCTTCCACTCCACCCCCCGCGTCTTGCTGGAGTGTGGCCCCAGCTCCTTGAATCCGAGGGCAGAGGGGCCAGCTGGGAACTGGGGGTCCCTAAAGAGGGCACCACTCTCAATGCACTCCTGTTTGAGGGCCTCATAGTCCTGGTTGAGGTACTTGATGGCGTTGTTATGTTGGCCAACCCCCTCGGCTCTCAGGCGGTCCCTCTGCAGACGGGCAGCCATCCCACCAAAGGGCATCATGGCTGGGCACCGGCAGTGCTACTTTCAGCTCCGCTCCCTGCAACAAAACGGGCACGGCTGAGCTGAGGCAGGGCCCGGTACCCGTACGCCCCCCTGGGGATGTCAGCCGTTTCACATAGTGCCAGGCTTGGAGGCCGGATCCCCAATTCCCCACCACCCCCACAGCAGGGACCTTCTCCGGCAGCATTGCCCTGGGGCAGCGAGCAGAGCCGGCACACAGAGCATCCCCAGGGTGGGCCCACACGCCAGGAGGACCTCTCCAAATCCCACCCCTGGCAGCAGCCCCGTTCTGACCCATGGCCTCCAGCCCGGCCATCGCAGCCCTGCTGTCTTTAGGGGACACCGAAGGAGCAGAGCGGCTTCGAGGGCCGGCTGGGAGGAGGCAGCCCGCCGGCAGCCGGGCCGCGGCTCTCCCGTCCTGTCCCGTCCCCGCTGCGCAGAAAGGCCGAGCCCAGAGGAAGTTCAGATGCTTTCTGCCCCCGACAGCCTCGCCTCCCGGCGCAGCTTTCCGGGACCTTCCCTCATCCCGGCTCCTCCTCGCCCGTCGCAGCCGGGAGGGCGTCAGCGGCCGCCCCGCTGCTTCTCCCAGCCCCGGGCGCCTCTCCCTCCAAAGCCGCCCTGGCTTGCCTGAGCACTGAGTCAATAGGGCCGGGAAGGGAGGAGCCCAGCAGGGCTCAGAGACAGCTCTATCTACGGGGCCGGTGGAGGACGAGGAAGGAAGAGGCGGGACGGCCCTTCCCGGCGCGCACACGGGCAGGGTGACTCAAGCCTCGCCGGCGGCCAGCGGAGCAGCTTGCTGGGAGGCACCGAGGAAGGGATGCGGGGTGCAGCGGGGCACCCCGGCACCAGGAGACCGGGGCAGGGCAGATCCCGCAGAGCCCTCCCACCGCACCGGTCCCTCGCCCTGGCGAAGGCCTTGCTACAGGCCTTCCCTCCCGGGGAGTTTAACCGGCAGGCAGCTCACGGCCGAGCGCTTCGAACGGGCGTGACACAGCTGCCGGGCACGCCTGGCCCCGCAGCCCTGCCCCACGGCAGCCCCTGCGGCGAGGCAAGCCCAAACTCCCCTCCCTGCACCCAGCTGCCCTCGGCCCTGCTCAGGCACCCGTGGCAGGAGCCGGTGCTCACACCCACCGTGCCGCCCAGGCTGGAAGGGGCCTCCGGGGGCCGTCCGGTCCAACCCCCCCCACGCAAGCAGGGTCACCTGCGGCAGGGCCGTGGGGAAGGTGCCACCAGCACGGGCCCACTGGCGTTTGCGGCTTACCCTGCCCCACTCCCCAGCCACCTCAGCTCCTGCTCGGCGGGGCTGGTGCCGAATACTCCGGCGGTTTCTCCACGCGAGGCAGCACAGCAGTCCTTGGGTAAATAACCCAGGAGCCAGCAACCCACTCAGAGCAGTGGGCTAGGATGCCAGCGCTGGCCTGCTGCCTCCCCAGCACCCCGTCCCAGGGGAGCAGGGTGCAGCCTGGCTCTGGAAAGCCGGCTCTCCTTGTCTTGAAGGGCTGTGATAGCTAAGGGAAGGCAGGCAACAGCAAAAAGGGTGCAAGCTCTTCGCATGTGCACAGGGCATAAACCTGGCTGCTAACCCAAGGGGCTGCCCTAACCAGAAGCTTTTCAGGAGGAAAATCTACGCCGCCCCATCACTCTGCCTGCCCTGGGATGCTCTAAACCCACTATCCTTCTCCAAGGCAGCACCAGCCCTTCTCTCCTCTACGATGGCCCCAAATCTATGGAGCTCAGCCCTTTTCCATCATCTCCTCCCTCCGACTCCGCTCCGCAGCCAGCACCCTGGCAGACTCTCCCAGTGGCAAGGCACTTGTTGCCTGCAGAGCTGGCAGGATCGCTCCACTGGTCCGAGCCACTGGCCAGAGCCCAGGGGGGCTGCAGAAGGAGGAATCCCAAATGCAGCCGCCCGCACAGCCTCCAGCTCCCACCTCGCCACCTCCCCAGCACTCACACAGCAGCCTGCCAAAGGCCGGGGAACTCCTCCTGCCCACAGCCCCTGCCAGGCTCCCTGCACCCTCTCCCACCCTGCCTACCGGCACTGGACATGGCCGCGGACATGGGGAGCTGCGTGCAGCCCAGACACGGGCACCGTGCGAGTTATTCTTAGCTCTGTGGCTCAAAATACTCAGGAAGGTTGTGCTCAGTGGCAGACGGAGGTCACGCAAGCGCAGAGCAAGGAAAAACATTTCAGACCCCAGGATGGGACAAAAACCACGTGGGGCCTTAAGCAATGGGGCCGGTTGCTAACACCCCCCCTGGGCCGATGCTGATGGACACTGCAGGTTCTCCACAGGGGAGGAAAGGGTGTTCAGAGACAGGCCGAGCCCCCAGCGCAGTTTTCCACGCCAGGCAACATCCAACAGCAACATGATGCTTTCCAGTATTGGAGGCACCTCTGATCCCTCCCAGGTGGGAGCAGAAAGACACACCGGTCCCCGCAGGGTCCTTGATAACCTCCTGCACCTTTGCGCATACTGAAAAACCCCTGGACAGCATCATTGCTGAAGTCTAGCCAAAAATCTCTGCGGACCTCTGGTTCGCCAGCTGCTCTTGGAGATCGAAGGAAGGGGGAGCTCCCTTCCTTAAAACCAGCCAGGCCGAGCCCAGACACCGCATCCTGCCGCATCCTCGGCTCGGGGCAAGGAGCCACAGCCGCCCATAGGGTCCCACACTGCGCAAGCAGCTCTCAGGCCCTTCCCAGCCCTTCGGGTGACACAGATCCTCCTTCCCCACAAGCTCCCCTTTATGTCCCCGCATCCCCTCGACGAGATGCGGCGTTGGCTTGGGCTCGGCATCGTATCCCGGCTCGCTGCGGTACCCAAGTTTACACGCCGCCCAGATTTAGGAAGCCTCCGGGTCTCTGCGGCTGCGTTATCTAATGCAAAAATCCCCGCGGATAAAAAGGGGATTGGGGGGGGGGGGGGGGGGCGGGGATAGGCAAGCCTGGAGCAGCTCAGAACCCGGGGGAAGAAGCCAGGGCGGGGGCCTCCGCCGCCGGGCGGGCAGGGCTCCCCCGCCGCGGGGGCATCCGCCCCCGCGGCGGGGGAGCCCTGCCCGCCCGGCGGCGAGGGCCCCCTCCCTCCCCCGATGCTAACTCCGTTCTGGGGGTCAGATAAGGGTAAGGATGGGGATGGGGGGGGGGGGAATGATGGACTTACGGAAGCTGCCGCCGCCACCGCCCTGCCCGCTTCAGCCCAGCCCAGCCCGGCTCGGCTCGGCTCGGCCCGGCCCCGCGGAAGGTGGGGTTTCGGCGGGCAGGATGTGCGAGCATAAGCCGGGAGGGCGGTGGGAGGGGGAATTAAAGGCGCAGCGACCGCTCACAGCTAACCGGGAAGGGATTTCTCGGGGCTGCTGGTGCGATCCGGGGCTGCTGGGGGTGCTCTTCCCAGCTCCCGGGGATGGAGGAGTAGCGCCGGGCTGGGCGCGCTCCTTCCACCTTTGCTCCGAGCAGAGGGCTCGGTGCAGACAGAAACCGGGGCTGAAAGGAGAAGAGGAAGCGACTTTCCCCTGGGAAAGGGTTTTGGGGTGACATGGCACTGCCCCACGCTGCTGGCACCACAGCTTAGCTGGGTGAAGCTCTGCACTGCGCCTCGTCCCAGGGCTTGTTGACCTTGGTGCCAGGGCTGAGCACAGTGGTCCCAAGGGGTGTCACCCACCATGGGGTCCCTTCTCCTTCCCTTGTCCCTGGGGAGGCTGTACCCACACTACCTCACTCCTGCAAGCCCTGGCAGTCACGGCCGGCACCCACCCCACCAGCTGCCCTTTGCTGTTGGGTGCCGGCAGGGCCCACCCCGAGCAGGTCCCACTGCCCTGGGGCTTCCCGCAGCAGGGCTGCCCATGCGTGCCCTCCATGACTCACCGTACGGCTATGCTGGGTGGTGCTGTTGCCAGCGGGCATGGCCACAGCGCGGCTCAGCATGGCACTGCACAGCCCAGTGTGGTGCAACATGGCTTTGTCTGGCATGGCATGGCCCAGCACGGACTGGCACAGCTTGGCCTGGTGTGGCTTAGCCCAGCATAGCCAACATGGCTCAGGACAGCATGGCTTGGCCTGGCACGACTAGCTCAGCTCAGCCCAGTTCAGCATGGCCTGGCCCAGCCCCACCGGCCCCAGCCCCGCGAAGAAGCTCTGCACTGCCATTCTTCTCCTGCCAGGGCTGAACATGGTGACCCCAAGGGGTGTCGCCAACCGTGGGGCTCCTTCTCCTCCCCTCGTGCCTGGTTGCAGCTGGGGAGGCTGTGCCCGTACTGCCTCACTGCAGGAGCTGGTGTCCAGTTGCTCCCCCAGGCTTCACAGACTAGCTGCTTTCTAATCCACCCTGCCTCACCCCAGGGGGGCAAATCCTTGCTAAGCAGGGAGCAGGTTGCATATGGCGTCAGGAGCTGTGTCCCTTGCCTGAGGGAAGGGCAACCAAGACATTCAAAACCAGCTGCAGCATGGTTCTGCTGCCGCACCCACAAGGGAACGCTCTGGCCCTGGCCAGGACCCACTGGAGCTACCCTGTCCCCATCCCCACCTAGGAGAGCCTGCCACAGCCACCTTGTTCTGCCCACCCTGGCACGGAGGCGGCTTCGGGGTGCCCTGCTCTGGGTTGCCACAGCAGCCGCTCCATCTTATCCTCAGCCAGAAGGCGGTTGCGTCACTGCCTGTAGGCTGGAAGCACAGGGGGGGTCCCTGCTGGGGTTACCAGCCAGCTCTGCACCGAGCTGCAGGCAGCAGCGTGCTTTCAGACAAGGAGCAAGCAGACCTGCAACGCCAGGACTTGTTCCTGCTTTGGGCTTGTGCCTGAACGGCTCTGCCAGCTTTTTCTCTGGCCTTGACGACCACTGACCGCCCTGCCTGCTCAAATCCACCCAGGACAGTGCCCACCTTTGTTGTGACCCCGTTCTCCTCCTGTTCGTCTCTTACCTCATTACCCCTTGGTGGCCTTTAAAGCTGCTTTCACAGCTGACTCTCCTGGGGTAGGAGACAGCTCCTGTGTAATCCTGTCACGCAGGCTGTCCCGTGTCCTGCCCCTTGTGCTTGAGAGCAGTTTCCGTCAACCACCTGAACAAATACCTGCGCAATTTCCTTGTTCCCTTCCCTCAAGCTTCCCTTTGCAGCGACGCCTGCAGGGACTTGGCAGTGGGCACCGTTCTTCTTTTGGTCTTTGGTTCTCTTTGTCTGTGCCCAGGCGTTGCCTCTTCCCAGTCCTTTGGCTGCAGGCTGCCAGGGGAAGGAGAACTTTTTGTCCCCTGCTCATGCTGCGCTGCTGGCACACGAAGCCACAGAGCCTGAACACAGCGAGGTGGGAATGGAGCTGGGGTCACTCATCCGTCTCAGAGGCCTGCCCCACACCTCGCCTTTCCCTTGCGCCATTCTCCGAGCAATGGCTGCTGCACACAAATTAATGAGCACGCAGCAGCTGCCTGGGAACCACCCCAGCTCCAGCCTGCACCAGAGAGCAGCAGGGAGCAGTCCTGGGGGCTGGCTGTTTGCTGCCTGCCCGAGCTACAAGCAGCATCACACGGCAGGAAAGCGCTCCCAGCCAAGCTGCTCTCCAAGGGTCCAGCACCCCTCACCCTTTCCCAAAGGCTTTAGCTGTCCACCCAAACCAGGCTAGGAGACAGGTTCCTGGATGGAGACGGCAGGAGCAGCCATGTAAATTGCTATCGGGACTGTAGGGTTGGGCTGACATCTGCCACTGAGGCTACCAGCAAAACTCCCCTCCCCTCCCACACCACTCCCCCAAGCATCTTCCCCCATCCCAGCCTCAGTGCATGCAGCTCCCCATCCACCTGCTTTTAGCAGCAAAGCCTTTGATGCCTCTGCAAGCTGGAGGGAGAGCCCACTTGGGCTGGGAGAGCCCATGAGCCACGGCCGGGTTCCCGGCAGCAAGGGCAGGGCTTGTGCTCACACAGGAGGAGCGCACAACCCCCCCACTCCTCCTTCTGCACCACGCATGCTCCTGCATCCTTGCTGCAGCTGGGGTCCTCTCCTCCCAGGTCCCAGCCCCCAACCCACTCCACAAAGAAAAGACTGCAAGAACAATAGCTCCTTTTTTTCCTTTTTTCTTTTGTACACAAATATATACAGGGTATTATACACATCTCTACACAGACAGTGCCACTCGGAACACACAGCTCTCCATGGGCAGAGCCCTGACAGCCACAGAGACAGCCCCAGGCCATGGCCGTACCTACAGAGACTGGAGCATCCCAGCCCACCTGCTGGACCAGGGGCAAGGACGGTAGGTGGGTGCAGGAATAGGGAAGCAGGATCAACCATCCTCCCCAGCCCAGCCTGGGAGTGGGTGGGGAGCTCTCAGCTCACGTCTTTTCATTTCTAGCCCATCCCTGGAGGGGACGGGTGACACTCACTGTGCCCCTCTGCACCCACATGCACTCCAGCCCTGTCTGAGCCCTGGGAGCCGGGGTGGCCTGCCCTCCCCACGCATCAAAGACCCACATTGCTTCCCCTCCATCCCCAGTTTCCTCTGGGCCTGGGATTCCTATAGAGAGGTGTACAGGAAAGTCAGCTATGTCCTCCGCAGAGCAGCCCCCAGCCTGCTCCGTGTCTCTGGCTCCCCTCCTCTAATGGGGGGCGAGGGAGACAAAAGCCATGGGATATGACTGCCCTCCCCCAGAGCGGAGCTGGGCAGGGCTGACGCTTCACTTGTTCAGGTCTATTAAAGTGCTTGGAGCTCCAGGGGCAGCACAGGTGATTGAAAAGGTAAATGACTATCCCCTTCCACCCGGCCCCGTCAGACCCTGGAGGGCACAGCCCCAGGGAACCAGAGCAGCACCCACAGATGACAGGCAAAGGGAGGGTGGTAGTGTCCGCAGTGAGCACCAAACAGGATGGTGGCAGGGGGTTGAGGGAAATAAATATAGCTCAATAGCAGGGAGATTTATTATTTTCCTTTACATTTTACACAAGGGGAGGGGGGAAGCAAGTGAGGGCAACTGATCCTGACCAGAAACCTCCTCACAAAGAGCTTTCAAACAGGGTCAGACCTCCCTGTGGATGCCAGGGGCTCCAGTCCACCTCTCCTATCCATTCTGTCCCCTCACTGCCTGTGGAACACAGCTATCACCAGGAAGGGGGCAAGGGTAGAGGTAGGGGAGGAACAGCACCCCTCTCTCAGGCTGGGTGATGCCAGGGGAGCCTACACCCAAGTCAGGGCAGGTGAAGAAAGCCAGCACAGCCCCACGAGGCTTTTGTGCTCCTGAAGATGGTGGGCTTGCTTGGAGAGGGCTCCCAGGGGCTGCTCTCCCACGACTCCCTCCTTCTCCGACCGCCTCAGCTGGGGGAAGACCCTGTGGCAGCTCAGGGAAGGCAGCCCTTGGGGCCCTGTCGCAACCAGGCAGCGCTGACCCCGCAGGGTGCCAAGGGCCTGCAGTCCAGGACCCTTTCTCCCCTCTCCCTAGCACCCAAGAGACCCCCAGCATAGCCACCCCCCCACCCCCCCCAGGCCTGACCCTGCTGTGTAGACACAGGGCAGCAAAGGCGGTCGCAGTACCATGCGAGGGTCAGGTTGATTTTTTGTTTGAAAGGGGAGTAAAATGTGCAAAAAAAAATGCCACTTAAATTGATGCTGCAATCCCCTGCCTGTGCCCCTGGGGGAGGAGGGGACAGGACCTGGGGGAGAGGCTGCCTGCGCCTCTTCCTGCCCATGAGAAATGCCCTCAGTACCCCTCACCCTGCGAGGGGCTGCCCAGCTCACGCCAGCCCTGTGCCCCTTCCTCAGGGTGATGCCACCCCTGACCACAAGGCCAGGCTGTCACCTCCCCTGGGGGGTGCAGGGGGGAAGTCTCAGTCACCATCCCCTGCGCCTGGCCCGGCTCCTGGCACGTCACACCAAGTGGATGCTGCAAGGGGTTGAGAAAGGGCATGCACAGGCACAGGGAGAAGGTGCAACAAAAGCCACCCCCCTCCCTAGGTGAGGCTTCCAATACACTGACTAAAGCTTTTCGTTTATCAGCTTCCTGTAAATCCAATAAATTATTAGTGTTTCTTGCCAGGAGGACGGGGGACAGAGGGGCCTGCTGAGAAGACCCCAAAGGTTCCCCTTGTGCCCCTCCCCACAAAGCACCCAGCCTTCCTCCTCCCTGCAGGTCCAGAGCAGCACCGCGGGGGTCACAGTCCCCCTCCTCCCCAGCCCCCGGGGTTTTGGGGTCCGGGGACGCATTAAAGGTAGCTAGTAAAGAGCATGCCCGCTGAGCTGCCGGGCCGGCGCAGGGGTGGAGGGGCAGGGAAATGGAGAGCTTGCAGCAGGGCCCCTGCCCTCACTGAAGGCAGCAGCCCCGGGGGGCGGGTGGGCGAGGGCAGCGGCCAGCACCCTCAGGTGCCTCTCCCTAGGTCTCCACGCGCACAGCCTGCCCCGCTCCTGAGCCTCCTTCCCCTCCCGCCCTCTGAGGTCCCTACTGGTGGATCTCATTCTCTATCAGCCTGTCCTCACACGACTGGAAATCCGTGTCGTTCATGCCATCTGCGTTGATGAGCTCCTCATCCTGCGACCCCTGCTCCTCCGACTCCATTGCTTCACCCTCCGGCGAGGAGTCCTGCAGCACTTGTGCGATGTACTTCTGCCAGGGCCAGGCACGGGGCGGGCGAGGGGTGGGGAGAGAGCAGAAACACACGTGAGGCTGGGGGGCTTCTTGTGGCAGCAGAACAAAACACACAGAGCACCATGCAAGAGGTTGAGCGTGGCGACACGCTGGGAGGGTGAGGAAGGGTCCAGACTCCATGGGATGTGGAGTAAAAGCAGGACTGGCTTGGCCCTGCGACAGTGGATGTGCCAAATCCCAGCATCCTGGGACAGGTAGCACCCTCAGGGAGCCAGGGCTGGGAGAGCACGGGGCTTCTCAGCTCTTTGGAGCCCATGTGGGCTGGAAGACTACACTCCCTTTTTTGCCAGTGGACGTGTCCCTCTGAGGCTGTGCCTGCCTCTTATGGGGAATCTTTTGGAGAGATGCCGCTGCCTGTAGGTACACAGAGACTGAGAAGGAGTCTGGATCACATGTGCACACCCCAGCCCTGCTCTCCCAAGGAAGCAGGAGGCTCTGCTTTACCCCATCTCTGCATGTACCCCCTGAACAGCTCCGCGCAGACCCCAACTAGAAAAATCTCGTGGTGGAAAGAAGCAGCTGGAATGAGCCAGTGAGCCAAGGAGTTCAGAAAACTGACTCTGGGATCTTAGAGAGTTTGGCAGGGGAGGGGAGAGTCCCTAAAGCACTTTTGTGGCCTTCATGGCCCACGGAGACCCCTTTGTGTTGGCACAAGGGCCAGCCCGGTAGGTGACAGCCTTTGCTGATGCGCAAGCATGCAAAGATGCAGAACGAGAAGGGAGACTGACCCGGCTGGATTCACTGTCCCAGCTGAGAGAGGCAGAAAGTAAATGCATAGTGCCTGAGGAGCAGCGGGAAAGGGTGCGCATGTGCGTGTGGGGTTACACTTCATCACCCAGCTCAGGTGAGGGGCACAGCACCCAACACTTGCCTCCAACCCTCACTGGGAGACTCCAGGTGCTGCCTCAGAGAGGTGAGGAGCAAAGTAGTCAGACAGAGTTACCTCCCCCTTCCCAAACCTGGGTAAGAGTGTGCCAGGGCATGGAGGTGGGGACAGGGACTCACAGCTGATTTGGGAGCTGGCAGACTGGTGGCAGGTCGCCCGTTCTGCCTGTTTTCTATGGTGTCCACCTCCGTGTGGTCAATCTGGAGAGGAAAGGAGAAATTGAGAGACTGCTGGGGCAACACGCTTGCTGCCCCACCACAGGAGCAGCATACAGGCAGCAGGAACAGCCTTGGGACTGTCTCCTCTGTGAAGCCAGGGTTGAGAGGCTCTGCTGGGGAGCAGTCTGGGGCCCCCCCAGAAACCCCACTGTTTCACTGCTGAGCTGTGCTCCCAAGGAGAAGGGTCCCGCATCCCTACCCAGCATTCCACCTCACCTTGTAGTTGTGAGCGCTGAGGTATTTGAAGTGCCCGAAGCAGACGTGACACAGGCAGATCACAATGGTGATCACAAGGACCACAAAGGTGAACATGGAAGTGGGGGCCAGGAACCCTGGGGCAAAGGAAAACCAAAGTGGCGGTGTCAGAGGGACGCTGACACCATGCCCCATGGGTGGGGGCTGCCAGGACCGCAGCCTGGCCAGGGAAGCAGCTCTGTAGGAGGCCGGGGCTGGCATCCCAGCCCAGCACTCACCTGTGCGCATGGTGGAGAAGAAGAGAAGCCAGAAGAGGCAGAGGATGGGGGCTGCCACCACCTGGTTCACAGCCCCTGAATGGATCTTCTTGTCCAGCTTGGCAGGCAGGTAAGCATAATACAGGTTGTATCGGTCCACCAGGTGCTTAAGCAGCATGTACATGAGCCCTGGGAGAAAGGGAGGGATGCTAGCACAGTGGGGAATCAGCCTCTTTCCCAGTGCCTCTGACCGACAGGTAATATCTCCCCCACGCCACCCTTCTTGCCTCCCCCCCTCAAGCTCTCCCCAGCCTCTGACACAGGGAGGCAGAGGGGTATCACTTACCAAAAGGGACAATGATGGGGCAGGTGATGCTGTATGTCATGACCACAGTGAAGACGCACATCATCCAGGCATAAGCAGCCCCAAACTGGAACTCGTAGGCCTGGTGCTGCAAGAAGGAACAAAGACCCATCAGCAAGACCCTGGGAGCTGAGTGGGGCTGTGCAACACACGCAGTTGTACACACAGCATCGGGCAAGCCCCATCGAGGCCCCATCGCAGCGCTCCCATCCCCAGGTGGAGGCCGCAACCCACCCCCTCAGCCCCACTACATACTCGTTTGACATTCCTCCGCTCGGCGGCCGAGCGGGCCAGGCAGAGGCGTATCATGTACATGAGCAAGCCGGGGATGCGCAGCAGGTCCATGGCATTCCCGATGAAGGCAGAGGCGATGACATAGTTGACGAAGAAGGCCCCGTTGTCCGGCAGGAACACACACCTGGGGAGGCGCAGTGAGAGCAGGCTGCGGGAGGCGCTCCCTCCTTCCAGGGCAGCAGCCAGGAGCCCCCAGTACCTTTGCACGCCAACAAAAGCCTCCCCCCATTGCAAAGAAGGGCCTTCTGCCCAACTCCACTTACTCAAATCGCACGGCAGCTTCAGCGAGGAATTTTTTGTCAAACAACCAGCGGAAAAACACATCTAAGCTGTGGGGGAGCGGAGGAAGAAAAGAGGAACAGTCAGAAGCAGTGATAGACAGACATGCACATGTAAATATGTGGAAGCTGCTCTAGAAGGACCCAAAGCTCTGACCATAGACTGTTTTGTTCCCTCTTGGGATGTGTCACCAGCAATTATGTAAATCGGACACTGGTAAAAACAGTGCAGCACCCAAAAAGGGATGTAAAGCTTCCCAGTCTCACGTGTGTTCTTCTCCCTTTGCCCTGATCCTATCAGTACAGTATTTTCCTCTCCCCTCTGTTTGGGCACAACATCCATACAAGGAACAGGTGACTGAGTCTACAGAAGAAACTGGTTAGGTACAAGGTACCCTCCAACACAGAGATTAAAAAAATCCCTTAGGAGAAACAAATCCCATTTTCCTCAATTCTGATTTTTTGACATAAAACCGTCCAATCCTCTGGCACCTCAGATACTGGTGGAGTACAGAGCTCCAGAGGCAACAGCAGGGAGACCACGTCCTCAGAAGGAAGCATGGTCTGTTTAACAGTATCTGGTCAAAATGCAAACCTTCCGAGAGCATTCACTTGCCTAGATCGTAAGGTTATATGTAACAAGACATTTTTAATCTGGCTGGGAAACTTCGCTGTAGTCACCCACTGGGATGGAGGACTATTCTGCCTCTATCAGAGGGTTTGTCTATTCTCAGGAGCTGCCTGATTTCAACACTGAGGGGCTGTATCCCAAATCCTGAGTTTAGGGGGGTGTAGAACCCTCACCCTACAATGTGTAACTCCCTACCATAGTGAGGACCCCCCGTCCCACTCCCACCCCCTAGATTTTCCTTCCTCACACTGTTTCCCTACTCAGCCACTGTTCAGTGCTGGAAGCCCATGCTGATGGCTGGCAGCTGATACACCGCTCTTTGCCACAGGGCATTTCTATAACCTCTGCAGGAAGATTTGGGGCTCACATCCAAACAGTTGAACATTGCTGCAGCCTACACATAACTATCTCACCCAGCCAAGCAGTGCAACCTACTCAGTTCTGCCTCAAACAGGGAATTCACTTGTTTTGTGCAAAATTCAGAGTGCGCACGGAGCACAGAGGTGGGGAGTGCTTCCTTCACCAGCAGACCTCGAGCAGACTTTTCACATGCATCCATCAATCGAGCCAATTTTTGCTGCATTATTTCTAACACCATGGCACATGTCAATGCGTCTGCAGATTGATTCAGTAAGCTCCTAGAAACCCAGCCAGGTATGGTCTAGCCTGGACCCCCAACCAGAACCAAATGCCACCTTCCCAAGGGGATGGTGGCCAGGGCACTTGTGCAGCAGGGAAAGGATGTAGTGTAGGAGAACAACCAGGGGTACATCTCAACCCTCCCTGTGCTCCAGGTTTCTGCACTTGCTTTCCCTTCCCACCACCCCTACCTGCTCAGGCCCAGCGATGGCAGCAGCAAGACCATGAAGATGAGGAAGGTGTAACACTTGTGCATAGTCGTCCTGTTCTCTCCAGACCTGAGGGCAAAGAGGAGGCTGTTAACCTTTCACTATCACCCCGCCAGCCCCAGGAGCGGTGCCCCCATCACTTTCTCATCAGAAAGCACTTTCCAGTGTCCAATCTGAATCCCACCCAGTCTACTACTGGTACATAAATATGCCCCCTTTCCCTCCAGTGTGTCTGAGGTCTGTTCTCAAGTCCCTGTTCCTCCCCCCTTGTCTGACAGGCCCTCCCACCCCTCGTATCTTTAGAGGACTCTCTGCAATCATCTCTCTTGACCTGCAACCCTCAGAGGTGGTGACATCCTCCCCACCAGTCTATGCAACACAGAGCAGAAAACAAAGCTTACATTGCACATCCTGTGGGGAATGTGCCTCACAAGCAGCACATTTCTAGTGCTCTGCACTTCAAGTACCTTCCCTATGGCCAGAAGCCATAGCAGCTAAGGCAATTTTCCCTTGGAAAAGCTATGAATTACACACGAGTACAGACACACCACCCCTGCCCGCTCACCTGAGCCAAGACTTCCCTCGCTACTAGCATTTCTCAGTGACCAGCCCCAACTCCTCCCAGCTTTCCTCTTCTTGTAGACCTATGTCAAAGCTCTGCTCAGACAACCACGCTGCACAACAGCTAAGGATTGGCAGAACAGCTGTCCACAGCAGACCCCAGGTGTCCAAGAGGTGCAACATAACACCACATTTGGAGTGGAAGACAGAAGTTCAAGCACAAGGATCCAGCCAGGAGCTTTATGTCAGTGAGAAGTGTCTAGCATGCTGCCTGGCCACTGGTATGACTAAGAACAGGCGCTGGCTGTCCTTACCTGGTCCAGTGCGCTTCGAAGAAGGCAGAGTAATACACGATGGTGGGCAGCAGAGCCGAGAAGCACCACAGCAGCAGGGTGGGGAAGAACTGGGTGATGATGGGGTTCTGCAATGAGGCAGAGAAGAGACCATGCATTACATGGTGCGGCAGCTCTTGCGCCAGTCACAGGTACAGCCGCCTTTGCCGACACCGAGCCCCCAGCACCACGGCTGCCACTGCACCCTGGCCAGGCTCACCATCTCCCTCATGGTCAGGCTGACAGGACCTGGGCAACGCTGACAATCTCTCTCCCTACCCCCTCCCATGTAGGAGCTGTTGTGCCTCGGGGTGCCTCCCATGCTACCCATCCTGCACCCGTCTCTGAAGGCCTTACATTGAGGTACTCCACAGGCTTGGTGACATTGAACTTGTCCATAGTGGTGATGATGATAGCAGGGGTGGTGAGGAAGAAGAGGAGGATGAAGAGGACCACGTTGATCACAAGGCAGCGGATCCACCAGATGAAGCCCCGGATGGAAAGGTGTTCCCTGGGAAGGGGGAAGGAGGGCATCAAGATGGCTGCATGGGGGAGAAGGGCAGGTCCGGGGCCTCACGTGCACACCATGGCCCAGCCTGCGTGAACAGCACTTGGGGCGCCAGCCCAAGGCTTTCCCCCTCCAAGTCAGATCAGACCTCTAGGTCAGCCAGGCTGGGCTTCAGCAAGAACAACCCACGCAGTTACCAGAGGAGCAGATGGGGAGGGAGACAGGGAGGGTGCACCCCTTTCCCATTGGCAGGGCCCGCTGAGCCCCACAGAGCTGCTCACCAGTAGATGTTCTGTGGGTCAGGGGCATAGCTGACGGTCCAGTTGGAGACGTGGAGGGACTCGCTGCAGGAGGAGGCCCTGGGCTCCCCACGGCATGCACAGCCCTGGCACTTACAAGCATTGAAATCTTTGAGGATTCTGGAGAAGAAGAGAAAGAGGGAGATGCTGACACAGAGGGCTGGCAGGGACAAGCTGAGGGGGATGCCTTAGTGCTGGCTTTCCTCTGATTTACAGTGAGAGCTGGGACAGGTCACCTTCCTGGGGAGGACAGGACCCTTTGCACTCACATGGCTGTGATGGTCTCATTGTGGAAGGTGACAAAGGCCATCCCCAGAGGCTTTTCGTTCACCTTCTCCTTCTCCCGCTTGTAGTCATCTTTGAGCTTCTCCTCCAGCTTGGTGTAGTACTCGATGGCCTCCACCTGGGCAGAGGGACAGGGGTCAGAGCAGAGACCTGGGGACCTAAGCCCCCACGTACCCCATCACCCAACACCTCCCACTCCACCCACCTCCTCGCAGCCCCTGATGACACAGCAGCACAGGTGGCCACAGGGCTTGGGATTGATCATGGATGGGGTGTTCTCCTTGCTCTGCAGGTTGGTGAAGTAGATTCGCCCACGCTCAGCTTTCTTCCTGAAACAGGAGAGCAGAAGAGAAGGAAGGAAGGAAAGAAAGAGGGTGGCTCAGAAAAGCTCCTGTAGCACCAGACTTGAGAGGGAGCCCGTGGCATCGGCCCACCCTGCCTTCTCTCCCAAACCGGGGGTTACCTCTCCGCGTCGAGGAACATCAGCCGGGCCACGTCATAGCAGGGCCGGGCCTCCAGGACGGTGCAGTTGGCGTAGGCCTCCCTGCGGACGAGAAGCACCAGTTCATCACACCTGGCACCAAAGGCTGTACCCTCAAGCAAACCGCACATGTCCAGGGCTTCTCTCCTGCCCTGGGCCAAGCGTCACGACACACAGCAAGAGCTTGCTGGGGGCAGCAGGGGAGCCTGCAGGCTCTGTCCTTTAAAGCAGAAGCAACATACGGGGCAAACGCTACATCCTCCAGGCTCTGGCATGAGGAGCCTCTTTGGACTTTCGCCCTGTGGCAGCAAGGTACCCCTCTGACCCACACACCCTCCCATCCTTCATGGGCCACAGGGCTTGGAGTCAGAAAGAGGCGGAAGGGCTCCCTAAGGGTACAAACCATTTCTTCTCTCCCCATGGTGCTTTTAGTCATGGCCCTTCTAAACATGGCCCTGACAGTGTGTTCACTGAGGTCCTGACAGAAGAGGAATTTAATTTTTTTTTGTTAAAAAGAAAAACATACTTTTCTACAAGGACTGTGATCAGGGCAGAAGCAGCAGCACAACATCCCATAATCACTGCTTGAGTGCTTCCTGCCTGCATCTCATCTCTGAACTTGACTACATCTTAGGACATGCCCTGTCCACTACTTACCACACTGACCCCCTATGGCTCTGCAAGAGATAGCTGGGCATATCCCAAGGCACAAAACCAAGGACAGGGCACATTCAGATAAAAATTTGTGCAAAAAAATAACAGTGAGATGCCCAAAATAAAAGTGTTCACCGATTTTTACTAGCTTTCTGCTCTCAATGTATTATTGCCATTCCAGGTAACACTAGCACTACCCCAATAAAAGCATCCCTGTTACAGAGTAGCCTTTAATTAGGGACACAGTGAGACTTACTCAAAATGCTTCTTGATCTTCTCTGGCTCAGCATATTTTGAGATCCCATTGATGAAAAGAGTTCGCTTAACCTGGAAGGAAGGGGGGGGGGGAGAAGGGGAGAGAGCAGGTAGGTGTGGATGGTGCAAAAGACAGGATTGCAAACCCCCCGAAGGCCTGAGTCAGCGATGGGAAAGGGCAGCCCCATCACTTCTAGCACCCAGGGCTCCCCCTCTCCTATACTTCCACACTAGCTATTGGCATCCTGGTGTGCTGCAGATTGACAGGCTAGGGACTTACACTGCAGCTGCCTGAACAGAAACAGGGGGTACCCTTAAGAAATGAAGAAGGCAAAAGCAGCTGGAGCAACCCCTGAGGAAGGCATGGGGTCCCCCCACACGTTCACCCAGCACAGGCTTCTCCCGTTTCCCCACAGGCAGTCAGGGCTGCTGCTCTGAAGGAGATCTGCCTTTGGCCACGTAGAATAAATGAACAGCCAAAACAAGACAGCCCCAAATTGCTGTGGGAAGTGGGGTGCTCAGCACTCTCTTCAAGGCCACTTGACTTGACAGAAGGGCATGGGAAAATGTGCCTGGGAGAGCGGCCAGATCCTGCTCACCAAGTCATCCTCTTTGTAGCGCATCTTGGAGGTGTGCCGGCGCATGCTGTACACCGTCAGCAGCAGGTACAGGAAGGCAAAAGACGTGTGCAGCCACAGCAGGTTATTCCTGTCACAAGGGAGACCACAAAGGTCAATGCAAGGTTGCCACTACAAGTCTGTGTATGGCTGGTCAGGCCCTGAAGGCGCTGGGGCCACGAGCGTAACTGGCACGGCACCCACATGCCCTACAACCAACTTCCAGGAGCTCAGCCTGGAAATTGGAGCAGGGACAGTAGCCTCACAGCGAGGGCAGAAATGCAGCCTTCAAGGAGGTGAGGCTCTGCAGCAAGTGGACTTTTACAAAATACCCCGAGGGCTTCAATTATCCGTCCCACCTCTGCCCACACATACCCAGAATTCAGGTTAGCGATAGTTGTCCTCCCAAAGCTGTAAGCGTTGTTTTCTAGGGAGAAAGAGGCAGACACAAGCACATTCAGTTACACTGAGTGGCACAGAGCACCACTGGGGTGCTTCCACTACAGCAGGAATCTCACCTGCAGAACACCCCAAAACCCAAGCTGCCCAGGATGACCCTCTGGATGCACCACGCTCAAAGCGGCACAGCAGTCAGGGTTTGTCTGTGTTCGTCCTGTCCTGCCCTCCACTGCTCCCCAGTGGTCTGGGACATGGTGTTGAAAGCAGCTCCCCCAGCCCAGCCAAAGGCTCCCTGCTCTCACCTAGCAGGTCCCCTGAGAAGTTGACAGGTAACACGATGCCCACAGAGAGCACACCCACAGCCACCAGCAGCCCGATGATGTGCCTCTGGAAGGACAGGTAGTGCACTGCATCACCCCCACACTTGTCTCGGATCTCGTCATCCCTGCCGGGAAGAGAAAGGCTGTCAGGCAATCTTCTACTTTCCCTCAAGTACTGGAGAAGAGTACAGGGTCATGGCTGCCCTCCTAGTTTGAGCCCACACAGCGCCCCTGGGTTCTGCCCTACAGAGCTGTGGCCAGGCCCTGGGGAAGGGAGCCCAGTACCCAGCCTTGAACCAGCCTGGGCAGAAACCTGCCCATGCAATGCTTACTGCAGCCCCACTCCCCATGCCCCTGCACTCTGCCCCCCAGGACAGGCAGCTGGACACACACAAACCCCACCTCGCACCCTTCTGGTGGGCCTTGCCTCCCCTGCCGAGATATGGGATGTCTGACACTATCCCACAGCACTCTGAAGCCAAGAAGTGCTTAGGAGACTACTCCTGAGCATCATCAAGCTGGGGGTGTCTCCCTGCATCCTCCAGTCCCCACTTGGTAGCCATTCCTTGGACAGCAGTGCCCCTAGCAGGAGTCTCAGGGAGAGCAGCATCTCTGCAGAGCAGCGGACAGTGTTTCTGAGACGGGACTGAGGCAGGGGAGACCTGGGCTGGGTGCTCTCCTCTGTCACAGACTCACTGTGTGACCTTAGTTTTGGCTGTAGGACTCCTCATCTAGTCCTGTCTTCACTCGTCCTCTCCAGAGGACACACTTTGCTTGTGCTCTTCAGAGAAGGGGGCTGCAGCAAGAGCAGCGACTGCGCTGAGTGTCCCAATGCCCTGCACTGCCTCTCCTTCTTCCCCATGTGGGTCCCCTGTGCAGGTCCTGGGGCACTTACTTTATCCTGAAGATGGCTGTCAGCCAGGAGCAGAAACCCTGTGCAGAAAGAAGACAGGAGGGTCTCACATCACTCGGTGTTCCCTTATCCCTGCTCCCTCCTTCAAAGGCTCAGGGGACCAGGCTAGTGACCTTGCACCTCCACAGACTTGGCTAAGGCGAGGACAGACCATGAGCACCCAGACGTGCAGAGCCACAGACGGGCCAAGGTGAAGATGATGACAGTGCTACTCCATGGGGCACAACACAGGCTGGAGTCTGCCATGTGGCTGTCCCCTACCAACTGGCAGCTCAACCTCCCAGGTGACCCAGGGGCTCCTGGCTAGCGTGGAAGCTCTCCACAGCCTAGGGACACCCAGAAAATTCACCATATAGGTACTTTAGCCATCATCCTGGACAAGAGGAGCTCTGCAGGGACTGGGAAGGCAGGCTGGGCCAAGCCAGTACTCCTCAAAGGACACCTGGGGGAAGAATATTTCCTGGGAGCTTCACCACCCATCCATCACACCCTGTTATCCTACTGAACTGTGCCTCCCCTTTAGAGAGGAAAACAGTAGTAGAGGTAGACAGCGGTGTGCGGAGGAACTGGCAAGTATTGTTTGTAATGCTGAGACAATATTTTGGACAGATGTCCGTTAAGCCACAGGGATGTACAGCCTACTTATTTAAACACGTCTAAAAGCCAGGTAGTTATGTCTCCTTGAGCTCTGTACCACACTCACACACTACAAGGTGTGGGACCTAAGGCCCGGGGATGGGCAAACAGCATTTCTTCTGAAGAGCCCTTGGTTCAGACAAGCTGTGGGCTCCTGGCCACTCAAAGGCAAGGTGTTTGACTCTTGCTGCTACTCACGTTGTCCCTCTGGTCGAAGTCCACAGAGCTGGAGACGGAGGTGAGGCGCTCATAGCGGTCATGGTTGTCGGAGTGCAGGGCGGAGGCTACGCTAAAATGACAAGTGGGAGGTGAGGGAGAAAGTTAGAAGATGCAAGGAGGCAGCCTGGCCAGGAACCAAGAGCACCCAGCAGATCAGAGGTTAGTTCAGGTCAGTTTGCCCCAGGTGAGATGGAGAGAGATAAGATCAGAGATAGCAGTAAGCAGAGACCCCTCCTCAGACGGCACCCTGAGCCCAGCAACCCCCACGGGCTTGGCCGTGGATACTACTTGCTCACAGCACCTTCTGAGGCACCCGCATTATGCAGCAGCCCCTGCGAGGAGGGGCTGGCAGCGGCTGCCACGGAGGAGAGATGAGAGGTGGGAACCAGAAGGTGCTGCAGCCCCTCTGGCTCCGGTGCGGCCACGAGGCGGCAGCCCTGGCACTTCGGAGAGGCGCTGGCAGCGGCTCCCATCCTGGAGGGCCTCGCTCGCCTTCGGGAAGAAGAGGAAGGCTGGGAGTCTGGTGGGCTGTATCCCGCTACACCAGTCCTCCTCGCCCTTAGTGCTTCAGCGCAGGGAAACCCAGGAGGAGGAAGAACGCAGCTGAGCCCCAGCAGCTGTGCTGCCCGGAGCCAGGCTCAGCCCAACCTGCTCCACAGCCTCAGCTGGGCCTCCTGCCTGGAAATCCCTCCTGCAGGAGCGGGGCGGACAGCTAAAGGTGAATGACCGCAGGCTAAAGGACAGGAAAGCAAGAGAGGTGACTATCCCAGACCACTTTACTCCAGGTGCAGGCAGGGACCTAGATGAAGAATCTGCAGCAGAAGCATCCAAGGCACACAATAGCCCCCACTATGAATGGAGACGGAGGGCAGCTGGCAGAGGAGACAAGAAAATGGTCCAGAGACCTAAATTAAATAGCACTTGCAAGATGACAACAGCAGACAGGGACCTTGGAGGTGCAAGAAGAGATACGGTTCATCTGAAGGCTAGAAGCAAAGGAAAAACATAGCTGAAGACATGGCCTCCCTGTAAACAGTACAGGCTCAAGGAGGATCAGATGGACAAGAACCCAGAGAAGCAGCTGAGAGACAAGTGCTAGAGACAAGGTGGATGACACTATGGGAAGGAAAACAAAGACCCTCGTGACCCTGCCAAAGGAAAGAGGATGGGACACATGGCCTCCCTCAGAGCAGAGCAGCACCTGCTGAGTCCCGAGCTGGAAGTAACGGAGAGAGGGGAAAGGAGATTAGCTGAAGGTCATGGGACTACAGCAGTGCAGATTAGACAGTGGTGTACAGCCTTGCGACTGCGCAGCCCGACACCCTGCTCTGCTGGAGGGATAGAGCGCGCTTCGACAAAGCTCTTGGACCTTCAGCCCTTTGAAATCCCAGAGGCCTTGCAGCTGGGCGCAGGGAGCAAGGGTGAATTTCTGCTGTCTGCAGCCCCGAGGAGAGCCCAACACAATGACACGGTGTGCTTTTGGCTCCTCACTACTGGAAAAGCAGAGGGCAGAGCAGAAGCAGCACTGGAGGGAACAACTGAGAAGAGTGCCATGTTACGAGATGACTAGGCTAACTCAGCTCCATTCAGGGGGATGCAGAGACAATAACGGGATGACCGGCAGTGCTGAGAAGACAGAGGAGGCCAAACCTTGCCAAAGATGGGAAGCTGAAGAGGGAGCTCCAACAGTACCTGCACCTAGCTGGTGGCTTTTTAAAGCAAAGCAGTAACAAAGTGAGTGGGTGGAGGCAAGGTTGCCCTCAACCACAAGAAGATTAAGGTGGGATGCTGCCTGCTCCCCCAGGTTTGGTGCCAGCCCTGCCAGGGAAGAAGGACAGGGTCCGAGGCATGGCTAGCCTCAGGCCAAGGGAATTGCAGGCTCTGGGAAGGGAGGCCAGGCATGCCATGGAAAGGGCTTGCTGCAGTGCAAGGCAAGAGGTGGCTGCATGGGTGACAAGCCCCACAGGGCTCTGTGATCACTGCCCCTACACACAGAGGTGCGGGTACGTTGCCATGACCTCCCAGTGCACACTGAGTCACCAATAAAGAGTGCCAATGGCTACCACAAGCCCTGGCAAGGGGCAGGACAAGGGCAGTTGCCTGTTCTCAGGCAAAGGGACACATCAGAGGAGGATGCCCTCCTGCATCAAGAGCCATGTTGCACATTCAAGGGCTGGGAGCACCAGGTGGCACACACGTGTCCCTTAACCCACCACCTGCCACTGCACCCAGGCACAGAGAACAGCTGGGATGGGAAGGGGCCACCAGCCTTGGGAGAGCACAGCCGGGATGAGGTTTCCTTGCTGAGCTCCACAGACTTTTGGAAGCTTCTGGCTACCAACACTGTCCCAGCTCAAGCGGGGGGGGGTGAGGGGAGGAGCGGGGGGGAAGGTGTGTCAGCAGAGAGCTCCAGCAAGCTCAGATGAGGAATGGGAGCAGGAAGAAGCAGCCCCCTGGAGAAAGACAAGCACTTGTGAGGATAACTGAGGTGGCCTCCCTGAAAAGCCTCAGAGCACGACAGCTCTGCTACCTCTGCCTTACTCCCCCCACAACATGTTAGCAGTGAAAAGTTGACAGACACACCTGAAGCAGGGCCAACCACTAGTGAAGCACTCAAGCATGAGCAAGGGGGTCCCCTCTGTGCTGTGTACCACAGCTACCACCACCTCTGTTTTCACAACTCCAACTGCTCTGCTTCTTTGGGGGCAAGGAGCAACTACAAAAATAGCAACATCCCTGTACTCTCTCTCAAGGAGTAGCAGCAGCAGGCCCCTGCTTTGCAAGCGATTGAGTATGAGAAGCAAGGCTGCAGCTTGCTGCCCTGGCCTCAGACACATGTCAGCCTGCCTGGAGCAACCACTGCAGGCTCTGCACCGCCAGCTGATTGTCTCCCTCTGCAGCGTGTACCACCCAGCCAGTCGGCAAGGCACAGGGGATGCTCTTTTCTTAGGCATAAATGCAGCAAGAAAGAGGAAAGAGCAGGGAGGGAGGGTCCATGCCAGTGCTTAATTGGCAATACCAGGCCAAGGTGCTGGAGGACGCTTTCGGCAGTGCTGAGGCAGGAGGTTTGCTTCTGCAGGGGGAGAGAGAAAGGACAAAGGTGCTGCCTTGCTGGGTGTGCTGCTAGCCGGGGGTAGGTGGCAAGGGACAAGGGCCAACACTTGCCCTGGTCCTGGCAGTCTCACACAGTAAAGGAAAAAGAGAGGTCTTGCAACTGCCTGCCAGATGCTCTCTGTGCACCTGTCTGCCCTTACAGCTGGCATGGGAGCAGCCCTTGTGGCATCCTGGCATGAGAGGGACCAGGCAAAGGAGGCTCCCCTGCACCTGGGTGACCCGAGCATGCTGTGGGCTCAGGCAACCAGGTTTATTTTCTCCATCGTAAGGCAGGATAGCTGGACACAGGCAGGTAGAGCAGGGTATGTCATGTAGCACCCTCTGCCTCAGCTGGGACTGGGAGCTCCTCGGCACTGCTGCCCTTGGGGAGCGTTTAAGGGCTACCAGGGGAAAACCAGGGTACATCCAGCTGTGGTAGTGGCTGACACAAAGGGGAAGGAAAGAGAAGAGCACGAATCCACTGAGAGGCACAAATCCAAGCCCAAACTCCCAGACACTTAGTTAGTTCAGAAGCAAGACAGAAAACTGTAAGAGAAAGGGAGAAAGAGAGAGAGAGTGCGAGCAAGAAAGAGAGAAGAAACAAGACCCTGAAAAAACGACATACTATTCCCGCTCCTCTCGCTCCGTCTGCCAGCGTCGGCGCCTGGGGGCACAGAAACACAAAAGGAGAGGTTACAACCACGGGAGCAGGCGCTGGGGCTCCTCTGTTGCGGGGAGCTACGCACCCGACAGGGCTCCACACTGTCCTGAGGAAGAGAAACCTGCCAACTGTCAGGCTGGAGAAGACCTTCCTTCCAGAACCCAGTGCCACCCCAAGCCACACCACCCCGGAGCCCCCGCTGGCCCAGGGGCAGAGTGCTTTGTTGCCAGCTAAAGGGAAGCTGGCTTTACTGGGAAGGTGGCCTGGGCTCCACACCATGGGTATCCCAGGGAGCTCCTGAGGGACGGGGCCAGGCAGGACAGCCTGCCAGGGCTGCCCAGCTGCCATCTGAGCTCCCTTTCCATGCCTCTCCTTCCCACCCAGGCAGCCAACACACTTGCATCCTACCCTCCTGAAATGCTCATCCCACCCCACGGATGGGCCAAGCAGCAGGGGCTGCTCCCTGGGATCCCAGTCCTGGTGATCCACAGCCCTTACCACAGCCATGCTGTCCCTCTCCCCGTGCTTACCAGCTCTCCCTTGCCAAACAGCTGGCACTGCTCTGCCTTTCTACCTACAGCCACTGCTCCCACTGCCCCGTACCCAAGGTGCTCGAGCATCGCCTCCAAGAAGGGCTGGCCCTCTCTCCCCACTGAAGGCCAGAGCTGTGCAGCCCCTGTGGCTACCAGCCAACACTTGGGTCCAGATAGCTTAACCCCGAGGAGCTGCTGCCCTCTCCCCAGTGAAGTCTCATACAGCTATTCCCTTCTCCTCCTTTCCCCCAATGCCCCTGCATTGCTGATTTCCCCAGTCAGGCCAGGAAAGGAAGAGCAGAGGAGCCACAGGGACACAGCTGCTTATCTAACACTATCCAGAACTGCTTATCTAAACCAGTAGAGTTCCTGGTTCAGTGCTGGAAGAAAACAACTCTTACTCTTTCCACTGTCATGCATGGAGCGCTGAAGAGCAGCTTGCTTGAATCTGTATTGCCAAAGGAACCAAAGAGGCTGGAGCTCAGCCCCATCCAAGCCTTTAGGTGTGATGAGCTCGTGGAGCTGATCAAGGAGAAGAACCACCTACCACAGTGAGCTTTCAGAAGCCACACTTTGCCTCCAGCACACGACAAAGTGCCACGGGCACAGCAAACCACCCCTGGAGAGAGGTGGACTACCCGCACAACCCCTCTAGCTTAATCAAGGAGAGTTCCTTGTTCTGCACTGAAAGAAAATAATCTTTGTCCTTTCTGCTGCTGACAGCAAAAACAAGACTAGCATCTCACTCTGCTGTGGAGCTGCCATCCCCAATGGGCCCCGGCTTTTGTCAACAGACACTGTAGCCCACGAATGCATTGGGCAGGAAGGATCCATACCCAGACCAACTCATCAGCACTGGGGATGCAAGCTAAACTTGCATTAGCACAGCAATACCACACCTGGAAACGCAGCCTACTGCTTTCAAGTGCTCTTAACAAGAACTGCATCCAGCAGAGCCACAGACACCTTCAGAGGCTTAACAAAGCCTTCACTGTGGCAGCCCTCACCTTTCCTGTCACCTCTTTTCCTCTCTCCTCCCTCCATCTGCTGTTCCTCTGTAAGGGCACCTGCACACCTCTGTCACTGTAGGAACCATAAGTGATATGGAGCCAGTAGGGACCACTCCCTGTGTTGGGAGAAGAATGCTGTAACAAAAAAATCCAGTAAGCAGGGATTTTTCCTGTTCCTGGAGCTCAGGGGACACAACTGGCATGCTTGCCTCTCCTCTCCAGCTGCCTCTGGCACACGCAAGGGGATTTATCCCTTCTGCCCCACAGCAAAGAAGGATACTACTCATGCCTTGTTTTCCTGCCCCTCTCCCACACTTACCTGTCAGCATCAGTCACCAGGGCCAGGCGTCCATAGTCCCAAGCAACTTTACGCAAAATTGAAAAGACAAACAAAAGTGCCTGGAAGAGAGCAAAGGAGGAGCTGTGAGATGAGGCATTGTCCAGCTCTGTCCTTGTCCTCTGCATGCAGAGCCACAGGAACAGAGAGGGTAGGAGGGGACAGGACTGCTCAGCTAACAGCACACTCAGGCCATGGGACAGCACAAGTTCCCCAGGGCTGTTAAAATCAGACTATCTGGATGGCTTGCGGGAGGTAGAGGTCCAGGATGCAACACACACTGGCTAAGCTAGCCACGGGATCAAAAGGCCCTCAGGTCCCAAAGAGGTGAGATTATGGCTATGGCATCTGTGGTCCTGCAGTTCCTAAGAAGGAACAAGCAAAGCCTTTGGGTGGGTAAAGCTGCAGGGACTTGGCACCATAAGCAGGAGTTTTGAGATGCAGGACTGACCTAACCTGACCCATATCCTTAGGAAAATTTGCAACACCCTTTCATGGGCTCAGTGTGGTAGTATTAGAGTTAAGTCAATAGTGGCTAAGCCCACAGTGGCTGAGGGACACGATCAGGGCCATAAAGTCAGCTAGGAGCAAAGTCTGGGATGGCATTTGGGGCCCTCAACTCTAACCACCTGACCACAGTCCTCCCTTCATGGCTCCCATGATCAGGGGAGAAGGTGCTGAAACAACAGTAGGTAGACTTACGAGAAAGCACATAAAGTCGAGGGCTAGGACAGTGGGCACCCCACCGAAGGGCAGCCCCTGCAGCACAGTGCTGCGGATGCGAGCACTGTAGCAGTAGTCCTTGGTGCTGTTGTTGCATGTGGAAGCTTTGCAGGTGGCCCCTGCTGAGCCCAGGGTGGCGATCACGTAGGGAAGCATCTCTACAGCTTCATCGTCTTCCCTGGGGAAAGGGGAGAAAGGCCTAGTTAGACACACACCAGCTGGATGACAGAGTAGCCCTGTTGGAGTTAGGGGCCAACCGTGCCTGCCAGCTCAGGCTCCTCTGCACCACAGGATTTCCCTGAAAACCAGTGTCCAGGGACAAGGTCATCCGGAGAAGCCTGCTGAGTTTGGGGAGTGCTGGAAGAGCCTGGGTGCTTCAGCAGCTGTGGTCCCACCACAAACAGTCCCAGAACTCCCTTCCTTGTTCCCCAACTCTCATGCCATTTAGGTGCACCTCTTTCTCACGGACTACTCCTTTTCCTGAGGACATGGTGTCTGAGCCCCTTCCTCTCAGCAGCGAGAATGCTTAGGTACAGGAAAGAACGAAAGGGTGGGGTGGTAGGGACATGAAGTCACATCTGGATGATGGAAAAAAACTGCTATGGGACAGTTGCTGCATCATGATCCCACAATTTCCTTTGCCTGGCTGCGTGCCACTAGTTTTATTAGGCTGAATCACCACCCTCCGCTCACTGCGGCCCTCAGCTCCCAGGGCACCCATCAGGGACTGGTTACACCCCCTACTTGTTTTCTTTCCTTCCTCTGACTTGGATGCATTTAGGTGCAACCACACAGAGGGCAGAGAGGAGGCTTAGGCTCTAGTATTTAGCTGGTCAAATATTTTATTTATTTCAGTGCCCCCCCCGAATTGCTACAAGACCCGCAGCCGTGCTCGGGTCAGCATCACTGTAGCATCACTGCTTGGACATGGGGAGATCTTCCTCCTGCACAGGGAAGCTCCATGGGAAACACAGAGAAGACTATGCTAGCAATGGATAGATGCAAATTGAGCATCACTGGGATGGTCTACAAATGACAAATTGACAACAGAAACACAACCGCTTTGTGGAACAGGGGAGAGAAAACCCCATCAGCTGCAGAAGGAAGCAGAGATAACAGACAGGAAGATCTACCCAGGCTGCTGATCCCTGAACCGCTCCTCTTACCCAGCACCCACCAGCCACCCCAAATCCTTCACTACCACCATGTACCATGCAGAAAGGCTGGCTGGCACAGCATCACTTCTGGGCAATGCTCAGGAGCTGCTTACCCAGGCCCAGAAATGCCATCCTGGTAGGCTGGGCAAAAGAGCCGTCACTCGCCCAAAGCACGAGAACGCCACCGCCACTGCCCTGTGCTGGTTTCAGCCTCTTGTCCCAGAGATGCCCCCTGCCTCCAGCCCTGCCCTTCTAGCTCCACATTGGATGGTGACATTAGCAGAAAGGGCGCAGGGCTCTTCCCTCTAGCTCGCGGGTATATCCTGGCAATCTCCCGCCTGGCTGCAGAGATTTATCAGCATCACAGCACAACGCTGGCTGGATACTGACCACCAAATTGTTCGCTGCGGTGTCCTAGAGAGCTCGGCTTCAAAGTGATCCCTCCCGGCTCAGCTGGTACAATTGCACAGTTGCAAACCAGCTGAAGCACCAATGACAAAGGGCACCACGACGAGCAAAAGCCCAGCTGGGTACAGGCACTGAGGGGGGTCAGCCAAATTGGAAAAGCCACCAAGCAGCCTTTTAAGAGATATTCACAGGTACAGAGCTGGAGCAGGGCTGCCAGGAGCAGAAAAAGGGAGTAGAAAAGCAGGAGAAGAAAGCCAAGCCACGAGATCACAGTTGGGAACTAACTGGGGAGCCAGGCAGGATAATTCACCCTGGCTGAATTAGCGAGAGGCTCGGAAGCTCCAGGGGAGGGATGGGAAGAAACGAGGGGATGGGACTCACCAAAGGAAAGTCACATGCTTCAGAGCGTGAATGGTTATACCTCTCTGTTTTTGCCTCCGAAGTGCCAGCCTAGATGGACTCATTGCAAAGACAAATACCTCTCATTCCTCTTTTTGGGAATCTTGTAAACATTTAGGTTGTAAATGGTATCTTGCAGCAATGAGTTCCAGATGTTGAGTAAAAGACTACGATCCCACTGCAACTCCACAGCCTTCAGTTCTCCTTGCATAGTGAGAAAAGGCAAAGAATAAAAGCCTTTGCTTTTTCTAGACTACTAAGCTCACTATTATTAAGTGCCCTCTCCTTCCCATGACACGAGGTGTCTTCCAGCTCTAACTGCTCTCACCGCACATCCCCAATATATCCTCTCTTTTGACCCTACAGAAAGACGACCAGAACTGCATACAATATCCTGGGTAGGGAAATGACCTTGACTGCCAGCATCCTGACGCTCTCAGCATCTCTCCTTACACTACTCCTCATGCGGCTGAGTATGATTTACTTCTCCGATGGCATCTTTGCGTATTGAGGAAAAGCATCTCTGTAACCAGCCTGCAATGCTGCTGCCCTGAGTAGCCACAGTAATTTAGAAGCCAGCCATGTACGAGAACAAATCATTCCTTCCAGTACACCCAGCTGCATGCTTCTCAGTATCCACTTTCTCATCACCTCACACCACTTTGCTTCACATGGTGTCACTCTGGAGTCACTTCATCTTGACAAATCTGAACGGCTCCAGGGTATCAGCAGATTTTGGGTACCTTGCTGCACATTATCTTTTCCGGGTCATTAATAGCGAAGGACCTCATTCCTCTGCTCTTGTCACACTGCAATTGCTCATTCACTCCTAGGCTTTGTTTGTGGACCCTCAGCCAGTTTTTGATCCAGGACCCTACATCTCCTCCAGTGGACAGTTTTCTTAACAGTCTTTTGTGACGAATTTCAGAGGTTTTCTGAACATCCAAGCAAGTTACACAAGCTGGCTGAATATTACCTATTATTTTACCAAAGTACTGAAAGACTTGCAACAGATCAGGGAAGTATGATTTTCCTCTGCAGAGACCAAACTGTTTACCTCATTCCTGAATGTTTTGAATGAAAATTCCCATTTTCTAGTCATCTTTCTAAAAGAAACAAGGCTCATACACTCACATTGCCCACAACCCTATCATAATCATTATTTATACAAACCATTAGGTGTTCAGGACAAACTTTGCAAGCCTATGGGTAATTTAAGCCACATTTCACAGACACAGGTCCCAGAGATGTATTTTTTTTCTGAAGCTGAGAGGACGGACTGGAAGGGACTGGAGATAAACCTTCCTAGCCTCTCCAGTAACCCGCCAGAACACCCAGTAATGGAAAAGCTGTGCCATATGCCTAAGGCTTACACTGCCTTTTCATCAGCTCAGCCTGGCAGCACAGCAGCAGTCAGCACCATTCTTAGATATGCAACCTCCCGCCCCGCTGGTAAGCACTAGAAGGCGCTCCCCATGGAGACAGAGGTGCTGCAGGTGTGTGGGAAGGCTGGGACAGCTTGCAGGGATGTCTGGAGCGCTTCTGCCCTTCCAGCTCTGCCAGCTGCAGGCACACCCAGCAGCAGGCTAGAGGTGACCTGCCGTCACATCACTTCAGGTCAGACCCACCAAGGTGCCCAGCTTCTTCTGGGGTTACAACATGAATTATGCAACTAAGAAAAGGCTTGGTGACCATCTCTGCAGGCTTGATTGACAGTGCCTACCTAGTATCCTTTATCCAAAGACCTTTCCCAGGAGCCTATCGGCTGAGCAGGAGGCTGGCTGGTCTTGCCAGGCACAGCGCATCCTGTGAGCCTGGCAATACCTCTGTCCTCATGCTTGGTTTGCACCTTGGTCTCAGACGGCCGCTCCAGGGGACCCTCTGTCCCCACCCTCAAGCAGGCAGGGCACGCTGCAACGTGTCCCGTGCTGCAAGATGCAGGGCTGGTCCTGGAGGCAGTCGACGTTGGGTTCAGTGTTTTAAGCAAAGCACACGTGGGCAGGAAAGGCAGCGCTCTCAGCAAGCACAGTCTTGCAGCGCAGCAGCGTACTTCCCAATTATGAAAGGAAATCCCCTCCGGCAGCGCGGGAGGGAGGAGGGGACTTTGCCAGCAACAACTGCCCCCCTCCCCAAATACACACCTAATGCCCTGCCTCCACCCAAGGCACAGATGGTTTTGCAAAGCCTGTTCAGATCCCACCGCCTGCCTCTGGGGAAGGACCCTGGGTGCCTCCTTACACCTACGCTGCCACGGCAGGTAAGAGAGCCCCTGTGACCACACAGGCTGTGCTGTACTGGGATGTGGTTAAAGGTGCCTTTCCTGGTCCCTCCTTCCCCTCGAGGGCTGTAGGACAGGGCAAGCTTGGCTCCACCTGGGCTATGCTAGCATCAGCACAAGCTCCAGCGCATCAAGAGTACCAAGGCGCAGGGAGTTGGTGGGAAGCTGTTGTGAGGGCTGGGGGGGTGGGAATGAGCCTGAGGTGTCCAAGCCCTTTCCTGACCATGAGCACGGCTTCCCACCACAGCACACAGCAGGGCCAAGGAGGCAGTAAGAGCAGGACATCAAACCAGGTCGCATGCAAGCCCCGGAGCCTTCCCTTCCTGCACTCTGCGCATTTAACACTGACTTCCTCAAAACAGCAAGGACAGCACAGAAAGACTTGCCAAAAGGCATTTTCGGCTCTTATTCAGCAATACTGGACTCCATCCCCTTCTCTATGAGCAGCAGGAAGTGGAAAGGGAGGAACGGCAGTCCCTCTGCTTCCCCCATCCCCAGAGAAGCCTGCTCCCCGCCCCGCACCACAGCCTCTACATCCCCAGCAGGACTGGCATATCCACACTGCCCCATGTTTCTACCCCCACGTGCCAGGAGCAGAGGCATCCCGCTTCCTAGCGGAAGTCCCTAAAGGACATCCCACCGGGTGCTGCAGTGCACGCAGCCTCCAGCCCAGCTCCTACCTGTTAAGCCCTGTGCAAACGCAGGCCTGGGAACCGCCGCTCTCGAGGGCTTGGCAGACCCAGCAGGGCAGGGGCTCTCCTCCTCCTCGCCTTTGTCCTTGGCCTGCAGGTCAGCACAGCTCACTGGGTTTTCCTCTTGGATGAGCACCCACATAGGAGCCAAGCAAGCCTCCATGCTCCCGGCTGTCCGTTGCAAAGGGAAACAGGGAAGAAGGTGGCATGAGGCTGGGAAGGCCAGGATGACATGCCTTGGCCCTTCCATGGCTGTGTCTCAGCCTGCAGAGTGTGCATCAGGATGCTCACGGAGTCATCCTGCAGTCTGGGCAGGAGGCAACACCTGGCAGAGCCTGAGGGGCTCTTGCAGGGCAGGGGACCAGGAGTCGCCTGTTGAGGAGGCTGCCTGCCCCACGCTGAACTCTGTCATGGCACAGCGTGGCCAGGGCACACAATACACATAGCGCTGCAGGCCCTCCCAAATGTAGCATTTCCCATTCTCCTCACCAGCTCACCCTGGAGTCTCTGCCCCTCACGCCCAGCGCTTGCATCCTCTGCCAAACCCCTGGCACCAGGAAGAAAGAAGAAAGAGAAAGCACTCTGCTAGGACTCAGGCAGGAGTGATGCAGAAGCTGGACAGCTGGCTTACAGGCAGACAGATGCACCGACACGGGCAAGTGTCTAGCTGTGTTCTTCCAGCCACACCACCTATGTCAGCCAGACATGAGGAGGTGGACTGAGAAACGCTTGCAGAAAAATATAAATCAATAAAGCGTATACCTGCGCTTGCAGCCAGAACGACGTAAGCACACAAGCTACGTTCATTTGTTTTCTCACCGGTAAATGTTAATAACCCCATCTGTAATTAGAACAGTGAGATTGTACTCTGGTAGAGATGCATTCATTTATGTAAACGTGACAGCCTCACAACAGGCTGGGGGCACAGAGACAGGCAGCCAGATACCAGCCTATCTGGGGTTAGGATACTAGAGATTTCCAGATTAAAAAAAAAACCAAAACAAACCAACCCAAAATTTGCTAAATCTCTAGGACACAACGTTCAGGGAGGTGAGGTGCGTTTTGGTTCCTGGCCCCAGAGAGTACTAGGTACATGGCCTGTACCTTGCAGGTCTGCTCCTCTGGGGTCCCCTTGGTCTCCCAAGCACCATAGGTGATCCACGTCATGAAGCCAGGGACGTGAGCCTGGAGGATGTGCCACCCTGAGCCCCTGCCTGCCAGGGCAGCACAGACCTGCCTGCACTGGGCACTCGGGGACCCTCACACAGCAGCTGGCACCCAAGGTTCAGGAAGCCTTTTCACCCCCCAAACAGCCACCTAGGTTACCTGCACCTCGACAGCAAAGCCCAGCAGAGCTCTGTGCAAACTGCTTGCAGCTACGAGCAGACCACAGGAAGAACAGTCCAACTCTTGGCGACCAAGCAGGGAAAAGCCTCAGGAGAGATGTGAAGAAGGGAGCTTGCAAATTAGCTGAAAGCCTTTCCCGGAGGACAGCAGCAAAGAAATGGGGTAAATAGCACTCTTGCTGCAGACAGAGTGGTGGGAAAGCTGCCCTGCGCCATGCTTCAGACCTGGCATGGGGATTTCAGGCAGCTGAGGGCCAGAGAAGTGCTGACGCACCGGGTGCAGCAAGGAGGAACACGATCTGTAGGCCAAGGGAAAAAGCATCAAGAAGCAAATGTGCTACTGGTGCACTCCAAACAAGTCTGGGCAAAGCACCGACAAGCATACAATAGGGATCAGTCCTGTATCACCAGGAAGGAGGAGGGCCTGCCAAAGCCCTGCATCTCTCTGCCTCCTCTCCATCTCCTCCAGTCAACATACAAAGCTCCCTGCACGCTTCATCATCTGTATGAGCTAGCCAAGCAGACACCTCCAGAGCTTTGATCTGGCAGGCTCAGCTTCTTCAAAGCAAAAACTAAGTGCACCCTTGCCCTGGGTCCGAAGTCCTTCCAGCTGGCTTTGCATCAGGCCTCAAATAGCTACCAGCAAAGGGCATCACACCTTTTTTTGTGTGTATCAGCTCCCAGCCCTGGTGTTGGCAGGTACCACCACTGTCATGGCCAGCCCCGGCCCCACTGCTGCTTGGAGCACCTCTTTGCAGCAGCTTCCATACTGCTGGCTGTTCATCCTGCTGCTCGGGAACCCCTGCTCCCGCTCCCAGCACAGCTGTAAGCACAGCCAACCACACAAGTGACTCATCTGCGCTGGGATGGTGCCTGGCTGGGATAGAAGTAGACTGTAACAGTGGGGAGCCTTTGGATCCACAAGAAACCTGGGTTTGATTTTCTCCTAAAGGCAACCGAGACCACAGAGATCACTTCATGAGCAAAACGGGAAGGAAGCATGGCTTCCCCACCTGAAAGGAAGAGGTGAACTCCTCCCACCATTGTCCTGAACATGCTAGAGGGTGATCCTGAAGGGACACAGACGTTTTGGAGACCCTTGCTTACTTCCTGGGACTCAGTACTGGGCTGCTCCTTTGTTTCAAAGTCTTGAAACAGGGTTGTTTGAAGAACTCCCTTCCCTGGGAAAAAACACTCCACAAGCTGGGGAATCTCAGCATCAGGGAAATCTTCAAGTTTCAGGTGAAACCAAGCCATTTTATTTCCACGACTTCATCTTGACAGTCCTCCCTTGACCAGGCCACATAACACTTCTTTCTTGGAGGTTATTTTCTCGTCCATGATTTTCAATAAGGAGAAGAGCTTTTGGGCACTAACTTCCATGAAGGTCAGCGAACCTGTCTATTTCACAACTCTGTCCCTTTCAAGATCACCCAGGATAGTCAATCACAAAACCTTGCCTTTGAACATCAGCAAAACCCTTCATGCTGCCTTCGCCCACTGGAAACTGTCTGCCTTGCCAAGCGATACAGATTTAGCTCCAGACAGCCAGGTCTTTTTTATGCCTCTCTTTTACAGGAACTCCCTCCAATCTGCTTGTAGTGCTTTCAAGTCGTATGGTGCCCTGAACATAACGTACCATGCCAAGAGGGGCTGTACCATGGCTTGAAACCCTGGTACACTGTGGTTCATGCTCCTCTCGGCTGGCTAATCTGTCCTTAGCCTAAAGGCTCTTTGGTCTCTCTGGCTCTGCGTTTTGCTCCCATGTTGCACCTTGCTGCCCTCCTGCCTCAGTTTTCACATCCCCTTTGGACTGGGTGCTCCTGGGCAAGGGGTGTCTGTCTCTGTCTGGCTGTCAGGGAAGGGCTGATGGTGTCCCCTTCCCCTCCAGGGATGTTTGGTGGAACAGCGGCACCCACGCAACACCATGCTGCAGCTCTGCTGCCAAGAAGGCAGCCCAGCTGCCTCCATCTGGCTACAAGGAACCAATGTAGCCACGGTACCCGGCACTTCTGCACCACTAAGGATTGGTCCCCAGCTCCATCTTGTTTGCCTCCTGACAAACACTATGGAGTCTTGACACCACATGTACACCCCCAGTGTCCCATCCATGTGTCTCACCCTAGTCCACAGCAAGGGCCCATCTCCTCCTCTGCCATCAAGAGGAAGCCCAAACCTATCCAGCAGTTCTCCACATCAATCAGCTCTCAGCCGGCATGGCAGAGTCACAGCCAACCTGATTTGCATTACATTTTGAGTGTTAGATTTCATGAGTCACCGAATCAAACACTTTAGTTCCAAATATATCTACCTGTCACTTTCCCTTCAAGCTCCTGGGCTGTAAATCTATCAGAAAGAAATCAAGTTTGTCTGCCAGCTTGTACTTTATAGTCTATAAAGAAATACCACTTACTGTTTGGCTTCCCTTATTTCCTGTAGGCATATGCTGGTAATGATACAGCAAACGCAACATAAACAAGTTGAGTGGTGAGACTGACGAGGTGCTGGACTTCACACTGCATATTCTGCAGAGCAGTGGCCATATGGCAACCAAGCCCTGGTTGCGAATAAGTCCCAGAAAACAGGGCTTCCTCACCTATCACCCAACACCCCAGCAGCAGCAACTCTACCAATTCGCAATGGACATTTACTAAACCCAAAGACAGAGACTCCACCATCTCTCAACACCAGTGGTTTTCAGCTTCTGGTTTATGGGTCCCAGTAGCACATGGGCTGTTCCTCAGGGGTTGCCTTCTTGGTTACCTCCTGCATGTCTATTATCGGTGCTTACGCTACTTGCGCATGGTCTGCACTTTGCTTGCAAAGTATCTGTGGGCCTGCCCCAGGCTGGCTCTCCCATACTTCATTTTTTAGGTGAGAGTGACTATTCATACAGGATCTTTACTACACAAAGATCACTTCGGCTTTTGAGCACTGTTAAGGAGAGCTGTTCAGGTGCGTGACATCTGACTTGGCTGAAACATGGACCAATCTCCCTGGTAATCCCTTATCTACTCTGAATTTTTCCATGTTCCCCTCTGTTTCTTAAGTGACCAAATGCCATCTTGTCCTTTTTGCACAGGTACACATTTTTAGCAGGAGCTTTACACCGCTCCTAGCTCTCATCCCTTTTTCCTTCCTTTATCAGTAAGCTCACCTCATCTTAGAGCTTCTTGCTTATCTCTGATCTTAATCCTCTTGTGCATAGGGGAGTATTAACATACTTGCCTTCCCTCATGCCCCATATCTGTCCCCTACCAGTCGTCACACACTGGGTATTCTCACCTGCACCCAGGTTTTCCTCTTGAGTGAAGCGTATGTGTGTGTCTCTCACAAAACCAGTTTTTTTGAGCTAGTCTCTCAAGGTCACATTGACTGTTTCCTCCTCCTCACTTCTGTGTGACAGGAGTCTTTACCTCCTTGCAGCACAGCGCTCAAAGACACAGGAATTTTGTCCACTGGGCATGATTACAATAGCTTACTTACACAGCGTGATCAGCACTTCCTACCAAAGAAACCCTTGGTGATGCAAGTCACCAAGCAGTGGCAAGGAGCATCTCAGTTGTCCAAGCTGCCTCTCAGGGCTCCACAGCTGGTTCCTCACCAGGGGCTGGTAGGATACCCTACTGCGTCAGCCCTGGAAGCATCCCTACTCCTTACTCTGCAGCATACAAGCTGCTCACTCAGAGGTTATTGGGGCTAAGCTTCTCTCTTGCCCGGTCCTCCTGCCCTAAGCATGACAACCCCACACTCAGCATGCACAGGGTTGGGGCATTATCCCTCTTAGATGGTACTTCAGAAAAGCTTCACATTCCTGCTTTTAGCAAGTGCTCCACAGGGACCCAGAAAAATTGAAACCCTGTATCAATTCAGGAATGGTGGCAAAGCCAGTGCATGGGCTGCTTAGAGCAGCATCCCTGGAGATGACACTTAGCGGCACACAGAAAAACCCTCCTTCACATCAGAAGGTGAGGAAGCTTGGCACTAGCAGGGAAGGGCCCACCAGCCTGGCGCTCTCATCCAGCAGGAAACACATGGGATGTAAAACCAGGAAGCCTAGAGGAAAACCCCTTCCCTTGTGGGCACTGGGGGCAAGCAGCCAGGATGCTCCAGCAGGAGCAGCCTCTGAGTGTTGCTCCTACAACAACAGGAACATCTACTCCAAACCCTGGCACCTGCACCCGTCCTATAAAAAATAAAGGCTGATTCTTTTCAAAGGTCCTTAAGCAGATTGCAGCTCCAAGTGTTTGCATTTTGCAGGCTGGGGATGTTCTCACCTTTTCCTCACCTTCCTTACAGCACTCCTAGGGTAGTGCTTGCCTTGCAGAGTTGGTCTACAAAGGACCCACAGCACAGGCAAGCAACAAAGGTCAACGTAATCACAGCCCTGCAGCAGGCAGAATTGAGCTCCCTTTACGACTCCATGCTGAGAAGAGATTCGGCAGCCACAGCAGGAGGAGGAAGGAAGTCAACTGTTCCTCAACAACATCAGACATCAGCAAAGGGCTCTCACAGCAAGAAGTCTGAATGCAGCCAGCAAGCCAGGACAGTTATAGGAGAACATCTAGGAACCAGCATTCTGCATCTGCTGGGGAAATCACAACAGGAGTCAGAGCTCCAGCAACAGCAGCACAGCCCAAGCCACGGCACAGCACCAGGCACTATGCACAGGGCTGGCGCAGCACCCAGTACAACCAAGAGCAGCAGGGCAACCTTGGCCACAAGGATGTCCAAACTAGGACACTGTGACACTGGAAAAACCCTGAGGCTTTACGGCACACAGTTCCCCTTATGCATTCTGTCCCAGCAGCTACTGAACTCCAACAAGGGAGATAGAGGCTGCGAGAGACCAACTTTGAGCTCCTGCTGGGCACTGAATAAATAACAAAGGTCATACCAGAACGAGATGGACATTAAACACAGCCTTGAGACTGTCCTTGCCCCCAAGCCCTCATCTATGCTACAGAGAGAGAACGGCTGGACCTCACTTGGCATATCAGTGTCCAAAAATGTCCCAATTCCTCTTCTGCAGGATGTTTGCTCTGATGCTGCCAGAGGGATCTAATCTAGATGCAGTTCCCCAATAACCTTTACCTGCTGGGAAGAATGAGGGTTGAGCACCTCTTTTTGAGTTTTCAGGGCAGCTCTGCCTGCCTTTGACTGCTGGGGCTGGGGTCTGCAGGCAGGAGTCACTCGCACGCATCAGGCTGGGGATGCCAGGCTCTCAGCCAGCCACTAGTATTTCAGAGATGTTGACCAGGCTCTTCTTTTTAATGGTCTCTCTCCACCCTGTAGGGCTTGGCAAGAGGAGCTGGGCCTGGCTTGGGAACATAAGGAACAAAGTGCCGGTCAGGCGCTGGGCACAGAGACAACGGCGTCCAGCCGAGACCAGGAACACTGAAGTGGTACTTGAAGGCAAGCAGCCCAGCTCCCAGAGCCACAGATAAAGGTGTGCGAGATAAAGTGGCTGCTTGGACTTGGAGGAGGGCGCTGAATTTTCAGTAAGACGCGGCAGTGCAAGCCTCATATCATCCGGACTCTATCTCAATGTTAAGAACAAACAAAGAAACAGTACTTTAACTGGGCAAAGTTGCTCTGAGTCACTGTTTATCCATGGAGCACAGCTCCACAAGAGCAAATATCAAGCCTACGAAAGTTCACTAAAGACTTGCAGTTGGTAACCTGGGCTCCTCTTGCCCACAGCCCCAGCTGAAGCCAGGGTGCTCACACCTACTAAGACCACTGAAATCCTGATTTGACATGAAGGAGATGGCTTGGAGGTCACCCCAGAAGCAATGTGGAGCACACCAAATACTGTACACCAAGGGCTGCTGGAGGCAAAGTCAGGAAGGGCCCTCCTGCCCAGATGGACCAGCATCACACAAAAGACCGGATACCTGGCAGCCCCCTCAGGCACGGCCTGCCAGGAGGCCACAGCATCTCCTGGGCTCTGCTCCTCCAGGCTGTGGCATTGAAAGGAAAACAGCAGCAGGTGCGTTCCATGGGCTTGAGTCTGGAGAACACCCAGGAGCAGCTAAGCATCATGGCCTGGAGCTGCTGTAAGGCAGCCTGCGCACCTGGAGGCTGCTTTCCATGGAAAGCACTGCCCTAAACGGAGTGCAAATCAGTGGGGAACTGCCTGATTGGAGGCACAGCGGCAGCCCCAAGAGGGACCACGCTCAGAAGAACTGCGCTACTCCCATCCCACCGCCTCTGCCGCCAGGCTAAGCCCTTCAGCCTTGATCCTTATGTGTCAGTGGGAGCCAAGACCCATCGCTTATTCTGGCCATGTTTCCCAAGACCATCTCTCACTCCCAAAGCACTCCCTCATACTCTCTGCTTCCACAGATGACTTCTAATGCCGAAAGAAAACAGCGTGATGGCACTGACAGTTGGGGTCCAGGTGCCCGAAGCTTGGGGTGAATCTCATCTCTGACCATGTGTCTCCATCCTTGCATGAAGCCTTGAAGTTTGAAGGTCACCCTGTACCCACAACCCTAACCCTCCCCTGGACATGGGTACCGGCACACAGCACAACATTGGCAGGATGGACCAAAGCATGCCATAGGTTTCCACCAAGAAATCACACTCCTGGCTGTTCCCCTTCCATGGAAGAGGCATCTGGCTGTATGGACCGATGTGAAGTGCAGCACCACAGAGCTGGGCAAGAGGGGCAGTGCACCCAAATAAAAAGGAGCCAGTGGACCCCAAAGACAATCAGGGTAACTTCAGACAACAAACCTGTTCTTTGCTGGTTCACATGCTGGAGAGGGTAAACATGCTATTCCATACCTCATTGCTGGATCAGGACAACATACCACATGTATTGCATGAAAAGACCGATCACTCGTTAAAGCAGTGGCTGAGGCCTCTAATACAATGCGACAGAACAGCAACCAGTTCGTCCAGAATTTTCCTTATAGGCGTGAAGTTTGCCTAGCCTTACCAAACGCATCACAGGAGCAGGAGTACAAAAACAATTAGTAGATTATGGCATTCCAAGATTAATTACTAATTAATAACCCAGATGAGGTTACCACTTAGTATTTCTCCAAATGCAAATCTAGCTTTGGCAGCTGTATGGGCTAATGCTTGTTAAGATATTTCTCCAAGGATCTTCAAGCAAAAGAAATCACCCCTACTCAGGAAAGCTCCTAAGTACATACTTATCTTGAAACGCTTTCACTGAAGTCATCATAACTTAAGTACATGGCTAAATTAAAGTGTTTACCTAAAAAGGGACAGACTTGAGCATTGTGCTCTGCTTCAAGCACCAGATGTTTTCCAAGACCATTCTCTGAACCCCAGCTATGTGCACTGGTTATTAACCCAGCCCCAGTTGAGTGTCTCAGGGTAGAGGCAGCAAAGACCAAGTAGGTAAACCAGAATTTTTCTTTGATGATGAGAAATAGGTTCCTGCAGTACACTTCATAGTGACTGGTTCAATAAGTGATCCTAGACCAGAAAGCTTTCTTCTCTTCATGGGGAAATGGTTCTGGCAGGCTTGAAAGGCATGCCATTCCTGATTCTGTTTCCAAATTGCATTACTTCTGCTTCTGGCTGCTCCTCCAAAAACACTGCTCCCCCTTCTCAGCAAGGGGATTCAAGATCCCTTGCTGTCAGGAGGCATCTCACCTGCCTCTGCTCTCCTTAAGCTAAGCTCTGTACACCTGGCATTCTTCCAAGCACACCTTTCCAAGCCTCTGGCTGTTTCCACAGTTGATGCCTCTCTGTGTGGTCAGCACCTTTCTAGCCATATTGTGCCCGAACGTCCCAAGCATGGATATGGCCAGAACCAGAGGGAGAATGGTACCACGGTCTCCTTGCTCTGCAGCACAACTCCTTTGCATTCATAGCCTGAGAGGTCAAAGAGTTCTCTTTCAGTCACATCGTGATCAAATATCTCAACCCCTATACCTTGTCATCCTAGCTCGTCCTCTTGCTTCCCATATCCTTCTGGCACAGCTGTCTCCCATGGTGTCCAAACTGTCCACAGGGGGAGGGGAAAGCAAGCTTTTTTTTGATTTTTAAATAAACACACTAGTTTGACAAGTGTCAACTGTTAAATGGTGAACTTCAGTTTTCCCATTTATATCAACAAACATTCAAACATCCTAGTTGTCCCATTTTTACATAGTGGGACACACCTGAACCTTGTTGCCAGACTTGCTACTGATCATCAGCATTAGCATCAGGGCTTGCGTGGCTCTTGGCAAACACTACCACACAACCAACACGGCCTTTGCGTCTCCATTGCTGTTATGGGGTATTTTGAAAAGGTCTCCTGCACTAAAGCACTCTAGTACCTCAGAGTTTCTCCAAGCAGCTGTATGATCTAGGGTCTCCTGCATTCCCACTGGGGCAGGAGATCTACAGATGCCAAGGGCAGAGGCGAACTCCATTAATGCATGATGGAGGAGAGGCTTCCTAACATTTGCTTTTCAGATCATGGTGCGGAAACACATGTGCTACACACTGGAGATAAGGCAGGAGCCTCTTACAGAGCATTTTGCTTTTTACCAATGGATAAAGTGCAGCCACACTGCCTCATCTCACACGCCGGTCAGGCTGTTCCTGGTATGTCCTTTGCCTGGCTCTTCCAACACATCCCCATTAGCTCAGAGGACCCAGCCTGATACTTCACAGGAAAGCACTAGGCAGCATTAGGTTTACATGGCTTAACACACAACCTGGACAATGCAGAGTAAGGCCGGACAACGCTGCTTATTTGAGCAGTGGACTGAGCAGAGCCTCCACTCCTCAAACTGGAGAGCTTTCAGATTCAGTTTGCACTTTGCAAGCTGCTGCCACCCTCCCGAGAGCTCCCAGGCAAGCCCAGCTGCTCCTTCCCCCAGTCGCCTTCCCATTTGATAGGGAGGAAGGCCACAAAGTCAGCAGTCCCCTGCCTAAACATCACCCTAGCAGGAGGTATATCCCAGGCACGCCAACTCACAGCTCCTTCTTAAATCACAGGTGCTTGTGGTGGGGACATCCCCTTTCCACCCTACATTGCTGGGGCTGGGAGCACACCTCCCAGGCCAGCCTCCAGAGGGGCATGTGCCCGGCTGCCCCCAGAGCAAACCTGGTAGCCATGCTTAGCTCCTCCAGGGCCTGAAATGGGCAAGTACAGGGATGCAGGAGGGCAGCACCTCCTCCAGCCTCTCCTCCCGGGTGGCCAGCCCCATCACTGTCACCCTGCCTGCCTGTTTACACCCGAGGCTTGCCATGGCAATCCTGCCACAGCCCTGTAAGCAAGCGGGGAGGCTGGAATTTCACCCCTGGCACCCTGCCCTCTGCTTACACCACCTGACTGGCATCCCAGTCAAAGCCTCTGAGGAATCCCTGCGTACGGAAATCAGGCCTCCACTGAGGCTGCAGTGCCAGCCACCAGGCATGGCTGCTGGGGACCGCCTGCCAGGCCCGGTGGTAGGGGGACACGTCCTATCATGGTCAACACTGGGACCTCCAACATCAACCCTGCTGCACACAGCTCTGCTGGGCTCCACATCACACCCACACCCAGGGGCTGACGCATTTACTGCAGGTCATCAGAAATCCACAGTCCCAGCAGTGCTTTAGAGTCAATGCTTGCTCTCCAAGTGGCACAGGCGTAGGGACGTGCATGTGTGATTGGGCAGCAATCAAAGAGAGATCCCTCGCTTGGTGCCTTCTACACAGCACCCCAATGGGCACTGCAAGCAGTCTGGGGCAGCCATCCACTCATCTTCAGAGTCTCACCCTGATGCTGGCTATATACTTTCTCCTGAGTCAGGGACCATCTCAACAGGAGGAAGCTGACAGCTACCAAGCCCCAAGTTTTACCCCACTGCTGCCAGCCGCAGTACCTTTGTCCCTACATGAAACACCTGCAGCCCCTCAGGCATAACTGTAGCCCAACACAGTCATGTGCATCTCACTCATTCCTCCTGAACCCTAGCTGCTTTCAAGCCTCCTCTCCAATGCCCCCATCCACTTGTCAGTAGGGGTAGGAGGCTGTGGATGGCTTCCCAGGGCCAGGGGAACAGAGCTGGCACTCAGAAAGCTTCCCCCCAACCATGCCGATAGCAGCCCCTTGATGAGGGGTCACCAGTGCCTCCGCATGCCTGCCAGGCAAGCTCACAGCTTCCAGGCCCAGGTCTCACTATGCCTGTGCTCACCAGCAGAGAAAACTCTTCCCAATATAGCATCAGTTGCCTATTTATAACATGCTGTTTACCAACACCAAGCACTCTCTCATTGGAAGCGGAGGATGAGATGAGTCAGGGGAGCATGAGCAAGGGACCCTTCTCCTGTCATGGGAAGATGAGGGGACTGTGGGAGGGTTACTTAGGGCTGGGTGCTGCAACATGGCTGATCACCTGCATCTCGCTTATCAATGCAAGTGGACTCGAGGTCGTGCTCAGCATTTTTTTTACATCAGACACTTAAGCTCTGGGAAGATCTTCCTGTGAAAGGCTGAGATCAGACCCAGCACACGGGAGTGCGCCAGCATCCCCTCGCAGTCTGCTCCAGGCTTGGGAAGCACCGACTGACAGTAGGTGCTGAAGAACAGATTTAACATAAGGTCTCCGAAAATCTCCTGACAGCTCCTGGGACCCTCTTCCAGCAGCTCAATGAAGGGCTGCTGGTTCCTACAATGCTTTGACAGGGCTTCTTCAGGCAGTGCCCATCTCCAGGGGGAATGACAACCCTGCCAGCCAGCAGTCCTCCGGCAGGCGGGTGGGAAGGCAGCCCCCACTGTTCACCCTAGCCCAGCCTCCGCTCTGGATGGTCACTCTCTCATTGCATTTGCTCAGTACCCCTGGGAAGAGTTAGATTTGGAGGGCTGTATAAAGCAAGGACATCTGACTGTCCTGAGTCTGTGCTGAGGCGCTAATGACGCCAGCCTTCAGCAGTGGGCAGAGATGAGCACAACAAATTTTGCTATGGGTCTCAAAGTGGGGTAGAGGGAGGAGAAGGATTACAACCCCAGGCCCCCATTGCAATGTCTCACATTCAGGATACTGTCCAGGAATATGCTCCTGAGCAACAGAAGGCAAGAAATGAGTACCTCCTAGGGCTCCTTAAATTCTGCAGACTTTCTCCAGTGTCCAAGCTATACCTCCTCCTGGGTGGCTGGAAACAGACCCTGCATGATGTTATTGAACTGCACACCCATATGGTGGCAGATCAGAGTCTTGAAGCCCATCCAGGCGAAACAACCGGTGCCAGCCCCTGGCTCCCCCCAGAGCCACCACCGCATTTTCCATTCCTCCCTCCTGGCTGTATCCAGCCATCTCCCGATGCCAGGCTCATTTTTAGAGCCTCACATTTTCGTCTCCGTCTTCAAGAAAGTTATTGCTTTCCTGCTCTCAAATAGCTAACACCTCTTCCACCCTACCAAACTGGTAACAGACCTCCTGGCTCCATTCCCCTCTGTCATTTCCCGGATCCATCTCCTATGCCATTGCACTTACCAGCCCCAAACGGGCTGGCGAGGATACATATTTGCATTAAGAAGTTGGATCGATTTCTGAGTTTTTAACCTTTCCTAATGGGCAAAGGGAGGGTTGTGTTGGGGGCTTTATCAGAAAGCCTCAGCTGGGGCTTGGTGCATGTTCAGCCAAGGCTTGCTGGAGCACACTGCCTTAGCTGCAGGAACATGGGACATCATCACACAGAGGGCCCAGGAACTGCTGGTCAACCACACAACAAGTTTCAGCTATAAGCCATCCACTCAGTTCACCCTCATGTGCCATCCCTTCAGCATGGCTTCTCCCCACCGACAAGCCATGGGCTTGGTGGGGGTGCAGGCTTCTGCACTCCACATGCTGCCAGAGGTGGAGACACCAGCGGTGCTGCCCATGCCCAGGATGATCCTTCGCTCTGTTCATCCTCCTGGCTCACCCCAGTACCCGCTGCTGGGCCCCCACTCCCTGCCAGCTTCCCACACGTCCACGTGGCAGCTCCCGGCCATCTCCACCCGTGCCCCGGCCCACCCGCTCCTCCTGGCACCAATTCACCCGCCCCCGGCGCTGACTCACTCCCCGCCGCTCACGACCACGCATCCAGCTTGCCTCCAGCGTCCGTGCTGCCCCGAGTCACAGGGCGAGGTGTCAGCACTCTGTTTTAGAGAGTGGCAGTGAAGCAGCATGGACCCACAACGCAGGACACCCTGGCTCTGCTCTGCGTCTCACCCTGACTGGCTGCATGACCACCGGCATGCTGCTGATACGCCCTGTGCCTCTGCTTCTGTCTGTCAGAATCACATACAACCCCTCCCAGGGAGATAACATAGTTAATTCACAGGCATTAGAAAGACACTCCACTTTCCAGATTAGACATACCAGCAGCACACAAGTATTTATTGCTGCTTGCACCCCGACCCTAGAGTCAGCTGAAATCCCTGTTGAGTTACTAGGAGTGAAGGGTACATCCTGGAGCTATGGTCCTCTGCTCCCATCAGTAAGGTCCGGGGAAGCAGCGGGGGCTGTCACTGCCCTGCTGCCCCTTCCTCTGCCAGGGCTTTTGGATTCACCCCTCTCCTGGGTGAGGAACACCTACCCTGTCTCTGCTCGAGAGTGTCACCAGCCACAGGATTAAAACCAAAGATGTTTTTGGATGGTTTCCCAGCTGCTTGCTGGGGTAACTGCAACAGCACAAGCTTCACACTGCCTCCGCCAGCTCAGGTCAGCTCCAAGCAGCCAGGGAGATGCCCAGACGGGCAGCAGCGCACCTTATGACGTCTTGCCACTGTTAGTTCGATCTTCCATCCAAGGTCAGCGCTTAGGCTCTTCAGGACCAGGTACGCTCCCCTGCCCTCGAGGGAGGGGGCAGTGGCACCAAACAGCAATTTTGTCTCAAGAAGTGAGAAAGAAGGAATAAAACACTCCCTGTCCACCCAAGGCCTGAGTCACAGGACCCCCTGCCAGCCCTAGCACAGCCTCGCCTGTCTGCGGGCAGCGTCCACCTTCAGGTACCTGCGAGGAGCAGTGGTGCTGCGGGGTGCTCAGCTCAGTGCCCCCAGCTGCCGTTCCCCATCCATGGACTCTTCATTCTGTGCCTCGCACAGCTCCTACATGTCACCTCCTGCTATCTGCCACTTGTCTCCACCATCACCTTTTCTCCTTTAGTTCTTCCCTACCTGGAGAGGACTTCAGGTTTACATTAGGACCAGGCCGATCCCCAGCCCTACGAGGGGATCCCAACAGGGACAGCACACATGCCTGACCACTTTCTGTGGTCCGCTCTTCTTCTCCCCCAGCATCCACAGTGACCGGATTAGGAGCATAGAAACCACATCTCGTCTATTCCCTTTGGTATTTGTTTTGGTACCGCAGCGCTGGGGAAGGAGCGGGAGATTCCTCCCCCTGGCATGGCAGGCAGCAGCATGCACCAGCAGGGCCTCCTCCTGGACCTTCTCGCCTGCTGGGTTACCAAGGGAAGGGGCAGAAGTTCCTGTCCCACCATCCCCAATGCACATGCCTTAAGAAGAAGTAGGGGCAGATAAAAAAAAAAAAAAACAAACAAAAAACCCAACCCCAAACTACCTGCCTCCAGTCACATTCAAGTCTCAAACCCTCATTGATCCTGAAATCTGGCCAGCATGAGGCTCCTGCAGGCAAAATGGGGCACGAAAACGCCCACACCTCTAAGTGGGGAGGCAGAGCAGGAATAACAAGGCAGCCGAGCCCCAGTGCTGGGGTAGGAAGAGAGGGTGCTGCCCCAGAGCTCTGCTTGCAGCCTCCAGAGCCAGCTCTGCAAGGAGGGGTTGATAGGAAGGGCGGGCTTTGCAATCAGTAACGCATTGCAAGTCAAGAGATGCTCTGAAATGCTGGGGTGGGCTGGGAGGCAATTAGAGGTTGATCAGGATGATTGACAGGCTGGAACCAGCCAGGGGGAAGGGAAGGGAGCAGAAGGAAGAGCAGGCAGGCATCCTTGCTAGGGGCCAGACAGGCTCACCACCCTGCAGTAGCTTTTCAGGACTAGGCTGGGAGTTTCCAGTCCACACACCCATTCGGTCACAATGCACAGCCCTACCTGCACCACTGCTTGGATGGGCTGGAGTCTGCCTTCACTAAATGGGTTTAAAAATTCCTTTTCTTGCTCCAAGAAATGCAGTGCAAAGAGACAGAGCATACATGCTGCAGTCCAAATAGCAAAGCCCCCTCTCCCCAAGCTGTCCAAAACCTGCTTTGTTCTCTATTTAGCAGCCACACACTTCCAGCACTGCTTTCCTACCCAGACATCAGTCACTCCCATATATTTTGAAAACAGGCTCATTAAAACTGCACACCTCCTCTACTTCAATTGCCCCATCTCTTCTCTTCCCTAGATTTCTGAGCTCCAACTAGACGTCCTATGTGATCTTTCACACCCAGGCCAACCTGACAGACATCTGCAAGCACAGCTGTGTCAGACACAGAGGCAAAGACCGAAGCAATCAACATGTCTCCACAGGCATAAGTCTGCTGATGGAGGTGCAGTTATACTAGCAAAACTGCTTCTCGGTGTTTTAAGGTGGTGGAATAAAACCAAACTGAGAAGCAGGAGCATTTTTGCCAAAATAACGTATCAGCAGAGCAATCAAAACAGGCAATCTTACACATCAAGCAGGCCAGAAACTGCAGGTGTTTTGAAGGAGGCACCTAATGCACTCTACAGACATGGCCCACATCATGCTCAAATACTGCCACCGTACCATGTTTTTATGCCTTTGATTTGCGAAGGCACATCCCTCACCCCACACCCACCAGAGGAGAGCTGAGCTACGGCTGCCACTCCACAAGACTTCTGGAGCAACTCTGGCTGTTCCACCCTGTAGCACTCGACTCCCTAGAGGAAGATACAAACGCTTACCGGGGTTATTCCCTACAAACCAAACCTCTGCTCTCATCAAATGGAACAAAGCTTGAGAGAAAACAAAATAAAGGAGTGAAACACTGGGGGGTTTTCCGCCTTCTCCCTTAAAGCACATCAAAGCATTTGCCTTCTCCTGACTCGCAACCACAGTCAGGAGCCATCTACTAGCTTTGAAATTCCCCTCCTACCCCAGGCAATAATAAAACATGAAGACACGAGAGTGTGAGATTCCAGGAGCACTAGGCAGCAGGGATTTACAAGGGATACATCCTGTCAGGCACACTGGATCATCTTTATTTTTAACAGCATTACAGCGTTAGTGGGTGAAAGGGAAGTTGTGGATGTAGCAAGATTTTAGCGAGCCATCTGCTGCGGCATCTCACCCAATCTCCCTCCCAAGGTTTGTTCATCAGGCTAAGGCAGAAATGTCACCTCATGGACTGAAAATGGGTGTAATGACCCTAAATAAACCAGCAGCTGTAAGTGACAGAGCACTGGACTGCAGGCTGGCAGGAACCAGAGGCGAGGGTGGCATTTGGTTTCATTCATCATTTTCACCACCCAGGGTGCTGAGTTTGGAGAGGTGGTAGGTGCTAGCTGCTCCCAGGTACCTATCTGGTAAAGAAGCCGGGTGCCACAGGGGAAGGGATGCTATAAATCACTCGGAGGCAGATGACGGGCTGGGGCAAGGAGAGGCAGGGAACAATTTCAGAAGCACATGCACAGAGAGTGGGCGTAGGTTTGTCAGGGCATCACCCTACATTAGCTGGGGCCAGGCTAGTGCTTTCTTTTACTGGAGATGCCTCTTCATAAGGTAGAGGAGTCTCAAGGAGAGGGCTTAGAGAGATACCAAGGCAGGAGCAACAAACAAGGAGAGCTTTGAAACCCAGAGAACAGGGGCGCACTGAGAAAGCAGCAACAGGCAAAGACAGGGAGCTCCACCTGTGCAAGAGAAGGCAGAGCTGGCTACACAGCTCTGAAGGTGACCACAGCCCCAGCATCTCACCGTGGGTTTTTCTTGCCACTCTTCATGGCCTGGCATTTCTACCCTACCAAGCTAATGATACACAGTCATAAGATATGTTATGCTTATGCAGAATAACCAAGTCTCACCTTAATCTTTTCCCTGATTAGATAAACAGATTGATCTCCTTATGTTTCTCACCATAAAGCTTTCTCTCCAGCCGTTAGATTGTCTTGTAACTCTTTTCTGCATTCTCTTCAATTTTTCAGCATCCTTTTCCAAGCACTGACACTGGATTTAGACAGCATATTTTAGTACCAGTCTCCCCACCACCTCCTACAGCAGTAAAGTCTCATTCCTAGGGCTACTCACTGCTGCCTTGCCAGGTGTCAAACATTTCACATAACTGCCAGGCTTGAAGGGGCCTTAATAGGTCATCTGGTGAGATTCTTTGCTTGAGGCACAGCCAGCTGCAACTCATCCATATCTACAGACTTTTGGCTAATTTGTTCTAAAACAAACACACATACACAAAACCCAACCCCCCCAAAAATAAAAAACCCCTTCAAGATAGCCTCCACTTCTGCTTTACCATCCCAACTGGTATTACAGAAAAACATGAAGTCTAAACTCCCTCATTACAGGTAAAGTGACTTCTTGCCCCGTCTTCATCACAACTACAGTCTTCTAAAAGTACATTGCTGTACATCCTTGAAGACCATGAAGTTCCCTCTTCCATCTTTTCTTCCTCAGCCTACACAGTCCTTGTTCTTTTCATCCTTCCTTCCACATCATATTTCTAAAGACCTTAATCATTTCTGTTGCTTTCCTGGATACTCTCTTGTTTGCGCACATCCTTCTCCAAGGGTTGCATCTACATCTGAGCCTGGTTCTTCAGCAACACCTCATCTGTGTCAAGAGCACTAATTGCTTCCTGCACCTTAGAGGTGTCGCTCCTCATACAGCCTGGCACAAGGCTTGCCTCATGTTGTTCTCCTCCCCAGCAGAGCACTAACTCATCCTACTCCCGAACTTTGGTAATACCAACTTTTTCCCCTGCCCTGCCTAGTCAGGGTCTCCTTATCAGACAGGAACCCTTTTGAGTACAGCTTTTCAACTGGTTGTGGGTCCACCTGAGGGATTCCTATTTCTCACCCCTTTCTCGTTTGTTTATGAGGCTGACACTTGGTGTTACACAGACTCACTTAAGTCAAGATCTATTACATCCATCGCCCCCACTTAGCCACTAGGCAAGCCATCCTTTCAGGCAAGGGCATTGACGGACTTGATGTGGTACACTCCAGACAAATGCACACCGGTGGATTTTTAATCAGCATATTCTCCCACCTCTTTAACAGGATAAACACTAACTGCTTAACTGTTTAATCCAGATTATTTAGACAGGCTGGTTGTAGTCCCATTCTTTCTCCCTGTATTTCAAGGGATCAAAGCTTGGGATCTCCCTTCACTAGATATTCTCTAAGGTGGCTGCTCACCATGCAAAAGTTGCCTTAGTCTATTCTTTAAGTACTTTCAGGGAAATTTCATAAGGCTTTCCCACACAACCACATCTAATTTACCTAAATAGTCTTGTCACCTGTTCTTACTTAGTCTTGTCACCTGTTCTTACTTGTGCTTGGATATACTTTTTAAAATTAACTCCTTTAAGTACCTCGTCACCCCTGACCTTCTTTGCAAGGTGAAGACAGAGTTCTTACTGTCACATTTTATTTGTTCCTCTTTTCCACGCAGGCAGGAGCCAATTCCTTCTTCTATCCAATAGCTGCATCAGCTCCTTCTTCCCTACCTGGGAGTTCACACTGAGTTTTGCATCCACCGCAAGTCCGCTTCCTTCCTCCCAGATTTATAACTTTGCGACTCATGCCAACTCAAGCTGCCTTTTCCGTGTTGTGAGTAATAGCGAGCCCCTGGGCAGCTACCGCAGTTCAGCAGACACACAATAATTAATTTCCAGGTCTATGCCTCAAGCATAGACAAGAGCCCAGCAAAACCAAATCACCAACTTGCATACGCAGTCATCCTGGAGAAGATGTCAGCTTTACCAGCACCACCTGAGAGCCTCCGGAGTCCAATGGTTTCACACAAAGGGAGTCTAGACCATATGCACAGGGAGTTGAGGGATGAATCCCTTTTAAGATCTTTCTTGGGACCCAAAGGCACTAAATTTTTGGCTCAAGAGCCCAAGTATCCTAAGGTCAGCTGCAGAGACCCTCCCCAGTCTGTGTCACTGCCAGGCTCTCTCTGACCCCCAAGCAGAGGACATCAGATGTTGGTAATTATTTCAAGCAGGAGACAAGGCCTGCTGCCATCTGAATTTCCTCTAAGTACAAGATCATGCCAAGATTGTCTCATCCCCTGGCTTTGAAGGGACCTGAGACAGAGCCTACTAAAGGCCACTGTTTAATTAGCAAAAGCAGGGCCAGGCCAACACATAACTCTCCTACTAAATGTACTCTTGTAAGAAATTGCACTTGTAAGAATAGCACCCACCCCCTGACCCGTGTCAGCAACACATCAGGAGACAGCTGGATGCTCTAAGGGAGCCTGTTAGAGCTGTTCTTCCATGCAGGTCAACAGGAGAGAGCAGAACACCTCCCCACGAACACCACCATGTGGCCTCCTTGTTGGCGTGACAGAGCCAGAAGTCACATCTCCGGTGGCAGCTGGCTGTCTGCAGGGCAATGCTCTGCACTGAGTCGGGAGCAGAGACCTGCACAGAAACCAGTGGGAACATCTCTACTGGAAAGGGAAGGGGGTGTCAAAGCAAGCAACTGCTCCACACACAGAATTACAGGGGTGCAGAGGGGATGAGCACACCAACACAGGGACTCACAGGAGTAGCTCTGGGGACATACAGTCCTTCCAGGGAATGACAGGCAATGGTCAGACAGGAAAGGTCCGCAGCAGCCGCTCTTCCAGCTAGAGAAAGGCAGGGAGGTTTTTCGGCTTGCTGCTCAGAGGCAGCACAGTTGTAGCGGTTCAGGAAAGCAATTGCAGAATGCACGGAAAACAGGCAGACATGAATCCTGCCTGCAGCTGCTTTCTCCTGGTGCTGATGCAATGTGCCGCCTTTTGAATACACAGTCCCTTAAGAGATCCAGCCCCTTTCTTTAATGCAATAGCAGAAACATCTTCCCAGATCGGGTGACACAAACGGGAATCTTCAAAACCTTGCTTTAAGCCAGACCTGTACTATCAACTGCCAATTTCTCTGGGGAAAAACAGCACGCATAAAACAAGACCTCTCTCTCTTCCCAGCACAATAACCACGTGGGCAGAAGCTGCTGGCATCGACAATTAGACCAAAGCACATCAAGAAAAGGAGACCTTGCTCAAAAGATGCAGTGGGTTATGCCAGAAGGATCCCTATCTTGCCCATACAAGCTGTGTAGCCACTGTAAGAGCTTGGCTTAAGGAGAGCACTGGAACACTGGGAAAGCATTCCCACTCCCCCACCTGGCTTTATGAGGGATGGGGAGGAAGGGACTTGAAAGCAGAAGAGGGAGAACAGCAGGCAGGCAATACCAACATGCAAGAGCCATGGGGAGAACGGAAGTATTTCCAGCACTGCTTAGCAATCATGTGCAGGGAACGTATAACGAGCATGCAAAGATAACCCTGCGAAGGGCAGCAAGCACTGCACAGAGAAACATGGAGGAAAACATTCTGCATCTCATGCTTAGCAAGAGAGTCTCGGGCTTCCTGCAGCTAATCTGTATTTGGAGTAGAGGGCAGACACCCAGCTCCACGCTGGAACGACACGAAGCGAGAAGGCAGTGTCAACCGCAGGCCTGCAGGCTCAGAGAAAAGCCATTTCATACTGCAAGCCTTTGCTCTACAAGCTTGGCACCAGCTTCACGAATCTCGCCCTCTCTCTGTTGCAGAGTGTGTACACACATGCGCGTTTCTTTTTCATCCCTTGATTTTTGTTTTTCTCCTTTTAATCAACTTTCTAGCCAATGCATCAGGCCTGCCCCCCCAACTCACTCCCCTGAGCGAGCCAGAGAGCTGCCGACAGGATGAAGGCTGCAGGCAGAGAGGTGCCTCCTGAGAAGGCCATGCTCAAGGCAGTTCCTGCACGCACAAACTCCCCATATGGCTGGTGAGACGAGTAGTCCTTCCCAGCAAGAGCCTGAGCGACACAGGAGAGAGGCTGAGGGCTGCAGTTCCAGCCAGCAGACATTCCCACAATGGATGCAGAGCTACCGTCAGAGAGGCCGGCTGCCCCACGCCACGGTCCTTCAAATCTAGAGCATCAGGACCAGCAACACACTTGCGAAGATCAAAGTGGTGGAGGAACACAGGAACTCCCTCCCTCTCTCCCTGCCTGGAAACCTGCATTTCGGTTTCCAGCTCAGCCTGCAAGCAAGCTCTGAGCTCCCCAGGCTCGCTTCCAGAGCCAGGACGAACAGCAGACAGCTGTGCTGAGACCAGACACAGGCAAACCTTCCTCTGACTCACGCAGCATCCCAGAGGCCACGGCCCATTCAAGGCTCCGCCGCTCCCCCTCCAATGCCTCTGGAGCCATCAGGCAAGACCTGGGACCCTGCAGAGCCAGTTCAGGCGGTAGCAAACCTGCCCCTTTGCTTCAGGCTCCAAGTGGGGCCTCCACCTCCTTGTGGAAGAGGCAGCGTGGAGAACAGGGAGCGGGCTGGCACACCGGCTGCTCGCTGCAGGAGCTGCCGGCCGGGGGGGGACAGCTGCCAGAGGGCAACGCAGGGCTGCCGGGTTCAACCCAGCAGGCTGCCAGGCAAGCTCTCGCTAGCAGGAAGGAGGCAGGGCAGGAGCAGCCCAAGGGACTGCCACCAAGGATTGCTCCGTCTCTCCTTGGTTCCCACCCCCTCGAAAGCAGCTGCTAGATTAAAAAAAGCCTTTACGGTGCTGTCATTCAAGGACATGGAGACAATCTCCATTTTCCAAACATCCCCATCATCTTGTCTCATCTATGCATCACAAAAAGCCCCAGGGAAGATCCGGCCCCAGCTTCCAGCAAGCCCTACCATCCTTGCCACCGTTACCCACCGCGGAGCTCTCAGATGCTTTGATATGCAAATCAGCCACAGGATCCATAACCAGCGCCATCCGCAATTAACAGCGTGCAGAGTATCCTATGCCCAGGGCCGCCTCTGGCACACAGCAGGCACCCCACGGCTGCGCAGGCTTCACATCAGACGGCGCAGGTCCCAACTGTCTTTCCTGGGAGCGGGAGGTGCCGCCCGCGGATCCCTCAGATCCCCAGCACACAGCCTCACCCTGGCCGCCAGGATGGAGATGGGGCGCTTACAGAAAGGATGTGGGCTGGGGTTGCACCTCGGTATGGATGGGGAGGGTGGCAGAGGAGGAGCTGCCGGCAGGACGCTGTGGGGCTCCCCGTGACCGGAGGCACTCCAGCTACCCTGGGCTCAAGGAAAGTGTAATTAGCAACGGACAAAAAGCAGGCCCTCGGCACTGCCAGCTCTCAGGCTTTTACTGCAAATCTCATGATACCTGGGATTTTCTGAAAGCCCTAGTTCCCAGAACAAAGCGATTTCACATGGATTTTTTTTTTTTTTTACGTAAAAATTTATCAAAAAAACCCAAGCAAGTTCCTAGCCCATTTTATTGCTGAAGAAAGCTAAAAAATATGACCGAGGATATTTAAAAGCCCAGAAGGAAAAAAAAAAAACAACACAAAAACAAACAAGAAGCAAAGCACTCAGTATTTTTCTTTTTTTGGCTCAACTCATGGCTTCAGGACATTTCAGGATAGTTGCACTGCACTCTGGTCAAAGGGGAAGAAAATGGAGCATTGCAAAGCCTCACGGCAATGCCTTCTTGACAAGAAAACCGACACCCTCAGAAAATACAGTAGCTTCAGTTCCTTCCAAGGTTACCGAAGACAGGAACAGACAAAAATAGAGCAAACTTAGTGCAACAAAACATGCTCTTGAGCCAAACCAGAGTGTCTTCCCAACCCCCTCAAAGGCATCTTCTTTCATGTTTATCTTGCTCCTACGGTATCCAGGTGAAGACTGCAGAAAGGACTTCTCTCCCTGTAAAGACAGCGTATTCCTACCACTAAAAGGCTCGAGATTAAAAAGGCCTTTCCTAGGTACATATCAGCTAATTGCAGTCATTAGAAGAAACGTCCTTAATGCTTTGCTATTTCTGGTTTGAATGGAGTCCTCCTGGAGTCCGTTATGAGCCGAGTGGTTGGCTTTCTGCTCTCTCAGAAGGATTAAGAGAATAAAAGCCTATTAGGGACTGGTATTTGGAGGGGAAGGGTACTGGTCCCTGCAATGCACTTGAGAAGGCTTTGTCCCACGCCCGGGTGGGGCATCTGTAGGACCATCCAAGAGGCGCCTGTGCCGTGCAACCCTTCAGTGGCTTTGTGACCACTGCTAACGGGATGCTCCTGCCCTGCAGCCCATGGCTTTCCATGCATGCTTACTCCAGAGGATGACATGAAGGAACAGGACACTTCCACAGTAACAGACAAATACGAGGGGGTGGGGGGGTGGGGGTGTGGTGTGGGTGGGTGCTCCCTGTGGGCTATGCACAACTAAATTAGCCACCCTGAGCATGCACTGATTGGCCTTGCGCTTCCAACTCCTACTATCGAGGGAAGAGCAAGGAAGGGAGGTGCCCAGAATCCCAAATTCCCCAAACACCTGGTCTCCATCCAGCTGAGAGCTATCAAACCTGCTACGGGCACTAGGCTGACTGCAGCCACGTCACAGATTTTTGGCATGATGCCTCCAGCAGGTAGCTACATATAGGGCACACTCTAGGACAGGAGAAAAAAAAAAACCATGGTTTGCTGATTTGGACAGGCTGGTGATCAAGACAAGAGCAGAAAAAGACTGCTTGCCTACACGGCCACGGACATAAGCCCTTTCTGATAGCTCTTTGCTAAGTTCTCCAGGGTACAAGCGGCAGGGTGATATCAGAAATTTACCTGCTGCTCCCACCCTTGAAACATCCCTCCTGCCTCCTTGCTACTCTCTGTCACAGCGGTGCCTGGAGGAGAGGCAGGGAGGAGGACAGGCAGCTCTCCAAGACCGAGCACGCACAAAAGCAGCCTCAGCACCTCCGGCGGCGCTCGCAGGTGAGGCGGGGGCCGGCGCCACCCCCGCAGAAATGGGTCCGGCGACCCCCGGGGTGCAGAAACCACGTTACTCAGCAGCGGCCGAGCCGAGGGACGGCGCACCGGGAGACGGCAGAAGACGGGCGCCCGGGAGGCGGGCGCGAAGCCCCGGAGCCCCGAGCCACCCCGCTTCCACGCAGCCCCGGCGGGCCTTGTTTGGGGGCACAGGCCGCTCCGCGGGCGCCGCACCCGGGCGCGCCCCCCGCCCCGCTCCGCCCCAAGATGGCAGGCGGCGCCCCCCGCCCCAGGCCGCCCCCGTTGCGGGGCTCCGCGCGCCGGCCGCGCCGCCCGGCCCGGCCCGCCCCGCCCTCAGGAGGACCTGAGGCACGGCCGTTGCCCCCCACCCCCACCCCGGCAAGCACCGAGGCGGCGAGCTGCGGCCCCGGGCCCGCCTAGCCTGGAGGAGCCGCGGTCGCCATGCCCCGCCGTGCCGTGCCGCAGCCCGCCGCGCCGGCGGCTCGCTTACCCCGTGTCAGGCGCGGACTGGCTCCCCCCGGGCTGCCGCTTCGCCCCACCGGGCCGGGCGCTGCGGTACCGCGCTGCGCCGCGCACGGGAGCGAGCGGCGACCGCTCGGCTCGGTTCGGTTCGGTTCGGCTGGGCTCGGCGCGGGGCGGGGCCCCGGGTGGGCGGGGCGCGGAGGCACCGGCCCCGCACAGCGGTGGGCGGGGCCCGCGGGCGGCGGCGCTGCGCATGCGCGCGGGCCTGCGGGCGGAGGGCCCGCCGTTCCTTTCGGAGGTGCGCGGCGGGGGATGCGGGGGGTTTGGGGCCTGCGCTGTGTGCGGGGCGGGCGGGGAGCAAAGGCGGCCCCGGTAGCGGCGGCGGGCCGGGGCTGGTGGGGAGCGGAGCGGAGCGGAGCGGGCGCCGGGTGGAGGCAGCCGTGCGGCAGCGGGCGCCCCGCCCCTGAGCCGCGGCGCTGCCGTCGCGGCGCCTTAGGCCTGCCGGGTGGGGCCGGCCGCGGCCTGCGGACCCGGCGGCCTGCGGGCGGCCTTGCCCCGCCGCCGGGCGAGGCTGCTCCCGCGGTGCTGGCTTTCTCCCGGAGCCGGCGCCGGGCCCTCCCTCGGCCTCATGGCCGAGCCGCTCGGGGCGCGGGCGGCCCCCCTCAGCCGCCGGGCGCTGGGTCTGGGCGAGAGTGGGCCGCAGTGCGTGTGCGGCTGCCGTGCTCGCGTGTGGGCCCTGCGGCGCCTGGACTGTCCGGGTCCTCCCTTCCCCCGGGTACGGGCCCTGCTGCCCGTCGCTCATAGGGAGCGGTTTGCAGGCGTTGCTGATGCTCTGTGCCCAGGCCCTGAAACGCCTAAAACCTGAGCATGGGTTGCTGCTCTAAAAAGACTGAGAAACGCTGGCCCCCAGGACGGCGCGGGGGCTGAGTTTGAGTGGCACGCAGCAAGGCAGATAGTTGTGACATCTTGCAAAAGCAGCTGGGAGACGGAGCCTGGAGCTTTTGTGTCGCCTGCACACAGGACACTGCAGATGGGATGACCGGCAGCATCTTGGCTGCCCGACAGACAGCACCCTCTGTTCCCACGGGGCTTCAGCCCATGCCCTGACAATCTGGCCTGGGGGAGGAGGAAAACACAGAGTCTATTCTGATACTCTTGCACACGTGTCCTTCAAAGTGTTGCTTTGCTTTAGAATTCATGTGGGGCTGTGCTGCCGGGGTTAGGCTTGTGTTGGTATGAGTAATCATGCAGCAAAGTTGGACCAAAATTCCTGTGTCCTGACAAGCGTGGCATTTACTTGTGTGTGTCATGGGGACTCGGGAAGTGTGGGTACTAGTCTGTGCTTTGCTGGTTATTCTCCAAAAAACTCCTTTGGAGGTCTGGTGAGTAAGGGGAGGCAATTTGGGGAAGACGACAGCATGACAGCTTTCTTATAAGCGTGAAAGACTTACTCCTTGTAGTAAAAGCAGACGGGCAGCCAGCTTTTTTAAAAGCAGGACACAGATGTTTATCTGAGCTGCGTTCACTTGTCTGGTTCGAGAGTTCTCCAAGCTTACTTTGGAGGGTCTTGTTTGGAAGGAGAGAAACTGAGTTAAGGGAAGTTTTTGAGTGAGAAGCAAGGCTTATTCCAGCAAAGCTGGAGGTAGTTCTGTGCTGCCTTGTGGCATGAGTGTGCCTTTGTCTCCAGGTCAGGCTTCTCTTAAGCCTGAATTCTGTCTGTATTAGGCATCCTTTCCTGGTGTAGCTTTAGCAGGAAGGCTTGGAGCCAGTATCGTTCTTTGTTCTGTGAACAACTAGCCTAGGTCAGTGGTTCCTGACTTTTTTTTTTTTTGGTGGTTGAGCCACAGCTCCCCACCTTCTCTTCCTTCTTGTTTGTGTCATCCTCCCTGCCACAGCTCCCCCCAGCGTGGGTACTGCTATCTGTTTTGTGATTGCACCTTGCTGGTTGGGACGTGGTCACCCAGGTCAGGGCTGAGAACAGAATCTGGTCTTGTGGCTTGCCACCTATTGTCCTGTTCCTGAGACCTCAATACTTTTAGAAGTAGTGAAGATACATTTGAGAGGTGATAGCAGCAGTAAGTTATGGGAGTGTGGGCAGTTCTCTGAATTCACGTGTAATTCCAGAAGGAGGGACCTCATTGGGCTTCACCTCCAGCCCCACAGACCATACCAGAGCAGAGCTTCTGGGGTTAGGTACCTGCTCTACTGCTCCTTTCCTTTGACCTCACAGAGGAAGTTGTTCTCTCTGAGGCTTAATTTCCAGCTGGTGCACTGGGAATAATCCCTCCCTATTTTAGTACAGTGCTGTGAATATGAATATATAGAATGGTTTAAGGTGCTCAGATACTAGAACAATAAGAACCTTAAGTACCTTAGAGTTGGGACTTCTGGATACTTAAAATGTCAAAATTAAGTTTTCTGTTAAAGGTATTCAGCTCTTTTTTTATCTGCCTTTCCTGATTGTGATCTGGAAAATGAGGTTAGTGTGTTTTGCTTCAAAATTGTTAAGAGATGTACCTGTAATGAGTTTCTATTGGTAACTTGGACCAATAAATATCCTGTTTAATAGCTAATCCTATTCATAAATGGAATTTGAAAAGACTTAATTCCTCTTTGTGAATCCTGGCTTTTCTGGCTGTCATTAATGTAAAACCAGTTATGTCTTGGTAATTAATATCTTGTGTATTTTTAACACACACAAGCCCTTAATCACATCGTTTCCTTTATGAGGAGAGCTGTGAATGGATTGAGTCCCGTAGTTCACAGCTGGCTCTTGTAGCTCACCCTGGCAGACGGTCTATAAATAAACCTGCAGTAACAGAGTAGGGGTTTAGGTATTTGCATCGCGCATATTGTCTTGGATTTATTTCCTGCGTTTTAATGATGGATGACAAATGCAGTTCAAATCTTTGTGGTGCCTGGAGCATGTCTATTTTGGTGTCTTAGAAGAATAAAGGGGATGTTGGCCCCCACTGTTTGCCTGTGCAGATCAGGTTACTACTATTAAAGTGAAGAATATTTTTCCCTGTTCTATTTTGTATGTTTGACAGCAGGCTTTGGGTAGTAGGCCTCAGCATTTGCTTTGCAACATCCATTGGTTTTCCCTGGGGCCTGTTTGTGTGGATGAGTTACTAGCAGAAAGAAGGAAGAGAAATAGCTGAATGGTTGTGGAACTACAGATCTTGGGAATATAGGGAGCAGGTGTCATTTCCAAAACTTGTGATTAAAAAGGAAAGTAATACTGGATTGCTAGGTAACAGCACTATTTAAAAGTACGTTTACTCTAGGATGCAGGCAGGGTAAGAACAGCCCCTTGACTGTTTTTTTAGGGTATACACCACTGATAAGAACGTGCTCAGAGCCATTGCACCAGTCTCTTGAGTGTTCAGACGCAGACCTTTTTAGTGCTCCCATGGCTGTAGTGCAGATTCATACAGACCATTCTTGTGAAGCACGTCAGGATTTTTGCTGAAATGAAAGAGATCCTTTTCTTGTCCAAATCTCCCGGTGTTTCTCTGGAGATACTGTCACGATGTAAGTCTGGGTTGGCAGTAAAAGGAAGAGTCCCAGTCTTGTGTTTTGCGCCATTCCCTTGCACTAGCATTCGTGTGGCTGCAGGATGAGTAGGATCAGGGAACTGATCTAGCTGAAAACAGTGACTGATGTACATGAATGCTAGAGCCAGCATAAGGGAGGTGATGGAAATGTGTGTTGCGGGACACAGGGCTTCCTTACTAGGTACTATGTGCCCCGACGTTGGTTCAAAGTAAGTATGTAATCCTGTCCTCCTTATGTGGACGATGTCCTTGCTTTGTATCAGCTCCCTGAGGAGATCTACTTGTGTGTTTACATGAGTTTGGTGAAAATACTGTATGTGACCTGCTTCTGTTAGCTGGGATGAAATTTTCCAGTATTCCTCCATTCAAAAACCACTCAGGATTGCAGTAAATATAAGTTAGTTCTTTAATCTCAAGCAAAAACGGTGAAGGTGGTAGCTTTAGTATGGCACTTGAAAATGGTGCAGTGGGTAAATAACTTCCAGAGGTTTATAACTGGTGAAGAGTTTCTTTGTTGTGCGGTGTTGGAATTTGATGTTGGTCTATTGCATTGAATGGGGTAAGGCTGAAGGGCCCTTGAGAAGGGAGCGTTTGCTGCAGCAGGTTATTTCGTGCTCAGACTTATTCAGTGAAGTAGAAATTGGGTCATTTTAGTGAATATTTGATTAACAAACTCCTCCCCCCTTTCTGAATCTAACTCCAAACTCTGTCTGAGGTCTGTGCTAACTTTTAACGGGTATGTGGAGCAGGGAGAACCAAAGCGTCTCTGTGATTCTGGTTTTAAGAAATTAGTCTCTCTAACCATGAGATAGAGCTGCTGCTAGAATTTAGGAGCAGCAGGGTAGGAACTGGGAGAGAAGTTTCTCTGCACAGTTCTTTAGCGCTGCTTTGGTGCAGCTACGCATGGCCGACGTTGTATCAATAGTTGTCTTTGTGTTGGGCCTTTCATTTTAGGATAGTGTCCATTTAAATACTGCTCTTGCCTAGCATGAGCAACTTGGAAATTAATCCTGCTTGAGCAGGAGATTGGACTAGATGACCTCCAAAAGTCTCTTCCAAGATAATTCCTTGGTTAGGAGTGTATTAGTGACTAAGTACTAAGCAGCAGTGGTGGTTTGCCCGTCCAGGGTATTGTGGGGTACACTCCTGTATCAGTTGGGCAATACCGACAGCAGACTTCTGGGAATTCCTGCAAATTTTCCTGTGCTTGAGAGTTATGGGCATACTCTTCCCATACCCCTCCAAGCACTGAAACCTGATGACCTGGGGAGAGCCACCTTCAGAAGCAAACTCGGGTCATGTGTGTTCCCTGTGCCTGTGCTAAGTGCAGCCGCCTCTGAGCCTTTTTAAGGCCTACTGGTGTGAGGCAACATCAGCGCTGGGAAGGAGAGAGGCGCTGGGTGTGCTGGGGCCAATGGCTGTTGTCACTTTGTAGCGGCTCTTCAACTTCGGCACTAGCTCGGAGCATTCATGTGGCAGCACCCAGTGTGACAGTGAGTGGCTTCTGTGCCCTTTGGAGTTTAGTTTAGTAATTAGCCACTATGCAGAGAGGAAAACTGAGAGCAGAGGAGATGAAGTTCACAGCCGCAGAGGGAGCAAGTTGGGACTGGGTCTGGTTGAGGAGCACCTGGAGACAGACCCAAACTATTGGCCGTTCGTTTCTAGAAGGGAAGCTGGCATGTTACGATAGCTGAAGGTGTGATTCACTCTTCGTGAACCCACTTGCACCCTTGAATGCTGTACTCTGTGCCACAGATGCATTCTTCTGTTCCTTCCATCCTGAACCTTCCTGCTAATTGGAAGCACCCCCTTGTTTACTCAGTTCCTAACAGGATGCTTCATACCAAATAATCAATCATACGAAGTTTCTTAGCTTGTGACACATACTAATGTGCCAAGGAATAATTCTTAGCAAAGAAGGGGATACTGAGTCATCTGGAAAAATAAACAGTCCTTGGACACTTAACGCTGTTGATGCTTCTGCTGGTAGTTTTGTAACTTCAAACCTTCACTGCTGCCACAGGGTAGAAACAAATGGTGACTCCTCCCAGGAGTGGGGAGTGAGTTCAGAGTTTAGGCAGTGCTTTAGGACTCTGACATGTGGCCTTGAGCACATCTAGCTATGCTGGTCCTGACGTTGCTGTCGCTCTGACAGCAGGCAGAGCGTGTGCCTGTGCCTGCCCTACCACGAGCCAGCAGACCTCTCCTATCGGTCTTACGTAGTGGTGAGGATGAGCAGGCCCATCCTCTCCTGCCACCGAGGCCACCATGTCTGCCAGGGGAGTAGAGACGAGGGTGACAGTGGCAGGTGGACCCGCCAAGAAGCGTCCATCAAAGACAACAGGCCAACTTGCTGCTGCTGCTTGTTTGGGTTTTCTAGAGGGATCCAAAGCCTCGGTGCGATTCTGGAGGAAGTAGGAGCAGTATTACCCACTGGGTTTGAGTTTCACACAGGGAAACAGTACACCCAAGCACAGAACAGGACACAGGCTGTCCTCCCTGCCAATGCAGAGTGTGGGCTTACAGCAAGGCAACCTAGTTGAACTTGCTTAGAAATCCTAGCAGCAGGAAGGCTCAGGTAATTGGACCTTGATCACCAGCAGCATTGTAAATACTGCAAGGCCTTGTTTTCGTTAGGATCACACAGCTAGGTAGGGAGCTGTGGCAAAAACACAGCCGCCTTGGAGTCTCATTTCAGAGAGGGAACAGTGCAGGCAAGCTCTGAAGGGAAGTTCTGAACTCGTTTGGAGATCTTCTACTCCACTGAAAAGTGGCTTTGTTTAGCAAATAAATGTAAGCTTTGGCTGTTGCTGTTCTCTTCCAAACCTGCCTGTATGACAGGCGAGATGATTTGCCACGTATCATGTGCTTTGCTCAGGAAGCGCTGCTACAAAATTGCTGTGGTGCACATCTCCAGTGCTTCTCATCTTGCTGTCAGGTAACACACGCTCTGTAGGACAACCGCAAACCCTAAAAACTACAGACATCCCCACGTAAGCAAACACACTGGGGTAAAATAAAAACAATAGAGAGTGAAGATTTAGCCTGGGCTTTACTTGGTTGTAACAAGAACGGCTGTGGCATCGCCTGTCGGAAGGCTCTGTGGGTATTTTTTTCTCCCTAGAGAAGTTAGGTCAGCTTTGTTTTTAAAATAAAAGTTAAGAAAATGGCTTTACAATGTACTGCTACAGTTTGGCCCTAAGCTCATCGGAACTGGCAAAGGGAGGTAAGAGGTCAATGTATTTTTAATGTTTACTTTAGAAAGGAGAGAAGCAGAGCATGTGTTGGTTACACTGCCAAGGTCTAAGCAAGCAGTGTCACACAGCGGTAGTTGCAGTCAGATGGAAAGTCTTAGCTCTACCTGAGCTGACCTGAAAGAGAACTGGCTCTAGGTCGGTGGTGTTTTCTCCCTTCACTTGGATCTGCCAGCATAGGTGCCTGGATCGTCGCTCCCTAACCGACGTCTGGCAAAGTGATCCAGGTTCAGATGAGCCTTTGCGATTGCGCACGCAAGCTGGTCCCCATAAGCCTGACAGAATGAGGTTAGGGAACTGCCATAGATGTAGTCAGGGAAGAGGGTGTGGTAAACTGAGACAGAGGTTACACTTGTAACCCAGCTCTGCTGCAGCTGGGGTGGTGTTTCGGTTTGGGTTCAGCGAGCACTGTAAAGTTACAGGGACCTGTTTCATCTGGGCAGCCTTAACAGGGCGAGATTGGCAGAGGTGTGATTCTGGTCTGTAAACACAGGCTGCTGAACACCTTGTGTATGCTAAGAGGGAGCACGCCCTCACTGGTGGAGCTTTGTCTTGTTTCTTGTCTGGCAAATTGTTTCTTGAAGCTCTGATGCTGGTCTGCAGCGTATCTCAGGCTTTTTGTTTGGTTTTATAGGTAACATCGGTAGCTTTTACAAGTAACTACGGTAGCTTTTACTGGTCACTGCAGCCTCTAAACTAGTTCACATCTGAAATTCTCAGACCTGCTTGTTGTTCGATGGTTCACAGTGCACACAGAAGGGCCCTTACCTCTGTGTGCAGGAAGCTGCAATGCAGTGATACTGAATCCAGCTTTGTAGTATACGCATCTGAATTACATTGTCTCCTGAATTCAGGCAGGGGTTGTTGATCTGCTTTGTAGTGTGCTGCGGATGCTGTTACCACTCTGTGTGCCGTGGATTGCGGCATCTAAAGAGGTGCTGAGGCTCTAGTGCGTGACTCACATAAGGGAAAGGAAGCAAAACAAATTCTGTCCATTTTCCAGAGTTCATAATTCTCTTGTTTCTTATGCAGGGTGGGTTACCAGAATCCAAATGGCTCTCTTGAATAGGCAATTGGGTTTATCCTTAACCCATCTAAGCAGTACGGTGATCCAGCGACACTTCAGGTAATTTTCGAATCTTGCTTTTGCTTTTGTTTTATTGGGAGAGTTTCCTGATTGAAAGAGATGCTGTTAAGTAGGTCAAGCATAAGATATAGTATTTCTAATTAAAAAAGGATAATATAATAAAAAAACTCACAGTTGTCTCTTCACAGGTTGTAAAGTGAGCCCAAACACGACAACATATGCAGGTTCCTGGCAGTCTGAACATGGGCTGAACTCAGCATTTTGATATGCGTGTAAGGAGGCTTTTAGGCCTTCGAGGATGATGCAAGGGCCTGCAAGCAGAAGTTGAAAGTGCCTGTGTTTCTCAGCCAAGTGCAAAGAAGCAACAGCCAGCCCCTGCTGATGCAGAGCCAATTACATGTTTAAAATTATTCCAGAGTTTATAATTTCAGTTATTTAGAACAAAAGTAACCTGAAAAATTATTTCCTTGTACCTTAACAGCGTCCATTTTGTTATTTTTCTTTTGGTCCTTGTTCTAGGCTCAAGGCATTTAAAGCTTCTTAAATTTATGGACCTCATATTTTACAATGCCTTGCACAAAGCGTAGAGCCTAATCCCACAGTACACTCAGTGCAGGTATGGGGAATCTCTAGCATATAACTCTTTGAAGGGTCAGGGCTTCAGTTTAAAGGGTGAGAATAGTCATTCCCATGACTGTGGCTAGAGAGGGGATTAAGGCAATGCTTAGGGCTAGGTGGTGTGATAGTCCCAGGAGCTATCTCGAGGAGGTATCTAAGTCTTACTGGCGTTCTCTGTAAATGAGCTGCATAAGAGGATTGGCCAGTAGACATTTAAAGAATATACATATGCTGACAGCGAGAGGGAGGCGAAGTCCACAGAGGTGAGCAGTGCTACTGCAGGATGTCAACAGTCTTAATGGGGAAACCTTTTCTTTGTGGTGGGCCTGCTTTGGATGTGGTGGGGTTTTGCTCCAAGACTGTGGCAGAAATGAAGAGAGGAGGGGAAAGAAAAAGTCCTCCTTGTGCAGTTACTCTTGTCTGAGGGTACCTGGGCAATCACACTTATAGTTGTTTGCTACTGCTGCATTGTGGACTTGGTCCCACCTAGGTGTCCCCTTCTTCCTTTGACAACACTCTTGTCCCTTTCCAGCCTCCTCCCTTCTGCGTTCCCTGCCGTGCAGTCACAGCTGGCAGGCAGAGGATAGAGAGTGTGGTATACCACAGTCCCTGCCAGGGGATGGGATGGGAGAGGGTGGCTGCTTGCAGAGGTGAGTGACTTCTGAGTGAGAAGAGAGGTGCCCTCTTGTAGGGGAAAGCTGGAGTAGGCCTCTGCTGCGGGAAACAAATCTTGAAAGGCAGCGCTTGACCTCTGGAACAGTTAGACTGATGCAGACTGACCCAGCCGGCCTTCTCTTACTGCATGTAAAAATGTCTGCTTCAACTGATGTCTGTCCACACCGTGTTTGATACGCAGGGGATGGCTTGCTTTTCTTCTAGGTAGCATTGCAAACACAGGTCCTTCGTCTTCAAGAAGGGCTGATGGTCCCCATTGGTCTTTATTTACTGTACACCCTTCTGGTCTGCAAAACAAGGTGAACAATTAGGTTGATTCCATATGCTGTCTATGTGAGTAGTTCAGCTGACAGCACCTTGGCATTCCTGCAGCTGTCTGGCCAGCATGTTTCTAGTACCTTACTGCAAAGCAGTTATTTAGCAGTAGAAAGTATCTTCCTGCTTTTCTGATGGTCTGTGTTCAGGCATCCTTTGAAGAGAAGCAACAAATCACTTGAATTTGAGCTTACTGGATAAAAGAATAGCTGTTCCTGTAAGGGAGGTTGAATTATTTCTCTTTTTTTTTTTTTCCTGCTATTCCCAAGCTTATTCAGAGTCAGAGCTAACAACTAAGTATCATGCAGTTTATTTCTGTTGTTTCTTACTCCTGATAATCCCACAGAGCAAACAGATACAGAAGAGACTGCGTCTCTCTGGGTTCCTCCCACATGGGGAAGGTGATGATCTGTTAGGTTCTAGTTGGTGGGAGCTTAGCACAGCCACAGCAGGACCTCGGAGGTCTCGCTGAGAGCAGAGTAAGATGGGAGGCCCTCATAGGCTTCACTGAAAAGAAGATTGGTCAGAAAAGTCCTTATGGCTGGGACTGTGTACAAGACTGAAAGAGCCTGACTTGAGTCTTAGCTTTCTCTAGGCTGTTTGTAGCAGAAGCAAGCACATTTTTTTGCTTGTAAATTGAAGTTGAATGGAATCTTCTGCAGTTGCTAAAAAGCCCAGTAAATGCAAGCCACTCTTCATGCCATCTTTTAGTCGTGTTTCAGGGTAGAACAGTCGTTTTATGTTTGACATTAAGTGAAGAGTGTGCAAAGCCCAAAGTAGCATCTGGCTTTCAAAGAGCACATTGAATGCAGTCAATGTGTCACCCATATGGTACGTATTTGTTGCTGGCGCCTTCGAGTGGTTTGTGTAATGACAAGATCCTGTGCTGGGTTTGCCCTTGCTCCTCCAGGATTATTGAGGAGATCTGTCTTTCATTCTTTCCTGTCTTTTGCTAGTATCACTGGAGCATGCCGAGCAATACAGAAACTCACCCGCGTGCGAGTGGTGGACAACAGTGCCTTGGGGAACACGCCGTACCACCGGCCACCAAAATGTATCCATGTGTATAACAAGACCGGAGTTGGCAAAGTAGGAGATACGATCCTTCTGGCTATCAAAGGAGAAAAGAAGAAGGCTTTAATTGTAGGGCACAAGATGCCTGGCCCCTCCATGACGCCTAGATTTGATTCCAACAATGTGGTACTCATAGAAGACAATGGAAATCCAATAGGGACTAGAATAAAAATACCAATACCCTATATCCTGCGACGGAGAGAAGGAGAGTTCTCCAAAGTATTGGCCATTGCCCGCAACTTTGTATGAAAGCTAAGAAAGATCTCTGGCAATCCTGTTTATATCCTTCCATACAGTAGCTGTTCCTCAGTCCTTTTCTAGAAAATGGTGAAACGTGAAAAAGTTGAGGTTCATCAAGGGTCTCTCTTCCTGTTTAAGAATTACAAGCAACTAGTTTAAATGTTGAAACATCTTGTTTTTCTCCAAAAGAAGGTTGATTTATTTCACAGAGCATCTGCAGTGTGTTTGGGAAATGGTCCTTCACCCTTATGGCTCCGGTGGTGTTAATTTGGCCTCTAATCATTAAAATGAGAACATGAAAATCCTTCTTGTTTTGTACTGCTTATGCTTTCTTTCCCCTATTTCTGCCTTTCCCGGTTCCCCAGGAGCAGGACACAAAGCGCAGTCCCTGGCCCAGTGACACTGGGGTCTACAAAATGGATTCACATGTGATAGAGGAGGAGAGATACATAATGAACTATTGGTGCCTTGGGCACATTCAAGAAAAGGATTAGCTTCTGCATCTTTGCCTAAGAAAAGTCTTTAGGAGGAATCAGAATTGGGAGAGCGTGATGGCCTACAGCTTCAGTGGTGTGTGGTTGAACAGGGTATGCCAGAGATGGGGAAGCAGAGGTCGGAAGGGGAGGTGAATGGGGTAGGTTTGAGATGCAGCCTGCGCTCTCCACCTGACCAACTTCAGGAAACTGTGTTCTCCAAGTAATGCAAGGGCTGGGTTCAGATTGAAAGGCCCACAGAAAGAAGCTTCCTTTTGGACTGGTTTTCAGGACCGTGTCAGACATTGTCTGTGATGTCGGTTGGTAAGACTGGCTGTTGTCCAGCTTCCTAAGCTCGGGCACAATAGTGGGCAAATGCTACTGTATTGCTTTCAGGGCCAGCTGTGATCCAGGAACCAAACAGCTGCCTTTATGTGGAGCTGAGCAGAGAAACTTGGTGTTTGTGGAAGGTGAAGGGACATCGGGACAGAGCGCTCCTAGAAATAGCAGTGCTGGGGAAGAGGGTGCAGGGGATGCAGCCAGCAGGAGTGTGGCCAGCTTCAGGCCCCCGAGCCGACTCCTCACAGGTCTGGTGGCAGTGGCGGCTGGCTGTGCCTTGTCCTTCCACTTCCCCTCCCTGTTGTGCTGGGAAGGCTCCTTGCCTTGGCCCTGCGTTGCCCTTATGTGAAGATCTGAAGACTGCAGTGCTGAGCTATTCCACAGTTTAGTTACTCCTGGCAGATGTATCTGCCCCATGCTCCCCACTGCGGAATCCACATTGCCCACAGAAAAGGTGAGCCCTCGATCCCATCGTACTCCATTACTCCAGGTAACACAGATAAGCTGATACTTCAAATTTAAATTCAGTCTCAACCTTTAAGTAACGGCACTGTCCCGCTTAGTAAAGCTTCCCTGTGAACTGGAGGGGCCTAAGCATATGTGCTGCCCAGTTCTGTGGGAAAGCAGAATCGACTGCTGCTGGCAGCATGTTCTTTGTTTGCTGCTCTTCATGGGCCAGTGGATGCTGGGTCTGCTGCTCTGAGTCCTCAACTCCACGGGCATTGCCTTTAAGCTGTCAGCCTGCTTGCTTCATAGGTGTCTGCCCGCTGGCATGGCAGCGGAGCGGACGCTCCCCTGGCTGATGTCAGTCTTTCCGGTCTATCCGAGTGCAGTCGACTTCCAGGAGGAACTTTCTGTGCTCGGAGGTGATGTTTGTGCCATTTTGCTAAGCAGGATGGTGAACAAACTGCGTGCCAGTCACAGCGATGAGTGTGCCTGGCCTCCCTCCCTTGGGTGGGGTTTGCCTCCGTGTCACGGGGGCACGGTACAGCCTGGCTCACCGCCTTTGTTCCCCCTGGTTCAATTTGTTCCCGGATCAGCCTGGGATTCTCCCGGGGCTCTTTTTTGGGGATGAGCGCTGTTCTACGAGCGGCTTCCCAGCTCTTTGCCGATGCTCGGCGCCTGCCGGGCGGGCGGGCGGGCGCACCGATGCCTGGAGCTGGGTGGCGGGGAACGGCCCGGCCCGGCAGGGCGGCCCGGCCCCCGGCATCCCCCGGCGAGCAGGCCGGGCCCTCTAGCGGCTCCCTCCGCCAGGTCCCATCCCGCCCCGGCTTCAGGAGCGGAGTCGGGCCGGGGGCGTGGGACTAGCTAGGCTCTGCTCAAGTTCAAGGGGCTTTAGCGAGCGCTGGGTGCACAGGTCGGATCCTGGCGCCGGGGAAGCTTTGTGCAGGGCTGCAGGGTGCTGGATCTACCCGAGTTCGGCTGAGGGGTGGGAGAGTCAGCGTTGTGCCCTGCCGTCAGCAGATAAATCTTCACAGCCCACTCTAGGTGTGTTTTTTTAGCTTTTTCAAAGCTCATCGCAGTAGAAGGCTGGAGTATTTAGAGTAGAAAAAGGGTGTATGCTTTTATGCATTTTTAGGGAAAGTGTTTATGGCGCTTAACAGATCTGCGGTCTTGCTTTAGAAAACCTTCCGCAACCTTTGAAAGTCCCTCAACCCCGATAAACACATAAACAAATACTTTTACAGGTTTTTTTATAAACAATTCATAAGCCAATTGACATGTCCTCCACGCCCTTCCTGCAGACAAGAGCTCAGACTTCCTCAATGTAAATCCTTTTGAGAACAGAAGAGGAAGATGGCTTCCACTAACATAGGTCCGGAAAATATACTTTCAAATGGCACTTGTACGGGTTATTTCGTTTCTGTGCAGAGGCTGTGGGCACAGTGGAAGTGGGGTCCATCCCAAGCTGGGATACCTCAGTCCCAGCTAGCCTGGTTTATAACTCATCTAAAAGGCTGCTTTACTGTGAGGTTTTTCCTTGGCAACAACTCCAGCCTCGAAGCGTCTCCCAGTAGGACCTGGGGGCCTGCAAACAATCCTTGTTTTTCTTGTCCTGACCATAAGGGCTATGAGTCTCTCATGGGATGCACAGACCCCGCTGTTTGGATATTAAATGTTTCACAGAATATTTGCTAATAACTTTCCAGCATTTCACTGGGGAAGAGGTCGTGGGGAGAGGGCACGAGAGGAAGCAGGCAAGACAATGCAGCATACTTGAGATTAAAATGTGAAGCGATGCTTTATTTCTAAGCAAACTGATATGTGGAACTAAATCCTTAACCTTGGAGCTTAATAAGCAGACATGCAGACAGCTAAGCTAAGCATATCCCGTAGAGCGTCTCCTGCAGTTTTTACCCGGCTTTCCCTAATGAGGAACGTGGCCTCGGCAGAAATTCCCGCCTCGCGGTGACAGCTCTGTGCTTGGCAAATTCCAGGCGCTGCCTGTAGCAGCATCTCTCCGAGGGGAAAGGGCCTGGCTCGTGGATGAGCCCTTAGCCTGCTCACACCCGTCCCACTGAATGTGGCCCCACTGTGGCTGCGGGGTGGTCAGCCCCTGACTGCCCCGGTGCTGTGCTGGCAGCAGAGCCCACACAGGCAGGAGCAGAGGGATGGTGGCTTGCTAGCAGCCCAGGCTGATGTCAATTCTCCAGGCTCTCTCTATTCCTTCGAGCAGGCCCTGTATTCCAGGTCCCCTCTTTTGTTTCGGCACAGGGGATGATACCTGCTTGTTCTCAACTTCCAGGCTGGCCCCTGCTCTGCTCTGGATGTGCCAGAGCCTTCTGAGCAGCGAGGCAGTGGTGTCCCGGGAGCGGCTGCTGAGTTTCCTGGGCTCCAGCTTGCGGCATCCTTCTTTGGGATCCGCCTGAGATTGAGCTCTCCCCAAATGGGAGGCTTTTCCTTGTGCATCCATCCTGCTAGGAAATCAGATGTGATTTCCTCTGTGGGTAGCAATTCTTGCAGGTCCTTTTCTTGAAGGATGGCTGCAGGCTGATGGGATGGTTCCCTCAGAGGAGGGAAGAAAAACCAAAGCACCAGCTACCTCAGCTGCTGCCAGAAGGTCGTTCTCTCCCTTGCTCCCTATTTATGTTTATTATTCTGCCATTAACATGATTTTATATGGTAAATGGGAAAATTTCCCACCGTGAGACGGTGCTTAGGAGGAATTTTCTCATCTCCTGTGCAGCCTCTGGGGGAGCTGCCACCCGCTGCAGAGGGAAGGGGAAGCCAAATGCAGAGTCCTCCCAGGGTCTTCTTGCCCTGTTGCAAGTGTGCCTCCCTGGTCAGCTCCGACTGGGTCCCTGGATTAGTGTCCGTTCCTGTGTGTTTGGATGTGGGGTTTGCATCAGATGAAGCTCCCGAGAGGGTGCCTGTTCCCCTGGCGATGGCAGGGACTTTGTGCCCAGACATTCTTCCATGGGAGTTGGGGGAGAGGGGTCTTTTTTTACAGCATCCTGCATTGATAGGGAGAGATGGCCTTTGGGGAGATGCTCGCCCAGAAAAGACATGCAACAGGGCTCTCTGGTGAGGGCCAGGGTCTGGAAAGAGACAGGCGAGCTCTGGGGATTAGCTGGCCGTGAGAAGGGGTGTCCCTGAAAGGAAGCGGGCGAGACAGATTATCATGGAGGGATGCAGCGGGGAGCTGATGTCTTCCATCTGCTTGGAGACCAAGGCTGGGAGACAGGCAGCCCCGTCTCGTGGCCCTGCGCCAGCAGGGTGGATGGACCACAGAGCTGGGGGAGGCAGCTAGTGACTTTGGGGGCTGGGAGGAGGGGGAGACAGCCGAAACTCCAGCTGAACTGGGGGCGATGCAGCCAGAGGATGTACTTTGGTCCAAAGCAAGCATCGCTCAGTTGACAGGGGTGAGGGCGGCGAGCTGCACATCCCAGAGCAGGAGGCTAGATGGCAATGTGGGTATGATGGTGTGCCAGGCAGCCTGCCCCCACGGCCCCGCGCGCTGCTCCGTGGGCCCCTAAGCCTGACTGACGCGCCGGAGCCGAAATCTCCCTCTGTCAGCACGTTCCCCAGCCGCCGGCCCGCAGCAGGACAGCGGAGCTGCGGCCGGTGAGGAGGAGGAAGATGGAGACTTTCGGGCGACTGAGCATGACCTGGTCCCTTGGGGAAGGACCCAGCGAGAGCCAAGGAGCTCTTACTGGGGCTGACCCCTGTTTCCACGGCGGGGTGTTGAGTGGCCGGGGGCAGCAGGGTCACATCTAACCCCCGTCCTGTTTTGGTGAGGGCGAGCTGGGCTAGGGAAATCAATGGAAAGATGGGTCTGCAAGCAGCGCTGTGACTCCCACAGGGCTGGTAGCTGCTTGTGGCAGGGAGAGGAGGGACACAGTGCCCTGCCCAGCAGCAGGACGCTGGCTCGTGGATGGCAGGGGGCTGCAAAGCAGGGGGCAGGGGTGGGCAGTGGGGAGGCACAGCCTGGCTCTCTTGGGAAGCCCGGAGCTGGGCCACTCTCCTGGTGCAAAACAACCCCTCAAATTGCATTGAAACCCCCTGCCGGCGCCTTTCACCTAGAGGCAGATGCCAAATCCCCTTCCCTGAGGGAGAGGCTTGCCAAGCCTCAGGCGGTGAGCGGGGTTTGCAGGCTGAGCAGCATTTTCCACCCGGCCACTCGCAGAGAGGCAGTGGGAGGACCCTGCCGAGCCCTTCTGATGAAACAAGTGAGGGTTGTCATTTTTTTAGCCATCTGCTTCTCTTCTGGACATGGCTGTGCCATTTAGGATCTGCATGACCCAGGAAGAGCAAAGAGGACTGGGAAACAGCTGGACCTGGGGCCTCGCTTGTTTATATCCTGCAGCTACTGTTCAAGATAGACAAGGGCAGGGAGAGAGCATCCATCAGGGAGACTGTATAGGCTGGACAACTGCACTGGGAAACCCAGAGGGGTTGGAGGGGGTGAAGAGCCAGGAGTGAGGGGAAGAGGCTGGGTCTGACACCGCTGCCAGGGCAGAGCCCCGAGGTCAAAGCTTGTGTGGTCGCTGTGAGGGAGTTAGCACCGACTGCAGCCTTGTCAACTCGTTTTCTGAGTAGTTTCTCCCGTTCTCCAGCATGAGAAATGGGGTGGTGAACAATACTGAATCTAGTCTTAGTGCTGTTGCGTACATCAGTGGTGGAGCCGCAAGTGAGCTAGTGCATGCCGGGCTGGTCAGCTTATCTCAGCAGCTGTCAGGGGTAGAGGATGGGAATTTTCCTAGGCCTGTTGCAGATACACCCTCCAACAAGAAAATAGAATTGGAAAGCTCAGGAGTGTCTAGCCTGGAGAGAAGGAAGATTAATGAGGGCTCATGACAGAAGGATAAAAAGAAGGATGTGGAGAAAGTACATCAGGCACATCCATTCACCCTCTCCAAGAGTGCAGTAGAGGCGACGTTCAATCAAACAGGCTGGCGGAGGAAGTAAAATTAGCTTTTTTTCATTTTTCTTTTCACCCAAAGCACAAGTTGCCCCATGGAATTCATTGCTCCAGGGCAGCAGCAAGCTTCACTGCTTAATACAGCTCAAAATGAACCTGGACACTCACCTCCATGCCAGCTAGAGTGAACGTGCTCAGTGTGAATAGCACACACGCCCTCCCCAAAAGGTTGGGAAGTGATGTGCCCAGTTATTGTGGCGTAGACACTGAAGACAGGCTGTCACTTGGGCATCTGAAATATGAGCTTGCTTTGAAAATGTCTGAAGGCTGTAAACTCCATGAACCTAATGTGGTTCTTTAAAAATAAACACGCAAGCCCCAAGATACAACATGGACCAAGGCAGAGCCTGTGAAGCAAATCCAAGGTCATTTGGTATAAGGTCATACCCCAGACCTTTCTCACTCTCTAGCTCAAATGAGCTGCTCTTCATAGTTACGGCCTCGTAGCACTTGCGTGTGGAGTGAGGGGGGACACTGGTGAGTATTCCCCAGGGCCAAGGCCAGGACGCGGTGGTCCCACGGCTCCTGTACAGTGAGGCTAGCCGTCTGCTTGCCTGGAGGCATGGCGGGGTGAGCTCTGCCAACGTCCTAGCCTGCTGAAGGACTGCAGCTCTGGGAAGGGCTCGGCGGGCATCCTGTCCCAGGTACCGGGGTGCTTTCAGTGGCGACGTACAGCAGCTGTACCCCAGGCTGCCTGTTGAGTGTGGGGAGAGGAGTTGAAGCTGCATTCAAAGCCCACCAGCTGCTCTTTCTGCCAGGATCTGCCAGGGCAGGACAGAGAAAGGAATGAGCCAGGGTTGGGCCACCCCAAGGAAATTGTCATCTCCTGCCCCTTGTATAGTAGTCCCCCCAGTTGGGGCTGTCCTCATACCAAAACCAAGGGCAATGCTTTGATGGGCTTTCTTGTTGCTGCTGTAACTCTCCAGTATGAATGTGGATGGTGGCTGACCTTCAGCCCTTGAGAGTGAAACCTCCCAGGTATGGTAATGTCACCCTGTGACATCCACCCCTGGCCAAAGAGGGCCATCACGGAGCTCACAACCGTGGCCATGTGGCCCAGACTCTGAACCAAACCTCTTCCTCTGATGGACCCCAGTTGTGACCGTGGCATCCCAATGTGGTTTCCCGTATTAGATGCATCTCTTGGGATTAAAGGATTTGTTGCTCTAGCTTGTGAGACTGGGGGCTGACCCCGGAGGAGGTAAAAATAAACCTTCCTGCCATTTCTGGGACAATATGATGCGGGGATTGGAAATCATGGTGGTCCCTTCTCAGCTCTGAAACGAGGAACGTTTTGTGGGTTGAGAGAGCAGCAGTCGAGCATTAGGGGTGGCATGTACTGCTGGGGAGCATGTTCCACCTTCTGCATCCGGGAGGTAGGAAGAGGTCAGCTGTTCCCTGACATCCTGGTCCTGTGAAGCCTGGTCCTGCTCATCCAAACAGGCACCCTACACTGGGATGGGGCAGGGGGAGATACAGTGGGGTGAGTAATGCCCAACCCACGCTGCTGGCCCAGCAGCAGCTCCCTGGAGGCACTGACAACAGCAGACCATTCTTGGTTCACCGGGGATGGCAAAAGCTGAAGAGGCCAGCGTGCGTTTCTTATCACCGTGCTTCAGGCCATCCCTAGGGGAGCCCTGCCTGGAGCCCCCCGGGTGCTGTTTTGTCCTGAATTTCGCACTTTGCCCCATGGTCTGGTCCAAGCTGTCTGGGATGCACAGGAGGCTTGGGAAGGTGGTACCCATCTCCAGTGCAGGAGGGGCTATTGCTTCTGCATAATGAGCTTTTGGGCTTTTGCGTTCATGCATGCCTGGAGCAGAGAAAATGGTTGGGTGCTGCCCAGCCACCTGAGCTTTGCTCCTAACCATGTCTATGTTCCTCTTCAAAACAAGGCCCAAGATCCCCTGTGTACATCTGGAGAGTGGTGGGAAAGGCTCCAGTTCACTGATGGCACAAAACTCATTGCTCGGAGGGGTAGATAAAGTGAGGAGAGGAGGTGGTAGGATGGTAGATGTTATCTTTGCCCTTGTTTCCTGAGGTTGATGCTTGGCTCTTGGCTCTTCTCCAGGAGGCCCTAGACAGCTCTAGGAAGCCTCGAATCTGCATTTCGTGATGCTAACAGCAGGAAATACCTGGTTTAACTGGCTTCACAAGTCTGCCACTTTGCCCTTGATGTGCCTCGGTTTTGCGGTGGAAGGACAGGTCCCCAGGAGGCCTCACCTGCAGTGGGGTGAGCTGAGGACACGGGGACCTCCGGGGCATCAAACCCAGACCTGCGGAGGCAGTTCCCTCCCGGAGGCTTGGCAGCTCGGGCACTGAGGTGGGGGGGAGAGGGAAGCCAGGCCGGCCTCCTGCCTGCAAGAGAGGGTCTCCAAACACCCATTGGGCTCTGCGGGGCTCCTTCCCCTGCTCCCTGGTCTCCCTTCGCTGCTGGTGTCTCCACTCAGCATGCTCAGAGCTGCCTGCATTGCTTGCTGGCAAACTCAATGGCAAAGGGCTCTGCCAATGCGGAGTGGTGGCTGGCAGGTGGTATCTTGTGTGTCTGCAGAAAGTTGAGCAAACTTTAAGACTTTTAAGAACGGGGAAATGCAGAGTTAATGGGCTGTCCTGTGCAAATTTTGGGCCACCTGAGGCTGGGCTGAGCTCCCTTCTACAACCTCCAGCTCCTCCCATGTGGGGTGGTTGAAGGATGGGGAAGAGCCCTGAGAGATCCTTGACAGATGGCATCACGCGGGTGGGAGAGGGGCTGTAGGGAGGGGTGTTGCAAGTCAAGAGCAAAGGGGCTGCATAACCTGGGAGGCACATACTGTGGTTTTAGGGCAGGCGTAGGCTCCTCTGGCGCTGCACAAAGGCCGGGTGCTGCTGCAAAACAGAGGGGTTGCCATCCCAAGAGAGACACGTGAGTTGGTGCGTGAGCTCTGTGTTTCCTGCGCTTCGGAAGCTGGGTTTTTGCTGAGAGGATAGCAGATCCCGCCTGAATTCTGCCCTAGCTCTGCTTTTTCCTACGTGGACTATGTGGGGTGGATAGGGACTGTTTATCATGTCCGGGGGTTATAGTTATGTAGTTTACAGTAGGGATGCTACTGTGACCCTTTAAACTGTGCTGTGCAGACCTGGACCAAGGATTTGTGTGGTCCTTGGGGAATGTCTGAAGTACAGCCATGCTAATAGAGGTAGAGATCAAAACCAGGCTGCATTTACGGCTCCACAATCTGCCACTTTGTTATGGGGTGGTTAGTGGATTGTAGCGTGTGAGTGAGAGCTGGTGTTTGCCTTTCCTTCTCCATCCCTTTGCCCAGCCCTTCCCCTGCTTGCTTTCTTGTGCCCATCCCATTCAGCAATGAACACACTCAAACCAGGCTCAGGTGCTGGTGGGAAAACCAGCCCGTGTGATTAACCAGTCCTTCCTATACATCCCTCACCCCTGCTTTCGCCAGGCTATGCCTCAAGCCCACCCCATTCTCTCTCCCTCCAAATCAGCTGTATCTAAGGGACCGTTCAGGCAAATAAGCCAAGTCTAATGGGTCCTGTGCCCTTATCCTGAGGTGCACTGAGTTTCAAGACAAGCTAAGGAAGGAGGTACATTGCAGAGCATGTTAAAGCATATACTTTAACCATGGGCTTTCTGATCCCAGGGAGGGCAGAGGATGTGCTGTGCTGCAGTTCGTGGCCCCGCCGGTGTTACAGACCCAGGGCAAGGCTCCCCTGGGTTAGCTTACTCAGTTTCACACACACCTGACACTGAGCATGTGGGATGGATAACTTAGTTATCCATATTAGGGGCCAGCAGTCTTCTCAGTCTGGGGGCTGAGTTTGTTTGGCCCGGTATCTGTAAGGTCAAGTGCTTACCCGGTGGTGTAAGGCAGCACCACCTCACTGACAACACAGCCCCCAGCCCTGCCCAGGCTCTGCCTCCGAGCACTACTCACTGGCCTGTCTTTTTAATTAAGAGGTGTTCTCCCCATCCAGGTGTTTGAAGGGGCTTTGGGTTGACTTTCTGCCAAGTACCAGCCTGGCTTGGGTGCTGGCCACATAGGTGCTGAGATCTGGTGGGGCTGCGGCAGCCTGTGGCTCCGCTGCATTGAGACATCAAACCCGAGCCGAAAGCCCCTGGTGCCATGCAGAAGGGTTAACAGTCCGCTCGCTCCCTCTCTCCTTCGGGGAGCTTTGTTCATTGGAGTATTAAATTCCACAGCTGTAAATAATCTGCAGCAGGAGAGATTATCAAGGCCTTGGGAAGAAGCAGCTTTTATTAATAAGATCAGTTCTCCCTGCAAAGCATCACGTAGTCGCTCTCCACCCTTTCCTTGCTGCCTCGCCAGGCATTGCTGAGGACCAGTGGCGTAGCTTCCCCACCTCCATCCCGTGCCACCCACCCTCTGCCATGCTTCCTCCGTCTCGGCAGGGCTGATCGGCAAATACATTTCTTCACAGGGAGTGGCGGCACGGGCTAGAAATGCTCCCTGCGCTGCCTGCAATATAATTGTGGTTTCAAGTGGCCGGGCTGCCGCTAGCCGAGGAGGCGAGGCAGCAGGACACATCCTTGCTGGGACAGGAGCGGCACCTGCCTCTGTGCTGGCCTGGAGGCTGCTCCACCTCTGACTCCTGCTGGGGTACGGCTGCAGGCAGGCACGGCATGGGGGGCCTGGCCATTGCTTTCCACAACTGTCCTGGGAGCAGAAAGTGGGCCTGGAGGGTGCTTGGAGGGAGACACATTCCTGGTGATTCAGAGCCACGTGGTTTGGTGTCTGGGAGTTTTTTTCCAGAGCATCCTGGGAACATCGGGTGAAGGTGGGAGGATCACAGCTACCCGAGGTGAACGAGGCTCTAGCAGAGGGCCAGCCTGAGAGAGGCTCTTTAGGATGGACACTAGGGCTTGGCCCTCTTTCAAGCCTCCCAGTCGCTGGGGATCCTGCACTTCTACATGAGGAAAAAACCCCTTGCCTAATTCCTCCTCAAACCCTACTCCCCCTCGCAATTTGTTTCTGGTCTTCTTAGCACGGCCCCGGCAGAGAGGGATCCCCTCTACCACCCGAGTTGAGAGCACAACGGGGCTTTGCGGCTCACCAGGAATGACATCAGACCTAGTGGTCGTTCCCAGCTCCGGGAGGTGGCTGTGGCTGCAGTGGCTCCCCACCATGCTGCAATAACACCCCTGGTGCAGGGCCCTCCTCAGCTTTTAGCTTTCTTTTCTGGCAGAGACAGAGAGCCAGCACAAGACCCCCATAGCCCCGATCATCCATAAGCAGCAAACCTCCTCCTCTGCTGGGAGAGGGATTGGTATCAGGGAGCAGCAAATGCTTTGAATCTGGGGGACGGAGTTTGCACTGGGCTTTCAGGGCACTGTAAGCATTGCCAGGAGCACCAGCCCCATGGTGAGGCCACTGGGAAGCGAGCACCAGCACCGCTTCCCGCTTTCTTTGCAAAGATGTCGAGTCCAGAGCTAACCCTGAGCAGGCACATCTTCCCCTCGTGCCACTCACCCAGCTCACTCCTCCTCCCCATATCCCCAAAGAAGCCTGTGCCCTGCTGACCAGAGCATCTCTTTTAATTAAAATGGTTCCCCTGCGATGCGCCGTCTGAATGTCTCCGGTTCTCCCCGCTGGGCTCCGGCCAGAGGGATGTGCTGGGGCAGAGTATCACGTCGAAATCTCTCTGAACCGCAGCCAGTTCAGAGAAACTGAAGTCAGAGCAAAGAAAGCAGCTGATAGCCACACCGTCCCTCTGCCAACAGGCTCTACAGCGAGGGCGAGCTCTGCCTCAAGCTCTGAGAAACGGGGAGCCTTGGCTGCCCACCCAGGAGAAGGCCTGGGAATGAGAAATGGTCTCTCTTCCTGCAGAGGCGTGCAGAGCTGGGGATGCCCAGGGGAGGTTGTGAATGCTGTGAGCAGTACGGCAGGGTTAGGGGTCACCGGCTCCCTGGGCACGGCTGATGTACCTGTAGGACAACCAAGCCAGTGGCCATCAGATGCTCAGCGCTTGGTGGGATTTGGACGTCTCTCCCCACGGTCATGGGAGAAGTAAGGGTGGGACATCCATTGAGGTTTGTAAAATGGAGAAGTGAGGCAGGTAAGTTAGGGTATGCAAAGGATCCCCTCCTAAATGGAGACAAGCTTTTCCATGAAGGTTGCAGGGCTTCGCTCGGGTACCTGGGCGAGCACCTGGAGCAAGGGCCGCCTGCTCCAAGGTGGCTTGGCTCTCAAAGCCCTCTCAGCAAACATCTCCACTTCCCCCTGCCCCCAGCATCCTTGCAGCTTTTCCAGGGATGAAGACAGACCTCAGCTGTTCCTGCAGGAAGGGATGCTGAGGGTCAGTAACTCCCCTGGGACACCGCATGGAGCCATGCCTCCTGCTTCCCCAGGAAGGGTGAGTGGCAGCCCTGTCCCCAGCTGCTGCTGGAGCTTCCCTGGGCTGGGGTCCTGCAGTGTCGTAGCTGCTGGTGGTGCCTCGGACATGCTGCAGGGTCAGCTCTGAGCAGTGGGAGTTGCTGGGGTGTTTCGACTCTTGCAGGAGTGTGTGATACTTGGCACAGACACCATGACGTGTGTTGGACGTGCACCACACAGGGCCACTCTGACCCTCACACCTTCACAGCTGGGCACAGCAAACGGGCACCCCGTGGGGTTGGTGGGGTGCAGATGACTGGGTTTTACTCCTGCGCAGGCCCTGCAGAGACCCCAACTTTTGTGCTTCAGGAAGCTGAAATTCAGCCTCCTGGCAGGAGGTGAGCAAAGCCGTGGAAGGGCAGGAGAAAGGCCCTGCCGTGCAATGTGGAGGACTCTCCAAGGGGCTTGAAACCCATATGGATGTTCTTAGGGGCCTCTCATCTGTTGAGGCATTATCATAGCAGCTCCTGCTGTCACATGCTGCCCATAGAGTGAGACGTCTTGTGCGCTCATATGAGTCTGTGGCATCAGCTAGCAGTAAATTGAAATTCTTTTCCTCCTGGACGTGCTGGGCTGAATCCATGGGCACCTATGGCAACTGCCGGGACACGTGTGTGCTGCTTTATTAAAGTATGTAGCATTTTATCCCTGGATGGCGGGCGGCAGGCGTCAGGCATGCGCTCGGTCTGCGCTTTCTCCCCGCTCCGGTTAGCTTTGCTCTGCTAAGAGTCAGTCTGGGCGAGACCCTGTGTGCCCGCTCCCAGTCAGCCTTCCCTCCCTTCCCACCCACTCCGTCCCCATCCCCGGGGCTGGCCCCGGCCACCCTCCCCGCCGCCCCGCGTCCCTGCAAGGCGGGCGGCGGCCACACGGTGTCAGGCGGGTGCCGGCCTTCCCACGGAGCACGGGGTGCGGGACCGCTCGCTAACGCCTGTGGGACCAGCAAACCCAGTGGGCCTGGGGAGGAAGCCTTGGAAAATCGCAAATAATTGGCTGGTTTTGCTACAGCCGATACCCCTGAGTGCGCCTTTCTGTAGGGGAGGGATGGCTTCTGCTCCTTCTCCTGCGGCACGTAGGAAGGGAGCTACGTTTTTCAGGCGCTGTGTGAATTTTGCCTGGTCTTTCGCGGCGGGGGGAGGAGGGGAGGTGGCCTCCTGCCTGGAGCACCCCAGGTAGAGATGAGTTGTGCTGGGCCTCAGCCTCTCGCTGCGAAATGCAGAGGAAGGCTGCCCTGCGAGGGGAACAAAGGGACTTGGGGAGCGAGAGCGACACTTGCAAGCAGGGAGTGTTGGCAACGCGGCTTCCGTTGCTGGGGGAAGAAAGCGCCTGAGCAGGGGCGTGGGGAGAGGCTGAGCTCAAGGGGGTGTGGGTCCCCGGCAGGAAAAGGGGATCAGGAGGTTCGTGCTGCTGAATGACCTCTGGAACCGGGGCAGGCACGAGCTGGACCTTGAATCAAGTTCAGTGGTGCCTCTCCCGGCTCTCTGCTTTGTGGCTGCACTGGGTGTGGGGGGGAACCCATTTTTCCCGCCGCATTTTCGTGGCGGAGGCGGGGGAGCCGGTGCAGAGAGAGGGCAGGCTGGGGAGGATGCATCAGTAAGTGACGTGTGATGCCGGAGCGAGCAGTGGCCCAGCCTCGCTCAGGTGCAGCTCTCCGTGCTGTGCCTCACGTACAGAGACGCTGTCTATCCTCCAGCTATTTACTGCCAGCTCATTTTGCAAACGCTGCACTCACAAGATTTTTTTCCCCTCTCTCCCTCCCTCCCTCCCTCCCTCCCTCTCTCTTCCCTGTAGAGATGCTCAGACAGTGCTCCCCATTCAGCTTCAAGCGTGAGGTCTCCCACCTGCACATGCATTGCACACGCTGACCTGCCCACAGGTTGTTCTGTTGGGCTGGTCCAAATTCACCCCCTTCCCCTTCTCCCGCTCCCCTGGGGCTTTAGTCCTGGCGGAGGCAGCTCCAGTGAACAAAGAGGGAGGCTGGTGCAAGCTGAGATGCTGCCAGGGGGGAGACTTGGCCAGGGAGCCTGCTGCTCCTGCTCGCCCACCCGTGAGCCCGGAGGTCCGGCCCCGGCCGCCCTGCAGGGCGGCTCACTTCCCGCTGGGGTGTGGGGTTGCCATCTTTGCTGCCCGCGGATAACCCTCCCTAGCGAGGAGAGAGAGGGAGGGAGGGAGGGAGGGAGAGAAGGAAGGAAGGAGGAAGGAAAGAAGGAAGGAAGGAAGGAAGGAAAAGGAAGGAAGGAAGGAAAAGGAAGGAAGGACGGGCATGGGGGATTGGGGAGGGTCCCCTGACATGGGTGGGTGGTGGCAAGACTTTATTCCTGTGGGTGATAGTAAGGGATGTGGAATAAGACCCAACCAGGGTCTTGCCCCATTGCACTCCGAGGAGGGAGAATAGAACGCTGTAAGCAGAGGCGGGTGGGAGTCCAGGCCCTCCCCAGTGGGGAACTGGAAAGAGATTGCCTAGGGAAAGGGGCTGCTCCTCAGTGTCTCTTCCTGGAGGGGGCTGCTTGGTCCTGGGAGGGTTTCTTCCCAAGTAGGGACTATGGCTGACAGCTAACTCACCCTTCTCCTGGCAGGCACGTGCTACTTTCATCTTTTTTTTAAAGCCTCAGGCCCATGGCTCCTTACAGGAGAAGCTGGGCTTTTATCTCCCCTATCTCCCCTCGCTGAGACAGGACTTTGTGGCTTTAAGGAGGTGCTTGAAAACACAAGCTGAGGGTTTTCCTAAGGGTTGGGAGACCAGACAGCAGAGGTAGGCGACTGCTGTCTCTGCCACCTCCTGATTTCTAGCTGCTTGGTCGGCAGCGGTGGGGCTGGCTGCTCAGCTCTCGGCTGTGCAGCCCCAGAGGTCAGCGAGGAGACCCTCCAACTACAGCTGGGGCGGGCCTGAGGCTGGGGTGAGGGGCTGGATGGAGAGACCCCAGCTTGGCATTAAGGGCAAGGATGGGGTTGCCTTTCCACCGCGTGGGAAGTCTCGTGGGGGCTTTGGGAGCGCTGCTGGGATGAGGGCTCGCGATGGGGCCAGGACCCACGGGCAGGGGTCAGGGATGCGGGCAGGGGTGCCGGCGGGGCGGTGGGCTTGGGGGCTGCCCGTGGGCCGAGCAGGGCGGCCGGCTGGCCGTCGCACGCTACAGTAGATGGCAGTGCCGCCCGGATTTTATGAATGGAGGAGGAGGAGGAGGAGGAGGGGAGGCAGATGGATGCGGGGAGGTGGTGATGGAGAAAGGGGGGGGGAATTTGCTGGCTGGGCTCCGGCCTCCACCTCCGTTCCCCCTCGCCCCTGCGCCAGGCGCCCTCCCCCAGCCATTAGCATAGGCCTGCCCGGGTTTACATGTCAGGCTGCACGTTGCAGCGGCCGGATCCAGCAGCCAGCAGCGCTGGCAGCCGCCCCGAGTCAGCTGCTTCCCAGCGAGGAGCGGCGAGGAGCGGAGCGGGGCGGCGGGGAGGCAGCCCGCAGGCACCGACTTTAAGGTGTCCTCGTGGAGATGCCGGCACCGCCGCCCGCGCCCGCCGCTTCCCGCCCGACACCCCGGCACCCCGCCGCACCGGGGTCCCCGGCGGTGTCCCCCCCCTCCCCACGAGCGGAGCCTGGCTCGGGGCGAGCGTGGCCCGATAGGTTTTACACCGGGCTGCCACTGTGACCTTGGGCCCTTGGCGTGCCCCAGCGATGCTCTCCACGCAGCCCTTGGAGGGCTTTCAGCAGCCCTGGGGTGGGGGTGCTGGGCCAGCGGGGGGGCCTGGGAGCAGGCTGGGCTTTGGGGGGCACAGCTGCCTTTTGCTGTCAACAAACTCCCTTCGCCCCACTGCCCATTTCTATTGCCCGGCCTCGCAAGGCAGTGCTGGGGCATCCTCCTCCCCTGCAGCCTCTTTGTGCCCTGGGGGATGTTCACAGCCCCCCATCCTGCTCTCCCATGACCTCCCACTTCCATCAGAGGTCCCCTTTGGTGAGGAAAGCTGGGAGAAGCAGCTGAGTAACTCCCTGCCATTTGCTGGCAGAGAAGCTGGGGGTGACAAGTGCTTGGTGCTTTGAGATAAGGAGAGGAAAAGCCCTTTTTTTTTGTTCTTGGGGCCTCTGAGGGATCACCTGGGACTGCATGTGTTGGTCACTTCCGGCTGCAGCCGGGATTTCCCACTGTAGGGACTGGCACATTAGCACCGCTGGCACAGCTGTGGGACAGGTGACTGAGCAGCAGAAGTGACTGTGCACAGCCCCAAAGCCTTCCCTCTAACGCCTGGGCGGGTGTGGGTCATGCCTGCAGCGCAGCACGGACAGCCCTTGCTGTTCCCAGGAGGCAGCGGGCTGGAGGAATCGCTGCTTTCCCATCCGCTCTGCCCACTCTGCCACATGGGGGATAAAATTTCCTCCAGAGGCAGCTTTGGCTGCCTGCATTGGTGAGGCTTGAGTTTCCTTCTGGGGAGCGTTCGAGGTGCAGAGATGCTCAGGGGGAGCTTTGGAGGAGACCCCCGAGAGTGGCGCTTCTCCAGGAGGGAAGCTCTAACGTGGCTTTTCCAAACAGCACGTTGATCCGGTTCCTGCTGGGGGTACCTACCCTTGTGCCACCCCTGCGCCACAGCGCAGGAGCAGAGCTGTCCTGCGGCATGGGCCAGGGACCCTGCAGAAAGCCCCAGAACAGTGCTTGCAGTGGCTGGGCCCCGTTTCTCAGCAGCGCCTGTGTTACTTGTGGAATGGACAAGGCTGGTGCTGCAGCGCTGACCCCCCCAGCGTGGCCGGCTCTGCCTCAGGGGTGGTATCCTGCAGATCTAGTGGTGCCTTTGGCACCGTTTGGGCACCAGTTCCTGCCCACTGGTCCTGCTCCAGCCTGGGTGATCCCACCTGCCTGACCTAAATCCCACAGCGGTTTCAGCGGGACGCAGGGTTTTTCGTCACCCCTTGTCTGAAACAGTTAGGTAGGATTGCTGTGTGCTGGGAGGTGGTTGCCGTGTGCCACCCTAAAGAAGTCCATGGTTCAATGGCATCCCAGATCCTGCAGGCAGGATCCTTCATCCAGAGGGCAGGCAAGAGGGGGACTCTCCAGCCAGCAGGGTGAGGTGCCCCCGGGGCCGGGAGGTGAGGCAGAAGGAGGACAGGAGAGCCTGCAGCAGCGTGGGTGCTTCCACCTCATGGTCGCCAGGAGGTCCCTGCCTGGCCCAGCACCTTGCGGCACCTCGAAGCCACCGGCAGCACAGGCCTTGATGGGGATCAAGCCCGGGGAGGATTGGGGCACACCTTGCCACCCCGTGTGAGCCTGGCTTGAGCAAAGGAGAGCAGCTAAACTTCAGAGCAAGCATGAAGCGGAGCCCAGCCCGGGCTGCTCGGCTGGGCCCGTAGTTTCTCACCTCTGCCCTGTGACCAGCGCTGGCTATCGCTGCTCGGCTGCCACAGCTTCCCCCACGCCCTGCGTGTTTGCCAAGCACTCGGATGGTCCCTTGCTTGGAAGAGCTGACAATCCAGGGATTTTTGTTTGCATATTAAACCAGCTAAGTATTCAGAATCGGCTCCAGCTACCGCCGCGGGGAAAGCAGCTCCAAGATACATAGTTCCCTGCCAAACCTGCCTGTGCTACCTCCGAGGCAGCGGTGCTGCTGCTCTCCGATGCTGCCGGGAGCGGGTGCGTGGCAGGGCTCCGACCTGCCAGCCGGCACTCACGCAGTGCCGTGAGTGAGGCTGAGCTTGCTGTGAGGCTGAGCTCGCAGGGAGAGCACCTCTCTGCAAAGCTGCCAGCGAGCACGCGGAGAGCTTGCCCTGCTACTGCCGTGTTGAGGGGCTTCCAAATGTGCATCCGGCTCTCCATCCTCGGCAAGCGGTCGCAAAGGAGTGGGTCATGCCTGCCTACACCCTCTGGCACAGGGGAGCAGGATGGGGGAGCCGCTGTGCACCTCACCGTCCTGTGCCCAGGTCCCTGTGGCCGCGGGTAAGAGAGACTCACTCCACATCCATGTATGGGGCAGGATGAGACCTCACCGTGTAGGACAGTCACACTCGGGCCATTTGCTGTGTGCCTGGCACTTTGTCTCGCTGGTTTTTCCCCATGTGGTTTGCGGGACCTGGAGTTGGTTGGCCTGCCGGGCACAGCACACAGCGTGTCCCTTTTCCAGGGCAAGCTAGTCTGGCTCTCCCGGTCCCATTTTGGGAAGCAGGGATCAGGGGAGTACACCCTGGCCGGCACGTAGGCCATCCTTGGGTAATGACTGTGAGTGTTTGGCCGGTCTGATGCAATGAACTAATTAGGAATTTGCTGTCACCACAGCTGGACTCACCTGGCTTGTACGCTGCAGCCGGGTGATTCTTGCTCCGTGTGACAGTCCTCCAGCCTCCCCGGGGACCAGGAATAGCAGTGAGGGGATCACATGGCCACTCTGGCTGTCCTCCCCTGCACCGCGCCAGCCTCCTGGCAGCCACACATGCGAGCGTCATGAGGTGGCTTCAGTGGCCGTGGAGGAACGTGCTCCTCCTCACCAGCCCTGGGGACAGGCGGGTGACAAGTCTCCTGATGTGCCGGCGGCACACGTGGCCGGGGCGCAGCCCTGGCAGGAGGGAGCGGTGGTCATGGCACCCCTCCTCTCTGGGATTTAGCCAAGATAACCAAGGGCGCTAGGGTGACCTGATGCCTTTGGAAATGTCTCCCCGGTGGGTTGCAAAGGCCCTCCTGCCAGGCAAAGAGCCGAGCAGGGCAGACCTGTGCTCCTTGCAGTGGGGGAGCATCCTGCTGCCTGGCCGTGCATGGCACTCCACTTGTGCTGGCCCCGCGGTGGGTGCCCAGCAGCTGTGAGGTGGGGTAGGCACAACATACAAGGACTCCACAGCCCAAGTCTGTCCCAGCTAATACACAATACAGAGAATCCGTCAATGCCAATGAATAATTTTAGTACCTATCCAGGTGGCACAGGTCAGCCACTGGGCCTTCAGTGCTGATGCTAGCTCAGGGCATCCCAGCATCACTGGGTTTTCCCACAGGGAACCCCTGGAAAGAGCCCACTCCCAGCATGTCCCAAGGGCTGGGGTCTGTGAGTGGACATGCTGAGAACCACCTTGGTGACCGTGAAGGTGAGGGGTCCCGGGGAAGACATGCTGGGCACAAGCAGAAATCAGCTGCAGCTGCTGGAAGAACCTCCAAGAGGAAAACTGTGCGGCCCACAGAAAATGAATTAGTGTTGACACTCACAGAACATTTGTTTAGATTAAGCAATATGGCTCAAAGCTGCTTAGCTGTGGGGAGCCGGTCACCACGGCACTTACTAGATGTCTTTCGGTGTTGCTGTTCATGGCACTGGCCAAGTGGCTGGGTGGCGGCAGGGAGAGCTGGCCCCGTCCTCGTGAGCCTCCTCCTCCGCACCACACCTTCTCTCCCTGGTTGCTCCTGATAGCCAGAAAGCTGAGCAAACGGTGGTTTTCCTTCCCAGAAGTGGATGCTCTGGGTGATGCCCTCCCTCAGAACGCATTATCTCTTGCAGCATTTGCAAGGAGGTTGCGGTGGGGGCATCTGGTGCAAAGGACCTGCCGAACTTACCCGTGGACGTGGGCGCTGGAGATCAGGAGGTGACAGGCAGCCTTGCCCCGCCTCTGCCCCGGCTCTGCTGAGCTGGTGATGCTGGGGTCCCTGCAATCGTCAGGGCATCAATTCTTCCACCAGCTTCCAAATGCAGAGTTTAGAAAAGGCTGTGGCCGGGGAGCGTGGGCTGCGCTCCACTGGCACCAATGCCTCGTAGCTGCTTGTGTGCGTGGCTCTGCTGGCTGGGGATGGGCATGCACAAAATACCTCAGAGGCACGGAAAAAAACGTATTTATTTCCTGGAAACCTATATAAATTGGAACCATCTCTCAACAAGAAGTGCCGAGTTTGGTTTCCCGATGAAAAGTGGCAGCTACAATGAAGAAAAAGACAAAAAAAGGCTGGACCACCCACTGCCTGGGGAGAGAGCGCCCCGGGTCCCTGGGGCGTTTGGAGGGGGAACCGGCCGGGCCCTGGGGTCTCCGCAGGTGGGATGCTTGCTGCCTGCAAATGCAGGGAAGCCTTCCCGCAGCCCTCCCCAAACCCAAGGGAGCCACCTTAAGAGCTCTCCCTCCATAGGACCAAAAGGGATCCGCCAGGCGTTTCATATACCATATTCTATAGCCAAGGAAACCTTAACAAAGAGCCGTACGCTCTCACGTTTTGCTTCAGGCTTCTCCCTGCTGCAGCTGGGGCTGAGTTTTTTAAAATCTTTGTGTCATTATTTCGTTCCTCTTTTGATTCAGCCATCGAGGGACAAGGAGATGCCAAACGAAAAGAATGGGCATTTAAACAGAACTAGATTGAAGAGGCAGTGTGTGCGCCGAACAACAAGTCTTTTTACATTTCATATGATCTTATACATGGGCTCCATTCAGTATATTTCCCCTCTGTTTCATTTGAATGTACAGAATTAGCCATTCACATCCTCTGGAATTACGGCTCTTTAACATTTCCATTCTGAGCTGCCTCCATATTTTGGGGGTTGGGAGTGTTATTAGCTCAGCTGGGGAAGCACAGGCTGAGGTCAGAGTCGGTCTTGCAGGCTGGAAATGAGCTTTTTCTTTTTTTGGAAAGTGCAAGATTTGATGCTTGATGACTGCGGTCAGAAAAATATACGAGCGTACACGAATATACATATGTGCTGGAGCATGCGTGTATCTGGTTTCTAGCGGAGGGGGGTCTTTTTCACGTTAATCCTGGTGGAGTTATTTCTTCAGATAGGAAAAGTGAGCCTCAGTTTTCCGATGCGGGGTGTGCTCCACGATCACCCGAGGTCGTACGCGTGTCCGTGTCCTTGTGCGTGGCTGTGTGGCTGCTGCCTCATTGTCTTTTTGAAAGACAAATATTGAAAACAAATATTTACTGTGTTATTTACTAAAGCTCCCTGGATACTTGTACAAATTTAGAAGAGTTGGCCCAGAAAACTCAGTTGAACCGAGCTGGAAGTCACAAGAGGAAAACCAGGAGGGACGTGTGTGTGCAGCTAATCCTGCTGAAAAGCTCAGGAGCCAGCACCGCTGTCCTGAGCAAGCACGGGACTGTGTGGTGGCATTGGTGCATCCTGCAGCCCACACTGCCTTACCTGAGAGTCCTGCAGCATTCCCGTGGCGTTACTTCTTGCACCCATCAGCACAAGGAAGGAGGCTGGGAACGTTTAGCTTGTAAATCTGCCTTTTTTCCTGGCTTTATTTGTCTGCCAGTACAGCCAGGCCAGTGTCCTGTTTGGGGGTGTCCCACCTTTCCCCAGCATCTACATGCAGGAGGGTTTCCTGTCAGACAGCTGGGACGTGGAAGTGGTAACAACCTGCAGAGGAGAGAGTGGGACCTGCCGTGTCTCTGCTGGCTGCTTTGCAACACCTGCGTGCTGCAGAGAGGTGCCTCCCTCGGAGGACCCCAAGGCTGTGGGTGAAGTAGTCCCCAGGGACCAATGTCCCCGAAAGAAGTCTCTGCCTCCTCTGCCACTCTTTCTTTGCTGTATTTTGAACTTTTTCTGTCTATGGCTTCTGCATCATCACTTCCTCAGGCCACCTCATCTGGTTGTTGTGGAAATGAGGACAAGGTGGCAAACAACAAACATGGGTCTCCAACGGGGCAAATAAACGCAGCAAGGCTGAGTGTGGCTCAGAAGGCAGCTGGGCTCCCATTTTCCCCCTCACCTGGCTTTCTGTAAGGCAAGGTGTAGCTTGCCTTACAGAAAGGAGCTTGCCTCAAGGGCAGGCGCGCAGACCTGGGGGCTGGAACATCACGCTCTGCAGGTGATCATGGCCAGTTGACTTCGCTTTAATACACAGCATCTGCTGGAGAGGGCTCACCTGGGCCAGGCACAAAACCCAGGCCCCCGGTCGACCACCCCTGAACCGGTCAGACACAATGAGGCTGCAGGCTTTCCCGGAGATCCCTTCAATCACAGCCCCCTGCCTTAGTTTAACCTAGTTATTTATACCTTTTCCTGTGTGTGTTTAATTATAGTAGAACCTGGCAATACCGCTGTGCTTAACGGTCTGTTGGCGTTTCCATTATGAGCCCAGACTGGAAGGGATTATATAGCCTGAGTGTTTGAACTGAGCCTCAGACAGAGACTTGGCATAGACTTGCAGCCCAAATACAAAGATTTTCAATTGGCTAATGGCAGTTTTGAAAAGGGAACATTTTTCACATGCTTAGGCCCTTCCGTTTGCTTAAGCTGCCTTCCTCTGTTTTAAACTCAGCAAGCAAGGAGTCGTAATTCAGCCTGTTACAGCAGTGACTCACGTTCGTTGCACAGCAGTGCTGTAACCAGCCAAGGAAAGGCCTTCTGCCTTAAGAGGAATTACGCTCAGAAAGATGACTGAGGAAAGTCATCTTTTTCACTCACCAGGGTCACACCATCTGTGCGTCCAAACTGCAGCTGCCGTGGCCAGCATGAGTTGTCTGGCCACATCTCAGGCTCTGCAGTGGAGACATCTAGTGTGATCAAGATGTCCTGGGCTTCATGAGCAGCCAGCAGCACTTACAGGGCATTAGTTGTTTCATCCTCAAGTAGACAACTCAAATAGGTTGTCATCATCTCAATCTTATCATCTCAATCAAGTCCTGAAGATGCTTTTTCTTCCCACCAGCTATATGGGGAGCCTGGGGTAATTAGCTCAGGCAGCAGCGTCCACAGTGGGGATAGTCTGCTGGGACCAGTCCCACTTGGAGGGAGTCTAGAGTATCTCCCATGGTGGGATGTCGTGCATACATCTGTCTCCATTAGATTTTTCTCTAACGACATGGAAGGCAGAGCAAGAACAGGGGAAAAGCTATGTCTTTTTTTAATGCATGGCAATCTTTGGTACAGAAGGATCAAGTGATTTCCCCATGGTCTCACAGCAGGTCAAAGGGAAGCCTTCCTTGGGAGCAAACCTGTATCTGCATCACACACTGATGCCTCTGCAGTGGGCCTTCCTCCATGTGAATGTGTTAAATAAGCAAGTTGATAAAACAAGCAAGGGAATATCATGTGCTGGGAAGATTTGTATGTCAAGTTGGCCAGGCACCAGCAAAGAAAACTAGCTAGTGAATTCAAGAGGAGCTTATAGCAAAGATCGTGGGTTGCAAACAGCCTTTCTCTCCAGAAAGCTTGCCTTTGGCTTTGGTGGTAGGTGTTCTGTGTCTGTGTCCGTGTCCCAGGGAGAACTAGTCCATGCATTGCTGTCGTCACCGATCTTTTGCCTTTTGGAGCCTGAGTAGAGGTGAATACCAAACCCCGCACTCGGCTGAATGAGAAGCGGCAAACCCCAAAGCTGCTGCATTTGCAGGCTGGCCCCGGCGGGATGCTACGCAAGGTGCCCTGGCTGCTGCTCCCCCGGAGCTGGGGCCACACTTCGTTCCCCATCTCAGGGGGTATTGGAGCTGGGTGTGCTCACCCGGGCTGCACCAGGCGGCTGCACCCCCCGACCTGGGAAGGGCTGGTGGAGACTGGACAGAGGAGACAGCTTGGTTCCCACCAGGACTGTCACCATGGGAACTTTAGGGACTGAGGCCATTTACGGCTGGTTGTAAACCCTGACTCTGACAGCAAAGGCTTTCTTCGCCTCTTCCTCTGGGCTTGGCCCTGGCTGTCTCAGAGAAAGCAGGCTCGCATTTTACCTCCGGCTGGCTCTGCACACACATCCCCTGGCACCGAGCGCTGGCCCGCTGCGTGGGAGCTGCTCGCGCCCAGGGAAGCGCCCTGGCTGTCTCTCCCAGAGAAAGTGGAGCAGACGCCCGAGGTCGCCGAGCACCACAGGTCCGATGGCTCTGCAGACACCTGCCGATGCGGGGGGAAAGAAATGGTGGGCTCACTTTTCTTCCGCCGCGCCGTTGCCCCTTGGAGGAGCTCTCAGATCAATTTGCAAGGCTAAGGATCTCTTAGCTAAGGTCTAGCTCCCCTCGGCAGGCTCCTAGCTTTGAGGCTGGAAAGTCTCATCTCTTGGCTTGGCCAAAGCTGGCAGTGCTGCAGCAAAGAGACAGAGGAACAGCTGGCAGGAGCCAGCCTGTGGAGGAGAAGTTGAGGGCAGAAGGTCTTCAGCAGCCAAATCTCATCAGGTCCTTCTTCCAAATGCTCCTGTGAAGCCAATTCTGCTGTGCAGTTTCCGAGGACTGCCCCGGTTCGGATGCCCACCTGGCCCTCCACTAGAGAGGGAGGTTAAAACGCAGAGCTAGTCAAGAATTGCTCCTTCTCCAGCTGCTCAGCTCCTGTCAAGAAAAATGTCACACTCACAACTTCTCGATGCTGCTCTGTCTCCTGGGAGCTGCAGTCCAGGTGGCTCTTGCCCCTCTTGCCCTTTCACAGGCCCAGCACCCTGGTCGGACTGCCGATCCCACCATGTGCCAGGATGCCCTGCTAACAAAATGTGGTGGCATGACCATGGTGCTAGATGGGGGTCTGGCACAGCAGGGGAGAGCATGACAGGGTAGGGGAGAGCATGGCATGGCAAGGCAGAGCCTGGCAGGGCAGGGCAGAAGAGCATGGCAAGGCAGGGCTTGGGGACCAGGAGGCAGCCCCAGTGCTTCGGGGTCAATGCCTGGGGAAGAGCGGGCATTTGGCCAAACTGCCTGGCTTCCAGGAGTTCAGGTTTGTGTTAAAAAGTAAAAGCTCCCTGCAGAATCCATAACTTGCTGTTAAAACAGAATAAAAGATTCAACACAAAGAAATAGCTCCAACAGATAATCTCCCGCCGCTCCGTATAGGAAGCATTTAAGTGGAGAGCTGCCCAGAGACTCTCCCTTTCTCGAAGACACTCACATGCACAAACGCTCTCCACTGCAGGTTTCCCCACAGCTTGAGGTCCAGCTCTGCCCATCGTGTCTGCCAGGGCCTGTGACCCTGTCTGCACAGGAAGACATCTCCTGGCGGAGTGACGCACTTGCAATAGCATGGACCACTGCTTTCTCCATTCTTCTTCTGCTTCACGCTCCCTGATTTCCGTCGCAGATGAGTCACTGGCTGGCACCCGGCTGGAAGATGGGCGAGTCACCCCCGTGCTGCTGACACAGCCTGAATGCAAACTTTCTGCTCTCGCCTAGGTATGAAACGAGGAAGAGGAGATGTGTTTCCTGAGAAAAAGTGGCAGGGTTTGCCCTGGGCTTCCTGTGGGATTCTGGGGGAAAAATGAAAAGGTATTGCTGCTTTGTGAGTGTAAGTGCATTTTTTTTCCCTGTGTGTTGTTTTTTTTTTTTATTTTTAAGAAAGTGGTAAGAAAATTTTCCTCCTTAAGGGAAAATAAAGCAAAAGCAGAGACTGATAGCGTTGACTGCTCATCTGTGGAGAACAGCGGTCCCATGAAAGGCCAGCTAACGTCCATAGAGAGACTGTTTGCGTTGGTGCCTAGAGCTAATGAAGTATGACTGTGAAGGGGGCTCTTAATGCTAGTGCAAAGCGAGGCTCACAAGCTTCAAATGTTTGCCTGGATAGTCTCCAAACCTTCTGCCCTCCTTTAGGCTGGAGCTGAGGTTGGAGACCTCGGAGCTGTGAAGATTTCTTGGAAGCTGTTTGCTTCCAAGCAAAACCAGAGCATCACAATGAAAATAAATAAACAAATGGAGCTATTCTGAGCCTCAGCCACATTGGAGGGTTTCGTTTGCACCATACCAAGCAGGATGTGTCCCTCCCTGTTTGGAAGCAATGTCCCGATTTACAGTTTATTACTTTCCGATGAATTCCCTCCGCTGTCTTCAGAGCGTGGAGCCTGCACACCTCTATGAGACCCTCAGCTCACACTTACAGAGCTCTGCTGATTTCCACTAGCAGGGCAGGACCCTGACATCATGGTGCAGGACTGATTCACCCCCTACTAGGATGAGCACTCATAGTAATACTTCCATGATATGCAGCTTCCTCTCCGTGCCTCGTGTTAAAGAAACCTCTTTGCAGATGCGGTCTTGTCCTGACACCCCCAAACGTCAGCTCTTACGCTCCCTGCGCACCTTTTGGCTGTCACCTCTGCCTGCAATGCCATCCAAGACCTCTTGGTTTTGCTGGGGCCCTTGTCTTGTTTAGTGCTGGTGATATTCAGCAGCTGGCTGCCCCCCTCCTCCCGCCCCGCTCCTCATTTCCTCTGGCTCCCAGGATACCCTGGCTTCCCCCAGGGCTGCATCCTTGCAGGATCCTCTGCATCCTTGTGCCATGTTCTCAGTTGGTCGCAGTTCTTCATGCTGAGTCCTCATGGAGGCTCACTTTCCTTTTCCCTCCGGGATCCAGTCCAGTTTCCCTTCAGCCAAATCCCCATCCCAAATCCTCTCTCCTCCCAGCAGTTCCTGTGGTCATGTCTCTTGGTCCAGTCGGCTCCTTTCCCCCTGTGCCTGTGCATGTGTTGCTCACGCTGCCTGGGCCAGGATGGGGAGTGTGAGGGGACAGGATCTGCCTAATCTCAGGGAGGGACTGGATTTGTGGTCTGGATCGCAGCGATCCACAGCTTTGCTTATCTGGAAATCCTGCTCAGCCCCCGGCTGGAGCGCATCCTGAAAGGGGAAAAGTTTCAGGGAATTTAGCCGGTGAGCACTATAAGGCTGTCTTAAGGGAGCACATGTGAAACAGAGTATTTCAAAGACTTGGCTAAGTTTGGTGGCAGCAAAGGGTGCATCTGGACTAAACCAAAGGCCTTCCCTGCTTCTCCTTTTGCCAAACTTCAAGTCCACATGCCAAAAACGTGCAGCTTCGAGAGCTCTTCAAAGAAAAGGTCATCAGATTTCTCTGTAACAAAAGTGAGAGAAACCAAAGTATTTCCCCTTACAATGTTCTTGGAAGCGGATGAATCATTTTGGCTGAAATTATATATTTTATATCTATATTTGTATAGATAGCTCAGTGTTAGGCAGCCAACCAGCAAGACAAAATTCAACCCAAGCAGTTTAAGTATGGCCAAGTTAAAACCAGCTGAAAACCGGCGCTTAGCATGGGAAGAGTGACAGCATGTTCATAGCACTTGGCAGGACCAGACCTACCTGCAATGCCTGTCCCTTGTATCTGCTTTCACAGAGCTGCTGGAGTGGAGATCGTGTTTGGTCAGGGTGAAGGAAGTATGAGAAAACCCTAAAATTTCCATCCTTTTCTGCCTTCACTTTCTTTCTCCCCCAAGCCAGAATAGCAGTGCCCAGTCTTTAACCTGTGAGCGGTACCCAGGCTCCAGCCTTGGTTTGGAGATGGAGCTCAGGGCGGGCAGGGTATGGTTGCTTATGCACAGGAGAGTTGGTCAACTTATACCAATGCTTTCCAGCTACCTCAAACTTACACCTCATGACAGCTCTGAATGGTGTTGTATCCTGCAACGCACGCTGCATCAGAGGGAGGCTGTGTGGTCCTCACGGCAGGGTGAGGAGGGGAGGAGAGAGGGGAGCCAGGCATCACAGACCAATGTGCTGGCAAGTGCGGCTGTGCAAGAAGAAAACGCAGAAGATGAGGGCTCCAGGGGCAGGCAGGGCTGGGCGAGGCTGTACCACTGCTCAGGTCTGTACAGAATCCTCTCCCCTTTTTCTGCAGCGTGATGCAACGGTGGTTCACCGGCCTCCCTCCTGGTGCTCTGCGGCGTGTCTGTGTTCTGTCAAGCTGGGGAGTCAGCATCCCAAATAACAGTGATGCTGCCCAGGACTGGGAGGAACTTGTACTGCAAGGAGTTTGGCACTGGGATGTATAGCCAGGCCATAGCAAATGGCATAGAGCTGCACTGCAGCAGTGGAGGTGTTAAAGAGGATGGGAGAAGCCTGAGGTCCCTGGTTAGCACCACCCGCTGCAGCACCGTGCACTGAGAGGCGGGTATGGATGCTGCATCAGCGCAGGGCCCTTTTCCCTCTTTTCTCTCTCCTGCATTGCTGCTGTGCCCTGGCATGGGCCACTGCCGTCGCAGATCAGGAAGGCGAGAAGCTGGCCCAGCCGTGGCGGTGCTGCAGTGGGTGCAGGCAGAGCTGGGGAGCAGTGCTGTCTTTTGCAACGGTGCTGCGTGTCCTCAGAGGTACTGGTTTTGCTCTGCTGCCAGAGTCTTCCGTAAGCATGCTTTTTCCTCTCTGGGAGACTAAATAGCCTCTGAGCAAGCAGAATCTGGCAGCCATCGCAGGCTCTGCTGTGTTGCCGGGGTGTTTTGGGGAGGGAACAGAATACCCTGAGAGCAGGGGCTCGTGGTGCGGCAGCTGCAGTTTTCACAACAGCCTCCTTGCTCCCCACCTCTGCCATGTGAAGGGCTCTCCACATCTCATCGGTGCTCAGCTTTCAGCAAGCTGCACTTTCCTTTCTGCCCACCTGCCGGGTCTGTGGCACCAGGCACTCTCTCCCGTTGAGGCACCTCTTGCCACTGGTGGTATGGACAATTTGACGAAGGAAGGAGGGAAGAGGGACATGTCAGGACCTGAGCGAGGAAATAAATATTTAGACTCAGATTCACAGAAGATAATGTGGTGCTTTAAATCTGGCTGCCACCAAGATGTGTTGAGCAGCCTCTGAGGTCAGGAGAGTTTGCCCATCCTTGACTCGGGTGGCCGGTGGGTGCTCAGCACAGCTCTAGCATTGCGGTATCTCCTGCCAGCCTCGGTCATCTGCTGATGTTCTTCGGTCTGAAGCTGATGGAGGCCAGGGTATGTGAGTCACTGGCCTCTGCTGGCCTTTGTCCACGCGCTCCATTTGGTGCTGCTTTGTGTGTGTGAGAGCGCGCTCCCCTCTCCCAGCTGTGCGTGCCTGCCTGCCAGCGCACGGCTGATCGAATTTGCAGCTGTGCTGGTTTTCGCCTCTCTTCTAGCTCTGAGAGTCTTGTTCATAGATTAGGGGGAAAGAAGGAGGAGGAAGAGGAGGAGGGAGGGAAAATGAAAAATAAATTCATAAACCAACAGAGAGAGAGATGCCTAGTAGAAGGGGATGTCCACTTTCAGAGCTGTTTTCCCCCCAGGCAGCGTGGTGTGCCATCATCCCCACTGTGCCTTCACCACCAGCAAGCAGAAGATGCCGCCTCCCCACACCTTCCTGGAAGATGAACTGGAGTCCCTGTTGGAAGTCCCCCTGCTTTGCTCGGGGGCTGCTAGTTCCTCCAGGCAGCATGTTGATTCCCGAGAAAAACAAAGCCACTGTCCCATGGCTTTGCACCCAGTTCTGCTGCTTCTGGGGCTGCTTCCTCTCTCTCCATGTGGTGAGGGGGCCACCCATCCTGCAGGTAGATGGACTGGACCTTCCTCAGTAGGCACCATCAGCTCTTGAGCACAGTGTACAGCCCACAGAGCTGGCCAGCCCCTCCAGCGGGAGCTGGCTGGCAGCTGCAGAGCTAGGACACACAACCTCATGACCCTATGCCCGACAGCCTTCTTCATTGCGGTAGGTGCACAGGAGGTCTCCAGCCATGGCACCTTGCAGCGGAACCATGAGACATCCCAATGGGGACAGTCCTGCCTGTCAGGAGATGTTTGGAGGTAAGTTCTGCTCTTTGCAAAAGGTCGGGAAGGGCCTCAGGGTGGACTGCCCAGGATCCTGATTCCTGTGGCGTCCTGCGGACAGCATAACCCCCAGAGGGTCTTGTGGGTCAGGAGGCGAACTAAGAGACATTTTTGAGAGCTTGAGTGCCATCCTCCTCTCTCCACTGGGATGCTGGAGTGTGTCAGTCTGAAGCTTTCCTCTGCATATCACAGAAGGCTTTGCCAAATGATCTGTACCGCAGTGTGCCCCACAAAAACCTGCAACGGGTCATGGCACCCATCACATGGGGTCTTCCGAGGATGAGCAGGACTATGAGAAAAGGGGTGGACCAGCCAAAATGGTATGGGTTGTGCTGCACACTGTCTTGCTTCCCTGTGTTTTATGGTTGATGGATTTGACAAAGACCCCACAGCCTTCAAAATATTGTCCCTCCTCCCAAGCCTTTCCTGTAGCAGACCCAGTTTCTGAAAGGGGACGTTTGGATTTCCCGTCGCTTGGCCCTGTTAATCCTGTCTTTTCCCAGGGAACAGCAATGGCCTAAAGCTTGACTGTGCTTTAGCTGGCATGGATGCAGATGTGTGGACTCCAAGGGTTCCCCACCTGTGGGACACCTGTGCAAACGAGATTAGATGAGGCCCCAGGGACATGGGTCAAATCGGGACAGAGCAGTGGCTTCCCAGCGAGGGGCTGGGAGGGCTGTAACTTCCTCAGCAGCTGCGAGCCTGCAGATTCAATGGGGAAGGCACTGAAGGGGTCTGGGCCGGTGTTTAAGCAGCCTGGAGCGGAACCAGGCTGACTTTACAGTTTACAACCGAGGTATACGCTGCAGACAGCAGAAGGTATTTTCCCAGTCTTCCTGGCGGTCCCCACTCACAGCTGGAGAAACGCTTTGGACGTGAGAGTCTCCTGGTGAGATGTCAAGCCCCTGCGCTCCGTGGGCTGTGCTGGGCAGGGGCTCGGGCATGAGAGCACCGCGGACGCAGCAAAGACCCCCTCGCTTTTCACCAAGGTGCGCGGGGCTGGGGGGGAAGGACCTCTTATGCTCTGGTCCCCAGGCTAAACCCCCACCCCCAACCCGACCTTGCTCATCTTGTAGTCCATGGACTTTCCCCGGCTTGCAAAGACCAGGGGTGATTGTGGCAGACCTTCTCTAATCAGGGACTTTGCCTCCCGGTCCGGGTGCAGGAGGTAACGTGGTGCCACCCCCCGGCACAAGGCTCTCCCTGCCCTGGCGAGGCCAGCATGTGGGGTGGCCCCCACCCCGGCGCTGAGGGCAGGCAAGGAGGGGCAGGTTTTGATTGCTTGCAGCACATCTTGCTGTGCTGTGGAGCAGGGCGAGGAGCGCGGACCCTGCGGCACCAGTCCGGGAACAAGTGTGTGGGTGAAGGAGGGGTAGCTGCTGCGTTGGTGGGGATGTTGGGAGTGGGGAAGGAGTGATTGGAGAGAGGGGACTCCCATCCTCTGAGGTGCTGAGCTCCAGAGGGGGATGCTGAGTGTCTCACAGTATAAGCCGTCGAAATCCCGGGGGAGCTTCAGTTCCCCACAGGTGCTGCATCCTCTGCCATCGTCCTGGAGGCAGCAGTCTGTGGGTGCCTCTGACAGGGACCTCAGGAAGGAGCATCCTTCCCCCTCTCCTGCCCCAGCAGAGATGGCTGCCGGGGGGGTGCCGAAGGAGGCTGCCAGCTGGGACGAGGGGTGGGGGCAGCAGCTACCAGAGGCAGCTGAGCAGGAGGCCCAGGGAGGGGACAGGGGCACAGCAGCAGGCAGCTGCCCCTCCAGGCTGGCAGCACCCCAGAGTGCACAGAGGCCAGAGCTGCAGTCATGGCAAGTGAGGGGGACATTGTAGCCCTTGTCCCACCGCCCCCCCCCGCTGTTCAGAGGGAGGTAGGAGGGTGGGAAATTTGTCCTCACCTCCCCTTGCCCCTGTTTTGAGGGGTGAGAGAGAACGCGAGGTATCCCACAGGGAGGAAGACACAGCTGGCACCCCAGCTCCAGAAGCAAGACTGGGTGCTGGGTAAGGAGCCAGTCTCCCCCAGCCCTTGGTGCTGGGAGGGCAGGCAGGAGTGAGAGCCCCTGGGCAGCCCCTGCTGCCTCTTCCCTCGGGCTGCCTCCCTTTGGGCAGAGCCGAAAGCAGGGCAGCGCAGCAGGCGCCCACATTTCCCCCCCCCCCCCCCCATTTCGGCAGCCTGGCGGTGGGGAAATCCAGGCAGCGCCTAACCTGGCGCTCCTCCTAAAGCGCTCCTACAACGCAGCCCCCGACCTTTGGTATTTCCCCCACCACCTGCAGCTCAGCCCGCTGCCCCCTCCCGCCGTCCCCGTCCCGCGTGGGTGTGGGAGGCACCTTCCTCCCTTCTGCAGATCCTCTGGCAGCCCCTCCTCCCCACCTGGGAAACAGGCTCCCTTCTCTTCCCGGCCCGCTGTGCAGACACCCGGCTTTGCACGTAGCAAATGGAGGCGATTTCCTCCTTAGCGGCAGCACATGGAAAGTATTGAGCCGTGTGTGTTTTTGTTTGGGTTTTTTTTTTTCCCCCTTCTCTCCTTCTCTTTTCTTTTTTTTTTTTTTTCCCTTGCCTTGCCCGACACGCTGTCAGCATGCTGTTGGATGCGATGCTAGATCTCCCACTCTTCTCCGCTCGTGTACATCTGCTCCTGGTCATCCTGCACAGTGCTGAATGTCAGGAAATGACTGAATCATACAGCAAGCACAGCCGGACTGACCTGGCAGGGGCAGGGAGGGAGGGAGAGGGGGACATTGGTGGGGCTATTGGGAAGCAGGGGGGAAGAAGGAGGTTTTTGGGAGCTGTGGCTTGGCTGAGATCTCTTGTGCTGCTTCTCTCCCAGTGGGAAGAGCTGTGGGGGTCCCCTGTGTCTCCCCCCTCCAGTCTGGTCAGTGTCTTCAGGGTTGGTTTGCTCACAGAGGGGACACAGAGGTACTTACTCCTTCACTTTTCCAATGGAATATTATTTCCCAGTAACCAAGGAGGGTGAAACCACCAGGCAAACCCTGGAGAAGAGCCCTTCGCTCATCCTGCTCATGACCTGGGGCCAGAACACAAATACACTGTGTGTATTGGTTGTGTGAGATGCACATCAGCTGGTGGGACTCGGATGGCCGAGGAAACCTTGTACTGACTGGAAGTGGGTCTCTTTAAATACCCAACGCTTGGTGTAGTCTGCCCTGACAAGGAAAACAAAATGCCAGGGACCCAGAAATGACAGGCGCTATGGGTCATGAAATCAGTGCTTGTGGGCTACATTATGAGGACTTCTGCCATCATCGTTGTCTTGGGACAGAGTCATTGTCCCCACAGACTGGCTGCAGCACCAGGGAAGGGAGAACTGGGGCACCCGCAGTGCAGCTACACTGCCCCTCAGGCAAGGCAAGGGCAGGCAACAAGCCAGCGTGAAAGGGCAGGACCTGTGCAGGGCACTGGTGGCAGAGCCCAAGGGGTGTTTGTGTGTGGGCATGACTTTGCTCTAGGAAAGGACAGCCGCTAGGTAGGTATAGAACATATATAGACACCTCTGAGCTAGCGATGCCAATAGTTAGTCACCATGAGGACACGGTCCAGGCTCCGTGCTGGGGGTAAATGACTCATATTGAAGTCTGTGGGACGAAAGCTTCGTTGCTCTTGGCACTCAGGCCAGCTAGATTTAATGCTAGGTTGGGTACATCCTTCGGGACTGGTAGAGAGTCCTTTGCAGCATGCTGTGCCATTTGCAAGGACAGCACATATGCTCTCTGGAACAAACATCCTATGAGCCCAAGAGCCCGTCCTCTCCATCAGTACCCTGCTGTGTGTTTGAAGGAGATACCAATGGAGTCAAGAAATTTGCCGTAAATTCTTACATGGAGTGGGGAGAAGGGGGGAATTTTTGCACCGGGCAGCTCACCAGCTTGTCTCAGTCCCTGTGCCTTGTCTCCACTCCTCATATCACACACCGTCCGGGCTGCCTGCTGTGGCTGTGCTGAGTCCACACGCAGACATCGCTGGATGGCAAGGGACACATGGTGGGCAGGGTGTTTTAGGACATGTTCACAAGGTGAGTGCCTGGGCTGCTGCTATGTTTTATTAGCCAGCACATCGAGGAGCTCCCCCATTTCTGTTGATCTGAGCTGGGCAGGTGGAGCGAATCCCTTCCCCCAGGTGCTGCTGCTGGTTCCTCTTGCAGGAACCTGTGGTACGTGAGGGCCAGAGCAGCGTTTCAGGAGAGGAGGTGGTGGCCCTTCTCTCCACCTGACTGTCTGGTGTTTGTCCTCTGGACCGTTTCCTTCCTCTTAAGTAAGCGCCCATCTGACTCATGTTTGAATCCCTTCCCTGCTGCTGCTCCAAGAGCTCACTGCACACAGGAATTGCTGTGTGCGTGCAGACCTTGCGCCGTCCCATCCCTCGGAGCATGCTCCCTGTCCTCCCACGAGCTGCTCTCCCTGAGCTGGTTACAAGCTTTCTCTCTTCCTTGGAGTATTTTACATCTAAGCCTGGTCTTTTGTCTCCCAAGGTTTTAACACTGTCCAAGTTCTCCTTAAGATCTGAGCCCTCTTCTTCTGCAAGCTGCAGTCCCAGAGCGGCCGGTGCTTGCAGAAGTTTGTAGGCATGCAGAGCATGAGGTGTTTCAGAAAGTTGTGGGGCTCTTTAGCCAGAAGACATCGGCGACGTACCACCTTCTCATTGTTCCAGTACTGACCTAACCTCTCGGTGGGGTGCTAGGATGGGGAACACAGGGTGCCGTCTGCTAAACAAGCTACAAAAAGTGGCTGCATCTTGCTTACAAGCCAGAGGGATTTTGCTCTCAGAGCGCGTGGGTGATCTTTGGGCAGTGGTATGGGGTTTTCTTTGTTTCCAGCTCCTCAGTAGCATCCCCAGATGGAACAACCTGGGACGGGCTGATCCGAACAACACTGATGGACTCAGCTCTTGGTGGCCAATGGTGGAAGAGGTGACATGGGGTGATGGGAGATGCAGCCCATCAGGAGCCAGGGGAGGGCCCAGGAGATGGGGCTAGGCCGGGGGAGGTACCCTGCATCGAGGGAGGTCTGGGCTGGTTCCCCCACCCCTCACCACCTCCACTGCCGCAGGCGCACAGTCCCGTTCTTGCACCCGCGTGCCAGCTCTGCCGTGGGCTCAGGGACATACTGAAGTGGGGCTAAAGGCTTCAGAGGGAGGAAGCTTCCCTCAGCGTGGCCCTGGCAGTCAGAGCACAGCAAACCCTCCTCGACTTCCAAGCATCCCTGTCCCTCAGGGTGCCACTGCAGGCCTGTCCCAACACCCGGCGTGCAACCCCACTGCTTGGTCCTTGGGGTGCCTTCTTGCTTTGAGAAGGGCTGATCTGGGTCCTCTCTCCTCTACATCACCCCCCGAGACCGCACCATCACCCGGGCCCTCAGCAACTGCCGCCCCGCTCCTGGAAGCTAACCAGCACTGCCCCAGCACCCCAGCGTCCCCCGGCTCTGCTCAGCCCTGTTAGCCAGCGAGCTGCGTCCCCGATGGTCACCTGCAAGGAGCTGGCACCAGCTCGGAGCAGGTCCCATGGGTGCAGGCGAGAGGCACAAGCAGGCGGCTGCCACCCTGCTGCCTGGCTTGCCCCGCGGTCCTGCCCTGCCTGCCAGGCTCGGGAGTGAGCACCCAGCCTGGTGGGGCTGGAGGCAGCTGGGGTGTGGAGATGGGAGCGCGCTGCCTGGGAGCCCTAGGCAAGCCTTAGTCAGAGCCCTGGTACCATACGTGCAGCCTGGCACTGAGATGGGGTGTGAGCCTCTGTGAGAGGCAGGGAGGGAAAGCGGTGATAAACGAGCCTGGGTAATTAATTTCCACTCCTGATGCATATTTGCTCTCCAAAATGTGTGTGTTGGCATGATCCTGGGCAGGGCTTGGCCTGGCATCCAACAGACACCTTTTATCTCGGTTATTTCATCAAATCTGCTAATTGTATCTATCTCAAGCCCTGGGCTCAGGATGGAGATTTCACATCAAACAGCGACGGCTCATAAAGTGGATCCTAGTCAGGCACTGAGCTCAGCTCTGAGGCTGCAAAGAGGAGTAAGAGACCTCCCAGACTGCGATTTCATCCCAGGCCCTCTGCAAACATCCTCCTCGCCCTGCTGGGGCAGACGGGGTCTGCAGAAGGCTATCAAACCCTGTGTTCGGCAGGCTAGGCAGGGAAGGAGTTTCCCGCACTGATGACCTCTGCTAAAGGATGTCTAAGCCCTACCTGTGACATTTGGGAAAAAGTGGCCACCTGAAGCTTGGAAACATGTCACATCTGCAGTGGTTTGAAGTTGGGAGCAAGTAATCTCTGTAAAATCCTTATCTGGAAGTCAGGCAGTGAGGCTCATCCCAAAATATATGGGCTTGCCGCCGAAGCTCCCTGTGTAGTGCTTATACAAGGGTATTACATATGATGTCCCTCTTGCAGGAGCTAGCCGCCAAGCTCCAGGAGGCTCCCAAGGCTTCCAGCCTGTCCTGCACATGCCCTGCAGACAGCTCATTAATTTCCATTCCACAGCCCAATCTCTTCTTCCTCTGACACAATTACTTAAAAGTTTCTTTGCAGCCCTCCAGGCGTCCCACCCTCTTGCTGGCTTCCCTTCTCACAGCTCTTTCCAGCTCATCTCCATAGGACTTTGCCCTGAGCCTCCCTTCAGAAGAGGTTCATAGCTGGGGCCCAGGGTGGAGATGTACGGGAAGACCACAGGGGTCTTTCTTGCCTTATAGCCCAGACCTGTAGCTTCAGGCAAAGATGTGAGAAGCCCCTAAAAGGGGCATGGGGGGAAATGGGGGCAGTGCCTTGTTCCCAGGAGAAAACAGTTCTGGTCTGTGCTTAGAAAGGGCAGCATCTCAGAGGCCCTCCCAGGGCTGCTTTTGGATGAGAGGCTTCAGGCCAAACGAGCCAGGTCAGCAAGCACAGGCTTGCTTCTCTTCTGGAGTGCTTGTCTCTTGGTGACATGAATAATAATAAAAGGCTTTGCTGCCTTTGGTGTCCTGCACCCCTGGGCCACACCTTGCGTCTGGAGTGCAGGAGCTGATGGGGCCATTTTTGACCAAGCGCTCCTCATGCAAGCAGAGTCCCTGGGGTGCTGCTGGGTCCTGCTGAGCCGCAAAACTACGAAAGACGGCTCCTTCCCAAGGATGTACATCTCCCAGAGCAGGCAGCCAAGCAGCAGCCCCGGCCACCAGCCACCAGGGAGGTGGGGAGCACCAGGGAATCCAGCAGGGTGAGTCCCCAGCTGGGATAAAGCAAGCGGCCGGGCTCCCTACGCCCTCAAGCACCACGGTGGAGAAAGTGGTTTGGAGGAGGTGTGTGGGAAGCCTCTCCCAGGCACAAGTGGGTGAGAAGGGAGAGAGCATGCAGGCGCTTGTTGGGAAAGCAGGCAAGGAGGCAGTATTGATTGCCTGGTAGGGCCGGCAGAGTGGAGGCAGGACCTGCTCTCTCCCAGGAGCATAAGAAAGTGGGGAGGGACCACGCGGATGCTGGAAGCGGAGGTGCTGCGTGTGATGGGCAGGGAGGAGGGTTGGTGTCTGGCGAAGCTGTAACCGCTCCCTATCATGAGATGTCACAGGACATCTGTGGCTGTCCCATAGGCTCATAAATCACCTCTCAGCTGGCCAGTGCTTGAATCACTCTAGCAGTGCAGCAATATTCTGCGCAGCTTCGTCTCTTCCCTACCCGAACAGGGGCTGTTCCCTTCCCCCAGCTGCCCTGCCCACACTCGCCGAAGGAGAACCCGGCCCTTTAATTCCAATCACAAATTCTGGAAATGATTAGCAGGCTGTCATCACTCAGCCCGACCGGATATTGGGCACGGGGCATTTCCGTCCCGTGTAATTAATGGTGTGCAGGGCTGCCTGGCTCTGTGGCAGGCAGGGGAGAAGTGAGCGAGAGGTGGGTGTAGCGCTCCTCCCGCCTGCCTCTCTCACTGCCTGGCTGGGAAAACCGCTGGACCAAAAAGCAGGGCAAAGAATAAATTCATTCATGGCTAAAGGTAAGGACAAGGCAGAAGGGTTCACCAAAGAACTGGGCCGCTCCTGTCTGGGAAAAGAAATGGAAAATAGTGCGGTTGGAGCAGGGGGGACAACGCTGGGGCAGCCCCCTTCACTGATGCGCAGAACTGCACTTTGTGCGACTGCTGTTGCATCCCCCAAGGGGCCTGGGAACTCGGCGGCCCGTTCATCCCCTGTCCCTTCCTGGGTACCCAGAGGCAGCTGCCAGCTCCTGCCTGATGGAGAGGATGTCAGCATCGCACCCGCAGCCTCCTCACAGTCACCCGGCAGCCTTTGTTTCCCCCTCTGCCTGCCCCTTTCCCAGGGCGCTCTCTGGCTCCCAGGAGCTGCCCGTTTGCCAGCTGCCTAGCGAGAGCTGCTATCTGCCCCGTGTGAATGTTGTGCATCCATCCAGCAGCCTCCCAGCCCTCCGCTGAAATGCCTCATTGTGCAGCTGGCCGGACTACGTGAGCCTGGCTACGTGGAGCATGTTTTGCTTTGAAGCTAACTCTTCCTTTTGAGTCAACAGAGCTGTGTGGTGCAATTGTAAAATTTCCCTTCGTTGGCCAACCTCCTGATGTTAACAAAAGCTCCCTGCTATGTAAACAGGCCAGATGCTGCAGGATGCTGTCTGCAGGCTCACGTACCCTCCTCGCGCCACAGGAGGTGCTCGACTTGCACCTGCGGGCTCCCTGAGCCAGGCAGAGAGGTTCGAGCTGCGTGCCCCCCGGCCAGGGCAGAGACACCACTTCTCTTGTCCTTTCGCCAGGGACCTCAGATGAGTCTCTCCCTTCCTTTCATATTAGCTGGCCCTGCTGAAAGCCTGGCTGAAACGGTCTCAAATGTGGTAGCAATTATCTTATGAAGAACGGGTGAGGTTCCAGATGACTAGGGAAAAAAGGCAGAGGGACAGTACCTGTTCTTAAAGGAGTGGAAATGGATCCACGGGACTGCGGACCTGCCAGGCTGCCTTCAGCACCGACAAGGGCCCTGGAGCAGACGCCCTATTTGTAAGACTGACCATGACAGCAAGGTGAGAAGTCATAGCCGACACGGGTTTGGCAACGGCCTAATTTCCTTCTGCAGCAGGGTTGGAGGGCAAGGAGATGAGGAAGATGTGTCCTGGCTCTAATGCTATGAGCTACTTGCGTGATCAGCCTGGGTGTTGGTTTCAAAGATGCATATTAGATTTGCTGCCAATGATTGGCCACGTGGTGGTTGCAAGCACTTTGGAGATCAGGGTGGGAGTTCAAGCAGATTGTGACATTGGTGAAATGGATATAAACAGGATGCAATTCTTAAGGGCAAATGCAAGCCACAGCTCTTAGCAGGATAATCTGCTGTATACAAGGGGCCAATAAGGCCTTCAGAAAAGGACATGGGTGTCATTGTGGTGACAGGTGTCATTACTGAGTGACTTGACAACACACAGATGTGAAGAAAAGCAAACGTCCTTACTAGGCTATATAAATAAGAGCGCCACATGCACCATGTGTGCTGCAATCATTTCACTTTATGCAGCATTAGGAAAGCCTCATACTTTCTGGACATATCCAGTTTGGGGCAATGCAGTTCAAGAAAGGCTTACACCTATTAGAGTCCATGGAAGGTGATCAGCAGCCTAGTAACCATGACCTATGAGTAAAGGTTGAAAGAACTGCATTTGTTTGGTCTGCTTAGGAGAAGAGTCAAGGGAAAAAATAGCAACCTTCAGATTTGTAAAAGGTGTCTGAAAAAGGAACAGAATGGATTGTTCTCCATCTCCAGAAGACGTAAGGTTAGACATCCAGAAAAACTTTTCAGCTCCTTAAGCCCTTAAGGGCTCCTGTCTTCTTAAGACCGAGTGCCTTGCAGAGACCACACGATCTCCTTCTCTAGAAATTTCCAAAACCAAAGTCTTATAAATACCTGTCAGGCCTGGTTAGATAGCGGTATCCCTCCTTGGGCAGAGATATGTCTAGATGATGTCTCAGGAGCCCTGTTTTTGGTCATGCACCATTACATGGTAAGGCACAGCCATGCAGTTCCAGAAGTGAGTTGGTCTTTGCAGGCTGACACGAAGGGCATTGCTGAAAATCAATGAACAGTGATTCTCCTCTCATTGCTATGTTGTCCGGACACCACACCATATTCCCTGTTTCAAAAAGTGGATAGCCTTGCAGGATACATGGCACAACACCAGCAAGCTGTCAGTTGCCCAGATAAAGCTTAACCCACTGTTCATACAACCCTACCTTTCAGCTAATGGAGGACAGCAGGCTGCTATTGCTTCTTGCTGGGAAATGCAGTCATTTAGTTGCACTGTGGAGGCTCCGAACTCTGCAGAACTGGGGGTCAACCAGAAAGGCTCATTACGTCATTCCTGTCTACAAGAATCAGATGAGAAGAATTCTTGAATGGGTCCCTCATCCGGTGCTGGCTAGATAACAAGTAAAGATTTAGAGAAGTGGTGGATGAAGCCTACCCTTTGTTGTGGCTGAAGTTAAACCACTAATCCAGGGTAAGCTGCAAGTGTGGAGTAAACATCAGTCCTTGAATGAGCTTTCATGATGGCAGGAGAAAGAGGGCCTAGTCTCCACTAGACCTCGCAGCAGTCCTTCAGGAGGAGAACACGCTAAAGCTGGTGAGTCCTTCAGGGGGTCAGTGGGAAAGCAAACCCACAGGAGTCCTTCAGAGCCGTGCCAGACTTCTGCAGAAGGCTGTTCAGAGCGGACCTGAGCTACCTTCCTTTTCACGCAGACCCGGTGCCATAGTCTGTATGGGAAATCCTCTTACAGCTGTGCCAGTTCAGCCCTGTGCTGAAGTGTACAAACCACCCCCTCAAACTCAACTGCACTGTGAAGGTTGGCTCAAGCAAATGGCTGCCTCTGCCAGACGGTAAGCATGTTCACAGAGGCTGGGTGGAGGCCGGACAGAAAAAGCAGACCCTAAGCCTCGTTGACACGGAAAAGCCAACCCACCGCATGCATTAGAGGAGGCATTGGCAATGAAAGGGCTGACCGTTGCCTGGATTACAGCACTGAGACGAGAGAGGCCACTGGTATAAACATGCAAAAGCATATGAGAGTTCGAGCAGAGACATTCCCCACAGGTTTATATGATTTTCAAGGACCTGAGGCCAAAGACCCGTTTTCTGCTCCTCGGTGATTTCACAGATGAGTGACCTCAGTGATCTCATGACTCTTTAACAAACAATTCTTCCAAACTCCTTGGCTGAATTGCCCTCATGTAATGGTGCGGGATGAAACCAAGGGGAATAGCTTCCTCCAAGACTTCATATTGCAGCTCAAGAGCATTTGATAAGGCCATCCCGCAGGGAGTACAAAATCCCCCATGCTTGGAAGGGAGGAGAAAGGGGTCACAGTGGATAACACAGCTCGGATCTTGGAAAGTACCTTCTCTGGCTGTCCTACTCAGACAAGATGCAACTGCCACAGCAATTGGTTCAGTTCTGCTGGATGAAGAGGTACACGACCATCCCAGCAATGCTCAGAAGCTACAACTGACCCTCCAGAAGTTCCCAGCTTTCACTGGAAACCAAAGGGGACTGCATCTACACTATTGATTTCTACCAGCCAGCACAGCTTTGCTGCTCGAGTATGTGAAGCAGGGAGACCAGCCACACCAGCCAAACATCTCATAACATCTCATTTTGGTATCTGGCAAGTTTGTTGCAGGGACTGAGCTTGGAGGAGTACCACGACCTCCTCCCCTCCACGTCTGACTGTGGTGCTCGGGAGAGTGAGTCATCCATTTTTCATGTGGAGCTCCCTGTCGTTCCAAGGGAAAAGGCCGTGCTTCCGGCATCCCTTGGTGCATGGGTTTCCACTCATCTGTTGATGGCCAGGCAACATGCCATCTCCAGGACAAAATGGCTGCTGCTTAGTTCCTCTACTATTAGTGCATCCCTTAGGATTTTGCTAAATTTCTCCAAGATTTCCAAGTCTTTTGGACTGTCTGTCTGAGCGGAGAGAGCTCAGCGTCTGGAGATTTTCATATCAATCCCTCAGTGCACTGTGGCCAAGTTAGAAAGGCTGCCTCTTCTTTTCCCTTGATTTCTGCAAGTCCTGCTCAGGGCAGGAGTGAATTGGACCTTTTGCCACTGTAGCTCCATGTTTTCTGGCAGCAGAGGTACAACTGTCCCCGTAGCTTGTCAACAGGCTCTGTTAGCAGGAGACCCTCAGTAAAAGGTTAGGGAACACAGTATCCCCTCTTGTCTCCTGGTCGGGGGAATACTAGATGAATAAATATCCCAAGGCAGGCCAGCCTGATTTGGAGAAGTCAACCAAAGCAGACTGGGTGGTCATCAAGTGGTCCCCTCACTTTGGGGAGCACGTAACATATCGCTTCTTGGTGGATCAGCTGGCTTTCTCCTTGGTGTGGATAAAACTCCCCTATTTCACAGGAGGTGGTAAACAAACTCTGGACCTCATCCCTTGGCTCCAGGGCACACAGTTGCAAAGCTCCTCTGATCAGTGTGGGAGGAAGCGCCTCCACCCTCTTTATGGCTGGCCTGTAATGAGCCCCAGCTGTAAGCCTCTCCCTTCCATGCCTGGAAGCCCAGGCTGGCCTCATGGGGTGGGGCACAGGCTGTTTAACCCATTCCCTGGACAGATGGATGGACGGACGGACGGACGGACAGACGGATGGACGGACAGATGCTCCCCAGCTGCTGCTGAAGCACTGGGAGCCTCTCTTTGCTGGGTTGGCTGGCCGGGTTGCCAGAAAGGTGCCGAAAGGCTGAGGGTGCAGAGGCGTGCGGGTTCGTGCGCTGGGGAGAACAGCGATGGTTCTGCTCGCTCCCCGCTCGAAGGCACACCAGGGAGCGACCGACCTCTTCCCTGGGCTGCCGGCTCTGCTGGCACCCGAGCATGGCCAGGAGGTGCGGGGCTTGGCAGGGGGACGGGTTGTCCCCAACACTTTCTTCACAGGGCTGTTCCCGGTGGCTCCTGCCAGCACCATCAGGCTGGGGACGTCCATCCCGCGGGCGCGTGGGTCCGTGGGTTACTGCAGGGTGCCCTCTCCTTCCGCAGCCCAGCATCCCAGCAGCACCTGGGGCTTTGGCTCCTTTTTTTAAGCAGCTTTTGTCCCTTAGAGAAAATCGGCGGCGAGGAACCGTCTCCGGCTGGCTCTCCCGTCCAGCCGCAGGCGAGTGGCCAGGCAGCCGCTGGTGTGATGCCTACGTAGCACCGCGCCACAGAGACGGGGCAGGGGATTCCTGAGGTGACGGGGCTGAAGCGCGAGAGCGGAGCGGCGCTGGATGGTGAGAGGCTTTCTCTGCTCATATAGCTAATAGACTAATTAGCAAGGAGCTCGAAACTTGGCCGTGTTTGTTGTCAAATGCAGGCCCCTTTCCAAGTGGTGTTAACAGCCTTCCCTTTTCACTCCGGGCGCATTGTACAGCCGGGGCTTTTCTGCCGCTTCACAGAGGAGTCTTCATTTAGTAATGGATATAGGCTGAATAGCTGTTGCAGCTATAGGTGACACCAGGGTCAGGAGCGAGGGGTGGCCGGGAGGGGGCAGGAAGGGGGCAGGGTCCTGGGGCTGGGAGAGCAGCAGGAGGCTGGGAGAAGGGATGGAGGGGGCACTGACCCAGCCGTGCGTAACGCGCAGCCGGGCTGGGGGCAGCGGGGGGCCGTGGGCACGCTGCGGGCTGCCAGGGTGGATCGAGGGGCTCGGCCAGCTGAGGTCCCTGGGGACCTGGTGGCAGAGGGGGGTGCCTATAGGCGAGAGAGGAGCGCATGGGCAAAGGTGTGCTTCCGAGCCAAAGGTACGGCTCCTCGTGCCATTTGCCCACTTCTAATTAAGATGCCAATGTTTAAGCGATTCCTTTGAAAAACGCTCCCCTTTCACATGAGAGACAAAAAGTTCACACAGGCGAAAGGCTGCCGGCACTGGCAGGACGCTGGCAGCGTGCGGGCAAGGGGCGGGCGAGCATTCCCGCCGCCCCGCTGCCAATGCAAATCTCCCGGCGCAGCTGAGCTGAGCCCAGGGGAAACCGGGAGGGTTTCCGCCGGGTTCCCACAAGCGCGGGAGCCGAGGCTGTGCCTGCGATCACGTCTGCCCACAGGCAGCGGCCTTTGTAGGCGGCCTGGATAATGGTTATTCACTACCGGCGGGAGCGGGGACTGTCACCCCTGCGGGGCCACCCCTCCATCCGGACACCTGGCATTTTGGTTCCCTTCAGCCTCCCAACTGGTGTGCTCCTAACCCTCCAAATTCAGCTCCTCCTCAGGAGCATCGTCCCTTGGTTCCCCCTGGGGTGCCTGAGAGTGAAGCAGCCGGGGGCTTCTGGGGCTACCCTGTCCCCTCAGGCTGGGGCTTTTTGCAGAGAGGGCAAGGCAGGGAGGCGATGGCTTTGCAGGAGCTTGCCTGCAACCAAGACTGGAGGCGGGGGAGATGCCTGCAGCCCTGGCTGTCTCTCAAGTGCTCCGCAGTGCCTGAAACAGGGTATAATTCACACCTTCACCACACACTGAAATACCACCCCAGCCAAAGTGAGGTGAGCACCTGCCAGCCGCACACAAATATTATCTGGGTGTCACAACAAATATTAGGCACAGGGCCTGGAGCGTGCCCAGCCTCTCCCTGAGCACCATGAAGACTGCTTGCCCGTGGCAGGCCTGGCTTTCCTGCAGATGCTTGCAATGGCATGGCAGTGCTGCTGCTGTTTTCCTTGGATTGCAGCCGACTGCTTATGGAAAAGCAGCCGAAGCAGCGTGGACAGCAGGTAGTGCAGAGCTGGGGTGGGGGGGTGCCCTTCCGATGCAATGGCTCACATCCCTGGCATGGCGCGGTGGAAGTTGCCCAAAACCTCAGAAGTAGGATGGTGGTTTGGCAGAGTCATGACTCCGTGACAAAAGCCATGACTGAAAGTGTTTGACATATCTACACTCATTCATATGATGCTTGGAGCCAGAAAAGACTTCCAAAAACATGTCCCCTCCTGCTGCCAGACTTCCAGGAGGATTTAACTCCCTTTAATAGCAGCCAGGAAACCTAATATCAAACCAGGTATTTGGGCCCACCCTTGCCACTTACTGCCAGGCTTTTGCCCCTGTAAAATCTGTTTGAAGACCATCCAATGAGCACTCCGTGCAAACCCAAGTTTAGCCAGCCCACGGGCTGCCTGGGAGCTGGTCACAGTGTGTGGAGCGTGACTAGCCACCGAGTCATGCTGGCTGTGCTCCTCCTCCCCAACTGAGCCACCAGCCAGGCTGCAACAAGGCCAGAGAGACTTCTGAGATCGCTGTGCAGCCTGCCAAGGTGTTGAACCCCAGCACCGACAAGCTCGGGGTCTCGCTATTTGGACCTTGGGGCTGAAGTTTTCCATGAACGTCAGCTTCTAGTCTGGAAAATAAGTTTGGCGACAGGGTCAGGTTTCCAGCTGAGAAGAATGAATGATCTCACTACCAAGCGGGCTATTTCCAGAGCGGCATTTCCCAAACGGAGTGCTCTGGTGCTAAGCTCCCCCAAAGCAGTGCTGGCCGTACATGGCAGGACGAGGAGGTTTCCCAGTGTGCCAGCTCGGCTTCATCATTTCCTTCATTTTCCCTCCTTGTGTTAGGGATTTCAGTGCAGAGACCTGGCTGCTTTTGGATTTCCTGCTTCTTCCTGTTTGCCTTTCTGGGTCTGGATGTCTCCTCACTTTTCTGAATGCTGGTAATTCCCACCCATTCATCTCCCTTCTAAGCTCTGTTTTGAGTTCACACATCTATTAATTTGTTGCTCATTTGGGATCCAGGCCTAGAGGCTGGGCAACCATGGAGACAGTCTCTGTCCCAGGTAGTTCTCGGTTTAAACAACCCCTGTAATTGCCTTTGAGCAACCTCTTCCCTTCTAGTCCTTTCAGTTTATCCCTTAACTTGGCTCCTTCCTTCTGCCCCTTCCCCTATCTGACCCCGTCACTTCTTTTTGTTTTCATCCCTGCTTTCTACTCATCCCAGCTCCTCCCTCTGCTACTTCTTGGCCCCTCTTCTTCCTCTCCCCCAGTGACCTGCTTGCTTCCCTGGAGGAGACAGGGAAGAGGCATGGGGGTCCTCACCATGCTTGTGCCTCTGGGACACAGCGGTGAATTCAGAGGTGTAGCATCCCGAAATTGGCAGCAGAAGGACAAGTGTGGGCTGATGCGAGAGAGGCTTTCAAGGCTTTTGGACAGACAGCCCCCATAAGCAGCCTCAGCCTAATACACCCTGTTATTCCCGCAGCCAGCTCTCTCCTCGCTGTTCAGAGTGGTGCTGGTAGGAAGGTGAGGAATAGGTGGAGGATGGGTGGGAAGCCTGCCAGCGGCACAAAGCTCCCCTGCTGCGGGATTCAGCCATCCCCACCTTTGCCTGGAGTGGGGCACCGGGGCGGACATCATTGCCGGTGTGCAGGCAGAGGGTCCCAGGGGGTTGGGGGTGGAAAATGCCCTGGCAGAGCTGAGGGGCCCTGGGGAAAGCAGGAAAACGGCCGAGCAGGCGATAAGCACGGAGCACAATGCCCTGGCTGAGGTCTCCACACAGACACAGTCGGAGAAGTTGCTGCTGCTCCCATTTCCTACAGCAAACAGCAGCCTCCCAGCAGCACTGCCCCGGGGAAGGTCTGCGCCTGCTCAAGGGCCGCTGGCGTAGGGGAAGCCGCGATAGCTGACAGCAGGTGGGGATCTGCTCTCGTCACCTGGCTGGACTGACAAGCTTGGCATCTTTTGCATCTCCTTTTTCTGTGTTGTCAGCAAGACCCAGATTCCCTCACCTGCCTTCAGGTGTAATGCTCTCAGTAGAGTTATGTCTGACTGGTTTCCAGAGGCAGAAAGGGAGAACTGAACCTCCTCTGACATCCACTTGGTGTAAGCACCCACCTTTTCTGCTGTGAATGGCAGAAAGCACAAAACTGTCAAACAAACAGATCTTGGAGAACATGGGAGGGCAGGTTCTTCACAGTCCTGCTTTCCTGTCTCAGCAGTGCCCTGCTGAATTTGCTCCACAGACACCAGAAACAAGTCTCTGCAGTGGCCAGCCTTGCCCGCATGCCACAGGCTCTTGCAAATCGGAGTGGGAACTTCCCGCTTCCTCTGCTGCTGCTGGCACAAGCTCTGAGCTCACCTGGTCATGCTCTTCGTGACGAAGAAGCCGAGGAAGGAAATGCTGGTGGTTCCCATCTTCAACAGCTTGGGCAAGGAAGGGAGGGGGTGTGCTGGGCACGGAGCTGGAAAGCTATCTGCAGCCAGCCGGCACCTGGCATGGGACGGGCAGAGCTGTACGGGAGAGCAGGGTCTTTCGCTTAGCCCCATGGTGGCAAAGAGGTTGTCACGTCACCCCAGTGCTGTGCCCAGTGGTCTGTGCTGTGCCCAACATGCTTTTGTTGGACCTTGCCATGCCTTGGCCAACAGGCCAAGATGCCTTTCCACTAGAAGCACAACACTGAACAGCCCCCAGGTTTGGAGAGCTTTCTAGGGTTGGTTTGGAGCCAGGGGCTTGGACTTTGTTTGCATCTTTACCCATCTTAGCTGCTCAGCTGTGGCCACCTGGATCAAAGGCTCACCCTTCCTCGCTGAACACTGCAAAGGCAGTTTGCAGGATGGGGTGAATGAAGGATGTGATTAGATCTGCTTCATTTGCCTCCTCTGCTTAAGGGATGGCAGCCCATCACCAATCAGCTTTGTCCAGTTTTATAGATACATAATTACTCATCTGCTTCAAGAAACCTGCATTATTATTTGGCACCCCCCACACAGAAAATTAATATTTTGCTGGGACTGGGAGTATAAATTACAAATCCGCTGTGTATGCGATGTGTTAAATGGCCTTCAGGCACGCTGCAGGGCAGGAGCGAGGGGCAGGGGCAGAGCCGGGGACCCGGGGCTGGGCTCATAACCTGCAGTAAGGACATGAAGATGAAAAGTGCTGCCTTCATGCAGCAGTTGTTACATGTCAGGCCTGCTTATACACTTAATGCTCTTTAATGCTTTTGCCCTCCAATAGCCAGAGGCTAGATAGTGGCCTGCTACAGTGAGTAACTGCCAAATGAATAAAATATTTACAAGCATAACTGGTGTGAACTCAAAAGCTGGTGTTCCTGCCTCCCCTTGACATTTGCCTCTCCCTGCCCGCGGCCTTTTTCATGTTTCCCATGCAAAGAGCCGGGGCTCTGTGGCAATGCCCTGCTGGGCTGTTCTGCAAGTGACACCTAGCAAAGGAGGTAACCTGCTGCCCAGGAGCATCTCAGTACCCTGAAAAGGCACCAGCCACCCCCCCCAACACCATGTGCTGCCACTTCCCCTTGGGATTGTCTGCTGTGGGGTGAACATCTTTCTCAGAGGATTTCAGTGGGTCTGCTTTACTCTGAGGAGCCGTTGAAATGGGTTGGATATACCAGAAGTGAGCAAACGCAGGTGCGGATGGCAGTGAAACGCAGCTGACAGCCACTGGCACGAGAGCCATGACCCACAGAGGCTGCTGCAGGCTCTATCCCTGCAGAGCTGCGCTGCTACTACCTCCCCAGAGAGCTGAAGTAGTACGTGCTCTCTGGGACGTAGGGACACCTTCGTTGCGGTGTTGATATATTCTTAGTCGCGCCAAGGATGGGTTTGAGTAGCCAAGTTAGTACGTGCCTATTGTCCAGTGCATGACATTACAGGGACTTTCCTACCCCAGCGGTGTCACCCACATGTGTGTAACTGTTACCGACAGCTGCTGACTCATGGATTCAGCACACCTCCGGCTCTGGAGACTGCTCTCCGGTCTCCAAAACAGCTGGAAACCTCGTTCGTTTTCAGATGAGGAGGAGAAGGAGACTAAGACTTAGTTAACTCCCAGCTGGCCCATGACATAATGCACAGAGGTGCACATGAAGAAACCACATCTTATAAAATGCTCCACTGTGTCTGCCCCTTCCCTTCCCTTCCCTTCCCTTCCCTTCCCTCCCTTCCCTTCCCTTCCCTTCCCTTCCCTTCCCTTCCTTCCCTTCCCTTCCCTTCCCTTCCCTTCCCTTCCCTTCCCTTCCCTTCCCTTCCCTTCCCTTCCCTTCCCTTTGTGTGAATTTGATATGAATGTAGGGGAAATTGTGTCTGAGTGCGGAATATGAATTTTGGGTGCATTTGGGGAGACATTTTTGAGTGGGGGGTGCAAGTGAGACTTCTTTTTGCTCCCAAGTTGGTGGGTGAGAAGCAGGAGCAGGGCAGGATGCTCCCAAAGAGGGGTGCAGGAGCACGGCCAAGCTGCAGGGGGTTGAAGGGAGGGAGCCTCAGTGCTCTGCGGACTCCTCAAGGGCACGGGAGCCATGCCGGGCTGGGAACCACTCCGAAACTGCTGACACAGGCAGAAGGGAGCAGCAGCAGCGTGATCCCCAGAGCGGCATCGCCCACGGGCCAGCAGGAGGAGGCATGTGGCCTTGGGACAGAGGAGGTCATGATTTCTCTTTCTTCGGTCAAAAATGGCAGGCGGGCTGGCGTGATAGAAAAGCACACCCACCTGCTTGGACACTTGCGATCACCTGGGTGGCACCGGCCAGCGACGGGGCCGGAGGGGCCGCCAGGGATGTGCGTGGTGGCACGTGCTGCCCTTGGGGCAGGTGCAGCCCCCGGCGGTGCTGGCCGGGCACGGAGGGAGCCGGGGATGAGCAGTCAGTCGCCCGTCACCCGCCCCGCTGCCTGCCAGCTGATGGGGGCTGCGTGCGGGGAGCCTCAGCTGACGGGCGCGCCGGCTGCCAGCCCAGGCCGTTTGGCTCAGCAGCGCGTGCCTCCCGGCCCCGGCACACACCGGCTCGCACGTTGCTGACCGCACGTACATGCCCCGCAGCCCAGAAGGCCCTGGCAGCGGCCGCGCGTCCCGGGCTCCCAGCCGCCCCTGCCGCGCTCCTTGTCTGCCTGCCAGCCGGTGCCCCGGATCCGCTTCCTCCCTCCCTCTCTCTCTCTTTTTTCCCTTCTTTTTTTCCTCTCTCCCAGTTGCAGAAGGCGAGGCGGGGGGGGGACGACAAGGTGGGGGATTAAGAGGGGATGGCAGCAGTGAATGGGAGGCAAGAGGGGATGGGAGAAGGGCCGGGGGCATCACTGCTCCGCCTGTCTGGAAAGAGATGGGTGCTCATCCCGCCACCACAATCGCTTCCAGAGAAGTCACTTCCTTCCCTCCCTCCGCTCTTTGTTTCATGCCACAAAGGAGGAGAGGACGGTCTCCGTGCCAGGCGGGGAGGATGTCCCCCATGGGGACGCAGCGCTCTCCGAGCAGCTGCTGTGCCTGGGATTGTGTCTTGGTCCCTGCTCCCACTGCCCAAAGCAGAGGGGCACTGCTGCTGGGTGGGGCTGGGACCCCTGGGCCTCTCCCAACACGGACTAAGCCATCACTTCCCCTCCTTCCCTGTGTCACCTCAGGGTCCTGCTGTGACACACAGGACTGGGTGGCCTGGCCCAGGCTTTGGGGTAGGTGGTGAGCCCATCAGGAGGCTCACAAGGTGAGCCCATCACAGGAGGCTGTACAAAACACGGCGGTGGCTGGTGGCGAGGAGCTCTGTGGCAGAAACACTGTCAGATGAAGCTTGCAGGGCCTATATGTTGTCTGCTGGGGACAGCTTAAAGGATGGGTGGAGGATAAAAAGGGAGACACCAGGACCCTTCTGGACATTAGCAGTGTGCAGGGATTGCTTGCATTCATGTTTGTTAGTGTTCCCCATGATGTCCAAGATGATGTCCATCTCCCCACTGTTCCTTGAAATCCCTGGCTCTTTTCCAGCTTGCACCAAATCCTTTCTCTCCCAGCTTTCTAACCCAGGGCTTTTCCAGCCTGAGGTCTTTGCACTGATATCCGGGAAACCTACTCCTGTATTGTCATGCCCCCAGAAAGGCAAAGGTCCTATGGCAAACTCTTGGCCGTAGTGCTGTGCAAAGCCCTCTGATGCATTTTTCTCTATCTCTCTTTGGTAGGTGGCCCAGGGCAGAAGGCAATCAGGTGGGCTCTGACTCCAGATTTTAGGGGGATCTATAGAGTGACAGGATGTGTTTTGCTTTCATTAACCTGTGAATCCTGCTCACAGCAACAGCACATTTGGCACTGTATTTTTTTCTCTTTCTGTTTTTCCCTTCCTTTTTTTTCCCTTCCAAAAAGTCTGTCCTCTTGAGGTCTCTGACTGGGAACAGTGAACTCATCCCTCATCCAGGCAGGCTCCAGGTTCTCGTGGTCACTGCCCTAGACTTCCCAATCATCCTACTGTTCATAGTTACTCCCTCCCTGTTAGTAAGAGGAAGGGCCAAGGGCATGATTTTTCCTTTGGACCCTCTCATGGTGAACGTGCCTGTCTGACTGTGCCACATGGCATAACCTTTACTCACCACGGGAATGTCTGCTCACACCCACGGATGTCAGGGGGCAACTTGCCTCAGTGAGACCTCTTGTGCCAGCAGCCTCAGTGCGCTCAAGGGACTCACTCCACGAGCATGTCCTCCCCAGCAGGTTTGCCCTGGCCATGCTTCACTGCTGGCTCCTGCAGCCAGCCACATGCTGCGGTCACCTCCCCTGCTGCATGTCTGCAGGAGCTGGTTACTGACCCTGCCCATTTTATTCCTAACTTGCTTAGAAATCTGAATCACTGTGTTTCCCCAGACACATTGCCTTGTGCTGGCACAGCAGTCTTACATGCACACCAGCACGTCTGGGTGCTGTTGGATATAGCTATGCGTCCTCAACGTGGAGGTGCATCTCCCTTCCCTCATGCATGTTTCTCCTTTGGCGTTTACCACTTGGTTCTTTACCCCAAGGATTTTCCCCCTGATCTCTTTGCTGTTGATCTGCCACCCACCAGCATTATCAGCCTCCTCTGACTATCTTGTCCATGGAGATGGTGACCAGCTGGGCCACAGCGGTGACTGGGTGGTTGTTGTCACAGATGACAATGGGCTCCCCCTCGTTTTCTCCTGCACGTGTGCCAATGGGGCTTTTAGATTCCCACCAGTCTCTCATTTCAGAGAAATCTGTCCATTAACTCTCGGGGCTGGAGAGTACAGTTGTGTATGCTTTTATAGCTTGAAGGATACCTAGCCAGCCCTGCCAGTTTTGAAGGTAAGTGGTTTTCACCTTCTCATCCAGTCGCTACCTGTAAGAAAAGACATGTCTATCTTCTTTGGGTCCAAAATCTCGCACATGCCAGCACTGGCTTTCTTCTGTCTTCATTCCTGGAGGAGCTTCTCTTGGCCTGCACATACCTTTGGCTCTCCAAAATCATATTTGAATGTAGAAAATCTTCCTTCAGCAGAAGATTTGTGCTTTGTTAGCAAAAGGAAATCCCTGAATTTGTTGATGTTCTTGGGAAACTTCTCCAAGACTTTTCCCCTGGTACTGCAAGGGCAGTGTGGACAGTGCTGACTTCTTTATGTGAGCCCAGAGTATCTCAAGTCATGCTTCTGGCTGCGGGTCAGTAATGAGGCCAGTCATTTTTTCGGGCTCCTGTGGATAACTATGTCAGGGCCAAGCACTGTGCCAGTGAGCTTCTTTTAAGGACTGATTTTATTCTACACAGTCAAGACTCAGGCAGCCTATTATTAACCTCAAAGCCTGATGGCTTGCTTTGCATTGCCATTTTAGTCTGCATTTTCACTGACTCCAGCACACATCCCTATTGTTTCCCTGCACTTGCTTTGAGCCCCACCTTACTAGACCACCTTTCCCAACATTGCACCTCAGTGAAATTTGTCATGTCCTTCACCCATCCACAGAGAAGAGGCCCTGTGAGGACAGCGTTGAGTTTTCAGTCAGACTGCCCCAATTACTTGTCCCAGCAACCCAGTGGAGTAGGGAAATATGGCCTTGCTCTTCTAGATGGGCAAAGTGACATGACAGCAGCAAGTGGGAAGCCAGTAGCAGAGACATCACTTGAATGCAAAGCTCCAGAGTGCCAGGCTTAGGTCAGGACAAATGTCACCATCCTGAAGGACAATAGCAGGCTAAAATGTGTATTTTGCCCACACCCAAGAGGCTGTGTCACCACCGATAGCAGGAAAGGATGAGAGGACTTTTGCTAAGAAGGACTAATTATGAGGCTGTGCCTGAGCTCAGACCTCCTGCTTAAAAAGTCCCTCTGCATGTGAGTAAGCATACAGCGGTGACCTTAGCAAGGCAAACCTCAGAGACCACGGGAGGTCTGAGGGTGCCAGGCAAAAGAAGGGACGAGCCTATGCCAGCCCATCTCCGTGGAGAGGTGAAGCAGGCGTCCAAAAATAGCCTACCACCCCGCTGCCAAGAGCAGCAAGCCTTTGATAAACAGTTTAAAAATAACCTCAGCGGGAAAGACATCGCAGCTCCCTCCATCAGAATTGGATTTGTGTCGTGTTTGCCTTCCCGTGCCCCTGCTAGCTCGCTGCTGAGTGTGTTGCTCACGTGATGCCCGCTGCCTGCGGAGGCTGGCCCTGGCTGGGATGCGGGTAACCATGAGGGACTGGGAAGATGCTCAGCTATATTTTGCTGCTGCAGCAAGGGTTTGTCCTGGCTGGGAGCAGGAGCGGGGAGGCAGCCCAGCGGGGACGTGCCTGGTCAGGGCTACAAGGTGCTTTTCGTGTTGCGGCTTCCCACCCTCCTGTTGACACAAGGGAACGGCTTGTGCGGGTGTCAAGCGGAGAGGGGAAAGTGCAGGGAGGTCTGCCGCAGGAAACCAGAGCCAGATGCACAGAGGGCCAGCGTGTCCTGAAGAACCCTTCCCAGGGAAGGGGGGCAGTGGGGGCCCTCTGCTCCACGTGCCCTCACCCAGCGCTGGGACACGGAGTGGGGGCAGAGAGGAGCCCTCCCTGCCTTCTCTCCACACCGCCGGGATAACACTGCAGGCCATAGCCAGGAGATCACACTGGGATACAGCTCCATTCCTGCCTAGCTGCCCTGGGACAACAGCAGCTCTCCCTAGAGAAAGTGGGATTTTGTGGGCTGAATCCCCCAGGATGCTGGTTCTGCATGGGGGACCTCAAAGCTCTGGTCACATGCATAGGCAGCCCTGGCAAGCAGCAGAGCAGCAGGGCTCATTGCACTGACACACACACTTCAGCAAGATTGTCTCGGCGCTATATGAGGGGACAACACTTCTATCCCCCTCAGCCCAGTGCCACCATGCACACAGCCCTCTGGGTTCGGGACACAGACCCTGCACTGCTCCCCTGCCCCAGCTGCCTGGCAAAGCCCCCTCCAGAGAAGCAGGGAGCAGGGCCTGGAAAGGAAAAAATCATACACGGACAGAAAAATCTCATACTTCGGAAGGTTATTGTATTGCTCTTGTGGGTGGGGGAGAGCGGGAGGGAGGTGGGGCAAGGCAGGGGCAGGCAATCCTTCTCCAAACGTTGTCACTCCGATGCAGTGATCCTTGGAGAGCCCTTGCCATTCTGCTGCCAGCAGGCAGGAGCCAATTAAGGGCAATTAGGGTGGAAGCGGAGAAGGCGCCCCTTTAGCCGCCGCCAGAGCGGCCGCTGGGAGTGCTGGCAGGGCTCCATACTGTAAGGTTATTAGAGTTCTCCCCCATATTGTCCTTGGAAGAGATGCTTCAGAGCCGTCTGCTCAGAGCAGCGAGATGAAAGGGAGACCTCCTTTGATGTGTTCACCCAGAGCCTCTGCTGTGGCACGTGTAATCAACCCTAGCACTTCTCCAGCACCTTCCACTGCTGTTAATTACCTAGGCCAGTTACCCCAATATCTGAGGTCTCCCAGGCAGAGCAGGACCCCCCAGGGCACAGACGTGGCCTCTGCCCCACACAGTGAATCCTTTTCCATGAAACAAGATGCAGCAAGCAAGGGCAGAGAACAGCAATGAAGAGAGAGGATCTGGGGCAGAGGGCTACCCAGTCTCCATTAGGAGAGGAAGAGAGGCACAGCCAAAGACGCGTGGGCTTGCTCGCAGCCACACAGGCTGTGGCACTGACCCACGGCTCTTCCTGGGGGCCCGCGCGCTCAACAGCTGGATACTAATGATCTCAAAGCCTCCCTCCTATCTGCATGTACTGCCACAGGACACCAAACCATATGGAATGACAGTGGCTGAGCTTGCAACAGCTTTGTTACTTATTTTGTCCCAACATTTACAAAATCTCCTTCCTTGGCCACCTCTTCCTCCCCTACAGCTCGGACAGCTGAGGAACAGCAGGGGCAGGAGATAGGGCAGCTCTGTTATGTGTCATGAAGATGTCCCCTTGGCCTGCTGGAGAGATGCTCTCTCCAATCCCTGCTCTGCAAGACTGAGTACTAAGTGCCTCTGGGCAGCAGTGTCCTGCCAACATAGAGATCTCACCACGGCACAGAGTTTCCTAATATGTTGCCCACAGCACCCTTATTCCTTTCCCTCTCCCTGTTCTGCTTCTTGGAGAGTCCCTCTCCCTCCCTGGGGGTCACACCTGCCCATCCTTATTCTCACGCTTTACTGCTCCCGATGTCACCGTGCCCATCCTGTGTTGCTCCCCCCAGGCGAATCTTAGCGTGCTGCCCTGCATTATTCTCACTGCTGGAGGACCGCAGTGGGGGCAAAGCTGGAAGAGGAGAGAGGTACAGCTTTTACCACTGGACATGGGCTGTGATGGGATGGGAAGAAGGTCCATGGTAACTCTCCATCTTCACAGAATCTGTATTTTTCCTGCATCCAGGAGCTGGAGCTGGATGGACTTCAACTTTGTCTTGACGTGGAGGAGAGCAGGAATGCCGTCAACTCCAGACGTCAGTTCTTCTGTCTCCAGACTCTGGGCATTGTTGGTTTGGGCCAGGTTCCCCACAGTCCTTTGCAACCCAAGTGGCCCTATCTAGGTGACCCGTTGGGCAGGTCCGTTGCCCTGCCACCCTCCCTCTTTGGCTGGATGGCTCCTTGCATTTCCCAGCTAGGCAAGCCTGCTGACTAAAGCTGCCATCTCCAGCACTGTACACAGCAGCACGGTGGGAACAGCAGGCTCTGAGCATGCTGCCTCACAGTCTCCAAAGCAAAGGTGGCCCCAGGGCACTTCCCATGGGTTTTCCACCCACAGGTGCCACCACCCATCCAGAAGGAAGCAGCCAGCCTTGTTTTGAGTAGCTGTCTTGTAAATGCATCCTCTCTGAGCAGCACACAGCCGCCTGACCCAGGACAAAGCAACCTGTGGCCTCAAGAAGTGAAATACGGCGTTGAAAACTCGCAGTGCTGCACACAGTCAGAGAGACCGATGCTCTCCACCAGCTCTTGTGACAACTGCCTTTCTGCTTCTCAGTCTCTGTCAGGAACAGGAATGATCTCAATAGTTTCCTTTCCTGCCTGGTGCTGCCCTTGCAACTGCTGCAGAGCAGAAATGCAAGCAGACAGATGCAGACCTCGGTCCGCTTCTTGAAAATACTTCTAGTGCCATTTGGTAAAGGTCATTCATTTACAAATCCTATGCGCTGACCCCAAAGCACCTGAGATTCTCTCAGAATTTTTGCCAGCATCCATGATGCTTTTGTGTAGCTCCAAACAGGAAATAATGCTCTTGGAAAAGCTCCTAGCAGCTCCAGAATGGGTCCCTGGAAACTTGGTGGGGTAGTTACAATGCAGAGCTCAGAAGTGCTCTTCCCTCACACGCTACCTCTTGGAAGCCAAGGAGGGATTCCTAGGGCCTGGAAGAGAGAGTGGATGCCACCATGTGGCAGCAGATTCCCAAGTGTGGAGCTCAGGAGAGCTTCAGGCAGGCCCGGCTCATTGCTCAGGCTGGAGGATGGCCTGGCGCTCCACATGCAGAACTTCAGTGAGGAATTATGACCTTCTGTGGACTGACAGGGAGGTGCCGTACTGGCACCCTATACCTTCCCCAAAGACACCAGCCACCCACTCAATGGAGATAAGATTTATTCTGCAATTCAGCAGCCCTGGAATTTACCACGGAAGCCAATATTTGTCCGAGAATTGTGTTCCAGCACCAAAGACCCATTATTCACAGTGACAGCCTGAAGAACTGAAAACAAACAAAGAACAAAGTCAAATCAAGTAGCTTTGGACATAAACCCTCCTGCCTCAAGGCAGAAGACAACTTCTAAGCAAGAGAGACAACTTCTAAGGGAGAAACTCTTTTGGCAAGCACGTTATCCCACTGCTGCAAAGCTTCTTGCGTTTCTCTCAGAAGCAACCAAAACCGGCCCGCCAGAAAACATTGGGCTAGATGGAGGCTTAATTTGATCCAGGCCAGCCATTCTTATCTTCTATATTTTCACTGTAAAAAAGAAAAAAAAAAAAGAAACAAGAAAAGTTTTACATCTTTCTGGCAATGAAGAGAGCCCTAAATATTTGAAGCTAATACAAAAAGATGCAACCGCATTGTTTGTGGTCTGAAGTATGCTGCAACAAGGGCTCTGAACTGTCATTCATATCAAGAGACTGTTAACTCTAAACTCAGCAATGACAACTCAAGCCTTAGCTTTCTTCACTACTGCATGTTGGCTGAGAATGTGCTTATCCCCTAGGCCCTTTACTGCCCTCCTAGCCATCAAAATGCCAATTTTGGCCTCCTCAACAGCTCTTCCAGGGCATTGCATGTAACTGCTGTACTGTATTCTGTAAATACAGCACTGTCAGCTTAAAATACATTTGAATATCAAAAAGAATAGCATGGGGACAACTACCTGGTTGGGTTACTTACTTGCATATTTCATCTTGTAGGTGCTGCACTTTAATTTGAAGATGTGAATGAAGCTATTGACAAGTCTGAGGTCTTTTGCCCTGGAGATCCAGATAGTCCAAGGGTCCCCGTTCCCAAAGAACTCGGAGTAAACCTGCCTTGAGCAGCTGGGTCCATGCAAGCTACTGGTATATCAAGGTTTAGCTGACTTTGGTTGCTGGGCCCTGACCACCCTAGGTGTCTTCCAAATTCTCCAATTCTTCGCTCTTCAGAGCAAACAGGGCTAAGCGGTTAGACGATGCCAGCAGACCTCCAAGGCCCTGTGCTGATTTGCCCCGGTGGAGACTCCAACCTGTTGTTGTTGACCGGGAAGACCAGGTCCGTGTGTCCTTGGGAAGAGCACATAGAAGATCAAAGTGTGGACTGGGGCAAAATGGAGGAGATCTGCCACTTCTGCTTCTCTCTGTGCTTGTGCAGGGTAGAGCAAAGCGTCAGCTCAGGAGGCAGGCTGAGCCTGCGGAAACCAGCTGCAGCACAGAGGAGGAGGAAAGATCTGGGGTCTGCAGTATCATAGGATGAGAAGAGGGGACCCTGACTTGCAAAGGGCACAGAGTTGGGCTCATACCAAGGCTATTTATGTGGTGGAAAGGCAGCTATAACCACGCTGGGGTGCTGGCTGGAGGAAACACTCAAAACAAGGAAAAAGCATTTTAAAATGTTGGCCTGCCTGGCTGCTGCGGCTGAGTTTTGTAGTAAGTCTGGAGGCGCCTGTTGCCCGGAGTGCTGTGCTCCTACCATGCTGCCCACCAGCCACATGGGAGCAGAGCTTGTCGCCGTGGGTCACCAGGGACGGTCACCTTAATCGGCTTGAATCACAGCTTGACTCAGGCCCCCAGCTGTGCCACCCATCCCAAGGGAAGGTCTCTGAAACAGAGAGTGACCGCTGTGCAGATTCCTCCTGTGGCCACTTTCATAAATCCCTGCTCAGCTCGGAGAGGGATGGGGAAAGCAGTTAGCGGCATTCTGCCTTTAAAGAGCAGCCGTGTTTCAGCTGTGATTCATGCATCTGGTGATTCGGCCTGTTTTGAGAATTTGCCGAAAGCCGGTTCAGCAGAATTGCTAGCCAGCTGTTTGCTGATGCTGCCAGTGCGATGTGAGGTTGTCGCCCCCCCCACCTGGGAGACCTGAGGGATCATATTGCCAACACAGAGAGGGGCACAGTATCAGGCTCGAGTGAAGCCTTCAAGCCACGTCCAGCTCCCATCGTTTCCTTCATAATGTCCATGGAGATCCGCAGAGATGGGGACCACTCATCTCTGCGGGGCTAGACTAGCCTGGTGTTTCTTGACCTTTCTTTCTTTGAAAGAGCAATAAACACCTTTGAACCTCCCCATGGAGGGCTGAGTTGTAGCACGTTGCCCTCAGTTTGCCTTCCACTCCCATTGCCTGTTGTCTTTGCTCCTTTTTCTGGCATGTGTGAGGATGGCTGTGTCTGTCCCCCAAAATTGTCTGCAGTCATTTTGCAGTCCCTTTGACATCTGACAGACCACTTGTGGCCCACAGACCACAGGCTGAGAAACACTGGACGGGGTGATGTCTCTCGAGTTGCCTCCCAGCCATTCTCTCAGGTTCTCTGAAACATGTAGAAAGAAGCAGTCCCTGCCCTGAAAAAACCATCGCCTTGGGCAGACAGGCATGGGGGAGGCAAGGACAGAGATATCCCAACCACCCAGCTGGGCTGGAGGCCCGTACCTGACCTCCAGCCCAGGGACCTGACTCTCCCAGAGGTGCTGCCTGAGCAGCCCAGACGAAGACTTAGGGGATCCCACTTGCAGTTGTGCCATGACATGGGACGGGGATGCTGGCAAAGGGCAGGCAGGTAAGGGAGGCGCAGCGTGGGTCTGCGGTGGGAGGGAGTGGACGGGGAGGAGAGAGCTCTCACCAGCCCCACCACACTCCAGCAATCAAAGCCCAGCCTCTGTAATTAATACTATTTAGCCCAGGTTAGTGGCAGAGGAAAATGTCTCTTGTCAGCCTGGCTTTGCCCACTTGCCCTGATTTAGCAACATGAAAGCATTTTTTCTGATTAACTGTTCACTGAAGGAGATAAAAGAGATGACCATGAAATGTTTTCTTTAATGTGATGAATGTAAAGGGACTGGTAGAGCTGGGAAGGGTGAGAGGAGAGAAGAGAGAGTTCTCCGACAGCAGATGGGGCCGGGGTGGGAAAGGGGTGTAGGGAAGAGATGGGGGGCTGGGGCTGGGATGGAGGGGGCTGTGGGGCAGGGGCAGAGCTGGGGGGGTCCGAGGCTGGGCTGGCAGGGGCCGTGGGACAGGAATGAGTGGGCATCCAGGATGAAGGTTAGTAATTGAAACATTTCTGAAAAGAGTGACTATGCGAGCAACTGTAATTGTTACAGATGTATGTGTGTGTGTATATATATATATATGAGATTTTTTAAAGGCTTTTATGAAGTCGCAGTCTGAATGCCAAATTTCACTGCTCATCTCTACTACTAAGCTAAAAAAGTTGTCGGTAGCTAGGAAACAAAGTGAAGTAGTAAAGCTCCGTTTCTAACATGATGTGGTTAGGATATTTTGGGGAACAGTGATGCTGCCTCTACTTTGTAAAACCATACCAGGGCTTTGAAAAGCTATATTTAAAAGCTGAACACAGTTTCCTACCAGCCCTTAAAAGACATTTTGCTGGCATGTAGTCCAAACTGGCCTTCAATGGCTTCCAATGTGCTTTTAACTATAGCTTAGATTTTAAACTTTTCTCAAGCTGGACAATGAAAATTGATCTGACCCTCTTAAGATTAATTTCTGGTTCCCATGTATTATCAAGTAGTGACTGGGGAATTGGATGTGTTCTTGCCAAAATGAAAAAAATACTGATTTAGAAGAGAGAGGGAGAAAATCCAATGAGCATCCCCAGTCAAGTTAGTTTTTGTAGTTGTTTGTAGAAAGGATTTTGCCCTGATGTTTTTATGTGCTCCGGGAAAGAAAGGGAGAGTGTATAAAATAAAATGGTTTCAGTTAAGAGTATCCTATTGAAAGGTAATTGGGCACAAGGCAGAGGATGAAAGTCCTTGTAGATAGGTACCAAGTCACGCAAACTAACATGTCTTGTACAAGGTGATCGTGCCAAAGGGGATGTAACTTTACAGGCAAGCAAGCAATCACGTTATCTTCCCAGGATGTGCAGTGAGAAGCTCAGACATGCACAAAAGCATTGGCCGTGTTCAACATTAGGTCGGCTGGTCCATAAGCAGATCGGATGTCCTCTCACCAAGCCCCCCTTTTGAGTCAGCTCGGCTCCTCTCCCAGAGGTCAGAGGAGACATAGGAAAGGTCCCCGAGCAAGCAATGGAAACACTAAAAGGGAGGTGAGGCTTGAATGCAGATAAGAGGAGTGAAAACTAATTGATCTGAAAAAGCACTGTGATTGTGGGGTATAAAATAATGACTGGGAAGTTCCTTTTATTTACTGTGAGGCAATAATAGCGGAGGGCAGATGATAACACTGAAAGGGTGACATTTTAGGGCTCTTTAATCTAGCAGAGAGAGGCGTAACAAACAGCAGGGATTGCAATTTAAAGCCAGGCAAATGTAAATAAGAAATGAGGCACATCACACAGTGGGTGCTGGCACACATCGAAACAGAGCGGGAGGGGACTGGGGCTCCCCATCTCTTAACGGCTTTGTGTCCAGACAGGCTGATTTTCTGGGAGATAAAAAAAATGTACTGAGCTCAACTGCAGTGATGGCTGAAATTCAGCAGCCGGTGATGTATGGCAGAGCATTAGTCAGGCTAAGAATTCCTGCCTTTTCTTCATTCAGGCAGAGGCTTGACTGAAAAATAGGCCGTTCACGCAAACACCTCACCCATAGGGACTGTCCCAGGGTGGTGGTGAGCGCAGTCACCTTCAAAATGGGCTGTGATGTTTGCATGGCTGAGAGAAGCGTGCACCCTTTTATCGCCCAGGGGAAAGCGGGGTTAGTCTGCATGGAAGCAGCCGCAGGCAACAGTCTTTGAGCGGAGGCCTGGGGCCAGGAGAAGTCATCACAGTGTCTGCAGGAACATGCCTGCTGCTCACACACATTGACCTGGTGCCAACCACCATCAGAGCCGTACTGGGCAATCCCTCCTGTCCATGACAACCTGCCCTCCTGGGAAAACAAAATGCTTGAGCCTCTGCACCCCGTAAGTGCTTCCAGCAGCTCATGCCAGGGCTGCTCAGAGGCACCGTCCCCACTGCACAGGAAGCCTTCCTGTGAAGGCACTGTGGCCATCTCAGGACAAGCCTCTGCCTTGGCATCCTTTCTTTCCCCTGCTCAGAAATGTTTCCAAGGCTCATCCATAGCATCAGTGCATGTTTCCCTCGATGGGCCTTTCGGGGTCCCCTCTTGTTGTGCACCCCTGAGGGCAGAGCCCTCCCTGCACTCCCCTCGTCTAACTATGCTGCCTGTTCCCAAAACCTTCATTTCTGTGAAACGCCCTAAGCCTCCTGTAAGCTCAGCTAATGTGCTGTGACCCATCCTGCTAATCTGCAGGCAGCTGCCCAGGCTGCCAGCACATTGCAAGGGGTGGGGGTAAGGGGAGTCTGTGCCGAAAGCCCTACCTTGCCTCTGGCATGCAGAGTGGGGCAAGTACTGCACAGCAGGTAGGAAAAACACCTGCAAGTGATCATTAAGTGGTAATGTTTTCCCAGAAAGTGGCAAATCTGTCAGCCTGGAGTTCATCATTGTAAACAGTTTTTATTTCAAAAGCAAACAAATAAACTGGTGACAGTAGCAGGTGCTGCCTCCACACTAAGTCCAGCCTTGCAGCCCATAATTCGCAGTTGTCTGTTTATTCTATCTGCTATTTATGGCTGGTCAAATCTCTCCACCCCACCTCGTGTTTCCTACTTGCTCTATCTTCCTAATGAATGCATTTACTGTGAGTATTTTAATAAAACAAAAAAAAATATTTGAATGAAAAATACAGCCTGTGGCCAGGTTGCTGCTGATGTGAGCTGTTTGCAAGGGCACAAGCCAGCCGGGGAGGCTTGTGCCGTGATGGAGGTTGAAGAAATGGTGAGATGGGAGAGGAGGTGGCATGCAGATAAAGCAAGGGACAGAGCTCAAGCATAACGGGGCAGGGTCTCTCCCCATGGTATGAACTGCAGTATTTTCACTGGCTTCGCTTGAACCACCACCCATGTCGTGCCAGCTGTGGAGGTTGTCCCAGGTCCCAGCTAGGGCAGCCCCCGTCCTGGCTGTGGGATGTCAGCCCCTGGCTGGGTAGGGAGAGACAGGCACGGGAAAACTGACATTGTGTCAGTCCAAAGGGGAAGCTCTTTAATGAAGAGACTGGCCACACTTTTGCAGGAGTTTGTTTGGGACGCAGATGCTACAGTTGATTGCAGGCTGGCAGCCGCGGTTGCCTGGCAAAGGTAGACTGTTGACTCTGCAGCTGAAACCACTCTGAAACCCTGGGGCAGAGAAGGGCCCTAAAACCTCCGGGGAGATGTGACACCAGCCAACATGGAATAAATGGATCAAACAAGCCATGTATGAAAAGATACCCACATGCCACTGAACCTCACTTCATCCTCCACTCCTTTGCAGATGTCCTTCTTACTGCAGGTCAGCTTCCACTGGCTACATGAGCCAAGACTGCAGCCACCTTGCTGTGTCAGCTTTGCATTTTCTTCAGTAGGCTTATATTTCCTTACGTATATGCAAGTTTAAGCATTGCATTATAGCCTCAAGCAGACACCAACCATGCCTCTCCCTTATTTAAATTCATTTTACCTGCCAACACAGCACAAGATTCTGTAAAGTATGGATATAACTGAGCCCCTGCTTTGTGGGGAGGTGTTTTGGTCTGTGTTGTGAATTACATAGCCCTCATTGGCCTTAAAATCCAAAAGTTTATCAATCAATCACACTCACTGCCACCGCCTTTCTGAAAAGGGCAGTTTCTTTCATTTCATATCGGGTCATTTAGGCAGCAAGCTCTAAACCAGAAACTTGCTTCTCTTTCATGTGTAGTCCACGATAAACAATTGTTCTGGATTTTTGAACAAGTGCGTTTTGCACCCCTTTGTGGAGGGAGCGTAGTCCACCTGGTTATTGCCTGAGTGGATATTTTCTCGTTTTAGAGAAGGCGGTACTGTGATCCCACTGCTCAGCAGGAGGGCCAGATCCACATCCTGGCACGATCCCCTCAATGATTGCAAAGATGCCTCTCTCCTCCCCAGGAATCTCCACGTCTGGAAAGTGGGGAGAGCCTTGCGGTGAAACGGTGAAAGTGGTGCTATCTGATGGGGCATGCCTCTGCTCACAGAAAAACCTAGGCAGCTAAGTGAATTGGGTATAAAGTGTAGATAGAGAAAGCCCAGTGAGTTTTCCTTTTTTAAGTGGTTCTCTACCTGGATGCAAATTCTGAACCCTTAAAAAGGCCAGTTATGACTACTTGTTTATAAAAATAATGCAGCTGATCTTAAAGAGGAGGTTTAGGGTGTGTTTTGTTACTCTTAGGAGGTCTGCACTAAATTAGTTTATTACATTTTTTTACACTGGATAAGTTTCAGGCTGGTTTTTTTACAGGGCTGCTAATGTAACAATAGGATGTGACTGAGCTGCTAGCAGCCTCAGGCACTGTCCAATGATTCACCAAAGCATTTCACTTGTACCACAGCTGATATTTGTGTGTCGCTCAGCATGCCAGACTGGAACATTCAATATTTGGGACTCGGATTCCTCCAGACAGAAAGGCGCTTGGGAGGGGCTGCAGCCTATCTCTGGGCTCCTTCCTCTAAGAAAAAAAAAAAAAAAAATCTGATTAAGTTAATTATGTTTTTTGGGGAAAAAAAAAGAATAGAAAAAACAACTTATGAGATGTCGGGAAAAAGAAACAGAAAAAGCTTTCTGAGAAAATGGCTTGAAACTATGGATTCTTGCCATCTTAGCTGTCTCACCTTTCCTACTGGCTCAGCTGTGATTTACATTTCTATCGATGAAACAATGATCCTGATGTGAAACAGCTCTGCAAATAACCAGAGCAAAATCCATGCATCCCTTCACTATATTCCAGCTCAATATTTTAGTGGAATGAAAAAGAGCAGAAAAGGATTTTTTTTTTTTTTTAGTTGACATTTGCTTTGGAAACTGGGCAATGGGGTGATCTCTTCTGGAATTGCCTTGGCAGATGTAGTAGCACATAGACTGAATGCTCCAGGAAGCGAGGGCAGGGTCTTTCCATAAAACACCACCCCACATTCCAGCTCTCTCACCTAAGCAATTTTTTTAATGCCAAATACCTTTTCTGACAAGATTTACAGGGGTCTTAAAGAGTCTTATCAAAAATCAGATTGGAAAAAGGTCTAATGGCCCTTCCTGGCTGGTACAGAAGGGAGTTAACAGCATAACGATGCGAGAATGTTTAGCAGTTTATGTGATTGCACAAATATTTTATTCCTAGAAATGGGACCCAAAAAAAGAGCTTTATGATTTTGACAGATTGCCCCATTCTACCCTGTCAGTCACTTTTTTTCACCTCCAACAATACACAGCTGCAACATGTTTGATGTGCCTGTGAGCCCAAATCAAAGCAGTGAACATCTCCCTAAATATTTCTCTAACAAAACCTGCTCAAGTAGACTAGATTATCTACAGAAGGAGTCCTACAGGAAGCACCTGCACTTGGGTATTTAGTTCAGCATTGTGTTACCTAATGCTGCTGACCTGTTCTGTGATCTTGAAAAAAAAAAGCTTTCGTTTTGTTTCCTCTCTGATCCCATCACTCTTTTGTCTCCTTACATGCTCAGTGCTTCATCGCAGAATCTGCCTCGTCCCCTTTGTTTGTAGGAGGCTCTGCGCGGCTCAGTCAAAGCCTATGAAGAGCAATGTTGTATGAACAGTGCCTGTCACCTGGGCAGAACAGTGAAGAGATCCGTCTCTTTTGCCCCCTTGTGTGTTGTGGCACAGTACCATTTTATGGTGCTGTGCAAGTCGGTGACATGGGTAGAGAGATAAGACCTCACCTTTGGATGCTGCTGCAGTTCCTGTTTGCTGGCACAGTAACACAGCAATGCAGATGAATTTCCTGCTGATGTCTGAACTAGATGCAATATAAAGCAGCTTAAAGGAAGATTTGTTCAATTCCAACTTCAAAGCAGACCTGAGGGTATATTTTCGTTGGAAGAGGAACACCAGCACGGTCTCCTGTAAAGCTGCAGCTGCTGCTGCGAGACATGAGCTCGGGTAAGTGAAGTTAAGTCTGTTGGGAGCAGCAGAGTTATTGAAGCCTAGCTTTCAATGACTGGATTGCAATGCTGTAACTCCCTTCCTGTGTCTCCCATACTTACCCTTACAATACCCTCCAGTCCACTTCAAATCCTCTACCCACCTCTGGGCTGTCTACCAGACAGCAAAGGCTGGACATGGTGCCTGGACAGCCAGACTCACCACCGCCTCTTTGGTGCCTGAGGGGGAGCCCATCAGCTCCTGTTGCCCCAGTCCATGTGCCTGTAGCACACGGACAAGAGCACTTTCCAACCGCAGGGGCTACTCTGAAGAGACAATGTTTTGGGCAGACACAACATGTACTGAAGGCAGGCAGACCACCAGAAGAGAGAGGAGGGAATTTCATACAAAGATGGTCTGAGCTGTAAATGAAAGAAGAGCATATGAAAAAGGAAGACAGTTTTCTGTAGCTTGGATCAGCCTGAGCTGTTAAGACTCCCAGTCTGTACACCACTTCAGTCCTGGAGTATTTAGGCTTTTTGTGTAACCAAGCTACCTGGCTTTGGGCTGTTCTGTCTCATGGGGCTTCTTGCAGTTGCTGGACTGAAAACTTTGTTGCATGTAGTTTTTCTTTGCAAGTTTAATGGGGATAAAAAACATACGAAGGTAATGGAGATAAAAATCTTGTGACATCTGTTTGCACTTTAAAAAGTTGCATAAAAACTGAAAACACGCAAATAAGCCCAGCATTTGGTGAGTGATGAGCAGTCTTCCCTCTGCTTGTGTGACAGCCTGGAGCTGCTAATGACTAGACAGGCTATAACTACAGCTAAGAGAAAGCCACAAGAAAATAGCGCTTATAATAAAGCAAAGTGCCAGCTTTCAGCCTCGCTGGAGTCCCCAGACAGGTGGGGTATGACAACCCAGAGCAGTCCCTATAGCTGTTGACCCCCCAGGCCAGCTCAACACACAGTCCTTTGTGATTCTGGAGCAGGCAGTCATCTGCCTCTCTTTCAAATCACTCTGCCACTACCAAAACCTCTTCCTACACCCTGAAGGTCCAGGTGGTACTCCAGACTGTCACCATGACAGCCAGGTTACCCCCAGGCTTGCAGCTGGTGGAATCAGGCAATCAAATGCAGGATGCTCCGGGTTTCTCTTCAGGTCTGCAGACAGTAAAGCTTGGAAGGTCATGGAGGATGTACTAGCCAAAGCCTGCAACTATGCTTGCAGCACCAGAGAAGAAAAAGAAAGGGGAGCACTGGAAATGTGCATGTGGGATGAATCCCACCAGCCACCTCTTTCCATCCCATGTCCAACAGTGGCCAGCACCAGTGCTCCTAGGAAAGATGTCAGGGCTTGGAGGGGGCAAGTGTGGAGTAAGCACATCTCTGCCCTTCACCTTCTGTCATGCATATCCGTTCCAGCTAAGCAGCTCAGTCAATGAGCAGCCAAAGACAGGCCCTGGAGCAGGATAACTCATACCCCTTCTGACACATGTGGTCATTATTTACAATGTTCCTGAGCCTTGCTGACTGTCTTCAAAATTATAGAAGTTGGCCTAATGGTACAGAGCTAACTTAAGTCAGACAGTACTCCCCCTGTCCCCTGAGAGGGAAACTCACTGAACTCCCCAGGCCAACTCTCAGAAGCCAGCAATAAGAATGGGAAGAAAAATTGCATAACTTACTGCTATTTGCAATGGCCCTGTGCCTTCTAGCTACCCAGGCCCCTTCTGAGTACTGCTAAGTTCATGGCTGGTGTTAAAATGTGTGTTATTCCACTGGAATTCCCCACCCTTTAACTTCTTTTCCTCCACCGCTTTTGTGGTTATGAGGTAAAGGGCAGGTGTTCCCAGCTGTCCCCTGTGAGACCATTGGCACACTTGTATTGATGACCCCCTTGCTCTTCTCCTGTCCGAGGCAATGCATCCCAGAACTTTCAGGGTATTGCCAGACGAGAGTTAGCCCACAGTCATTCTCACTGCGTTATCTCCCATGTGATGGGTGAGCAGACCTGCTTCAGGGGCTGCACGCCGGCTGATGTAAAGGTGTTAGGACCTCAGCAGTATGCTTTCCCAGGGCCTTTTACACCATGCCCACAGTGCCAGCCTCCTCCCCAAGCATTGCTACAGATCACTTAGAGCCCTGTAAAGCCCATGAGTCAGAGAAGGGCTCCAGGCTGCCTTAATTGGTTTTCATCATCCTGGGCTTTTTCCTGCAATGGGGATCCCTCTTCGCTGAGCCACTGAGAGGTGTCTCCCTCAGCTTCCTCAAGTCCCTTCTTGTCCAGCAGGTATTTGCATCACTTTTATCTCATTATACATCTTCCTTATCTCATTACACGTCCTTGTATTATTGTGCATCTTCCTTTCTAGATCATTAAAGAAACCAGCACGTGGCAGCGAAGAAGGGCTGCTGACCGGTGAGGCAGCCTTGCCAGGGAGGAAAGTGGAATAAAGGGTAAGTATTATTGTGTCTGGGTGAGAGCGTGTCAAGCTCCAGATCAGGGAAATTCCGGAGTGTTGTATAATGCAAGGGATCTGAAGATGCTAAAAATACAAACTTGCCAACAAATGTGACAGTACAGATTTGCAGCAGAGCCCGGATGATGGGTGAACAGAAATCCCAACAGCCCCAGACAGTCCCACCTGATCAAGTCCACGGGCCACTGCCTCTGACTTCAGGGCTTTACGAAGGGGATTTGAAAAACAGGGTATATCCCATTACTTCTTGCTGGAAAGCTCTTCTTGAGTCCACTAATTCTTCTCACCTAGGCCAGTCTAGCAGAGAAATGCTCTTCCTGACTTGTGGGCCTAAGTTAGCAGCTCTTTGGTTCTGTGTCAGGACTGAACTGGTGGGATGGGAGAGCCTAAGAGAGGCTGTGTTAGAGCCCAGTACCCATTTAACTGTGGATAAAAGAAAACCCAGAAAATGGATGAGAAAATGAGGAGAGCGCCATCACACTCCATGGACAGAGAGCTGGTAGAGCCTCATTCCAAGACATCTGTTAAGGTCAGCTGAATTTAAGCACTTTCTTGGAAGTAAGCATAAGCGGTTCTCTGAGTAAGATCTCAGAAGCAGGCTTGGGCAAGGCCTGATGGTACAAACGTGACTGCAGTCAGAAAGCACTCTCCCTTTCCCTCGAGATACAAACTCACTAACCTCTGTGGGATGAGGGGGACAGCACAGGGAATGAGAGGAAGGATTGCACAACACACTATGTTAGAAACCAGGCTTGACTCCCAGCCAGTGTAAATTTGAACTAAATGCTCTACTGGGTCAGATCGAAAGTCCACCTAGTTCGTCCTCCTGGCTTTGACAGCAACTAAAGCATAAAAACTAGGCCTCGACAGAGGGATCTTTTGCCTTGTGGGCCCTCTTAGCATCTGACAGCTAGCACTGCAGACATGTCCAGAGATGGAGCTTTGGCTAGACCATTGTATTTGACAATGAGAGGCTTCTCATTGTCTGGTGCCTTGCTGGAGCCACTGAGATAGTTGTTTTCCATGATATCCTGTAGCAATGAGTTCCATGGGGTGGTCACGTACCATGTGAAAGGGGGGACCATAACCGAGTGGATAGAGAGGCCAAGCGAATGTACACTGTGCAAATGCCCCCCACCCACCCCTTTCTCAACATACACAGAATTGAAGACTATGAATCTTTCAATCAGTGCTTATGAAGAAATCCTGCAGCTATACCATACAGAAAAAACTGAGGAAGTCCAAGTTTGAAATGGGTTGTTGGTCCTTGCTGCGCGAGGGACATCTTCACGTGAATTCTGCCAAGTAATTTTAATTGTGATGCTGTGAAAATGTTGTGTAAATAATGTTTCTGTGATACATGTGTTGCAAGTTATTACCAAGCCATAAAAGAGCTAAGAAAGAAGAAACCAAAACACAAAATGCTCTGTGACGCCAGAACACTCTTCTGGTGAGTATCAGTTTGCAAACCGCAATGTAAGTTTATGCCCACAATTCAATTGACCTCCTGAAAGCAAAGGTAAACAGGAATAGAAGGGCAGGCATCTGCAGTTCTCTCTTCCCTCCAGAGAAATTCATTCTCGATCAAGCTCTGCCCTATTTCACTGGCTTTCTTTCAGCCTCTGAGCAACTGAAAACAAAAATACCTAAAAAACTACTCCTAACTTCGGTGTGCAGGGAAGGGGGCCTGTGAGACATGCTTGGCAGTTTTGAGAGCAACCACACAGCTCCCAAATCTAACAAGGAAACCTGACACCCACCCCAAAAACCACACAAACCAAAACTAAAAGATGGCTTAAGCAAGCAGTCTGTTCTGAAAGGCTGCACTGCCGCGGTGGGAAGCGTCTGAACCAAACTCTAGCTGGCCATGGCTGAGAAAAAAACCCATGTTATCTCTCTTCCCAAAACTTGCAATCAAATGTCGAACCCTTTGGTTTGGCAGAAGTAACTAGTTTCCTTTATTTAAATATGGTCTGGCCATAGAAGAGCATCAAAACAACCTGAGGAAGCACGAGGTGTATCCACTCCCCCAAGCGAGGCAAATTGCTGTGCTCGAGGGCTGCCGCAGGAAGGCAAAGCCTGTCACCTACACCACGTGGTAGGACCCCCGGGAGTAAGGATGTGGGGTTTTCCCCTCACTACAGTGGCTGGTGGTGTGAAATGCTGCTCTTGTAGAGAGAAATCTCCTCTGGGAGCCATTTACCAGCACCCTTTTGGCAAACAGTTATCTGCTGTGTAAGCTGTGACATACATTAGTATCACAATTATACATCCCTGGTCCTTCATCCTGTTTAGTCTGTTAGCACCTAGATGTGTAGAGTCTGAGTAATGGCATTTAATGGGAAGAAAGGCAAGTTCTAGGACTAAGCTGCCCTCCAGGAGTAGATACTAAATAAAGAAAAGCAATCACCAAGAAGGTAAAGCCAGAGGCTCTCAGCCTCAGTGCCTGTTCCAGCTCAGCCTCTCCCGTCCATGGACCCTATTCTGCTCCTGTTGCACATTTGTGTGCGAGGCGCCAGGCTAGAGAAAGGGCAGTAGGGCTGCTCGCGTGTGCTAAGGACCGGCTGGAGAGCTGCAGACCTGCTTGCTCCCACCTGCCTGGGGCGTGGACAGGAGATGAAGGCCCCTGGACATCACCCTCTGCCTCTGAGGCTCCTGCAGGCAGGGATGCCATCATCCGGCTGCTGCCAGGCTCCCAGCCCTCGGGAGCTTCTCTGGGATGCTCTCTAGGCTGCAAAAGGAGAGGAAAAGGGCAAGTGGGGGAGGGCGGCTTGGGGGTGCATGATTCCCATGGTGGCAGAGGCACTCTGTGACCCCGAATAGGCTATAGCATGGGAAGGTAGAGTGAAGGGGATGTGCTCGTAGTTCAGCCAAACCAACAGGCAGACGCAGTGTGTAGAGAGCCACAGTCAGCTTCCTAAATTAAAGCTGTCAGCAGGTTCGGGCCACCCAGTGTAGCAAGGGAGATGTGCTCTTCAGCAGTACCTCCCTGCCATTTTGAACTCACTGTGTCCTGCAACATCAAGGCCGCCACAGAGCCGGGCTCTGGCACAGGACAACATAGCCCAGCTCTCCAGGAGCTGCAGTCCCAAATCTCACATCTGCTTTATGAGAGGAAGCGAGCCTGGCCACACTCCCTCCCAGAGAGAGCCCAGGGAAATCAGACAGGGAGAAGAAACACAGCAGGCCCTGAAAACAGAGAGGCAAGTGGGGCTGGTGTGAGTCAGGGTTTTGGTAGAGCCCATTTTCCCTCCTGGAGCAAGGGGGTGGGTGGGGAAGGGATGTGCTCTAGCCCCTGGCCCTGCAGCTCCCCGTTTTGCATTCCCAGCCGGCATGAGGGATGGCAAGATGGGCTGCACTGACAAATCGTGCACTGACACTCCTGCGAGGCATCGCCTGTAGCACATGCTACTCAGAGGCCGGTGAGTAAGAGCCTGGCGAGTGCCTGGGAGGAACTGCTGGCTGCAGCCTCACTCCGTTAGCGTGAGACGTGCCAAGAGGCTCAGAGCTGATCAGCCCCAGAAGGCAACTTCCTGATGCAATTAAGATAGAGGTAAATTCAGACACATCTTGCCAGTCTTCTGGGACATATGTTGCTAATTAAAAGTCAGCCTGTATGTTTAGGATCAAGGACAGTGACGTGTACTCTGGTGGTAGAGAACATTTCTGCACTTTCTTGTGACACTGGTGTCTGGATCTACATGGTTGTGGCTTCCTGTGAGTGAGAGGTTTCCCTTGGACTCTTTTAGCTTATGCTGCACACTTGCTCCAATTTAAAAGCTTAGAAAAATCAGAGGCAGGGCTGTCCCACAGGTCAGGCGCTGGAACGAGGCTCAGGAGTTTTCAGTTTTGCACTTGAATCAGCTGGATTAGAAGCCTGATGTTGGGAAAGCCACCTTACTTGTGCCTCCGTTCACATCATACAGGCCAGGGAGCGCAGAGCGCTTCCTCCAGTAGGACCCTGCCTGAGCAAGAAATCTTTGAGCCAGGGACTGACTCCTATTCCAAGTCCACAGCACGGCAAGTCCCTAGTCTCTCTCACCCTTAAGACAGCTGTGATACAAATAGTCAATCATCAGAGGATTTTTTTTTTCCAACTGTGAATTAAATTTTAATTGGGCATCATTTTCTCTGCAGCTGATGAGCATTTCTGCAGGAAGTTTTGTGACCCCAGCAAGTGAATAGGGTTCATGCCCTGACAGTAATTAAATGATAGATTCACTTTTGGGTTGAGGAGAGAACATGTGCTCTAGGGTGGTCCATCGAATCCAGAAACAGCACCATGCAACTGAAAAGACAGCTCAAACAAAGGATTTCACAATGAGACTTTTACAGCTAAGGCATTTGGGATCATTGGGTCTGGATCCAGTTCCCAGCCACAGCTTTGCAGCATGAGCTGAGGCTCTCAGGTTCCTCATCTGTATAAAGGGAAAAATACTCCATCCCCTCTTTACGGGAAGGTTGCAAACAAATGCGAAGCTATCTCTGGCCTGGGGGAGCCTCCAGCAGAAGGAGCCACAAGCACATGGTGAGACCACATGCCTGACTATCTTGATGGTTGCCTGTGTGATCTCAAGAGACTAAAATCCCTTCTCCAAATCATGTGAAATTGCAAACTTAAGAAAGCAGAAAACCCAAAGGCAAATAATGCTTGAAAATGGGACATGAGTTAATGGAGTTTTTATTGTGTAAAGTGAATATTTGGTGTGTATTTATATTTCCCTCTCCTACCTTCCTTTTTTATACTTTAAAGCAATCCAGAAACAAGCTAAAGATATGTTTCACACCAGCTTCTTCAGGTTTGTGATCAAGTAACTTCTTTCCTCCTTCAGCTGTTGAAAGAAGCTGATTGCCGGGAATTGCCAAAAGAGCGGATTAGCATCTGCTGAACATTGCCAGTTCCTAGGACTGATAGAAAGCCAGGCAGTACCCTTGACAGCTTCCCCCCAGCCATCTCTGATGGCCACCCAGCTGTTCTCCCACTCCAGCCCTCAGATTTACAGTCTGTCACGGCTCACAGCTGCGAGCAGGACTTGAACAGGGCCAGCCCACTGTGGTTGGAAGGACTAGCCCTCGTTTCTGGAGGCTGCCACCTTGCTTTCCAAAAAATCCGAGCATTCAGAAGAGCAAACAAAAGCACACAGTAAAGTCTTCAAGTGGATGTGTCCCAAAGCAGTGGATCTACCCTAGGCATGCAAACAGCTGGATGCAAGGGCACCAAGAAACACAGGGTCACTTCTTAGATATTTCAGAGGACTCAAGTAGGGTTTGGAAGGTCAGCATGGCCAGTTATTTTGCAGCTGCTTGAAACATACAAGAAGAGGGATGCAGTGAAGGTTTGCTACATCACCATTTGGCTGTTGTGAGGAAGGCACAATCCTTCATCAGCTCACTCCTCAGCCCTGGGACCATTCTCCAGAGTACTGTCTTTTAATGCTGGTTCTTCAACACTGAAAGATCAGACTATTGCCTGCCAATGGCTGCCAGTTTACAGGACTGACCTGAGACCTGCAGCAGTGCTCCACTGACTTGATGGCAGGCTGATGGCTCTTAAAATGCCAGAAAATGGGTGCAAGAGTTGTTCCATATATTTTTTTTATGCTTCTCAGCCGGTTATATTCAATCCTGGGCCAAATACCTAAAGGAAGAGGTCTGGAAACAGCACTGGGACATCAGCTGCTGCTATTTCAGCTCTAAGCCTAGGCATATCAGCTTCCCTGAGGAATCTTCAGAAAACCAGGAGACCCCTACGAGCCCACAAGCTCCAGAAATGCCCTGCTCATGCAGCTTTTCAAAGCATGGCCAGTGTATTCATGCCCTTGTCGCCCAGGTGTCTCCCTGTTTAGCTCCTGAAGGCTGGGAGATGTGGTGCCAGGCACTCAGCCTGGGACAGCAGCACAGGGATGCCGTACAGCCCGAGGACTCCACACCACCATCACCCCATAAAACCACAATGTGGTCTTCTGGCCTCGGAGCCTCTTCTCCCCAGCTGACAGGGGCTTGCTCACCAGAGATGCTCTGGCATATTTATTTGCTCTGGTTTCTCATCTCCTCTCTCCAGCCCATGTTAATGCTCTCACACTGCTGTGCACCCAACCTAGTGCACTACAGGTTGCTGGAGCAGTCCTCTCCCCCAGCCCTTCTTCTCAGTTTGCCAGATCTCTCTCTCTCCACCTCCATCTCGAAGCTCCTTTTTTCGGTTGGGAGCAGACTCTTAGACTTACTGCCAAGCTCAGCACAGGGCTTGCAGTTCCCCCTTTCCCTGTTGCAGGGTCATGCCAAGCTCTAGAATCATTGCCTGGGGAAAGGGTGATCCTCTGTAGTCATTCCCCTCCCCTCCACCCAAATACTGAGAGCTGCTTTAGTTCTTTCTGTGCTTTTATCCCTCACACCAAGAAAATTAACTGCTAATGAGAACCATTTGACTTGCAAGTTCTCACTGCTCTTTCATATCAAGGTCGCCTAAAACTACTCCACTAACTCTGACACATGGAAAGTGCTGGTTGTATAGCTTCTGCTCCTCAGATCCAAAAGCTTTGGGCTTCACAGCCAGCCCAGACTGCTGTTTTCCCTGTGGTCCAACCACAGAGGCTATTGGCCACTTCTGTGTGGAGATGCTACAGCTGGCTGGGACTTCTGAATACTTTCTCACACCAGCAGGGCTTTGCTAGCTCCTAAATTCATCAAGTCTCTCTTCCACTCCCTGGAGCTCCAGGGTGCATCTCCCATTTCTGAGCTTTGTCCCTCGAGCAGAGATTCCTAAAATTCCATAAATTAAGAAGCCGGTTAAGTAATTGCAACAAATAGTTTACCTTCTCCACAGTTGTGGTGTCTGTCATTCCTAAGGATCCCAGCACACATCTCAAATGCACTGTGATACAAAAATGCAGCCATCTCCGGAGTAGTGTCTCCCGGGTGGGACCCACCTAATGTCTAGCAATGCTCACGAGCATGCTGTTTCCTTCAGAGAGCCCAGGCTGTGTCCCCACACCACCGAGCAGCACAGAGGGATCATTATTATCCTTTCAGAGCTGGGAGAAAGCTGGGGCCGCTTGGTCTGAGTTGAACAATTGTGTGACGTGTACGGGATGATTTAGATGCTACAGTGCCAGAGTGGGAACCGTGCGGGAAGTCAGATGTTTGCAATGAGCAAGACCACGCGAACTGGGCGTGTTACACAAACCATGGATAGCTCCAGGACCGAGGAGCCGGGAGCCAGGGAAGCTTGGAGCCCTGCCTAATGGGGACGAGGGCAGCTTGGTGAGCAGCACCGAACACTGTTCTCGCAGAGGGGGCTGCGTAAACACGCTCCTTGGCACTTGGGCAGTGAACAGAGAAATTTCTTTTTCCTCCCAAGAATGTGTGCAGGGTGGGATCTTGGAGCCCAGCCTTTGAATATCGCTGGTGGGGAAAGGCACGCCACATTCCTCCTCTGCTCTGCGGGGCCAAGAGGTGTGCAGGGTCCCCTCAGTGCAGGGCTGCTGTGCATGACGACGCTCTTCCAGTTGCTCCGCTGTGCATGACGATGCTCTTCCAGTTGCTCCCCTGGGGAGCCAACACAAAGATGTGGCAAGATTCAGGATAAAGACCCTGTGCTCCTGTCATTCCCAGGAGTTACTGGGATCAGCATCAGGCCTTACAGATACTGCTGTGTGTGTCTGGGGCCTGAGACCATTCCCTCAGGATCACACCAAAGGACTTCAGAGAAGGATGCAGGCACAGATTTTTCCTTCAGTGCCTGGAAGCACTTCCATACTGCAGGGAGGCCTCTCTGGGCAGCAGGTGGACCGGTTTGACCCTGGATACAGCCAAAATGAGAAGAACTTCTAAGATCTTGTGCCAACCCAGCAGAGTCCTACCTCCCAACAGTTCCGAGCATCCTCTTCTCCGGCAGCCTCCCTGCAGCCAAAACATTTGGCACCATTGACAACCCAGGCTTTCCCTTAATGGGTAATGACTGTCTTACCTCCCATGGGCTCTGTGAGAATTAATGAGTTAACTGCTTCGGAAATGTACAACAAGTGACTAATAATAACGATAGAAGAGGCACAAATATTTCACAATGAGCAGCCTGTCAGATTCAGCCTTCTCATTCTTTTCCTTGAACTGCACTCACTATGAAGTTGCGCTCTCCTTGCATTTGTTTGTTGATTTAATCAATGAAAAAATCCTGTCAGCTCATTTTTTTTTTTTTGGTGTTTTGGTTTGTCCTGTGACTTGACAGCAAATATTTGAAATTCAATGTGTGTTAGTGGGGTGGCTCCTCACAAATAGTGGGTGTTGCTGATCCCTGAGCAGATGAGCAAGTATATTCTTTGAGTGCCAAATTACTGCAAAAATCGTTCTGCCTATTTTGCACAGGGGACTGAAATGTGATGCCTAGAAGTATCTTGAGCAGTAAAATACAGTTTCTCATGGATGTGAAATAGTATCGTACTCCCACAGGTCATCCAAAGGATTTGAACCTAGGTGCTATGAGCACCAAAAAAACCAACAAACCTTCTCTGACTTCGGCTATGGAAACTGCCCAGTCATCTGGGTTCTCCAAGGGACTGGGCAGCACTGCAAATGCAATCCTTCCCAGGATCTTTATTTTCACCTGTTGCTTAACTTGAATTCTTCCTAGTGCATGGTGCTGTACAAGGGCTGTGTGTTATTAGATAACCCTGAGGCATTTTGGTAGCAGCGATAGCTGCATCTCCAGGGAAGCTGGGCACCTCATGGGACCTTGCGAAGGTCTAACATTCAAACAACACTGTATAGCTGCATCCAGCTCGCATGGTACCTTGTCTGCCTTCCCCACTGTGAAGCTATATGTTGCTGTGGCGATGCTGGGATGTCATCATTGTTTCCACAGCAACGCACTGTGATGTCATAAGGAGAGGATTAGGGTGACTTTGTGGCCAGATCAGGCAGAGCAACTGCTGCCTTCAATTACAGCAGGGGGGAACAGAGCGCATCCAGGGACGTGGTCACTGCTTTCTCTGGCAAAGCTCCTTCCCGTCCTTGCTCGCCTCCCTCTGCCACCGCCGCCTGTGCCCTGACAGGAGAGCCCCCGTCCCAGAGCAAAGTATAGCGGGTGACATCCCTTCTCTCACTGACCCGAGCAGGGTTGCTGCAGGAGCGCTGCAGAGCCAAGCCCTGCCAGCGGCAAGGAGGAGGCAGGGAGTAGGTGCTGGTACCAATTAGCAGCCTGAACGGGGTTATTACAGGACAAGCTCTGTTTAACTTAACTGCTAACAGACTGGCTCTGTCAGTTGGAAGAAATCACAGGCAAACAGACTTAGTGGGGGCCCGGAGGAGTGGGGGCAGGGACCGTGGTGGCTTCCTCTCCTCTTATGAGCAGCTTATTTTGTAAAATACAAATGTAATTGTCCTTTGAAACACATGTACAGCAGGATGGGGAGGAGGGTGGGAGACAGCGAGTGTTGCTGATCAGCTCAAATCTACAGAGCGTTCTGCGTCCCGAAGAGCCTGGGTCTCGGCACATCTGTTTCACGGGCTCTTTTTGTCACCAGAGAACAATAGCAAGGCTTTCCCACGCTGCTGCAAGGCTCAGGCTGCTCCAGCGTCGTCACCAACCAGATCTGCACCCAGGGGAAAGCCTCTGCCCCTTCCCCTCTCCTGCAAGCCTGGCACTGCCATGGGCTGTGCCCAGTGCACCCTGCTCCTCTGGTGAGCCCCCGGGGTCCTCTTCTGACCCCTGGCACCGTGCTGGCCGAGCTACCTTCCAGCCTGGCCTCGCGCCCCGCAGCAGCGCTAGCGGCTTGAAGCAGCCAAACCTAACTCCAGCTCTGATTCGAGGCACGGCATGGTCTGACAGGGACTTGCAGTTCTCATGGAGAAGCTGCATGAGCAGAAAATGGATTGAAAACCCTACATGCAGCTGGAGCTACTGTCTGCGGATTTCGTCAACCCGGATGGGCTCCTTCCCTAATGCAAGGGGGGAAGAGCAGACAGACCAGCATATTTTCCTTAAGCACAGGACTCTGGCTCATTCAGAGCGCAGTCCAGTGGCCACAGAGGTCCGTGGAGATTCCTGCAGAGGTCAGGTGGCTCTGGTGGGATCCCTGAATCCACAGGTCTTTTCAGGATTTGGAACACTGGCAATATCTGTTTTTACAAGGGAAGGAATGCCACTGGCACGTTAAATGGATGGTTGGGTGAGGTTCTGGAAAACCCACGGCTGTTAACTCGATAGCATTGCTTACTGCATCAGGATTGTACTGGCTTAGATCTAGGAACTTTTTAAGGATGAAGAAGAGCCTCTGCCTTCCTAAATTCTGCATGTTGACCTCTGAGAAGCTGGGCATGGAGGAGGAAAGCAAGTTGCACATCTTGTATGCGCAGACACTGCCTTTGAGTCCTGGATCATAGCAAAATCTTGCCAGTCCCTCCTGCCCAGACTGGAGCAGCTTTTCAGTCTACGGCATGTCATGACAGCATCAGGTGTAGAAAGGAAAAGTGAGGGGTGGGTGAGCAAGAAAGCCTTTTCCTGGTGGGAGGCAGCAGGGGCAGCCCGCCGGCAGGCTGTCAAACACAGTGAGCAGCAAACTTTGCCCGCTGCACTCTGAACTTGTCTCCATGAGCGATCAGGGCTCCCAGCTTCTCCTCATTTCAACATTTAGCTGGAGCCGGGCACCCGCTGCTTCCCACAGAGGGCAAGATGCCACTGATTAACTGCATGCTGACAGTAACTTAGGATAGGAAACTACAATGCAGCATGTGGACCTTCAGAGATTGCTTACCCCTACCCTACACTACTGAGTTTCTGTTTCTAAGCAGACACTTGACATGGGTATTTTTTTTTCAGTGTCAGCTGGGTATTTCTCCTGGAAGATGGCACAAGAGACGGGGCCACTGCAGTGCATTAATTTAGTAAAGATTGAGAATTTGCAATTGAATAAAATTATAGCAATGGCGAGAAGGGCTTTGGCAGAACTGGAAGAAGGGCATAGCAGGGACTGCGGGACAGGAGCAAGGCACAGGACAGAGCTGGGGGGCCAGGGCTAGGCTAGCGGGGAGGCTGCAAGGCAGGTGCAAAGGCAACAGTAAAGCTGTGCCGTTCTGGATGGTACTGGCATTGCGAAACCATGGCTCACAGTGATAAACTGAACACATCTCCAGAAGCAAAGCACTGGTTGCGTTAACAGAGCACACATGGCTTCCTCCTGAGCAGCATCCCTTTGCATGGTGTGGCCTTTTAAAATGTGCCAAAGGGATTGTGTACAAGCAGCATGCACATAATAAACGTGACACAACAGAACAACAATACCGCACTCCCAAAGAATGCTGGAAACGCCGCAGAATTCATTGAAGATGCCCCAACTCCCCCTTAACCTTTGTGCCAGGAACTATTATTTCTAATGTTAATAATGCCTGATAATAAACAGTGGCATAACTCCAGGCCCTGTAGGCCGGGGTAAGGGGATTGGACTGAAGCAATGTAATCAGTAGCAGAGCTCAGCTTGGATTTCCAGGCTCTTTCTTTTTGACAGCACATATCACAGCTGGAAAAAAGAAGCCACCAAAGACAGGCAGGTACCGGGTAGGTGCATCCTCCTGCAGCCATTCTTCAAGTTGCCGGAGTTGAGAGCATCCTGGAGGAAAATGGGTGGCAAAAGACCCTGAGGAATCACACGGGCTTTGCCCCTGCACCAGGGGTAGCACTACCTTGTAGGGGTTGGGCCAGTGAAGTTCACTTGGCTAAGCAAATGCTGGCAGCGGGTGCTGAGGTGGAGTGGGAGAGAGGGAGCTTTTCCCTGCCAGACTCTGTGAATAATGCCCATAAAGCAGACAGAGCCCCTGGACAGTAAGGTGCTTTCATACTGGGTTTTTTTCCATCCCTCTGTGATGTGCCGACTCCCCACATCCCTTTTGGATACATCTCCCCTGTCTGGACTTGGGAGCCTTGGAAGAGCTGCTGACTGAGATGGGATGGATCTAAATACCTCAGCAGAGATACGATCTTTTAAACAAGCAACTGGTGTAACACTGTGATACTGACATGACACAGCATGGCCCTCCATGCAAACGGCTTGGACTCTTCGCCATGGCAAAACCAGCCTCCGGATCAGGGCTTCCTCCCTTTGCCGGTCCCCCTACACAGCCCTCTGGGAGTGGGCTGGGAGGGGGAGGAAGGGGTTAAAAAAGCCAATGCGGCCCTGACGACCCATCTGCCACCTCATCTCGTGTGACACGAGTCATGCGATGGGGGGGCGGGAGGGCAGGGAGCAGCTCTCTTTCTCTCCTGTTTGCTGAACCTCTGATTATCATTTCTGTGCAGTCGAGGAGGTGGCATGCCATTGTGCGTCAGCTGGGAGAGCCTGCTGAAAGGGGGGCTTCTCCCTTTCTTAAAGGAGACGGCCCTTCCTAATCCTTCCCTGCGCCGAGGAATCGTCGTCCTCCCAGAGAGCCTTCCCCACCAGGAAAGGACCCTCAGAGAGCTCCAGCCCACCCGACTGTCCGAGCTCCAGCCCTGGGGGCACTGGGCTGATGCCTTGCCAGGGATGCCCTCCAGGAGGGAGCAGGGCGCCAGGGTGCCCTGTCTTTCTGCGGAGGCTGGCGACCAGGGGGGCCAATTAGCACCAATTGCAGCAGTGGGTTTTGTGCAATAGAGGCACTTGGCCATGAGGAACTGGTCCAAGCTCCTCACCTCATTTCACACAGGCAACAGCAATCAGATGGTAATAACCATGGGTCACTAGAAGGTGACCTCGAGGTGAAAGGCTCCATATCCCATTACTGGTTTACTGAGCTAGCTAACACGTCTCTCCAGCGCTTTGAATCAGAAAGTGGTACTGAAGCTCTTAGAGAAAGTCCCTGCTGACTGGTGTTTAGCATTGTGCATTTCCCAGCAGACATGTGGGAACTGTAATTAAAATCCTCCATGACTACCAAGCACTGGGACCTTGCCATTAGTGTTGTGTGACTAGGCAGGAATTTATTGATTTCTTTCTTGAGCTGTGCATGCTCACAGCAGACACCAACTCTGATTTTTCTCCTGCTTTATTATATGTGTGTGTGTGCTCATCTCACTCTAGCCATTAAACTTCCCGTTAGTATCTGCTGGTATTCCACGGCATATGGAAAGGCCCTGAATGGGAAGTATCATCCCTGCTCCGATCTCTGTCACATCTAAATAGATTGCATCCCACAGCACCAATGATCCAGTCAGCTCATTTATCCCACCCAGGCCCTGTAATATTACTTCAGATCTCTTGCGGCACCACTTTCATCTACTCTTTTTTATTCTCCGTCCTCACAGCATCCAAGAGATCATTTCCTTTTTCCTGGCCATTTGCGTCATCTTCTTTTCCCGCCACAATCAGTTTAGCTGGGGGCGGGCTGGATGGAAAAGGCTAAGGGCCCTTGTTTCTGAAGCACTTCCCACCACACGGTACATGTCTTCCCAAGTCATATGATATGCGCACCTGCATATATGCGCACCCTAGCACCTGCTGCCTTGTCACTGTGTGTCTGCATCTCTGCCTGCGTTACAGTTTTGGCCCTCATCATGAATTTAGGGTTTTCTTCACTCATCAGCCTTCTTCAGCAGATGAGTCACGTTGGATCCTCTGACGAGCACAGCTTCTCCATGGTGCTAGCAATAACACTGCTGCAACCACCAAGCCCTAAGAGCTATGAAGCAGATGAGGCTTGCAGGGAGGGGCAACTTCTTTTGATCAAATGACATAATTTGAAAAAATTGGGAAAACTTTCAGGCACAAAAGCCTCCTTTTCAATTTTGAACCACAAACAGCAAGCTCCTCCTAAGCACTGGCTGAGAACAAATGTTTTAATTTTATTTTGGTTTTGTAATCAACTGGGCAGTTTGAGAAAAAGGTGGTCAGCACCTGTGAAAGGGTGAGGGATGAGAAGTAGTGAGGAATAAGCAGTACTGTGTCACAAAACAGTGTATTTACTGAGTCCGTGAGTTTCACCATCCAGAGGGACCGTGAATTCTAGCTCCCAGCTCATCCTTTGAAAGTATTTTATAAATCTCCCTGGGGATCAGGTTGAGAAGTCAGTGGCTGAATGGCAATTTCTGTGGAGAAAGACAGCTAGGTGTTTCTGCCCCTCTACCAGTTGCCAGCGTGAGTTCATTTGGGGCTGTACTGCTTGCTCAGCGGCACACGCAGTTTCCAGGAGGATGTTGGGTGCGGTGGGGAAGCATACTGCATGCTGATGGCTGGGAAATGGGATGTACATATAAATACATATATATTTGTTCATCTGCATGGAATGGTCCATGTCCAAACCCCAAATAGTAGCTGCTTCCCACACCAAAGGCACCTCTCAAGCCTCTACCACTCCCTGCCTCTCCTGGCTCTTCTACCACTGCTCCCAGAGGCATGTGCTCTGGAGACACTGAGGAGAGGGCAGCAATTTCTTTCTGCAGCATGGAAACCTAAGTAAAAGGTGATCCTAAGGGATTCCAAAACCTTGGCACATTGGGATGTAGGCTATCGTCACTCACTGGGGTAATCTGGCTCCTTTTTGAAGAGTAGGAGGAGTAAGAAAGAGGAGTAGATTTAGGCAACAGCAAAGAGCAGCCCTAGGGCGATTTTCTACATGGTCAGCAGATACTTATGGGGCTCTTAGCCTTTGTCTTTTACCTCTCCTTTCTGACCATCAAGGAGTGTCCCTCCAAAATAATCCTGAGACTGTAGAGGTGGCTCTGGGACCTGGTCTCCCATGTGTTAACCATTTCTTTCCTGTGAGGAAGAGCCTCTATGTATATCTACAACACTACAGTACCACAGGAATTCACACCTAACACTTTGCAAGTGTCCTGGCATAGGAGGGGGACAGTAATTCATATATTTGTGTTAATTCAGCAATTTCATTCTGCTTTGTAGCAGGCCTCCTGGTATTGGGGAGGGCTGGGGGGAGAGCATGGTCATCCAGGGGAATGAGTACCATGGAGCCAGGGATGGTACCATCATGCATTTGAAGAGACATGCCTGCATGGGCAACATGACCCACATGGTGCTTCCCGGTGCAGGACATGCTGTCAATCCAGGCTCCATCACCCCCTGCGCTGGGCTGTTCACGTGGTTTGAGGGTGTGCAACGGAGACTGTCAGAGCAGTCTCTTAAGCTTTCACTTTGCTGGGATTCACCTGGGCTTCTCTAATGAGGCTCCCCAAGTGATTCAAGACCGAGACAGCATGAACTGGCAGAGAAGATTTTGAAGTTACTGCAGGGTGCTGCACAGGGGACTGTGACAAAGGGAAGCACAGCTGGCTCCTGCAATTACAGATTCATAACTCATATAATAATTTAGGTTAGAAGGCACCTCTGGAGGTCATCTGGTCCAAGCCTTTGCTCAAAGCATGGCCAATATTTATGTTAGATCCACCTTTAGAGCTAGATCAAGTTGCTCAGGGCTTTGTCCAGTTGAGCTCTGAAGATCTCCAGGGCTGGACGTTACACAACCTCTGGACAGCATGTTCCAGTGTTTGACCACCCTCATTGTGAAAAAATTTTTCCTAATATCTGATTATATTTTCTCTTGCTACAACTTGTTCTGTTGCTCCTTGCTCTTCTGCTGTGCACCTCCAGAAAAGTCTCAATTTTCTATATAATTTCTAATTAGGTATTTGAAGAGATTATGCCTGGGAACAGACAGGATCTTTTGGCCTCTTTCAGTGTGAAGAGGAGAATAGAAGAAGCAGTATCACATCCGGACCTTGAAATCTTTTCATGGTGCTTAGAGATGCACCTGCCACTGAGATCAGAACAAGGCAAATGATTATTTTACAAGCCAATAAAAATTGTGCTCAGGAAACAGGTATGATCTGACCTACCCTGGAGGATCAATTTGCTGAATTAACTCTTGGATAGTCCACTGCCTTTTGCTGGTCTGTGCATAAGAGGAGAAGGAAAGGTAGATTCTGAGAGGCAGCTCTGGGGAAGTCAGTGAGGTTGAACAAGATGCTTACAGGACAGGAGGAGGTGATAGGGAAAAGGATCAGAAGTCACTGGCCTTTAAACACTGCTCTTTTGAACAGGCTTTCCTGTGCTGGATGTACAGCCTCCCCATGCTTGGGGGTGCCACCACACACAAGCTGAATGGTTTCCCTCCTGCAGAGCATGACAGGCTTTTTTGCCTAGTGATGGTTGAATGTTTTATGCTGCTGCTTACCCAGCGGCTCTGCAGATTCCCAGGGTAGCTCTGAGAAGGCTGAGAGAGGGGCCAAAGTGTCTTGTCATGGCTGGGAGCTTGGAGGAGCAACATAGGATGGGGCAAGCTTGTCAAAGCTAGAAAGAATATTGTGAGTAGTATGTGCCTTTTCATAACAGCGACTTTCCTCCAGCCATAACAATTTCACAAGGAATCAGAAGTGAAGAAGGCAGCCCAAGAGGGACTCTGATCCTTCCAAGCAGCCCAGGAGATCTGCACTATGTAGTTAAGGGCTGGCATTGCCTCAAAGAGGCTGACTCCTTAACTGGTGTAAATCAGCACAGCCTCTCTGGAGGCCCTGGAACTGTGCTGGTTCATCCTAGCTGATGAAGAGGTCCGTGACATCCAGGCTGAGGCTGCATGATGTAGGCTTGTCCTATGTGCATGCGAGAGGTATCCTAGGAGTTTGGGGCAATATGGATTACCCCAAGGAATCTATAGCTGGGGAGTGGAGGAACAGAACCCACATGGATTAAATACAGGACCTGTATGTCCTGCCTAAAAATCAGCAGCTATAGCTGAACACAGTAAACCTCACTGCCCTGGGAGAACGGCAGCTATCTGAACTCTAGCTAGGCTAGAGAGCCAAACAATGGCATATGGATAGGGAGAAAAAGTATCCTGTGTCTTGGGAGGCTTTTCTGACGGGATTGTGGCCTATCTGTTATTAGGGAGGAAGAAAAGCTACAATGGGAATATAACACAGTGTCCAGAAAGACTTGAATTCATCCCACTTAACACAAGATGGGGGGGTCATAAGGCCTTGGCTGTCCTTTATAGTCAGTGGAGAGAGACGAACATCCACAGAAACATCCAAGTCACCTAAGGTCTGTCTTGCTTTTTGTAGAGGTATGTGTTTGTCCTGTGACTACAGGGAGGGTAGAAGATGCTTACCAGAAGTCTGCACCTAAGGTATGGTATTCCAGTAAGATCCCATGGGAGGAGCGCTCCCTGGTAGAGGTGAACTGGCATGGCAATGCCTGAGTTTTGCAGGAAGGCCAGGGCTCCAGCCTTCATGCCAGAGTGAAGGAGACCAGACAGTAATGAAAGGATCATGACTGTAAAATCAGCATGGAGGGGATGCTCCTGACATAGTGTGGTGGAGTGTTGGCAAGATCTCCAGGAAAAATTGGAATGGAAAGAAAAGTTAGAGAAAAGGACCATGAGAATAAGCAGAAGACTAGAGCAGAGCGCTGGTAAACGTTTGGACTAGAACAATGGCTGGAACACGGGTGGACTATAGAAGGATTTAGGCCAAGCTCTGACTTGCAAACAAAATTCATGTTTGGATTTGACCCTGCTGATTGTCATGGGTGTTGCTGAGTTTACAGTTTTCCTCACTGGGGAAGGAACACGTAGGGACGAGAGCAGCGGGGTCAGGGGTGCCTTCGCACTTCTGGCTTGGCAGATTTTCCTCTCTGTGGACTTTTCTCAGCCTCTGGGAAAGTCCGTTGTTGCTACAACCTCATTTACCATAATTTTCCTCCTAATTCTCATTCATGCTCAGGAGGATGCAAAATTTGCAGTCACGCAGAGGGACTTTGACAATGGAGTTTGTCAAAGATAATTAAAGCCTGGAATTGCCTACGTGTTTATTTTTATTTTATTGAAATATGTTGCTTATATTGGGATGCATCCAGGTACGTATATCAGGGACCATTTCTATTGCTTTTCTTCATTTTAGTGGCACCAGTTCTAGTTTCCTCTCAGATTCTCCCATTTGCTGCAAAAGATACTAGGAGATAAAATTCCTTTCCTTTATATGCCATTTTGTCTCTCAGGGTTGCCAAAGCATAAACATTATTGATACTATTCCCTCTTCTCCTTAGGCCAGCTACCTTTTTTTGAATTTTATTTTAACACCTTTGCTTTGAATATGAATGTTCAAAGCCAGTTCTCAGGTGCCATAAACGTACTCCCGCTTCGGGGCAGTCAGCAATTTCAGCAGCACATTTGCAAACAGCTCCTGATGTTCACACCGAGCTCTGCTGCACAGCTGTGGTGCAAAAGCCCAGCACAGATGCACTACAGTAGCATGTGGCAAGTCATGGTACTTGACACCAGCAGAGTGGCCTGAGGCTTTGCACTGTGACTACAAACCCACCTCTAGACAAACACGTTGGAGGGGTGAAGCAGAGACTGGTCAGGGCGGAAAGTTCAGTGGTGATGGTAGTAAGGTAACTCAGGGGAGGGGAGTCTGTGGAAGAGGTGAAGGCTTATGGAATACTTAAAGGAAGGTAAGAGAAGATGTGACAGGCTGGTATGGCAACTATACAATAAAAATGATAAATTGGGAGGGACCAGACTGACAAGCAGACAAGGGGATGTGGGAGATCCTTCACTGGTTTCAAGCAGAAAGAACATCATGGCCAAAGAGAAAAAGCAGAAAAGCCACGAGAAGGAGGCTGAAGGAAAGGTTTTATTCAGAGCTGCAAAGGCCTGGGGCAGGTCCATCAAGAGAGGAGAGGGAGATGTATACAAGGGAGAAGGGAAGGGAAAGAAAAGTCAACAGGAGATTGACGAGTAGAAGCTGTTGTCTGCAGTGCAGTCATGAAGCGAACCATGGGTGTATCCAGGATAGTATTAAATTAGACAGTGCCGGTACTGCCGTGCAAGTAGTACCAACACTATTCATGGTGTAGCTGTGGCAGCAAGGGGTGCCAGCAGTCCTGGAGACAGGCCAGTTAGCTACATCTCCGTGAGCTGACAAAATCATTTTGGGAAGAGAACCAGAGCTGCTCGGGGAGGCAGCAGCAGAACAGAATCACAGCAGAGATATTTTCTGTTCATAGTGGATCAAACGCAGGTCTTAATTCCCCCCTTTTAAGTCTTCCATGGGCCTGTCCCCTCTAACCAGCAGATGCTCTTCCCCTGTGCAGGGCCAGTGTTTCCAGTATCTGCACTACGAGTATCCGCCTGTGGCACCATTGCCCTCAGGGGCTTTCAGGTGGTCCATGAATGACAGCTCTTTCCCTCCGGTGGCCACAGGCTTCAGCACTTGCGGAGCAAAGGGGTTAGAATAACCTCTCCCTCCACAATGAAAATGAAATGCAAGAGCCCTCCACCTCCTCCCTACAAGCAAAGTCCTGGCCTATTAACTGGGATGGAGGGGAGGGGGGCTGTAAAGCAGGGGAGAAACATATCTTTGTGTCTGCTTGACAACTTTGTAAGAGGCAATGTTACCATGGCAATGGGTGGTCTTTAGTGAGAAGGGGAGTGAGCTATAGTCTTAGGGTGAGGAGAAGGGGGGAGCGATGCTAAAGGGAGGTGGCTTGAAAGTCTGGTGGGAAGGGAGAGAGAAGGGGCTGCAGAGCAGGGGAGGGAAGTGATGGTCAGAGAACCACCTTCGGCAAAGGACAAGTGGCTGTGACAGCAAGCCTGACGTCTGGCATGGCTGCCCCACAACTTGGGCTCTCTCCTGAGCTGCTGCAAGATGGGCACCTCTGGACTGAGCCCACGTATTTCCACAGGCCATCGCCCCTGGCAAAGAGGGCACTGCAATTAGCCCCCGAGGCCTCTGGCTGGACTGAAAGCCCCCACCTGGAAATGCCCATTCTGCTCTCCCCCATCTGGTTCATCACGCCCTGGTCTTTCGGTGTTTCAGCAGAAGGCCTGTTGCGCAGCCCAAGATGACCACACAGCGTGGCCACCAGAGAACAGTCAGCTGGCAACAGAAACCCGTTGCCTGGGTTGGAGCCAGAGAGATACTCCAGCCTCATAGAGAAATACCACTGAAAGCCCAGTACCGAATGGGAAAGGTCTCCTCCCCATCTTTCATCGGATGCGGATGGGAGAGGAGTTTCTTTGGTCTCGTGTTTTTTGCAAGGGGAGGGGCTGAGTGGCCAGAGCTGTGCGTGCCTGAAACAGTCAGACGATTGTACGGTAGGTGGGGAGGAGAGGGAACAAAGAGCCAGGGCTGACAGCACAGCACTACCAACAATCGCAGAGGAAAACTCAGGCTTCTCCCCTCCACTGCCTCTGCAGCGTGAGGTGGGCGATGCCCCTTCCAGGCGACGGCTTGCCCCAGTGTCTTGGCCCTTGGCGGGCAGCTCTGCAGCCCCGCGGGTTGGACAGCCACGGGCAACCCTTGCGGCTTAGGGTTGGGAAGAGCCCTCGGCGCCCTTGGGCTCTGACCCAGGCCATCGAGGGCGAGGACGTACATGGTGGCCGAGCCGGGCTTACAGGCGAGGCAGGCTGGAGTCCCCTTCCCAGGGGGCAGGGCTGAGCCCTGCCTCCCTCCCCGGCGGGCCCACCCCTGCCCCCCCGGCTCCCGGCCCTGGCAGGGCCTGCGGATGGGGGGTTCACAGCCGGGGGTGTGGGGGGGTGTCTCCCACGCAGGCCCGTGGGCTCTCCCGCCGCTCCTCACCCCCAGCCGGCCTCGCACGGAGCCCCTACTGCCGGCAGGTGGCAGGGCAGCCCCGCGCCTCGCCTCGCCCCGGCCCGGCCCAGGCTCCGGCCCGGCCCGGCCCGGCCCAGGCTCCGGCCCGGGCCCGGCCTGGCCGGCTGGGCGGGGCGGCGGCTCTCCCCGGAGTCGCCTCAGCGCCGTGTGGCACGGCCTCGGAGACCGGCTGGGGAGTTTCCCGGGCGGGGAGGGGACCCTTTTTTTCCACCCCCCCGGCAAAGCACAGGGGCACTGCCACCTTCCCCCCATAGCCAGAGCCGGGGAGGAGAGGGGGCTGCGGGCTCCCCGGGGGACACCAGCCTCCCCCGGCCAACAGGCCCTGGTGGGAGCGGGGCTGGTGCTGCTCGTCCCCTGTCCACAACCGCTGTAGGGTGTGATGGGCATTTTTATTATTATTAATGGCAGTATGTTCGCACTGAGGTTAGATTACAGCCCCATTGTGCGAGGCTCCACACAAACGCGGTCAGAGACAGTCTGTACTCCGGGGAACAGGCAGTCCAAACAGAAAAAGGCAGCAGAAAGGGCAGGCAGGAAAGAAACGCAGCTCAGGGAGAGGAAGCGTTTTTTTCCTCTGGTTCATCCAACAGGCCAGTGGCAGAAAACAGGCTTTCTAGGCTGCTATGGGCCCCCTCATCCTTTGGACTGCACGGTCCTCTTGTGTAAGTGGAATAAATAACCTGTGGCTGGCTGGTTTTTGGTGGTTCAGCATTTGTAGATGCTGACCGTTTACCCCTTGGTTAAAGCTAAACCTGCCTTCTCTTTCCTCAGCTGTTTAACATAGATACAGGGAGCTGGGAGCGCACGCCGGCGTGCTGGGTGCTGTGAAGGTAATTATTAATTGTCAGGGCTCCTGCCTGGTCCCGCTCCCTGCCCTGCTGGTGTCAAGAGATCGCTGCCGGGGGACGGTTGCCCACCCTGCCTGCTGGGGCTCGCCCTCTCCGGCCCGTCCGAGGACTAGCTCTGCTTAGGCCAGGGTAGGCAGTCCCACAGGGAGCAGCTTATGAGGTTGCCTGCCAGGAGGAGAGAAGGACCACTCCAAGCAGCTGAACTTTTCACTCCAGCTTACAGACAGATTTCCAGAGATGCTTCGCGAGAGGGGAGGGGATGGGAAGCAAGATTTGTAGGGGGACCAGCCTGGCACTTTTTGAATTCAGCTGCAGAGTTAGTTAACAAAGTTGCAGGTTCTCAGTCTCTTTTTCTCTTTCTTTGCCAACTCTTTTTTTTTTTTTTTTTTTCCCCTTCCCTTCCTCAATATAAATACCCTGGGGCGGTTTCTTTTCTTTTTGGTATGAATGTGATGATCTTTCGGGGCTGTGATTGGCTCTGCGGCTTGTCATCGGGGACACACCTCCTGGCGTGGGGCCACCGCCTGCCCCTCTTGTGAAAGCTTCCCCTTGTAACAAGTGAGCGTAATTACATCAGTTACTCACTAGAGCACAGACCTGCTTTAAATTTTGGCCTCTTGAAGCCAGCGAGAAGCTAAAGGACTAGAAAATGCGGTTTCAAAGGCCTGTAACACTGTGGACCATACAAGTCACACTGTGCTCTTGCCTCCCAGGAATTAAGGCTCCCAGTCACACGCAAGGAGGAATGAATATCCATACTAGTCATGGAAATGGCTACCTGTTAGGAGAACAGAGCTGCCACACCAGAGGAGGATTTCCGCTTTGCCAAAACCTGGCCCACCAAAAAAAATACACATCGGGTCCCTTTTGAATTGAGCTTTGGTGCAAATGAACCAGAAAAGGCCACACTTCCAGGGGCACCAAAAAGGAAGAGAGCTCAGCGTGAGAGCTGCAGGGGCTATGGATGATCCCTGGAAAAGAGCAGAGCCAGCTGAACAAAGGCATCTGTGTGCCAAAAGCAAATGCATTTCACCTAGCAGCAAGGGCCTACAAGACAGGACCAGACCTGTTGGGGGAAGAGAGTGGCCCTGAAGAGAAGCATTTGTGTGCCAGGTGGATATTGCAGCAGCAACTTGACGCATTTCTGACAGGTCAGGATAGGAACTTGCAGTGCTTCTGGGGGCTTGTTCCAGAAAGGGCTGAGTGCTGGGGCAGGAGCATCCTTGCTGTGCTCCAGAGGTCCAGATCCTCCACCTGGGTAAATTGGCATAGCATGTAGGAAACCAGTGCTCTCGCAGTTGAGACCCTGCTCCATGCTGACGTGGCAGAGTTTGACTGATGAAGAGGAGGGTTTCTGCACAAGAAAGAAAGGAAGCGGCGCTCTGACTGGAGAAGAGGGCTCACACCTTATCCCAGGGCATTTTGTCCTTGTAGGGATGTGACCCTGATGTATGGCCCAGATGCCGCTGCTGCTTGGTGAGCTGGAAGGATGCAGATGAAGTGTAGGACAATGCAAACCATTGATCTGGCTATGAGAGCTGAGTCCTCATGTATAGACGTTTGCAGGGTGTCAGAGCTGCTATTCTGACACGGGACGAACCCAGGCCTTTTCAAACATGTCTTGCAAAAATTATACAGGGAGAGACACCTTCCCCCCTGTCCTCTCCAGCTGTTCTCTGGCATGCAGGTGTTTGCTCAGAGCACACAGCTGAGCAGATCCAGCCCTGGTTCTGGATCAGGCAGAGCAAAACTTGAACTGGCTGTCACATTGCTTGGCCAGTGGATTGAATGTGTTTTAGCCTCTTTTCCCCATCTGTCTCCTTCAACTCTCTGCCCTCCCCCAAAATAAAAATAACCTTCTGCTTTGTATCCTGCATCAGAGAAAATTTTTCCTGGAAATATCAGGAAAACTGATGTGCCCCTGTGAAAAATGTGGGGTTTGATGATTCAGCATTTTCCCATGGAAGAAAACTCTCCTTTGTTTCTCTGACCAGCTCTCAGCAAATGGCTCCATGACACGCGGTCCGTGTTTCCTCCCAGGGACCTGTTCCTGGAGCTGCTGAGAAGCTTCCTAGGTCAGGCCCATTAAGTACGTGGCAGATGTTGTTGGATCAGACAGTCTGAATACAAGCAAAGAGCTCTCATTCATTCTTACAGACCTGTTGGTCCTTTCTGTGGTATCAGGAGTTCTCTGATCATGTGATCTTCAGTGAGACCTGGGTTCTGCCTGATTTTGGGGAGAACTCTCAACACAAGCGGCTCTGCCCTGTCGCTGAGCCGAGGTTGCAGAAAGGAAGGAAAGAGCAATGTATCACAGGAGCCAAGGAGGAGGCATGAAAAGGGACAACAGGCTTCCAGTTCTGAAGGATGAATACTGCGACTAGTGGCTTGGGATTCAGGCACCTGAAACTGAGGGTACCCTCACTGAGATGTGAGAGCATCTCTGCAAGAGAGGCCTTCCCTGCCCCGTCTATGCCAGGGGCCAGGGAGCCAGGATGGAGCGGGCGGTGTTTAAGATATGAAGCTGGATTTCTGGCACAGGAGGAGCAGGCAGAACAGAGGGAGGTTGTGGTGCTGGGACAGGTGCATCGGCACAGCACGGGGCACTTCCACATTCCCACATGTCATATCAGCCTTTGTGCTGACCTCGGGGCCGGGGAGCGAGTGTCAGCTCCCAGCTTTGCTCTGCAGGATCCCAAAGCACATTTGCCCGTTTTCCTTGCCTGTACACAACTGCCAACCCACTTTTCTTATATACCCTTTTCAGGTGGATCAAGCTTTTATCCTTACTGTTATTATGATCCCTAACATTGCCTGCAAGCAAACTGTTGGCAAGTGATGAAATTCCTTATGTAGAGACTGAAATGCAGGGATCGCAGGAACAAAATAATAATGCTAGTCATAATAATAAATAACAGCTCCATTTGCTTTAATCTGCAGCTCACAAAACAACAGCCCAGTCCAAATTCTCATCTGCCATGGAGATAAAGAGTGTGATTTACTCTGTCAGCTATGGAGAACAGACACACCACAGGGCAGTTATCTCCGGCCATAAACAAACTGGAGTGGCTTTGCCTTTTAACAGGCTCCCTTCTCCTCTCCTGTGGAGTGCTACTTTCCGCCTTACGTAACCCTCTGGGCAACTCCACTGACCTATTTTGTTTTAATAAACTTGAGCAGTTTGAGTTATGCACCCTCCACTTTTCAGACGCCGTTGCCACTCCACAGGGCTCCCTTTCTTGCCCTGCTCTGCAAGGTTGTATAGGTAGTATCTTGGGAGAAGCTAAATAAACAGCTTCCAAGTTCCGACACAGCCCATATGTGCCAAGCTTCCTTTTGAATGTTAGCCTTGGAGGTGAGAAGGAAAAACTGAGTTGACTAGGAAAACGCATAACCTTTCAGAAACAGTTTTTTATTACCTTCCTTATCACCCCTTTGAGGTCATAAAGATTATGCCAAAGAAGCTATTAAGTTTTCCAGGATTGCAAAATATTTTATCAATGATAGAGATGAAGCATGCCATTCTACTTTTCAATTTTTTGCTTTAAATTTCCTTTTATGTTTGGGGATTTGATCTTAATCTTCCCTCCGTACCTTTCTGTTTCTGTCCTGCTTGGAGGCAGTCAGACAAGGTTAATGGTTTCTTTTAGCCAGAAGCCTACACTGAATTGCAAACAGAAGACATCTCAGGCATTAAAACAAATTAAGAGAATGAACATGGAAACTAAAAATGTGGGCACCATGGTTCCTTAACAGACTGAGCTTCTGGCTTTCCCTCTGTCGTGGTTCCTGAGGTGGATATAAACTTCTGGAGAGCAATGACTGACAGCAGTGGTTTTCCATACTGCCTCATCTGCTTGAGTTAACTTAGGAGCTAGGATATATTCTTCCACTGAAAAACATCAGTGAAAACTTGACACCAGAATGTTTCTAGTGGTTAAATACTGGGGTCTGGGCTGAAATCGCTGCACATTGGTGTCTCCACAAGGTTATCCTAGGGAGGAAATAGGGATCAAATGCCATAGGAGGCCATCTGAGATTCCCTTCCCCACGCACTGCAGTGGAGGAGCAGATTAGTGTCCTGCTCATAATGCGTCTCCTGCAAATCCCACACTGGAGAAGGATATCCAGAGCTTTGGAGAAACACTGAAAAGAGGCTCATGAGAGGCCCAATTCTTCACACTGAACTGGAAAGTGTTACAAGTGGACTACAAAGCTCTACTGAATATCGAGTTAATCCAAGATTTACGTGCCATAAGCTTCCAGAAATTGGGCTGTGGTGGGCTTTAGCTAAAGCAGTGTTAGCTAACCTTTTAAGAAACCCTGTTTTTCCTTCCTGTGCAGTCTTTCTGATGGGCCTTGTTTTCCTGAAGGAACAGATCCTCAGCTGGCATAACACAGATTCATCTCACTGAAGCCAGTGAGGCTGGAGGTTAGGAGGATCTGACCCCAAAGCAATTCCTCTTGATGGTGACATGTTTGTCGGCACCAGGCAAGATGACGGACTGAGCACTGGTGATGGAAGAGCAGCAGACAGGCTACTGGCACAAAAATCCTCCATTCGCCTCTCCCGTGGCATTTACTATAAAGAGAGGCAGAAGCAGGAAGGTGAGACACTTCAGTGAAGTTGGCATGAAGCAGAGAGGAGTCTTACTCAAGCTGAGTTAGAGTGGAAAAACTTTTATCAGGGAAGTGCCAAGTATAAATCACTAACAGAGACTCCTTGGTCGAGACGATTCAGAAAGAAGACAGTAGCGAGCTAATTAATGCCAACTGGCAATAAAACAGAACAGTATTATGACCTTTTAGGACAGCGTGTGTCAACCTTTTCCACAGTGTCCCGCAGGGAGAGGCTGCCCCTTTCCCACAGGATTAAACCTCCTGCGTGGGGTGGGCAGAGGGGCCAGGGATGGAGGATCTTCGAGCTATTGTTTCAGGTGCCTTGCCAATCCAAGCAGGCATCTCAGCATCAATTTATGCTCTGCTCATATTTTCCAGGTTCTTTCTCCAGTCATGCAACAGTACGGAAAGACTTCTCCGGTGATTGTAACAGGAAGAACAGGGGTGGGTGGAGGAGGATAAAAGGAACGGGGGGACGTGCCTGCTCTGGCAGCTCTGTCCATCCTGGGGGGGACCTCGTAAGTCCCAGCTGGAAACTTTGTCTCTGGGGCAGTGATTTGTGATGCCGAAGCCGCCCACAGTCTCCTAGTGGCAGCTTAAAGTAGTTTGGTCACTGGGAAGGGAAGGTAGGGCCCATACTATTCTCAACATCCATAGCAGACAACATACAATATCAATGACAGACTTCTAATAATTTTAAAAATTTTAAGTTAAATACATTTTCTCTCTTTTGAAAAAGAGCTATTTAAAATTAAATGTGGAACAATGGCCATCTGTATTAGGAATGAAGCTTAGTATATTTGATAAAAAGCTTCTTTTTGTCTTGTTTTGTTTTAAATATCAAGTTACACATGCTTGCTGCCAAAACATTTCAGAAAGTTGAACCAAACCACTGCCTAAGCACCTGGAACCAAAGCTTGGTAAGTGCTAAATCCACTTTTGAGAGCAATTGCTCTTCCATGAGTAGAAGACGACTATTTTTTCCATTTCAGTTTGTTCAACAACTTAGATTCAATGACTTGCTCATTCAAAGTTGAGAAACTGAATGAGGTTTGGAAAAAGCAGACAAGCTTGTTTTTCTCCTCTGGTCTATGAGGAAAATGAGGATGAGAGGACAAGATCCAGCAGATCTACAATGTTGGGGTATATGGTGTCCTGGAACAACCCGTTTAACCCACTAGCCACGGATACAACTTCCTTTGTTTAATATTACTTTTTATTTTCTGTTTTGCAATTAAGGTGGTTTATTTAAGTAATAAACTGAGAGTTTAACAAAACTGTTTTTAGACATTTTTAGTGGATTCAAATTTCATTCTAAATGCTGCCTGTTATGAATCAATTCTAAAGAAAAACAGTCATTCTACAACGATTTAAAAATACATAATTCACCATTTTCCAGCACAGAAAAATCTAATAATTGAGACCTAATAAAAGCATGTAAAGCTGTAAGTAAGTATGTGTAGATAAAACTGTCTGCTGGTAACAGTAAGTAACAAAGTTAGTAGACAGGCTGCGTGTGCTTTTAAGTCAACAGAGTCTTACTGGTTACAGCCTGATGAGTATCAACCTTTATTTAGGGAAAATAATTAAAAAGGATAAATGGAAAAGAAGTTTTGATTTAATATTTAAAATTAAGGTCTCCTGCTTGCTAATTTAAATGGGTGATTTAATCTGTTCACTGAGGCTCAAATCTATCCGTTTTCGTCCAGTTTCCCTGTAGTTACTGCATGGGTGGGGTTTTATGCATCTGAAGTTTCAGTTTCAGGCTGTTCTCTGTGAAGCTGAAGCCAAACCTCCCTGAACTCAATGAGATTTTCCCCACCAGTTTGCCAGGAGTCTGGAGCAAGCTTTCAGTGGTCCAGATTGGTGACTGTTCATTCAGTCACTAAAAACCAGCGCTTAGTGCAATTCCTTGCAGGTAGCTTCTGTCGCTGCCTGACGTGCGTCACTAACAAGTGTGCTTGTCGTATTCTCAGCAGAGGAGTGAAGAAACAAGATGCTCTGATGATAACAGGTGCTGGCAGTTTGTAGTGTCCCTGCCTATGCTGTACTTCTCTTTCAACCTCCTGCCTGTTTACCAGATCTTTCCTAGCTCAAAATTCGCTTTAGACGATGTCAGCAAAGCCCTTGTCGGTACCTGTGCAGAGGCAAAAAGCAACAGCCATGAAGCAGGTGGACCCAAATAGAAGTCATGATTTGAAAAGTAAAGGCAGAGCGAGCACATCTAGTCTGAGGCTGGAGGAGAATGTTGTAAAAACAGTGGAATCATCTCCTTGAAGAAGAAGTAGAAATAAATGAGGTAACAATATATTGCGATACAACTGGAAGTGTCAGTCACTTGCTAGGAGTTTTTCTTCTGCTTCCCCATCCTTCATTTCTTTTCAATTCTGTTCTGTTCTGTTCTGTTCTGTTCTGTTCCATTCCGTCCCATCCCATCCCATCCCATTCTACCCCATCCTGTTCACCTGGGTACCATAGGACCTTAAAAGGACCTTAAAGCTCCATTTATGTTAGGCTCTATGGGAAGACCAAATGAACTAACCTCTTCTTGCCTCCAGAAGCGTGCAACCAACCCAGCACAGAGCTGTGCTGGGATTGCCGAGCCAGCTCTGTGCACAGCTGCAGAGTCTCACTCCTTGTGTGAACTCATTCAGACCTCGGTGTGCACCACAGAGCGCTGTGCCACCCAGGCATCTGGTAAGCGTAAGGCACAAGGCAAGTGGTAGCGACAGACTGACTTGCGGTGTGCGATGGGATGATGAGGCAAAAGCAGACAGTGGGCAGAGCAACTTTGTGCCATGTCACATACATTCTCAGCTGTTTTCATGTACAGAGAGTTCCCCTAGTGCAAGGTACACGCTGCATGTTTGCATCTCTACCTATCTGCTGATCAGCCCATCCGTGTCATGAATCAGCTTCTCCACCAGGGAGAGGCCTCTGGAGAGACATGTGCCAGCTATTTAATAAATTTATTGCAGTGTATTTACTTTGTTTGTTTAACTAGTAATGGCAGAGTTCGTGGGTAACTCCATCAGGGAAAACACCTTCCTGTGTCCCATGGCAAACATACACACACAATTGTCCAGTTGGGCTCCAAAATGACCCATACTTGTCATCCCTGAATCAGTTTCTGTTTTCCAGCCCTCCCCACCAGTTTACAGTTCCTGTTCTTGAGCTCCTTCCTCTGGCTGTAGATGCCTATCAGCATAACTGGAATTCATGGCATGACCTTTGATTCCTTCTGTCCTCATGCCAGACTCCAGCAGGTCTCTGTTATCAGATATGAAGCCTATTATAACGTGAAGTGCATGCACAAATTTACCCAGGCAGGTACGCTGGCATCCTTGCCTGATAGTTCCTCCTTCCCAGAGGAGCACGGGCATCTCTCAGCCTCCTTAGGGCCGCCAGGGCCTCTCTTCACATATGGAAAATATGTTGGCACAAAAGGCAAACGGTTACACATGCTTCTGCTATTTTCTCTTTCAGAGGGTAAATGCTTGTTCATATCCCATGATGTCATCTTTTGACACCACACACTGGTGGTGTGTCAGGCAAAGGTGGTGTTCTCATTCACTGTCTGCCTGAACCTGCAGGGACCCTCCAGTCCTGGAGCCCAAAGATTTGCCCTCATTATCCTCCTTCTAACTCAAGGGAGCAACATTTCCCCACGTGGAGGCACAGATGAGGGATGTGACTTGCCCAGCATTACCCTGTGAAGGCCATGGTGGAGCCGGGGACAGAAGCCAGGCCTCAAGAGTCCCAGTGGTATTGTTCTGCAACACCATAGCTGGTTTCATGACATACAGGAGTTCTTCCAAGCAATCCTGTCTCCCGTGCAGACACCACAGTCATCAGCAGGGCTGCCGCCTGGGCCCTTGGGCACCGCAGGTTACTTCCCTCCTTGGCTCGACCTGCAGCAGAGCTCCAAAAACTGCAGTATGGGGAGGTGAGGGGCTGGCTGACCTCCTCCTGTGCTGGGCAGTTTGTCAAAGGTTGGGTGACATCACAGGCCCTAGTTTCTGCAGAGCTGGCCGTGGACAGTACGTAACCAAAGCAAATCTGGCAGAGACAGCAGGACTACCCCAGCTCACTATGGTCACGTGTATATACCAAGACGTCTCTTTACTAGTAGCAGATGGGATGCAGAGAGTGTTCCCAGTCTGTGTGCTTCCTGAGACGCCTCCTAGGACCATTTGAGCCACAAAATTCATTCTCATTTCCTCTGAGACCCTCACACGGCGCCCCGAGCTGGTTCCTCATGCTGCATTCCTCTTGAGTGAAGGCCCGGCTCGCCCGTCAGCCACCTTGGCCTGCCATCAGGCTTCAGTCGCTCTGCATGAAAACTGTCCCATCTGGTTGTTCTGGATACGCTGTGCAAAATCTCCCTGCCTCTGCCTGGCCTCGTGCACGCTGGCTGTAGCACGTATTTTGGATTTGGGCACTCTAGCTGCAGGCAAACTCTGTTCTCCTTCAGCGGCTTGCTGCGTTTGTTGGAGGGTATTAGGAAATGTTCCCGTGGTGGGTGGAATCACGTAGTGCATCTGACGCGGTTTGCTGTGGCTGTGGGGGACAGCTCTGGCGGCCTGGCCTACATGGTCTCTCCTGCCCGGGTGATCCTCTGCGCTGTTTGCAGCAGTGCTGCTGTGAACGCTGCTCAGCCACACTGGCCTCGCACGACCGAGCCAGTTGCCAAACTGGAGCGCCTCAGCTGATCCAAGGGAATTTTAACTGAACTACCTTCGCCCACTGTGAGCGGGTGCCAGTTTGTCAAGCCTTGGTGACGTTAGCTGGCGCCGGGGAGTGCGGTGGGTTCACATGCATGCTGTCTGTGGGGCTGCAGAAATGCTTCCTGCTAAATGACTACACGTATGCCTTTGCAATCGTTAAATGTAGGAAGTGCTTTTTGTGTGCATGATAATACACCATTACAGTTGTCCTGGAAGCTGCTTCCGCCTTGCCCCGGTGTCTCTCAGCTCATCACACAGCAAAACTTTTGCATGTGAGAGGAGCGGGATGGGGCCAACAGCAGGCTTAGCAAATCCAGCTTCAGCCCACCAAGAGAGAAGCGAGTTCTGAGGCCAGGTCCATAGATGTAGGGAGCTGTCTGTTAAATGTCCTCCCAGACAGACTCCATACAGCATGGTATGGGGTAAGAGACAGATTTGGTATTAATCAGATCTTAGACAACCTTGAACAGTACAGATTAAAACCAAACACCTAGAAGGGAAGAGTCTTAAGTTCCTCTGTGATGTGCTTGGCCCTGGAATGGGCAGGCAGCTGCATATGGAGCTAGCTTCAACTTGAGGTCTCCAGATACAGTGCTGCAAAAAGCACATTAAACAACACTCTGCAGCAGCACAATGAGGCCGCCTTAGGTGCTTGCTGCTTGTTCTCACACTGGTAGTGTGTGCTGTTCTCACACGCAGCTTCACACTCCCTGGTTATACATTAGCAATGACACATTCTTTAGCGCAAGTTTGAGTTGGACGTAGATTGAAGCCCGATACTACAAAGTACGGTTGGGGAGAAAGAAAACATCACCCAGGGTCAAATATTTTCTGGTCTCGGGTTAGTAGGCAGAACATGTGACAAACCACTAAATACTGTTATTGATGAGTATTTATTTGGTACCAGTAGTGCAAGAGGAGATGAGGTCCTTGGGTCTAAAGGCCTTCTGAGACAAAGATACCAAACAGGCACTCTCAGTTTTTCCCCAAGGTGGAGGGCACTTCTGGGGATGTGGGGTGGCATGATGTGCCTTTGCTGAGGGAATTAGGGTCTAGGGGTCACAAGGATGAAGTGTTTTTTGTGGAGGAGCCAGAAGCTTAGCAGAGCAGGAAAGGAGGTACAGGCATAGTCAGAACAGGAAGGGGCTGCTTTGGTGTGGGCTCAACAGAGGTGATAAATTGGGCATTGAATAAGCAAGGTCCTACACTTCCATCTTCTGGCCACACCCTCCAAATCTCCGATGTACCCAGAAAGCACTGATCATTCAGAAAGCCTGTGCTTCTCTCCCATGGTCACAGGGGCCAAACCATCAGTGCATGTAGCACACTTGACTGGAGACAGGGAAGCTGGGACATTGCCTACAATAACCAGCTGTTCATACCAGCCATTCCTGCTCCAAAGGCAGAGTGCCACAATTGCATGTTTGCAGGCTGGCCTTTTGTCCAGCCCCTCTCTTTCCCTGCATAATCCACCTGACGGGAACACATTGCAGGGTATCATGCTGGTTGGAGAGAGGGCTTCCACATGTGCCGGCTTTGGACAACCTTCCACAACTCTCATGTCATCTTTCACTTGGGACCTAGCCATCACATGCATCCTGATAAAAGTGTTTAGCTCAGCTGGACCTGGGTTGAACGTCATGCCCAAACAAATGATTCCCCATCCGTGTGCATCCCCATCTTTTCTCTGAGGAAGAAATTAAGAGTAACATCAACGCAATCAGATCCCAGGATTAATGCAAACCCAACACCAAGGAAATTTCATTTTTAATAATTCAAAATTACATAAGGAAAATGCAAGTAAGGAAGAGAGGAGCAAGTAAAGCCAAAATAGATCAAGGCAGAGAGCTCCAGCTGTCTCACCAGCTGCCTTTGGCCACTGACAGCTCAATCTAAGTCTTACCATAGGGGTACAGGGCGGATGATGGCAAATCACACTGCCTCCCTTATTGCCTTGCATGATCACAGTGGCAGTTTTGCTAAAGTATGGGAGGACAGGTTGATGGAGAATATTAGCTGTTACTCTCCCCTCCCCTTTTCCTCTCACTTTCATGCTTTGTGGAGCAGCCATGCTGTGATCTTAGGCCTGATATATACAGCCCTCCTGCAGCCCTCTTTTAAGAGGATGCTTGGCCTGGGGAGGGAGGTAGAGGCAGAACTGGCCACTGAAAGGGTTTTGCTGACAGATCCCTTTGGATATTCATCAGAGATCACTTTTACTTCCATTTACTTCTTATTTCATAGATCCTTTGTACTCTCCTGGATCAGTAGCATGTGGAAGGAAGGACAGGAGGAGAGACAGAGCTGTACGGGAGGCTGTACTAGCCCACTGAAAATTGCAGACTAGAAAAAAGGTATGGACTCATCCTTGGTCTCTGCCTTTTTGATTGCATGTGTATCATCTCAAGTGCCATGGCACTTCCAGCACACTGCTTGGTTTGCTGCCATCTCAGGGAGGACTGTGGGGATGAGCCTGCTCCGGAGACAGCAGCTGGTGGACTTTGTCCAAGGAGACTCATGGAGCTTCAGCTGAGCCCCAGCCTGTTTCAGGCAGTGAAGCTGAAGTGGTCTTAGATGTAACAGAAGTTAAGAGATTTGCCAAAGGTCACAGAAAAACTGTGGCAGAAACAGGACCAAATGTAGGACCTTCACTACAGGGCCACCATGTCATGGGAGAGACAATAGTTGGGCAATTATTTCTAGAGAGGAGATTCCAAGCTTTGATGCCTAAAGAGCCCTTGTGAGACATCCCCTTACAGAGTCTCTTGGCCAGCCCTGGGAAGCCAGGGCAGGACAAGAACGCAACAGTTGTCTCGTTTATCAAACCAGGCAGTGACTGCACAGGCCAAATCTTGTCTTGACTCACTCAGGTAGGTTGGTGCAAATATTGCTTGGGTAAAATAAGTGTTTCAGTTACCAGAAGTGAACATGTTGGCCTAACAGACTGACAGGGAAAGGATGCACATTTGGACAAACCTAGTAACTGCGCTGTCATGATGGTTCCTTTAGATTGTCTTGTAGGTACAAATGGCTCATGTTCAGAGAGCTGGATATGGCACTTGTCCTTCTGAAATCCACTTCTCCCAAACCTCTAGTGCTAGCTCTCCTGTACAAACCTCAGTGCAAAATTACTCAACCATAGCAGCATGCTGACATGCACGATTTTGCTGATGAGCAAACAGCAGTTTTTCCCAATGATTCCATACAGTTGTTCTGCCAGTGGGAGGTATGATTTCAGGAACATTAACATGAATAAACAACATCCTATGACATCTACATTTATTGGGCCTACTTCCCTCCCTCATCTCCAAATTTCTGACATGACCTTTGATAAGAGAGTGGCTTGCTGGAATGACACTAGATTGCTAGGGGCTCTTGTGAGACAACCCCTTATCAAAGGCTGAGCACAGCCGTGACCAGCGTGGAGTGCCAGTCCAAATTTACCCAGGCTGCTATGTTGGCATGCGTCCCTAAATTCTCAGCTTCATGGACTTTTATCTTCCCCTGCAAAACGAGGGCATCACAGACTCTCCTCTCAGCTGCCACTAGCCTGTTTAACACCACAGAAATATGCCCAAGTGCGAACTTGCTCACCTTCCCAACCTGTACACAGAGCTCCCCTCCCCAAAAACCTCAGGGAAGATAAGTTTAAAATATGTGTTTCCCAAGTGCAGCTCTGTTTACTCGATAGTGATTGTTCAAGGAGGTGTTTTTGGCCTCTCCTCTCCCATTCTTCAGTTCTCAACTGTGTATTCTTGTCACAGTGTTTATTGGGCAATGAAGGAGAAGCAGCAATGGCTTCCCGGTGCCAGCTGGCACTGTGCCATGTGATTGTTGTCAAATGGGGATGTAATAATCGTAATAATATGTTTCTCAGTCAACTCAAACCTCTCCTGAAATGCTCTTTTTATTTGAGGGGAGGAGGGGGAAGGATCTATGACTCTCTGCGTGTCTCAGTCTGCCACTCCAGCTGGGTCTCTTTATCCTTCCAACCTTGCCTGTGGCAAACCAGGTGCCTCTGGAAAGGCTGCAGCTAACTTCACCCTGATGCACTCTTCGGCTGTGGGGAGAAGGCCCCCAAAATGGTCTCTGAGCACCACAGGGGCTTCTGGATGCCCGATCTGCCTCCCGCAGCTCTCTGTGCTGTCTGGTGTCTGGGCTGTGAACGGCTCCGAGTCTGCTCCTGCTGGAGCACCAGGACAGCATGTACAAGAGGAGAGGAGTGGCTCGGCCCCAAGTCTTCCCCTCTAACTTTCCTGCCTCTCTGGCCGTTAGGAATTAGAAGGGAACTCAGTCATTAATAACCCGTGCAGTTTTTTGGCCTCCGTGCTGAGCCTGTCCATGAGAGACCAATTATAATTGTGCTGCGGCCAGAAATCTCAGCTAAATGGCCAACGTCCTCAGATTCTAAGAAATTCTGTGGAAGAATTTCTTTGTGGGGAGAGAGAGGATGAGAAAAAAGAGGATTTTCTTGGACACATGGCAGTCTGCGAGAGGGGCCAGGATTTCATACAAAGCAGCTCGCTGTGGCTGGCTCCCCGTGCAGAGAGCCAGCAGGAGGCCCGCGTGTCGCTTCAGACCTAACGCGCCTGGCTTTCCCCACGGGGGATGAATTTCACCCTCCAGCCATCTCTGCGGGACCCCACTGGTGCCCTGCTCCTTCCGCCACACACCTCTCGGGAGTGGATCCCTTGGGCGAGGATGGGCAGAGCCTGGACTGATGCCAAGACTCTGGAAACTGGGGAGGCTCCTCGCCTCCTTTCTCGTTGTCTGTGTCATTGGGTCCCCGGGGGGGCTGTGGGGGGTGGTGAGTGGGGGTGGTGGGTGGTGAGAATCCTATCCTAAGGGCAAATCTGCACTGCATGCTTGTACCCATTTAACCCATCATAGAAATTAATGCATTTCATGAATGCACATCAGCACACCGAGATCTAAAATCTACATTTCCAAAGCAAAAATGCTGCTAAAATGATTACAAAATATATTAAAATAATGGGGGAGGGGGAAGGGAAGAAAGTAAAATCTCTGCATCAAGGGATTTATCCCTGAGCACATGACAGGTTTGTAGAACAAGGCAGGGAGGGAGCGTGTGAAAAAGGCTTTATGACAGCTGAAGGTTTAAAGTGTGTAACTGTTGTCCAGGAGTTAATCCCAGATACAAGAGCACTTTGCAGATGCACATTAGGAGTTTGGCTTCATTCAGGTGCGGATGCAGAAGGGGAGCAGTCTCCTGCCACAGTGCATGTCGCACTTCTCTTTGCTGTGGAGTGGCAGGTTAGGAGAAAATGTCCTGCATATTTAGTGAATCAGGGAATGGGTGGGGATGTGTTCTGTTCTCTGCCGGGGCACTGCAGTACTGCCAGCATTTCCTTACCCAGCAGTCGCATATGGAAATGTGGGGGTTTTGGCAGAGGTTTAGACTTTTTTCCCCTGCCCATTCAGTGAGGTATATACCACCAAAAGCTGGGAATGGCCAGAAGGCACACATCTGGGCTGGTGCAGCCACCCGAGTTTAGAATTGCAGTAATGACAGGAAAGAACTCAACCTCGTGCCATAAACCCTCCTGGGAAAGTGTGTGTGGAGACGTGTCAGCCTTGGCCATTCTCTGGGAGGGCAGCAACTACACCTTGTCAGTTTTGACAAGGTACTTTTGACTCCTTGTCAGGAGATTAAGAATAGGAACCTAGTAAGTGGTCCCAAAATGTTAGTGGTATTCCAGGCACAGGAATAGTTGGAGAGGAAATGTTGCTTTCCCTGTTGCTAGAAATGCCTCCTGTGCTAGCTGTGCACCAGTCACAGTACTAAAAGGTAAAGAGTGACCATTTGAAGGCTGGTGGGACCTGAAAAACTAAAGTGCAAAGTTTAAAATACAAGGCACATGGCTTCAAACATGCTCAGGACTCACTGAGAGTCCTGCACCCTGCAGGTCCCACTGAGACAAGATTTTTGGGAGAATCTGGCCTTTTTGTCCATGGGTCATCACTAATAACATTTCCTGGACAAGCTGGTGTGTTGCTGAATTATAAGAGTAGATCCCAGACAGAGAAACTCACCTTTATAGTAGTTTTATTCAAATAACTTTGGTAGTGTTAAAAAATGCTGTGTTGGTGGCTCTGGAGCAAGAAGCTTCTTTGTCTGTAAAAGCAGTTTAGGAAGCTGATGTTCATTACAGTCTGCTCTACCTGCTTGCCTCAGCTTTTGTCCTTCACCATCTGTATCTGAGAAACACCTTTTAGTGCCTGTCATAATGTGGATTCCTGTTCACTGAGAATGTGGAGGAGGACATCAACACACGTGAACTCCTGTCAGTTGGAGAAGAAACCCTTCAGACCTCTTCATACTCTATTGGGACAGGTGGGACTAAACAGAAAAGACCAGATTCCTGGAGGGACACCTGTTAATACTGGAGCAAAAGGCTGGGACCGGGTGTTGAGAGAGACTCTAGAAAGTTTCACAAAGACGTTTCTTCTAGCTCTGCCTCATTGCTGCTTTGCTTAGTGTGAGTAGACATTGGGATCCTTCCACACCTCTCCTATGGGCTCCTTCAGTTTCTGCCTCAGGCATTTGTACCTAGATAAAAATAATCTCCACAAGCTTCACACTCTTGGCCACAGTCCATGCTGGTGTCCCCTCCTCTATGATGACGGTCTGGATTATTTGTGGTTGGCCAGAGTGGAGCTGCGCCCTCCAAGCCCCACAGCAAAGCACCAAAATCACAGAGTCATGGCAAACGTGAGAACACAACACAAACTCTAATCCAATTATAACAGCTCAATGTACTTTGCTCAAACTTTTAATAAGGTAACATGTACCTGAATAACTAGATTTCCTCCTCATAAGCATGATCCTGCTCTTGGCAATGACTGGAGAACTATGATAACATAATCTGATTTGTATGGCCTGTGCAGGCACCACCTGGCAGCTATTGATATCAAGTTAGGAGAATGAAGATGAATGGTCCAGAGAAATATTCAATTACATAGTTTCCTTTCCAAAGGTAATAACCTGATGAGTAACAAAGTTACTTTCCCTTTTTTGCTGTCACCATCTCCGTTTCCAGGGATTTTTATTTGGTTACTTTCATTTTTCTATTCAGCACCCGTCTGGAGATGGATGGGCACTCCCTCTATTTCTGGAAGTCACCACTGCTGAATCAGAATCAGCTGGCTGTGTTGGAATACGGCGGTAATACCCAGAGTGATACCTGTGTGCTGCAGAGCCTGGCTTCCCAAGACCCTGGGAGCAGGAGTGCTGAGAGACAAGCTCTCAACTGCCTACCTTGTTGTGCCTTTGCAAACTGCTCTCCACCCCCAGCAAAGAGCTTCAGTGCAGAGATAAGGGAAGAGCTTTCTCCTGATAAGCAAAATCGAGATCTTTCTCCTTCCACCCTCTGTAACTAGAATGAATGTTTAAGAAATGCTAGAGTTCACTGAGATGTCCAAGACAGGGTGAGAAGGCATAAAGGAGCTTTTCCTAGAGATCTTGGGAACCACACTTGCTTTGCTCACCATCTGTTTGAAAGGCTGTCGAGCACTCCTGGATTTGTAAAGTTGATCTAAAGGTTATGAAGAGCTATTAAAGAATGGTCTCCCTTGTCCACGCACTGACAGACCATTCTCCATAGCCCGGATTTCTCTCTCATGGACTCAGACAGTGCCTTGGGGCCTGTGATGAATTTTCTGACTTGGGTCCAAACATAAGCTCAGCTTGACTGGGACTCCCCTCCCCATCCTGAAACTTCACCTCTGCTCTCCTGAATTCTCTTTATCCATCAGCATCCCAAGGAGGATGCTGCAGTACTTATAGTCCACCTCTGCTTTGGGGGCAAGAGCATTTCCTTTCTCCATGTCATTGTGTGGGACTGCACAACTTTGGGAATTGACAAGTACTAGGTTCCTTCAAGGTCCTTCAAGCATTTTGTAGATATTTTGGTAGCTTTCTACTGATTTAAGGTGGAATATTTCCATCCTCTCTGATATGTGAAAAAATTCACTAACAAATGGCAACTCACTACCCAAAATCTTTCACTGAGCCTCAATCTCTTCTCCAGAAGCAGTTTATGCGATTCTCTTCCCAGCATGTGAGACATCTGGTGTTTCTTGCTCCTGTAAATGTTCTAGTGAACTGGTTTTTCATTAGCATTAGACAAAGGGGGTTTTGAACACCAATATTACTCTCCTTCCCCAATCTCATCCCATTTCTATTTTTACTTCCCTCTGGCTTCTAAGCAAACATTTTAAAATGTGTAGTTCCTAGGCAATTGCATTATGGAATGACTGTCTGGTCTCCATACCTGCCAGCAATAGTAAACCAGCTCTAGATATCGCTAAAGATAACACAAGTAAACTGAAAATTTGAGTGAACCTGGTCCAAGAGCTCACGGAAATGAATGAAAAAGCTCCCAATGATTTCCATAGCCTTGTAGCAAGCTTCTGCTTGAACACAGAACAAAATCAAATGAAATCACTCTGGAGCAGGAAGGGCTCACATACTTATATCGAAATGGCACAAGCAGGGAAGAACAGAGGATGCTGGGAGAGAGAAGTGGGCAAAAAGAGGAGAAAGAAGTTGTCTTTATTGGACAACAGTCTGAGAGCTGGGCTCATTTAAAACAGTATGGGCCAACAGACTACAGAACAGATTGGGGGAACTATCTATCTTTGGCCTTATTGGAAAGGGATGATAGAGGGAAATATAAACAGTTCAGCAATCATCAATACAGTCTTTCTGGTTCCACCAAAATCTCACCTAAGGCAACACGTTTTGCTTCCTGAATTGTGACTATACTCAGCAGACATGGGAGTTATTACTAGACATTTTTTAGAAAAAAAGTACAGAAGCTCAAAATGTACTTTTCTTTGCCAGGCACTGCACAAGCATACGTGAAGAGAGACAGCCCCTGGACCTGAGAATCTGTAAAGCAACGGGTGGGAGACAGGAAATACAATTTTTCTCATTGCTACAGAAGTCCAGGCATGGAGGAGGATATGCACACGACCAAAGAGCATTAATGGCAAAGCTCAGAGTTGAAGCCAGGTATGGTGCTCGCCATTACTGTTGCTTAACCATAAGATCTTCTTGTCTCCTTGAAGTTTCCTGATTGAACCTGACTCTTCAATAGGCACACCCTGAAAGCGATGATAGTTATTGTTTATACATTTAATTTTCTACACCTAATGCTGGCCCCAGTAAAATGCAGTGTAAGAGCTGAGTCATCGTCTCGAGGGATACAAAGGATCAGTGCTTCCATCTCACCCTGTGCACAGATTTCGAGAGAAGATAGCACATGGATGATGAAATCAGTGCCAGCAGATGTAAGGAAAAATTCATTGAGACTCCAGTTCTGGCTCCAGCATTGCCCGCATGCCAAACTTCATGCAGGTTGGACATTGTAGTGAAATCGCATCAAGGCCATTTCTCATTATCTGTCTCCTCAGAAGGAGTGTGGTCATTAGGCACTGCCAACAAAGGTTTTAGCTTTCATCAGCCACTGAGGAAGGAGACTCTCTGGTCACAGTCACAGCGGGTCAGCCCACCTCACTGGCTGTTTATGAAAGCCTTTTTCAGAATCACAGATGGAAAACGCATTACGAGATCTTACTGTTACAGCCACAAGGACCGCAGTGGCTGATCTCGTCACATCACTTGCAAAACCCAACATGTGGAGCTCTGCCTGGCCAGCTGGCAGACACTTTGTTCTTCCCAACTACTTATCAAATCCAATACATTCTGGTAAACTAGACCATGTACTTTAGCAATCATCACAGACTGGACGTAAAGAGTCCAAGCGATGACAAATTCACCACTTCCCTCAGGAAATGCTTTCAGTTATTCCTTTCCTCAGATCTTAAAAAAACCCCTTGCATCTTACTTCCAGTTTGAATTTTATGGGTTCCATCTTGTGGACTGGACGTTATTAGGGTTTTGTTTGT